>NW_024465751.1:10000000-11480625 GCF_017591425.1 Ochotona curzoniae
AGAAACAAGCCATGGTATATACAAATGATGTAATACCACTCAGCAACAGAAAGGAATGAACCGTTGATGAATGCTACAAACTTGGAAGGAGCCAGTCTCATCAAGTTGTAGAGTGAATGATTCCATCTGGATGGGACAAATCAGAAACTAAGGATTAGCTTGACCCTAAAAAACAGTGACAGACCTGCTCTGCATCCTGAACATGGTGGCGATTATCTGAGTAAGTATGTGTGTCAAAGTTCATAGAACTTTACCTATCAAAAAGCCGGTTTTCATGATCTGCAATGAGGCTGTGTTCACCTGTGTATTTTGGTATCTAAGACCTGCTTGGTCTCCAGCATAGTAGTCACTAGCCACCTATGCCCAGGTTGATACAAACTCAAGTGTGATCCGAGTATAAAGGGCATACTGGATTTCATAGACTTAGCATGAAAATAATGAGTGCAAAATATCTCCTTTGATAATATTTTTGTTGAAGGTGGGTATTTGGTACAGTGGGTCAAGCTGCCACTTGGCTTGCCTGTGTCCCATATCGGAGTGCCTATCCAACCCCTGGCTGCTCTGCTTCCATTTTCTGCTGAAACATACTGGTAGGCAGCAGTGGTTGGAGTAATGGGGTTCCTGCTGCCAGCTGGGAGACCTGGAGGAGCCCCAGGCTTCAGTGTGGCCGTGTCCTGGCCGTTCAATGCCTATGGGAGTTGAATCGGTGAATGAGAGATCTCTGTGTCCAACTTTCAAATGAGAAGTCAAAAGAGAACCTAAAACGATTCTTACATGGATGACAGATGTCAATAGTGCTTTTTCTGGATCTATTCAATTAGAGAAATCTACAAAGCACCTGTCGACCTTCAGGTGGTAATGAGTGTTCCATTGCTCTTACTGCCTCGTGTGGTGTTTGCTCTTCCACCTCAGGCTCTGTTTGATTTCTCTTTCTCTCCCTCCTGCCTCTCTCCCACCAAGCACACACAGGCATTCCATCCAACTTTTCTCCCCGACTCAGCACTGAGAAACGCCAAGGCAAGCGTTCCCATGAAGTTACTTGTCAGCAAACACCCACTCCTGTCTCGCTTTCTGCCATGCGTTAGTGATAGACCTGCCCTCCACACGAGGCCAGGCCAGTGCTGGAGGCTGCCTCACACAGAGCCTGCACACAGAGGCTGCAGGGCTGAGCTTCCAAAATGTGCATTTTGAGCAGGAAGGCTCCCAAAGGATGCAAAGGTCCAGGGAGAAAAAGCCCGCCAACCCTCCACATGGCTTGCAGCAATTTTCCTGGATTTAATTCCAAAGACATAAAAGCCTGGGTTGCAGACGTTTGGTCTTGCCCTTTTCCCTTTTTTCTTTGCCTTTAGTTTCAATCGTGCTTTCATTCAATCATTCTGGTTGCTCACCTCCTGCCGTTCGATGTCGGCATCAAACCTCAGGTAGGTGTGGAGACATGAATACCTTTCCAGCCTTAACTGCCACATAGATTTTCATCAAAGAAGCCTATTAAGTGGCTGTCTGGGCATGGCGCTGTATGGGGCTCTGGGCAAGACAAGTTCAACGGACAGGAGGGGGGTCCCTTGGGGTGTGTACATAATGGTAGCCACAATGGCTGCCAGGTAGGGTTATCTTGATTGCCAATAGCACTTTGAGAGCTGTAAAATTCTGTCAGATCACAAGTTCAGAGGGCTGTGACTTAAAGACCTAAGAGCAAGCCTGGGGCAGGACCTTTGCCATCGGAAGAGGCCCTCTTGCAGGAGCAAGGCAGTGTGACCTGGGGGTCAGACTTGTGGGTTTTGAAATCCAGCAGGCCTGAGACTGCATCTCTGCCCCTGCAGGCAAGAGCCACCCGGGTGAAAAACCTGATCCTGTTGAGCCTCACTTTCTCATCTGGGACCCGGAAGCAAAGCAACAGTCTCATAGCCTGATGTAAAAAACACGGTCCCTGCCTTTTACTGAGCAGTTCTAGGTGCCAGGAGCTGTGCTTGGTGCTCGATGGGAGCTTCCAAACAGGTACTGCTGTTATACTTATTTTACAGATGAGGAAACTGAGGCTGGGCAGGCTAAGTAAGATGCAAGATGCTAGACCAGAGAGGAAGAGGGGTTTAAGTTCTTGCTCTCTGCGTTGCAGCTAGATTCTCCTTGTGTCTGAGCTTAGGTGGGGATTGGGAGGACAGAGCTGGAGCCCCCAGCCAGAGGGTCCTCCTTTGGGAAGCAGAGGAGCAGCAGCAGGGGGTGGGGCTGCATGGGAACCAAAGTGGCCAAACCCTGGAGCACGCTCCATTGTCCCTGCGAACTTCACCTACAAAACACAACTCCACAATTCTGAAGTAACCTTTGGGAACTTGTTCACATCCTGAGAAGCTGCTTCCTATCCTGTAGGTGGGCTATCTGGATGGAGTTCTAGGCTCCTACCGCCGCAGGCATTTGGAGAGTTGGCTGTGGATGGAAGGACTCTCTCTGTCTGCTTTTCAAATACAATGAAAATACAAGTTTAAGCATCTTCAATCACTTTTTGAGAATTTCAGTGTGGCACCTGCATAGCAGTCACATCTTTGTGGGACTTTCGGAGTGCAGGGTTCCATGTGACTTCATTGTGCTCACGCTTTTTCAGGCGATTTCTTTCCTAAAGTGAGAGATTGACATTTTGAAGTATCTCTTTCCTTCCTTCTTAAAATTCTTTCTTTTTTATTTGTTATTTTCCATGATATAGTTTTGTATGCCTAGGGGTTCATCCCTCCCTCTCCCTTTTCTCCTTTCCCATTTTCCCCTCCCACCATTTGGCTTCAATATTATCATGTTATAAATATATTCATGTTATCAATATAGTATAGTTGCTCAGTACAAGTTAGGAGCTTAACTTTCTGATATTCAAATGTAGCAAGATATGATAAGTACAGGAAAAAGCAAAAAAAAAATCTAGCATTGTAATGTAAAGGTACATTTATAAGTTTCATCAGGAGTCTTGTTTTTATTCAGGAGTAGAGATACATACTATATATTATCTTTTCTTTCTGGTGTGCTAATATCCCTTGTTATATATATTTTGTGCTTTGTATATTAGCTGTCTTGTATCAGAGGGAATATATGATATTCATAATGGTTTCCAGCTTGAACCATTTTGTTGTAAACAGTAAGACTTCATTCCTTTTTATAGTTAGGTAATATTCCATTTGGTAGATGTGCCATAGTTTCTTTATCCATTCCTCTGTTGATTGGAATCTGTTGATGGGCATCTCTTTAAAAGAGTAATGGAGAAAGGAAAGAAGAGAGAGAGAGAGAGAGAGAGAGAGAGAGAGAGAGAAAATGATCTTCTATGTGTTAGTATACTTCTTAAATGGTTTTGACAGCCAGGGCAGATCCAGTTTGAAGCCAGGTTCCAGGAGCTTCTTCTGCATCCATGAGGGGCAGGCATTCAAGCATTTTGGCCATCTTCTGCTCTTCTGCTGATTTCCCAGACACATTAGTGGGAACTGGATAGGAAATGGAAAGCTGAGACTCAAGTACTATGCCCCAATTCTGGCCCTCCATGTGTGCCTTTCTATACACATCCATGTGTCACCTTGTATGCACTCATGTTCTGATTTATTATATGATTTACCTTTTTCTGTTGTTTCAGAGCAATTATGCTAGAGTTTACTTAACTAAACATCTAGGCCACAACTGGCCTATTGCCACATGGGTACAAGCCTATGCAGCATGTTACTTTGGCAAATACTATAAACAGTGACAACACAAAGCTGTTTGTGTACCTAGGCAGATCTATGCCTAGAAAAAGTGTAAGGCAATCAGTAGGTGCTAGAAATTCTTTAACTCTATTATAGTTTTATGGAACTGTGGTTGTGTATTCAGTCAATCATTGTCAGAAACATAATTACGTGGTGACTGAACAGTGTCTTAAATTGAGTGTGATCTCCTCTTCATGGATGTGCACTGCTCAGCTCCTGTGACTGGGGAAAATGAGTGCCTGGGCAGTCTGTTCACACAGAATCACTGTGGTCCCCTCTGGGTCCAGGGTATCTGAGTTTGTAGTGATCTTCTATATGCAATTTGAAGGTGATCTAGTTTATACCTTTCTTGAGAAGTAGAATGCTTCTACTAAGAGTCCAAATACTTGGAACTGTTGATCAAGCTCCCACTCTACTACTTTTTAGCTACCAGATATTGGGCAACTTGTTTAACTCTTCTTAAACCTCAGTTTTGACTTCTGTAAAATAGGCATAAAGTATGTATTGCCAATGACTGAACATTATCAATAACAATGGGGTGGAAAGTATACAGGGCCTGGTTATAAGGATATTTTCCAAGAACTTTTTGCTACACCCTCATATATTATGCATTCAGTAGATGTTGACTAGTGTGAGTTCTTGTTAAATTTACAAACGTAACACAAGATTGAATGTGTGGACAATTAATGATAAAACTAGAATAGTGTCAGGTAGATGAATGAATGAATCCTGTGAAGTTTCGTCTGAAGTTTGTCATCCTATAGTTCCAAAAGCATTTTTTTTTTACACATAATTGCAATAGCCCTGCAAATAGGGAGAGCAGTAAGTTTGTTATCCTGTTCCACAGATGGGAAATCAGAGGTTCAGAGATTAATGACTGCTCATTTACTCAGCAGTCATTTAATGATTAGGTACGAGATTCTGTTAGGTTTTGGACTAAATATGTAGAAGGTTAATATGTTCTTTTGAAAAAGAATGTCATGGACTGAGTAGCTGGAGCAGTGTTAAAGGAGATTATTGAACTCCAAGTGTCTGCCATAACAGATTAGATGATGATACAAAACAACAATACGTTGTAAGCAAATATCTATTTGCATTCATGCTGTGGGCCCATCATGGTCCACCAGTGGCTCTGCCTTATCCCAGTTTTACTCTAAACCAGACTGATGGAACAGCCAGAAGCTGGAATGTTCCTAGCTGAAAGGAAGATAAAGCTAAGATTTGAACGGCCAGGAACCCACTAGCAATTAAATGCTGCACCTTTCACGGCCCCGCTCAGGCACAGGGGAAGGGCAGGAAGTAGTACCTATTCTGTGACTAGTAGACTGTGTGCTGCAAAATTTTGAGAGGCAGATTTAATGACTATGCTAGCTGGCCAGACTCTGAAGAATGAGTGGGAGAATAATGGCATTGTGGGATTGGTAGAGAGAGTGAGAGAGATGCAGGGGGCGGGGAAGATAAAAGTGGAGCCTTAAAGAGATGAAGGGTGAGGGGTGGGACATCATGGGAGAGACAAAAGGCGCAGAGGTGCAAGGCATTGTGTGAGAGCAGTGAGGACGCTGGTCGGCCTGAAAGAGTTCAGCACTTACTTAGTTCCCATTGCATTTAAGTGTTAGGAATGTAAAGCAGGGTTAAGCATGATGCCTGCCCTTGAGCAGCTTACAGTCTACTGGGAGTGCTAGAGTTTTCGAGGAGAGTAAGGGAAAGTAAGCTATCCAAACACAAGAAAGAGTAGCCAGTGTTTCTGTGTGCCAGTTACTTTCCAAGGCTGTCCTATCTTTGCTTATGTGATCATCCTTGTAGCTGTATGGTGGGTGCTAGTATCATATCCATTTATTTTTGGGGAGGGGGTGACAAATCTGCAGCATGGAAGGTCTGGTGAATATCAGAGGTGGGTTTCAAATCCAGGCACTCTTTGTCCAGTGTCTGGGTTTCTCTGATTCATCTGAGTTCATTCTATTTCATTAAGCTTGATGACTTGTGAGTTTGGTCTGGAAATCTAGGAAGGCAAGTAATTTTTCCTTGAGATTTAAAACCATAGATTGCTTTGGGCTGACTGAATCTCTATGGCGGCTTGGTTTCTGAGGCCATCCTGAGACTGAAGGAGAGAAGAGTGATGTGATTAATTAGTAATGCTTGCCATGGGCAAGAGAGGTGGTACTGTCAGCACAATATATTTGGTGATGCTGATCTTTTCAATGCCTAGAGCAAAGTGGATTTAATTAATTTGTTAAGAAAAAAGGCAACTGAAAGCCAAACACATTCATTGACATCTTCCATACTTTTCAGTCTGTTTTTTTTTTTTTTTAACTTTGGAGCTTCATCATGTTTATGACAGCACACGTACTTCTTTCAGAAAGAGCTTTCTTCTCTGGAGAAGAATGCTTAAAATGTCATAACTGCAGCCCCTCAGGCAAGCACACACCTTGATCATCAAAACAATAAAAATGCCAGTCACGGAGAGTGTGCAATCTATTGTACCCATGTGTGGTCATCAGCCGGGTGTAGAGGGATGCTGGGGATGGCATGGCAATGATGATAATAAGGAGATTCTAATTGCTGGATCCAATTAAGATGCAAAGACAAATCCATCAGCTGGTTAGGGAATTCAGTCATGGGAGAATCATTAGTGGCATTTCCTGCCTGGAAATGTTCTCCGTGGAAAAAGTTCTAGGAACATTGTTTTCCATTTGATTTTTCTCCATCCTCAGCCTTTTTCCTGGTTTTTCTTTCCTTTCACACCACTTCCCTCCCTCCCTCAGACTTTTCTTTTTTTCTTATTATGTTCCAGACATTGCTGGGAAAGGATCCTAAATTCAATTCCACGAAGGTACAGCTTCTAACCAGGTTCTTAGGGCTCAGACGATAAACAGGTTTCCATTCTTGGGCCAGCTTTGATTGATGGCCTGTAGCTACTGAAATGCTGAGCCGAGGCTTGTGTCAAACTCAGCCTGAAGGCTGGGGTTGAGCAGTGTTGTCTTCTCTGGGTGTGGGCTTCTATCAGCTCTGCCATGGTGGAGCATCTGCTCTGATGATTCCTAAGGGTACGGTTTTAGTGAATGAGCTTGGATTTGGTCCCAACAGGTGCTACTTTGAAGTCTATCTCTTCTCTTTCTGGGTGAATCTTGGATGTGTCATCTTTGCTCAATGTTACTAAAAGTCGAGTTAAAATAAACCTTTTTATAAAGTAGTTGGGAATACTGTACAGATGATATACATTCATTCAATTTTAATACATGAAATATCTGTTGAGCATGTGCTACGTGCCGGGGATCATGTGGGGTGCTGAGTAATAGTGGGTAGAGGGGATGTGGTCTCTGCTCACGTGCAGAATAGAATCTACTGGAGTACGTATTCACTCTATGTTCAACTGTGACAGGTTCTCATCTACATGCTTGCCTGGAGGAAAAGTGTTTCCAAGCTCATTTGGCTTGTTGGCAAAATTCAATTTCCTGCCAGGGTCTACCTGGAGTGGCTGGCTATGGGCTGGGTTCCATCCACAGCTCCTAGAGACTATTCCCCAGCAAATAGAGGCTCCCATAGTCCCCTGCCCTCTGGCTTCCCCAACAGCCACTGACGGTTTCCAGCCAGTGAGAAGCATCCCTTGCTCTAGTTGTCTGAAATTGAGTCTTCCACAACGTGAGGTATGGTGGTGATAGCGTTCCATCTATTGTGCTGAGCAGAACCAAGTCACAAGTGACACAAACATTCAGAGGGAGAGGATTATGCCAAAACATGAATAACAGGAGGTGGAAAACAGTGAGTGTCACCTTGGAGTTATTGCATCACAGGGGGAGATATCCATGCAAGCACAATAGGAGTACGCTAATTCAAAGAAAATGGAGATTCATGGTGTAAAAAAGTACATATTGGGACATCTGAACAACCTCAGGGTGGTGAAGGAGGACTTTCTGGAGGAAGTGACTTTTAAGCTGAAACCCAAAGGGTTTACAGAATTGACCCTATTATAATGTATGGGTACTGTCCACATGTCAGTTCTTTTCACTATCATGTACCATCCAGAACTGGAATAATTGTTGGACAAGGTCTTCCCAGTCTGGAATGCAGTATTACTCTAATTTATACTTGTTCTGGGAACATTTTCTCTGTTAAGGTGGCTCCAAGAAAAATCAGCTTGTGGTCCACGTTTGGGGGTGATGTGGAGATGAAGACCAGGCTGGGATGGTTTGGCATGCATTCTAGAATCTGGAATGCATTCTAGAGCTGGCCCTGTGCAGCCAGTGTCAGTTCCCAATGGCATGCCCATACAAGGGCAGGAAGCTGGTGGTGGCTAGAGCACAGAGGAGAGAAAATGCGTTCTCTGCTCCAACTTGGGGCTGCAATTGAATTTACGGGCTTTCACTCCACAAGGGTCTGTTTCGAAATAACAAGAGCAAAATCACAGTCCCTCAAAGCCATGTTCTAATTTATTGATTTTAATAGAAATCATTATTTAAAAAAATATTCATTTATTTTTGTTTTAAAAGCAGATTCACAGAGAGGTGACACAGAGAGCTTGATCTTCCATCCACTGGTTCACCCCCCTGAGTGGCTGTACCTGCACTGGCAGGAGCTGGGCTGGTTTGAAGCTATCAACCTGGGGCTGCTGCTGCTGCTGCTGCTGCTTTAAAATTTCCATTGGAAAGGCAAATTTCACAGAGAAGAGGAATAAGAAAGAGAAGGATAAAGAGAAGGAGAAGAAAAAGAGGAGGAGAAGGAAGGGAGAAAGTCTTCTATCCATTGGCTTATTCCTTGAAAGGTCACAATGGCTGGAGCTAAGCTTATCTGAAGCCAGGAGCCAGGAGCCAGGAGCTTCTCCCAGGTCTCCCATGTGGCTGCAGGGTCCAGAGACCTTGGACCATCGTTTGTTGCTTTCTCAGGCCATAGACAGAGAGTAAGATTTGCAGGGGAGCAGAGAGAGACACGAATCAGAGCCCACATGGATGCTAGCACTGCAGAGCAGAGAAATGGCCTCCTGTGCCATTGTGCCAGCCCTGGAACCTAAAGCTTCTTCCCAGTCTCCCACATGGGTATAGGGGCCCAAGGACTCAAACCATCTTTTGCTGTCTTCCCAGACATATTAGCAGGGAAATGGAGTAAAAGTGGAATAGCCAAGACTCCAACTGGGGCCCATATTGGATGCTGACCCTGTAGGCACAAGCTTAGTCTAGTATATCATGGTGTCAGCTGCAGAAGGAGTTATCTGAATGGCTGGTGGGCGGTGGGCACTAGCAATACTTTTGTTGAATTAACAACTATCTCAAGAAGAAGCACCATTATGTCTTCTAACAGTGGCCAATGAGATACTGACCAGAGGGTTGTCTTCCTCTTTCCTTGTTGCTTGTTAAAAGTCTTCTTATGATGCATGCTTCATCTCATGTCTTCCCAGAAAGCTGCAATGACCACTGCAATACATACTCTCAGCACCACCAAGTTTATTATCAAGTTAACCTCTGTTTCCCACCACTTGCTAGTGAGAATCACAGCATTGTGGTGATCTCTTCCATGTGTTTCTTTGTCACCACACTTCTACCTTATGACCCGTCCACTAGCCAGACTGACAGCCTTCAGCCTGGTCTCTCTGACAAGTTCCTCCCTCTCCTTGCTCATGCCTGAGCCAGGCAGACAGATTGGACTTCCTAAAGTTTAGCCTTGACTGTGTCATTTTACTGCTAAGAAACTTTCAGTACCAAATCTTTAATCCATCAATTCCCTTCCAGCAATTTCTCCTGTAGACAGACTTGTTCATGTGTGAAATAGTGGCTGGAGTACACACTGAGTGCTGTACTACTTGTAATGGCAAAATAGCTGAAGCAACCTGCGTATCCATCAATGAAGGCCTGGTTAAAAAGGTATGGTAGACCTGTGATACAGCAAGAACAGATTTTAAGCCTGGTTGCGCATGTAGGTCACTTTGGCGTAGTTCTGGAAGATAATGACAGGTCCTTCTATTGACAGTGTCCTTTCCTTGAACCTGGACTTGTGTAGAGAACTGTTTGATCCATACGATGTGTTTGAAGAGATTGTATGGAACCTCAGGGCTGAGCTGTAAGCTTTGTGGCTTCTACACTGGCCTCTTGGAACTTCACCTGTGAAGTGAGACAGCTGCTGAATAGTAAGTCCAACTACTCCAAAATCTCCTGGCTGTGACGAAGGCCAGGCTAGGTGCAGATGAGGGATGAGGGAGAGAGCATGGATGTTTACCCCATCCACCCAGGACAAGCCCCAGATGTGTGAGGGATAAGGCCTTCTTAGATATTCCAGTTTCAGAAGAAAGTATGATGTGGAAACTTATCAAGAATCCCAACTGATGCAAGAACAAAGGTCCAAGATTTATGGCTCTAAGGGAACTCTACCAGCTGGTGTCAGCTGGCTGAATCCCCGCCCCTGGTGAGGCCACAGTCACTGTGGAGCAGACAAGCTATCCTTACTGAGCCTGAATTCTTCATCTATCCCCACATTGTGAGTATGGTGAAGTAGATGATGTTTTGTATTTCCAAGTTCTGTGGAGGTTTGTTCAGAGAAGTAGATAATCTTCCAGAATCTCTCCAGGTATTTCCAGGGCGCATGTGGGTTGAAAACCATTGGTAGGGGTGTAGTGGTTGAGATACTGTTTGGGAAGCCCGCATGCCCTCAAGTGCCTGAGTTCAAATCTCTTTTTTGCTCTGTAGTTAGCTTCCTGCTAATGTGCACCTCGGGAGGCAGCTCAGATAGCTGGTTCCCTGCCAGCTCCGTGGTATATCAGCATGGAGGTTCTGGCTTCTGCTGGGCCTAGTCCTGATGTTAGCAGGGATCTGGGGTGTGAGCCAGGGGATGGAAGTGCTCACTCCTTCTTCATTTCTGTCTTTCAAACAAGCAAATGAATAGAAATGGAAAAAACGCCATTGTTTTATATAATTGAAAGCTACATGAATCTGCTTAAAATGTGGAAAAAGAATTAAAAGGCAAGTTTACTTTGGTTCGTAAAATTTGAAATCCATATATACAGGGGGTGTCTCCAAAATTCAAGGAAATAGCATATTTTGAAAACCTTGTGTATGGATTTTAAAAAGGTTTGCATTTTAGTTTCACTTTTCACAGATGTTTTGAAGTTCCTTCATATGTCCATAGAAATATCAAAATCTTTTTTGTAAGGGCTGGCACAATTACCCAATTGGCTAATTCTCTGCTTGCAAGCACCAACATCCCATAGGGGTTCTGGTTTGTGTCCTGGCTGCTCCACTTTTAACCCTGTTTGTGGTCTGGGGAAACAGTGGAGGATGGCCTGAAGCCTTGGGACCCTGCAGTCTCATGGGAGACCTGGAGAAGGCTCCTTGCTGCTGACCTAGGATAGGCTCAGGTCCAGTCGTGATGGCCATCTGGGGAGTGAACCAGCAGATGGAAGATCTTTTTCTCTGACTGTCCTCTCTGTAAGTCTGTTTTGCCAATAAAAACGAATACTTTTTAGAAAGTCTTTTTTGTTCTGCTAAGTATTTGGCTGAAAGTTCATTTTCTTCTTAATAAAAAATGGAAAGTTACTGAACAATTTTTACATCATGCTACCATTTGTGTAAAAATTGTAAATATGGATATTTCTGGAATAACACCTAAAAATGCTGAGTAACATTTGTTGGCTCTGAGAGGGCAACTGGATAGTGGGAGAACAGGGAAAGACTTACTTAATAGCCTGGGACAGATTTCTAATTTTAAAACATGTGGATGTAGCAATTCAAAATAAATAAGCTCTGTTCCTGTTGCCTCCGTGGAAAAGTCTTGATGTCATCTCCTGGCTTGTCAGGTGCTCCTGCTTCATCCACTCACTTCCCAAAAATGCCTCCATCTCTGAAACCTGGCCTTGTTCCCTTCCCTGGCAAAACGGACTTTGCAGGTATGAACAAGCTAAGGGGGGCTGGAGATGGGGAGAGTATCCCGGATTCTCTGGATAAGTTTCATGTTTTCACAAAAGTCCTTGTCAGTGAAAAAAGTCTTCGTAAGTGAAAGTGGGAAAACGAAAAACCAGAGACTGAGGGAACAAAGGATGGGAGTAAAGGGATGATTGGCTTTGCGATGGCAGGAAGGGGGCCCAAGGCACACAAGGCAGCCTGCCCCTATCAGCCCGCCAATGCCCAGATTCAGGCTGCCCTGCTGGGTTTCCAGGGAGTCACAGTCCTGCTGTCCCCTTTGCTGTAGCTCAGCGAGATCCAAGAACACACTTGTGTGATCTTAAACCACAATGTTTGTGGTAAATTCTTCCAGAGGTTGCTGGAGACTAACACGGTAATGGTCTTCACGAGTTCCTCCAAGAAACAGACCTTTTAAGCAAATGTTAATGAAGCTAATTTCTAAAAGTATTGAAGTCAGATTTTAAAAAATCACTTATTTTTAATCAAGCAAAATGAGGTATACTTTATGTACAATAAAAAGTCATATTTTGTGTGCTCAATGAGTTTGACACCATTCCATTCAAGACCTAAAATATTTGTTACCCCAATATATTTCTTTTGTTCTTCTTTTCTCAATCTCTACCTCCAGCCCCAGGCAATGTCTGGTTTGCTTTCTGTCAATGGAGAGACTCTTTTTGACTGCAGGATTTCATAGGATCTTCAGTGTGTCTAGAGCATTGTGGACCTCCAATGTTCATGTTTATTTGCTCGTAAGTCCTCGGGTTCTGGAGTATCTCAAAGGAGCACCTCTTACAAGGCACCTGGGAGTTGCTTTCTCGCTTACCTGTCTCAACTCAGGTGTCTGCAGCCTTTTGGGGTACCTGCTACTACCCACTGAAATTTGCTCACCCTTTAAGCTCTAGCACAGCTCATTCATGAAGTAGATCTTTTCCTTAGCCAAGACTTACATAATTTGAGTTCTCTCATAATACTTAAATTGTGTAAAGGCCAATGCTTTAGCAACATTATGTCTCACTTGTTCTACATATTCATGGTCTTTAGGAAACAAGTATTTGCCAGCAAATCAAAGAAGACTTGCTCCAAGTACTTAGAAGCCACCCAGTAAGTGGGGCCTTTAATCCCTAAAGCAGTTTCAGTTCTGGAGCTAGCAGTCCACAACCATGTGAATTATGGGTTGAGAGTGACTGTCTCCTTGGTCTCTGTATCTTTGCCTCCAGCTTAACTCATTATACTGAATGATGCATATTTGACTTCTGATTTCTTTGACCTGTAAATTTCTCCATCCCCTCTGGCAATGCTCCTGCTCAGGTACTTAACATATTTCACCTACATTGTTATAACAGCTTCCTAAATGTTCTCTTTATCCCCCTCTTGTTTCTCTTCTGACCTACCTTACACTCTGATGCCAATATCCTGATAGTTTTTAAGTTTTGCTCCAAAACCTGCATTTGATTGCTTTTGGCTCACAAGATCAAGTTAGAAGGGCTGCAGGGCAGGGAAAATATGCTCTTACCCATTTGGAAACTGGTTTGACAAGCAACACCTTTCACTATTCTTTTCCATGCACTGTCTATTCCAGGCACTGTACCTTCTCAAAGATGCATGGACATGTTTCACTGTTTCAAGCTGCCATATATTGCCTTCATACTGGGGTGCAAAGTTCACAGGTTGACTTGACCAGCCCCTTCGTTTATGGTTCTTTCTTTGAACAGGGGATTGTGAAAAGAACTTTGTGTCCTCTTCAATGCCAGCAAAGGAAATTTCTAATACATCTCTCTGAAAACTTAGAACTAAGGTTTAATCGGTTTTAGATGGATTCCTGTTACTTTAACTTGAGGGACGGAGTGGGAACCTGCAATATGACTCCTTACTCCTTATAAAGAACTGTGGCATCCCTTAAGCTCTTAAGTGATTGCACTTGGTTAGGAACAATCAAATCTTGCCTAGTGAGTGAGCTGAAGACTTTGGAGCTGGATAATAGTCAATAGGAGCATGAGTTATGGCATTCTTAAGTGACAATGTGGAAGAGGCTCTGACTATAGTGGAGATCTTTTATGGGGAAGCAGGATGTGTGGTTGGACAGGAAGAGCATAGTGAGATGCTTGAAGGAGGGCTAAGAAATGAATGTAGGTGTAACTTATAAGACATTCATACTTGGCAATGACTGAACGGTAGAATAAGCTGAGGAACAGTTAGAAAATAACAATGCATCTTCTAGGGCTGAATTAGTCTTTCATTATTGTAACTGAATACATAAAACAAGTTACTTATGAAGCAAGAGGGTTTATTTTGGTTTATGGCTTTAGAGTTTCCCAGTTTAACATTGGGTTACCTTATTGGTGTGGACAGCTGGTAATGCCGAAGGAAGGCAATGACGGTGTGTGTGTGTGTGTGTGTGTGTGTGTGTGTGTGTGTGTGTGTGTGTGTGTGTGTAGGAGGGTCCCAAGGCCAGCCAAGAAGCAGATAATATTTCGGACCAACTTGGTTGTTATGACCAACTCTCCGACAAGAACGACCTTCCAAGGCCATGGCCCTATTGATCTAAGGACCTCCCATTGGACCCATTTCCTAACCATCATAATTGGATTAAGCATCCTGTTGGTAACATTAGCTTATAATTTTGGAGGTTAAGCATCTACATGAATTCAGGAGACATACCCTACTGAAATTGTAGTAGGCTACCATGATCAGAGGCCAAGGAGAAGGGGAATCAAACCATAGGATTTTATTTTATTTTATTTTATTACAGTTCTGGAGGCTGGGTATTTGGCATCAAAGTGTCAGCCAGGTTGGCTTCCTCTGTGGCCTCTTCTCCTTGGCTTGTAGCTGCCTTTATCTTCATGTGTCTACACATCATTTTCCCTGTTTAACATCCACATTTCAACATCCTTTTTATATAAAAATATTAGTCATAGTGCAGTGGGGCCTAACCCAATAAATTGTTTAATTTAATTACCTCTTTAAAGACATCATTTCAAAATACAGTTATGTTCTCAAGTATGAAAGGTTAGGATTTCAACCTATCAATTTTGGGAGGAAAAATTTGGCTCATAACTTATCTTACTTTCTGAGACTCATTTACAGTGGGAATGTGACAGAAGGCTTAATGGGAAATGATGCATTTCAGTTTTAGTTCATCTACTGCTGTGGGGTCTTCAGTCTATGTGATTAGATATGAGAGCTAGATGGAGGTGGTAGAAGTGTCTGCTGGTGAGAGCCTCTCACCCAGCACCCCACTGCCTCCAGCAGTGGGTGGCTTTGGAAAGTGAGTTAAAGACTTTAAGCCTCCGCGGTTTTATCTGGAACGTGAAGCTACAAGCACATGTATGCTTTTAAGCAGGAAAGTGGAAGGATAACTTCTTGACGTTTTTGCAGTTCTAGGATGTGTGATTTGTAAACAGTTGTCTAGTCAACTGAGGTGACTATGAGGATTGGAAGATCAAGGAAAATCAAGAGTCAATTTTAACGTACTGTTGCCACCATGCAGCCATCCCACTGCCACCACCATTGTCACACCCAGTGTCATCCTCACTGGTCACCAGGTCCAGCCCCATTATTATAAGTATTATCATCATAACTCCTGCTCTTTCTAAGCATGCTATCATCATCAGGGGCAGTGATAATGGCAGCACCTGCTGCAGCAGTAGGCTCAATATCAGAAGAAGCATTAATAACTACACACATTTGAGGACTGTGTTACTTAGACCAAATTATTAACTCAATGCTGGAGAAAGCTGAAGTACAGAGAGTTCAGCCAAGTATTCAAAGTCACAGCACTCTTAACTTGAAAATTTGAGTCCAAGATCCTATATCTTGGCTTCACATTAAGAATTCTTTCTCCTGGCTTATAAGACTTCCTCACAACTCATCAACCCTGGCAGGAGCCTGGGCTTTGGAGGATCCCACTACCTGAACTTGCCACTTCCTCCCATCGAAAGCAAATCTTTCACAAGAGGCAGGTCCATGAGACATCTCCACCCCCCTAGGTTTGGCCTCATGCTTCCCTTGCCAAGGGGACGGAATGTTCTCATTGATGAGTGAAAAATTTTTCTTTTTAAACTTTCTTTTTTTGTGTGTAAAAGGATCTGATCGGTAAATAGTTACCTAAAAACAGAATGAACACAGTGTAAGTAAAACATAAACTTATTGGCTTATGTACCTGAGGAGCCCAAGGGCAGCTTGACAAAACTCAAGTCTTGCATTATGTAATTATGCACTTCTTCTTTGTGGTTTGCAATCTGTTGAATTCTGTCTTGGACTCTGATAACGAAAGGGCAGTACCAGAATCCTCTAGTACATCAGAAAAAGAGTGGTTTGTTTTAAAAATTAATTCAAAGAAAACTGGGGATACAGATGGACAGAGCGTCCTGTCTTTATGGAAGGTGTGTGAGCTGACCCTATCCTTAAATGACACTGATCGGGCTGTCCTTACGCTTGTAGCATCTGTGAACCAATAACTGGAGTCAGGAGTTTGTGATGTGTCAATTGGCTTGGACTAGGTCACATGACCCATCTACAGAATGGAAATTTCTATTCTAGCTCAGGGGTTATGACATAGTTCTGTCTGTGGTGTGTCTGGGCTGTTTCTTAGGGACCTACCCATAATAAGCACATGAGAAATTGTGTCAAATGAGTGAGTGAGCAACTAGGTAAATAAGCAAGAGGGAGAGAAACTAAAAGATGGATAAATGTCCTTAAAGGGGGACAGATTGAAAAAAAGTGCAACTCTCTGTTGATCATCAGATAAGAGGCATCGTGCACATTGTTTGCTAAAACTATTTGCTCTATGTGGTTCAGATGAGGCCAAGAACATCCTACACTCAACATTTGGAGAAGCAAATATCTGAACAAAACTGAGGTGATAGCTACCTTTAGAATTGTCTCAGGGTTCAACAAACTGGGAGGTCATACTTCGAGGAGCATATCTAAGCAGAAATGGAGGCAGCTCACAGCCGGCAGCTAAAGCATGTTGATATCACTCTGCAGATGCTTGCCACCCTCACGTCCCTACTGTCACCGTCACAACCTGGGAACATTTCTCCTCTTTTTGTGATGTGCTTGGAACATAGCCTATTAGTTCCTTTGACAGAGGCTGCTTGCCTCTGATGTTCATCTGGGGCAGATTTCAATTGACAAAAGAATTATAAGATGAGAAAATAGTCAAGAAGACAGTTTAAACCTCTGAAATTGTTAGCGTCTAAGGAAGGCTTCCATGAGTCCTGGATATTCACAATTTGACTTTGTACATCTTGTAAACAACCTAGGTGAGTCAGTACCCAGAGGGATGTCCAGTTTTAATCACTGTATTATTAAAGGAAGGACGGGCTAACACAGGAGGAGACAGATTAAATCATTGCAAGAACCTGTGTTTGAGCAAGAACTCAAAGGATTCAAGAATGGAAAGCTCCAAGTTTTAAAGAAATAAGGGAGGGCTACAAATACGTGAAGGGCACAGGGAAGACACAGCAAGTAAATAAATTTGTTTCCCAAATTCTAGTAGACTCAAATCGAAGCAGTACCATGAGGTTTCTAAAGGCAGAGATTAGGTGTGGATAGTTTTAACCATGATGGGAAACCCAAGGAAACAGCATTTCTAAAAGCTATGAAGTCCTTTGAGAGTGGACAAAGCAAGAGTGAGTCTTCAGAGCTTGAGTATGCTTTTGACACAGCCCTTCTTATGGAGAACAATCATGCCCATCACCAATGCTTCTAACAGGAATGGAGTGTTAGACAAGGGTTTTGGAGAGATCATGGGCAAGTCCAAGACAGGCTGCAGCATTGTTCTGAAAAGACCCAGGAGAACTGCTGCATGTGTGTATGTTTGATGTTTCTATTGATGGGGATAATTGTCATAGTTAATGCCAAGAGAGGTAATTTAGGGAAAATAAAATGAATATATAATGGTAGCTAGTAAGCTTATGGCAGCTCTTTTTATTTTGTTATAACCATGAATTCACAGAAAGTTGTAAGCGGTATGGAGTTCCATTGCCCCTCACTCAGTTTCCCCTAATGGTGACAGCTTTTAAAACTGCAGAGTAATATTTAAACCAGGAAACTTGGTATATTACTATTGCTAATAAGATTGTGTTCTGTTTTCACCATCTTAAAGTCTGCATTTGTGTGTGTGTGTGTGTGTGTGTAAGTTATCCCATGCATGGATCCATGGAATTGTCATGAGAATCAAAATACAGAACTGCCCCATCCCACAGAAGAACTCACATTACCTCTTTGTGTTCCTACTCTGTCTTCACACCCTTCCCCTGGTGACCATTTAGCTACTCTCCAGTTTGGTAGTTTTGTTATTTTGAGAATTTATGTAAGTGGAACCTCATATACAGGATGTATAGCCACTTGAGATTGTCTTTTTTTTTTTTTTTTTTTACTAAGTATTATGCCCTTGCGATCCATCCAAATGCTCCATACTTAGGAGTTCATTTGTTTTGGTTATTGAGCAGTATTCCATCATGTGGAAGCACCTGAGTTTGTCCCATCACTCACCTATTGAAGGTCATTTATTTTTTCCCAGTGTTTGTTAGTGTGAGTAAGGCAATAATGAATGTTTGTGCACAAATTTCTGTGTGAACATAAGTTTTTATTTCTCTGGGATAAACCTGCAAGAGTGTGTTTTCTGGGTCACATGGAAAATGCTTGTTTAATTTTATAAGAAATTGACAAACTTAGCTGTGTTAACAATACCGTTTTACATTACTACTAGCCATATCTAGATTATTGTTATTTTTTTGAAGTTTTGTTACAGATCATCAACATTTGTTAGCAGTCATTGATGTTGATAATGCTACTATGACACATGAAAATGACATGATATGATTGTGATATGTGATTATGTTAATGATATGATCATTGATACTGATAATGTTGGGATCATATTATCCATATTTTTGATATCATTTCTATTTTTTTGTCAGAGCTGTTTTAAAAGATGCATAGAAATATGTTATTATCATTTTAATTTGCATTTTCCTAGTGGTTAATGATATTGAACAACTTTTCTTGTGCTAAGTTGCCATCTGTCTCTCTTATTTGGTGATATAGTTGTTCACCTTCTTTCTTTTTAAAAAGATTATTTGACTATTTTAAAATTAGATTGTTACTAATGAGTTTTGACAGTTATTTATATGTCTTAAATCCAAGGTGCTTGTCAGTGATGTGGCTTACAAATAACTCTTTGCATTCCGCAGGTTGTATGCCCATCCTATAAGCAGAGTCTAGCAGCAAAAACAACTGTTAGGTTTCCAGTTCCCTGAAGAGTACTGGACATGGTAATTGGTTACCACTCAAGAAGGCAGACAGTGGGCTCAATTTCTGCTTGGGTGGGTTCATTCATTCCTTACAGTAGCTCACTTATCACAGGCTTCTCTTTATGCACTGGGCACATGTGAGGGTCTGTGAGCTCTCAGAAAATGAGTTGGGAAAGAATGCCTGTTATCGGTGGAACAACCTGAAAGGACAAGTCCTCCTTGACCCAGAAAGTGAGCCTGTGGTATCATCCTTTTATAGGAAACCAGAGAATGCTCTGGGTCAGGACAGAGAGCGCCAGCATTCCAAACAGTATCCTGCAGTCACCCACAGACTCAGACTCATCTGGCGAATGTGACCCATCCAGACAGTCAAAACACACATGGAATTCAAAAGCAAAAATAATCTCAAGTTTGAGTCATCCCATGTGCCAGTCTACATGGACTGCATTCACCAGAAAAAAAAAAAGGCAAAGATGCTCCGTAGAGCAGAGCAGCTTCCATCTCAGGTTGGGGGCTGCTGCTATGGAGACTGTGAGTCACTCATCCAGCATGAAAGGAATGGATGATAGCTCCATTTTGTGTAAATTTCCATTGGGATGTGTGAGTGTGTGTGTGTGTGTGTGTGTGTGTGTGTGTGTGTGTGTGTGTGTGTGTAGATGCTGGTGGTGGTGATTAAAAGGAAAATAATCATGCTTTAGTCCTTTTCATTTAGGTTGATAAGATCTGTTGACTCCTTTTTGGCATAAAAGACAAGAGTTTCCCCATCATTAATGGTTAAGACATTGTGTTCAACACTTTGCAAACACACACACACACACACACACACACACACAATGGTTGTACCGAGTTATGTTTTTCAGAGAAATATGGAATTTACAACTGGCCTCAGAGCTGAGGGATTAAGAACAAACCATATCAACTGCAGCTCCTGAAGGGGACAGAGACATCTGTCTTTCCTATCTCTCCTCATTCATCCAGGCTGAGTGGAATGGAGGAAGGCTGAGTCTGTTGAGGGAAGAGTATTTTGCATGATCATTAGGTAAACTTTTGACACTTGCTCCCACAGCACTCATCCTTATTCATTTTGGCTTCTGATCGCCACGTTAGGATGCACCCTCCCCCAGATCTCAGCCCATGTGCTTCCATCAGGGAGCTTTAATGACTGACTGACTGGGTGATCCTTTCACAGGTGATATTGTTATCACAACTGTCTTGCCTATGGGGGAACTGCTTTCCAGGCAAGAAACTTTTCCATCTGCATCTTCTCCTGGGGCAGAGAGGGGTTACAATCTGGTAAGTGGAGGCAATGGCATTGGGACCCAGATGGTCCTGCTCAGAGCCCATACATTTAAGTCCTGCTCTTCACACCTCTCAAGTTCCACAGCCACCTTTGGCTTTACCTCCAGCCTGGAATGGTAACTACCGTTGCTTGTTGCTCCTCTGTGATTCAAGAGATGGGTAAAGGAGGTCTTAGGTGAGCTATCTCAAGAAGTTAATCTTACTTTGGGAATTTTATCAGCATTTGTAGGGGAGGAAACTTTGTTATTTTGTTTTACTCTCCTTTAGGTTCTACAAATAACAGAAAAAAAGATGGGAAGGGCATGGGAGAGAAGCGACTGTCTAACTTTAGGTGATGAGCAAGCAGCTCATGCTTAGGTGTCACTTGTCCCTGATGTATGTTTCTTGTCCTTGCACCTGACATGCCTCCTGGACCTTGTGGACTGCTCACTTACAGCTGTTCCTTCTCTTTTTTTGCTGGCAGACATTGCTTCTCTCAACCAAGTTATAAAATACTGATATTTCTTTTTTTTTCCAGCTGGCTTTAAGCTAAGGTCTGGGTTTGTGGGTGATTTCTCTCACAAGGGCATAAGATGGGTAATCTGCAGAGAGATTCTTGGTGAAAAGTTTTCTTTACAATAACAAATGAGTGATCATTTTCATTTCTGCCACTGAATGTAGTTCTGTGAGGATGTGATGTTTGGGTAGCGTCATTTTGCAAGTATAAGGGGAACACCAAGAGAATCAAGGGAGAAAGACACACACACACACACACACACACACACACACACACACACACACACACACACACATGGAGAGAGAAAGATAGAACAAAAACCAAGAGCCCAAAACTCAATCTGGGTCTCCTGCATGAGTGGTTGAGTGGTGGGCACCTAACTACTTGAACCATTACCTCTGACTCACAACACACACATTAGCAGAAACCTGGAATCAGAAAAAGAGCTGGGATGCAAAGCAAGGTACTCTGATAAATGAGCATGAGCGTCCCAAGTGGCATCTTTAGTGCTCTATGCCAAATGCTGATCCTTCCTCCAAATTCTTTTGTGTGTCTGAAATACTAACAGCCCCCTGCTATTTACACCACATTGTGGGATGTATTGGGGTATGTTCTGTCACTTGCATATGAACACATTTCATGTTGCCTATGCATTTTCCCCCTGTTTTATTCTGTAAGTTATTTGTGAGAAGGGTCAATCTTGCTATCCCTGGTGTCTATGGTAGAGTAAGAACTCAGCAAATGCTCCCTGAGCTATTTTCTTTGCCATAATTCTCCCGCTAAGCACCACGGAAAAGCTGTGTATGCCAGACAACATCTGTCTCCAGTTTGGAGATAGCCCCTGAGTATTGGGGAGTAGGATATATGTCAGTGAATATTAAACAGACAACCCCCTAAGGATGTGTGGGAAAGAAGCTCCAATGGAAATGTTGCATAATCTCAGTGGAATTGATGAGCATTGCTCAGACTATTTATTTAGAACTTTCTTTGTGTGAAAGCTTACTGCAAGGGCTAGTGTGTATGGCAGATGAAAGTGTGGAGATAAGGGGGAAGAGGATAAGGGGCAGTGAATTGCTTACAGCTCCTTCTTCCACACGGTGGTCTCTGAGATCCTTGTACTGACTCCCTGGACTCTGTGATTCTGGAAAGAGAGAGCTCTCTAGCAGTGCTGTCTTGGGGGGATGGTTTGTGTGGGGTGAGGTGGAGGATGTGATTGGGAAACATTATATCCAGACATGCAGAACAAGGCCAGTGTGCTTGAAAGGAGGTTCAATGGCATTCTTATTTTTTCATCACCTCTAGTTGGCTTCCTTTTGGCTCTAAAAACTTAAACTGAAAACTTTCAGCCTGGTTGAATTGTGACCCACGTGCTGCAAAAGATCCCTATCCTGAATCTCTTGCCTGTGTTCTTCTCACCTTCAGAGCTTCCTGCATTCTGTCCTTCTCTGACATAGCAGCATTTTGGATGCTCTCTCCATTGCCATCTTTGCTTTCTCCTGCCCTGCCCGGTATAGAAAGGTGCTTTTGATCCCTCCTTGGGTAGCAACACAACTAGAAGCTCTTTACCCTGCTCTCTTCACTTTGTAGTTCCTTTGCAGTGCAGGCTGCCCATTTACCTGCCCATGCACCCAGCCAGCAAGCATTTTCTGAGCACTTCCATTTGCCAGATATTTGTTATAGGAGCTGGCTATTTAGCAGGGAAGGTCACCTTGATTATCCTAGAGTCCATCTTTCAGCTAGGAGGACAATAAATATTAGACATAATATCAGATCTAAAGGTGCTATGAAGAAAATCTGTAGATTAGCCAAATGGCTGGTGGCTAAAATGCCATTTAAGTTGCCCTCATCCCATATTAGAGTGCTTGGGTTCAAGTTCTGATTCCGCTTCCAGCTCTGGTTTCCTGCTTGTGCATCTTGGGAGGCAACAAGCGATGGCTCAAATACTGACATCACAGCAACTCACATAGGAGACCTGCACTGAGTTCTGTGTGGGCTTGGCTTAGCCTGCCTGCTGTGAGCCTTCTGAGAGAGTGAACTGATTCTGGCAAGACCTCTGACTGTGACTGACATTCAAATAAAAATAAAAATAAATAAAAAAAAAAGTGAAAAATGACACTGGCTCTTGGAATGAGCCCCTGCGATCTCATGTTCCAGGTTGTGGACTTGAGTGAGAGCCAGCAGCTGCATTCTGAAATCTGACAGTGTGTTGCTGATAGAGCTGTGTTTCTCTGGAGTTCCTTCCTGCCAACAACCAAAAGGACAGTGATGCTAAGACAGCCTTGGGACTCTTCAGTGGATGGCTGGCTGAAGCACCCTGTGAAGGCCTTAATGACTTCTTCTAGGTACTTTATAGATTAAGTCTCTCCCTCTCCCCTTTGTTCCTTTTCTCTCTCCGCTCCTCCCTCTTGTCTCTCTCTTCCACACTGGGGCAGATCTCCATTGCCAGTTATCAGTCAGCTCTCCTAAGTACTCCAACTTGCTCCCTTTATTTTTTGTATGCTTTTTCTCTAATGTTTTGAGTTTCTCACCCACCCTTGCATCTGTGATAATCTAAGGCTACTGAGCTGGAAGGAATAAAAGGGGACCTTGGGGTAGATAACCGACAAGGAAAGTCCTGCTAGGGGTGGTGACCTTGGTGACCTGTCTGTGTTAACAGCTGGGGGAGAAGAGCTGAGGACAGAGGAGAAAAAAGGTGAAGGGCTTGAATTCTAGAGGGGGTGCCCCAACAACTGTTGAGGAGCTGGAGTGAGAGCAGACACATCTGTGACTCCACTCCAATCTCTCTCCCACCGTCTGCTTTCTTGATCTGGTTTGCATATTTGGTTTCACCTAAGAGCTCATGTGAACAGAGTTGAAGATTTAAGGTACAAGTACTCCAGAAACCACTGCTCTAATGTCTGCCTTATTATTATTATTATTATTATTATTATTATTTACAAGTCTGTCAAGCCATTGCCAAGGGAAGAATGAGCAGTGTGGAAGAAGTTGCCTCTTTGTGAAAGCCTTAACCAGTCCAGGGAGACAACGAATTGGGATCACATGTGAGCTGCAGGAACAGGAGTCTGTGGTTGAAGACTTGCCACGTAAGTCTGGGGAAGAGGGTAGGTTTTGCTAATTTGGAGCTTTCCATGTGAAGCTCAGAGGCCATACTGTTGGATAGGAACCAGAGGAGACTGGTACATTCCGAGCTGGCACAGGTGAGCAAAGGGCAGTGGTGGCAGTAAGGTCTGTGCTAGGGGCAGGAGCTCAAGGGTTGTGTTCATGTGAATGTAGAGTAGTTGGAGAAGCAGTGGAGGATGACAGCTGCATACGGGACTTCGGCTTCAAAATGTAAAATATTAATATGGGCCAGAAAGAAGACGACAGAATTCACCTGTTGCTAGAAGGGTTGGTAACTGAATGTGTCAAAATTTCCTGCCACTGGTGTAGTGCTAATGTTTTCCTCCTCCTTCTGTCCGTGAGTTTCTGATAGAATGTAAGGCTGGCAGAAGTTATGTAAAGACTGAGCAAGATGTGAGGGGTTTTTCTCCTTTAGTCTTTTAAAGCTGTGCAGGAAACATCAGCACCAATGTCCAGAGAGTTAATGTTAATACGCTGGGACAGAGGCGTGTGCATCCTGGGACTGAGATCCCTGTGGACTGTCTCATGCTGTGAGTGCTGGACAAGCGTGTGGTTCAGGTGACATGTTCAGGGTCCTGGAGGACCCTAGAGGAGTGCGGAGGAAATGCCACGCAAGGCTGGCATTCCACAAACACAAGGGCAGGGCTCCTCTGGACGTGAGAGCTGGTGTCCAGGTGCGTGCCAGCACTGGTGTGGCTTCTCAACCTCAGTGCTCCTGACATTTTATTGTGGGATGTGTTAGATGTGTAGACCTTTAGAAATACTCCTAGCTGTTACCCACTAGATGCCAGAGGCACTCTCCCCAATATACACTGGCCCAATCAAGAATGTCTCCAGATGGCATAACTATACCCTGCTTGGAAAAATCACTCCCAGTTGAGAATCAGTGGTTTACTTTATCTGGATTCAGTTCTGCTGAAGGTGAAACCAGACAACAATGGCTAATGATCAGCTGTTGAACATGGACCAAATTCCTGCCTTTTAGTTAAATATTGTTGGAAAGCATTCAAATGTGAAAGTTTAGGGATGTAGAAGGTCAGGACACAGAGGTGAGGTGTCTGCTCC
The DNA here is from genome assembly GCF_017591425.1 of Ochotona curzoniae. Classification (NCBI taxonomy): domain Eukaryota; kingdom Metazoa; phylum Chordata; class Mammalia; order Lagomorpha; family Ochotonidae; genus Ochotona; species Ochotona curzoniae. The sequence goes on from NW_024465751.1 coordinate 10,024,833, forward strand.
AGTGTCATGCTTACTATGTGGTGGAGCTGAGGCCAAGCTCCCTGTCCCCGGAAGTCATGCTTTGGCCATGCAAGGGGGGAACGTCACAATGAAATAAAAAGGTAAGCTTATTTGGGAGCAAATTTATTAAACTCCGTGCCTATTCTGGATCTCCATAAAGCCCATGGACAATATGTGTTTTGAAAAAAATGATTTCAAACATTTTTGCTATTCTACTAAGATCTCTTTGGATTCTACCTCCCCCAGGAGTTAATTCTTTGAGGAATTCAGGACAAGGGATACTGACACAAGGGTTATATAGTGATTTCTGCATATATAATTGTAGAACAAGGGCCTGGCTCAGTAGCCTAGTGGCTAAAGTCCTCGCTTTGCACATGCTGGGATCCCATATAGGCACTGTTTCTAATCCTGACTACTCCACTTCCCATTCAGCTCCCTGCTGTGACCTGGAAAGCAGTGGTGGATGGTCCAAAGCCTTGGGACCTTGCACCTGTATGGGAGACCTGGAAGAAGCACCTGGTTCCTGGCTTTAGGTTGGCTTAGCTCTGGCTGTTGTGGCCACTTGTGGAATGAATCAGCAGATGGAAGATCTTTCTCTCTGTCTCTCCTCCCTGTATATCTGCTTTCCAATAAAATAAATACATCTTAAAAAATAATAGTAGAACAAGCTTCTTCAGATATTATTTGTGTTCCCCTTTGTAGCTATGCTTGGAATGAGCTTCTCTGATAGTCACATTGGAGTTTTGTTGCTCAGTTGATGACAACCACACCAACCACAGGCCATATGCACCTGCTCCAGGCCTGTCTGGACAACTAAACCCTGCTTAGGGAAATGTGTTGCCAGAATCTGAACCTTTTGATAATATAGATGGAAGCTTTAAAAGGTTTCTACCCATTAATAAAACAATTCTACTTCTTGGAATTTATCCTTAGGAAGGAATCAAATCTGTATACAAAGAATTATGCATAGGATGTTTGATTTCTGCATGATTTGCAAGAGCAAACATTGGATAAGATATTGGGCAAATAAACTACAGCAATTCCAGATGGTGGTATGCTCAACTTGTAGATGAATGTTTTCTTCCAAAGAAAAAATGTGTCATGATATAGTATTCTTTGTGAAAAAATCAAGATCTGAATAGCAGAGAGCGCCTGGTCCCAGCGTTGGAAATTGGGTGCGTGTCATCATCACATCGAAAAAGTAGGGGCATGTAAGATGCAATAGAAATAAATTGTGTTTCAATTTCCTGCTATCCTTGGAAGCCAGTGCTGCTGCTTCTATTCTGTTTCTTGATCAGAGTAGGGTGGGTATCATGACTTCTCTTTCTTACCTCAGAAAAAATGTTCCAGTCACTTTTCTCACATCCAGTTGCCCTTTAGTAATTACTATGTCCGCTGAGGGACAGAATCCAAATCCCTCACCCTTCACTGAAGATAACGATTTCTTCCTTCTCCCAGCTCAGCTGCCTTGGCTTGGTCCCTGCAGAGAGAAGGGATATTACAGGCTGGCTCCACTGGAGGGACTCTCGCCATCTGGATTTGACAGCTGACCCATTTCCTCTCAGATCATTCCGTGGGTGATTTGTGGCAGGAACAGTTTAGTTGATCAGCAGCATGTGTCTCCTGGGATTGTTCCTGACTCTTCCCTCCTGCTCAGGTCATCTGGCCTGACACCTCACAGTCCATCCTGGATGGGAGAAAGTGCCCTGCATCCTCTGTGATGAGTAACAGACTTGGCTAAAGCAAGCCCCCCCCAACATAGAAACTTTATCTGACTCCACTCTCAGCACACCCAGCCTGCCCTCATCTCTTGCCCTTTAAGTTTCGGAGTCAGATATCAGCCTGTGGACTCCTTTGTGATCCAGGGGAAAGGCAGCAAGCCTTCCAGGAGCTCTGTCTGAAGACTCTGCCTCAATTTGAGATGAGAAGAATCCCTTCTTCAAGGGGGGAGTGGAATCTAGGCACAGGTGACTCTCTCCCCAAATCCGTGTCTAAAACCAACCCCATAGCTCTGCTTCTCCCACTTCCATATGGTCCTGGAGATGGATTGATGAGACTTTAAAGCCTGTTCTGGACTACTTTCACTCTGTCTTGATGGTCTTACCCCTTGCTTAAGAATGGAAAGCAATAGGCTTTTGTCTTGGATCCCCAGCAGATACTGAAAGAGAAACAACCTTCTTTTAACATTCCATTCTGCACAAACCCAGAATAAAAGAGGCAAGTAGTATGCTCGCTGGCCTTGCAGAATCCTCTGGGGGAGAAAGGACAGGAGATGGAGCAGTGTGATCTTCAGGGCCCATTCTAATCCGGAGAGTGCATAGCAGGTGGGAAGCACATAAGAGGCAGGGCCAAGTGTCTTCCCTGACTATGCTACTGCAGACAGCAGAGAAGTCTCAGGGGTCTTCTATCAAGCAGACTCCAAGACCACCGACGGGTGAGGTGACCGTGCTCCTCTGCAACAGAAACACTGGAAACAAACTGAAGGTGGGGGTTGTCCCTCTATTTGAAAGTGTTACAGGCTTATACAGAGTAGGAAAAGGGGCAGGCAGAAGGGCAGCCCTGACAGTACTTCCACCCAACGACATTGTGACAGGGTAATAGATCTATCTCTTTGGATCCTCCAACGAAATTATAGGTCATGAAGCACAGGAAGCTGTGTCTCAAGGCAAACTCATTATCTGTTGAAAAGCAGGATGAATGTAGCATTTGACTTCATAGAGTTGTTTACCAAGGAAGTCCTAGCACAGTTTGTTAAAGAGGAAGAGAATAGACTGGGGTGCAGCCTATTGCTCTTGCTTCATGCCCAGTGAACAGGCCATGTTGGGGTCTTGGTTAGCTGAGACCCCCATTAGGGTTTCCCCTGGGAACACAGTGTACCATGTGCCTACTGCCTACCACATGGGCTAGGCAGGCAGAGATCCAGCAGCAATCCCCCACAGACGTGCACAAAGCAGTGTAGCTAACAGTGGGCTATTGTGAATGTTCTTGGTAGGGATACAGGAAATGACAGAAATGGTTTTCCTTGCAAGCATGCTTCATGCTTCAGAGAGCACGGAGCTCTGGGCTTCCTCTTGCAGCACAGCACATACAAGAGGCAAATGGGTAGTCAACTTGGAGTTGGAAGGGGAGGCATGCCTCACTGCCTCCTCGGCCTCTCTCCTCTGGGACACTTTGTTCTCCACATGCCACCCTACCTGGAAGTCCTTCCCAAAGCCCCACAGCTGGAGGGAATTTCCTCATCTGCTTGACCCAACTCACTTTAAAAAAAGAGATGCTGACTTTTGTTTACTTATTTGTATTAAGGACTTATTTATCATTTTGTAAAGCAGGGTTGCAGACAGAGAAATCTTGCTTCTGCCGGTTCATGCTCCAAATGGTTGCAATGGTCTTGGCTGGACAAGGAGCTTCATGTAAGTCTCCCATGTGGATGGCCCAAGTACTTGTACTGCTTTGCCAGTGCATTAGCAGGAAGCTGGATTTGAAGTGGAGCAGGTTGGACTAAAACTGGTGCTCCTATGCAATGTGGGCATTGCAGGCTGCTGTGCGGGTTATAAATCCAGTTTTCTTCACCTACACTCCTTTATTGCTCCTGTCGCATGCTGTCATGTACTACTCAATGATGTTAGTCAATGACAGTGATCCCATAAGACGATGGTGACACTGAGCATCTGTGTCACTTAGTGATGTTGTAGTAGTTGTTAGTTCACAGTTTAATGCTTCACACATGTTTGTGGCAATCCTGTTGTAAACAAATCCACTGCACTGCCAGTTTTATAAAGGTGCAGCTCATACGGTTTTGTGGATATGGTATGCAATGCTTGATAGCAAGTGGCTTACTGGCTTTATGCATTCTCTAGTTTAGGATTTTGTTGCTTTAAAACATTTTATAATTATTTTTATTTATTTGAAAGGACACACAGGGAGATCTTCCATCTGCTGGTGTACTCCACAAATGTCTACAATAGCCAAACCTGGGCTGGGTCAAAGCCAGGTGCCTGGAACTCAGTCCAGATCTCCCGCATTAATGGCTGGAACCCAAGTAGTTGAGCTCTCCCAGTTTGTGCATTAGTAGAGAGCTGCATCAGAAGGGGAAGAGGAACTTGGATTCAGATGCTCTTATGCAGAATCTAAATGTTCCAAAGGATGTCTTAATTGCTGCGTCTAACGACATCCTCTGAGGTTACTTTGTTTGTAAAAACTTTTATTTCAGAATAATTTTTAAATTCATTGAACAAAAGCTATGAAGTAAAAGTTTTTAAGGATTTATTTATTTCTATTAGAAAGTCAGATACACAGAGAGGAGGAGAGAAAGAGAGCAAGAGCTGTCTGCTGATTCACTCTCCAAGCGACTTCAAGGGCCAGAACTGAGGCCATCAGAAGCCTCTTCCGGTCTCCCAATGTGGGTGCATGGTTCCAAGGCTTTGGGCCATCCTCAACTGCTTGTCCAGGCCACAAGCAGGGAGCTGGATGGGAACTGGCACCCATATGGGATCCCGGTGCATGCAAGGCAAGAACTTTAGTCACTAGCCACTAGGCTGCTGCGCTGGTCCTTATGAATTAGTACTAAGAGCTCCTGTACACCCCATAGCCAGTCCCTGTTATGGTGAGTGTCTTACACCTGTGTGGTATGTTTGTCACATCCTATGCTGTGGTTATTTAAGAGTCTAGTTTTGCTGCTAGCCTAATACTGCCTGTGAAGCAATGAGCTGGGTTGTGCTTACAGGGGCCTCACATAGTGCCTCATTTGCTCTCAGGCTTGACTTTGTGTTGTTTTGTCTGTCATGGCACTGGGAGCAATAGGTCACATCAGACACACCATGTAGCTCAGGGGTGTTATAGGTTGTACTGTCTCGGTTCTTGTAGTCCATCACGCTCGCACAATGTCAAACTCGCCAAATGACACCCATCTGAGACTCTGCCCTTATGGCTGAGGGCTGCATAGCTGTAATGGAGTGGAATCTCCAGGAGATGAAGGCTTTCCCTGAGTCCTTCCTCCTCTGGGGCTGGCATGTGAAGGGAAATGCCTGTGCACTTGCTATTCTTTTTGCTATTTCTTTCCCAGACCCTGAATGTCTTGTTGGAGAGTCAGGATCGATGTTGGGATGTCTGGGATTTTACTGCACAGCTGTTCTCACCTCTTCTCATGGACTCTCCATTCTCTGGCATCCTGGGTCTTTTGGGTACCACAAGCCTGGAAGGCACTTGGATGGGTACTCCAGTCCTACTGGCATGTGTAACTGGGGATCTGTGCCCAAATCCATCCTGTATGTTTCCAACTTGGAACCTCCTGGAATGGAGGTGCTCTCTTGTGACAGGGAAGATGCAGCCCAGGGAGGTTGGTCCCCAAAAGCTAACCCCGCCTGTGCAGAGCCTACCTTCTTGTTCTGCTGGACTCCCCCTTCTGTGGGCCTTTCATCAAGTTTGGCCTGAGTTTTAGGCCGACCTGGGCTTGTGCATTGGGCATGGAAATGAACTCCTAAGTTACTTCTCTCGGGGAAAAGACAAGAGCTGGCCAGCAGCCTGATTGCCCTGCTCCTCTGCCAATGTAATGTAGAGAAAAAGGCAATTGTGCTAAGTTCCTGCATTTGCAAGTAGAGATGGCTCACACTCTGAACTGCTGGATGAAAACCAAGGCTCAGAGAAGGGCGCTGAAGTCCAAGTTTGTGCATCTGGTTTAGCTGTAGATGTGGTCGTGACTGGGCTATGCAAATCCACTACATAGTTCAAGTGGAGGGAGGTGCGTATTCCCTCATTCAGGTGCCACCTCCCCTTGGGATGGCACCTGTCCCATAATTGAGGTGGATGATGCTAGGCATCTTTATGCCTCTGGATTCGTGCTACTAAACCACAAGTTCCTCAAGGGACAGGACCACATAATTATCATCCCAGGCCACAAGGTGGGGTGGGGCTCTGGCGTTAGGCAGGAAGTTACACTCAGCTCTTCCTGTTGATATTCCTTCCCTCTCCCCCCTCTTTCTTCTCTGGACTCCAGGAGCCGAGTGACTTCTGCCACGGAAACCTGCCAGGAGGCGGCCAGAGTTTCCCAAAGCAAAAGGTGTCTGGAAAATGCCATAGAAGGGCTCTGTCCAGTAGAAACACACCTGGAGTTGCCAATGTAATTTAAAATTTCTTGGTGGGCATGTTAGGATTAAACTTCTACTTGTGATGCTGGCATCCCATATTGTAACTCCAGTTGGAGTCCTGGCTGCTCTGCTTCCAAATCAGTTTCTTGTTAATGTGTCTGGGAAGGACTAAGAGCTTGAGCCCCTGTCATCTGTGTGGGAGGCTAAACTAGAGTGGTTGGCTCCCAACTGCAGCCTCACACAGATCTGGCTGCTGTGGTCGTATGGAGAGTCAACCAGCAGATAGAAGATTTCTCTCTCTCTCTTGCTTCTCTTTCTGTTGCTCTGCCTTTCAAATCAATAAGTAGCAAAATAAGTAGAAGAAGTAACAGGTGAAATCTATTTTATTTAAGCCAAGATATCCAAAATATTATCATTTTCACACAAATCAATGTTAAATAATTATAGATGGAATGTTTTGTATCATTTTGAATTAAGATTCAAGATCTGATGTCTACTTTTACTCATAGCACATCTCAATGTGGACGTTAAGTTTCTATAAAAAAATTGATATGGGTTTTGATCTCATAACATTTACAGCTGAAAAATAGACTCACTTTCCAAAATTTTTTCAAATCATAACTGAATTATGTCTATTTTAAAGCTGATGTTTAAGTCAGTAAAAAAAGATAATAAAATAACTGAGTTTCTTGGTCCTACCAACCACGTTGTGAGCGCCCCAGCCCCTAGTGGCTAGGGAGGGAGCTAAGGGAAGATAGGCTGGAACCAGGACAGTGTGCTGTGGTTTCCAGAGCTCCTGGCAACTTCACCTGTCCATCGATGCACCTGCCATTCTTTTCTTCAAGAGTGCAGGGACTCAGTCATGGTGCAGGCTCAGCCAGCCACCACGTGGTCTTCAGTGGGGTTTCACTTGTCTGCATTTTCACCATCTTGGGGGAAAATTCAGATGGTGTTACCTTTCCTGGGGGACCTGAAGAAACTGGAGCCAGTCTTCTGGTTCACTGACTCCAGAGAATGCCAGCTCCTTGGGGAGGCAAAGGAGCTGCTCCTCCCTCCCCTGGTAGCCACAGGAGCAACAGCCCTGCCTGATTTCAGAAGGAAGCAAATTCTTCTTCTTTAAAATTTTTTTTTATTTTGAATTTTATGGTACAATTTCATAAGGTCTGGGATTCCCTACCCCCTGACTGATTTTTCCCCATATTATTACAAGCGTGTCTGGACATTGCTGATATAGACAATGCCAGTCATATCCAGATGGAAAGATACATTGCAGTATGCATCTGTACTTCCAAATCAAAGATGGACTCCCAGTGAAACTGTTGGATATGTCCTGACAATAGGAAACGATTTCTTGTAAGGAAGCAACGGGTGGAGGCTGGAGGAAGGTGACGAACGGAGGCTGGGAGAGGGCTACCTCCCTTTCAGGTTCCCAAGTCTTGAATGCAGAGGCCCTTTACTTTGAAAGCATAGCAATGTGCAGAGAAAAGAATCACGAGAAGTGAGGATAAGATTATTTAGGAAAGTTATGCGGTTTCTAAATGCAAAACAAACCGATGTTGTGTTTCTCTACACTTAGTCGACTGACAAACATTTGGTTGGACTCTGCAATCACCACATTCTGAAAGACCTCATGCTTGAAATATACATTGAGAAAAATCACATGAACAGTCCCTTCATTGGTTTCTTCTAAGATAATTATAAAGGGAAAGCAATAACATGCATGGTAAAAAAAATTCCAAGTTCATCAAAAAGCTCTTTAAGGACAAGAAAGTCCCTTCCTTCTCCATTGGACAACTTTTGAAGACACTGAAACCACTTGACATATAGCAGCTATTCAATAAATGTTGAATTGCTATGATTAATGACCAAATGCAGACCAAAAATAAGCACCACCACCAACAAAATGCTACAAAAAACGAAGACCTATCTCTTCTGTGTGAGTGTCGGGCTCAGTGGGCAATGGGAGGAGCTACAGCAGTCAGGTGGAGCAGTGTTGCTCTACTGTTTGATTGATAGTTTTCTCCCTTTCTTTTAAAAAATGTATTTTCATTTATGTGAAAAGCAGATCAAAACACACACACACACACCCCTCCCATCTGCTGATTCAACTCCTCAAATGCCTTTGTTCGTCAGGGTTGGGCCAGGCTGAAGCGAGGAGCCTGGAGCTCCATTCGTGCATATCATGTCAGTGCAAGGGCCCAAGCACTTTTGAAGTCATTGATTGTTGGCTCTCTGGATGCATCAGGAGGAAGCAGGTTGGGTAGCAGTGTGGCTGGGACTGCAATCAGCACTCTGATACAGAACACAGTATCCTGGGTGGCGACTATCTGTCCCGACTTCTACACCACGTAGGCAGTGTGCTCTGCCTGTGTTACTGTGGAGTGCTCTGTAGCAGGGCTTGCAGTGTCACAGAGCAGATGGAGGTGTTGCTTTCTAGGGGTGAGAGTTGTGAGGATGTGATCGACATTCTCACTTAGCAGGCAGGCTGAGCAAACTTGAGCTGATTCAGTTCAACCAGTATTCAGAGCAGTGAGTGGGAACGGAAAGAGTTTCTGTCTTCAGGGAGTTTGCATTGGCTGGGGAAGGGAACATAGATGCACAGTCCAGTGATAATGGCTGATAACAAGTTTCCATGGGGTCCAAGGAAAGGGTTTGGAAATTATGGCCTGAAGGCCAACAACATCCACTGTGACCTTTTAAAAAATGCAAGCCTTATTTTTCAGGACAGTTTAGGTTCTAAAACTTGAGAAGAACTTAAAGAGATTGCACACATACTCTGCTGCCTCTAATAAGCATAGCCTTCGCCATTATCAATATCCCCACCAGAATGGTTACATTTTCTATATGGCTGATGGGCCTAGGCAGACACACCATCATGATCCCAAAGACAATTTCCATTAGAGCTCTTCTTGTGTCGCATGTTTGAGATGTTTGGATAACCATTGAGACACATATATCTGCCATCCCAGTGTTACACAGAACAGCTCCACTGCCTACAGACCCGCTGTACTCGACCTGCTCATCCCATCCTCGGCTCTTATCCCTGACAACCACTGAGCTTTTTCCTGGCCCCAAAGCTTTGCCTGTTCCAGAACATCTTACTGTATGTAGTCTTTCAAATTGTCATCCCTCTTAGTAATATTCTTTTCGTGAAATTCTTTCCATAAGTTATTTGTTGTTAGTGCTGAATGAGAGCCCGTGTCTGAATGAATAAGGTCATCCATTAACTTGTTGCAGGTTATTCAGTTGTTTCTCAGTTTGGGAATTATGGGGAGGATTGCTTTGTGTGCACATGGCGGTGTACTCCTAAGTTTGCAGCTCCTTTGGGAAGACACTCAGGAGCAGGAATGCCGCATTGCGTGAGGAGTGTGGCTAGTTTTGTAACAGCTGGCCCCACTGCCCTCCACAGTGGCAGCCTTTCTCATGCCCACCAGTGATGAATGACAGCTCTTGTTGCTCCGCAGGTTTGCCACTCTGCGATGCTGCTTGCTCTGGGTTTTGCTTGATAATTTTATTGGGACACAGCCACGTGTGCTTGTTTAAATCTGGACCATAACTGCTTTCCTGACCTAAGTATAGAGTGAGTAACTACAGCAGTGGGAAAAAAAGGTGGCATGAGTTGGTGTCTACAAATGCTTGGAGCAAAATATGAGAAAGGTGCCCATTCACCACGTTATTGCTCCAAGGATGCCAACTGTGGTTTTCTTTTTTTCTCCCTTCCCAGAATAGACTGCCAATTTTCTCCTTCTATTGTCTGTCTTGGAAAACAAAACAAAAAGAACCACAAAACCAACTGTACCACCACAACCTTCAAGTAAAATAAGTTTACTTAAGGAAACATATTTTTCATTCTTGCAAGGCCCAACATTCTAAAGACTTCAAGTCTGCAGAGAAAAACATTGTGGCATTTCTCCCTGAGGCCAGCCAACAGAGACAGTTTCTTCCATTGTAAATCCATCCAGAGAAAGTTCTTGAAGGCACAAATATTTGCATATACTTTTTTTTTTCTTTAATACAAAATCCTCTTTCTATCCCCACCCACAACTGCACATGGTGGAACTTCATGGAAAACGGAACCAAGAGGCAAATTTACTTTGATAAAATACTTGTGAAATACACAGTTCTTATGTAATGTGCATTTTCCAAGAACATTATCAACCCCCCCATCTACACTTATCATGTGACAGTGTTTATCTCCTTAGTAAGGATTTTGGGGAGCGTTCCACATCAGACCACAGTGATAGCTTTGCCAAGTCTTATTTTTTATAACTACATTGTGCTTTTCTGGGTGGATACCATACAAATGTCTTTTAGACAGTTAATGGAGAAGTAGAATTAAAAGACAGGTTCATTTTGATGTGAAACAATTCTGGAATTCATGCATGATTTTTTTCATAACACACATGTTCATCAGCTTCTAAAAGATTGCCTTGAACCTATAGATACAGACTTTTATTTTTGTACCAGAATAAACTTACCTTGTAATTTTACTTTCCATGATCTTGTCCAGTATACTATGTTTAAGTGCTTTATACAGCAGATCAGGGCTATTGCATTCTGCCACTTTTTGGGCAGCCTACAGGCTCTTGACAGCCCGGCTTAATGCAGAAGCCGTGGTCCAGCACTGAGTAGGTGGAAGTTCATGGAGTTGACTGAGGGTTTGGAAACAGCCCTTCCTGATTTTCAGCAGGTGAAACCAGAGGGGTGGAGGAAGACTCCGGTATCACGCCGGCAGGGTTCTCCCCTTGCTCTGGCCCCAGGGTTGGGTTTGACTACCCGGGTGGGATTGCTCTATCTCTGAGAGCCCCCTTCCTTAGGTTGCTGGTTGGGAAAAGGATTTGTTATTCCTGGAGATTGAAGGCATCAAGATTATTCTGACGGTGTGCGATCAGTGAAGGTGGCAGTGTTTAAACAATTAAGGCATATTTAAGGTGTCTTATGTGTATAAACCCTGCCTTTGTGTCTCATTGTTTTAAGCACCTACTTTGAGCTAGTGGAGTTAAAAAGAATATTTATTAGTTTTTGCACGTAAACAAGAAGGTTTAGTTGTGGCAGCTGCCTCCAGTTGCCTCTCCTGTCCCCCCTTCACTGCGGCAGAGGCCACTGTACGTTGTGGTCTGTTTACTCCTGGTGGCTTTGCAGGTGGCTGCTTATCTGCTTAGTGCTGTTTCCTCTCCCATCACTAGCATGAGGGGGCCGCTCACTATTAGGATGAGTGAACAGAGGGGAAAAGGACAGAGGAAAGATCTTTTCTTTGGTTGGACTCATGCATGTGTCCAACAAATGCCAACATTCTGGAGGGGTGTGTGTGTTTGGGGGGCTGGTCAGGGTTAAACCCCAGTGGATCCCTGCATGTCAGGCCAAGGAAGTTGAATGATATGTAGGAAGCTCTTATGCAGGGGAGTGGCTCCATCAGAGGTGATAGGTCTGAGCCTCATTCCTTTGATAGCTGGCCGTGTCCATCTGGGTTTTTCATTTCTTGATGAATCTTTTTGGTGTGGGTCTTCATTTGTTTTGGAAACCATCGCTGCTTGCTCCCTCCCCCACCTCACTCACCAATCGGTTCTGAGCTGATTCTGCTCTTCTCTGTGTGGGTAATCCGGGTGGTTTTTCCCACTGGTACTAACTGGGTGTCCTGCCAAAAGGGGAAATCCATCGGAGCGGCTCTTGGCTGCCCTCTTCTGGGCACTGGTGAGTATAGCTACCCTCTTTCAGAACTGGCGAGAAGCTGCATGGTCAGTCTTGCCTTGTGATGCGACTGCTCGCTGTCTTTTTACAACTGCCCACCAGATCCCCCTTAATTACTACAGACCAGTGAGGTTTTCTTTGCAGTTCTACTATGCATTAATTTTTGTTTAGTTGTAGCTATGCATAGAACACTTCTGACCTTCCACAAATCCAGACAGTTTTGATCATGGGATCTTACTGCTACATAAATGTCAGAATACTTTTTTTTGTTCATTTACATGTCTATCCAATTTTTCTGAATTGAGATCACTTCGATTTTAAGAGTCCATGAAAAGATAATGTGTTTGAACTTTATAAACAGGGGAGACTTAAAGCTAATGCATTTATATTCTCTTGGAGGACAGCTACCCCCTAAATGACACCACACTCATCAAAGTGCAGAAGTCTTCAAATGCATTTTCAAAATTCAAAATAGGATCAAGACAAGGCCCTACTTAGTGATTGTGCTAAGAATTGCTGTTTGATGAGATTTGAGGCCTTTGGCCTGAATCGGAGATCATTCCTAGGATTTTTTTAAGCTTCTAAAACAATGGATACACGTCTGGTAGGACACCTGTCTAGATTCTCTGCTTCACTGTGAGAGGTACATTTATTTCTTTTGAACAAATTGTTTTGCTCAGGCTGGCCTTTGCATTTTGGTGACAAGACTCTCAGGAAGACATTGGAACAACACACATGGCAATCTCTCTTTCAACAAAATTGGTTGGAGAGAAGGACTTGGGGGGTGGGCAGACACATCCCATTCTCGTGTTCATTGCTAAAATGCCCTCAAAGGCTAGGTCAAGATTGGGAGTGGAAACTCCCATCATCCCCCAAGGGTGGCAGAAACCCCACACCGCCTCCCTGGATGTGCAGAAGCAGGGAGCGGCAGCCTAGAGCAGGCTGAGCCTGAATCCAGGGACTCTGATACAAGACAGTGGCATCTTAGCTGGGGTCTTACCCACTAGGCTGAGAGCCAGCCTTGACCGCGTGCCCTCTGCAGGGTGCCATGGTCACTTCTCACTTTCCTGGATCCACCTTCTGATTCCTTCCTTCCCCTTCTCCATCCAAAGGCAACTCACCGTTCAAGATCTACTTATTCTCTCCTCTCCCAGTGATTCTTTCGCTGCATCACGGTCTCTTTCTTCTAGCCAACAACACCTCTAGGGTAGTTTGTGCTTTTTATTTAGCAAAACTTGGATGTTATCTTGTAACATCTTTTTATTTTTTCTGCAAGATATTATTTATAAGTGCATAGCATACTTAGCTTTGCAGAAGTTTATGATCCATGTTTTTTTCTTGAATAATAGAATTCTTAATTTCAAAAATGACATCTTACGCTTGGTTGTTTACCCACAGAATGCTGTATATCTGACAGATGAGCAGCAAGTGCTGCTGATTGATAGGTTGTTGTTATCATTTGCCTATCCTAGCTCTAATTAGTACACTTGCTTGAGAAATTACTTACAACAGACAGATTGGTCCAGCTCATCATTAACACTCTCCTGAAATATTTTCATGCATTTAGTTGCTTTGCAGAATGTATTGCTCAAATGGCACTGTGTGTCTATGCCTGCACTTAACAAAGAGAAACTGGAATAAATGCCTCTTCTTTTTTTAAAAAAATCTTATATTTATCATCATCATCATCATCATTTTATGATACAGTTCTATAGGCCCGTGGGATTTCCCACACCCCTCCCTAAACCCCCTACCAAGTTCCTCTATATCATTACTAAAGTATAGTTCTTCATTAACAGTCATATGTCCTTTATTGTGGCCATGGACAATGGCAGAGAATCCGGCATCATATTGTCAAGATATGGTAAACAGTTTCATTGTAAGTCCATCTTTGTCTGGAAGCAGAGATGCATACTGCATTGTTATCCTCACCTCTGGATATGTTAGTCTCCATTTCACAGCTACTGTACATCCCCTCAAATGAAAAGCCATGATACAAAATCAACAATAGGAGGAAAAACAGAAATTTATAACACCATGCAGTTAAATAACATGTTGCTAGATATGAGAATCTCCATTGCACAGCTACTGTACATTCCCTGAAATGAAAAGCCACAAACCAAAATCAACAACATGAAGAGAAAAGAAATTAGCAACCCTATGAAGTTAAATAACATGCTACTGAATGACTAATGTAAACACCTCTTCTTAATGTATTGTTGATGAATGATTGCTTTACTTGTAATCTTCATATCGATCTTCATATTGATTGAGCATTAATCTCCAGGTCAAATAATTTCAGAAGGCCCATTGAAGATCAGCAGACCCCTCTTGCCCTACCATTCCGTACTTTGTAGAGTCAATGGTTCTAATCTTAATTTTAGGGAGTTAGCTTTGTTTAATTCACACACACAAAACTATACAAGTAGATTTTAATATCATCTGCATAAATACTCAATAAATGCTTAAGTGAATAATACCAGCAAATACTTCCTGAAAGATTAATGGGAACCACAAGATCTCCAAAGCATATGAGACATTCCTCATTGAAGCCTCACAACTGCCTCATGGAGCTGATTCTTCACAATCACTATTTATTAGATGAAGAACCTGAGCCCCAGAAGGCGAAGGAACATTTTTGAGGTCTGAACCAGCAGATTTGAAGATGGCCTGGGTTTTCTTCATTCTTCCCACTCTACAGATAGGATGAAGCACCTGGATGCAAGAGGAGCTACTGTCGGATGAGGGAATGGCAAAAGAGAAGGAGGCCAAGGTCATCAGAGACAAACTTCATCCAAGAGTTGGGCCCCACACTGTCCCGGTGTCTCAGATAAAATATTGGGCACTCATTCTATCATCATTTGCTGTTTGGAAGATACATTTATATTCACAATCGGATTTGGATCGCACATGATCCTAAAGTTATGGATTACAGTCTTTGCAGATGAGGGACTTCTGAAAGTAAAATGATTTGCTAACATTTAAGTAGACAGTAAGTAAGAGAACTTCAACTGGGCCTCATTTCTTCATCTGTTCATTCAGCATTCAATATTTTCTGAAGCATCTCGTATCCCTGGAAGTCATGCAGATTCTGGATGTTTAATAATGAACAACGCTAGATATTTGTTCTTTAGAATTCACATTCTGTAGGAGGAGACAGTGAATAACAGTTGTATAACATGCTGATTGACACTGATTGGTGCTGTGCAGTGAAGCAGAGGAGACAATGGGTAATCAGGTGAGAAGAAGGAATGGACTACTTTCAATATATTTAATATGTATATATGTATATATATATTTTAAAGGCAGAGGCACACAGGTAGATATCAATCTTCAATCCACTGGCTCACTCTCCAAATGCCCTTAACAGCAGGGGCTGAGGCAGACAGAAGCCAGGTTCTGGGAGCTCATCTTAGTCTCTCATTACTTGCTCCATCACCTGCTGCTACCCAGGGTTGGCTTTGGCAGGAAGCTGGATGCAGGAGCAGCACCAGGATTGGACTCAGGCTCTTGCATATGACGTGTAGGTGTCCTGATGGTGCCTTCATTGCTGCGCCAAATGTCTGCTCCTGGACCCTGGTGACAAATGTTTCAGGAAATATTAGAGGAGGCAATATCTGAACAGAGACCTGCAGGAGGTGAGGGAGTTTGCCATAGAAACACCCCAATCAGAGGCCCAGAGAACAGTCTCTGATGTTGGAGTGTGCTTGGTATATACCAGAAGCAACACAAAATATAAACAAATATAAATATGAGCATAACTATAAGGTGGTCTAGTTGACAGAGCAAGAGGAAGGAGAAAAAGATGTTTGCGGAGAATAAACATCATAGAATGCAAAGGGCTTATAGATGAGATGAGAAGGCTCGGTTTTATTCTAAGTTAGATGGGAATTCTGTGGGGGACTTTGAGTTGGGAACTAGGATATGTAACTCACCCTTTGGAAATGTTCTTCTGGCTACCAAGAGGAGCATTCCCTGGGTGGGTGGTGGGGTACCGACATGGGGAGGCCAAGTGGTAATTGTGTTGGCTGGGATGGCATGGGTGATGCTACAGCAGCTTGAAGCTTTGTTACATTACATCTACTTCAGGATTTAGGGTCTAGCGTGGCTCTATCTGGAACATGGCTGAGTTCATGACAGAGGCAAAGGAGATCACAGAAAAGCACAGGTAGATCTGAACTGTTCTACTTGGAAGGGCCAGCACCACTTCCATCACCTTTTACTGACCACAGCGTCTGGTGGAAAGCTGAATGCCCATGTGTCTGTCTCCTCAAGTTCTTGATTTGCACCAGTTTGATTTGTGGTTTTTTCACTTGAGGACTTTGTGAATGTAATAAACATTCAGTAGAAACAATGTTTTGAATTTTGCTTTTTTCCTGGGCTGGTGATGTGGGCAAATCCTCTTTTGCAATGCCAAACAATGATACCTTCTCCCAGTCAGCCATGTGATTGTAGGGCAAGAAACTCTACTTTTGTACGATGAAACAAAAGTAGAATTGGGGTGGTTACTCTGCAGTGTACTGTGTGGCTAAGATATGCTGGTGGTGATTTAGTGGTACAAAATGCATTTTTTAAAAGATTTATTTGTTTTTATTGGAAAGGCAGATATACAGATAGGAGGAGAGACAGAGAGGAAGATCTTCAGTGTGCTGATTCACTCCCCAAGTGACTGCAATGGCTGGAGCTTAGCTGAACTGAAACCAGAAGTCAAGAGGCTCCTCTGGGTCTCCCACATGGGTGCAGAGTCCCAAGGCTTTGGGTCATCCTTGACTGCTTTTCCAGGCCACAAGCAGGGAGCTGGATGACAAGTGGGACTGATGGGATTAGAACTGGCACCCATATGGGATCCCGGTGCTTGCAAGGTGAGGACCTTTAGCCATTAGGCTACTGAACTGGGTTGATGAAATGAGTTTTTAGTAGCTCTTTTAAAAAATATTGATTTATTTGAGAGGCACACACACACACGCACACACACACACAGATCTACTATCTGCTCACTTACTCCCCAAATGCCTATAACACTTGGGATTGGAAAGTAAAAATCAAGGAGCCAGGAACTACATCTGGGCTCTTATGTGGCTGTCAGGAACCCAGGGCCATGATCTGCTCTCTCCAGGTACACTAAGTAGGAAGCTGGATTGGAAGCATGGAGTGCAGCTATTAACCAAACTAGCACTTCAGTATGGGATGAGGGAGTCCTAGGTGTTGTCTTAACTCACTCTACCACAGAGCCCACCCCTGAAATATACTTTTGACTTACTATATTTTAAGCCTATGGTGGGTTTCTTGGAATGCAAACCCTTCATACATCTTTGAGCATCTGTGCTTGGAAATCATGGAGCAATCTATCATAGGAGGTAATTGCAATAATCCGGGATAAAATGAAGCTGGATTGGGTGAGGGTGGTAGCAGCTGAGGTGATGAAAGGACTTGCTGGTTGAACAAATGCTGAGAAGGCAAGAAAAGAAGACTCCGGGATTTTGGTCTGAACCCCTTGGTTGGAAAAGACTGGTGGGAGAGCAGGGTAAAGGGAGGGGGATTAGGAATTCTATTTTGAACTTGTTAGATTCCAGATTCCTGATAGATCTAAAGATAAAATCCGAGTGTCAACAACATACAGATTGACTTTGAAGCCGTGAAGGTGGATGAGGTCACACACAGCAGGAGAGATGAGCAGAAGAACTAGAAGACTTGGGCACTCCAGTAGACACAGGCTAGGAAGAGGAGGAGAGTCCAGTAAAGCGGAGTGGGAAAAATCTGAGTGGAAGGAAGCATGAGAAAAGAGGGAGGCAACCCAGAAGTCCAATATGGGGGGAGGTGGATTTCATGCAAAGAGGGCAGGCACTATTAGCTGTCAGCTGCTGTTGAGATGGTAAGCAAGATGAATATTGAAATCCATTGTTGAATTTGGTGAGATGCAGGCACACATGACCTTGATAAACCTTTGGTGACCTTGTTCTGTGAGGAGCGTGGAAATCTGGTTGGAATGGATTGAAGGGAGTCCACATATCCTTTTGATTTCAAGCTCAGTTCATCCCATGATTCATGAAACTGCATGGAAAGTTCTCACGTATGGAATGGAGTTATTGAAGGTGTGGGTGTGATGGAACCAAGGATTTCCATCTCATAGTTTGAATCCCTCAGCTTGGGAGAAAACCTGCCTGCAGTCTGGGACAGCCACTTGAGCACAACTAGTTCTCCATCTTTTCCTTTGTGATTGTGTAGAGTCAAATTTGTGCAGGAATCTTTGTTTTTCTTTGTTCCAGAAAATGTCTCTGTAAAGGATGGGGCATGATAGAAGTCTGTTTGCCCCTTTCCCATGGAAATGTTAAGGGAGGTTGGGTGCTAAAACTGGGAAAAATAGAAACATAACATTTATAGTCCAACATCAAGTGCAGGAAATAAAATCTGCTCTTATGAGCAATACATTGAATTAAAAAAGGCAGTTTTACTCTAGAATATTATACTCCAAGGGAGTGTTCCAATGTAATAAAACAGATAGTAAAAAGCAAAGCAAAAATCAACCCTATGAAGGAGAGGAAAAGGTGGGAGCTAGAAAAGCAAAGGAACTGAGCATCTGTAAGGAGTGCATTTTGGTTTGGCTTGCTGACAGGTGTTTCTGGTTGTGTGGGAGCAGTTCTGTGGAGACCTAGGAGGGCCAGATGTCCCTCTGGGCCCTAGCGTGGAGTACTGATTGTATCCAAGCAAACCAGTTTGGTAGGGGTGGGAAAGCAGGCTTTGGATGGCAAGGAGAATTTTCTCTAAACCTGAAAGACTTTCTGCATTTTCCAAAAATGATTACGATGATTGCATCTTGTAATTGAGTGCTCCCATGCAGGGGCAGTATTCCAAAGATTTCATCACCGTGATAGAGAAGGCCTTGACTAGTTTGAATGGGCACCAGACTAATCTGAAGAGAGGCTGACTGGACCCAACATTTTAGTTCAAGACCAGGCTTGTTGCCTACACCTGGTGATGAGACAGTAGGTTCTATCTTGGACTTGGATTGAAGTCCTTGTGTAAGTTTCATGCTTTTGAGTAAGCTAAAGCTTTGCTGATCTTCACATAGAGATGGGAAAAATAAAAGAAGCATATTAAAAAAAAAACTTGTGGAAAACTGAGTGAAAAGGCAAATTTGCCATGAGACAAACTTTATTTTTACATTTTTTATTATTATTATCATTTTATGATACAGTTCCATAGGCTTCTGGTATTTTCCTTATCCCAGCCCCAATTTCCCTCACACCACCTAGTTCCTCTATATCATTACTAAAGTATAGTTCTTCATACACAGTCATATGTCCATCATTGCGGGCATGGACAATGGCAGAGAGTCCAGCATCCTATTGTTAAGATAAACAGCTTCATTGTGAGTCCAACTTTGGAAGCAGAGATACATACTACATTGTATCCTCACATCTGGATATGAGCATCTCCATTACACTATACATCCCCTTACATAAAAAGCCACAAAACAAAATCAAACCTACTCCAAGGAGAAGACTCTGCCAATCAGAAATACAATGACCAAGAGCAAAAGAAGAGGCAGAGGCACGATGAATATTACTGAAAAACTCCCCTGCAAAGGAGCAAAACCTTATGCCAACCTCAGAATTAACTGAGGAAGACATTGAGAAAATGGGGGACACAGAATTCATAAAGCTCATTTTAAAGCTTCTTATCAACAATGAGAAGCACATAAAAGAGTCCAAAGAATTTAAGGAAGTAATAAAGCAAATCAAGGCTGACATATCAGAAATTAAGAACACAGCACAGCAAATTAAAAGTACGGTGGAGAGTCTCCAAAGTAGAATGAAGCAAGCAGAAGAAAGAATCTCAGGATTGAAAGATATTTCTTGTCATCAGGGGGAAGCAAACAAAAAGCTGGAAGCAGAGCTGGATCAGGCCAAAAAAAAAGTATTCAAGAATTGAGACACTATTAAGAGGCTGAATATAAGAGTTATAGGAGTCCCAGAAATGCAGAAAGAGAAACTGGTTTTGCAAACGTATTTAATGAAATAATAAAGGAAAATTTCCTTAATCTAGAGAAAGAATTGGGAAACAAGATCCAGGAGTGGCACAGAACTTCCAACAGGCTTGATAAAAAGCGGTCTTCACCAAGACACATGATCATCAAGTTCTCTTCAATCAAACATAAGGAAAAGATCCTTAAATGTGCATGTGAAAAAAATCAGTTGACATATAAAGGAATGCCCATTAAACTCACTGGAGATCTCTCACAGGAAGCTCTACAGGCCAGAAGAGAATGAAGTGACATATTCCAGATTCTAAAAGAAAAAAATTGTCGGCCCAGGATAACATATCCAGCAAAGCTTTCTTTTGTCTTTGAAAATGAGACAAACATTTTTGAAAAGCTAATATGTAATGGGTCTTCAAAAAGTTTGTGAAAGTGTGTACCATGAAAAAATGCATGGCTTTCAATGTTTTTGCAAGAAGACAAACTTTTCTTTCATTTTTTCTCCATAGAACTTTCCAAGCACCATTGTATTTTCTTGTAGAATTATTTTAAAAATAAAATGAGATTTGTTTCAGTTTCTATTACTGTGTTACAAACCATCCAGATATTTGATGGGTTAAGTGCCCAGGTGGCATTCAGTTCAGTGGTTCCACTGTCTCCTGTGATGTGCTGTGGACTCATTGTTACATTCATTTGGCAACTTGGCTGAGAGATTCAGAAAATCCTCATGTCCATGCCTCGCACCTTGTGGTTCCTCCACACCGCCTCCCCCTGCCCCCCCCCCCCAGTGTGGGGTCTCATCTCTCAGGAATCTGAACTGACATCTCAAAGCCAGAGGAAAAAGCTGCCTGGTATGTTTAACACTGAAATGGGCACAGTATCACTTCTATCTCACTGTGCAGGGCAAGGGAAGTCATGAGACTAGGCAAGATTCAAAGCAAAAAAACAAAGGATCTTGTCCCCCATCAAGTGAAGCATCGTGTGCGACAGGGAGGGAAGGAATTATTGGCAGCTGTTGTTGGAGGCTGGCTACCTGAGAATGAACGCCTTATGTGAATGGGCTGCTAGCGATTACGCTTCATGGCTGCCAGCAGTTTCAGGCTGGCATCCAAAATCGCTGGCCGGCTCTTGAGCCCTTTGATCATCTTGTGCTTGTCTCTCCAGCCTCAGTTCTCAGTGCTCCCTCTGCACAGGTCCCACTAGAAGCAAATAACTTCATGCCAGAATCCACTCCACCTCTGTGTCTTTGTATGCGCTCTGCTGTCTAAACACAACCCCTCTATTCTACACCTTTCTTCTAACTCCTGCTTGTAATTCCAAACTTTGCCCAGTGGTCACCTCCTCTGGAGTGGCTTTCCCAACTTCCTGCCTCTTTACTTCTGCCTTTGCACTTTTGAGCAAAGACTTCATATTCTCATGTTGCTCAAATCAAATCATTTGCTTAATGTGCTTTACCCACCACAGTCATTCAGATCTAGTGCAAGTTGAGAGTTTCCTATGGATGGGAGTTGATTGACATGAAACAATTGTTAGCTTTCTGTCACTCAGTGTGACTTGGCATAGAGATCTATGAATTTATTTCACATGAATGAGTGTCTGGGATGAGATGCAACAGAATACAGCCAGAGTTCAGCAGCCAAAGAAGTGACAGACCAGCTCATTGGATGTGTCATTTATGGGACATTAAACTCCATAGGAAAGATAAGAAGGATGGGGAAAAAATGGTGATCAGTGAATTATGCAGTGGGACTTGGAGTCAGGCACAGATGAAGACAAAGAATGAGAATGCCAGAAAGCTGGGCAAAGCAAGCTCCAAAAACACCGAGTTGTTGCTGCTTGCTTTTTTAAAAAAATTTGTTTGTTTTTACTTCTTCTTGGAAGAAGCAGCAAGCAGCCACATGGATTCCCACCCCACCTATGTACCCCGAGGCTTATGGGTTATGGGAAGAAAGATATCATCTGTGCGGGAGAGGGCTCTGGGACCAACAGGACTGAAGCCCTGTTGACAGGGAGAGTAAGGTGACTGGCATAGACAGAGAAGAGGGTGAACAAAAGAAACAGTTTGTTGGGGGTTGGGAGGGAGAGATCTTGAGTGCCAGTAGGCTCTGCAGAAAGATTTCCAGTGAGATGAGGAGTGCGGGATGGTTCTGGTGAGAGGGTGTGTGCAGAGCAGGGAGAGAAGAGTCCGTGGGATGCAGGCACACACAGCAGATCTGGGTAGTGAGGGAATTGATCTCTTCAGTTACTGGCTAAAATTATGGCCTAGTGTTTACCTGGAGCCACCAGGAAGCTCCTCTGTCATACGGCTCAGAGTCAGGATGAGATGTAGGCAAGGAACAGAGTGCTCACAAGCTATGGGAACTTGTGGGGAGGACTTGGAGATGGCCTGTGTTTGGGTGGCCTTGAAGGAGATAACAGGTTTAAATTGTGTCTCCAGAAGAGAAGACAGAGACCTAGCCCTCTTGTACTTGTGAATGTGACCTTAGATAGAAGTAGGGTCATTGTGGATGTGCTTAAAGGTCTCCGAATGAAGCCATCTGGATTTAGGGTGAATCCAATAGTCAGTAACTAATGTCCTTCTATTAAGATGTTAATAATAGGGGAAATTGCTTATATGAGAATGTATTGTAGAACTCTTCAATTTTTGTTTCACAGATTCAGATTTTTTAAATTCTGAAATAAAAGTTAACAAAAGGAGGAGACTGAGGCACAGAGACCCAGACAAGATGGCCAGGCAAGGATGGAGGCAGATGTTGGAGGGATGGTGTTTCAAGTCCAGGCAGGCCAGGAGCTATCTGAAGGTAGAGGAGGCAAGATGGGAGTTTTCTTTTTCAAAGTCTTCAGAGGGAGAGTGAATATATTGACATTTGATTTTGACGTTTGAAAGCTTATGGGAGAATGCATGTTGGCGGTGTTAAGGCTCTCAATTATGGTGATTGATTATGACAGTCCTAGCAAATGAACAAGGTGACAGAGATGCAGAGTTTGAAATAACTGCAAGGTTGGCAGAGGTCATGATGAGAACGGAGTGTCTAGAGACTCATCAATTTGAAGCGAGGGGCCAGGAGCACAGGCGTCAGTGAGTCGTGTCCGTTTATTACCCTGAAGGTTAAAGAGGAACTCACTGGGCCCAAGAAGACACTCAGGAGACCAACTCAGCCCAGTGACCACCTAGGGATGACTTACTGTGCCCTGGAAGCAGTGCCACCTTGGAGCTCTAGCTCCAGGCACCATGAGACAAAAACTGGCATCTGTAATAGGGTAGAGGAAAAGACCCAGAGGACTGAGCCAAGAAACCTTCAGTTTTGCTGAGTGATTGCTCTTCCACTCTGTTGTGGAATGGGATTCCCAAGGATGCTGATGCCTACGATGTAAATGCCATCTGGCTTCACAATCTCAAATCCTTTACCATGGCTATAAGAAACATGTAGAATATTATTCTGGAACCATGCTGCCATTTCCTTGTTTGGGGAGAAAGATTCTCAGTGTTCCAAAATGTCACCTGTGGGGTTAGTGGCTGGGCTGGGGAAAGAGCCAAGGGAAGTAGCAGGTGTGATGCTGTCTTGGGATTCAGGCAAATCATGCCATAGTCCTTTGTACTCAAATCTGCTCCCAATCCTAGTATTTTTTTTGCTGAAATGATGAGTAAGATTCTAAAGTTCAGTTTGTTCGAGTGTGCAAATTGCTAAGCAGCTTTTTGCAGGCAGCGAAACGGCCAAGGAGTGGCTGCTTTGGAGAGGAAGCAGAGGTAGCTGACTCAGCTGCCATGGACAAGGGCATTGCCTGCCTTGCTCGCTTCCGCCATGCCGGCCTCTTCTTGGTGGATAAGGTGGAGACTCCAATAACAAGGCTTCTTCCTCTTTTCCTTTTAATCAGGAAAGATGATGGGTCATTCATTCACAAGACCATCAAGGGTTTGGCTGTGTTGGAAGATGTTAATTATTTTGGAATTGATTTTAGTAGTATATTTTATTGAATCCAGTATATTCAAAATAATATTAATTCAACATGTAATCAACATCACATTATTAATGAGATATTTTACATTTTTGGTCTCATATTTGAAATCTGTATGTATTTTCTTGTTTAAAATTTTTTTTGATGATGTTCACATTGTTGATCAGATGGGAAGGATTGAGGGTTAGGGAAAAGTGGGTGTGGTCATTGTTCCCAAATTTTATCTTTCTTCTTCCTGTATCTGGGGGAAGGGGAGAGATAAGGGGAGAAGCCATACCTAGCCTCCCCAACCTCTCCAGTACCTAGGGATGGGGAACAGCTACCTGATATCAACCTAGAGTCTGATGTAGCACACATGCCAAGGATTCTGCCCAAGTTTTATAGATAGTTCTGAAATGCTGTTGATCTCACCATTGGAAAGATGAGGAAGACCTTCCAATGTCCTTTGGCTGACACAGTTGATTTTAGAGTCTCCATTCACCCCGATTTTTGCTGTAACTGTTTTGCCGGGGTAGTTGTCCAATTTGTTCTGTCCTCCTTCCTCTGCTATGGTACCAGATGTCCTCTGAAGGCTCCAATGGACTGCCATATCTTCCATGTTCATCAAGGCGTGCCATACACTGCTCCATCTTTTCCACTGAGCAGAATGAATTTTCATAGGCAGGCCCTAGGAACCAGGCCAGGCAACCAGGGCCCTGTCGGACTCCCTCCCCCCAGAGCTCACAGAACTGGACCTGGTACCCATGATGCAGGTGGGCCTAATGACCCAGGTCAGGCACCTGAACCCTTCCAACCCCCCTCCCTGGAGCTCAAGGATCCAGCACTCATTGTGCTCAGACTGGCATGGTTTGCCTCACCATAGCATCTACCAGTGGGTGCTTCAACCTGGCTCTGTCCAGACTTCTCCCAGTTCCTGCTTCTGCTGGTGGATGCTGCAGCCTAGTCCAGTCTTAGCTCCGATTCTTCCTTTCAGAATCCAGGAGAAGACTGCATTTTTCTGTCCTTTCCTTGTGATTGGGGCAGGGCAGTGATTGCTCAACATTGCCCAGGGCTGGGTGGAAAAGTCTGCGCAACTTTGGGCTTTAGTATTATTCATTTCTCTAGCAGCACCTGTTTTCAGTGACGAAGGTGACATTTTGGCTCCCATAGGTCTTATCTGGTGTATCTATCAAGCGATTTTGAAAGTGAGAGAAGAGACGTTATTTACCAGGCTGCTTTCACTCCCATTGTCTCTTTCCACCATTGTTTACTGTATGATTACCAAATTCATCAGAGCAGAGAGACAGTGCTCACAGCTTACAGCTAAAGCTGCTCTTTGGTGTATTTCCTAAGACATTCCAGTCTTTACAAAAAGGAGGAGTCCACAGGAAGTGCGCCTTCTCTTCGTTCCATTCTCATGGACTTTTTTGAAGTCCTGTTGCACTTGGTGACTGAAGAATGAACACACTTGGGAATGTGTGGAGGCGGCTCCTCCAGCTCTTTCTTCAGGACCTTGGTGCCTTGTGTTCCAGTTGCCAAGGTTTTTGGCTGCGGGTGACTCTGCTGAGTCTACAGCAAGTGCCTTTTGTGGAAGAAACAACCTCACCTGAGGTGGTATCCTTTCTCCTACAGGCAGAGATGCAAAACATAAACGCTTGGCCCTCGTGTCTCAAAGCAGCAATCCAGGTTAGGTGTGTAACTAGCTTAGGGTCACAAGTGGGAAGCCAAATTCTGCTGTCTATCTGTCCACCTGCCTGTTTATGATTCCTTCCCGGGGAATTCCTCTTTTGCCCTAGGACCTCAAGAGGCAGTGGCATGAGATCATGCCCCTCTCAGACCCCATCAGAGCTCATGCTGGGGAGGTGTTAATGCTTGCTCACTCTCTAGGAACAAAGACTAGGCAGGTAGAAGGAACCTTCATTATCCTGTCCCTTCCTGGCCCACTCTATCCCTGAACAGGGCCTGCATATGTCTGTGTCTTGCTCACCCTTCTAATAAGCTTTACCACTTTGTAAGCTGTAGTTGTGTCTGTACTTAAAATGTCTTTTAGGTAAGAGAAGAAAACCCGAGAAATAATTATTAGCCCGATCTAGATAGGATGACTCTGAATGGCTAGTTTAGCTATGTGTTGGGTTGAAGCTCTAATGTGGCTGCATCGCAGTTCAGCTTCTCCCTCTGCCCAGGACTACTTCCCCCCCACCCCCTTCATTACTTACTTGTTAGGCTATTGCTCCTGAGAGAATCTCCCTCAAATTTCCAGCATGCTTGTTCCCATGTCAAACTCTGTTACCAGGAATGCAGTCAAGATATGAGATTATAAACTGTGGTATGGTAGCAGGGAAGGGGTTGCCAGGTCAGTCGTGGGTGTTTGCAGCAGCAGAGGCTGTACTGTGATGGAGGAGAGGAGAGGGAAGGCTGGGAATTGGACAAAGAAAGGGAAAGACTCCATTTGGGAGGAGAGGCATCTGGAGCGCAGGTGCCTGGTGTGCCATGCCCTCTGCTGAGAGGAAAGTGCATCCCCCTGGCGGTTGCCTTCAGTGTAGCCTCTTCAAGGAAGGAACCCAGCCAAGGAAGGAGTCAGATGACAGGTGCCACGTCTCTGGGCTAAGGTGGTGTCAGGACTTAGGCACAGCAATGAGGGAAAAACAAGCATGGGCCTGGGGATCTGAGGGCGCTGCGGAGGGTAGGGTGGGAAAGAGCGGGGATTCCCGGGTGGAGAAGAACCAAGGCAGCAGAATCTGTGACTGACTCTTGGAAGGCCTGGCATATGTACCTGATGGGCTGTGGAAGGGCTTGCCCTCATTCCTGGGGTTCTCTTGTGGAATGTCTGGGCATGCACACAACGCAGGGGGCAGGGAGGATCCAGAATCCCGCTGTGGCCAGATAGGAACGGCCAAGATGAGCATCTGTTTCTTCCCTGGCAGGTGCCTTGCTAGAAAGATGAAGCCAGCAAGGAGCAGGCTGCTAGAGGACGAGACAGTTGGGAAGATTGAGGACTAAAGAGGTGGCCAGAGGAGAGTCAGCCTCACGCCATAGCCTGTGACTTAATTTTCTTGGTTATTCATATGAAACATTAGCTTCCTCCCACATAATAATTTGCATTTGTATCTACACAAAAAGCAAGGAGCTTTTGCTCTGTGCGGGGTGGGGAGTGTCTGTTAAATAAATGCTTATTGCTTCTACTTAATGTAGGATTTGTGGCATTAGGATCCTAACAGAGTTTTTCTGTATATTTGATATATGCTGGGAGCCGTGCTCAGCAGCCTGGCTTCATTTGCTAGGCATATCATTAAGAAGCAGCAGTTCCTAAAATATTTCTCTTTAATGGAGATGGGATAAGCAGAAAATACCATGTATCGTTCGGTTGAATGCCCTTACCTTGTCGAGAATGTTAGGTACCTTTGCTCTTTAATATCAAGTATCTGTTCATTCTATGAATTTATGAAATACCATACAGTACAGTCATCCTCTGGTGTTCACTGAGGACTGGATTCTGGATCTGCCTTGAATGCCAAAATCCAGAGAGTCTCTAGTCACTTATCTAAAATAAAGCAGTTTTTGCACATAACCTATGCATATCATTCTATACACCTTAAATTATCTTCAAATTAAATAAAGATAACTCAGAGATAATTTAAATTATTTTTAAATTGCTAATGATACCTAATACAAGGTCAATGCCATGAAAATAGATTTACATTGTACTTTTATAGGGAATGATGATCATGGGAAAAAAATCTGGGCATGTTTAGTGGTGAGGCAATTTTATTTATTTTTAATGCTTTATACCCATTTTAGTTGAATCTACAGATGTGGGGCCTATGGATAGTGTGGTTCGGTGGTTACTGAAGCCACCAGTGTCAGGTATTGCAAATACACGTTCCTGGTAGAAAGGGAAGTGAGGAGATGAGGCCCATGAGCCTGCAGGTTCTTCATCCTGCACAGAAAGACACACAGGACTCACCTGTCGGCATCCCTACCTCCTGAGCATCTGCTGCTATAGGCTTAGGAACAATTCCATCCCCACAGCAAGGTTCTAGCTTGGCTTCTGACTCAAGCACAGGATATATCCAGCTCCTTCTTAAATCCCAGTCTGTAGAGTTTAGTGCAAATGTGTTTTCTTTTGGATTGCCAGGATGTAGGTCATTTGGCAGCTTTATCACTGTCTCTTTAAGCCATCCTGCTAACCATTCGCCAGAATATTTCATTAACAAGAAGAAGGCTAGTCCTTCTTTAGCCAGGCAGACTAAACATTTACTTTAGTCTCATGTATGTGTTTCTGTCATGTGCTGTTTGTTAATAATATTTTAAAAGCTGCTCAACTTAAGGATTTAACCTGTTATTTAGTGATAAGAGAGAGGCTTGCTTTTACTCCACTTAAGAACCATGGATTTTGGATTGTTGGCTTTTAATACACAGCACAAAATGTTCTTTTTGGGAACTGTGAGATTTGATAAAATATAAGGATGAGAACATCTTTATACTTTAAGTTTCAGGAAAATTTAGCCTGTGAACATATCAAAATGATCTGGCTGCGTGAAATGTTATACAAAAAAAAGTACTAAGAGGTGGATTTTCAGCGTTGGATCTGGATTCATTTTCATGTGGATTGTGTTTGGTTCTGTTCTTAACGCTTTTTAGAATCTTCTAGAAACAGTGTTGAAAAGACTTATCTGTGGTCCCAGGAACGATGTTTGGCCTTGGAGATGCAACCAAATATGTTGGTAACCTTCTGTGATGTCCATGGACTTGGTAATGAAGCTGATTGCAGTGGAAACAGAAAGCTAGGCTATGTTAAGGCAGAACATTTCTAAATTTTCCTGAGTTTCTTTCTGTGTTAATGAAGCTTGTTTTTTGTTGACGCTTCTTGCCTCTCCTGGGAGGAGTTGGGTGATAACTGGCTGGGTATTGGAAAGAAGAGAGAACTGGGCATATCTGGGTTCTATCTGCCCTTCCTCCTCTAGGGGATGGGTTGTCCTCAGAGGGTATCATTTTCCATCATTCTCCAGGGGAAGGCTTGGCTTGTCCTCCCAGCTGTCTGTACCAGGCTGAGTGCATGTACTTGGTTTCCTTGGCTCACCTAGGTTTTGTTCTAACACACACAGACCCAGAAACTTCTGAAGCAAAGTGTAAACCATGCTCCGGTGGCCTCAGGCGATCCCAAAGGAGGAGCACCCAGCAGTCAGATTCACTTGGCACCCATGGACTGCCACATCCTCTTATCTTAATCATAGCAGAAGGGAATGTTTGAACTCAGGCTAGGAATGTCTGTTTTTCCAGTTTGATCTGCAAGTGTGGGAAAATGGAGCTGTTTATTGGTCCCCTCAGGGTCGTAACAATGGTAAAGGAAATTTGTGGGAAGATGGAATTAACATGAGGTTCCAGATAAGTGTGCTAATTTTGGATGTGGAGTACTGTTAGAAAAGTGGAGGTCAATTCAGCTGACCTTGTGTCCTTCCTAGCTCTGTCTGGTCCTAGGTTCTAGCATCCTCCACGACTCCCCCTTCCCTCCTCTTCTGTATCTGCTTATCATCATGGCTACCTCTCTCAGAGTACTCATCATGGCTAACTGAAATTCCACATTTGCACAACTGCTCATGAATCAGCTTGGGTCCTCCAAGTAGCAGACACAGGGACCCAATCAGAAGCACAAGAGACGTTGACCGGAGGCAGGGCAGGGTGGGCGGGGCATGTCTGTGAAGAACAAAAGGGAAAAGAAAGCAGGAGTAACCAGGGAGAACCTGTAATCCTCTCTGCTGGCCTGGCACCTGTGAAAAGAAAGGAGGAAAAAGAAAGTCCAAGATGCTAGCACAGTCTTGAGAAGATTTTGGCCACACCAGTGGAGATTTCCTGAGCCGGCTGCTCATTAGAAAAGCTCCACACGGGGAATGCATGGTCTTGTTCACTTATTGGTTAGAAGCAGGCTTGGGGAAGCATGGCCTTGGAGTTCATGGAGTTCACAGCTGACTGTGCCAGCTATGTTCTCTGCAGCAGGTTCTCTTGAAGCGTAGCTAAGAGGTGGGTTTCCATGGTCACCGCAATCCCTCCTTCAGACAGGAGGCTCTTCGAGGATAGAGACTGAACTGACAGATTTCTGCTTCCCACAGACTTGGACAGGAGGTGGGTCTGGCACAGAGGAGGGACTTGATAAATGGTGTTCAAATATTGCCAGGGACATACTGCAGAGAGGTTTGAAGTTGGGTGAGTACTTTGAATGGATTAAGCAGGAAGCAGAGAATTACTGAAGGCTTTAGAAAAAGAGGATTAAAACTGCATTTACAGACGGATAGGTTACAGTGGGACTCTCACTTTTGCAAGTGTATAGGAGAAATGTGATAGGTGGTACACAAAGAAAAGACACTGATAACAAAGCGATTTGAGGTAGCATCTTTAAGACTTGGGAAACTACTAAGAGCAGGGATGAGGAAAGTGGGAAGTTACAGATCACAATGAGGTTGTCTGTCACAGAGACATGGGAAGACAGGACAGGGAAGAGCTGGCATTTCTGGAGGAGGTGGGTGTTAGTTTTGCTGAGTTGAGGGGGTACTTTTAAAACAGCCAGGTGGATGGGTCAAACTGACAGAACTGCCAGTTGGGCTGTCGGGGAGTTCTGGGTTGGAGATACACATTGAGAAAAATTGGTAATGAGATCAAGGAGAAAATAGACAATGAAGTTCAAAGATTAATTGAAATGGACCTGCTGCATATTTTGCAGACAGCTGTTATGTCATTTGTGCGTTCATTTGAAGGTTTCAACAAAAAGAGTGCTACTTTTCTTTCCTTTGATCTGTCCGTGGCAGCGATCTCTCCCAGCTCTCTCTTTCCCCTAAATGATTAACTTCCCAAGGCTTTTCACCTTTGATGCTCAGAGATCCAGCACAGGGATTTTCACAGTTTGTGAATTCTTTTAGACTAGAGATCTTGCTTATTTGTTTCTGTCGAGGGTCTAAAATGGTATCTAGAAAATAGGACATATTCCTATACATAATTATTTAATTTGTATAATGCTTTATATTTAAGTGAGATTTTCTTTGACATTTATCTATGTGTTTGAGAGGCAGAGTTACAAAGAGGGATAGAAAGACACAGAGAGAGATATGTTCCATTGGTTCAGTGTCCAAATCACCACAAATGCTAAGGCTTGGTCAGGTTGAAGCCAGGAATTTTGAATTCCAAGTGGTTAGGCCAGGCCAAAGCCAGGAGCCTGGAACTTCATCCAGGTCTCCTATGTGGGTTCAGGGTGCAAATACTTGGACCATCTTCTTCTGTTCTTCCAGGCACGTTAACAGAGAACTGGATCAGGGAAGGAGCAGCTGGGGCTTGAACTGGTGCTCGTATGAGATGCTAGTGTTGCAGGTGGTGGTTTAACCCATTGCACCACAATGCCCGCCCCTGCACTGACTCTTAAATCCTTTCATCAGGTAGCAGATTGTATACTTTTTTTCACCAATGAAAACATGATTCTCAATGACAGATGTTTTTGGTATACAATTTGCTGTGACTGAGTATTTAGTGTCTATATATTGATGTCAGTATGGCCACATTGAATGAAAAATCTGAGGTCAGTTAACCAGCGATCAGAGGAATCAGCAGAGGAGGCAGTCTGGAGTCTGGACTGTTGGCCTTGTACTATGACATCTGGTGTGCATTCTAATGGGATGGTTCCTGTTTATGAGCCTAGTGCCCTCTCTCCTCACTGCTAGGAACCCAAGAGATATGTGATGCTTGATTCCTTTCACATTTCCCTCTATCTCCAAAGCTGGGTAAACAGTAGGTGTGAATTACATGCTGATTGGTTGCTTGGCTGCAGGATTGTTCTCAGACTGCAACGAAGGTGTTGAGAAACGCAGTTTTGGCAGCTGGTTTTAACTTCCCTAGGAGAGGTTCCATCTCTGCACAGGTCTCCTTTAGGAGACCAAGCCAGTGTACCCTGCTGCTTTAATAGGGGGAACCCAAGCACACATAGAAAAGTTTCCCCTGCCCCCAATAATGGGATCCCAGCTGCAGCCGCAGCCCTTGGGTGGAGCCTGAGGCACTGGCCTTGGCCAGCCTCTGCTTGCACACCCACCTGTGCCTGCTCTGCTCTGGCTCTGCTTTCCCTTCGCCTGATGGCAATTTTTACAATCAAGGCATTTGGAGTGAATTCCATTCTTGTGGGGCCAGGACTGCTCAGTTCTGGCGATCCCTGCTGCTTCTGCTGGTGCTGACATATGGATTTGTCTTAGGAGCAGAGTAGATGGATTTTGGAGGGCTGCCCCTGTTGATGAGGCTGCTCTGGTTTCATATGCGAAGGCCTGAAGTCAAGACCTTGTAGAGGAGCGGTATTTAATCCTTCCCAGATCCATCCCCACCTCCTCAAAAATCAGGGCGCCTTCAGCACTTTGCTATTTCATTGGGAGGCCAGTCGAAGTTTAGTGCTTTCCTTTCTACGGCAAGAACCGGACAAGCAACCTTTCAGGGATCGGTG
This sequence comes from Ochotona curzoniae, assembly GCF_017591425.1. Lineage (NCBI taxonomy): Eukaryota > Metazoa > Chordata > Mammalia > Lagomorpha > Ochotonidae > Ochotona > Ochotona curzoniae. The sequence goes on from NW_024465751.1 coordinate 10,056,985, forward strand.
GGTTCACTCAGTGTTGGGCAGTGTCATTGTCTGGTTGTGTTTGAACATTGTGCTGTGGATCACTTTTTCTTACTTTCAACAGCTTGTAAGCATGTTGGAAACATTTGGGAGAATTCTCAATTATATATAGCTTGTAATAAAATTGGACACAACATTATTTCTTCTTTTCTATCATTTCTAATTAAATAGAAATATGGTTTGATTTTTGCTGCAGAAGTTTGATTTCTATTGAGATCTGACATTTTTCTTGAGCAAGAAAGATATAGATGTTTTTAATGAAACATATTGTGTTCTGAGGTATCTCAATCTGTTTTATACTGATAATAACACAATAATACCACACACAGAGTGTATAAGTTACCAGGGAAAGAGGCTCATTTTTACTTGTAGTTCTGAACCCAGGATGAGGAATTGCATCTGGTTCCAGTCTTTCTGCTGGCAGAATCCAGATGTGATCAGAGCAATCAGATGGTGAGAGATAGCCAGTCCCTTCTTCAGATAACCCACAAACCTACTAATCAGTTAATCTGTTAATCATATAAATGGATGACTCTGTTCATGAAAGAACACAATCAGCTCTTGAAGTCTCACAGGGCCCCACCTCTTAATATCTCATGATACTGAAATTTTGGGATGAGTTTCAGAGGAGACAAACCCTGTTAAAACTTTAGGATGGGGTTGGCTTTAGGCATCCTGGGATAGACCCTGGAGGATGCTGGCGAGAAGTTTCCATAGTATCTGCCCATTAAAAATGGAGCACAGGAGACTGGCTGACATTAAAGTCAGGTGGGACCAAACTCATTTTACAGAATCCAGCCCTAGAGGAGTCCATGGAGATTTTCCCCATTTAGCAGCAGAATTTGACAGATGAGCAAGCTGTGGTTCAAACGAGTAATGACAAAACGGGCTAGGTGCAAAGCCCTATTGGTAACAGGTCATCCCTTCTCATTATCTCACAGATTCTTGGTGTGAACTGAGGGCATCTGCATTTTTTTTGTTGTTTTTTTGCTTCCTGTGGATTTTCTTTTCATATTAGCTTTTCAAGGAAGTATCTGCAATAAAAGCATTTAGGAATAGACAGGATATAGAGATCTTGGCCATTGTGTGATGCAGATGACACTTTCTGATGACTCGGTGGCCTGTGGCATTCAGAGGATATGAGGTGACGCGGTGAATAGTGAGTAGCTTTGTTCAGGAACACACAGAGGTAAGAAGAATGGAAGGTTTGTCCAAGAACGGCAAGCACGTCCACTAGTTCTGCCTTAGCAAGCATTTAGTAAGTCCCTCGTGTGGCAGACATTGGGCAATATTGTACATGTTTGTCTACAGCTCTCACACTTCTAAGTACTTTATCATGAATCATCTCCGTTTTTGGTGCTTTGCCAGGGATCTGGGTGAGGCTGGCTCATCCTGTAGTTAAGAGGACATTTTTGGAAAGTTCTAGGTGGGTCACAAAATTTCAGCTTCCAGACCTATTCTAGGTAGTGGGAATGAAAGCCTGGAATCTTGAGGATTCTGCCTTGTTTGGCCTTGGCTCTGATGCCTTCAGAATCTGTGTTACTCTGCTCAGGCTCTGTTCTCCAGGATGAATGTCTGATCGGCCCAGTGTTGTAACACAGCTGCAATCCTTGACCAAGAGACTATGGAAGCACCTTTGAGGAAGGCCTCACAAAGCTGTATCCAAAGCAAAATCTTGGTGTTGGCAAGAGAAAGCGAAACAGCCAAAAGATACTCCTGACATTCCCTGTGAGGTGGGATGCAAATGAAATAATGGCTTGTATTTTGTAAATGAAAAATTTGAGGCTCAGAGAACTGAAGTGACTTGCCCTAGGTCACACTGCTATTTGAGGATGCTTGAAAGAGTTTATGGAAATAAGCATTCTCTTTGAATTCACTTTTTCATGAACTTTCTGAGTCTTGCTCATATATATAGCAGAGCATGGTTAGGTCTCTAGACCATGTGCTTTCTACAAAAAGGAGTTCAAATGAAGTTTACGTTCAAAATAATCTCTTATTCTGTCTTATTGCTGGCATTGCCCTCTTTCTTACCTCTCCTCTATAAAATCCTCCTCACCCCACCACCTGCCCTTTGGATTGTGAATCTTTACTCCTTTCTTGGATCTCCACGTTTCCATGCAGTGATGTGGTCAATCGAGGAATATTTTGCTCTGTGTGCTCATAAAAAAAAAAGTCTCTCAAGTTTGGCCGTTAGCCACTAGGAGGGTCCTCCACCCCTATTGATGGACTTCTTGTGGATCTGAGTCTTGTAGATCAAGGATGTTGTCTATGCTGGTTTCTTTGAGATGAGGTCTGCCTACAAGTAGGGCCTGGCCATGACTTCATGATACCATTGTGATATCCCATAGTTGACCTAACCTTCAGGGACAATGTTTCAAAAATACATATCTGTAAGAAAAATGTCCCTGTTCCCTTGCTTGCTTTGTTGTAAAATGCGCTGATCTCTGTTGTCTATAGTGTATGATGATTCTGGAAGCCTTCTGAGGCTCTGAACACAGTGGGAAAAAATTCCACTCTACTAGTGATGTCAGCCAACGGCGTAGGTAGAAGAGGAATGCCATGTCTGCTGTACGCCTGATGCCTGGACCAAAGCTTGTCATGTTCTACTCTCAATCCAGCATTCCTGCTTCATCTGCTCTCTCCCCTCTCTGCTTTCTCTGGCTGCCAGTGGAAGTTTTCTCAGTGTAAGCATAGCTGGCTTTATTGGCTCTTGGTTTCCATTTAGGTAAAACTTTTGCTTTCACTTTCACTATGTGCTTGCTTGTAGGCAGAGTGAGGCTCTTATAGGCGTTACGGGGAAAGATGGGGTGGATGGAAAGATGCCGGTTCAAGAATATAAGAAAATATAAACATATGTCAAAAAAGGTAAAAATATGGAGATGAAAGTCAATAAGTGACTGCCTGGGGATAGGGCACAGAGGAAGAGAGTAGCTGGAGCTAGTCTCAGACAGCTGAAGCACTTTCTTCAGCTTCTTTCATGATTTCTAGAGTTGTTTATTTGAATGTGCCACCTTTGAGTGAGTCTGCATGTGATGAGACACCTGAGGTCTACACAGTCAGCTTATTTACGGATGTTATTGATTTTGTTTCATATGATATACAAGCCATTTGTAGATTTTCACCTGTAAAAACCACTTAATTGCAAACTTCCTAGATGGCTTTTGGTTTTTGTAAATTTGAAGTAGCTCTATTACAAACTCCGGAGTCTCTGAGAGGAGTTAGTTTCTGCAAGGCACAGAGTATATGCTCAGGAAATGCAAGCTCTTATTGTACTTATGATCACAATACCTTTCGCCTTGACTTCATGCCCTAGGTGTTATAAGCGCTTGCTTTTCATAGGGATGTAGGAAGAGCTAGCCTTTCAGACTTTTGGCTCAACAGTTGGGTGTATGCAGTGAGAGTTAGTTCATGGCAATTTTCACAACCTGAGAATATTCCTGTTGCATCTGCTGGGAGGAGCCTTGAATTCAGCCAGCAGATTTTATGTTTTCCATTCCCAACCTGGAGAAGAGCCTGACTTTGAAAGTCTTGCACAGGCCTCTTTCCATTGCTCAGTGACTTCCTTCAGCAACTGGTCCCTCTGGAGGCGGAGTGAGATGAATTTAGCTGCAAGGCACGAGAACGCTGCATCAGCTTCAGCCATGCTTTCTTGGGCCAGATTTTCCTGGGGTGCCCAGCCTGGCCTGCTCCCTGTATGCATATTCAAACTCAAGTAGCAAGAATGTATTATTTGTTAAAAAAAATATCAAGAACCACTCAAGAACTCACTCTTTGGAGGGGCCATGTTGAGATGCCAGAATCTGGCCGGGGATCCATCACTGAATGTACAACCTGATCTACGGCAACCAAAGCAGCCTGGCCAGGAAGGGCTATGGCTGCCTGGGTCTTGGATGCTGATGTTTTGGGATACTCTCTGTCTCATTTGTCCTATTTGTTGGTCTTCCAGAGAGCTGGATGATTTACCTTTGGGTCTCTACCCTGCATGCCAGTCCTTAAGGCTTCACTTCACACGCTCTTCTCCCTAGAGGTCTTTCGTAGCCATCCTCAGACGGTTTTGAAGACTCTCTCCTTCGCGTGGAATATGTTTGGCTCTTCTGGGTATGGCTGATTACAGCTTGTTTCCTTATCTACCTCTCCTGCTGGAGAGGGAGCTACAGGAATGACGCTGTTTGCTTCAGGTTGACATCCTACAGCCCGGGCTGGGAACTTGCTGAATAAAAGCAGTGTATAAATGAATGCATTAAAAAAAATTAAACAATGAATGACTTAAAGAATCATGACTAGTTGACTATGTTTATTCCATTTTTAATGATCTTGCCTCAGAAGGAGAGAGTGCAAGGAGACACAGAATAACAGATTTCTATGTTTCATTGCACATTAGCACTTTTTTGATGTTGAAATCACACATGGCACCTCCTCTTTCAGAATGGAGAAATCCAGACTTTTTGCAACAGGAGGGGCAAGACCCAGCTCCATTTCCCCCTTTCTTCTTTTGAAGTACCCAGGTTCTTTGGGCAGCTTTCGAGAATGACTGTCTCTGAAATGATAGTGCCGTTTTGAAAAGAATTGAGCCAAGGGAGCACAATCCGGTTGAAGCCCCATTCTCTGAAAGCCGTGGGGAATGGCACTCATGATCACGAATGCTGGACTGGCTGCTCTGCAGATTGCTCTCATCCTCACAGCTGTGTGATTGTTTCCATTTTAGAGAGGAGGACAGGGGAGCAAAGGGATGGGGAAGAACCTTGTGTGGCTTCAGGACTGCTGTGTGGAGCTGAGGTCTCTCTCTGGATGCCCCAAGAACACCTGCCATCCAGAGTGAGGCTCTAGGCAGCTACCTGTGCTAAAACCTTCACAACAACCCCAGATCACTCAGTTCTTATCATATCCCTGCTCTAAAGTAGGCTCTCTTTTTGCCTTGCTGTTACCTTGGCACCGGTCTCAGCTCTGTCTAAGCCTTTATTTCACCTGTTGCCAAGCAAGGAGAAAACAAGGAGCCTGTCTTTTACCCAGTGTGTGTGACATTTTTTTCCCTTTCTTTTTAAAGGAAAGCAGAGATTACTTGGGACCAATGGTGTTTATTAAGCTTGGCTGTCTCAGCAGGATAAAATAAATGAACCCATCTGGTTTTTGGAAGCAGAAGGGAAAGTAGCCACTCCTGACCTGACAATGAACCAAGGGGCAGATCTTCAGTTCATGGAAATTGTCTATGAAAATGCCTCTAGAGGGACACCAGGGGGAAATCTGGCACACGCCCCAGAGCAGAATAAAGATGTCTGAAAATCATTTCAGAACTCATGACTTAGATACTTCTTCCATTGCCTCATTTCTGTCTATTGTTTGTGAGAAATACAGCTTTCTGCCACCTTGGCTCTTACACACAGGTCCGACCGGGATGATAACAGAGCAGTAAGTAGGGCTACCTTTCCTAGCAGCCAATTCAAAACCTCTTGGGCACCTGCCCAATCCCTGTTCAGACTCTCAAGGGCTGAGAGCTCCGTGTTAAGAAAGATTAGGTAGGAGAGGTGTCTGCTGTTCTGCCTTCTTTCGAGATCTTCTCTGTGGACCACTAGAACAGAAAGTCAGGGAGAAAGGGACGAATTATTTAAAATGAAGATGAGATCATGATGCTGTGGACTTCCTTAAGGCTGTTCATGAATATTTTGGTTCTGTTCTTGGCGCATGGTAGAATAATGTTCTCCTGGTCTTATTCAAGTTAGGTGCGACCATATGATTTGCTTCGGTCAACTAGCATGAGGGAGAGTGGGATGTATCAGTTATGGGAGGGAAGGTGCAGAGCCAATGTGATTTCATTTTCACATCCTTTATTTGGTTTTATGAACATGGCCAAGATTTGAGATAGGTGGCGGACTTGGTTGGTTTTTTCATGAACTTGGCTTGGCTTTATACGGGTGCCTAGTGTCTTGGTTGGCATTAAGGTATTTTTAGACCAGCTTAACATTTAATCCCATGGACTTTGAAGACAACAGATTGTTCTCTAAGATGAAGGTGGGTGTCATCCCATCAGGGAAAGATCTCAAGAGCAAGGACCAGGGCCTGGCGCGGTGGCGCAGTGGTTAAGGTCCTCGCCTTGCATGCCCGGGATCCCATATGGATGTTGGTTCTAATCCCGGCAGCCCCGCTTCCCATCCAGCTCCCTGCCTGTGGCCCGGGAAGGCAGTCGAGGACGGCCCAAAGCTTTGGGAACCTGCACCCGCGTGGGAGACCCGGAAGAGGCTCCTGGCTTCGGATCGGCATAGCATCGGCCGTTGTGCTCACTTGGGGAGTGAATCATCGGATGGAAGATCTTCCTCTCTGTCTCTCCTCTATGTATATCCGCCTTTCCAATAAAAATAAAATAAATCTAAAAAAAAAAAAGACCAAGGACCAAGGTTTTGCTAAGAGGAAGTTTGCAGCCTGTTGCTTTGCAGAGTCAGCTTTAAGACTGTGACATTAACTTCTCTGTTTATTTCCCACTTGCAGTCCTGCCATACTTTTTATGAGCTAATTCCTAAAAACTGAGCTTTGTCTATGTATATATTTTATGGACTCTGTTGGCCTGTTCAGTATCCACACTGGTTAAGGCTGGATGGGACAAAAACAATATTAAGTTTTGAACAAGTAAAGAATAGGAAGACTTCAGTTTGATAGAAGAATAGACAAGAGCTAAATATCACAATCATATCCTAAAATGACCATTTCATCCCTATACTTTAAAAATATTCTATCTCAACTGCCACATACCAGACAAAGCATATGACATTTGTGATTTTGGGATTGGCTTACTTCACTAAGTATAATGGCTTCCAGTTGCATTTATTTTGCGGCAAAACACATTTTTCCATAGCTCAGTGATATTCCATAGTGTATATATACTACATTTTCTTTGTGCACTCATCATTTGGTGAATATCTGGATTGTTTATGTACCTTAGCTAATGTGAATTGAGCTGGAATAAGAGTGGGAGGGTACAAATGCCAATTCCATATGCTGATTTCATTTCATTTGGGTCAATTTCTAGGATCGGATGGCTGAGTCTGAGAAATCTCCACAGTCTCTTCTGTAATTGTTGTAGTATTTACATTCTTGGGGTATATTGTTGTAGCATAACCTCTGCTTACCGATAGGGACATCATACACAATCTTTTCCGTTCATCCATTTTTTCCTTTTGCTTTTTCTGGAGCACAACTGTGTTTCAGTTGGATGTTGTGACTCATCTTGTTTTCAAGAAGTTAAATTACCCAACAGTGCTTTAAAATATAAAAACAATTGGTTTGAAATATTAAAATTGAATCTACACAGTATTAAATGAAAGGAACACGAGTTGGGAGGAAATTAGCATGAGTTAATGGCTTTCTCCTGAACCAGGCTCTTGATATACAGTGTCACTTCTTATAATTACATTAGCACAACAGGCAGAAAACTGAATCTTTTTCAGATAAACTGTGTTGTAGAATCACGCACCTTTCTCCCTCTCTGTCACACACACACACACACACACACACACACACACACACACACACACTTTATCTCAATACTCAATAAGAGCTTTTGGTTTCCTTCTGAGCTAACCCCAGCGGTAGGTGGTCTTACTGGAGCCAGGAGCCAGATAATGAACATTTGATTCTAGCTACAGGCTGACCTCAGGACTTTGAACTTGACCAGGAACACCACAGAAATATGGAACATCAGAAAGAGCACATACATTCCAGCAGCATCTATCTTGAGACCATGGAAGCACTCCTGATTCCTAGATCCCCACCACCATTATTGCACTAGGTTCATCAGGTTTTTTTTTTTTGTCAATTCTACAAGCTATTTAATGCCATTGAAATACATTCCTTTTCTGTTATTAAAAATCTTTATTGGTACAATTACCACAGACTTTAAAACATATCATCTGAGCCTAAATTTCCTCTGATATTCACTCACTCTGTGTTCTTGGCTTTAGTTTATTATCTATAAAAATATCCCTTATGAAATAATTTTAGAAATATGTGATAATATTTGTCAAGTGCCTCGCTAAGTACCTGGTTCAGGAGAAAGCCATTAACTAATGCTAATTTCTTCCCAACTTGGGCTCCTTTCATTTAATATTGTGTAGATTCAGTTTTGATATTTCAAACTAATAACTTTTATGTTTTATTCTCTAGGTCATTAGCCATGAGATTTCCTCCATTCAGAACTCTTGCCATCTTCTCTGCTAATTTATATTTTCTTGCTTCAAAAGCCTGTAAGGCATGAGTCTGCTCTGACTTACTCATGTAATTCTTTTATCTAATCCCTATTCATCTGGAAGTTGGCTTTGGATATGGTATAAGCCTGTGTTGTCTTTATATACCATTTTCCTTTCATCCTTAAGGTAATGGAACACTGATAACGGCATGTCCCAAGTCTCCTTTGCAATTGGTAAGCAGACTTGAGTGACTTCAGTTTTGGCCAATAAAATAAAGATGATGAAGGAAGTCAAGAAGTTTCCTTAAAGGGAAAAGGCATGTCTTTCTTTTTCCTTCTTCTCTTCAATACTGACCAAGATGCAGGCAAAGCATCTTGAACTACTCCATAGTGTTGTCACAATGGCATAACATGCAAGCAATATCTTGAGTCCCAAACAACTTTGTTGCTTCTATACCATCCTTAGACAATTTATTGTGACTTATATCAGTGAGCAATATGCATCCTTGCTTTTAGCTTCTCTAAAATAATGCTATCTTGTATGATACATTGGTCCATTGCAGACCCCATACCGTTCTTGATATGCTGGCTGGTGACTTCATAAGTAATGGGTGACAGCTGCCTGGGGGAAAGAGGTAGGTTTCACCCTGACATTTAGAAAGCACTTAAAAATTGGTTTCTATACATGTGCTACAAGTCCTGGTCGCGAGTCTATCATGTACAACCATGGGCAAGACACACCGCCTCTCTGACCTCATTTTTCCACTGGAAGTGACTGGTTGGTAAGTGAAGTTGGACCATGATATGATCTGGTGCCAAAAGCCACTTCAAACAAGAATTGAAAAAGGTAAACGTTTGGACCTCTCATTCCCTCTGCCTTGAGAAAAATCCTAACCCAATTCATTCCTTTTTTTTTTTCTGAGATATTTGTATGCTTCCCAGAATCACCGTGTTGTTCCTTGTGCTGGTCTTTTTAAGGCATATACGAGAAAGCCATGGGGATTGGAGTGGAGCAGATGCTGGTGCTGTTTGTGAGTGACAGCCCTGACTCTGCTATTTATTGTGTAAGTGTCTTTTAGATCTTGGTCACCCGGTCTGCCCAGATTCTATCTCATAGGTGTAATAAAAAATGCTTCGGTTCTGAAATGATCTTCACCTAATAACCTCATAGCAACAGCAAAGCTGGTAGGACCACCCTAGTCTTGCATACACATTCTTCCTCCACAGAACCATTGTGTAAATTGTTTGCTCTTCAAGATTTTTCTAACCTTAATTTGACCTAACTTGGTAGAATTGTGTGTATGTGTGTACGTGTGTAAGTCTGTGAGTGTTGGAAGGTACAGGGAGAAGACAGACGAGAGATGAAAGGAAGGATTTCTGAGGTTAAAATGCATTTATCTCTGGTCAGTCTTATGTGCTCCTTTGCATTTCTCTGCAGTAGACGTTGTTGCTATGTACTTGAGTCATCAAGCTGGGTTGATAGCATATTTCCAACCTTCCCATTTCCAATGATCAATGTTTCCATGCAGACATTACTAATCCATCTTCTACCTTTTTTCCTGCCAATAAAATAATGTCTCAGAAACTGATTTCAACATTAGTCATCTAGGCAATTTTGATTCATGAATTAAAATTCACCCCAAGTTGTACTAACTGGTGTTGTTATTGTTCTTCTCCTTTTCTTCTTCTTTTCTGTCTGCTTCTCCTCTTCTAAAAGATATACTACTTTTATTTTTATTGGAAAGGCAGATTTACAAATAGAACAATAGATGGAAAGATCTTCCATCTGCTGGTTCACTCCCCAGGTGGTCATAGCGGCAGGAGCTAAGCGCATCTGAAGCAGGAGCCAGGAGCTTCTTTTGAGACGCTCACATGGGTGCAGCATCCCAAGGCTTTGGAGGCCGTCTTCCACGGCTTTCCCAGGCCACATGCAGGGAGCTAGGTAGGATGTGGGGCACCTGGGATTAAAACTGGTACCTGTATGGGATCCTGGTGCTTGTAAGGTGAGGATTTAGCCACTGGGCCATCGTGTTGGGCCCAGATACTCATGTTTTTAATATTAAGTCTTTGTAGAAAATGGACACAGGGCATACTTCCCAGGTGTGACAATAATAGTAATTATTCTCTCTGCCTACACAATATCCAAGCACCTTTGCATATTGCGATGGTTAATTTCATGTCTGTCACCTTGGATATGCTTGTGAAACAGCTTCCAGAACAAATGAGAATCTGAATTGGTAGACAGAATAAAGCCGATTGACCCTTCCATTATGGGTGGACATCATCTGATTATTTGAGAGCCTGAGTACAAAAAAATAAAAAGGCGGAGAAAGGATATAGTGTTTCTCTGAGTGCTGGGGCTGGGACATCTGTCTCCTGCCCTTGGTGCTCCTGCTGGTCAGTCATTCAGACCTGGCTGGAATTGCATCATCAAGTCTCTGACTGTCAGGTATTTGAATGACATCATCCGCTTCCAGGGTTTTCCAGCTTGCAGACAGTAGATCAGGAGACTTCTCAACCTCCATGGTCATGTGAACCAGTATGTTAAAACAAATCTCTCTCTCTCTCTCTTTTTGTGAACTTGAAATTCCTTTTTATTTTAGCTTATGTCCTTATGAATTTTATTTCTTTTTTTATTGTTTCTTTGATATGGTTTAGTTGGCGCTGGGGTCTCCCTTCCCCCACCCCCCAAGTTCGCTCCCCACCTCTGTCCTCACAAATTCCTTAATTGATGTTCTATTCATTCTTGTTCTCAGAAGGATGCTGGCTAATACATATGCTACTCAAGGTTCCCCCACAATCTCATCTCAGTATGCCTTTCCACCATTGCTTTTGAAAATTATGTTTATACTCCTGTGTACCAGCCAAAACAAACTCTTCTCATTTTAGTACAGCTACCCTTGTTGGCTAGCATTTATAAAGAGCCTAAGACCTGCATTCCAGACACATAAATATTTTCCAAACTATATTGTAGGAAAACATCCAACAAATAACAGTTCTGGACAGAATACCTCTTTTCTACTGAAATGGATGTTTGCTTCTTTAACAAAATTAAACAGATGTCAGTATGCCTTTAGAGAAAGGACTTCCTCAGAGCCCCCAGTGTGCCAATATTAATTAAAATTGTTGGTTTTTCTTCAAGTTTATTTGCTTATGGGGGCCTTATTCCCAGAATGCATATTTACATGTACACGCACAGCTTGATTTTCGGCAGGTTCCGCTGAAACTCCAGGCCATCTTCTCTCCAAGTCTTCCCCATGCTGCTGCTTGCATCAGGAATGCCTCTCCACTCTCTCAACCTTAGTTCTCATCGGCTTCTTCACTACCACCTCAACTCTCAAGCTTTCCTTGGACTCTCCCTGCCAACCCATCCTCAACCTCTCTGCTCGGCCTCTCACTGCTCCCATATGAGTAAACTGCTTTTCATTGCACTTTGCATAGTTATCATCCATGCACCATGTATCTGTTTCAGTAACCGGCAAGATTTTTGAAGGCAAAAACTAAATATTTGTTTTTTGTTGATGCCTCCTAGAAGCATTGTGACACTGCATATCCTCAATACTATTTTTACTGTAATGATTTACATTTCAAAGTATGAATCAATCAAGTGGAGTTTCTCATGTTCTAATGCATATGGTCTGGGTTTCTATGTCCAGAAAGACTCTGAAATAGCTTGATGAGATTGAATGCATTCTGGTATGCTATATCAAGGCCAACTTTCCTTGATCAATCCCTGGCAAGTACTGCATGAAATATAGGTTTAAAAAGAAGTCATTGCCTCATTACTTTAGCTTAATACATTTATGGCTTAGAAGTAATTTCATGAGTCACAGATTTCTTTCCTAGGGCAGCAGTAGCTACCTTGTGCAATGTATTAATGAATAGCTGCCATGTGAAGCCACAACAAAGGAAAGATCAAGTTCTGACCCATGCTGAGTTTCTGGAACAGTGGTGCTTCTTGCAAGCCATGCTAGAGTTACAAGCAATGTTTGTTTTGGCCCTGACCAGCACAGCTTCAAAAAGAAGCTCACATCCTCCCTGTCCTTCGATCAATGTCATGGTTTGACAGGCATTCTATTTCAATAATTCAGTTAAGATTCACTGAGCAATAGAATTACCTGAGCTTGCCAGCTGCTTTTTAAAAAGAAGAGTGATCCAACAAAACAGTGCGTAAATATAGAGGTGAAAGCTACCCATGGGGACATGAATTGTGACACACCGTGGTCAAGAAAGTCACTGGTTAGGACATGTGTGGCCTGTGTCCTCATATCAGAAAGCATGTTGAGTCTCAGTTGCTTCCAAAGCGCCTGAGAAGGCACCAGATGATGGCCCAGCTGTTTGGGTCTCTGCCAGCCATGGATGTTGTTCCAAGCTCTTAGTTTAGATCTTACCAAGTTCTGGCTGTTGGGGTATTTTGGAAGTGAACTGGTGATGGAAAAAATCTGCTAGCCTTTCTCTTGCTTCCTGCCACTCTGCATTTCAAATAAATAAATCTTTTGAAATAAAATGGTCCCTATGGCAGAGGGGCTGCCTACTTACATCCACGACTCATTAGAAACAAGATTCCAATTTTATTTTGGGCAGAAATCCATCCAGCTTACATATCAAGTTTTCTGATGTCCTTTCAGATTAGACAAGGACACAAGACTAATTTTGACAGAGATGCTTGGCAGGTTGTGGGGTGTCTTCCAGAAGGATTGCTTAAAGGAGCTGACTCAGGGAGCAAGGCCGTTCTTTTTTTGGAACTCCAGCAACCATCTTGGACCATGATCTAATCTTGAGATGGAAGCCTTAAAGCTGAAAAATAGGAGATTCTGCATGATCCTGTAAGGCCATGTACCAGCCTCATCTTACCTTTTCCTACCTCTTCTTGATATCAGAAGATAAACCTCTGAAATAAATACTTGCTGATTTTTGTTGCAAAGAATCTTTTTTAGTCTGTCCCCAGCAGTCATAACAAAACAGCACAAAGTTGGAACATAAACCATGCTAATTATTTCCTTAGAGTTCCAAGGCTAACAGCCAATGACCAGGGTACCAGTATGGTCAGGTTCTGACAAGCCCTCGCTTTATGGTTATATTCCAACTGTATTCTCATATACAGAAAGAAAAAGATGTCCTTATTCTCAATTTCTTATAATGCCATCAACCTCACTGGATTAGAATTCCATTCTTGACATCTCACTTAACCTTAATCAACTCTTAATAGGCTGTCTCCAAATATAGTCACATTGGGGTTGGAATATACAAATTCCAAGGGGAGGCAATATCAAGACCAGGTCAAATTCCTGACCCTTATATTTGGCAAGGTTATGTGTCATTGCACTTCAATCTGAAGATGAAAAGAACCCAAAACTAACCTTGTCTAGTTCAGGGAGCTAACCCAAATCCCTATGCATTCTATCTATTTGAGATTGTTCTTTCCTCATGTTCTGGGATTGTATGTTCTCCCTCACAAATTTCAGGCACCGAAGTTTCAGACACCTGCATTTAAGCAACCATCGAGTCCACCTGCACACACCAAGTTGCCAGTTTAATAGATCTCAACCTTATTCACAGGTCCTTTCTCTGCAAGCTGCCTTTATTTGGGAATCCTCCAATGTCTCCAACGTGGAAAACTGCAATATAGCCTCCAGAGTGGCAGAACCCCTGCCAGAAAAGCTGAATCTTTTGCCTACATGCAAATCTAGAAGGAGAAAATGTACAGGTCTGTGGATGGCTGGGTAGATGCTAAGATCACCATAGACCGTTGTACAAATTGTGCCTTGCACTACTCTAGGGGGTGCCATTCATATCAGATGCTACAGCTCATCTGTTCATGGTCTATGCTGTATAAGTAGACCTGTACCTGCTGCTTAGCAGATGGAAGTCTGAGCATCACTAGCAGTGCTGTTGAACCTAGTAGCCTCTTGGGTAAGAAGGCAGACTAAAGACGAATGACTCGTCTCTGCCCAGGGACACTGAAAATTTAGAAAAGGGAGGGATAGGTGTTGTTAGAATGCAGATATGGACTGTTATAAAAAGATATGGATGGAAGTTATTATAGTCATTATTAGTACTATTAAGATATTAATAATTGTCATAGTAGTATCAGCAAGTTTTTCACTTACCACCTACAACAACCTCCTCAGAAATACAAGTTATTCTTAATACATTTTAATAGATGAAGAAGTGGTCTGGACTTTTCTAAATTTGTTGGTCTAAAAGAGACAGACTCAGGCTCCAATCCAGATTTTCTAGTCCCAAAGCTACACTCTTTCCACTCAATACAGTTCCCATGCTCATGAGTTGAAAGAGCAACATCCTCACTCATTCTTTCAATAGGAAAACTTATGAAACTAGATAATTTTATGCATTTGTTCAAGGACAAGAGCTGAAACCGAACTTTAAAACCAAATCTAACTTAGGGTCTTGGGCTCTTTCCAACACCCACAGGTCATACTTTTCACACCATTTTTATTCACACTATTGTCAAAATAATCCAATTAATGTCCATTTCCAGACCTTCTATTTTTCCACTATGGAAAAAAGATTCTAAAAGGAGTGGAACTATAAAGAGCCCTGGGGCTTGGGACAGAACAGTAGTGTCATTTCAGTGCAGCTTCAGACTCTACCAGCTCATCTTCCATTTTCAGCTGACCTGTTAGATGTCCAAGGCGTGCACTGAGTGCCACCACAACTGACACAGACCCTTGCCAAGGAAAATAACACCAGGGCCTGACATGGTGGCCCAGTGGCTAAATTCTCACCTTGCATGTGCTGGGATCCCATATGGGCACTGGTTCTAATACTGGCTGCTCTGCTTTTCATCCAGCTCCTGCTCGTAGCCTGGGTAAATGGTAGACACATCACCCAAAGCCAAGACCCAGAGGAATCTCCTGGCTCTTGGTTTTGGATCAAAGGTCATGTGGGAAGATGTTTGTAGACCACATGCAAACACTGCAAAATTCTACATAAGGGACTTGAGTAGCTATGGATTTTGATATCTGCAAGGGGTGATGGAACTCAGATTCTGTGGTTATTGGGTGAAGAATGTGTTTTACTGGTGATCACATGTGACTTGTGAGGTCTTCATGGGAAAGCAAGTATGAATACTGCTCATGTATGGAAAAGTGACCCTGCTTTAGTAAAGTTTTGATGGCTGACTGTATTCTGTTAAATAAGTTACCTACCCCAAGCACTGTTTCCAAGAACGTGCCAATCTTTCCAGCACCACATTTTGATGATTCCCAGGGATCTTTCTGGAGGTAAGGATTGTCCAGCTGAAGCTGCACTTTTGCCTACCATACCCAGCAGCTAATCTCCAAGCTGTTAGTTCCTGGAACAGCCTCATCCCTATCTTTTGAAACAGATTAATCTACGACCCTTGCAATCACCAGAGTGGATAGATGTAGGGAATATATTTGTCAGGCATTTCTTTCCTCTTTTTTTTTTTTGGAGGTGGGGGACTTGATTGTATAATTGGTTTCTACAGCTTATACAATTAATCCTGCACTTCAAAGACATTATTGTAACCTTACCCTGTAAATATGGAAAAATTTCCCCAACATTTTTCAGGAGACATTTATTACACATTATTTTATATGCTTGCTCAGAGTGGGCTAGCTGGTTTTTCACAAGAACAGAATTTGGCAGAAAGCCTGGCCTCCCCTCGTCCTCCGGTTGCCAAGAATCACTCTGGAGGCGGCCTGGGGGTTTCTTGATGTCCCACATGGGGCACACTGAGAAACGGCTTGGATGAGAGCAATCCTATTCCTACAATCAGAAATGGGATCCTAATAGAGGTGGAAGATCCCTTCCCACCTGTGTTTGCAAGAAATGTTAGGGAAAGCTTTGGTGATGAGCTTTGGTGATGCCACAACCCTGGACAGAGAAAGATGGCCTTTACATGTGGAACAGAAGGAAACACATGGAGGGGCAGGCTGTATGTATCCTCCTATCCAGCCAGAAGGACTATTATCAACATGGGGCCCTAAGGATTCATGGCATACCTGACCCTGACCCAGCTGTTGCATCACCCCGCTTCTCCACTGTGCTCACCAGTCTTCATCTGAAGACATCAGCCCCACTCTGCCTTCCAGGGCAAATACTGACTAGAGGCAGGAGGGCTATTAAGCCATAGGAGAGCTTCAACTAGGAGTGTGTCAGGTTCAGATTTCAGGTTTAAATTTACTTCTCTGCCTGCAGCTGTTTGCAGGACCTTCCAGCTGTACTGGAGTGATAAAGTTGTTATTCTATTGTAGAAATCCAATGACTTTTTCATGTATGTTGCCTGTGTTGTGTGCTGAATCCTGGTGGCCCAAAAGCTTGCTGCAGGAGAGGAGGTTTCCATGATGATCTGTCTGGAGATGAACAAATTAGGTTGGATTTCTGAAAATGGGAACTTTTGAAGATGGTTTCCATTAAGTCATCTTGGTAGGTCTTGAGTATTGGACCTGAGTAGTCCAAGTTCTGATCATCTATCATCTGCTGATGGTGTGATCTTGGAAAAGTTACTAAATCGCTTTCAGCCACTTTCTCAACTGTGAATTGGGGAGGGATCATTGTGATGTGTGATTCAGGTATATATATATATATATAATGCTGTCTGTTTTGCATTTTGTTTAGTGCTAAAGACAGAAAAGGTTGGGATGCAAAAAATGAAGGATCTGGAGAATACTCCCTCTTGGTGGTGGATGAGCATATATGAGGAGAGACAGAGAGAAAGATCTTCTGTCTGATGATTCAATTCCCAAGTGACCCAATGACCTGAGCTGCGCTGATCTGAAGCCAGGAGTTCTTCTGGGTCTCCCACGCAGGTGCAGGGTCCCAAGGGGGTCATCCTTGATTGCTTTCCCAGGCCACAAGTAGGGAGCTAGATGGGAAGCAGGGCTGCTGGGATTAGAACTGGTGCCCATATGGAATGCACGCATGTGCAAGGCAAGGACTTTAGGTGCTAGGCCACCATCCCAGACCTACTTGATGCCCTCTTGATAGGTGTATTCTTCTGTGTTCTTTGGAGGAATAGAATCCACAGGGTGGGTATGAATGTTCATTGTAAGTGGAATTAAAAGATAGCATGTGTGTGAACTTTCAACTAAAGTTGAAAGTAACTCAGATATGAGATGCTCCTGCAGGACTATTGAGGATGAAGATGGGGCTGTTGTGACTAATACAGTCAATAATTTAGAAGGGATGTAGTTCACAACAGCTTGTAAGTGATGCTTCAAATATCCCATGCCCTAGAATTGATATTCAACAGTTGCATCAACAAATTAAAGCATTTATGAAAGAAATCATTCCTTTTTTGAAGGAACACAAGAATGAAGTATGCGAATCTCAACTTCTTCGCTAAGATGCATCCTTTGATCCTCATCTAGCAAAATGATGAGAGAGCAAAGATTTTGTAAAGTTTTTTTTTTCATAAACAACGTGAAAGCATATTGCAAGATTCACCTACAAAATTTGCCGGTAGAAAATGGAAAGGCTGCAGAGAAGACCTTTTTGTAGAGTTATCTGAAGTGCTGTTTAATAAAAGAGTTTTCTTTAAGCTCATGCAAAATTTGGACAATAATAGTATAATTCTTCAACAGAGATGCAAAAGGAGAATAGAAACAGCCAGAGTACTACATGCTTATCCAAAGAGATCAAAAGGATTCTTGAAGGATATGGGCTGCCTGCTGGAGAGATTGATGATAAAGACAAGGATGAGACTGAAATAGTGAAGCCGACTCAAACACCTGAGTTGTATGGTGATGAAGGTCAGGCCTGGCATTTCTGAACAAGAGGATGACGAGGAAGGTGAAGGATGTTTTACTTATCTTCCTGACTCTGGCAGGTGGTTGAGGTCATGATCCTAGAACTCCTCCTATGATGATGTACAAGGTTTCATTTTTGGATATCAGGTGCCAGTTTGACCATCTGGCATCAAATCTTGTGTTTGCTATGCATGATTAAAGGACACCCAGAAGAGGTTGGGGTCTTTGACTTGGATGGATGTGCTGTGCTCCACATGTCAGAGATTTCACAGCCTTGCATGAGGAACAGAGGAAGCCTGGCAGCTGGTGGGTGCCAGGAGAACAGACTGGTGGGAGCAATTGTATCTAGGGCAGCTGTGAATTCAACTTGCAACATCCAAAGAATAAAGCCAGTTCTTGTGTGTTTGGTATGTGTGTGTTTGAACTTAAAAGTCATGTTACCAAGTACACCCTTCAGGGCAATCATCTGACAAATTGGCAATACCCTTAGGCTTTGGGCATATCTTCATAGCAGACCCGGGCAGGGAGCAGAGCTGTCTGAGTTACCCTGAATGTGGATTTTCAAGAGGGAAGTTTAGGTTCAGAAAAGTGTTATTTATTAATAAGAAGCAGAGACAGGACCTGGGCTCAAGAATGGCCAGAACATAGGACAGGGAGGAGTTGGGAGGCTGCCTGGAGTACTTGCTTGACGGAATCCAGACTACAGGCAGCGAGAGGCACCTCAGTCTTGTCTGCTCTACTGCTGCTGCTGCAATCTAGACTGACAGCAGCGTGGGGATGAAGCTGACTGTGAGAGACGTGATGTCATTGTCACCTGGCAAGCAGCCAATGTGGCATACAGAGCTTGTGTATATGGGAAAGTATGTCCCATGTGCAAGTGGGACAGCCCAGTTACTGGGCAGAGGTTAAATTGTCCATGAGGTGGCGCTAGTAGTTTGCCTTTGTGTGTGCTAGTAGCTTTGCTTTGAAAAAAAAAATTACACTGTGCTTTAGAAATCACAGAAATATCACGTGCATTTCCTAATCTAAAAAGCAGATTGTGTGTTCTTTCGTGATTCCTAAGAGATCAAATTTCTAGTAATATCTTTTCCCCTGCTGAGATGTGATGACAGAGGGAAGTAGGGAATATGTTACAATCTCTTGGTCCAGAACTTCTGGACCACTTCTATAGATGCTAATGATTGAGATAGAATGGATGGGCCATCCACTCCTTTGCTACCAGATGAGCTTTGAGATGTGCTATGCCAGAGGTTAAACATAGATGCTATTCTTGGACAATGGATGGAAGTTGAGTTCTATCTGGAAGTGTCTTGGAGAAAGGTTGGGAATATCAGTCATGAAGGAAGGTTACTATTCAAGGTGGAAGGTACTTGCTTTCTGAAGGATGTGGAGCCAGGGCATCTCCCATAACGCAGGTCTCTCTGTGGCAAAGTTACCTATGAGCTGTTAGAGATAGAGGTCTCATTGGTAAGTCTGTACTTAAAAAGAAGGAGGTGAGAGGGAGGAATGGAGCTGTACAAAATCTGGGGGTTTCCATGACTTCTAGAGAGTTGAGGGGATGGTTGGAGTGATGATGATAAATACCCAAGCAAAGCTTCAGGCAAAGACAAGGGGACACATACTTTTGGCAAGAGTTAGCAAGAGACGATAAAAGCGCACTGCTTAGGAATCAATCAACAATAAGTAGCACATTTATACAATGGTTTATGCTGCTTTAGAAGGCCGGGTCCCACTCTAGGGATTAGCAAAATGATGGACTTGGGACTGTTGTTGGTGGACTATGCTATCGTATAGGGGAGGGAGAATGTGCAACATGGAATAGGAAATCCCAGAGCCTATGGAAGAGTAGCATGAAAAATAAAAATTAAAAAGAAAAGGTGAGGAAGCTGAGGATTAGAGTAGTGAGTTATTTAAAATCATATAAACAGCAAGTTGTCAAATGCTACTGCAAGAGTGGGTCTGGAAAAGCACATCTGCGCTTTAGGAAATTGTGAAATCTTCAGTGAATATTTATTAAACATCTACTATGTGGAAACAACAGAAATCGGAGGGGTTCTGCCACAACCTCTGCTATCTGGCAGCTTGTAGTCTAAGGAATGGCACTCTAAGGGTGACTGTGCCCTCCTAGGGGGCATTTGGCAATATTTAGAGATACTTCTAAACATTGTCATGAGTGAAGGGTGGATATTAAACATTCTGCAATGCTCAAGACATCTTATATCCCAAAGAGTGATGTGGCTGCCCCAATTGGGGCTGCTGTGATAGAATTCCACAGACAGGGAGACTAAAATAACAAACAGCATTTCCAGTGGTTCTATAGGTCAGGTAGCTACATTACCGTCAGATTTGCTGTTTGGAAAGGTCCACTTCTTGGCTTTTGTATGGGCATCCTCTTCCTCACTTATCAGAGGGAGAGGCAGAGAGAAAGAAAAAGGGAGAACAAATTCTGGCCCCCTCTATTCTCATAGGGGTACTAATCTCACCATAAGGCTCTATCCACATGACTCTATTTAAATCTGATTATCTCTCAGAAGACCTCCAAATATTATGTTATTGGGGCATAGGTTTTGTGTAAATGACATTTTGGGGACAGAAGCAATCAGTCCATAATTCTGGCCTGCTCTGCCAATGGTACAGTTTTTGCAAAAACTCTAGTCTGGTCCATCACTTGTACTGTCCTTTATTCTTGTAGCATTTTTGAGTACCCAAAACAGACCAGGCACAGTTCCAAGCATAGAGGATAGAGCAGTGATAATACAGAACAATCTCTGCTCTTCCGTTACTTCCATTCTAGGTGTAGGGTGGAAGGTGAGAGGTGGTAGAGTTGGACATGAACAAGGGAGTGAATTTTGAATTGGCAGCCAGGGCAATGTTAGGTGATGCTGAGTGTGCTATGCAGAAAATCAACTTGGTAGGGGCTTAAGTTGGTCAGTTATGAAAGGGCTTTGCGAAGGGATGTGTTTAGGATGGATTCGGAATGGCAAGAAGCTGTCCAAGAAAAGTGCATGTTGGGCTGAGGGGACAGCATGTGCAAAGGTTCTATGTCAGGAATGAGGGTGGCCCAGGGAGATGGCTGTGACTCTAGCAAGGGTAACAGGGACAACATACTACTGGGACTTTGTTAGCCAAGATATGGAGTTTGGAGCTTCTTCTAGAGCCTGCCTGCGACTGTGTTCATGGTGGAAGTGACAAGGATTATGAAGAAAATGGTGGAGTCTTGGAGTCAAAGAATCTGAGTGAGGGCAGTCTGAGCTTTCTGGCCAGAGCAGTCATCTTGGAGCCTCAGATGTCAAAGGAAAGTCAGTTACTGGAAGGCCCTGGGGAATCTTAGGTTCCCTAGAGTTATGGGCTCAGTCGTGGTCCTCAAATGCCTATGTTAAATCCACTTGCCACTGAGCCAGGGCATTACTATATTGAAGATAGCATCTTAGAGGATAAAATTAGAATAAAGCCAAGAGGGTGCACATTAATATAATAATCTGGTGTGTTGGGGCCTGGTGCTTTAGTCCAGTGGCTAAAGTCCTTGCCTTGCACTTCCCAGGATTCCATATAGGCGCCAGTTCTAATCCCACCAGCCCAGCTTCCCATCCAACTCTCTGCTGTGGCCTTGGAGGGCAGTTGAGGATGGCCCAAAGCCTTGGGACCCTGTGGGAGACCCAGAGCAGACCTTGCACCATGTGGGAGACCCAGAGCAGACTCCTGGCTTCAGATCGGCTCAGTTCTGGCTGTTGCGGCTGCTTGGGGAATGAATGAGCGGACAGAAGATGTTCCTCTCTGTCTTTCCTCCTCTCTGCATATTTGAACTTCTAATAGAAATAAATAAATCTTTAAAAATATCTGGTGTCCCTATAAGAAGAGGGAATTTAGACACAAAAAAAAGGTGTCAGGAATGCACTCTCACCAAGAAAAGTTCAAAGGGGGACAGGAAGGAGGGGAAGACAGAAAACTTAGGAGAAGCCAAGCCTCTTGGGAACTTAACCTTGAACTTTTAGTGCACAAAATGTGAAAAAATATGTTTTTTTTGTTTAGCCATGCAGCCTCTGATCCTTTCCTATGGCAGCCCTGGAAATCAAAGACATGGACCTTTAGTTTTCTTAGCTGTTGAGGAAGGAGTTGCTGTGGGGCTTTTCAGTACTAGGTGCCTTAGACTTCAAGAAGTGTTCCAGCTCCTTGCTGGGGTAGTGTGCACCCTTTGGGCTTGAGATACATGTCCTTTAATCAAAGAAAAAAACCAGAGGAATCCTCAAGGGAAACAGAGTTTGGGGAAATTTGGAATTAGATAGGAGTTTCCCCTTCAGTTTTCAAGAGAGCCCAGGCGGGGGACAATGTCTCAGTTTTATTCTTTTTTCCTTGAAGGGAATTTGAAATCCCAGAAGGGGATTCGCAGGATGCTAGAGGCATGTGCGTCTCTCTTGGGGGCAGGAGGAGCTCCGTGTGTCTGTGTTTCTAGATCAGAGATGAAGCTTTAGGAATTTCCCCACTGGAAGCAGTTCGCTAGAGCCTGAGGGGCCTCCAGGGGGACATTCAACTCCTTTAGTGCTGGCTGGATGCACAGTTCCAGGTTTGTGGGAACCTCTGCTTTCTATGTGAAAGGAGCCTCATTGGTCCTGATCTCATGTCACAGAGGGAAGGTTGGAGGATGTTCCTGCTTGCAGGACTCAGGACAAGGAGCCTCAGAAAAAGTCGGGAACTGCCTGCTTGCTGGAAAAGGAAATGACCTGGGAAATCCCTACAGTGTCTGCTCAACTGGAGTGTGAAGTGTTGGTGACTCCTTGAGTTGACTGGTATTTCTAACTTGTTCTTCATCAGCTGAGATGTATCAGTACATCTTCAAGGGACAAA
The DNA here is from genome assembly GCF_017591425.1 of Ochotona curzoniae. Classification (NCBI taxonomy): domain Eukaryota; kingdom Metazoa; phylum Chordata; class Mammalia; order Lagomorpha; family Ochotonidae; genus Ochotona; species Ochotona curzoniae. Next base: position 10,079,755 of record NW_024465751.1, read on the forward strand.
CTCTGCCTTGCTGTCCAGGCTTTTGTAGTTAACCATCTGTCAACCTGTCAGTGTATCATGAGTTGAACAAACATTTACTAGACAACTCATGTTGTTTAACATTTTGGGGTTGAGAGTAGATAGAGACACTAAACTAAGATTGAATGTGTGTGTGTGTGTGTGTGTGTGTGTGTGTGTGTGTGTGTGTGTAAGAGAGAGAGAGAAAGAGACAGAGAGATAAAGAGAGAGAGAAGGAGAAAGAGAGCTGATGAATAGGTGAGGAAACAAGTGATTAGACTGCATAATCCACACTGGAGATTCCATTTGTGTTTTGTTGCAATGTCCTTAACACTAAGAGCGATAGCTGATGCATAGTGCAGTCTCAATGAATCTTATGAGTGTTGAATGGTTCTGACATCATCAGTGCATCTCTGAATTGCATTCATTCATTTGATCAGCACATACTAAGTCTTACGCTAGATCCTGAGGATGCAGAGATGGTCAGGTCTATGCCTCTGCTACCAAGAAGTAGTCTGTTGGGAGAAAACTGACAACTGCTGGTGCAGTTAGAATGCATGGGGATGGCTGCCGTGATGGAGGACGGCAACGAGAGTCACAGAGCAGAAAAAGAACCAAATTGTCTTGTGAGTAGAAATGAGCTGGGCAAGAAGCAAGAGAGGCTAGGAAACGATATGGATGAAGGCACACAGGTTCAGGACCTGGGGGTGGCTGTGGACGGATTGTGGGTGGTTTCACTGGGCGAGAGTTTAGTAGTCTCTCAGTTTATCCTTGAAGATAAGGAGGTACAAAAGAGGGAGATCATGCAGGATCTTCAGTGCCCTGCTCAGAGGTGTGAACTGTTAATGGGAACACAGTGACAAGTTTTTCAGGCAAGGACATAGCAACTGGGACATCTTTTAGAAAGATCCCTACCCCCTTTTAACACAGAGAGGAAAATGGCTTGTAGGGAATTTAAACAAGAGGTAGTAAGGCCCACTGAGGATGTCCCTCAAGTCATCCAGGTAAGACATGATCAAAAAGAAGACAGAGCTACTCAGGGGGAAGGAGAGGCAGTTAAGGGTCACCAATCACTTATGAACATCAAGAGAAGGAAGTGTATCTACATGAATGTGATGCCAATAGAAAAAAAATGGTGTTTGTACTGACCAGGTACAAACACATCTGGAACTTAAAATGGAAACCACTGGGCTCTGCGCTGTAGTCAAGTGGCTAGTGTCCTCACCTTAAACCAGCCAGGATCCTTTATGGGCTCTGGTTTGTATCCCAGCTGCTCCATGTCCCACCCAGCTCCATGCTTGTGGCCTGGGAAAGCAGTCAAGCATGGCCCAAAGCCTTGGGACCCTGCACTGGCATGGGAGATCCGGAAGAGGCTCCTAGCTCCTTGCTTTGGATTGGCTCAGCTCTGGCCATTGAGGCAACTTGGGGAGTGAATCATTTGATTAAAGATCTTCCTCTCTGTCTCTCCGTCTGTCTGTATATCTGCCTTTCCAATAAAAATAAATAAATGTTCAAACTAAAGGGAAACTAGCATTGATGATATTGGTTTTGACGTGTTGGCATATTTTGCTAGTTGATGTCTGAGGGGGATGAGCAGGAGCCTGCAGATGGAACTCTGGGGTTGTAGCAGTATCGGAATGGGGAGGGTGTAGAATGCACACCAAGCATTGTCAGGAGCACAGGGAGGTGGGAGGAAAATGAGGATAGAATCATTTCCTCTAAATGTCTTGTCTTGTCACAACTACTCAGGTTCTAGGGTCCTACAGAATTGGACCCGAGTCATGAATACACGTATGGGTCACACTGCAAGTTGTTGACCCAGACTTCATCCCCTGTACTCTTTCTTCCCAATACAATTCTGTTTCATTCAGGTAATCACCCATTTCATAAAGACTCAAGAAGGGTGACCTCATCTCTGGCTGCATGGACAGATCTAATTAGTCTTGCCTACTCGCTACATGGCAGTTTCTGGTGACTGTCCCTGGTTCAGGGACCTGGCATAGATTATAGTCCCAGTTCCCGTTGACAGCCTCAGCATAAAGCTAGTGCTGTGGATGGCTTGACAGAGAAGCAAAGAGAGTTGAGATTTTTGAGGATGGTGATTGAGCCCATTTGGCTTGCAAAGGCAAAAACATCTTGGACTGAATGAGTTATAAACAACAGACATTTACTTACCACAGTTCCAGAGGCTGTTCAAGATCAAGGTGCCAGCTGAATTGGTGTCTTCCTGCTGTGTCATTGTGTGATGGGAGAGGCAAAGCAGCTGCTTCCGCCTAATGGGTGGAATGAGGGCAGAATTCATCCATCTTAATCACTTTCTCAGAGGTTAGAACTCTTAATACTCTCACATTGGGTATTAGGTCCCCACATATGAATTTGGAAGGGCACCAACATTCAGACCATAGCAGAAAATATTATATTATTGCTATTGCATTTTATAGCTCTCTGTTCCTGCCTCACCTTTGTCATACTGACCAGTATCACTGTCCAGTCTTTGACACTGGACAAATGACAGGCTTGTGCTAGTGGCTGTCAGTAGATATTCTGCTTTTTCTTCTGATCAGCAGCCGTCCTTGAGAACAGGGTGTGACTGGGGTGCTTTGTTTTCGTTTATCACTCTGAAAACAGCCTGGTTGGATCCTCAGGTGAGGTGTGAGATCTGCACTACGGTGAGCCTAGCTAGGCATGGTCAAGACCAGTAGAGTCCATCAGAGCCAGTAAAGCACAAATGACTGTATCATGAAGAAGAAATAAATATATTCTGCTTAAGACTCTGAAAGCTTGAAATCATTTTATGATGCAGCATGAGCTGATGCAAGTTGACAACAAGAAGAGGCTGATGAGTAACCAAATCTATCACTTCTGGCTTGCTCAGTACGTATTTCTAGATAATGAAGTAAAATATCCTCTTCACTTAAACCATAGTGAGCTATGGTTTTCTGTCCTACCCCCCCCCCCGAACAAATCATGTTGCGTGTGATTTACCTTTTCCTTAACATTTTGGGCCTTTGTTAGCATCAATTCCTCTCCCTTGAAGACCTTCTGTTTCACTTCACACACTTTTTTTCATCCTTTATAACCCATATCAATGCTGTTTTTTTTTTTTTCTGTGAGTCTTTGGTCTTCATGGCAATAGTTTCACAGCATTTCAATATTTTCACAACTTTTACCATGTTGTGTTGTTCCTACTTGCAAATATGTCTTATCCTCTAGACCCAGGTCATCCATTATGCCTTAGGAAGTTTTGTATCTATTGTGTCTTGGTTAGAAGGTGATAGCTGCTCAGAAAAACTTTATGGGATCAGTAATTTCTCAAATTGTATCTCGATAAGGCATTATCGGGAGAGGCTCAGGGTTCTCTTCTGTGTGCTGCCAGTCACCGGCAGAGTTAGGTCACAGGCAGGAGCCTCTAGAATCATCACGGCTGTCTGCATCAACAGAAAGTGGACCTTGTGGAGGCCTCAAGACCGTCTTTCTTATTCTAACCAAGGCCTTTCAATAAGTTAGAAAACTTTGGGATTTGGCAAGTATTTTGTATTCAGAAACTCAAAGAATTTACAAACTCCATGAGCATAACTTTTACAAAGACTTTCAGATTTTTGTTATCATGTCTGATGCATTTCCCACCTTACATGGCCTGAATAAGCACATGTCAGTGTGCCCACTGAAGTCTGATATTTGTCATCTGGCCATACAGTTTGAACCAGCATGTGTTGGCCATTACCATGTTCCAGATGCTGTGCCAAGTATTCCAAATAAAAACATCTAATAATTCCAGATATCCAATTTATAGATTAAAAACACTGAAATTAGGGGGGAATAAAATAAGAAACTCACATGGCATGCTTCAGCTTTAACCCTTAATTCTCTGACTCCTCTGATTTCTTGTTTGTTCTCCCGTCTGCAAAATGGAGATGACACTTGACTCGATCATCTTCCAGGAATGAAACATGGAATCACACACACGTAGGGTTTTTATTTTAAATAGTGTTAAAACAAGTGATGCTTTGCCATGATACACTCACATATCTGAAAGTTAAGCTTGTAATGATAAAATGGTTGATTGCCCCGTTGCAATAACTTGGGGACATTTCCCTTGGGAAATACGGAGGGAGGAGGGGAAGGATTGATCTTCTATGCTTATAAATCTGTATTGTGGGAAAAAAAAATCTACAAAATTGAGTGACGCTTGACTAGAACTTGAGGGTTGAGAAACATGAAGCATCCTAGGATGCTAGTGGGAGAATGTATCCTGAGTGAAGTACGGACCGCCTGAGGGTGTTTCATATCCCTATTAAGAACAAGGTACCTCATCTGCCAAGCTCAATGTTGCAAATGCCCAAAGATCTTTTGCTTTTCCTGTAGTGTTTCTCATTCTGCAATGATACAGGTCTTACATTTTCTTTTTACCAGGGAAGATGATTAGTTTCAGAGAGGTTAAGTAAGGTGTCCAAGCAAACACAAGTCGTGAGGAACAATCACCTCCCGAGAGTCTAAATAGCAGATGAACCTATCACGGTGTACTTCTTATTCTGATAGCTTACAGAGATGGTTCTGAGTGACTGTTTATTACCATGACTTAAGATCTTCTTTCTTTAGGTACGCATTTTAAACATAGCCTCAGCTGGTGTGGGTCAGAGCTAAATTTAATTCTGTGTGGGTTGGTGCTTTGCACCTAAAAAGTTGAACATACTCATAGGTTGAACAAGAAAATGTAATGATTTGGAAATTAAACCGATGACAAGTCATTCTGCTACACACTCCTTCATCTTAACCAAATAGGGCTCCTTAAGCCAGACATTCAGACCGTGGAAAATGTGGATGGGCCTCGGAGGAACAGTGAGGGAGATGGGCGAAGCCTGCCCATTAGTTGCCTGGTGACTGAATCTGGCAGCTCCGTGTTCTTGGATGGCCTCTAAGATGAAGAAAGATTGTTACATTAAGTGGTGGGAAAAATGACAGAGATCTGTTTGTCTTGTACACACAGGTAACATTTCTTTGATTTTGCTTTCTTAGTATACAAACTCTAAAATATCCTCCTTCTGTTATCTTTTTCTTTTATTATTATTATTATTATTTTCCATGATGCAGTTTTGTAGGTATAGGGAATTTTTTCTCATTCAACTTCCTCCCTTCCTGTCTTCGCCTCCTGCTGCTTTACCACATTTGAGAAAGTGAATATATGTTATCATATACGTCTCCACTCTGAATAAAAGGAGAACTGTCAATGAAGCAATTAAGTAGATTTTGCAGTATGATATGATTATCTATCTTTCCCTAGACTTGCAATGCCATGATACACCTAAACTTGCAGTTGTTCCTAAAGGACTATACTCCTTCTGTTCTTTTATAGTAAAATTTTGCTGGGGCTGGTGTCATGTTGTAGCATACTAAGCTTTTACCCGTGATGCCAGCATCCCCTATGAGTGTTCGTCAGAGTCCTGGCTGCTCCACTTCTGATTTGGCTCCCTCCCAGCTAAAAACCTGCAAAAACAGTGGAGGATGACCCAGTGGGAGGCTCAAGAGAAGCTCCTGGCTCCTTGCTTTAGTCTGGTCCAGCTCTGGCTGTTGTGTCCATTTGGGGAATGAACCAGCAGATAGAGCTCCTGCCTTTTCTCTTCTCTCCATGATTCTAAGTAAACAAACAAACAAACAAATAAGCAAACATATTTGCCAACTCCTAAATAGTCCTTGACCTTGTTAAGGTGAAGAGGGGCAGTGAGCATTCCTTCTGTTATGGGAGCATTCTCTGTGCCTTCTCCTTGCAATCAATGCACCGGGCATTTCTAAAACGGCTTTGGCCAGATGCTGTCCAGTGTGATAGGGGAATGAAGTGAACTAGCCCTTTGGACTCTGGAATAGCCTGTTCCCAAGGAAGAGGGTTTTGTCCTGGCAGGAAAAGCAAGTATATTGGAAGAAATCATGGTACAACCAACACAAGGACCTCATTTGTGAGACTTTGGCTTCCAATCACAGGCCCTTTCTGAGCCTTGCCTGATATAGACTCTGTGATTGCACAGATAACATGAAGAACCTTCTATAGTGGCTGAGAAAAGAAAATTTCCTCTTATTTTGTGTGACAGCAAAATTGGTGGAGGAAGGTCTGAGAAAGCCCTCCTTTCCACGCTAGTCCCAGAGCGTACGTTCCTGCAGGTCTGGATTTGCAGCCAGACAGCTCAGTCAGAGCCTGCAGTACAACACCTCAGTGTCTTTAGAGATGGGGCAGAGAAACAAGGCTTTTGGGGCACCGCTGTTTATCGACTCCACAAGCCACCTGCTTCTCTACTTATCAGATAAAAAGAGCAGGGCTGAAAATCTGCATGTGGCTTGGCCCTCGCTCTGAGCTATTTGCTAGCCAGTTAGTTCCACATCCTCTTCGCTTAGGGCCCCGCTCAGTGTTTGGGACATCCTGCCCCATCTCTGGGACTCTCTTCCTGCCCCAGCCTCCTCTCCGTGTCCCTCCTTTGTTGCTATTATGGACTCCTGGCACTGAGCCTCACATATTCAAGCAATGCAGCCACTTGGGGGTAGGGTTTCTCTTGCTTTCCCCAGGGCTGGGATCTATCTGGCAATGGATCTGTGCAGGTGCACACTGCTAATCTTTGGAAGAGTATAGAACTGTAATCTGAGTGTCCCAGGCTGCTTCACCCTGAGAGTACAGAACAACATCCCTGGAAAAGCAGCGACAGTATCTCTTCCTGACTCTGGCCCTGAGAGGCCTGTCCACACTCCCGGAAGTGATGGTGGTACATATTCCTGCTGCCCTGCTGGCTGGGAGGCACGCTTGTCTCCCTTTCTGCTCGGGAGTGCTGAGATGACACCCCTCGTTTAGGCTTTGGAAGCCAAGTCTCCTCAGCAGTGAGGCCGCTGCTGGGCTCATGCAGTGCTTCAGGCCTCTTGCAGCCATAGCTGGGTGGCTGTAGGAGCCTCTTCCGGTCATCCCCAGGAGAGTGAGAGCCTTTCTCCCCTCCAGCTGGGGCCCTATTCTCTAACTTCTGTCTCCATATAGATAGCCTTATATTGTGGCTCAGTGAGGTTTTTGGCTTTTTTTCCCCCAGTCATCCACATGAGACTCCAATTCAGCAAACACTTCTGGGTAGCCTCCTCTCACCTGGCAGGGAGCGGGAGGGGATTCAACTTGTGCGTGGTGTTCCTGGTTCTTTTGCTGCAGGTGCTAGGGCAGCTTCTAGGACAGTTTCTCCCACCCTGGGGAACTAGACTCATTATGTGCACACCTCATCTCATCTATCCTCTGCGCTTCATGAGCCCTGTCAGACAACAGTTAACCACAGCCCTGCCTCCTGCACAGCTTACTCATAGGGTAGAAAACACCACCAGACCCTTGCAGTAGATTCTTCTAAGATTTACAAAAGGCATTAACAAATACTATCCCACTTAGTGTCTGCAGAATTTCTCTTACCTTAGAATCGTTTGGATCCATTTTAGAGATAAAGAAAGGGAGGCACGAAGTACTCATGCAATTTACTCAACATCATGTAGCAGAGCTGAGATCCAAATGCTTCTTGTCCTAACAGGAAAGCTCTGCTCCTTGGGCGTCTCCCACACTTAAAAGTCAAGAAAAGCAAATGCAACTTAGGTGACTTGATTTTCCGGAACTGTACACAAAACTGTCTGTTGCTCGCTGTCCAGACTATCAGCAGTGGCTGGGACGTGGCAGGTGCTCAGTCAGCATGTGTTGAATACAGTGTTACTAAGCATCCTTTGTGAACTAGAGGCATTCTGAGTTTGATTATGTGGGAGGAACCAGTCCGGAGGGAGTTTGGGATTCAAGTAGGAACTGTCAAAAGACAAGGCAGGAGGTAGCGCCTGGAGCCAGGTGAGGAGAGGCCTGGAGCGTTGGGGAATCCCACAGTGCACTTTGATATTCAATAATCCAGGCCTCAATTGCTGCCTTTGTGTACAGATTGATCACAGGGTGGGGAAGTTTTTTTCAAGTGGAGTTTCCAGTGGAATCTGTACAGTGGGAACAGAAGTTAAGTCTACAGTTTCAGCTGCTGCTCCTGGCTGTGTTTCCAAGGAGATTGATGCAGGAGTCGGGGTTCATCAAGGCAGAAACGTGCCTGTGGTTCTAAACACCAGCCTGTGGAAACTGGAAGGGTATGAGCTGGCAAGCTCTGTGGGCTGGATTGGAGGCTTCTTCCCTCCGAGTTCCTGCCAGGGCTTGTCAGTAGTCTGTGAGTATGGGCCTAGTGGCAGCAGGACTGAAGGGCGAGGAGAGGGAGGAAAAGGCACCCACTTTGTTACTAGCATTTGTGAATTTTGAAAACATGGCACAACTGTCAGAAGAACATGACAGTCTCAGCTAGCTAAATAGGGAGATCAGCCATTGCTTGCATGGTTTCCTAAAGTGGCGAACGGTGAGTACCACACTACGGATGTGTGGAACTACTGCCCAAGCAATCCAGACTGCCTGTTCCCCTCAGTCCTGTCTCCATCACGCTAGACATGCTGTGTCAATATCCACAAAGGTTGGTAGGGACAGGTTGTTGCCTTCTTGTTGTTCATGGGTGGTCTCTTTAATGTTTGCTCATGGCTGTTCAAATACATTGCTTAGATCTATAATGTTGAAGCTCACAGACATTTCAAGATCTTTAAATTTAGCCAGTATTGGGTTAATCTATCATTGTGAATAGTAAGGATGGGGAGCTTGATATTTTCAGGAAGGCCGATGACACCCAGGAATGACCAAGGACAATGGCAGGAACAATTTAGTTTAGTCACACATGGTATTAATTAGCCATGTGACCTTGAATAATCAAATGATCACACTGGGCATTTATTTCTTCATATTCAAATGAGAATATTGGAGAAGGTCTTAGTTCAGGCTGCTATAGCAAAATGCCAAACTGGGTGGCTTAAATGTCATTTATTTTGCACACTTTTGAAGGTTGGGAAATTCAAGTTCAAGATGCTGGCAGATGTGGTTCTTGGTAAAAGCCTGCTTCCTGGCTTGCAGTGTGTATCCGTTTATGACAGAGGAAGAAAAGAGTTCTTTTATGTTCCTTCTCACAAGGGTGCAGATTCCATCCCAGCAGCTCCAACCTCAGGATTCTGTCTAAACCTAATCACTTCCCAAGTCTTGACCTCTAATCCCATTTACATTCATGATATGAATTTAAGGGGACACAACTCAGCCCATGGTAGGGAAGTACATTGGTGGAAAGAAAGACTAGTTAACATTAGCTGTCCTTTTTTTAAGATTTAAAAAAACTTATTAAAATACTTATTTTTATTAGAAAATGAGAATTACAGAAACAGAGGAAGAGACAGAGAGAAATCTTCGATCCATTGATTCATTTTCCAAATAGTTGTGCTAGTGTAATCCAGGAGCTTCCTATGGGTCTCCCTCCTGGGTATAGGAGTATATGGAGTTGAGCCAGCTTCTACTGCATTCCCGGGCACATTAGCAGGGTGAGCTGGCTTGGAAGTGGAACAGCCAGGGCATGAACTGCTGCGTTATGGGTGGTAGCTTCACTCACTTTGCTAGAATGCTGGTCCGAACATGTGGCTTCTTCTATGTCACACTTGTCTCTGCAATGGAGAGACTTTTATTAATTTACTTCTAGAAATTGAGATGATGTGCAAGCCTTGGCCCTATCAAAGATTAGCAATGGCCCCAAGAGGTATCTGCCATCTCAGGAGCAGAAAGTGGCAAATTGAAGCCCTGAAACTGGTTATGGTCCCATGACTTCAGAAACAAATATCTGAGGGAAACAAGTGGACACAGTCACACATGTGGCCTCTTCCATGGGTGGAGTGGTTAAGATTCCAGAACAGCCCATCAGAGGAGGGGGCATGGAAACTGGCATCCCCGCTTCCTCCTGGGGCCAGGGGAAATAGGTCCAGTCCTTGTGGAAAGCATTTTGGCAGCATGTGCAGTAAGCTGTCAATGTACTCATACCCTCTGACTCACTCCCACTTCTGGGAGGTAATGTCAAGCAAACAATCCAAAAGAAATAAGTTATTCATGAAGATGTCACAGGAGTATTATTGTCTAGTGCTAAATTGGAACTGTTTATACCAGAGGTTGACAAACTATTTTTGTGAAGGGATGTATGGTAAGCAATGCAGGCTTTGCAAGTGCTATAGTCTCAGTCTCTTAAACTCAACTGTGCCGTTGTGTTGTGCAAGATGTAGCTGCATGAGAAGGACTGTTGCAGGGGAAGTGAAATTTCCCCTCTGCCCACTGAAAATGAACCCACAACTGAAAAGACAGGCAGGTTGCTTAAAGTGCAAAGGGGCAAAAATCACAGCATAGCAAAGACCAGAAGAGGGTAACTATTCATGGTTCGGAGTGAATCAGCAGGGTGTACGAGGGCAAGAAGGACAATATCAGGGGCACAGTAAGTGATGTTAGGGACACATTGGGCTTTAAGAATATGCAGTGGCGTAGGATTAAGTTTGGGGTTCATGGCAAGATGGGTTACAAATGATTGTGGGACTGAAATTGGGGCCCATGGTGAATGACAGAAGTCTGTCCAGGTGTGTTGACAATCTTCAGTCTTTCTGTAACAAATGTTAGCTTAGTCCATGGGGAGGGACATAGGTACTTTCTTCACTGTTGGGTTCAGAGTTGAGATATATTGGGAACTTTGAAGAAAGTCCCTGCATTACCTGAGGAAGAAGCAAGACAATGTAAGAAGGAACTGGATTCTGAGCTTGCTTTTTGAGTTTTTTATATAAAAATTCTCATCATGTCAAAAGAAATGCCTTTACTAGGTTATCACCTTTTGAGCCTCAATACTATGCCTTTGTGTAAACATACATTTCATATATCTAACAGCAATGTCTAACAGTGCTACTATTTGTTACCTGGTGAACGCATAGTTGGTCTTTTTGTAAACAATCCCACAGATTGATTTCTACAGCAACCATATCATTTTTATATTTCTGCAAAAGAATGGGAAGTCCAATTTCCTCACATCTCATTAACATCTGTGTACTTTTTAAGCCATCTTAAAAAATATGCAATGGTGTCAAACACTGGTTTTAATTTGCATTTCGTTTGTGTTTTTCCACTTAAATCTTTTGCTCACTTTACATTTCCATTGTTCTGGATATGATTGTTACAGATGTAAACTGCAACTATTTTCCCTTAAATGATGGCTTTTTTTCAGCCTACTAACACAGTCTTGGGTAAAGTCTTGGGTAAAAGATGTTTTCAACTTTTATGGCTGATGTCTTCGGTGTCAAAAGAACATGATGGACTTAAGAAAATTCTTGAAAGACACTAATTGTAAATCTGGAGGGAAGAACAGTGGGGAAGGGAGGGAACTTTGGGGGAGAAAGGGAGACCCAATGCCTATTCGACTGTGTCATAAAATAATAATGATAATAATAATAACAGCACATATGGTATTATTTCTGACAGTGTCATCTGCACAGTTATGTTTCTAAAACAGGATCTTTAGTGACATTTTCCTAAAACTTTAATGCATTTTGTTTTTGGAGGGATAAGAGTACACTTAAACATGCATGTTGGAAAATTGAATTAAAACATAAAATAATCGGTTCAAAGCATTTTATAATCTTTGTGTATTTTTCATAATATGCACCTCCATGAACCCTGAAGAAACCCTTTGTTTGCCTGGATGACATGTGTGATGCATTTTTTCCCACCACAACGAGCTTATCTTTTCTGTGAGCTTCTTCAAGTGTGCTTGTTTTCTGTTTGCATGTTCTGCAATATTTTTGAAAAATGGAAATGCACATTATCATCTTATTTTCAAATAGGAGTCCAGGCCATGTTTTCAGCTCACACAGAAGACCATGCACTATGTGTGGACTTGCAGCTGGCGTTATCTTTCCATCTTACTTTTGTTCACATCTTCTTTTACTGTTCCAAACTGGGGTTTTTCCCACAGAATTCTTTTATTCTGAAAGCGGTAGTTTGGTTTAAAAACAAAAACACTGCCATCAATACTTAGCATCCCTGAAGTGCTTATTGTGCGAAAAATGTTTTATAGTCATTGTCTCAATTTTCACCGAATTCCAACATGTAAACAAAAATGTAGGGAGATTAAAGAGTTGTCCCAGATTGATAGTTCATAAGCAACAGGCCATATAGGTAACTGTCTAGGATTTATTTATTTAATTTTTAAATTTTTTACATTTTATTATTATTGCTATCATTTTATGATACAGTTCCATATTCCCTTATCCCCTCCCCAATTCCCTCCCCCCCACCTAGTTCCTTTATATCATTACTAACATATAGTTCTTCATACTCAGTCGTATGTCCATCATTGCGGGCTTGGACAATGGCAGAGAGTCCAGAATCCTATTGTCAAGATACAGTAAACAGTTTCATTGTAAGTCCATCTTTCTCTGGAAACAGAAATGCATACCATACTGCATCCTCACATCTGGATGTTAGTCCCCATTTCACAGCTACTGTACATCCCCTTCAACGAAAAGTCATGATACAAAATCAACAATAGAAAGAAAACAGAAATTTACAATGCCACGAAGTTAAATGACATGTTACTAGATATGACAGTCTCCATTACACAGCTGTCTACAGTCATACCACCCTGAAAGTGCCTGATCTTGTCTGATCTCAGAAGCTAAGCAGGGTAGGGCCTTGTTAGTACTTGGATGGGAGACTGTCTAGGATTTAAACCACTATACTGATGCTCTCCTGTGATTAGCTGGAATTTCTGTGTTGGAGCGCTTTAAAGAAGCGGGAACAGGGACAAGGGTTGTGATGCAGCATATTAGGCTGTCACCCATGATACTGGCATTTGCTATTGGGGTACTGGTTTCAGACCTAGCTTTCCTGTGTGTGATACAACTCTCTCCTGATGAGCCTGGAGAGGTAACAGAAGATGACTTAAGTAGTTGGCTTGCTGTCGCATACTAGGGAGACCCAAGTGACAGTCAAAAACTGGCCCAGACTCGGCTGTTGTGAGTATTTGGGGGTGGGGATAAAGCAGATGCCAGATCTCCCTCTCTCAATCTCTCTCTGTGTTGCTCCACTTTTCAACCAACCAACCAACCAACCAACCAACCAACCAACCAACCAACCAAACCCTAAACAAGGAAGAGGGACCAGCATGAGCAAAGACATTGCAATGTGAGATATCACTATTCATTCAGTGACCTGCAGGTGTTTTAGCACAGCTAGAGAACAGGTGCACGTCAACGATATTGGGCCAGCAAAATGGAGAGATGTGTAATGTTGAAGAAATGTAGAAGATGAAGATCTTGTAGACTGTGTTGAGGAGCTTGGACTTGATATTGTCAGGCCAGCATTTTCTTCTCATATTTAAAACCATGGATCAGTGATCTGTTGCCATAACAATGCCACATAACAATCCGAACAACCTCACTAAGCACTCATGGTACATATGTTTGGAATTTTTGGCTGGTGTTTTCTGCTGGCACTACTCTAGTTCATTCTCATATGGGTTTTGATTGAATGTTGGTAGAATCCAGGACAATCTTTGTTTTTATCAAAGTAGCTCTGCTCGGTGATGTGCAAAGCACCTGTGTTATTTAAGCTCTCTGCTTGTGCAACCTTTGTTAATGTTTTATTAGCCAAAGCTAGCTGAGATTCAAGGCACGGGCAATGAGCTGAGCCACATAGAAAGGAGTGTAGCTATAGAGAGGGAAAATTTGGGCCTTTGATATAACTGATTAGCTCTTATACATCTATCTGGGAAACATTGGGGTGGTGGTCAGTAGTGTAGAGCTTGGCTGAATCTTGTTTTGCCTGAGCAAAAATTACAGATGCTGAATGTAAAATAAAAGGGCCTTGTTGGGTGCTTGCCCTTCAAATGGGCTTGCCAAATGATTCTCATCCACAGCAAAGGGTGAGAATTGCCCTGTTGGTTAGCTCAGGAGAGAAATAATTAGGTTTGCTTTAGAACAGTTACTCTATGGATGGAACACATTCCAACTACAAAGATAATGAGGCAATGGGCATGTTAATTAGATAAACTTTGTCCTTCCCTAAGGCCCTGGCTTTGGATGTCCCAAGCTTCCCTGTACCATTTGTCTAGCTGAGAAATAGGCTGCTAATGGAGAATGGCTGGTTGGATGTCAGATCTGTGCCTGTGCAGTGTCTCAATGAAATTGCCCATTCTATACACTTGGATTAGTCTTGGCCTGACCATGAATTGGCCAATAGGCAAAAAGCCCTGGGGAAATGTGCAGGAAGGGTTCTCCATAAAGTCCAAACCTGTTAGCAGGGGGTTTATGGAAGAGACCAGCTTGGCACTGCTGACTCCTAGAGATGGTACTGGAGCAGAGAGGTCTCCAGGCCACTGTCGTGTCATCTGTGGGGAACAGTGCCCTTCTTATGACCCAAGGATGGGAGTATTGCAAGCAGGCAGGCTGATTAATTATTTCCCTGGGGTCTCCCCAACAGAGGACAGAAACTGATGCTCAGTGGGCGTAAAAGAGAGGCCAAACCTTTCAACTAGTGGGGAATTTGTTTCCTGGTTTAACTGCAGCCACATGTGAAGGTATTGAAAACATATGTGCCTCTGATAAAAGATCACATTGAAAGTAGAGACTAAAAAGGAACCAGCATTCTGTTTCTCATCAAACCCCACACTCTGCGTTTCCAGAGACTTTGTGTTACCAGAGGATGTGTAGCAGCATTCAAGCAGGGCTGGCTCAGGTTCCCTTAACACCTTTGACATGTTTCTAAGGCCTACCCTCTCTACCTCATGAAATCAGTCACTTGTCACAGTTCTTCTCAAGCCTGGCAGCTTCTCAAACCTGTGAATCAAAATCCATAGGAGCAGCCACTAGACACTGAACTTTTTAATAAGCTCCTCTGGCTAATTCTTATGCAGCTGGCCTTGAACTTCTCTGTGAACTGAGAGATGAAACGCTAGAGGTTTAGAGTGAATATTCATGAATAAGGAACTGTGCTGAGTAGCTGATAGCATACCCACACAGAGAATTCCACATGAGTTTTCTATCTGTGTGTAAGAAAAGGGATTGAGAAGTGAACTAAACTTGGCAGGGAGGAACTTTAAAGATTAGAAGGGCATTATAAGAGTAGCAAGTATGCCATGTGCAGTGTCTTTGAAACAATTAACTACCAGTAGGTGTCATTGCTAATGGGATCGCCATCCATTTAGTTCCCCAAGCTGGAAACTGTGGAGATATTGGCAAGTCTTCCTCTCTACTTTTCCTTTCTTTCTATTCCAACTGATTAACAAATCTTGTTCATGGGATTATGTTAGTCATGGTTAGTTGCTAAAACAAGAGCTGGTCAGTATTGCTCATTTCTTTGTCATTATAATAAATACCCAGAAGAAATTCTGGGTTATGAAAGGAGGTTTATTTTGGCTCACAGTGTTGGAAGTTCACCATCAGAGCTTGGGTGGGTCCCATGATTTGGATATTGGGTGAGGCCAGGAGATGTGTGAGGTGTGTGTGTGTGTGAGCGAGAGAGAGAGAGAGAGAGAGAGAGAGAGAGAGAGAGAGAGAGAGAGCAAGAGAGAAGATCATGTAGCAAACCAGGAAGCAGAGAGAATGATTAGGCTCAGTTTAGCTTCTATAATCTCATGAAAACTGCCTTCCAAGGGTATACCACCAATGACCCAAGGAATTCCCACTAGTTCTATCTCCTAAACACCATTAATGGATAAAGTTTCCACATATGGCCATCCTGGAGCTAAGCCTGGACACCAAGACCAATATCCAAACCACAGTATAATTCTTCCTCTTCTTATTTTAAACACATCTGTGGGGTACTGAGGACTAGGAAGTAGTGTGCCTAGTGGGACTTGTACAGTAGCCTCGCCCGTGGTCTTTGGCCAACAGACTCTTCTTTCATGTATCTCTTACCACTTCTTAAGTATTTTCTCACAAACATTCTTCTCTGTTTAGGGAAACACCTCTTTCTGCTGCTTACACCAGACAGAATCAAACACAGATCTTCAGGATGGTTTGCAGGATCCTTCTCATTGACACTGAAGTTCTTCTCCAGAATCATCTCTGTGTTGAATTACAGATGGCAGCAATTCTTTGACATTCCTCTAATAGAAAGACAAGGTTGATGTGATTTGTGACTTTTCCTTGTTTCTGGATGGGCTTTGTAACTTTTTTTCCTCATAAAAAATGAAGCTATCATGGTGAATGTGACACTTTGAAAGTTTCTGATCCAGGATTGAAGAAAGGGTTCACTCTGCTTCCTACATACTGCAGCCCAATTTTTCCCCCTGGGGAGGACTGAGATGCCTGTGGCAACTGAAGCCACTCCGATAGGGTAGGCACAGTTGCTTCACTGAAGTGTTTCTCTCTGCGCTGCTTTTTATTCACCTTGCCAAAGTTCCAGACACCTTGGATTCTATAGAATAGACCACTTACCAGCTGAACATTAGCCATTGACCTCAGTTGATGCCTTTTGGAGCAGGTATAAGCCCTGTTCAAATCGCCAATCCACAAAAATCATGAGCTAGATAATGATTAAGTCCTTAGGTATGGCTGGAATTTCTTAGGTATCAGTAGATGATGGGATCCATCTCTCACCAGTCTTCTTAGACAAACACCACCCCAGTTTTCATGGAACTTTCCTCAGTTTCTTAAACAGATTAAGCTCTCAGGTATTTATTTATTCGAAAGAGGAGTATGGCAAAGAGACAGAGGGGAGTGCCTCTTTCAGCTGGATCCCTTACAAATGTCAACAGCAGCCTGGTCCTGGGCCAGGGCCAGAATCGGAAATAGTGAATTCAATCAACGAAGAACTCACCCACGTGGATGACAGGAACCCAGTCACTCAAGCCATCACGCTTGTCTCCTACAGCCGGCATTAGCAGGCCACTGGGATCAGGAGCTGGAGTCAGAGCAGAAGAAACCCAGGTCCTCTGACGTGGGACACAGGAACTCAGCTGGCATGTAAACCACTAGGCCAGTGCCTTTCAAATCAAGGAGAAAATAAAAATTGCATTAGATGCGGCCGGGGGGGGGGAGGGAACCCACAGGATTTGGCTTTTTTTTTTCTTTTTGTTTAAAAATTTGTTTATTTTTTATTTGGCAGGCAAAGTTACGGTGGGAAGGAGAAACAGGGAGAATCTTCTATCTGCTGGTTCACTTCCCAAATGGCCTCAACAGCCAGAGCTGAGCTTGTCCAAAGGCAGAAGTCGGAGCTTCATCTAGGTATTCCACATGGGCTCAGGGCCCCAAGCACTTAGATCATCCTCTACTGGTTTCCCAGGCACATCAGTAGCAAGGTGGATTGGAAGTGGAGCAGCCTGGTCTCTAATAGGCATTCAGACGAAATGCTAATTCTGCAGGTGGAGACTTAGCCTACTATGCCACAGTGTTTTTTCATTGAGATGAAAATTTATGCAAGACAAAATGAATCATTTTGAAGCATAAGTGGCAATTAGAGCATTCACAGTGATGTTGAGCACTATCTTTATACTTCTAAAATATTTTCATAACCCTGAATGGAGACCCGTGCCCATTAAGCAATCGCTCCCCATTCTCACCTCCTCTAGTCCTGGGCAACCACTAATGTGTATTCTGACTCTCTGGAAATGGAGTCACAGCATACATGCCCTTTTCAGACCGACTCAGTCCATGGTTATTTAGCATGGTTACTTGGCATGGTTACTTTGACGTCTGTCCACATTGTAGCCTTACCCCCACTTGATCCTTCTGAAAGGGCACACTGGGTGCAGGAGGATGTCTGTAGTTCAGCAGAACTCATTTCCCAGTTGAGCTTAGTTGAAGAAACATTTATTGAACATCTCTCATGTGTCAGGTTCTGAGCTAGGCGCTGTACTCTTCTCTTGAAGGATAGTGGAAGAGAATGAATGATGTGATGGCTCTTGTTCACACCAAACTTCATGAACCCTAGTACCCACTGCAGCTCTGGATATGCTTTTACTCCAGAAACTCTTGTCAACTGGAAGTGGGTAGAGATATATATGTAGGGGAAATGCAAGACTGACATCGTGAAAAGTAGTCAGGTTTGACGTGACAGAGCCAAAGAAGCTAATTTCATTACAACTTTAGAATTCATTTTAACTCACTGCCAGCATATCTGCCCATTGGAGGGCTGTGTAAACAGCTCAGGTCACAAAGATCATCAAACTGTGTCCTCTCTTTACATTGACCTTTACAGCATTTAAACCTGATTTTGGGGCTTATCAATGCATTCATATCTGTAAGGGGAGCTATCCATTGATTAGCATTGTCCTCATTTGCTTCTAGAATATCCTCCGACTTGCCATTCCTTGTGTGTCAGTGAGGGTCAGTACTCTCCTAAGGGTGGTTGTGCCAATGCAAATCAAAATCAATGAAAATCATGACCTTCATGGTTCTTCTTGTATCCACCTTCCTTAGCTGGGTTTTCCTTCCCAGCAGAGAAAGACTCAAGCAAGTGAACAGTGCAACACAGCATACTGAGCCCTGGCTGGGAGGGAGGCAGTCCTGTGCTTGATGCTACTAGCACTGTCATGTTCGTTTAAGTCTCCCAAATACTCCAAGGGGAAGGAATTATCACCGTCTCCATTAAAGACAAGGAAATTGAGACTCAGGAAAACAAGTGGGTTTCCAAAGGCTTAGGACTAGTAACTGCCAGAACTGGATTCAGACCCAAGGCGGCTTCTCTCCTTTTGTGCTGTCTTTGACAAGCATCTGGGGTGAGGGAAGGGATCTGCCTTGCTGGCTGGAATGGCCAAGAGTTAAACAAAAATATCTTTTTGATTTTAGGACCTCTCAGATCCAAGATTCCTACTTGGATCTGGGTAAGAAAGGAGCTTAATTTTTTTTTTTTTTTAAATTTTGGAGGGGTTCTCCTCATAAGAAACAATAAAGTATGGATTTAAAAGTCAATTAACTCATTGAGACAAGGGACCCCAGCATACAGCTGGAGAGTGGGATGGCTTGCCAGGAGAGGCCTTAGTCTTGGAAGTAATTATATATTTTACTTGGCTTGGGCTTTCTGGAATGAGATGTTTGAAAAAAAGGCCTTTTCATTTTATATCCCTTTCAGTCCAGTGGTGTGGACTAGCCTGTGCACAAACTGTGCTTAGGGCATTTTCCTCAATAGAAAATGGAAAACTGATCAACTATAATTTCTGCCAACCCTGGATTTTCTTGTCTTGAAGCTACAGATAGGGTCTTCCTCTGTCGACTGTAATAAGGGCTTAGAAACACCATGAGCCCAGTCTTGGGTTCTCGTTATTGGAACAATCTCTTAGTCTCTTCTTGATATGATCCATCTGTCTGGACTGGGCAAGTCCAGTGAAGGGCTCCTTTATTAAGTCCCTTACTCTCTTGGGCGAGTAGTAACTGGGAAGCCTATGAAGTCATGGAGGCAATTCTGGTGCGTCAGGCATTTTGCACAAATGCTAAACTCTAGATCTGCCCCCAGAAGTTTAATATCAGCTACATATCAATTCGTATAATTGTCAAAATTTCCTGTCCCCTAGCTTCTTTGGAAATTTTGATCTTCTTTCCTGGAATATTTTCTTCTCTCATTTTGCTGTCCTTACAATTATTTTCCTATTTTTCTACTTCCCCAAACATGCTATCACCCCAAATTCTTCATTCAGATAGAAATAGATCAAGTGTACACCAAATGCACCTAGCAAATCCTACCGTTTAGACCTCACTCAACCCTTTATCTTTAGTATTGATAGAACGCCACCCCCCTAACAGTGACAAGTTGAACGAACACTGAGTGATTCAACTGTCTTGGGGCAGGACCTTTGCACGTGTTGTTCCTTCCACTTAGCACAATTTTTCTAACTGTCCTTTGGGTAGCCACCCTCAGTCTCACATGGCATGTTCTTCTTCAATGAAGCCTTCTTCTGACTCCCAATGGCTAGACTGAGTGGCCACTGGAGCCTAGTCCTCTTTCTCCATATTGCCTGTCTTCTTGTATGCCTCTTTCACTGAATGATGAGCTCCTCAAGAGAAGGTGTTATGTACCCCACATCTGAGTCACTCATTTAATATTTTAAATTAATGAGAATTGAATAGTGTATAACTATTTTTTTTTTACTCCAAGACAATGATACTAAGGCGACTTTAAATCAATAAAGAATATTCTGTTGTTTTCAGTTTGTATTTAACTCTTCTCCATGTATCTCATTTATTTGGAGAGATAATGGTTATGATGTAAATTTGCAAGAAAAGAGGTTACAGGATCCATCAGCACCAGAAGGAACCTAGCTTCACAAAAATTAATTTTAATATAAATGACAAGATATATAATGCAAGTACAAAATACATAATGCAAAAATTCAGGGTGGAGAGGGAGTAACACAGGAAATAAGTTTTGAAGGGTCTGAAGAATGTGGACAGATTTCCCCATTGTGCTTGCTACTCTGCAGTGGGGCACTGGGTCCAAGACTCCTGAGGAAGGATCTAGGAAAACCAAGTGCGTCCATTCTTACAGACTATAGGACTCAGTCTCAGCATCTCCTGGCATTTGGGTTTGATGGGGTGTTTTTTTCTTCGGGGATTCTGGTTCCATGAGAACTCCTAATTGTAAAGAAATTTGAGGAATAACACCTTTAACTTTCTAGACCAGTGCATGTGAAGGTCTTCAACCTGGGGGTTGATGACTAATGGAGATGATTGTAACAAATATAAAAAGTACAACTGGTAGGTATCTTAAGATAACCATGATTTCATATTTACAAAGTTGAAACTAACTAATAAAATCCTTTAATGACAGGGAAAATAAAATATATCATATATTACATATGTCTGCATGCACACTAAAATTGTGTATGCAGAGTAAGTGTAGATCATGAGGGTGGCCTGGGTTTGAGACTGGCGAGAGCAATGCCCAGACTTGGCTGATTTGATTTTACTTCATTTCCCTCCACATAGCATATCAGTGGACCAGTGCAGGCCGCTAAAATCCAAGACATATGGTTTCATCAGAAGATACAGCTTTTGGGGATCTCTTCAAGTTTTCAGTTCAGAATTACCTCATGGCTTTCATTCTTTTATTTTTTTTAAGATTTTTTTTTTTTATTGTGAAGTCAGATATACAGGGAAGAAGAGAGACAGAGAGGAAGCTCTTCCGTCCAATGATTCACTCCCCAAGTGACCCCAATGGCTGGTGCTGCGCTGATCCGAAGCCAGGAGCCAGGAGCCAGGAGCCTCCTCCGAGCTTCCCACATGGGTGCATGGTCCGAAGGATTTGGGACATCTTCGACTGCCTTCCCAGGTCACAGGCAGGCAGCTGGATGGGAAGTGGAACTGCCGAGACTAGAACCGATACCCAAATGGGATCCCAGTGTGCCCAAAGTGAGGACCTTAGCTGCTAGGCCACTGTGCCAGGCCCATGACCTTCATTCTTTAAAGATGAAGAGAATGGCAGGAGCAGCTGCCAACCGCTGGTTGCCTGCAAGTCCTAGCGCAGCCCTGCCTGCCTGACCCAGCCAAACCCAAGGCCTGTGCTCAGCCTCATGCTCATGGCAGTTGGGGGTGCAGGCTTGTGGGGGAGCTGGGAGATTCTGCTGGTGGGGGGCGGTGTGGAGACCTGGGGCCTTGCATCCAGTCAGGTGGAGCAAGCCTGGGGATTTCTCCATGTGGGGGCCCATGGATTGATCAGAGAAGTGAATAAGGACATGTGTTGGGGAGAAGACCGCTGAGGGAATACATTGCAGGAGAAGAATGACTTCTGAGGGACTCCCATCGACAAGCTGCTGTATTTGCAGGTATGTAAGGGGGCTGAGACTGAGTGGTTTGGAGGGTGGAAGCCATAGGACTTCTATGGGTCAGTTGGATGCACCAGCACATGTGGGAGATCTCAGTTGAGTTAGTTAGCGTACATTACAGCCTACTGTCACTCACCAGCACATAATAAAGCTAGGGCTTGGGGCATGTCTGGCAAGGCTAGATCCCATATTAGTTCAAGACTGGAGGTTGGCTGGGCTGGGTTGGGCTGGGTGGCAGCACCTACTGATTAATGCTGAGGTGAGGTGGGCCATGCCAGACTGGGCCACAGCATCCACCAGTGCCTGTGAGACTTGAGAATGTTGATGCAAACCCAGTAGGAGGGCTTCATTAGGGCTCTCCTGCTGGGTCACTGCTCCTACTGGTGAACATGAGTACTGGGACCAGGGCAGACCAGGCAGGGCAGGGCTGCAATACCTATTATCCTGCAGGTGAGCTGGGTTAGAGGCAGAGACAGACTGGGACAACTATCTATCCACTGAGGTAGGCATCAAGCAGAGTGTGCTGGTTGGGCTTTGCCACAGCATTAGCTGGTAAATGCTGGGACTGGGGGCAAGTCATGTCAGGCAAAATTACAGAACCACCAGATGACTGCAAGATCGGGGTGGGAGTGGGATTGTTAGGGAAACTGTGGGCACCCTTCTGATGGGCTGCAACTCCTACTGGTGAGCATAAGAATTAGAGCTGAGGCAGGCTTGGTCAGACAGATTGCGGCATCCACTGGCATGAGCGTGGGCTGGATAGTGGGTTTGGTTGGGTTGCACTAAGTTTCAATGTGCATTGATGCGTGTGAGCACTAAATGGGATATGGGACAGACTGGGCCATTCTGCCACACATATTGGCAAGTATAGGAACCAGCGATGGGAGTGGGTCCGGTGGGGATCATTGGAGATTATTCTGGCTAGGCTGCAGTTCCTGCTGGTGGATGTGAGGGCCAAGTGTATGGTGGGCAGGATTAAAAGGACACAGAACCCATTGGTTTACTTAAGAGGCTGGAGACAGAAATGACCAAGCAATTGCAGATGCCCAATGTGTTTGTAAGCTGACATGGCTGACAGAATGAGCTGGACCTTATACTGGCAAGCACACACAAGAGTCAGGTCTGGGATTCCCCCAGAGGAAATTTCTGTGGGGATTTCCCTCAACTGAACTGCTGGACTCAGAAATCCAACCATGGGGAGAATCGCAGGATCAGGTTTGACTGCGGAGTGCATGTGTCAGAATTGGACTTCCTGAGTGGCAAGATGGATGGCTAAGTGAGTGCTCAGATGCACATGGAGGATATAGCAACCACTGGGGCCTGCAGAGGACATCTGGTACCGTAGCAGAAGAAGGAGAGCAGAACAAATTGCTCAACTGCTGCAGCGATGCATTGACAGCAAATATCTGGGCTAATGGAGACTTCGGGGTGAACTGTATGAGCAGATGGACCTTGGAAACATTTGCTCATTCTTGGATTGGAAAGATTGGCAGCATTTCAGAATTATTGGGACCGCCTGAGTGGAACCCTCGGAGCATGTCCCACACTGAGCACCCTGGGATGAAATCAGTTGGCCATTCCCCATCCATGGGTACTAGAGCAGCAGGCAGGCTAGGTGTAGCTTTCCCCCTAGTATTCCCCCTTTCCCCAGATAAAGGAGGAAGACAGAGAAGATTTTAAAACAGTGGTCTCAATTCCATTGTTCCATGAGAAAAAAAAAATTAAGAGAAGATTAAGACAGACCAACCCATGTCACCTGGATTTAATGTCAGTTTCATTTGTTGCTGCCTTGCAATTATATAACCAGAAGATTCTGATCTGTGGTTTTTGGTGTTGCCGTATTTTCTCTTGCTGAATGTAATTGAGGTAATGCTAAGGTCCTTGGCATGGGAAGAGTGTGTGGCCAGTCAGGGACATGATGCGGAAGTCTAGTCACCGATGCTCCTGGCTGTTTAAATAGATATAAACTAAAATAAAGAAGAAAATAAGAGAGCTCAATCTTACTGGATCAAGAGAAATTTATTTAAAACTCTTTTACTTAACGGTGGTGATCGAATATCAAACTGCAAGGACTACTGTCTTCTGGAGGAACTTGGACAATTGTCATTTTCAAATGGACCCCCACCCTCTCTTGCAATGACCATCAGGGTCAAAATAACCTCAACACTATACACTGCTAAATATAAAAATGAAAATAGACATGAGACAGCTGAATAGTACCCTATAACCATTCTAAGGTGTATAGTAGCCAGTTGCGTATAAACTAAAATTGAAATGTCAACGAAATAGTCACAGGATATGGTTAAGAATTTGCATTTTCTAACATATCGGTCACTCAATATCATGTCAATTAACTCTATAATGTTGTGAATTGTTGTTGATGTTATGATGTGACTTTTCATTGGATGGGATGATATTCTGCCAGTGCTACTTTTAGACCAGGGATGGTCTCCCTGAGAAACTGTTGAATTTATCTGCACAATAATATGCTGGACTCTATGCATGGCACATGCTTGCAACAAAGGAATTATGACTGGATTTGAACTGTACTACTGCAACAATGTGGAGGAATCCACCATGGGGTGGGGCATGGGGAGTAGATGGGGGAATCCCAGAGCCTATGAAACTGTCATAAAACAAAATTAAGTCAAAAAAAAGAGAGAGAGGAGGACAATCACATTATAAGGTGAATAGAACTGAAATTTAACATCGAGACGAAAGAGTCGTAAGAAACATTAGTGACTAAATATTAGGGTTTAGACAATTTTTAAAGCAAAGGGAATGCCTATACAATTAAAAGAGAAAAACTTTGACTCTAATGTACATTAAGACTATGTTATCTCAAAGTTAATAGAGAGGATGGATGAAAGGGAGGGGTGGAGAAGGGGGAAGGGAATGTTGATCCTGGCCTCTCCCATGGTGGCAGGAAGCCAAGTGCATGAGCTGTCATTTCTGTTTCTGTCTCTCAGGGTGCGCATTAGGAGGCTGCAGCCAGAAGGAAGAGCTGGGACTTGAACTTAGGTACTCTGAAATGTTAGCTGGACCTCAGAACAACCAGGCTAAAAGTCTGTTATCTGCCTCAGCTCTTTAATTTAGTTTTATTGCCAACATAGTGGAGAAGAGGTAAGAAGGGCTCTTAATGAAGAATCCTTTATTAAGCATGGCTAAAGGAATAATAAAGCAAGGGCATAGTAGCTAATATATTCATGAATTGAGATAGGCTAAAGTGAAAGTAGCTTAAATGTAATGATTCGACCAAATATTCTGTAAGATTGCTTAACTGCATTGAGGGAGGCTTTTTATTCCATCCTGCTAACTTAAGCATATCCTTCAAACAAAAGTGCGTCTTTCTTAACTTGGGTGGATTGGTCTTTCTCTCCCTTTCACCAGTATTTGACAGAATTCACAATTTAGATAACTACCTATCTATCTTTCTATCATCTATATAATCTTTAAGCAAAATAAAGAATACACATAAGAAACAGACAGCACACATGCCAAAAGCAACAAGTGGTTCTCTGTTGGGTCATTGAACTTGCTCCTTTGGAAGTCAGGAGATGCACTCTGTTTTGAGTGATCTTTCTTCCAATTCTAATAAACATTGTTCTTGTCTTTCATAAGCTCCTCTCTCCCCGTAATAGGCATGGTTAGCAAAAATGTGATGACTGAAGTGAAGAAAGAAATAATTTGAACAATGAACACTGACATAACCAATCTGCTTCCACAATCACCCAACACTGCCATTGTTTGTTGAAACATATCTGAAAGGTGGCCTTTGAAGCTACTTTCACTTAGCCCGTTCAGCCTGATGATTGGTTCACATTGATGATTTCTGGGGTGTCAGATGTTTTTCCTTTCACAGTCTATTTTAATTTGAGACTTAGCCAGAAGACCCTGAAGCTGTGATGGGACAATTTAGATGAAACTGAGGATTGTACTACGACATGAACATTTTCACTTGCCAGAAATTTCAAGATGATTAATGACTTGGTCAGGTTCATGATGTTCAAACATTGTTGCTCAAATTAATAAAACTGTTGATGAACTGGCGTCAATCATTCAGTTATGCTGACATAGTCTTGATGGAATTTTCCTGGAATGAATCCCATTCACTGAAGTTCCCCTTTGACCCTGTGCTCATTAATTATGAGATCATTCGCTGAACTTTACAGTAGCCACCCTTGAAGAATCATCAACTTGGCTCAACCTGGCCAAGGTTCTTCAGTATAGATTGCTTTATGTGAGCTTGTTCCCAGGACTCAACTGGATCCTTCTCCTTGTTTCTCTTTCCTCTGTCCGAGTCGAGCCACACCAAGCCCACAAGTCCTTAGGAATTTGTTATTCCCTTGGACGTTTTAGGTAAAATCTGCTCAAATTCTACTTCTCTGCCATCTTTCCCATTAGTTACACGTTCTTACATTTTACTTTCTTTTATTTTTGTCTTCTTTATGTTGGTGATTTTTTAAGTATTTATTTTGTTGGTTTACAAAAGGTCCAATGTCATGTGTAGATGCAAGTCGAAATACATTCCTTCTCTCTCTTTCTCCTGTTCTTTATCCTTCTTCCCCTTTTACGTTTTGAATTAGCATATTTTAAACTCACATTACAGTGACAGATTTAATACTTCACCAAATAAAGCATTAAACAAGCCGAAAGCAGTAAGACCTGGGTTTGGGGGAAATAGAAACAAAGGTTACAGGAAACAATCACCCACAAACAATGAATTTTAAAGTAATTATGGATCATTAAGACTACGGTATCCTAACATCATTACTCATTACTGTGGCAAAGGTATGAGACGGTTTTACAGAGCTGTGTGTGCGGCATCGCTGACACAGACGTTTCTTTATTCTTTCATTTTCTGTTTGCTTTTTAAATTTTAGTTCCCAAACAGAACTTAATCAGAAGCAGCATTATGTAACATACCTAATATCATTTTATATTGCTTCTGGTCTTTTACCTTCTTCTTTAAAAAAAGTTATTTATTCTATTATTTCATTATATAGTTCCATAGGATCCAAGATTTCCCTTTCTCCCTCCCCAAATCCTTGCATGCCTGCCCCACTAATCTTCCACATGTCATTACAATGTTACGGTCCTTCACAATCAGTCGTTAAGCCCATTATTCTGCTATTGAAGTGTATTCTGACATTGTAGGCATGGACAATGGCAAAAAGTTCAGCATCCTTACTTTTGTCTTTAATGTCATGTTTTTAACATTTTCCCCTATTATTTTTGGAAGGGAAACAAACACTGCTGTTCACTGTTTTTTTCATAAGAAATATATATTAACATTCAGCATTTGGTGTTCTGAAAGAGGAATGGTGGAGTAGATTTTGCCCTGAATATATGGTTGAAACATACTTGTAGATTGTGTGTGTATATAAGGGGGAGCGATTCACAACCTGCTGTGGATTACTTAGTCTCTGTCTGCTCTCCTGCAGAGTGCTGCTCATTCATCTTTTATGGTACTTTTTATTCCCTAGCTTTCCAAAGACACACACAGCAATAACTTCTACATTATAATGGTTTAAATATGAGGGGGTTGAGTCTTGGCTGATTTAAAGTTCAAAATGGTGTCCTTACTCAAGGATGTGCTCACTTGCTGAGTCAAACCTTTAAGCTTCTTCTATCTCCTAGTTTAACTCTTTTCAACACACAGCTTCCAAGGGCAGTGTGCCTGCATGCATCCAGATGTGAGGAAGGGAAAGCATTTTGGCCAAAGCTATTCCTCAGTCTGTTAATGTTTTATGTGCTAGGACAAAGTCAAATGGCCAGTGCGGGGGTGTTGAGGAAGTAAGGTTTGGCTGGCTCTCTGAGAAATGCAGTACGGTGAGCAGATTCTAAGCTAGCTCTGTACTTCTTGCCTTTAGGTATTAATGTTCTTTGGTAATCTCCTCTCCTTAAGAGCTGGTGTTACAAATACTCACTTATTTTTTATTCTAAAGGCTTATTCATCTATTTGAAAGAGCTACAGAGAGAAAGACAGAGATCTTCCATCCACTGGTCATTTATTTTCTCCACAAATGGCCACATAAGCCAAGGCTGGATAGGTAGAAGCCAGGAGTCTGGAACTCCATTCAGGTCTCCAATGTGAGTGACAGGGGCCAGGCTGTTTTCCTAAGTGCATTAGCAGCTGGGTATGGAACCAGCACCCACAGGGAATGGCAGCATCACAACTGGCAACTCAACCTGTGACACCACAACACTGGTCCTGCGGTTGACTCCTAATGAAAAGAATACATTAAAATGATGGATGCTACGTCCATGATTAAGTTACAAGAGACCATGACTTTTGTTCTGCTAACAGATTCTCACCCTTGCTTGCTTTGATGAGGTAGCCTGCCATATTGGAATGTCCCGAGTACAACACATCTGAGAGTGGCTCCTGATTGACAGCTGACAAGGAACTGAGGTCTTCATCCAAAGAACCAAGAAAATTTGGTCGACAAACCCTGAGTAAAACTGGAAGTGGATCTTTCATGATTGAATCTTGAGATGACTGAACACAGCACACATCCTCGTGACAGTCTTGCGAGAGGCCCTGAGCCACACATCCTGGTCCCGCTGTGCCTAGATCACTGGTTCACAGAAACTGTGTGATGAAAAATATATGTCGTCTGAAGCCTCCATGTTTGGCAATAATTTAATGTGCAGCAACAGGGAGTTAATACAGAGAGGAGCCCAGATTGTAAACAGCTTGCCAGTTCTTTCTTCTGGGTGGACAGACCCTCGGGACTGCTGTTTCTCTGGTACACTAAGACTACTGGTGAATGCGTGTCCTGTGTGACTGGACCAACACTTGGTGCATAGCTGTCACATTCCAACTGTATTAGTTTCCTATTTTCATTGTAACACAACACCATCCATTTAGTGACTTAAAATGATACACATTTATTGGCTTACAGTTTTAGAAATGAGAAGTTAAAAATAAGTCTTACAGGTTTAAAGCCAAGGTATTAGCAGGGCTATGTTCCTGTTAAGGAAACATCTAAGGAAAATCTGTTCTTCTCCAGACTTTTCCAAGTTGTAGAGATTGCCTGCATCCTTTGACTCATGGCCTTTCACTGCATTGTCACAGCTGGTAAGGATGCATTCCCAAACCCCTGGCTCTCCTTCTTCTGTCACCTATATGGGCCCTTGGGAATGCATAGCAGACACCTGGATAATCTGGAATGGCTTTTGTACATCAATTTTCTTAGCTAAATTACATCTGCAAGCTCTTTGCCAGGAAGGAAGGTAATATTCACAGGCTCCAGAGATTACTCTGTCTACACACACACACACACACACACACACACAAACACACAGCGAGCGAGAGAGAGAGAGAGAGAGAGAGAGAGAGAGAGAGAGAGAGAGATAGAAAGAGAGAGAGAGGCATTATTCTGCCCACTACCCCAAGTAGGATTTGTTCTTATTTTAGTAAGCTGATCACCTGAGTGGTAGCTGGAAGAGAATCTGTTGGGGAATTTTGCTTTTTGTGTCCCGAGTTTGTTCAGTCTGTGCTCTTTCCTGGTCTCTCAGAGTCTGTGTTCTAACTTTTCTCAAGTTGATCTACTGTCCCATTGGGGAAGTTCTACTCTGGGAGGTGTAAAATCATAAACATGTTTTCCTGCATTGGAGATAAGATAGAGGGTGGTAAGTTTTGACAGATGTAACACTTGAGGTTTTAACAGACTGAACAACTTGTCCAAGCTGAGAAGTCATCAAGCTGAACTTGGATTAGTCTCATTGGTCCTAAACTTCCTGCTCCTTTGATTCAATCAACATTGGAGCTCAGCTTAAAGGCAGGAGCTGAGAAATGATATTTAAAGTTTGCCTAAAGGTCTAGTCCGATATTAAACTACTGAAAAAGATGAGACACAGGATGATATTTAAACTGACTTAACAAGAAATGCTGGAAACTTGGAAAGTTTTCTACTTACAAATCAGATTTAATTGTGAAACTGACAAGCAGGAAATACACTAATCAAGGCCAAACATATTTAAAATCAATGAAGGGAGCAATGGTAAATATATCTCCTACTACTATTTTGGGCATTTCACTTCCCTTTTGATGAAAAGAAATATGTTACTCTCTATAACTCTAGGACAGTCCCTGGAGATTTGTCACATCTTCTGTACATTTCCAGCAATCAAGAAGATATTGTCACATTTTATATTCTGCATTCTATATCTTTTATGGAGTTGCATTCCAACAATAAAATTCCACTATCATTTGGGATAGCTTTTCAAAACATCCTGGCTGTCCCTGGGTTGAGTGTGTGTGTGTGTGTGTGTGTGTGTGTGTGTGTGTGTGTGTGTGTAAGACTCAACCATCATGTGGTGAGAAGGTTCTGTGCTTGGCTCAAGCGTAAATATTTTGAGGATTGAGACTGTTTGCTCTGAGGAAATGATAATTCACTGCTCCTGGCATAAAAACAAAATTAATAAATAATATAGCACGTAAACTCTTCTTGGCCTTGTACTGCTTAGCAGTATTATAGAGAGTTACATTTGGATGAATGGGAAACATATGGATGAAATGTCTCTTGTGGTTACTTCTACACTCAGAGATGGAAATGGGGACGTGCTTAACCGAAGGTACCATATTTTTCTGAACGCTGCATTGAAGAGTGTTTTTGGATCTATTCCCTGGAGTTAGCGGGAGCCCAGTCTTTCACTTCTGTCCATGAAAGTGAATGCTGGCATGGTTGGGGCAGTCTCCATTGTGCCTGTGTGTTTCTTAGGGTGGGAATGCATTGATTCTGGACAGTAATGGGATTTTCAAAGCATAATAGTAACCACAAGTTACTACTTTTTTATTTATTGCTTATTCCTTTGCTATAGATTTATTCTCAAATGACTTCTGGGCAAACATATTTCTAATGAGCCAGGGCAGTAAAGAGACTTCACCAAGGCAGCAGACAACGAACAGAGTTTCATGGGAGCATGGATTAGCATCAGGTGGAATGGTTGGCTGATTGGTTCTGTCCCAGACTGGGAATCTTCAAAACCCAGTTTTGTTTTCCATCAACTGAGTTAGTTGTTAGGGATACTTTCCATTTCATTCTCTTTCCTGGACATCTCACAACCAGCCACTCAAGGCAGGTGCAATTAAATGGTCCCAGTAGATAATGAAATGTAGCTCAAGGAGAAAAATGATCCACCCAGAGTTGCCTCTCTGGTCAACTGCAGGACGAGGCCTTGAAGTGACCTTTTGTGAGCTGTCTTTTTCTAATAGTAACACACGTGCTCTGGCACACACTCAAGACGCTGTGAGTAAACCAGTGAGAAGGTCCCTATTTTTGCCTCCGACTTCTCTTGAGAACAGACCACAGGGTTTTCTGCTCCTCTGAAGGCCACAGCAGCTTGTCCTCTTCCTTCTCTTTCTGGCTTGGTGAGTCACTGAATAATATCAGTGTCAGTGAGTAGGCTAGTGTTTACAGCTGCTTTATTCCTACAGGACAGATTGCAGGTGAAAATTCTACCTGAGCAGGTGGCTTCGTACAAGGAGCCTCTTGAAACATCAGTAGCATCCAGCGAATGCCTGCTCTGTTCTTGCTGGTTTTCTTCCAGTTGGCTGCTCACTTTCAGAGACCTGGGAGGGCCCTTTTTTCGGAGGTCAAGATTTGAATTCAGTTTCAGGTCAAATAGCTCTGGGCACCCACAGAGTTAGTCACTGGCTTCTCCGAGCGTCTGGTCAGACCTGCAGACCTCAACCCTGAATCAGTGCCCGCGTACTTGGGGCTAGCCCCATAGTCTCTTCTTTCAGTTCTAAGACACTTAATTCTACACTGCTGATTGCTGCCTAGGAATCTTACTTTTGTATTTGTTCAGGTTTCTCTAGAACCTGTTCATGAACTTCGCCCTGTGTTTTCTCAGGTATTATCATATCACTGGCCTCTGCTTGCTTCTAATTAATTCTGCAATCATGTGGACTTGGGTTTCTCAACTTCTTAATCAATAAATGGATATAGCATATAGTATTGTGGGAGAGGATAAAATGAGCCATATTGAAATGATGTTACTTAATAATCATTTTATAATAAGTAGATTTGCCTTCCCTTTAGTTGCTAAAGAAAATTGCAGAAGTTGGTTGAGTGACTGATGGGCCAGTGTGACAGATTATGAAGCAAATCCTCTGCCCACAATACTTAAAACCCATATGCGTGCTGG
The DNA here is from genome assembly GCF_017591425.1 of Ochotona curzoniae. Taxonomy (NCBI): domain Eukaryota; kingdom Metazoa; phylum Chordata; class Mammalia; order Lagomorpha; family Ochotonidae; genus Ochotona; species Ochotona curzoniae. The sequence goes on from NW_024465751.1 coordinate 10,111,581, forward strand.
TTCCTGCTTGGGAGGCTCCACTTCTGACCCAGATCTCTGCTTATGACCTGGAACGCACTGGAGGATGGCCCAAGTCCTTGGGATTCTGCACCCACGTGGGAAATCTGGAGAGACACTCTTGGCTCCTGACTTCAGATCGGCTCAGCTCTGGCCCTTTGGCCATTTGTGGCCTTTCAAATAAAAATATTTTTTTTAAAATAAATTGAATCACCAGGGGGTAATTTTGCCCCTCGCCTCAACCCGATGAAAATCTGGTAATGCCAAGAGGCATTTTGTTTGTCCCAATGGAAGGTTAGGTGCTATTGGCAGCCAGCAGACAAAGGCAGACATATGTTGAACATTCCACTGTACATAGGACAGCTCTCACAACCAAGCATTTTTGTCTAAAAATATCAACGGTGCTGACACTGATAGCTAGTGCCACAGGTGACAAACTGTATACTTTGGGCTCAAAGACGTACAATTCCTGCTTAATCTCTTTGTAATTTAAATATCAGTATTTATAAATAATAAAAATCAATATCAAATTACTGTTCAAAACTTCATTAAACACTTGTACTGGCCATAAAATATCCTAAGATGTTAAATTATCATAACAGACCAAAAGTAATTACTTTTATTATCCTTATTTTATATAGGATTAAAAACAAGGTTCAGAAAGGTTAGGTGACTGTTCAGAGTCGCATACACTGAAATATGTCAGCTTAAAAGAGAGGTGCCTAAATGCTGCTCTGGTCCATCTCTCATTCTGTTACACGGGGTGTCAGTTCTGGATGGGAGCAAGAAGAAGCTGGGACATAATGGTTGGCAGGGAGCTAGCTAGGATCCCCCGAGGAGCCTGTTCCGGCTGCTGTGTGGGTTGGAGAAGCAGGGCGGTACAGCCACCCTTCCTCCCTGGTGAATCTGGCATTGTTGTTGGATTTCCCCTTCCTCGAGGGCTGTTGGGGACTCTCCTGTGTGTGTGGAGGGTCAGTTGCAGATCCCCCAGTTGCCATATCAATCACGACTACCGGGTATTTTCACCGATGCTATTTGGAAGGGGCAACGGCAATGTGGGACAGGGAAAACCGGCTTCCCCCTCCTTCCGGCTGACAGAGACAGTCTTTGAAGCCTCGCAGAGGGCTGACAGCAGTGGTGGTAAGCAGACCGGGGCAGGCCGCACTCCTTAATGGCCTAGCAGACAAAGGATGGGAGAGAGGGGCACAGATAGTTCCTGGAGTCCCTGTGTGCTTTCCTTCCCAGAAGTCGTTGACCCTCTAACGAGCCATTTACGAGGAGGGAAGGCTCCTTGGCTGTGTTTCTGCATGGGAGGACTTCCTGTGACAAGAAAGAGCCGCACATGTGTCTGCAACCTCTGTTCATTGTGCGAAGGCCTCTGGCCATCTGGACCACCCAGGGCTGGTGTTTTTCTAAGGAGGGTAGGACAGAGGAGCTGGGGTTGACACCTCAGCCCCAAGGTAATTACCAGATGGCAGCATGCTTGTTTTCACTGCCTGATTCAGAACAACTGAGTCACCCTAGGAAAGCCAGTCTGATTTGGCTTTTGCATTGAAGATTTTTTCCTTCTAAGATGCGTTCTTCTCCTTTTGTCTGACACACAGCACTGAGGTTTGCTTCTTAAGGGCTGAGATACAATGGCTGGACTGGGAGACCTGGAGAGTGCCGTGCAGCGTCCGTTCCCTGCTCTGGTGTGGCTGCGAGTTCCAATGAGGAAGGTTCTTCCTGTAAGTCAGGGACAGCCCTGGGCCTGGTGCAGAAAAACAAGAGGCTGATGAACTGCCAAGGAGGCTCAGCTTGGCTACATGCCACACGTGCAGTGTGAGCACATCACCTCACTGCATCACTTTATAAAATGGTGGTGGGAATTCCTGCCTTGTAGGGTTAATGGAAATATCACAGTCTCAGTGGTATTAGCTCCTCTTCCATCTCCAAGCTCCATGGGCTTCAGAAGCAATTAAAAACAACCACAAACAGACCGGGTTTCAGGCTGTAAATATCCCACACGCTCAGAAGTCTGTTTCTTAGGCGTTCAGAACACATTGCACATGTGTATGTGCCATGATTGACCCTGTCCTGACTCCAGGGACCTCCAGCTCCTCTTCTGCCTCATAGTTCTCTGCCCTTCCTTGTTCGCACTTGTCTATCCCCTTGTGAACCCCATATGAAAATATCTTGTTTGTAAGGACCTTTTCAGTCAATTAGAAGGTCCATTTCATTTTTAATATTCTTTTTTGATTAGATATAAAAATCATGCCAGTCTTGATATGAAATATCAAGAGGTTGTGGCGGGGGGTGCCCAGGATTAGGGGGTTTCTATTGTAAAGAACCAGATGGGCACTGTTCTCGCATAGCTTGCCTATGTACACACCATTTTCTAGTGCTGAGTTCTTGGACCAGCAGAGGGCAGCAGAGCACAAGGGACCGGAGTCCGTGGCAGGATTGTTTTCCTATTAGGTATAGGTGGGTTCTGAAAGAGTCCAGCCTTTTGTTTTGGTCACAAATTCCTTCTTTTGATACTTAAGCTGTCAGGTACATCATATTGGAAGGAAGAACAGTAGCAAAGACAGCAGGGCTTGAACCTTGATTGCCTGTTTTCTCATACGAAAATAGGAGATCACAAGCTGCCACATGTGGCATGTTTCTGGGCTGCACCGTTTTCACCTCTTCATATGTGAAGCTCATTTAATGATTAGCAAAACCCAGGAAGTCATCACAGTTGTCATCCCACTCCGATAAAGTGACTGACACATGGTAATGCTTGATAGTGGGAAAGCAAGAAGGTTGAGAGAATTGAAGACAAAGAACATAATTATGTTGGGAAATAAGTTATGAATTGATTTGATTTTAGAACATTTAAAGACAAGTAACCGATGTGCACAGAATGAACCGCTCTGAAATCTTACAGCCAATCCTGGATCCTGTAGCCCTGTTGTAGTAAGGAAAGATTTGAGTTATTCTTTTTTGCTTTTACGGATTCTGTCCTGCTTTTTTTCTCTGTTCCTATCCAAATGCAAAAGCCCAGCATCCACAGGAATGAAAGACTTCAGAGGGGTAGGAAGGAGACAGTGACACTTCTCACTTTTCTCCCCATGGCCTTGTGTTTGTGGCGCTTACTGGAGCTGAGTTAAAGTCCTGGAGCAGAGCTCAGTTCCCAGGGCTGTCCTGTGGCTTTTGCCTGTTACTCTGGGACTCTTCAAAGCTGTGTTCCTTGATTGACTCAACAAACTTCATCAAAACACACACACTGTCAGTCTATACATTTAGCTGTTCAAAGAAATTGTGTTCAGCCTCAAACAGCTCACATTTCTGAGCATAGAGAATGACATGTTAAATAAGAAACGAAGTGGGAGAACTTGGACGATGTTGTCTTGCATGATGCAAAGTGAGGTGGGGCACACGCAGTTACCTAAAGGCAGGAGCAGGATGAGGGAAAAGCAGAATGTCCAGAGGAGGAGGGAGTATTTGTGCTGAACTCGAGGAGTGACGGGAAGGAGCTGTGTTAAGCCAGTTATTCTTGAAAATGGATGGAGAAATAAACTTAGGATTATGGTGTGGAGTCTATCAAATCCTTCCCTTACAGAATTAAAATGACTTAAGATGATTGAGGAAAGAAAGCAGGGACCCATAAGTTCATTTCCCTGATGTAAACTGCTGTGATTTTAATAAGCCTGCTGTCAATGATGGTTATGTGTCATTCTATAGATTTCTACATAATTACAAACCTAATGCGTTTTGAACTTCTGAAAATTTAGTGTTTTGGGGCCTGGTACAATGGCTCAATTGGCTAATCCTCCCTCTTCAAGCACCAGAATCCTGTATAGGCACTTGTTTGTGTCCTGGCTGCTCCATTTCCCATCCAGCTCCCTCCTTGTGGCCTAGAACCCTGCACTCATGTGGGAGACCTGGAGGAGGCTTCTGGCTTCAGATCAGTTCAGCTCTGGCCATTGTGGCCACTTGGGGACTGAATCAGCAGAAGGAAGATCTTTCTCCATCTTTTTGTCTCTGCTTCTCTCAATAGAACTGCCTTTCCAACAACAACAATAAAAAAACTAAAAAAAAAATTAGTATTTTGGCACATTGGGCATAGTGTAGTTTGCAAGTTCATGGGCTCAATATTAGTCTGTCTTGGAAGAATCCTAATTATATTCCTTTTAGACCCCATGAACTTAATGCTACCTAAGTTTTCCTCACTTCAGTGTTCTTCACCTGGACATAGCTACTCGGAGTCACTGCTTTATGCAAGTGCTGTAAATTTTGAATAACTTAATGCATGTACAGCAGTGGCACTCAGTGATTTTGTGTTGTAAAGCCTATCTGCACATTAAGGAGACATTTTTGGTTGTCCTCTTGGGGTTGGGGGAAGTTCTACTGGAATCTAGTAGGTGGAGGCCAGGGCTGCTTCTAGTCAGTCCTACCACACACAGGATCAGCAAAGAATGACCTGTCCCACAAGACCCGCTGTGTCCATGTTGGGAAATCCTATTGTAGATTGTGAGAATGGTGTCTGGAGCAAAAAAGAAAAACCAAAAAACAACAAGAAAAAACACCTACTTCCAAGTCTTCCAAGTTTATAAACTGACAAGGGTCTGTGACCTGACAGGGGCAGGGACAGCTGCCTTTCTGATCTCCCTTCTGCAAACCACAAACTCTGCCAGGTGGGTGTGTTGGCTAGCCCCTGATTTTGTTATGCCCGCTCTAAATCTGCATCTCAGTCCCCTTCTCCCAGCACCTCTTACCTCCTTAGCCACAGCCAGACTCTCACACCTTCCTGAGTCATCTCTCTGAAGGTGCCAAAGTGAGTGTCATGCCAGGGAACCCACATGGCTCTTCGTGCAAGCCACTCTGACGGTAGCCTGCATTTCCTTCTGCATCCAGGCCTGCTCCTTCTTTGTTCCCCGTGGGGTTAACTGTGGGCCAGGAGCTGTGTTGTGTCCTGGGAACACGACATTTAACAAGGAACAATCCTATTCTCAAGGGCTGTACACTGCAGCTTACCTAAGAGTGTATGAAATACAAGCATGAGTTACAGTAGAATGGGTAAGGATCTGGCACACAGGAGAGGTTAAATTTAAGCTCTTTTCTTACTGGTTGCTCATTAGATCCTTACCTTTGTGATGGACAAAGTGACGTGTTTCCAGGGAAGTGGATTGAACATGCTATTTGGGAGTAGGCATTTGGTGCTGCAGTTGAGATGCTGCTTGAGACAGTCTTATCCTATTCTATTCTGAATGCCCAGGTCCAAGTTCTTCCTGTGCTCCACACTCTAGCTCCAGGCTAACATGAACTCTGGGAGGCAGCAGGTGATGGACCAAGCAGTTGGATCTCTCCCTATCATCCACATGTGAGACTCAGAGTTCCTCGTTTCCAGCTCCTCTGATCTAGTCTCAATGTCTGCTGGTATTTGGGGAATGAATCAGAGCATGGGAAACTCTTTTTTTTTCTTTCTTTCTCTTTCTTTCTTTCTTTCTTTCTTTCTTTCTTTCTTTCTTTCTTTCTTTCTTTCTTTCTTTCTTTCTTTCTTTCTTTCTTTCCTTCTTCCTTTTCTTTCTTTCTCTCTTTCTTTCTTTTTTTCTTTTCTTTCTTTTCTCTCCTTCTTAAGATTTATTTATTTTTTATTGGAAATGCAGATTTGCAGAGAGAAGGCGAGATAGAAAGATCTTCCCTCTGCTGCTTCACTCCCCAAGTAACTGCAACAACAATCCGAAGCCAGGAGCCAGGAGCTTTTTCCCAATATCCCTCATGGTGCAGCTCCCCGAAGACTTTGGGCTGTCCTCAACTGCTTTCCCAGGCTACAAGCAGGGAACTGGAAGGGAAGTGGAGCAGCCAAGATGCAAACCAATGCCCATTTGGAATCCCGGCTCATGCAAGGCAAGGACTTTAGCCAGTAGGCGATTGCAGTGGGCCTGTTTCTTTGCCTTTAAAATAAGTAAGTAAGTAAGTAAGTAAGTAAAATGTTAAATCTTCTTACCCTTGTTTACTGGTCTTTTTGGTATCTGCCCAGATCTGTTTTAGTGCAACCAGGAGTCCCTCATTTCCTGGCCATCAGCCCATACCTGCTCTTCTCCAGGGTCCAGCCTTATCCTAGTAAACATTTGCTCCTCTGACATGGGCTGTCACTCAGAAATTCTCTCTAGGTCACATGTCCATGGTGTTGATCCTGTGCTATGGCCTTAAGTACAATTCCAGGAAAAGTGAAGCCCTCCATGGGTCTGCACTTGGCTAAGCCTGTGTGTTCCCTTCTTGTTCTCCTCTGTGTATCCAAAGTACGCTCTGTTTCTGCTGGGGAGATTCCTTCTGGGTTGTTTCCACACAGCTGGGGGCAGAAATAGTCTTAATGTATAGTGCAGATGACATGTGTTTTGACTTACAGCACACAGCATCTTCTTTGCTGAGTTGAAAATCATGTAGAATGCTTTTTGTTAAGCTGTTCACTCAACTTCACATTGGAAAGGCACCTAGCTCAGTGAGCAGACCGAATGGCACAAGGAGGCAGCCAGCCAGAGAACAGGATGCTTTGTTTATTGGATGAGAACGGGTGCCTCTTTGCAAGTTACTCAACCTCTCTGGGCACTGGGAACAACTTAGAATAGGGTTTGAAATTAGGCTCATCTGTGTTGCCTGAGTGGCTGTGAACAAGTTGCTTGACCTTTCTGAGGCACAGTTTTTCTTCTTTGTGAAATGTAGAATTCAGCAACAAGTTGTGACCACAGACCTGTGGCCAGCGTTAGCAGAGATAAAGCTCAGAGAACTCTTAGCACAGCTGAGCAGAAGCAGTGTGTGTCCCACATCCCATCCTGGTACTCAGCTGCACACCGACAACTTTTGGTGCCATTGTTCTTGAGAGTGTTGTCTAGCTTGGGAGGGTGTTCAGTGTATGTACAGAAGGGTGTGCCAAGGATTTAATGCTGTGTGAGCAACTCCAATAAACATGGGGCAGGGATGCAACAACTTTCTCATCTCTCAGAAAGACAATCCTAAAATATGTTCCATGCACTGTCCAGAGCATGCTCCATGGGGTTGAATGTCAGCTGCCCGTGGTGAAAACCTGTTAGTTTTGCTGGTTTGCCTCTAACCCTTCCCTTGATTCCCCTCCTTTCAACGCACCCTGGTATCATATACTAAGTGAACAGTGCACCCTAACCCACGCCTCAATCTCTGCTTTCCAGGGGTGGGTGGGGAGATGGGAACTGTAGGTCAGTGATAACCATGACACTTGCCTGCTGTTGGTTTGAAAATGGCAATGCAGTCTCCACATGTACATGCCAATTCCATTTTTATGTGACCAAAAATGCTATTGTTAATTATTTAGCCAGTGGCACTACAGAGAAATTTCCACATGCTTTGCAAATACTTGCTTACACCAGGTGACATAATTGCAGTATGAATTACTCTTTGAGGCCTTACCTGGCTGTCTTGGACAATGCAGGTGTGGAGGTTTTGGCTAAGCTCCATGTGTGGTTGGGGGTGCACGATTATTTTGGCTTTATAAAAAATTCTTCTTGGATCATATGTAAGTTTGCTTTTTATTATGTGAGATGCAAAAAAATCAACAGATAATTCTTTCGGAACAGCAAGATGACAGCAGTAACATGTGTAAACTAGTCATGAATTCTTTTCCCATTGAGGGGTTGGGCCCCATTCTTTTCCCTTACTGAATTGCACACAACGAAAGTGGTGCTGCGTGACTTCAGAGGTTAGGTTAAGAGGCATGCACTTTCCAAACTGGCCTATTGGAACCCTCACTCTTGGGATACTCCTTCTCAGAAATCAGTTTCTGTAACTGACGGACTGCCATTCCACATGGAGAGGTAGCCTGAGAAGGGTCAGGTCAACAGTTCTGGCTGAGCTTTCGGTTTACTGCTAGCCCAGGCTGCTAGCTGTGGGAGTGGGATATTGTGGGATCTTCAGATTACCACAATGTCAGCCAAATTCAACTGCAATGTGTAACAGACCCCCAGCTGAGCTCTCACTGAGTTGTTGATTCACAGACTAATCAGCTTGATAAAAGGGTCACTTGGTGCCTCTAGGGTTTGGGATAATTTTTTCTGTACTGGTTGGTGGTCAAAGAGGGAAGAAAGAAGTCAAAGAGGGAAGAAAGAAGTTTGCATTCATAGTAGGAATGCAAAATTTATGTTAACATATTCATGTTATTTATGTTAATGTATTCATGTATTCATATACATCCTTAGAAAGAGAGAGATAGAGAGAATTTTCTCTTCCATCCACTGGATCATCACCAAACAGCCACAATATCCAGGGCTGGGCCAGGTTGAAGCCAGGAGCCTAGAACTCTGTCCAGACCTCCCATACGAATGGCAAGGATCCAAGTAGTTGTACCATTTCCTGCCACTGCTTTCCAAAGCACATTATCAGGGAGCTGCATCAGAAGTGGGGCAACCAGGCCTTGAACGAGGCCCATATTGGCTGCCTACATTGCAGGCAGTGACTTGACCTGCAACATTGATTCCCTAAAATATCTTTTTAAAGTTTTCATCAGAGCAATATAAGCAAGTAACTGTTGATCACAAAAGTTCCTGGTCCATGTGCTATCTTACTAATAGTAGTGGCTTGAGAGAAACGGCTGAGTGTTGGGGAGGCACTCTTTGGGCTCTGGGATTCACTATTCCATTTGCACTTATCTTACAATAGTTATTCTCATTCAGTGCTACTGACTAGTTTAAGCTCTTTGGCAATTTGCTATGATGTCAAGAAATTACACAATCCAACTATTATCCCAAGAGTTCTGAGAATCAATTGTTTCCTTTAGTATATCTCTTCATCTATTACTAACATAAATAAGAAAATGCTTTTGGGAGCCTCAATATTCAGAGGCATCTTGTTCCTTCGGTGGATGTTTGGAAAAGATCAGAACATGCAGTGTTGGCATTGTTGGAGTTCTTTATTCCACGTTAATAATCTACTTTAATGATGTTCTCTAAGGAGTTGTAGGCTTATTATATCTCATGGCCAAGGTTACTTGGTTTATAGCATTTTACAGTTGATTTTTCTCTGCGCTTAGATAGTTCTTCTGAGTGTTCGGTTCTTTGGATGTTAAGTTATGTTTGTCCAGTAGTTGTTATTGCTGTATTAGGGCTTCCTATTTCAAGAGGAGAGTGATACGAGTATCCATTCTCATCACTTTAGCCCCCAAGCTGTGGGGCCAGGAAGTTGGTGTAGCAAATATCTAAACACGCATTGACTCTGCAGTTTGATGGGGAGTTAGAAATCTCTGTCTTTGTGACTACATTTATCCATTCAAAACATACTTATTTTCTCTACATGCAATTGACACTAAGCAACATATTGAACAAAGAGATGGTTCTTTGTCCCTCTGGAGGAGACAGCTCTAAAATAATTTGGTGGAGAAATTAAAAATTATTAGTAGAGGTGAATTCTCTGAAATAAAAGAACATGGTTTTGGAAAACAGCATTTTTTAAACTGGGTGATCAAGGATGATTTTCCAAGGAGATACTTAGGTTCTATATTAATAGAAGAACCAGAAGCAAAAGGTGTGTGTGTGTAGGGGGTGGTGCTAGAATATTCTAGAAAGAGGATGAATATGAGGAAAGACTCCATGCAACAAGCTGAAAAGGAGTCAGTGGCTAAAGACACATCTCCTTCTCTGAGGAATTGCTGCAAAGGCAAGGATTTTGCAAACCCTGCGTGAGAATTTTCTAGCTGAGTTTGCTCACTCAGCACGTGTTCACACGTGGACTCCTCTGCTTAGGAGGGACCGAGGGCTCAGAGCCTCAGCTGATGAAATTTCCTAAGAGCCTGGGCTGGCTGTGGTGATGGTGGGCATCACATGGTATCCTTGGGCCACTTGAAGGTGGCCTTTGACAAAATGTTCAACAAGTCTTCAGTTTGTTGCGGCTGGGAAGGAACTGCTCAGGTAAAGGATGGCAGACCCAGATTAGTAAAATTGCATAAGTCACAGAGGGCGGAGGCAGGTTTGCTGTAAAGGGGAGCTGCCTTTGACCCTAGAAGGGAGTTGTTAAAGTGGAGGATGAATGCTAGACTTGAATTATAGCTGGACTCTATCTGGAAGAAAACCTAGCTCCAGTAGTCAGTCTTTAATTCGCTGTGGCTCTAATCATCAAGGCTGATCACAGGGCTATGCCCACCAAGTGTTGCAACTCCACATTTTAGCTCTTTTGAGATCCCTGACCAGCCTCTCACCCGGGGAAGGTGATTACTTTTCACCTGACCCCAGGTGTTAACTCCAAGGTGTCAACAATGTTGAACCTTGTCTTTTTCTTCCTTTTCTAGCCAAGGCACTGGTTTGGAAGCACCGGCTGGATTCTACTTCCCTGTTCTTTCTGGAATGGAAATGGTTTTAATCCCCTGATTTAAAGAATGTACATGCAAGCTGGTTATACATGCCTGGGACATCACCTGTGCTTAGGAAAAGTCAGTTTGCATCCCTCCTAGAGTTGAGTTGACTCGACCCCTGAATCACTGTGTGTTACTTGCAGTTTTCTCTCCTTGCTTCTCCTATTGATCAACATCATTTTTCTCATTCTGCTCATCCTCCCTAAGCATTCCCACGGAGCACCTGCTCTCCCCTTCATTTTTTGCTCAGTGAATGCCTGCTTGAGGAAGGCTGCACTGAAGCACAGGAACAATGCAGATGAGGGAACCTTGGAAGCAAGGGTGACATTGGTCACAGTGGCCAAGATGTGAACCGTGTTGTCCAGATCCTATCAGGAGAACTTAGGTCAAGTTTCCAGTTCCAGTCTTCCACTTTGTTCTAACGCACGCGCTGAAAGGCTTGGGTCCTTGTCATTCACATAAGAGAACCAGATGGAATTCTACGCTCTTGGCTCTGGCGTGGCCCAACCTTGGCTATTTTGGGGGGAGGGAATCAGGTGGGAAGATCTCTGTCTCTGCCTCTGTGTTGGTGGGTCTCTGTCTTCCAAATGAGAATAAGAAAATAAACAAATACATGAAACAATGAAGGTAGCTTCTTCATGCATCCTCCTTTAGAGATGCAGAAGACCTAAGGAAGGTTGCAATAGTGGTCAGTGGCCGAGCCCAGCTCGCTTTCCTTCTCAGGAATGTCCCAGTTCAGATGTTGCTTTATCATTAGTTTTGGTGATTGCTTCCTGCTTCAGAGGGTCAAATACCAGTTTCCCTCCCAACTACTACCCCAGTGATACCAAGGAGCTGACTTACTGCACACCATTCCTCTTTCTTTGCCTTCTTTCATTCCTTTTTCCTTCTTTCTGGTACAAACTGTTGCTGAATGATAATCTGCAAGATATCATGCTGGTTATTGTGGGGACAGACATAGAAGAATAAGATACAATCATTGCCTTTAAAGAGCTTGAGGACATCATGGAAAAATAGCAAAAAAAAAATCAAATTAATAAAAATAGTAGAAAGGGTAACAGCTGCTAGTAGTTATTGAACTCTTTGTGGATCATGATCGTGCTAAGGGATTTAGATGACGAACTCATTGAAATCTGACCAGAGTCTTGTGAAGTACGGAGTGCTAGTTCTTTGTTTCATAGATGAGGATTTTCACACAAAGAGAGGACAAGGAACTTTCTTATTGTTAGGGTCACGCAGGAGGGAAGTGGGAGTCAAACACTGTACATGAGAAGGAAGAGAGTGGGAAGGAATCTGTGTGCACCCTCACACATGGGCAAGTGGACTCTTATCTCCAAGTTGTAGCTTTGGATTTTTTTTTTCTTAAAGGCTCAGCAGGTCTCAAGGGTATGGAGGTTTGCCCAAACAGGGCCACAAATCCTGGGGCTTTGATGGCTCTTCAGAATGTGGAGTACCCCTGGAGCATTGGTCTTCTTTTGTGTGGGGAGGTGTCCTGTGGTCCAGCACGCTAACACAGCTTGCTATCAGTTTCCAGGGTTTCTTTCAATGTCCTGTGTCTCTATCTGACCCTGCTGTGGTGGCACCATCTGGTACAGATCCTTGGCTCCTCCCCTGTGGTTTTTCTCTGGCTCTACCCAATCAGGCTGTTCTGAGAAGCTTGCTTTAGAAATGGAAGACAAACAGCATCTTTTTCCAATAGAGGAAGGCTGCCTATATGTGAGCCAAAAAAATGTACATCTTGGGGCTTTATGGGATTAAATATGTTTTGGCAAACACTGTAAATACAAAGGGAGGTTGGAATAAAGGCAGCCGATGGGTCTTTAAGGCTCCTATCATGTTCTCTTCCTGCGGGATGAGTGATCATTTCAAGATGCCTCGGTTTGTTCAGCTCATCTTTAAGGAAACAAAGATCACGAATATTCATAAACAAGCAGAATGAGAAACAACCATTGCAATCAAACCACATATATGCAAGTTGGGCAGAGCCCATTCCCTCTTGCTTCCTTTTCTTTGCCCTGAATGCAGAGAGGCCATAATGACAGCTGTTCCTGGTCTCCATTCATTACACACAAATAGGGTTAACACAGTTTGGCACCTCTAGCCTGTTTACAACAAAAAGCTCTTGTCCAGCTCTCTAAGGCTGCCGAGTGGTTCCCGCAGAGCTGCTTTTGAGTGATGAAAATGGGAAGCAGCGTGGGGGGTGACATGCGTGGAGAGCTGAGGGAGGGGATTGTTTTGTTGCTTTGGGTGGTGCCTCTCCTTAGGGCAATTTGTCAGCAAGCCATTCTCTTCAAGTTCACATGGCAAGGTTTAAAGTGATAAGTAGCATTTCCCATCATGCCGAGTGAAAAAAGCAGCACTCCGCAAGCTCAGTGACGTGAGTGGTCAGTAGCCAGGGTGGGGCTGTCCTGACCAGGCGGTCAAAGAATGTGTGGCTTCAGTGTTTGGTCACCCAGGGAGCCCCCACAGTGAGTTCAGGAAAAGTGCCTGGGACTGGTGAAGATGTGGATCAGCAGTGAAGAGCCCAATAAGGAATAAATGGGAATCAATCTAGAATAATAATCCTTTCTTATTTTTTCTCGAAACCAGTTATCATTTCTCTTATTTGTCTTGCAGTTACTGCATTCCGCCCATGCTCTGAAAGGCCAGCCTAAGCTGGCCTTTCCAAGGCGTCAGGACAGGGTTTTCCTTTGAGTCCTGAACTAGGAAGCCCTGCTGCTCATGCCTTCCTTTGCGAGTGTTCTCTTCATCTGCCATTTGCCTTCCCTTTATTCTCACCGGCTTTTTAACACAGGCACAGGCTCTGTGATGGGGTCACTTCACAGATAGGTGCTTTGGGGTTTTGTGTTTGGTTTTCCTCTGTTGGTTCACACTCTCTCTGTTTAATCACTCTTGGCTGTTGGCTAAGCATGACCGCCTCTTTACTAAAGATCCTGCTAGTCCCTAACTCATCTTTCTCTGCCAAGATTCAGTCCTCTATGTCTGATTTTCTTCCAAAACATTGGGTTGTCACATGGAAATTCCAATTCAAAATATCAAGAATGGTATTCTCCACCCACCCTAATTATTCTTCTTTGCTTAAGCTAGCATTAACAATAAATATTACACCTATTTTTTTCAGTTTCCTCAAGCAGAAATCTAAATATTCTGAGTCCCATCTCCCTGAAACACTTTTTTTTTTTTTAAACAGGAAGTACAGTTATTTTGGCTTTTATTCTGACTGCAATCTGAACACTTCTCACCTTCATTGCTGCTGTTTCGTGTGATGCCATTGTTCACGTTCTCTTGAGCTAACATACTTCTTGATAGATTTTCCCTCAAGTTCACAAGGAAACAATGGATATTTCCTAGAATGTGAACCTGATAAGTTCACATTTTGGATAAAATTTAACCTTCTTAACATGACTTTGTTGAGTAGTCCCATTTTATCTGTCAAGTTTTATTGCGAGCGGTCTCTGTCTCTAATTCTACTAGTAGGTAATAGTAAACATCCTTAATTTTCTTATACGAGTTTCTGACTTTATTTTAAAACTTTTGAAATGTTTGTTTCAGGAATATTTTCCCTTCCTCTCAATTTTGTGTTGGATTGGAATAATTCCTGTACATCACATATTCATATCCTGTATTGGTACTTCCGATAAGTTAGAAACTCTTATCCTGCAAGAATAGTTTTACGTATTCTTCAATGTTGCTGCTGGAGGATTCTGCTTAACCATCAGGGTGGTTTAGACTTCTCCCTGCTCATCTTCCAGGGTCCTCTGCTGCCGGGAGGGCCTCCAGCTTTTCACTCCTCTTCCTATACATGCCCTGGAGAAGTGTCCTCCCAAAATTGGCCGTGAACTTGGCCACGTGACTTACTTTGGCCAATGAAACAACAGAAATGTTATGCAAGTAGAACCTTGAAAAATGCTTGTTTTGAAGTTTGTCCTCTCTTGCTCCCTACCACACCCATTACATGAGTAAGCTGAGGCCAACTTGTTGTACGATGTGACAAACCTGGCCCAGCCACCTCTGTCACAGTATCTGATGGCTGATCAACTGTAAGACACATGAGAAGCTTGCAGGGACTTGGTTGCTTTCCCTGGGACACTTTCTCCCATCCCTCCGAAGTCAGCTTAAAGGTCAGTTTCCTAGAGAAACTCTGCTTCAGCCCCATCTAAATCGTTTTTTCTTGGCATAAGCTCTCATTGGATCTTTTGGTTTTCTTCCACAGTGCTATTTTAATGTTGCAATTAATGGATTAAGCTGAGTGGTTATTGACTTAACAGCAAACTTCATAAAGCAGGGGGTGAGTGAGTAGAGAAGTCAAGATGAGAGGCTTTGTAGTTGGAAGGGAATCAGGTGGAAAGACATCAAATAACAATTGACCTGGCTTGGCTGCTGCTGTCCCGCTGTGGCATAGCTTGTCACTTGTCTGTATGTCCCGAGTTCCACAACCAGAGGTTGGACCTAAGGAGAATAGTTTCTTATTTTCCAGTTTCATGATTTTAAGGCTCAGTATATCTCAATCACATTATTAATCCATTTTTTCTGGCACTTGGGTGCAGTTAAAATCATGGTAGCCATCCTATTGCATCAGAGATGTAAGAAAGCACCCTGGTACAGTAGCTTATAGTAGTATAGAGTGTTGAAAAGGGTTATACCTCAGGGCTGGAGTTCCACCACTGACACGTATCAGCTGTGTGACTTTGAGCAAGTTCTCAACATCTCTGAACCTGTTTCCTCATTTTTGAAAAATGTGAAGATTAAGGGGTAATATTATAAGCAAATGTATAAGATAGGCCAAAAATGTATGCATTTGTCAATGATCCAATGTCTCACTTGGCTGTTTTTGGCTTATTTAAAATCTTCTTTGGATTTTTCTTAGTAATGGAAGGTACACAATAAATATTGATGCAGTTACTGAATGGGATAACTAGAGCACCAGTCATTTCCTGTTCATCATTTTCTTTTCACCAATGGCTAGTTTAGTACGTGGTAGAGAACTGCAGGGAACATATTATAGTCTTTCTCTCCAAGCTGCTTTTTTTTCAGCACAATCCCAGCCATTAAGTTCTGATAGAGATTTTTTTGTAACCCATGCTGTTGTTACGTGATAGATCTACGGAACCAACCCAGAGAGCTCAGTTCTTCCTGGGGTTGACAAAGCCAAGGACATTGCATTCTGTCTCTACTGGCAGCAAATATTTCACTTCCAAAAGAGAATCAGAGGATGATGCTTAAAACTAGAGTCCCTGCTGGCTGTACTTAAGAGTCTGAGAAAAAAAAAACCACATCAGATTCAAGAAAATTCTCTGGCTCTAAGCCTGAGGCTTTTATGTTGGAATATAAATTGAACACTGCATCTTATGCTTTTAAGTTTTCACCTCTCAGTGTGCTGTTTTCCTGAACAATCTCATATTCATCCAACACCCACTTCAGTGGCCCCCCTCAGATCCCCGGGTGAGAACTATTAGTCAATTTCAGGGGGCTGATGAGTCTTCAAGGCCTTGACAGTTTCACTCCATCATTACCTCTCACTTATATTTAACCTCACAGCAGATGGGAAAGCCTTGGGTTGTTAGCAAACTGGCTGATGGAAACAGCATCCAAAATATGGGAAGCATGAGAAAGTAACTGTGTCTTCTCCGGCTTGGAAATGGGTTAGCAAGGACATCTGTGGTCTCCAGGGCTTCCGCAGGTTACGGAGAGAGGGAGCATGGAGACCTGAGGAGGCTGTGGTCTAATACCTTAATGGTAGACATCCTAGTGATGGGGCATTTTGAATTGAAGTTTCTGGTCAGAAGAGATTCTGTGCACAAAGAGATGACTGCGCTATTAATAAACATTTTAAGTTCCGTTTTCTTACCATTCATCATACAGAGTTGTGTGAAGGAATTCCTTCCTGCTGATTGGCAAGGTCTACAAAGTGAGGATCTGTTTGCTTTGTTTGTATCTATGCACGTGACTGTAAGTACAGGCCACAGCACAGGAGTAGTATTGGACTGTTGAGTGGGGCATTCTCTGTGTGCATTCTAATGCTTGCTTTATGGGAAGAATTATGGCACAGAACATACAATAAAAATTAAGAAAAATGCAAATCAAAGAGGCACACACACTTGGGTGGTAAGAGTGACAAACGCAGGGGAGTTGTGATGCAGGTGTGCGAGTGACCAATGCTGAATGCGTGAGTGAAAGCTGCTAGTAAGGTATTGAATGATGTTTCTTGACATACTTGAGGAAAGTGATGATTCAAATGGAATCTTAGAATATGACGAGGTGAATATTTGCCTGGATACACAGGTATTTCTTTGTATTTTTCTATGTGCAAATAAGACTTTGCATTTTCATAAAGGAAAAACTCAGTATTTGGTCAAATACTTTGGATCAGGTGGAATATAATTAACAAAGCAGAATCAGGTAGTGGAAGGAGACAAATTCTAGTTTTGCTGCAGACAGCTGGATACTCCCCAATGAGTTCTGTAATCTTTCTGGGCCTGAGTTTCCTTACATGGAATTGCTAACCACATAATTTTCCTCATAGAGTTTTGAGGCTTTTGTGAGTTCAAGTGTCCAAGGGTCTGAAAATGGGGAGTCTGTGAATCTTAAGAGACTTTCTTTTGACCTTCTGGTTTTCTTTCAACCTTTCTGGCTTCATGTTCAGTAGTAATGTCTTAAATAATGTTTACTTTGCTTTCTTATTCATTATACCTTAGCATATTTACATTATACCTTCATATTATGCTTTAACTTATTTGATTTAAATTTCCTGAATATTCAATCTTACAATGAAACATTGCATCAATCGGGGTCTGATAGAGGCCATAACAGGAACATTTTAGTGTAAAGTCTCAAAAAGAGACTGGAGAATGGGAGGAACAGCTGGCAAGAGTAAAAGAACCCTGAGCAACTCGGGGGTGGCATCCATAGGCCTGCAGGATCCCTGAGGCATAGCCCTGCCCCAGCTCAGAGAAACTGGATAGAATTTGGGCATTAATTTGTATCTTCAAATTTGAGATGCATCAGTAAATCTCACTGGGGTCTTAGAATAACCTAAGAGGTGCGCATTTGGGCATTGGTTCGGATGCCATGTGAGACGCCCACATTCCATATTATAGTTTCCAGGTTCCACTTCTGGCTCCACTTTTAATCCACCTTTCTGTTGATGTGCACCTTGGTAAGCTGAGGGGATTGCTCAATCTGAATACCTGTAGCACCTACTTAGGACTCAGTTCTGTGATCCACCTTCAGCTTTACTCAGACCCAGCTGTGTGGACATTCAAATGAACCAGTGGATGGAAGATTTTCTCTCTCTCCATTTAAAATAAATCAACAAAAGAAATAAGTAAAAATAACTCTACAAAGTAGGTAGGAGCAGTGTGGAATTCATTTTACATATAAAAAACTGGAGACAGGAAAGGGAATTGACCCGAATAAGGTCTGTCAACGTAAATGACACGGAGACTCTCCAAAGACTTCACCCTGAGGTGACAACTGCAGTGGTAAAAGCGTGCCCCTTTTTTGAATACTATATTTGTACTCAAATGAGTTGAGGCAAAGGGGAGTTTTAAATTGCAAAATGAGGAATACTGCAGAAGCTGTTTTGAAATAATAGTCTGTGGTCATAAGGCCCAGCAACAAAGGTGGTATTGGTCTAATATTGGTCAGGCAATTGCTCGACAGATGTCCTTGTCCAAGTATTTTTGGGTATAAGGCTGTGGTTATTTCTGTGTAAGGTGGTAATATTATTGGGCATGTGAGCAGAAGGTTCTCTCTTTCATAGCCTCCTTCTAGCAATTTAGTTATGACAACTCTTATTAGTATGAGAAACAATGTTGGTAGAGACTGAATTTCTAGAAGGCACCATCTCCTGGCCTGTGAGCCTGCAGCCCAAATCATGTCCCAGATCTATACACACTCAGTCTTAATATCTTCATCTTTATAACATGTTGCTTGAACCAGATGATCTCTAAAGTTCCTTCCAGATTCCAAAATCAATAACTTTAATATGAGCCTGCTTTACATATGTTCCTTTTTTTTGAAGAGTTGGAGTCCTCTGAACTTGAGTAATGAAAGCACTTAAAGTTCTGGAATTATGAGAAGAAGGATTGTTCTGCAAATGGACAGCTACTCCGTTGCTTTGCATAACCAATATGGTATTTATTGCTAATCGCCAACATATGCCTGTTAGGAGGAATTATGCTTTCCTTCCTTTCTTCTCTCAAGCCACAGTGGGAAACAGAATCAACTCACGGGAAGAAGAGAAACATCTTTTGGAACCATGAGAGAGAATCTTAATAGTAAGAAGTCATTGGCACAGCATAAAGGAAGATGAAATAAGGTAGATCTGTGTTTGGATTTTATAGCTTTGATAGTATTTCTCTGGAAGAGATGTGTACATATAGCTTAAATAAGAGGTGTCTTGTAGCTGTGCTGGATCCTTTTTCCCTGCTAAGGTTATTAATGATTTCACTAAATCAATTGTTAATAGTCGTAGAGGTAGAGAGGAGAAATAGGACAGAAAATTCCCAACAACTGCAAGTATGACATTGGGGCTGTATGGGATCTTATAGTTTCAACTTAAAAAACTCAATTTATTTTAAGAACAAAGAGAGAGGGAATGAGACTTGCCAATTTTTCTCTCACTCTGTCAAATGTCCACAAAGAGGGGTTTGGGGGTCAGATCAAAGACAGGAGCCTGGAACTTCACCTAACTCCCCTGAGGGTGGTGGGGACTCATCTACTTGAGCCATTATGTGTGCTGTAGCAGACATCTGGGATGAAGAACAGAGCTGAACCTGGAACCCAGAAACTCTGACGTGGGGTGTGGGCATACCAAACAATGCCTTAACAGCTGTTCCAAATGTCCACCGGAAGTTGTCCAAGACTACACAAAATGTGGAAGACTAGAACCTAGAACTCTGAATTCTGAGTCTGGATTATTGCATCACTTCCCATAGGGCCAGAAAGAATTCCATGGAGTTTTGCAATAGTCAAAATGGGATACAGATGCATTTTTAAAAATACATATTTTTTTTAGCTCTAAGAATAATGACGGTGGTTTTCATTGATTTGTAGTGCTACAATTTCCTTTGAAATGTGCATCTTTATCATGTAGCTATGAGCAAGTTAAATATTAATTAAATTAAATAGCTGTGTCTGTAGCTATGAACAAGTAAATATTAATTAAATAGTAATGGTACAATAGATTGTTAGAGTTGCTGAAAAATTTCTTAAGTTTAGAAAATACTATTCCATTTTTTAGGGAATCCCAAAATTCTTGGCATCTGAATAACTTGTGTTCTATGATTGGAAGGGGGATTCACATGGAATATTTGATCGTGTTTGGCCCAGCAGGTGTTCATTTTCTCTTCTTCCCATTTCTAGTGTGTTAAGACAGACATCAGTCTAGTTTATGATTACATATCAGGCAGGTTAGGGTTATCTTATGCTGCAGTAATAAATGGTCTTAAAATCTCAGTGACTTATTGAACTCATAGAAACAGAGTGTAGCTGGCGATACCAGGGAGTGAGTGGGAGCTGGGACATTTATCAATCATAGGTATCAAATTTTGGTTAGACAGGAGGAACAAACTTAGAAAACCTATTGTATAAGATACCGAATATATAATATATTACATACTTTGCAATTGTAAGTAAATCTGACTTCAGTTTCTTCTCAGAGGTCCAGGCTCATGAACAGCACATGTGAAAGGCATTGCTAATGTCTTGGCAGACAGGAGGGAGGGAAGTAGGACTGCAAAATTCAACTCAGAAATGGCAGGTGTCACTTTACGTTCACTTCCATTTCATAGTCAAACCACCTCACTTCTCTCCCCATCCCAGGTGATACAGCTGGGAGGGCCAGTCTAACCCTTAGATAGTGGTGAGTATTTTGGTAATACCTCTAGATAAAGACTATTAAAAACCATGTAATGAAGAGTGTGCATGTCAGTAACAGAGTCACTTATAACCGCCTTGTGCATGGGCATCCTTCGAAGGGACAACAGCATTTCAGAATCCTTCATGTAAGATCTCACTTGAGTCTTATCATCCGCAGAGCAGCTGGGGGCTTCTCTGCTGGTCTCTGGGGCTTCTGAGTACTTTTATCCCGATGTGGAGAATGGCTGAAGGGCAGTTAGTCGTCTTAATATGGCTTTTCCTTGTGTTTGTGAAACTGGGAAGAAAAGGAACAAGACTGGGCCTCAGTGAATATACCTCCTATATCCTCAACAGAAGTTATTGTGGTCCATATTATTCATTTAAAGTTATGAATTGGCACTGATGGACAACCCAACTAGTTTTTTTGCAGTTAACTGTCTACCAGATACCCAAGGATAACAATGGTATCTAGTCTAACAACTGGGTTCCCATAATAGTCATTCAAAACACACACCTAGATGTTTTAACATAAAAAATTGACATTAATCAAACATTAATTTGTACTTAAAAGGCATTGATGACCAAGGCATAATTTTAGAAATTCAGACACTTGTTTTCCTACTTTCTTTCATGCTGCAATTTCATACTAAGAGAATCCTTGTTTTACTTTAAGTCTTAATTGAGTTGTCAATCTCTGTTTTTCATGGATTCTAAGTGTCTTGGGGACATATATCCAGGCATGGTTTAGGCTGGGCGTTTTGGCTTTCAAGTGTGTTATTTTCCTTCAATTCCATCCTTTCAGTGTGTCTTTTAAAAATATTCTCCAACAATTTCACAATAGAAATGGTGTATGAGTGCCCCGGGTCCCTGCCTTTAAGTCCCCAACCTTTCCCAATGAAGTGGAGAAGGCAGGCAAATTGAAGTCAGGCTGTGTCCTTGCTAGGGACTTCCATAATTTCATGTTCTGTTAGTGTCACTCCTGGTCTTTAGTGTCTGAGTTCTAAGGTTACGTGTCCACCTTGGACTTGTCCTTAAATTTGCACCAAGAGTATTTTCTTTGTTGTAACTATGGTGAGCTTTCTACTCACTTGTCTCATTTCCTCCATTTTATAAAAAAGAGATTATTTTCCTTCATTTGAAGGCATACTTCCAATGTGGTAAAATATGGATTTTAAGAGTATTTCCACAAGACTTAAAACAAAGTTCCTATACAGACTCCTGGGAATCCAGGTGGCCAAAAGGGAAGGAGCTTCTTATTGGCCCCGTGTAGCAGATGGCTGAAGCCCAGCTGGGGAGCTGACTTTTGGAAAATCGCTGAAGAGACTTCAGAGTCAGTGAAGCAGCCTCCCGTTCTGAGTCCATAAGAAGCAGACACCACTTTCCCTTGCAGGCCACAGAATCACTTCCCCTGTGCTTCTTCCAGGGGCGTGGGAACTAGCGGGAGAAACTTTACAGGGGCGACTAAAGGGACCTCTTTGTTCCTCATCCAGAAAAGCAAATGGCATCGGCCTACGGATATAAGGAGGGAGTCAGGCACTCTTGGTGATTGTGACCACATCACATAGTATTCTTGGCTTTGGGATCCTTAAATCAATCAATCTATCTATCTATCTATCTATCTATCTATCTATCTATCTATCTATCTATCTATCCATCTATACATACATATATATACATACACATATATTTTAAAGACTTATTTTATTTTTATTGGAAATTTAGATATACAGAGAGGAGGAGAGACAGAGAAGAAGATCTTCCACTTGCTGATTCACTACCTAAGTGGCCGAGATGGCTGAAGTTGCGCCAATCTGAAGCCAGAGCCAGGAGCCTCCTCTGGGTCTCCCACATGGGTGCAGGGTCCTAATGCTTTGGGCCGTCCTTGACTGCTTTCTCAGGCTACAAACAGGGAGCTGGATGGAAAGTGGGGCTGCTGGGATTAGAACTGGCACCCACTTGGGATCCTGGTGCCTGTGAGGTGAGGACTTCAGCTGCTAGGCTGCCACACCAGGCCCTTGAGAAATATTTAAAAAAAATCATATTTTCCAGCTGCAGTAGAGTTGAAAATACATATTTATCTTTATATCTCCAAGAAACCTTGGTAACACAGAGTTTTAGTAATAAATGGTGACCGCTCCTCTGTGTCTTCCCTCTGGCTGCCCTTCACAGCCTCACCCTGGTACCCAGGACTCCCCAGTCTTCAGAGCAGAGAGCATGTCGTTTTCTACCATTGAGTTCCTTTCCTCCAAGACATCACCTCTGTTCAGGCAGTGCTTGTGAACTTGAGCACTGAAGATTGTGGTGTACTCTGCAAAAAATACTCCTGCCCAATTTTTCTTAGGGGAGGGCTTGCAGATGCTTCAGCTATTGATCAAACTAAGAAATGAAGTTTCCATTTCCATAAGAGACTTTCCCAGAGGTCCTCTGGTAGAAATCTTCTGAACCTTTGTAGGAAATAACCTTTCTGTTCCAGGTGGCAGGTCTTTGGTGAGCTTGCTTCTCCTTCCTCTTGGCCAATATTTTCATCTTCAATGCTCCTATCTTTCCTGAGCATTGACTTTCTCCCACTTTGTTAAGACCCAGTGTATCAGTTACCTGGTAATTGATAGGTAGGTGAGAAGTGATCCCAAAATGTAGCTATTTAAAATAAATGTCTTCTGAATATTTCTTTGTACCAGGAAGGAAAAAGCACTTGTGTTTGATTAAAAACAGGAGTTCTGAAGTCCAAGCCACTGAGGTTTATATTCCAAATCTGCCACTTTTCAGCTGTGTGACTTTTGGAGACTTTGTTATCTTCTCCTGGCCTTGTTTTTCTGATCTGTCAAAAGATGAAAATTGTGTGTGTGTGGGGGGGAGCGGGTCAGTGGTGAAGATGCTGTTTGAAATACTCCGAACCCATGTCAAAGTACAGAGGTTGAGTCCCTGTTCTGATTCAGCTTCTGCTAAAGAACATTCGTGGAGACAGCAGATAATGGCTCAAGAATTAAATCTTCATCACCCACATGGGAGACCCACATTGAATTCTGGAGTCCTGGCTTTGAGCTGGTCCAGCCCTGAGTGCTGTGGGCAGTTAGACAACAAAACAGCAAGAGGGAGATCTCTATGTCTGTCTCTCTGCCTTTCAAGTCAATCAGATAAAAGAACAGCTTCAGCAGAGGTGCCATTAATTTACTCATCCATCCAGGGCAGTTCATGGGAGATACTGGTACGTACTACAACTTTCTACTAATGCTGGGATTTAGTGAAAGAACTATCCTGGTCTAACAGTGTAAGCCAGGGGAGTAATTTTTCTTCACGTGTTTTCTGGGAGAGTTTTTTTGATTGATAATTTTATCCTTTCTTAATTATTTGATAGAGCTTAGCCATACAACCTGAAGTTTTATTCATGGAGAAAGTGTTGATAACACTTTTAGTGTGGTCACTACTACGCACAAGGTGGATATAGTGTGGATTTTCCTCTGGGAGAGTGAGGTCCAGGCTGACTGAGAGCTAGTCCTGAAGGACCACCACTGAGCCTGCCTAGATAAGCCAACTCAGCTGCCTCCCAGTGTCCTTGCACACACAGGATGTGCAATCTTGCAACCATGCACTGCCTGCATAGGAGGATGCCTGCAAAGTAGACTGGAGGTGGTTGAGTCAGTTAACAAAATCACACAGCTAGTAGACTGTAGGATAAAGTCAAGATTTCAACTTTTATTTTGACTTAAAGCCCATGCTGCTTCACCAGTCCCCAGCTGACACGTTGCAATTCTGTCCAGCAACTGTACTGCGTCTTCTGATGACGGCCTTCTCTTCTCCTCTGCTCTCTTAGTGGTCACTGGGGCTGGGATCAGAGAGTTGGCTCTGTGTAGATTTCTTGAGAAACAATCATTCTGTATCTTGATGCTCCATGCAAGACTCACCGTAACACAGATAAACAGACAAGCTCATAGGTATGTGAGTGCATTCAGAAAGATTCATGGAGGAGAATCCATTTCAAAAAGATGGGTGGATCAGAAAGAAGATCACTCTCCAGCTCCACCCAGAAGTGGAGCACAACTTCCAGCAAGTGCTTCTGCAAGCCATCCGTCTTCTTAATCATAGATGACATTCAGTTGAGCAATCTTTTCCCAGAGAGCCTTTCCCTGACCCAGATGGGCCTTCTAACATTTATGAGACACATTTGGAAAGTATGACAGAGTGGGAGAACTACTCAGCAGATGGGCAGGGCAACATCCTTGTCCAAGTGGGCCAGCTTAAGGAATCAATAACTGAAGGCAAGGCTGTATGTGATTTCTCCTGCAATTCCTATCTGGCTTAGAAATTCTGACAAAGGGATAGCAGGGTGTATGGGAGGGTAGAATTTCATGGATATCACAAGTAGGAAGGGACCAGAGAAGCCATGGATCCTGGCTGAACCAGCAAAAGCAGGAGCAGGTGTTGAAGGAAGGTGGGGATTTGTGGTATGGCTGGATGCATGCACCTGCAGTAGCCTAAGTTATGACACCCCATCTAGCCCCATGCCCCTCATATATTGATGTTCCAAGTCACAATGTGAGGCGTTTGGAAGTGGGCCTTGGAGAGTAATTAAACTTAGCTGAGATCATAAGGATATGGCTCTCAGGATGGGATTGTACTTACAGACACCAGAGCTTGCTTTCTCTCATTCTCTTCCTCTCTCTCTCTCTCTCTCTCAATGCACCAAGGAACACCACACAAGCACACACTAGGCTCATGGCCTTCTTTAAGGCAGAGAGTTCTCACCAGGAAAAGGCTCTGCTGGCACCTTGTTCTCAGTTTTCTGATCTCCATAATGGGAAGAAAATTGGTTTCTGTTGCTGAACCGTCTTGTCTATGAGACTTTGCTGTGTGTGGTGGCCCTTACTGACAAGACAGTATATGTGCATTCACAAAGCCCAGAAGAAAAACCTCAGCCTCTCAGACACTGTGTGCTTGACATTGTTGGAGATTTTACCATTGATGGTTGCCATGGTTACAGGAGAAGGATGGAACTTGCATCAGACTGGACAGGTCATTCAGGCTGGATCCGGAAGGGGCAGCAGAGATCCGACACTTCACCAGGGTAGCAAAGCCCTGATGGACCAATGATGAACTCAGGCCGGCATTCCTTACCTAATAAGGACCGGAGCAGGACGAGCTCCAGTTTCCGTGTCAGGAGGGGTATAAAATCCTCCTGCACGTTTGCTTGCGTGCCTTTTCATTCCCGCAGCTCCCCTCTTTATCTCTGATTCTCCCTTGCGCGGAGGAAGGGCCCAATTACATTTTTTTCTACAGTAGGCTGATACATTTCTTTCACAGGTGGTCGGCAAATTTAGCAACCATCACATCCATTTCAATAATGGGATAAATACCAGGTTAGTCTCAGGCGAAGGTTTCTAATCAAGCTGAAGCATATCTGAAAGGTCAGAGGAAAGTGGCTAGATGAGGCCCCCAGAGTGTGGTACAAGTTTAGTGCATGTGGTATCTTTCAAAATCCCTTATTGTATTGTGTTCACACTTGCAGGTTTTTTTTTTTTTTAAGTTGTCATTAATAGAACAATTGCTGAGTTGTTGTTATGGAACTCATAAAAAAAAGTTGTTTTTTATTAAGATAAGAAACTATAAAAGAGCAGCATTATGCCTTTTCTTTGATATATCTAAATTACCAGTGTTATTAATTTTCCTTTGGGGGTCTTTATTAAGTGAAATAGGGGTTAATAAGATAATACATGACAAGGCAACTAAGTGAAGAATGAAAAATCAATTAGTGCATGCAGTGTGGATGCTCAAGGAAATTCATGCCCTTGGTGTGACAAAGCAGGATGCCATGAAATCTCATTACACCAGTCATGGAAGTATACAGTTTAAAATTTATCACTAATTCACCTCTGCGATTTTGTACCTGTAGGGCACAACTGACCATAGGTATTTGACCAAAGGAGAGAATGGTACAATAAAAAATATTAATAACAGAAGGTGTAGATTATTGTGGAGTTTTGTTTTGTTTTGTTTTGGCTGAGACACCTTGGCAAATACTTTTTGTGAATTAGTGAGTTTAATCTTTCACTGCTGACCCTGATCCAAGCCACCAGTGCCCTTCACTTGGAATGTCCTAACACGGTGCAACCTGGAAGTCCTTTCTGGGCCTTTGCCCACACAGTTCTGTATTTCACGGTTTCTGAAGTGATTATTTTAAGTATCAAATGAGATTACCTTGAGGCATAAATTCTCTCATTCTTTTTGTTGTTGTTGTTGTTGGAAAGGTAGATTTACAGAGAGAAGGAGATACAGAGAGAAAGATCGTCCATCCACTGGCTAACTTTCCAAATAGCTGCAATGTCTGGAGCTGAGTTGATCTGAAGCCAGGAGCCAGGAGCTTCTTCCAGTTATCCCACAAGGGTGCACGTTTCCAGGGTATTGGACCATCCTCTACTTCTTTCCCAGCCTACAAGCAGAGAGCTGAGTGGGAAGTGGAACAACTGGGTTACATACCAGTGGCCATATGGAATCCCAACGCTCAAGGGGGAAGGATTAACCAACTGAGCCATTGCGCTGGGGCCCCTCATTTCCTTCTTTCATTGCCGTCTAAAATCTTCCAATGATCCAAGGTTCTGAACTTCCTGTCAGTAAACCTCCAATTACCTTCTGATGACAATTAGTCATTCAGGCTTCCTCTGTGGTTCTCAAATATGTCAGGAACACTCTTGCTTCTGCATCATTGAGTTCAGCTTTCTCACTGATTCAAATGCTTTTCCTTGGAAATTAGCTTAGCTCATACTCAGACTTCCTTGTTTAATGATAGGTCATATGATTAGAAGGGCCTTCCCAGTGGATCCTTCGCTAAACTGTCCCAAACCCCTTATTTTGCAGTATAGGAATACTTCAAAAATTTCATGGATTATGGAATTAAAATAATTTTATTTTGTTGCAAAGATTTTAAATAAATCAGACTTTTTCCCAGTATCCATTTCTATGAACTTTTGACATGATATATACCTCTGTGTGCATTTATGTGATATAACTGCTCACTTATTATTTCAAAGCCAGAGATACAGAGAGAGAGGAGAGCTCCCATCCTCTGCTTCACTGCCCTCATGCCTGCAATGCCTGGAGCTGTGCTGAACCAGGAGTCAGGAGCACAATTCATGCTTTTCATGTGGAATCCAAATACTTGAGGCATCGTTGCTTTCTCCCAAAGTGCTTGTTAGCAAGAAGCTAGTCCAGCATCTATGCTAGGTATATGCTTGCAATGAAGGAAGCTCAACTGAACTTGAATTGTGGTTATGCAGCAAGGTGGAGGAATCCACCATGGGGGGAGGGTTGTGGGAGGGGTGGAGGGAATCCTAGTGCCTATAAAACTGTTTCACATAATACAATGTTATTAACAATAAAAAAAAAGAATGAAATTTAAAAAAAAAAGAAGCTAGTCAGTAGTTACACTGGGAATTGTTCCCGGGTACTGCTATATGCGATGGCAGTGTCTGCATCTCTAGGGCTGGATTCCTTCTCCAATGGCATTTTGATTATTTTAATTTAGTTGTGTAGAATAGTTTTTATTCCCATTTTTTTAAAAAAAGTAACATGTAGAATGGGCGCTTTTAGAAGCTGTTTGTTCACCTGTTCTTCCATCCACATGTTTCATATGTGTTTCAGGGACCGTATGAAACACTGGGAAAGTAACAGAGGGACCGTATCGTTATTCTCAGGGAGCTGCCTGAACACATTGGATCTCAGTGACACTCAGTGTTTTAAAATCCCAGTGCTCAGATAGCAAGGAGAGGCAATGCCTTTCTTTTATAAGAGTCTTCATGGTAACTGTTTCTGTCTTGGAACCCCAGCTCTCCCAGAGTATCTAAGGCAAAATACGATGAACATATGTTCTGTGGAAAGGGAGCCAAAACACCACAGACTTTTGCCAGTTCGCAAGTTTTTGGCCTGAACTAGATTTTCCTTTTATCTACCGTGGCACTTGTCATACCCTTATTGAAAGAACCTGGAGTATGAATGGTAAGTGATAAAACCTTGGAAGGGGTAGTATAAAAAAGAACTGGCTGGCTTATATAAGGCAATTATAAATCACACTTCAAAAATAATCATCAATGATATCATATTGCTGACAGTTTTATAGTAAAAGATGGGTGTGAACCCAATCTAGATTTTGGAAGATATTCTTGATGTTCCATGTCACATTGCAACCTTACACCCATGGAAAAAGTGTGTCTCAGGCACTCCTGCAGCTTTTTTCTTGTTCTCTCCTTGCCAGAAAGGCTAAGGCTGCATTTAGTTTCTTTTCGAAGGGGATATTGAGGATTACTGAAACTCTCACAAAGTCTTATGAATTGAGTTATTCTTCAAAATTAGTGACATTGTAAGTGGATTTAGCAGATTCAGTAGGGTGCTATTGCTTTTCATGACCAGAATTCCTCTGTCTTTCAGTGGCAGCCTTCCTCTTCTTCTGTAGCGGTTTCCCCAGAGTTCAGATGAGTTTTATTCATTGTGTCTCTTCCATGTTCCTTCTCCATCCATGGCCAGGGGATGGGGCATGTTACTACAGTTGGGCAGCTGATTCGAGGTCTGTCTTATGCAATCTGGTAGGTGCTATAATCTGGTCAGTTAGATCTAAGAAATAAGAGATAATTAAATCATGTATTGCATTCTTGAACATCTCCTGGGAAATATGGGCATACATGAAAATAATCATCAGGGAATATGGTTATAGTTACAGTATGAGCTGATAATAGGACCTTAGTGAGCACATAAAAGAGATGTATTATTGAATTTCTTAGAGGTAGAGTTGTTGGACTGGGTCATTCAGCGTAAGCAAGAAATTGCTAGTCAACCAACAGTAGGAGGAGGAAGATCCTGGTAGAGAGAAAAGGGCAAGAGAAAGCAAGAAACCTGTATAAAACAATATAGAAATGTTATTGTCTATGTTTAATTCTTCCTTAATTTTTCTATGAGTTGAAGTGCTTAATTGAAATCTGAGGTCCTTTAAGTCTGACCAAGAATCTCTAGTGTTTTATCAAAAATGTTAAACCTCTAAATTCAGGTTCAATAACCTACAGTTTCAAATAGTTTGTCATGTGACCTGTTCGAAAGGAAGAATGACTTGGGTGTGGTGGAAGGGGAAGACACACACACACACACACACACACACACACACACACACACACACACACAAAGAGAGCAAGACATGGAGATCTTCCATTGGCTGAATCATTCTCCAAATGCCTACAGTGCTTGGTGCTGGGTCAGTCCCAAGACAGGTGCTGGGAATTTCATTTGGGTCTCTTATGTGGATGGCAGGAACCTGAGTACTTGATCCACCATCTGCTGCTTCCTTGTTACATTAGCAGGAAGCTGGATTGGACGTGAGAAAAGACTTCACTCTCATATTGGATGTGACTGTCTCAAAGTGACATCTTAACACACTGCACCCCAACTCAGCCTCCTCAGGTGATTTTATGCATTTTGATTTTGCATTGAGTAATCACTGAGATTACTTTCAATTCTGAGATTCTAGGTATACATACCAATGGAGTCCTTTGTCTGAACAAGGGTAGGGATTCATGCACTGGATGGTGACTAAGTGGATGAATGGATGTGTAAACCAATGTGTAAACCAATAGCACGCTGGCTCATTTCAGGATCCTGTGATAAATGCTGTCTTTTTTCTGTTCTGTGCTCCTTGCAGTTGCCCATTGTGGTGAATGAGTGCTCAACTTCCAACCACTAAGGGATTTTTCTGGAGGTAGAAGTCCCAGTAGTGGCTCTGCTCAACAGCCCTCACTAAAACCTGGTGCATGTGGACACATGAACCGCCATGTCCTTCACCCTGTGTTGGAGTAGTTTCATGGTGACAGTCTACAGTGACTTCCAGAAGCTCCAGCAGGATTAAACTTCAGTCCCCATCAGTACAAACTGCTTTGATTGTGCCTTCCACCCTGACCCCTCTTCTTTCCCCCATTTCATGTCTCCAAACGTCTGCTGGTGTTTTCTGGAGTCACTACTTGCATGCAACCCCTAGTTGCAGAATTTCAAACAAACTCTATAGCTGAGTAGTCCTGCAAATTAGAATCTGGGCTGCCCTTGTTAGAATGTGAACTCCTTGGGGGAGGTTTGTGAAGTTCTCCCATTCTGGTCTTTAATGGTTCTCACCTAACTGGAATAGTGACCTTCATATTGCTGCCCAATAAGTATTGCTGAATTCAACTCCTAATTTGGGCTCCTTTTTTTCCCCAAGTGGTTTATCTGGTGTGTGTGTGTGTGTGTGTTTGCAAATCATGGTGGTCTGAATCCCTCCACCCAACCCTCTCTTGTGGTTTGATGTATTGGATATCAATGTTATCCATGGATGGCGTTAGGTGAGATCTTTACCTGCTTGCATTGGGAAACCTTTTAGTATTTAACAGGGGTCATACAGTGTCATTTTTAATTACCTTTAAGGTAGTTGCTATCAACAGGTTTGGTTAAGAGTTGACGTGACGTGCTAATAAAAGCTGTGTATTCTTTTTTAAAGAAGAAAGTACATATAATGACAACTACATATATAATGCTACCGAACCTGGCTTGACCCACACTGTTCTGGTGCTTGGATTTGCCAGTGGATAATGTGAACAGATTCAGCCTGATCTGTCCCTGACCCATGCCAAATGTATGCCCATGGATAACTTTCCATGGCCTGTTCTGGGCTTTTTGCTATCATGTTTCTTGTGCTTACATGCAGGGACTGTGTCCTGCCAGAGGAGTTGCCCAGGCTCCTCCATCAGAACCTCTCCCAATGCCAGATTTTGCGTATACCAGTGGGTCCATGAGCCGGCCTTACTCAGTTCACCTCAAGTCCTAGCAGGAACAGTAGCTTTTCCTGACTGGCCTTCAGCCCATTCTGGTCCTTGCTGTTGCATGGGAAACTTTGTTTCTTAAGGACATTTTATTTTATTTATTTTTAAGATTTATTTTTTATTAGAAAGTCATATTTATAGAGAGAAGGAGATACAGAGAGAAAGATCCTCCATCAGCTGGTTTAGTCCCCAAGTGGCCGCAGTAGCCAGAGCTGAGCCCATCTAATGCCAGGAGCCAAGAGCCAGGCACCAGGAACCTTCTCTGGGTATCCTACACAGGTGCAGGGTCCAAGGACTTGGACCATCCTCCACTGCTTTCCCAGGCCACAAGCAGGGTGTTGGAAGGGAAATGGAGCATCAGCACATGAACTGGAGCCATATAGGATCCCAGCTCATGCAAGGCAAAGGTTTTAGCCACTAGGCTACTGTGCCGGGCCTGCTATGGACACTTTAAATGCAACCAAAACACCTGTTGAATGTTGTGCAATGAATAACCACTTTTTAATTTTTCCAAAATTTCCACCTGTTAAAACCAATACTAACTCTCAACTCGAATCATATGAGACTTCTTAAGAGGTGTGACCACACCTGAACTAGTTTGCACCCACTGGTGTCACGTCAGTATCAAGTTTATTAGGGCTTGGGATCAGGTCTCACATTTGCCTTTGGGACTGGTCTCTGTGTTGTGACCTGTAAAGCCCATAGTTGGGGAGGGATGGCTCATGCCCTGAGGGTTATGAAGCGAGAGCGTCTGTGTCTCCCCAGACCTTGTAGACTAAAGTTTATTTGCCATAAACTTTATTTGCCATATATAAGGGGCAAATTAAACCCTTTGTATTCCTTGACTCCAACTCCATGCATTCATATCTGATTCCTTTGTCATCTTACTCATCTCCCTTACTTTTCGCTAACTATCTGCATCTCCCCTCTTGTCATCCTAGGGAGGAGAGCTTGCTTCCTCACCTGTATTCCCCTGGCATGTAAAACACACTGTTGTCAATAAAATATTACATTACTTATTATTTGTCTCTGTCTTCTTGCAAGTAGTAATTTCCCTGTGTGTGGGAGATGGTAACTTTATTATTATTTTTTTTTTCGTAGATGACTGATGGCTCACAGCACCTGGCACATAACAAGTACTGAGTAAATGTTACACGAATTGAAGTGAGGAGCATAAGAGGGGGATTGGTCAGTGAGGGTGGGGGAGCCCCGATGTTTAGTTGTTAATGAGGTCTGTGTGTTCCTTAACTGGTTTCTGTCGCTGGGGAGAGATCAAGCGGCCAGTCACAGGTGTAGATGATGAGAAAAGCAGAGAAGATTTAGCTTTGGCCAGTGAGTAAGTTTGTTAGTCTCTTGGCAGGGATTTGGCTTTGGCTGGAGGAAAGTTGATTTAGATTTATCCCAGGTCTCTGGGGGTCAATCTCAATGGGAAGGGGGTTGTGGTGGAAACATTCTGAAACTTAGGTCCACCTGCTGTTTAGCAGGACACCATTCCATTCCATAGTGTTTTACTCTCCAAGCAGGAGTCGTGTGCTTCCTGAATGAATGATTGATATCACATCCAGGTGGGAAGGCTTATCTTTCACTCCTGTGGCCACAGCTATTGAAAATAATCCCTACTCAAAAGTCAAAGGGGAGGAGAGGGTCATCACCTTGGCCAGAGTCAGGGAATGAAGTTGAATTACATTTGTATGGAGGAAATGGAGCTGCCTAGGAGTTCAAAGCTGGAGCTCTGCTCCAGCCCAGAGCTGGAGGTTGGGCGTGGGTGAGACATGAGGCACTCCAGCTTGCGGAGGTAGTATGGTTATGCCAAGAACTGATGCTATGAAGACATGGACACATTAGACATTCTGGAAAAGTTATAACGGAATTTAAAAAGCAGCAGCACGTTGAGAAAGTGAGGAGGATTCTTGGTAGAGAAAGATGAAGGCTTAGAGATAACCACTGGAAAGTATATCCAAGCAGAGAAAGGCAATGGAAGAGAGAGAAGATTCCCCCCAGGAGAGTTCCAGGCTGACTGGGATGGGGGCCTCAGGGTGGATATCTCTCCTGGAAACTGGTCTAGGATGCTACACAAAGTCCTCTTAACTCCGATCTTTTCCTGTGCTTTCCATCTTGGAGAAAAGTTCCAACATATTCTTGCTTAAGCCACTTTTGTGTATGACTATCTATTTCTGTCCGCACCTCCCAATCTTATTAATCCCATCATCTAAACATCCTTTAAAGATAATTCTACCCAGCTTTTCCAGTCTTTGCTGAAGAAACAGTGCAGACTAGGTTATCACTGTTTTATGTCTGGATTTCTTTTGTTTCTTTCTATATAATTTCCACTTTCCAACTGTCATGGATTATGGCATTCCATGGTTTAGTAACATTGAATGATTCTATTTTAATCTCTGGTTAAAGTTCAACTTCTTCAAAGGGTGTGTTGGACCATTTGTCAACAGCCTCGTTTCTCCCTGGTCTCACTTCCTCTGCATTCTCCACTCCAATGCTGCTGAATACTCATTTCTCTGTAGCACATTGTTTCTAGGCATTTGCTTATGCTCTTTTTCTGCCTCACTTACTATTTTCTCTTGCATCAAACTCTTATTTTCTCAAAGGTTACCTCAGACATCGATTCTCTTGACTTCTCAAGATTACATTTGTCATCCCTCATATTGAATTTCATTGGTTTCTCTTTATTCTTTGCTGTACTAACATTTTTCAGGGGTTTATTTGTCTTTCTTCCTTCTCTTTAGTATCAGAAAGATATTAAAGGCAGAAGTAATGTTTAACACACTATTGCATGTATGGCAATTATATCCTTAAGTATGTAGTAAATATTTGCATAAATGAAGAAATAGCTTCAGACAAACTCAGAGAAATGCAGAATGTGCAGGAGAAGGGATATAAATAATGTGGGTAGAACCTCAAGATGGTTGGCTTGATGTCTGCAATTCTAATAACTGTTTAGAAGTGATGCAAATGATACTCAAAAAGAAAAAAAATGCATTCCCAAGAGACTAGGAAACTAAGTGAATATTACGCCTGATATATCAATTAGTAGATGCTTTGTCTTGAGTGCTTTGTCCTCTCTAAAATCATGCAATAAAAAGCCAGTACAATGGGGTTGAGAGGTGAGACCTAATGTGGGGTGTGTGGGGGACCACAGCCATAGACTACCCAACTAGGTAACATGGTATGGTGATGGCATTCTCAAAAGAGACATTCCAGAGACAGTTCTGGTGAGCTTGTCCATTTTTAGCAATTAAGCACAAGATTATATAGGAAGGGCCCAAGGAAGCAAGCTGCAGGTCACTAACAATATTTCTGTAGATATAAGTGTCTATTACATATAAGCCTAGCCAATCAGTATGTCATGTACTTTACCAGGTAGCGCTGTGTAACCCACCACAACTTATGCAACCCACCCACATCCTGGAGTTGTTTATTACAAGTCTATCGGAAGTTTACCACAGATAGGTGTAGGATGGTGTAGGCAGGGGGAGGAGGCCACCAAATTACTGGAAAGTACCCAAATTTTGCTGAAACCAAAGGGTGGGAGGTCTTGAGTCTCTAGACATGCACCAAAACCTTGCTCTCACTGCCCCTTGCATAGGCTAAGTAAGCCGAGACCCATCCTGCCAGTTGCTCACCCCGGGTTGTGAAGACTGAGTGCTTATGAATGAATGCATATTGCTATAAAACAGACTTACAGGATTGGATTTGCTCCCTTCCTGCCTTCCATCCTGTCAGGACACAGGGAGAGGGCCTTCTCCAGAGGCCTGATAACATGGCGTGTCTTTAGTTTCCCAGCAACCAAATGGTATTTTGTTGTAGTTGCATGAAACAGACTAATAAGTTAAGGTTCAGGAGGAAAACAATTTCGTTCAGATGGTTTTCTTGGAGAGATTGAAATAAAGGAATTACTGCAGAAACTGGTTGGGTAATGATTGTTTAGGGTTGAGGAAATGTTGATGTTGTCGCAGCCAGGTTAAAGTGGTGGGCATTGCGTCTTTCAGGAAGAGGAACATCAGATGATTGCACACTGCGGTGACATGGAAGAGGCTTTGGAACCTTTGAAGATGCACCATTTGAACTGGAGAATTTCTGATGGTGTTTCTTTTCAGTGTGCACTGGAGATGGTGCTTTTGGTTGCCTTTGAGTAACTAGGCTGTTGACCTGCAGAAGGGAGAGGTGCTGCCAGAGAAGAAACACGGGGATGGAGGAGAGGAGGATTGGGGATGTGAACCTGGAGCAGAGAACATCTATTCTGTATGTGGCAGCTGGCAGTCATTGTTTGTGTATACAGGTGTGTGCATGTGTGTGTGTGTGTGTGTGTGTACACATTTTAGGGTTATATGTTTGGACTACTCTGTTTCTCTGTCCTATGTGACTTGGCAGAATTTATTCAAGTAATGCTATTTCTCCAAAGGTATTTTGCAAGCAATCCACGAGTTTATTACCCTCTGTCTGGACAGAACAGAAAGAAATGACAACAGGAATAATGCAGTTTAAGGTTAGGGATAGCTTTTAATAACTTTTGTATCAGGTTTGCTTTTGACCACAGGGAGATGTTCATTTTCAGTTCAATGTGAATTACATCACATACTCAAGCAAGAAGAAATCCACATTGAACCTTCACTCAGAAACATTAATAAAAATTGATGCACCAGTTTTCTTTAGTTTCCTGTTTGCTAGAACTGAGTATTGAGGTTGCCCATATTCTAACTGTTGATGCTTGATTGAGCACATCTCTCTTTTCTCTCCTTGCCTTCAGAGAGTAGGAGGCAGAGGCTTACACACGTGCCCCGGGAGAAGGCTCCGAAGGACTCAGCACCATCTCCTCTGCCTCACCGGGCTCATCACCACTTCCCCAACTCCTTTCCTCTTTCTCCTCCTCACTCAGCGATCTCCAGAGAGATGTTCCTGAGAGTCCTTCCCTCAGGTCCTTCTGCCTGGTCTGTCTGGACGGCTCCTCTTCCAGGAATCTGGGGGCCTCACTGGACTTGCCACCTTTCTCACTGATGCCTTTTCCTTCGTCCTAACTAAAAGGCAACCCTGGCTGCTCCCTATCCCTACTATAGTACTAATTGATCACTGGATCTCATGATACCAGTCATCCGATTGTTTCTTTATTGTTTGTTTTTGCAGTGAGGTTGAATCATTGGCAAAAACAGCAACCCTCTCTCTGCTTGTCCAACACCTAGATCATTTTCAGGAATGCAGTCTGTGCTCAGTCAAAATTTAAGAGCGAATGAGTGCATGTAAAAGAAATAGTTTGACTACTTCAGCTGCTCCTGGTGAATGAGCTGCGTTATGCATGTCCCAGGAGGCTCTCCGTTCCTGGTGACTCTTAGCACACGTCACCCAGATGGGGCTGTTTGATAAGGAATGATGCCCTTTGGATTGCCGCTTTGAGAAAGCCGGATATTACTCAGCAATGCTTTTCTAAGAGTGTTTCCTCTACAAATATCTCAGAGGAAAAATGGAATCCGATGCAATAAGAAAAGGGAAAGGGGAGAAATAAGTTAGAATAAATTGTATCTTCTTTATAGCTCTTTGAAGTTTATTGTTCCCTAAAGCTTCTTAGATTCTTCTCTTTTGCTGTTTCTTCTGGCTGATGTTACGTGCAGGGACATTTAATTTTTGCTTTCTTTGGTTATTTTACCACGAGGAGTTAACCACTTATTCAATTTGCTTTCCCGAACAGTTGGATCAGGGCAGGTTTCAGTAGACACTTGGGCTACTGGAAAGGAGCGTGAGATGGGGAGCTGCATCTTTCATCACAATGTTAGGTGTGGGAATCCTTTGCTGCCTCTCCAGGTTCTCACCTGTAAAATGGATGAGCTCTTGGGAGTGCAGCTCAGACCAAAGTGAAATGTACATGCAAAAGGTTTGGTGCAGTCCTATGAAATGCCTGTGGCTACTGCCAGAGGTTCCTTCTTTCAAGTGCAGAAATGTTGCAATTATTTGGAAAGAGAGCAAGTATAACCACAGGGTCCAGTTCCCATGCTTGGATACTAAAGGGCAGATGATACTTGTGGGTGAAAGGAGGAGAAATCGGGAGGGGAGTAAATATCATATTCGGTGTTTCTTCCTCTTGGCCTGTTCTAGCCTGGGTTTCCGCCCAGGCCTTCCTGCTATCCCTGAGTTCTACTCAGAAGCCTGTTTCCCAGGCATCCCCAAGTCTCTGAGATCTGCCAGGACCAGAGCTGAAGAAAATGTGTGATGGATGGAATGACATTTGCTGAGCACTTGGATCCAGGGGTGAAGAGGTAGAGTTTACTAGAGCTTGAGTTTTATTATATGTTTTTCTTCTTGTTCTGTACATTTTGGTCAATGAGTAGGGATGATATATATAAAAAAAATGGAGCCCAAATGAAAATACAGTGTCTACCACTGTGCCTTCCCAAATGGACAATGTTTTTCTCTTTCTCTCTCTTCTCTCTCAAACCTGATTGTTCATATCTCTAGAGGTTCTTAACTATTGGGCAAGCCCAGGTTTAAAAGAGATAGCAGGTACTTTCACTGGTTGTGAGAGAGTTAAGTGAGGTGTAAAGGTGGGAAAAATGATGGCTTTTAGGAAACTGAGATATTTACCTTGAATACATTTTGGAAGTTTATGTGCCAAAAGATTTCCTTGGCCCGTCTCCTAACCACCAACACTCTTGCTGCCACTGGAGTCCTTGTGTGTGGTGGATGCTGTTTGAACTCACAGTGAGTTTCATGCGATGTACATGGCCATGACCCTACACAAAGCACAACAGCAAGGCAGCAGGAGGATGGCATCGAATGTGGGAAGTTGTGATGCCACGTCTTTCAGGCATCAGTGCGCTAATGAGCACTTTACTTCTACCAGGTACAATTTTTCTAGCAGACTGGAGTCATGAGGAAAATTGGCTCAATTTTCATATTTCTCAGCTAATTTTTACATTTTTCATGATAATAAGTGCTCCCTGGATTTTTGTTAGGTAAGCAAACGGCTTCAAAGATGCTCTTCCGTCTTTTTGCTCATGGCAAAGTTTTGTTGTAAGCACATGAATATTTTCAGAGGGTAAATTTATCTGTGATATTTTCAAACAAAAGCCTTGAATTCAAAAGGTTGCAGAAGAAGCTTGCTTTTGTCAAGCTGTTGTGTTTATTGGATTTTCCTGGATCCTTAAGTCTTCTGAAATTTTACAGTCATCATGGATATGACAAAAAAGGGATCAGAATCTGCCATCAAAATTTTTGAGGGCCCAGTGTGATAACCTAGTGGTTAAAGTCCTTGCCCTGCATCTTCTGGGATCCCATATGGGCACCGGTTTGTATCCTGGCTGTTCCACTTCCCTTCCAGGTCCCTGTTTGTGGCCTGATAAGGTAGTGGAGGATGGCCCAAAGCCTTGGGACTCTGTGCCTGCACGGAGACCCAGGGGATGTTCCTGGCTCCTGGCTTCAGTTCAGCACAGCACCGGCCATTGCAGCTACTTGGGGAGTGAATGAGTCGATGGAAGATCTATCTGTATAACCTTCTCTCTGTATATCTGCCTTTCCAATAAAGACAAATAAATCTTCAAAAATTTCTGTTTTGAGAAAATTAGAAGAGAAAGAATTGTTCAAAGATTGAGAGATGAAAAGGAACCCTGAGCTAATCCATCAGCAGAGATCAAGTGATGGAGTTGGAAGAGTCATCGTGCCGTAGGGTAGAAACACAGCAACAAGCGGTGAAGGAACCTAGTCTGTCTGAGGGACATGGGCCACTAGCCCCACCCCCCCTTTTTTTTTTTGCCTCTCAAGGAAGCCTTACAGTTAAAGCACTTACAAGATTATGTAACTTTCATAGATTTTGGGCTTCGATCCTGCCACGCATTGTGACTTGCTAACAAAGTCTAATTAAAATGCTTATCCAACTATTGCCTCACTTTTCCATTTTGTTTTGTGAAATCCTGACCTTTTGTTTCCTATGTCCATGAAAGAGACTTGTATGCCAGAACGACGATCCAGCGGATTTGTCCTCTGCTTATGGGAAAGGATATGGTGAGAGAAGGCATAACTTCCTTCTGTGATGTTCCTGTCAAAGGTTATAGATGAACTCTGATGTCTAGATATTCTTGATAATCTATGAAAAAACTGAGCAGGTCTCAAGTTTTTGTGACACTAATGTTTTAGCCTGAATCATTCTTTTGGTGCTAAAAATACCTATGACTTTTATTATTTTGATATATTTTGCATATCATATGTGTGCAAGTAGTCAGTCCTTTTGGGGAGACACATATGTACGGGTGCATCCTGAAGTAAAATTATTTAGGAATTTTAGACTTATTTGGCCTAATCAGTATGAATATTACAATCACTTGTGTTTGCTTACAAAATTCCTTTCATTGCAAGTCAGCCATATAATTTAAAGACATTCATTTGATTCTTTAAGCCAGACTTCTTCTCTATGCATAGATACAATCACATGATCAAATTCAAAGAATTGTGGACTAAAAAGGTAAAAATGAATAAGTCATGAAAAGGGTTAGCATAGTTATCAGGACATAATAGAAACCCAGCAAATGTAGACATCATTTAAACCCTTGAATACTAGCTCTATAAACTTCAGTGCATCACTTGAAATCTCAGCTTCACATTTTTTTTTTTTTGAGAACTTGGGGGAAATAAATCTAATCTCACAGGGTTACTCCTTTGTCTATCAGAAATAATTATACTATTCACAATACAAAATCCTTCCTTAGGTATTCAAGCTGAATAGCCTCCAGAACTTGAATTTGAGGTTAATTGAACCAATGTACTTATTTTGCCCACATTTATAATGATTTGATAGATTTCAACATATCCCTTTTCAGTTACTCTTGCTGCCGTATTGTTTAGTTTTGTCTGTGGACTCTCTGTTTTTATCAGGCACCATGCCATAGCTCTTGCTCGTTAGACTTTCTAGAATTTCTCCACATACGTTGTGCAACTCTCTCTCTCTTTTAGAGATTTATTTATTTTTATTGGAAAGTCAGATACACAGAGAGGAAGAGAGACAGAGAGAAAGATCTTCTGTCTGCGAATTCTTTCCCCATGTGGCCACAATGGTCAGAACTGAGCTGATCCAAAGCTGGGAACCAGGAGCTTCTTCTGGGTCTCCCACACGTGGGTGCAGGGTCCCAAGGCTTTGGGCCATCCTCGACTGCTTTCCTAGGCCACAAGCAGGGAGCTGGCTGGGAAGCAGGACCACTGTGACATAAACTAGTGCCATATGGGATCTCGACATATGCAAGGAAAGGACCTCAACCACGAGGTTGCCACAGACCTTGTTGTGCAACTCTTAAGGAGCAATGACTGAAGTTATTCTGGAATACACACAAATGTCAAAAGTAGCATAAGATCTAAAGTGAGTGCATTGATGGCATCTATTTTTCTAAAGTATGTGATATTATCCAGGCCAGTTTATGGACCTGAAGAAAGATAAATATAAGCTGTTCCCCAAATATGTGAGCCAGTGAACTCACACTATGCAATTATTCTTTTCTGAAGGGCTACTAAGTAGCTTTTGGGCTAGCTGTTATTTGCAAGACTAATGTACTTAGTTGTGGTTGTAAGACAAACAGGGAAGGATTTTGTGTTGTAAGGTATGAACATTGTTCTTTTGTGAGTTTCACTCCGTCACTATCTAAATTATCTAACAGAGGGAGGAAAAACCAAAGTCATTCCCTTCTATTTTGATTTAGACAATTTTTATAGAGTTGTCAGTCCCTGAAACTATCAACTAGAGGTGTTATTGGAATTGGAATGCGGAGAAATTTATCTTTATTGGTATCTATGTTGTTTGGGGAAAACAAGGTCAGGTCAGTAAAATAACATTAATAACTCTTGGTGAAACTTGTGACCCTATTATTACTTGGGGTTCTTGTTGAAGTACCACTTTTAAGCCTATGGGTTTAGATAAAATTTTTCCCAAATTATAGTACTCCATTCGTTTAAATTTATATAACAAATTCATATGACAACTCAGTCTAAATATATTGAACTTAGAAGATTAACTGCTTGATCAGTGACAAATCCTAGACTGAGCATTTTAAGTAGTCACCATAAAAAGAAAATATTAGTTGTTTTTGCATCTGTTGCTGCAATAGCTCATAAACTGCTGACTTTCTGATCTGGGTGGAAGCTAAGAGATCTCTTAGCCCAATCCTTGCATAATTTGGAAGTTAAGATACTATCCTTATTTGTAGATGATATAATTCTGTAGGGAACAAAAAGACTCCTCTAACAGATTATTGGCCCTAATAACAGAATTTGGCAAAGATGTAGGGTTTAAGATCAACATGCAAAACTCGAAAGAATCTGTGTGCATGAGCAATACCATGGCCAAGGACGAACTTGCAAGATCAGTCCAATTCATCATGACTACAGAAATTCTGTATATGTTAGAGTACATTTAACCAGGGATGAAGCTAAAGTCTCGCCTTGGGCACCAGTTCTAATCCAGGCGGCCCTGCTTCCCATCTAGCTCCCTGTTTGTGGCCCGAGAAATCAGTCCAGGACGGCCCAAAGCCTTGGGACCCTGCACGTGAGTGGGAGGCACAGAAGAAACTCCTGACTTCAGATTAGTTCAGCTTCAGCCATTGGAGGCACTAGGGTATCGAATCAACGGTTGGAAGATTTTTCTCTCTGTCCTCCTCTCTGTATATCTGACTTTGCAAAAACAAATAAATCTTAAACAAGGAAGGAATCTCCACAGTGAAAAAATTACGAAACATTAAGGAACAAAATAGAAGACTGAAAAATTGAAAAATCTTTTATATTCTTCAATTGAATGAATTAGCATAATAAAAACCCCTCACTGCCCAAAGCAGTTTACGGAGTTAATGATCCCAATTAAAGCACAGAAGAGATTATGTGGTGTAACTGAAATGTCCATCAACTGATGGCCATTTTGAGATTTCATTATTGCTTATAGACCTTGTCTGTATTCTTTTTTTTTTTTAAAGATTAAATTTATTTTTATTGGAAAGGCGGATATACAGAGAGGAGAGACAGAGAGGAAGGTCTTTC
Source organism: Ochotona curzoniae (assembly GCF_017591425.1). Classification (NCBI taxonomy): domain Eukaryota; kingdom Metazoa; phylum Chordata; class Mammalia; order Lagomorpha; family Ochotonidae; genus Ochotona; species Ochotona curzoniae. Next base: position 10,153,605 of record NW_024465751.1, read on the forward strand.
GTCCGATGATTCACTCCCCAAGTTACTGCAACGGCCGATGCTATGGGTCTCCCACATGGGTGCAGGGTCCCAAAGCTTTGGGCCATCCTCGACTGCTTTCCCAGGCCACAGGCAGGGAGCTGGATGGGAAGTGGGGCTGCTGGGATTAGAACCAGCGCCGATATGGCATCCCGGGCGTGCAAGGTGAGGACCTTAACCACTGCGCCACCGCGCCGGGCCTCTTGTCTGTATTGTTGTATATACTCTTGAGGAAAAATGGTTTTTTTACTTGCTGCTTACTACTTGTTGAATTCTTTGTTTAGTGAAGGGTTAAGATTAAGATAATAAAATAAGTTGAAAAATGTCTGTAAAAATAAAAAAAAAAAAGATAAGAAATGAGGAAGGAGAGAAAACAGAAGAAAGGAAATAAGGGCAGGAGAGTCACTATGCTCTTAGAACTGTATATATGAAACACATGACATATAAATAAAACATATAAATGAAAAGAGATGTTACTTGTAGACGCTGTTGCACCTGGTATAGTGGATGTCCAAATGGCCAAGTGCTGTCTGTCTGACATACAATGAGATCTCATACAATAGTCCTAAAGCCTGTCATCTTCTTAGACCAGCCTGAAAAGTCAAAACAACAGCAAAAATACTTTATTTTTAACCAATTAAATCAAACTTTATAGAGTGTGGGTTGAAATATATTAATTACAGGCAATTCAAAGGCAGGGTGAGGATTACACCGTGTACTTACAAGTTTGGTGGTACCTTAGTTAGCTTCCCAGCACTATCACAAATATTGCAGAAGTGCTATTTAGCAAGGAAGAAGGTTTATTTGAGCTCACACAGTTTTATCTGCTCTGTTGATGGTGGAGCAGGTGGAGAGGTGAGCCAAGAAGCACAGGCAGGGAGCATGCTTGCCTTAGATAACCACTCTCTTATTAAGAGCTATGCAGTGAAAACAAACCTCTCCAATGACCTAAACACTTCCTGCTGAGTTTCTTACTTCGCAGACATAATAATTGGGTCAAGTCTTTATTTTGAATCTATCAACCATTAACATTGGTTCATTAACCATTAATGCAAGACTTAATGGTTTCAGCACCATATGATTTGCCAGAGTCACTATAGCAAATGGCACATTGTGTGTCTGCAAAATACCCCAGTCCCCCAAATCCAGTTTTCATTGGGTGTAGCATGGTGAGGCTATTACTGAACACATTTTCCCATATAACTTGCTAGAAGTACGTTGAGTTCAACTCAGGCAAATAATATATATTGTTCTCGATTTCTGAATATACATCATGGTTGGTCTTGAACACTTTTCATATGGTCAACTGCCACCTTTTGAATGCAAGATGAATGAGGGTATTTTTGTCTGTTTAGATATTTGATGTGTCTCTAGTTTCTAGAGTAGTGTCTGGCACAGAATACATAAATCGAATGAAGCAAAGGCCATTGTAAGATGCAAATATATTAGATTTTTTTCTGCAAACAACGTCAAAATTTCAGAGATATAAAGAGCAGTCATTTACTTTTATGTTTATAGATGCTCAATATGACTGTTGCTTGCTGGATATTAGTTGGTCAGGCTGGACCTCAGGGTTCTTGTGAAGGCAACATCAGCTTCATGTGTTATCATTTGGAGGCTCAGGTTGAAAAGACATGGTCACCTAGAGTGGTTCTCCAGAACCCCTATGGGTGTTTTATTCCTTTGTTGGACTTGACTTATAACTGGGACATTGCTACTTTTGTTTGCATTACATTGACTAAATCAAATCATATGGTCAATCACAACTTCAATGGAATAGGGAAAATATCTCTCCACTCTAATGGGAAGTCCTGAGGCAAAGAAAAAAAATTAACCTGTTTCATTGTAATGCCTGGAGGGAATAAAGAATTGGGAGTGCCATGTATATAAACTATTCATTTATATCTTGAATCTTATCATCTTGCCTGAGAAAGGAAGTATAGCATCCCATTTTCTAATTCACTTCCCACATTCACTTTTTCCTTTGACCACTGCTTCACTTCAGGATATGGCCCTATCTAAGTTTATACCTCTGAGTTTTACCAGACTCCTACATAAGTCTGCATTTACAGTTTTTGTTTCTTGTTGAATTCCTTGGCATATTTTTGATGCATTTAATAACTTACTCTGGAAGAATTTGTTATCACTGTGTTTCTAAGCATCCTATATTCTATAATGGCTAACATTTAGAGCAGTTTTTCCTAATGCTCGCTTAGGCAACACATATACTAAAATTGGAACAACATAGCAGTTTATTTTATATGATCCAATTTAGTCTTCATGAGAATCCAATTATACAAATGAAAGAACTGAAGCAGAGAAAAGCTTACTAATTTGAACATAAATTATACAGCTACTAAGTAGCAGAATCATGCCATTAATTCAAGACAGACAGAAAGATCTTTTGTCTGCTGTTTTACTCCCCAGGTGGCTGCAATAGCGAGAGCTGAGCCAAACCGAAGCTGGGAGCCAGAAGCTTCTTCCAGGTCTCCTATGCAGGTGCAGGGTGTCAAGGCTTTGGGGTTTTCCTCCACTATCTTCCCAGGCTGCATGCAGGAAACTTGAAGGGACATGAACTGGCACCCACATGGGATCCTGGTGCATGAAAGAAAAGGACTTTAGCCACTAGGCTACTGTGCCAGGCTTAATGCAACTTTACTTCTTACAGGATGTTTAAAACCAGTGCCTAATGGGATGTAACTGTGCCTAGGTCTGTATATCCTCATCTTCTGTAAATTCTTTGAGGTCCATTGTGGAGCATACAACCTATCTCAACAGTCCCAGTGCCCTAGTGCAGTGTCTTATTTGCTGCATCTGCTTATTTGATTCATGTTAATGAAGCCAACCTTTAGGCTCGATTTTAAAAAAAAGACTCATATGTATCTAAACTATTATAACAAAATGCCCTAAAACTTGCAAGTGCTAATTGTCTACCCAAGAAGGGAAACAGTGGATAAAATAAGTTAAAAAAAAAAAAAAGGAATGAGTGTGTCTTTCCTCACCTTGGTATTAACAGAAAGTGGGTCTTCTTGGATTATTTTATACATAGAGAAGACTTCAGCATTGTCCTGCCATACAGAGGGCAGTCTGGAAGAATGGCTCCCACCATTCTTTTCTGCTAATATTTTTGTTGTCCATATAGACATTGCCGGAGGGCACAAACATAAGGTGAGAACTTCTGCTTCTACAACAAGCACATTTGGATTTTTTTTTTTAATGCACCTGCTATCATCTTTATTGTGAAGAAAATAAACAACTTATCCAATGAATAAACATGAGATATTCAGGTGGGTTACAGTCTTCTATCTAAAACCACTGTGATAACAAATGTTTCAGCAAAGCAAAACAGTGCTCATACTGTCTATAGAACCAACAGAATCTTAAGCAACCTCCTATAATCAAATATTTTAAAATGCTTGTGGTGAAGTTTATAAATATTCTTTTTTTGTGGTAATTTTTACTTGATCTCGTTAAATATTTTTTTTTTTTATTGTTGCTTACATTGTATTATGTGGTACAGTTTTATAGGCGCTGGGGATTCCCCCCACCCCTCCCATACCCCTCCCCCCATGGTGGATTCCTCCACCTTGCTGTATAACCACAGTTCAAGTTCAGTTGAGATTCATTCCTTGCAAACACATGCCTAGCATAAAGTTCAGCGTCTTATTGTCCAGATAAGTTCAGTGGCCTCTTGGGGAGACCTTCTCTGGTCTGAAGGTAGGTCTAACAGAGTAAAGATCCGGTCAGTTAAAAGCCCCAACAAGACCTCAGAATCAATATACAACATTATGGAATTAATTGACATAGTATTGGGTAAACAATATGTTAAAAATAATGCAAGTTCCATTCTTCGAAACATCTGGGTTGAGACAGTATCAATGACAGGTTCAAAAAATAACAAACAACCATTTGGATTTTCTAGTTGAATTTGGTGAATGCTTTCTCATGACTCCAGTGTTAATAAAACAAGTTTGCTTCTCTGCTTGTCATGAGATAGTCTACTTATTTTTCATCTCAAATCTAATTTAAGGAAAATGTGAGATCTTCGTAAAAGGATTACTAGATGCCATCGTGTAGACTTAAGGGATCTATGATTGGAAGAAACCTTACAAGTTGCCTCTGTATTTCCCTCCTGCTTTTTTAATGCTGTTTTTCTGCTTGGCAACATCAACGAGCCCTGTAGCCAAAATTTGCTGAACATCAGCATCTCCTAAATCCTATCCGGATGTTATGAGCTGGTGCTCCCCATCTTTCCATTTTATTGAAAAGAAAACAGGCTTAATGAGTTTTGTCCCCGATTACACAACAAGAACATATTAAAGTCAGGATTCAAGCTCACTCCTCTAGGTTCTCAACTAGGAAGGCCATTCCTTGGTCCTCTGCCCAACAGTGTTCCTGCTAAGCATCCTAAAATTAACAGTGCAACTCTTTACAAGAAAGTATGCTAAACATCAATAGTTACATGGTCAAGAACAGTGTTAAGAATGTATACTTTATAATACTATCTCAACTAAATTTGCAAGTTAGTTTGTTCATCCACTTATAGACTTCTAGAAGTGTGAGCCCATGGCTGAGTAGGGATTGACTGGGTGAGGAGTAGATAAAGGAAAAGGAGGAAGAAATATCTGGCATAGCAAGCGGCACGAAGAACAGGAGAAAGCCAGGGCATTTTTATTTTGGATGCTGTAAATACACTGTTAAGGATACTGACAATTACCATTTTTTTCCTGGGCACATATAATATTGGCATGGTATCAAGTGTTGTACTTATTTTGTGTTTCTAACCTTAAATTTAGAGGCCCTGTAGCTTTGCAGGTAAGGATCTATGTATGGCTCAGTTGGCGGCTCTGTTCCGGACCCCATAAACCAGGTGTCTAGGTGTGTCTGGGCTTTGCTGATATCTGGAAGCTGGGACTGGGGGAGAATCTCCTTCCAAACTGACGCAGTTGATGATGAAGTTCAGTTCCGTGTAACCGTGGGAATGTGGTCTTTATGTTATCGTTATGTATTTGATGGCTAGGGCCTCTCTTGCCTCCCAGAAATTAGTCTCAAGTCCTAGCCACATGACCTGCTTTACAACAACATGGCATTTTGCTTCCTCATGGCCAACACGAGAAATCTTCATTTCTCTCACAATTGTAATTTCTGCCTTCAGTAAGACCACATTAACTCTTTTATGATCCCACCCGATAGTTTCACTCATGCTGGTCTCCATTTTGATGAACTCAAAGCCTATTCATTACTAAGTTAATCAGAATAATGAAGTACCATTAATTTCACAAGTCTTGTTCCCACTCAAATAGGAGAATTTACCGGACATACACAGCAGTGATGAGAATCTTGGGGAATGCTGTAGAATTCTACCTGTCATAGAGGTTTCATGTTTGTCATACAACTTAGCCCTCACAAGCCTGTTTGAGGTAGAGGGCATTGTTTCCATTTTTTTTTAAGTGAGGTGGTTAAGGTTTGAGGCCAAACATTTTGAAATCTAAAGAGCCAGATAAGGTTCAGGTATGTTTTACTGCAATATTTTCCTCCATTTCCTTTTTTGCAACTGTTTCAACAGGGTTTGTAAAGGTCAAGGTGCTGTTCCTTTAATTTGGATTTTAAATATCATTGATCTACAAAAGGGGGCCCAGGGCAATAACAATAACTCAGCCTTTTTATGTTTTATATTTCCCAGAGTATTATCAAAGACATCATCTCATTTGACCTCTACAATAGCAAGAATTTAGTTTCAAAAAGAATGCATCATTTGTCCTAAATGTGCAATTAGTTTCAGATGAACATATTTCTTCTGAGCCCAACCGGTGCACCATCCCTTTCTCAAATCTCCAACCCAACAAAAGGTTGTGAAAACCATGCAGTGTCTGCTTGGGTGGATCCTTTTCTGTGTGAATGAGTGAGTATATATAAGTCTTAAATCTGGAAGCAGTTGTCACGATGTGGGGTAGGAAAAAGCCCAGGACTAACAACTAGCAGCTATGTTGAAAAGTGAGAGGCACACAAGTCCCAGGATGGCACCAATAAATAACCAGGATCATGAAACAGACAGTCCCAGGGGAAGTTCTTAGATGGAAGAGTGCCTGCAGAACCCTGTAGGCCAATGCCACTACTCATGCCAGGCTTCAGAAGACTGGCTGTGCCCCCTTGGCTAGGATTCCAGACAGTCAGGCCTTCCCTCAAATGAGCTCTGTGCAAAATAGTGCTACAGAGATAATTCTGAAGATATATAACTGAGTCATGAAGTCGATACCTGACATTGTTTTACTCTTGAATTATTTGTATCTTGCTTGGATGCAATGTTGGGTTAGAGTCTATCCTAAGTGCCTCATCTTAGTCACTCATTTAAGGGCCTTGGGCTTGAAACAGTTACATTAGAGGTACTGGATGCTGAGGTATCAAGACATACATATTGGGCCAGGCGTGGTAGCCTAGTGGCTAAAGTTCTAGCCTTGCACACTATGGGATCCCATATGGGTGCAGTTCTAATCCTGGTGGTCCCGCTTTCCAACTAGCTCCCTGCTTGTGCCCTGGGAAAGTAGTTGAGGATGGTCCAGTGCCTTGGGACCATGCATTCATGTAGGAGACCCAGAGGAAACTCCTGGTCCCTGGCTTTGGATTGTCTCTATCTATCTATCTATCTATCTATCTATCTATCTATCTATCTATCTATCTATCTATCTATCTATCATCTATCAACCTATTATGCACAGATTATTAAAGAAGACTAAGGCAATAAAATATGAAACGTGAAACCTAGAAGGAAAGCTTATGTAGTAACTTGGATTGTGATTGACTCTAGAGAATAAGGGGCATAGTTCTAGGAAGGAAAATGAGCAAGATATTGACTATACCTTGTCCATCCCAAGGATCAATCTTTGTCCCAAGGGGCCTTCCCCAACGTCCTCTTCTTCAGCCACCTCCTCTCAAATGAACCCAAGAAAGCATTCTCATTATATTGTATCACCTACTGTTTCCTTTCATGCATTCATCACAAATCATATTTAGATACTTATTTCTGTGGAGACTGTTTGCATGCCTGCTCCTCCATAAGCTTCATACCTGGCAGGAATGGAGCCTGTATTGTCTTTACTGTTATTTTGTCCCTAGCACCTGCAACTGTGGCCGGCTAGCCTCTGGATGATCTTCAGGAAGTAGGAATTGGGTGGATAAATGTATTGGGAGAAGCTTAACTCTGGGATCAGCTGATGCTAGCACCTTGCTATCCGCCTTTAGTTATTCCTTAACCTCTTAAAGTCTTTGTTTCCTCATCTTTAAAATACTAGAAATATTTGAAAATACTTTCTTAAGCCAGTGAAAAGGTCCGTGATTGTCAAGGTTTTGGTAAGGGGATTTTTTTTTCAAGAACTGAAATTCTTCTGCACAGAGTTATCTTCCCACGGTGAAGTCAGGCCATTGAGAGTGGACCCTGATGTCATCTATAGATTTTAACTGCTGCTGATGTGTCAACAGGGATCACCAATCACAAAATATGAGGGTGTTTCCAAAAGCTTGTGGAAAACAAAATAAAGCTAAATGTTTTTGATTGAAAAAAATTGAAATCCATTCATTATATGCATTTACATAAACTTTGGAAGGTTTTTTCCTTTTAGTATGATAAAGTCAGGTGACGGTAGCTTTTTTAGTATACTTCATACTAAAAAATGATGTTAAGAATGTTGGAAAATAGCAGTAGGCTTTGGGGGGTATATAAAAACTTCCTGCAATTTTGCTCGATTTTTCTGTAAACATTAAACTTCTTTAAAAAGCTGACAATTTAAAAAATGCTTCATTGGAGAATTAGGTACAGTATACAGAATATATAAATTCCTCTGCAGATAAGAACTGCTTTCCTGTCTAGTTTCTTGATTGCATATAGGCATCTTATAGTTTCCCAGTTTTTGTGGCTAAGAGTGTCAGTATATTCCAAACCCACATGTCTTACCAATCTGGAGGTAGCTTCACTGGCATACAGACAGCAGAGAGCAGAAAACAAAAATGCCTTTTAGATTAATGTCAAAGTTAGCTGCAGGAAATCTGACATCACTGCAGAACTGCTCACTAGAGCTGCTTGCTTTCGCATTTGGTGTGAGGCAGCTCCTGCGGTTTCTCATGTCAAGGACAGCTGTCACAGTGTGAGTGACAGCCTGGCTCTGTCTCTCTGTGTAATGCAGACCGCACGGGTCTCAACTGACACAGCAGTCGAGAAGCCAGCCACTTCAGACAGGCGGGGGCAGTTCTGGGACTGATTTGAGGTTGGTTTTGACCCCAGTCTCCTCTGATAATTCTGTAATAGCTGTGCACATCTCACTTGGATTTAGGCTGGCAGCATATCTCTGCTGGAGGGTCTTTCTATTTGTACTACCCTAGCACAGCTCCTTCTTGTCCTGTTTTGCCTATTGATCCACAGAACTCCTTGCAGTTGCTTTTTCTTCCTCCCTCCCTCCCTTCCTTCCTTCCTCCCTCCCTTCCTTCCTTCCTTCCTTCTTTCCTTCCTTCCTTCCTTCCTTCCTTCCTTCCTTCCTCCCTCCCTTCCTTCCTTCCTCCCTCCCTTCCTTCCTTCCTTCCTTCCTTCCTTCCTTCCTTCCTTCCTTCCTTCCTTCCTTCCTTCCTTCCTTCCTTCTTTCCTTCCTTCTTTCCTTCCTTCTTTCCTTCCTTCCTTCCTTCCTTCCTTCCTTCCTTCCTTCCTTCCTTCCTTCCTTCCTTCCTTCCTTCCTTCCTTCTTTCCTTCCTTCCTTCCTTCCTTCCTTCTTTCCTTCCTTCTTTCCTTCCTTCCTTCCTTCCTTCCTTCCTTCCTTCCTTCCTTCCTTCCTTCCTTCCTTCCTTCCCTTCTTCCACCCTTCCTTTCTTCCCTCTTTCCTTCCCTTCCTCCCTCCTCTCTCTCTCTTTTCCTGTGGGGAAGGTATAATGATCACAGGAAAAGAAAATTCAGAAACTAAACAATGCAAGACTAAGGAGAGTAAATTAAGCCTAGGGAGATTGAGTTTGCTTATAGTTATGAATTTTGATTTCTAACCCTCCTCACTCTGATTTCTGATTAAAATCAATGAGTCCTAGAACTGGAGGGTTATCTTGCCTAAGTCTCCATTCCTAGAGCAGTCTCAAAACCTACAGAATTGGCAGAAATTGTAAGGGGCAACTCACAGCCTGCATAGATGGTAGATTTCCCGTGTTTCCCCTTTTGAACCATGTACTTCATATATAATTTTTCTAAAAAGTGACATTTTCCTCTAATTATACAGTACTTTCCATAGATCTTTTGGAAGAACAAGAAAATAATATTTTCCAGTTGACTATTAACCCCCAATGTATTGCTTTAAACTTATCCTTTAACTTTCCTCCTTTATTTCCTTTAGACTTACAGTAACAATGCTTCCTGTTATAGTGGTGGAATCATCGTGTGGTTGCTTTTCAGTTTGGTTTCTGCTAGGGAAGTTGAAGAACTGTGCAAATGAATTCAGCTGTGCAAGGTGGATTCAGTTAAGAGTGAGTTGGAGATAGTAATTACCTTTTAGCTTTAGGGATGAGCAATAGCCCTAGTGAATTGCAAAGTGTGGGGTCAAGGTAATATATATTTGCTACTAGGTGTGCACCAGCAAGCTAGACTGAAGACTTCTCAATTCCATGAAAGTGAATTAAGCGGATGGAAGTCAGGTGATGATAGCCTTTAAAATGTCTGGGGATGGGCTTGGTGTGGTAGCCTACTGGCTAAAGTCCTTGCTTTGAACATGCCAGGAATCCAGATGAATACTGGTTCTACTCCTGGCAACCTCACTTCCCATCCAGCTCCCTGTTTGTGACCTGGGAAAGCAGTTGAGGACAGCTCAATGCCTTGGGACCCTGTAACTGCATGGGAGACCTGGAGGAAGCTCCTGGCTTTGGATCGGCTCAGCTCTGCTCTGGTCATTGTGGTCGCTTGGGGAGTGAATCAGTTGATGAAATATCTTCTTCTCTATCTCTCCTCCCATGTATATCTGATTTTCCAACAAAAATAAAATAAATCTTTAAAAAATCAAAAATTAAAATGTCTAGGGAATAGAGGTGCCACAGCATGGTAAGCTTATTCACTGGGCTGGCAGGTAGATTGGACTGAGCTGCCCACTGACTCCTTGTCTGGTTTCCTGGTGCCTCTGTCATGTTCTAATCCTGATTTACTCAAAACAAGAGATATGATTGTTGGTGTTCCCCCACAACTTTAATCCCATCCAAAGACATCCCACTGGACTGAAGAATCTGTTCTCAGGATGGCAGACATTGGCTCTTCAGGTCCTATGTATCTGCATGTGACTCTGGACTCCATGGTCATCCCGGTATGGGAACTGTGAGGTGATTAAGGGTGTTGGGGTCATTCCCAGAAAGAGGAATAGAGATGTTACCATTCCTGAACTCTAGGATTACTGAGATAAGATCAGGGGATTCCAGTCCTCTGATCTTTATACTGTCTCTACACAACAGAATCTGGTACACTGAATGGATTCAAAGCAGGTAGGTGTCTGCATGGGGGTGAGGCAAGGACATGTCTGTGCTTTAAGAGGCTCCAATGTGACCCTAAGTAAGTCACATCTTCTCTTCCCCACTGTGATCAGTGATTTCCCATGTGTAATGACAGAGTTTGAGAAGCATCCTTCAGTATCCCCACTTAAGCATGGCATAGAAAACCAACATTGGCCAAGTGTCTGGCTGCTTATTCAACATCATCCCTTTCCATTCTCATCTTGAAATTAATGCTTTATTATTGAACTTTGCCACTGCCTCACTTGCACCTTCCTCCTGACTTTTTTTGCCTGTGTTCACTCAGCAGTTCTGTATGTAATGGCCTTCTACTCCCTGACCACCTTCTTTCCTCTGGGTAGCCCCCATGTATCATTCAGAACTCAAGCCCAACTTGGACTGCTTAATGAGTGAGTAAGAGAATGATTGGAACTAAGCATCTGATGTGACAGGGCATTCCTGTGAGATTTCCTTCAAACATTGTAGAATCCAAATTCTGATGGTACATGAAGGAATTGCCCTTTTCGGAGTAACTCTGGTGCTGCATATAGAATCTTGATTTTGAGAGTCCCTGTCCTATCCTTCTTGTCTACTAAAGATCAGTAGTATCATAAATAGGGTTTTGCTTCACCTTTCATTCTTTTAGGTTGATAAGAATTATTAGACAGTAGAGTAATTGTGAGGATCAAATTTAATCATGTGTGTGAAAATGCTATGTAACTGTTTTCACAACTTGCACTCATCCATGGCTAGCACACTGATGAAGTTTCTGGTGTATGCCAATTATGTGTTGGATTAATAAATAGCTATCAAATGGGTACATTGATTGATGAAGCATGGTAACACATTACAGAGAAATAGGGGCCAAACTGCTGCCCTACTCGTACTGCCTTTATACTGACTGCTGTTACCAGCCTACTGTTGTGAGTGTTCGCTGTGAGCCACGCAATGTGCTGGGAGCACAAATATATCATATTTACAATATTATTTATTTGCTTAATATATTTATTTATTATTTGAACTGGAGGGAGAGAGTGGGAGAGAGAGGGACAAAAGAGATTCTCTACCTGATGGTTCATTTACCAAATGCCTAAAAACAGCTGGGGTTAGAAAACAGGGCAAAGCTGGAAACTCAATCTGGATCATCCGAGTGGCTGGTAGACCCCTACACCTGGGTCATTATCAGCTACCTTCCAGGACTGGCATTAGTGTCAGGTTAGGAACATAGGAGTAGCAGGGGCTCAAACCCAAGCACTCCTATATAGATGTGGGCATCTCTAGCATCATTTTAATCACTAAGAAAAACACAGACCTTATTCAATTACTTGATATTTAAGGGAACTCATTCTCTGTTTAAAGTTTTTGTAAATTTTTGAAAGGTATATTTAGAAGGGAATGGACACACACACACCCAGGGATGGGTGCAGGGACCCAGGTGACTGGGCACTCTTCCACTGTTTCCAGGATCATTGGCAGGAAGCTGAATCAGAAGTGAAGCAGCTGGGACCTGAACTGGTACCCATATGGGATGTCTTCATTGCAAGCAGTGGCTTAACCTACTACACCACAATGATGGCTCCCAAAAGAACCAATTATATAGATAGCACACTTCAAGTTTTACAGACGAAAAAATGAAAAGCTTGTGTAATTAGTCTGTAATACATCATGTTATTGCCTTCCACACTATTTCCTTATTCTCTTAATGGTTACCCTTCTACATGTGGCTTTGCAGTTCCTCCAACTGAATGAGTAGGGGATATTCTGAAACCTCTTGATTTTGGCCCTGAAACTGGCTTTGGTAAGTAGAATATGGGAGAAATGATGGTGCGCTTACGCTAGCACTAGGTGCTAGAAGCCGTGTATATTTTTGCTTAGCCTCTTGTTTTTGCCATTGTTCTGAAAATGTGCTCAGGGATAGAAATACAGGTTGCTGATCCCATGAGTAGAACAAGAGGCATATTGAGCAATGGCCAAGTTGCAGATGTGTGAGAGAAAGCAACCAGGATAGGAAGAGCCATCTCCCGGTGGAGTCCAATTTGGAGCCTCCTCTTGGCTGACCCATAGACATTTAAGATAAATCACTGCTTATTGCTGCATACCACTGAGATTTTGTGGTTGTTTTTTTATGCAGCAAAATCTCATTCACACCTTGTCTTAAATCGTGGAACTGGGAATTGGTCATACAAGTCTCCTGAGCCTAGATTTGTCTGAAATCAGCACTACACCATTATTCCTAGCTTGAAGATCTATATTACGGGAGATGTGACTTGAGAAGGGTCTATGGGAAGATAATTGACAATTGTTATCTTCTATGGAGATGGAAGTGATCCTCTTGTTAAATCTTCACAGCATGCCAGAGCAGTAGGCAGGAACTCTCCATTTCATTGATGAAGCTTGGAGAGATCGAATGATGTGCCCAGTGTTCATGTAAGTGGGAAGTGACAAAGATAAAACTCATAACCAGGGTTCTCTCTACCCAAAGCCAATGCACTCCACCCCTGCTGCCTTTGGATAAGCTCTCTCTCTCTCGCCAGAGTTCGTTCTCTATGAATTGAGTTCCCCTGCCAGACTGAAGGCCTTTGGGACATGTGCGTGTTCTCTCTCTCTCTTTGAAGGAGCTGTTGTGGGTTTCTGATTCGCTTTTTTTGTCTCTTCTTTGATTTGGCCACAATGTGATAATGCAGTTTTAACAACAGAATATACTCCAAGGGCAAGAACACCACAGTGTTCTATGATTACTACCAGGGGGGAAGTATTACTTTCCTTTACTTATTTTTATTTATTACATTCATGTGTTCAGCAATGGACACTATTGTTCAAAACTACCAATCAGATAGTTTTCAAGCTCTCTGATATTCCATGTTTAACATTGCCTCCTCTTTGTCAATAAGGGGGTGGCAAAACATGCCTCAGTGTTAAAAGGATGTTTTCGGGAGGTATAACATGTGTGGTTCCCACGGCAGGCTGCTGTATTGAAACCATTTTCAAAATAGGTCAGAACGAAACTTTTCATTTGTTCCAAAGAGTATTGTGTAAATTTGTCTTGTAACTGTGTTTCAAGCCAGCAAGATTTGGTTTCTTCTCTTTTCTGAATAGTGGCAGCTCTCATTCGTTTTGGTTGATTGCATTGTGAAAAACATCTTGTAGAGGTAGGAGCAGTGTGGTTGTATGGCAGAAAAATCCAAGAGGGTGGGAAGTTCCATGGGAACACATCTCCAGTGGGATTTACTATCTAAAGGCACTTATGGCCCAAGTAGAAACAGACATGTCTGAAAATCTTGGCCACTGAGATCAAGGGAGCAGGAGACTCTTGGAGATGGTGGGGTGTTGAGGGGTTGTATAAATGTGTGAGCTAAAATTGAGATAGAAATGCACTCTGCCACTTGGTGTACTGGAATTTATTCCAGTTAATTGCCCTCTTGGTATTTCAGGTGCCTTATTTATAATTAAAATGTTAGTTAAGAATCCTTCAGTTTGAAGTGATAGAATAAAATGTGAACTTGTTTTAAAAAACTGCTAACTATCTGGCTTCAGTTGTTGCTCAACGCAGCTTTGACCAGTCCCCGTATGGCTGGATTCTGCCCATCCCTGCTTGGTCTCATGGTCAAAGATGCTTTTATTCTTTTGCAGCCACAGCATTCGTCAAATGTGACATTTGCCTTTCTAGGTGCTATGGACACAGTGCTCATGCTGCTTATGCCTTACCCTGAAAGGAACTAATGCCTTTGCATGAGAGACTCCAGAGAGCATTATTGCTCTTTGCCATGTGAGGACCAAAGTTCTGACTCCAATCCAAAAGAATTCCCTCACTAGAACCCAGCCATGCTGGCACCTTGAACTTCAACTTTGAGACTGCAGAACTGTGGAGAACCGATGTTTGAGGTTCATGGTGATTTCTCAGAGCAGACTGGGCTGAATAAAAAAACAAACAAAAACAAAAAAACCTAGGATCTTTGCATTTGTCCTTCCTTCTGGAATGTTTCTTCTCTACCTTACAAGAAAAGACTTCCTCTCTTCATTCTTTTGTCTACTTTTATGTGTCTTTAAATGAGAGGCTTCTAGTTTAGACTGTTCCTAGTCTTATAACATTAAAATATCAAGAACTGGGCAATTTAAGAATGGTAGAAGCTTCTTACAGTTATGGAGGATAGGGAATTTTAGATCAAGAGTCTTGGAGCTTTTGTGTCCAACAAGACAATGTTCCTCATACACGGTGACTTCTGGTCACAGCTTCACGTTGTGCCAAGGCAGAAGGGTTCCCTTAAGCTGTTTTTATAAGGGCATTAATCACATTCATGAAGGCGGTGCCCTAGTGATCTATCACCCTCAATGACTCTATGTCGTAACATTCACATTAGAACTTGGGTTTCATCATATAAGTTTTGGAGGGTTCCAAACATCTGGTTTCCTGTCATTCATTATCCACTGATTCATTGTATTTTCAGTATTGGCACTGCTTATAGCCTGATATCTTAATTTTATTTGATAAACAAGAATAATTCATTTAATTAACTTCTTCCCTGCTAGGATGTACTCCTTGAGAAATAATGGAATGTTGAATTGTATTTCTGCAGTTTCATCTCCAGCACTTGAAATGGTACTGGGCACAATGTAAATGTCCAATAAATACTTTTCAAAACAGAGGAGGAATGAGTGAATGGTAATTTGAATGGAGAATATTTTTTCCCACTGGACACAAAAGAGACTTCAGTATACTTTCCATCGTGCACCCAGAGGCAGGCATGAGGAACTGCTAGTCTTTGCATTCTGAGTAAGGTCTGCCCACTATGCTGCTGTAGATAAATCATCTGCCCTTTGGTCCCTCCGGGCATGTCTCCTGAGACACCACCAGTGTGCTAGATTTTTCTCAAGTGATACTCTTTATTTCTTTCAAGATTTACTGATTTTATTTGAAAGATTTGCAGAGAGAGAGACAGAGAGAGAGAGAGAGAGAAAGTTCCATCCATTGGTTCATTCCCCATATGTGTGAGGAGTCAGATGGAATAGTAGGTAGCTAGGGTTTTCCTGGTCCCTGCGTTTATTTTTTCTAAAATATAAAAAGTGTATTTCCACTCCATGTCTCAATTTCACCAGAGCTCATTTCTCCCAAGAGACAGGGCGGAAATTAACACATCAACTAACCACCTGAAGCAGCCTGCCATGACCTGTGTCTGGACTATTGTCAAGGAGATTCTGTCTGAACAATCAGTTTATCATGGTTTATCAGGAACTGAGGAAGTTAACCAATTATACCTTTCTGAGGCTTTTGTCTAAGATCTAGGTGCTATGGAAAATAGAATCTTTCCTTTGTTTTTAGAGAAACTCCTTAGAAATGAGGCTTAAAAGGTACAAGCACCCTCTGTGCGTGGGTCTTTCCTTCCTTGGAACGTCCTCCTGCCGTTAGGATGGGAGTCACTTCTCCCTTCTCTTCAAATAAATCTTGCTTTGAAACTAGAGTTTGTCCACATGAAAATTCTTCTTTCCTATGAGACAAGGGTCCAAAGTCCTGTAGCACAAATACCTGCAATGGGCAGAGCTGGTGAGTCTTGCACACAGGTGCAGGGACCCAAGACCAAGCTCTGTTGCTTTCTTAGGCCATCAACAGAGAGCTGGATTGGAAGTGGAGCAAACAGGATTAGAACTGGTGCTCACATGAAATCTTGGAGCCACAGGCAGACATTTGGCTAGCAGTGCCACTGTGGTTGTACTTGAGTGCTTGTCCTGCAAGTAATGATCTTAAAAAAATATTATCTTCCTTCTGTGTGCATGGTGGTCTTCCCAGTTAGCAATGGAGTCAATTTCCCACCGTCCTGAATCTGGACACACCTGTGATTTGTTTTTCTGCCAATGGAATGAGGAAGGAATGACGCTGTAAGCCCCAGCTGAGTGAAGGAGGGGTGGCCTGCAGGTAGGAGGTAGATGAGCAGAGGGACTGCCTGATGTAATCAGGCCAAGAGACTACAATACCCAGAAGCCCCTGCATGGACCAGAAGTGATATATGGGCGATCAGGTCTGAGTGAATTCACGTTGCCATATAAGGAAGAGTTCTTTCCCTTGCTAAACCTCACCCCACTTTCTGTTTGGACCTGAGTATAAAAGCCCTGGTTCACGATCCCTGGGTACAACTTCTTTGGCCTTGCGTCTGTGCTGGACCAGTAAACCTTGCTGGGAGCACTCCCAATAAAGCTTATTTTGAGCTGAACCTTCATTCCATGTGGATTCTTTTAACCCGGACTTAGATGGACATTACAGACACCGTCCTGGAGGAGACATGGAAGCTTCTGTCATGATCTAAGGAAACCCAAGCTACTGGTTGGAGAGTGAGGACACAGGAGAAGCCCTGCGGGAGCCTCAAGCCAAGAGCCAGCACCAAGAGGCCTGAGAATCCCCAGAGGCCTTCACAAACTTCCAAGCCATCCCAGCCTTTAGCTGGATGAGCCTTCTTGGATATGACAGAGGAGAAGAATCATGGGCCAAAGTGAAGATCATGAGAAGATTGGAATTGATTGCCATATCCCATCAGCTTTCAAAGTGGATTGCCATGGCAAAAAGACAGCTACATCTTGTCTCATCTCCCCATGCCCCACTGATGTCCATGTTAACTATCTGGTCTAGAAAACTCACTTTATTTTCCTTCTCTTCAGGGCAGCTATTGGCCTGCTGGGCATCTCACTAAAGCTGTGCAGAGCAGAGCTGTTGGATTCTTACTCGAGGGCCTCATTTTGCCCTCCTCTATACATTCTGAAAAGGTGGTAACAGAGATGAGAGCTGGATCTTAGGGTGTGGCATCAGGTTAAGCCAAGATTCAGTCATTGCTCCACTGCTTACCTACTGCTGAGGGGCCACGGAGTTACTGGACTCTTGAGTTTCCTTACTTGTAAACAAAGATAGTCATACAAAGAGTCACCAAACTTGTGAACATTAAGAGGTAGAGTGTGTGAGTATGTTGCATCTCTGTGACAAAGACACAGAGATTAACAACAGCTAGTGCAAGCACCACTTTGTCCCAGGATTTTCCTAAATAAGATTTTGGAAGAGCTTGATAATTCCTGCCAGTCACAAGGAGGAGAACTGAGACCTGCATTCAGGCTTGGGAGGAATTTGAAACTGGTCCCCCAGGAAGTTCTTTCATGGCTTTGTTGTAGCAACAGGGGAACAAACAATCAGCAGCCCACTCATAGGAAGTGAGCAGGGTTCCAGCACAATAGAGTCCTGTGTACTGAGTGCCATGCCAGTGACAAATAGCTTTGAAAACACACCCCATATCCCTGTGGAGGTTCCATTCACTTGCTCTTCCAGGCAGACACATTTACTAGGTATTTTATTATTATTTTTTAAAAATCTATTAACATAAAGAGTATTGGCTTTATGTATTTCATAGATAAAATTCTAACCAGGCAACCCTGCTTTCCTCTTCCTCCCCTCTCCCCTCAATCCCCCCTTCTCCCAGCCACTATTTTTTTCTCTTTAATTTTTGCAAAAACATACTTTATTTTTATAGGGTGATGGGGAAGGAGATGAAAGCTGTTAAGTGAGTTTCTCCTCCAAGTCCACTTTAGTGCCTCTAACCACTACCCTCATCCTAATAAAGCCAGGTATTCACAAGAAGGTAGCCATGTGAATAATGACAGCTGAAAGTCAGTGCCAGATGCAGTTCAGGGTTGAGAAACAGAATATGTCAATTTGGGTTCTCTGTAAGAAGGCTGATGCAGCCCAGGAGATTATGAAGGGCTGGTATGGACAAGCCTGACACTATAAAACATACATTGAGGTTACTAGATGCCTTGGGTTGGCAGATGCAGAAATGAGAACATGTTGCTATTTCAGTTGTCCTAGGGTAGGAAAAAG
Organism: Ochotona curzoniae; assembly: GCF_017591425.1. Classification (NCBI taxonomy): domain Eukaryota; kingdom Metazoa; phylum Chordata; class Mammalia; order Lagomorpha; family Ochotonidae; genus Ochotona; species Ochotona curzoniae. The sequence continues at coordinate 10,171,966 of NW_024465751.1, forward strand.
ATTGAGTGGGAATTCACCTAAATAACTCACTATATAATATTTATAGATCATTATGTGTCATTTTGATTGTTTGGTCAACTGGTCAACCTGTGCAAAATGCACCTCTGACTGGGGAGGAAGATGATTCAAATTTCTTCTACTTGGCTTTAAGATTGGGAATTGGTTATTACCCTCATTGAATGCTTCCTTGGAGTTTCGTTGAATGCTTCCTTGGAGGGGAAGCAGCAAAAATTGTTAGAGGAATGAAAGTCTTGGGAGCAATCATAAGAGCATTTTCATTTGGTAGATTTATGGCTTTCAAATTCAAATAAGGAAAAAGCATTTACTGAGCTTCATAGAGGCTGGTTTTCTACTAATATCTAGTTTATCTTTTCCCCCCAATAGTAGAAGGTCTGAATTTAATTTTGATTCATGATCACTTTAAAGACTCTTGCTGGTATAGAGCAACAGCTGGGGTATCATAAAAAATGCATGGTGCAAGAACTGCACAATTTTTCAGAATTTAATTAAAATGACTATTTATAAAGGTGTATCCAGGATCTTTGGGAGACCAGAGGAGAACAGACAAGAAACTGTTACCACCCTTAATGTTGTAGGGCAAGGAGTAAAAGCCAGCAGTTTGATATATTACAGTTATCACTAGCTACTTTCCACTCCAAGCATCATATTGGATGTATCAGTCCCTTCAATAGTGGTAACAAATTGTGGCAATGAGACTCCCAGGGATTCAGTGTCATACAGTCCGTAGGGGCTGTGAGCAGAGTTTTATGTAAGTTCATCCAATTCCAACTCACGGGTTCTTAATCATATTTTACCCAGCAGCGTTTGAAGACAGATTGACATGTATTTGCAACCCAGTTCCTGTGTATATAAGCTGTATGGGATTTGCATAAAGCTGTTATTTATAAGACTGAAACTTTTTAGAAAAAAATATATTTTTTATGATACAGTTTCTTAGGCTCAGGGAATTCCCCTTTTATCCGCCCCACTCCCCTTACTATTGAAAAAAAAAAATTAAAAATTTCTTTCCCAAAGCGAGTCTCTGCAGGTAGAGATGATTCCCCAATCTTCTGTTAGTGGACAGCGTGCCAATCAAATCATGTCCTGAGTGAGGTGGGGCCAGAAGTGCTGAAATTGTATCTGATTTTTAACTGTGTGAGCTAGTGCTAAATTCTTAACCACTCTGATGTTTCTTTTACCTTTTCAACTCTCATCTCCCTTTTATCACTGTAGAATATCAGTCAACCTCAAATACTCAAAAATTGAAAATTTTATGTTGTAGATTATTATATGCTAGCGCAGGCAATTGTAACATGGTTATTTTTTTCCATGAAGGAAGAGAAGCAATAACAACAAAAAATATAATGACTTGAAGGTGCATTTCTTTCTCCTTCAACTGTGGTTCCATTGCTCCTGAGTTTTGTAGGGATATTTGACTTTGATAATTACAATTTGATCATGTTACATTTCATTAAAATTTTAAAATTAGTATCTATTGAAGAATAAGTTATCTTAGAGCATGCAATATTACAACTTCAAAAATGCTTAACTGTCATAAATTTGAAACATATCCCCATATAAGAATCTGAATAAATATATAATGAATTGCTTCAATGCGTTAGAGAAAGGTGAATTCATAAACGCTGAAATATTTTTCCCTGCTTTATTGCAGATGTCAGCATGCTGATTTTCCCCTTTATGATACAGTGCTGTGTTTGGGTCACTTGTGTGGTTTGATAGTGGGTCATAGAACTCATGACACAATACCCTCGGTTCCCACATGACGTAATCTACAGGAACCCACAATAGAAAGTCTTGGAGGTGTTGTTTCCTTATACTCATCTGAACAGCATTAAAATTTCATTTAATATGTAAAAAAAAAAAGGAAGTATAAACATGTAATATGATTTCTGTGATGCTACCTTGAGCCAGAAGCAGCCATCTGGATTTCCCAACAGATAACTGAAACTCTGATACATTCCAGAGAAATTCCAATATGTTCATGCCATATGAACTTGGCCTTAAAAATGAGTGGCTAAGAGGGAATTGCTTATTGGTCTTTGAGATGTCTTTCCAAGCTGTAGCTTTTATTGCTTCCCATGGATGTCCCTTTTCATATCATCCTAAGACACAATACAGACCCAAAGGGAGCCAGTTATTTCTTCTGTTCTTATATCTCAGAAACGTAAGAAATGTGCTTTGAAAAACCACTATGAGAAAATAAAAAGCCACTCTCCTTAAATTTGGATCTGTATAATATATATATATATATTTCATATATATATATTTATATATATATATATATATATAAAGTGTTGGAATCGTTGAACTTACACTTAGAAGGATGGAATAGGTAAAAATAAAGACTGTTAGGCTAACTCGGCTTATTTGTGAGGTATTTGCCAAACACCCTCAAAGATATTTTGTGTCGATACTAGATTATAATATTTAGGGAGGAATAGTCATCTATTTGATTAAGCTGCATTCTTATTCATGATTTTCATGATTAAACTAAGAAGAAACAGGTAAAAAAAAACACCCTAATTATAAGCCTTTTGGGGTTTGCTGACCTAGGCTGGAAAATAACCGAAACTCCTCCAATTATTTAATTTAAATTTCATGCTATCCTCATGTTGCAAAGTTTAACGTAAAACTTTGAAATGTGGGAAGAGCCCAAATTAAGTTCAAACAAAGTTCATCTAAGCTTTAACCCTCGACTGCCACACATATCAGAATTGCTCAAATGAGATAGAAGATTGAAAAGAAAACTTCATGAATCTACTCTATCCAAACTTCTAACCCCCTAGATGATACACTTTTTTATTTTTGCTGTAATTTTTTTTTTATTAGAATTGACTGAATTGATATATTCTCCCAGACCAGCCTACTTGAAAGTGAAGATACGTTGCAGTATGCATTTGCACTCCAGAATGAAAGGGGGACTCTTAATGAAACCATTAAATATACCTTGAGACTTGGATATTAGGTTTTATACTATTGCCTATTCCTATAATGCCATGATCCTATAATAGCAGAATGTTAAATTTGTAACTGCTACTAAAAGACTGTACTACTGTAGTAAATGGGGAGAAACTGTGGGAGGGAAGATGGGGAGGGAGAAAGTGGTAGGGGAGGGGGTTATCCCTACTCCTACAAAACTGAATCACAGAAAATTCCAACAATTAAAAAAAAACAACCCTAAAAAAGCTAAAACTCCACTTAGGAAGAAAAAAAAAAGGAAAAAAAAACCCCAGATTTAATTCAGATTGGTCTTAGTGACTATTGAAATTTTTAGTAGAGGGCCAGGGGGCATAGTCTAGTGGCTAAAATCCTTGCCTTGAACATGCTGGCATCCCATATGTGTGCCGGTTCTAATCCCAGCAGCCCTGCTTCCCATCCAGCTCCCTGTCTGTGGCCTGGGAAAGCAGTCAAGGACAGCCCAAAGCCTTGGGACCCTGGTCCCTCGTGGGAGACCCTGAAGAGCTCCTGGCTACTGGCTTCGGATGGATGCAGCACTGGCCATTGCGGTCGCTTGGGGAGTGAATCAATGGACGAAAGATTTTCCTCTCTGTCTCTGCTCCTCTCTGTGTATATGACTTTGCATTAAAATAAAATAAATCTTTAAAAAGGGGGAAAAGGAAAGTTTTAGTAGAAAACCAATGCAGAGGAGTTTTGGAAAGGGTGGGATCATAAAAGGTGTTTGTTGATAGATTGGTTCATACTTGTTCTCTCACTTGTTCTTTAATTAACAACATCATCACACAGTGGCTAGATGCATAAGCTTTGTATCATATCTCAAGCCAAAACTTGCTAAATATGGCTCATTACACACACTAAACAAAACTCTTTGAGCCTTTAATTTCTTAACATTACAAAGAGATAATTATTACATAAGACTTACTTCGTTGTTTAGTGGACAGAACACACCCAATTTGAGGTTATTACTAAATTAGAAAGTTTATTCCTACCTATACTCTCCTGGCTCCTGATTTCGACCTGGCCCAGCTGTGGCTGTTGAGATCATCTGGGAGTGATTCAGCAGATGGAAGATTTCTCTCTCTCTCTCACTCTCTCCCTCTCTGTCTGCCTTTGCCTCTCCCTATCTGTGACTCTACCTTTCAAATAAAATAAATATTTAAAAAGTTGTTTGAAAAAAAAACTTGGTTGAGAAGAGTTCTGTATTGTCTGGCACATGGGAATACAAACCTGTCATAAATTATTGCAATTCACTTCTTCTTTTTTTTTTCTTGCCAAGTCCCAAAATAGGAGCTGCTAATAATTTCAGAGAAAGGCCAAAGGTAGTGGTCAGATAATGTCAAACACTTACAAGCGTTTGCTTGCATTGTTCCTCTCACTTGCTTTCTAATCTGTGTTTCTTGCATCACTGTTGAATTTTGTAGCATATTTACTTTTTAAATTTTTATTTGGAAATTTCATAAGTAATCATGCCCTTTGAATATATAAATTGAGAAATGGGCATTTTTCTGGTAATTTCTGCCAAGTATTATTATTAATTTTATCCAGGATTATTTTTTAACAGTGCAGCTTATTAGGAGAGCAAATAACAGAAAAGCTATTAAATAAAATAGAAAGTTACCACCCCCTCCCTCATCCCGGTGTCCAGGATATGAAAATAGTACAGCTATTAAAATTGAGATAATTGAACCTCCAATTTGGCTCTTAGCTTTCTGGACTCTAAGATGAAATGAGAAATATGTGTATGGTGCTGTGGCATAACATGTAATACTACTGTTTGCAGTACCAGCACCCCATATTGGATGCCGGTTCGTCCCTGATGTTCAGCTCATATCCAGCTTGCTGCTAATGTGTCCATGGAAAGCAGCAGAGGTTGGCCAAGTATTTGGGCCCCTGCATCATGTGGGAGACTCTGAGGAGGCTGCTGGGCCTTGACTTCGGACTTCTTAGCTCTGACTCTTGCGACCATTTGGAAGTGAATCAGTAGATGGAAGACCTTGCTCTGCCCCTCTGTTTCTCTGACACTCTGCCTTTGAGAGAGATAGATAAATAAGCATGGTCATTGACATAACATTATCTTGAAGTATCTTCTGGTAATGACATTCCCTTACTGAAATGTCAATTCTTGCTGGCTCACACTGATGCCAAAAAGCAGTTATTCTCAGTGGGGTAGAGAAAAGAAAGTCTCTCTTTTGCTCTATTTTCCCCTCACCTGTCACCACCTATTTTTTCTTGAGTACATGTGAGATGCATGCTAGAAAATCCATAAGTGCTTGACTGGGCTTTCCAGGGGCTGACTTAGTGTGTGAGTTGCTAGAATCAAGTTGGAGAAAGAGTAGTGTTGGCTTCACACCCTGTTGGTATCAGTGGTTGATGTAAGGAAGTTCTGGTAAAATAACTGGTTGGAAAGTCACTAGGCTGAGACAGCCCCACTGACTTGATCATTTATGTACAAAAACTCAAACCCAGATCCCTGTAAATAGTAGACTGAAGTGCAAGCCTAGCCAATCTGAAAATGCCACTCAACTAAAGATTTTTTTTAACTTTAGCCAATCATGTCTTTTTCTTTTTCTTCTGCAAAGATCTTAGATGCTTCCTCTTGGTGCTTTCTTGGTTGAGCCTAAATCTCATGGCTTTCTTGCTGCCTGATTGATGAATTACCCATTTATTCAAATTACAATGCAGCTATATGCATCTTTTAACAGAGCCCAATGTAAAGAAGTGATGGGACCTAGGAAAGGAATAGAGTGCCTAAAACATACCTTATGTCATAAAATCTATACAAAGGAAAAATCAATTCATGAAAAGAAGGTACTTTTTTTAAAAAAAAAAGATTTATTAATTGTTATTGGAAAGACAGTTTAAAGTTACAGAGAGAAGAAGATACAGAGAGAAAGATCTTCTATCTGCTGGTTCCCTCTGCAAATGGTTGCAATGGCTGGAGTTGAGCCAGTCTAAACCTAGGATCCAAGGTTTTCTTTTGGGTCTCCTACACAGGTGCAGGGTCCCTAGGCTTTGGGCCATCTGCTAATGCTTTTCCAGACCACAAGCAGTGAACTGGATAGGAAATGGGGTCGCAGAGACACGAACTAGCTCACATATGGCTCCTATTCTTACAAGGTGAAAATGTAGCCACTGAGCCACTGTACTGGCACCAAGAAAGGCCATTTTTAAGACAATGTTAAATGAATAAAAACAGTATTGAAGACTTTAGTCAAGAATTATTGTTAATGGAATTGGAGAGGGGAAAAATAGAGATTGGTGGCAACAGGTATTAAGCCATCCTATGTTTGAGTGCTGGTTCAAGTACTGTCTGCAGCACTTCCCATGCAAGTCCTGCCAATGTACCTGAGAAGGCAATATGCAATGGCAGATGTGCTTGAACTCTTGCCAGTCATGTGGGCATCTTAAATGGAGTTCCTGGTTCCTGGTTTCCAACCATCCCGGCCCAGGCTGGCGAGTGAGCTGGTAAATGTAATCCTTTTCTTTGTCTCCTCCTTTCTCTGTGTTATTTGGCCTTTCAAAGAAGTAAGTAATTTTTTTTTTAAAATAAAGAAAGATATTGGTTGTTTGGAGTTTTGGGCTGGACAAACTTGCTATGCCTTTGTATAATACTTGACCTCCCTGTGTTTTAGTGCCAAAGTCCTTATAGAGAACTCTGTGTGCTTTATAGAGCTGTTATGGGGACACAGTAAGACATGCTTCATCATCTAAGCATCATATCTTGCATGAATGATGTCCTTTGTGTTTGTTCTTTCATGTTTAAAAAAATCCACTGGGAGAAATAGCCATGTGGGGAAAGCAATGGCTTCTTAGTATCATCTAGGCAGTTGTCTTGTATATTTACCATTAACACCCAACACCGTACTATGTCCTCAGCGCTTATCTCATTTCATCTTCAGCAGACCCTCAAACAGCAGCTCCCACTATTATCCACATATGTGGAAGCTGAGGCTCAGAGATGTAAATGAGTTCCCAAGTCTTTTATCTAATGTTCTTGGCTGAGCTGGATCCTCAGGCTTTTGTGGCTCATAGGCATTAGGCATTTCTCATCTTGTCATCTGTGTGGTGTCCACATAGTGTGGCTTCTTTCAGTTGCACAGAATGGAGAGTGGCTTGGGGCTTCATTGTGACATTGTTTCTATACCAGCAGTGCTGATCTTTGCCTTAGGATTTGCTTTGGAAAGAACAGTCAGTCAACCCATCCACAGTTGCTGTATACAATGTACCTGCCATCACCATTGACAACCTAATAAAGTTGTAACCAATGAATACATCTGAGACCTTTCTCATACTGCCATTGTTTTTCCTCAGGCTTTCTCTGAGAAAGTGCCCTTGTGGTCTTTGTCAGCATTTCACCCTTGCACTTTTTACTTTAGAAGCTTCTGGAAATTGTGTGTGTCTGAAACATTATGGTTTATTTTTATTTATTTATTTATTTAAAAATTTATTTATTTTGATGGGAAAATCAGATACACAGAGGGGGAGAGACAGAGAGGAAGCTCTTCCGTCTGCTGATTTGCTCCCCAAGTAGTCAAATGGGCCAGAGCTGTGTCCATCTGAAGCCAAGAACCTGGAGCCCATTCCAGGTCTCCCATGTAGGTGCAGGGTCTTAAGGATTTGGGCCATCCTCGACTGCTTTTCTAAGCCACAAGCAGGGAGCTGAGTGGGAAGTGGGGCTGCCGGGATTAGAACTGGTGTCCATGTCGGATCCCAGTGCATGCAATGTGAGGACTTTAGCTGCTAGGCCACTGCATGGGCCCACATTATGTTTTTTTTGAACACTGAGAGCATATATATAGAATACAAAATGAAACAAAGACAGAGAATAATAATTGTTTGAGGATGCTGTGACTAGCAGTGACAGAGGCCTGTGAGAATTTAATGGAGTTAATCTTTAGCAGGTGTGTTTGTTGATGTGTTACATCTTTCTCAGAAAGAACAAAGAGTTCAAAATGTTCCATAATATCATGAAAAGAGGTCCTGATACATGAGTGAGCCATCCTAGAGCTATACTCTTGGTGACGCGGTTCTTTCTCCTTGAGTCTACATCCTGTGGTCTGTTTTCAGCATCAGCCTCAGGAATTGGGCTCTAGTCAGAATTGGAAAAGTGTTTACAGTTACTGAATTTTTATTGCTACTATCTACAAAGTATTTAGGGCCCCAAAATATCATTTCATTCTTTCAGCATTAGAAGAAAAAAATGGACATAGTCATACATTTTATTTGTGTTTATAGCCATGTATTCACAAAAGGTACTTTTATGAACACACATATGTATGTTTTATGGAAAAGAGAGCCACAACTCGAAGAATGTGCACCTGTTTACAGCCAAACTCTGACTTTATGAGCTGCTGGGACTGGTGGTCACATATTCACTAGAAAAGACATGGTACCAAAAATGAAATATTCAGTTGGGTTGATTTCTGCCAAAGTAGTCCAGTGTCCATGGGTTGGTTCAGAATTCAGTGCCTCATGAAATTTTCCTATACCTTTAAAAAGAAATTCTACAACTATTATAAAAAGTTATACATTTAGGAAAAAGTACCTGTATGACTCTATTTGCAGATTCTTAAGCCAAGTTCATTCTTACAAGCAATTAGTTACACCCCAGGTAGTTGCTTAAACAAGCCACCCAAGCCAGATGGCGTCTGAGATCATCTCTCTAGTTGGTCTTGCACCAATTAGGTTTGGAACTACTAAATTCCCTCCAAAATGGAAATTTTGACTCCAACTTTAATTTCCACTTTTGGTCTTTTATAGATATTTAGATAAAAAATAGATAATTCCTCCTAATTGTAGTCGATACATACAGCTTTGAAGCCCAGTTTTGATTTCCTGTTTAGCTCATCCCTCTGCTTTTACAACTATCAAGTCACAAATGGATGCCTCCTGCTTTAAGACTCTCGTTCTGGGACTGTACCGTGACCTTGGAGTTTCCTCTCAAAGGAGCCCCCGGATACTCCCAGCTTTCATTTTCATTAGAGGTAGTATCTGCTCTTTGTGCTCTTGTGTGCAGCCTGATGAATTATCTTTGTTGAAGAAGAGAGCCTCGTGGCTCATATCAGCATTCCACCGGGAATTTCTTTTGACAAACATTTTGACCAAGGTTTTATAAATTGTAGAAGAAGTTATATTGTAATGATACTTTTGCACTTTGGTTTCCTGAAAATAGATTGTTTTGATTTTATCATCCTTCTAGAAAATGTGTGTTTACATTGACGTTTATGGTTAGAACCTTGAGACAAAGCCAAACCACAAGGCTAGATTTGGAGTGACTAGCACAGAGCTACAAAGTTGGGTCATCCTATCAAGAGAGTAAATCAAACACCGACATTGTGGCTGCTTGACTCGCACTAAATGAAGGAGGAAAATAATGACTTGTAGGTTGTTTCTTCTCAGGCTGATAGAAACCCCCCTTTCTCTCCCCATATTTGATTCTTTTGGCTACCAGCCCAGCTTAAATGGTTGTCAGGGACTCTGAGCCAGTGATTCTTAGCTCTGATCTCAACTCTTGGTCTTCAGCCCTCTGTGTTAACTCGAAAGATTGTAGAATCACAAAAGTGAGCTGCAAAGTAATTGGGGATTTTGCACAGACAAGAAACATGGGTTCTTACTTTGGTTTCAGACATTCTTTTAAGGGAGAGCATGCTTTGTCTTTAGAGAGCCTATAGAACTCCTTACATTCTGTGTAAAAGCAGTATAAATACGTATGTGTGTTTTTGTCCTTGGGAGAAAGTTCATTAATTCTTTAGCTTCTCAAAGTGATCTATGATGTCCCTGATTTGGGATGGGGGCAGACCAGACCAGGCAGGGCTACAACACCTGTGGGCCTCATGTGAGCTAGATTTGGGAAGGGCCAGATTGGGCTGACAGTTCCGACTGGTGCAAGCAAAAATTAGAGTGGGTGAGGGTTGGTTGGGCTTTGCCACATCATCAGATGGCAGAGGCTGACACTGGGGGCCAATTCTGTTAAGTTAAATGCCAGAACCACCTGGAGAGTGCATAATCCAGAAGTTGGAGTGGCCTATTAGGGAGATAGTGGGCACCTTCCTCGAGGGTAATCACTCTGACTGGGGAGCACCAAAACCAGGACAGGGATGGGGGGGGCGGGGCTAGACAGAAAGGACCCTGTGTGTGGGTTGGATAGTAGATTGGTTGGGTTGACGTAGCTTCAATGCCCATTGACAAGTACGAGAGCTAAATGGGATGTGGGACAGACTGAACAAGCCTGAAGTACATACTGGCATGCATGGGAACCTGGGTATGGGGCAGGCCTGGTGGGGGTTATGGGGAGTCTCTCCAACTAGGCTGCAGCTCCCACTGGTTTGTGTGAGGACTGAGTATGAAGTGGGTAGGATCGAGCTGGACTACAACACCCATTGGTTCAAGGGTATGACAGGGCTGGAAACAGAACTGACCCAGCAATTGCAATGACCAGCATGTACATAAGCTGACTGGGCAAAGGGCTGGCAAATTCACACAAGAATCAGGTTTGGGATCATCTCAGATGAAGTTTCTTTGGAGATCCCTCCAACTGAACTGCTAATCTCAGAACCCCAACCATGAAGAGACTTTGTCAGCCAGTGGATTCTGAATAGGTTTCATCGTGATTGGAACAGCGAGATTGGCAGCAATCCAGACCTGTTGAACTATCAAAACTGCTTGAGCAGGACCCTCGGAGCAAGCCTCACATTGGGGAGTGGGGATGGGTGGGAGGCTGGGTGGGGGTTCTCCCTTTGTTTCTGCCCTTACCCAAGATACTGGGAACAAATGATAATATTAGCATGGAAACAATGGTATTACCCACTTTCCTGTAACCTTTGACCCTTTGTACCCTAATCAACTAAGAAAGAACATTAAAAAACAAATAATTATGACCGGCTAAATGGAAGCAGACAGAAGCAGCTCAGCATTTTGAGGCTGATGACTGAGATTTTGCAGCCTGTCTGCCAGGCATCAGGGTTCAAAACAGACGAGAAGATAGAACTTCCTCTTTTGCTTTGTTTTTCCCTCTACTTCCTAGCACAGTGGCTACACCAGGATGTAGGGTACAGAATACATCAGCCTGAAACTAAACATCTGCATAAAAGAAAATGTTTGTTGCATATATAATGGTCGCTTCAGTTTCATAAACAATGAAAAGTGACAGGGGCTGTCCTCAAATCAAGAAAATGTGACAGCATACACTTCCTTTTGATCTTTATCGAATGAACGAATGAGTAAATGATAATCAGCATGGAGAATCAAAACCATTGATGAGATATTTTTGGCGCCACGTGCCACTACACATTCTGCATGTATTATGTTATCATTAGGAATTTCAGTACTGCAGCAGTATTATCTCAGTTCTGCAAATGAAGTAGTTAAAGCATTAAAGAATAAAGAACTTTTACAACATATCAGTACTCATAAAGTGCAGTAGAGAATTTAAATTCAGGTTTGTTGAAATACAAATCGTGGGCTCTAAATAAATGAAGGACAGCATCATGCAGTGGTTTATATACCGATTTCCACTCTTCTCTCTGTCCCCCAATACAGAATTGTTGATATTTGTCTTTGTGATGTCTGCTTTCTTTCAAACTCCGCAGTGTCTGAAAGTGCCCTCCTGCTCTTCCACCTTGCCCACGCCTTTATTAAGTTCAGTCAGAGATTGATTAGAACTTTAAGTCATAGAAGTAGCTGCAAATGTAACAAGTACGAATTGGTAAAATTATGACTAAAGGTATTTTTCAGGAAGGCAAATGGGTGGTGCGTGCTTTATAAATATATTAAAGAAAATTTTATAAAGAACACAAGTTAGCATTTACTACAAATTATTACATATATATGTGTGAAGGCATCTTTTTTTTAAGATAGTGTACTAATGGGCATATTGGCAGCAAAAATGCATTACCCTTCTAAATATCTGAAATTTAGCTCCCCCCCCCAAAAAAAAACCACCTTTTTTATGAAGACTATCCCATATAATAGTACATAAAACATTCTCTTTTGGATAACTGAAATCAGAGTTAATGAACAGTAATTTGGGAAATAAATTGAGATAGGACATTTTAACACCATATGCAAAAGTACTAAAACATAATAGAGAATTTACCATATCAATTAAGAGAATGTAAGAAATCAATAGGCAATCACTGCATATAGTCATTAGTATTTTTTTCTAAGATAATAGGGGAATTGGGAAGTTTTAATGGTTTGTAAGTACTAAATATCACTTCAGTTTTACTGAATTTGAGCCTGATTGTTGATCATTATGAGGACTGTTTAAGGTCACGATTTTGAAATCTTAGCTTGTTTTTCCCTAACAGGATCTCAGTTACAGTGGTGATGCAGAGTCGAATTCCTCCTTGAACTTGTAGTTTCTCTTGGGATAATTCAGATTGCTTTTGTGGGCTATTGTATTTATTTGTTATAACTGGACACTTGGATCTTGCATTTAGCACATTTTTGGGTTTCAAGTAACTTCTTTCTAGGGATCTGGCAAAAAGTCCAGTGAAGACTAATGTTCAAATCTTGTAAAGAGAGGTAGACTATAACTGAAGCCTCTCTAGCACTCCCCTAAGTTAGATCCCTGATTTCTTATGGATAATTGTGTTATATGTGTGTGATAATATAATATAGTATAATGTAATATACACACATATTTCTGGATCATTTCAGAACTTATTAAAAACTGCTGATCATAGTTTTTTTTTCTTTTTAAGGTTTATTTATTTTTAATTAAAGGCAGATTTTCAGATAGAGGGAGACAGAGACCTTTCATCCACTGGATCACACTCTAAATATCCACGATGGCCAGAGCTGAGCTGATCTGAGGCCAGGAGCCTGGAGCTTCTTCTAGGTCTCTCTCCAGGGTGGGTGCAGGGGCCCTAGAGCTTGAGCCATCCTCAGCTCTTTCCCAATCCATAAGTGGGGAGTTGGAAATGATCACAGTTTTAATGAGTAAGAGTTTAGGAAACATATTCATATGGCCTGTGGTAAAAGAGATCGTTTAACTAACATCCTTAGTTTATTATGTATGTTGTATTTACTTGCTTTACTTGTAACCTTGTTAAGAAGGACTTAGCAAGTCCTTACTCCTTGTTTTGTGTTGGCTTTTGGTGATTTATTATAAGGTGATGTCTCTCTTGGGTATAGTACTTAACTTACTTGTATTTATTTCTTTAGTTATGGTGTGTCAGATTTGTTTTTATTTTCACCCTTCTATGTTGAGTAGTATGAAATATATATATATATATATATATATATATGTAATTTGAAATCTACACAAAATAGGGAGGCAGGAAGGGTGTGTGTGAGAGAGAGAGAGAGAGAGAGAGAGAGAGAGAGAGAGACAGAAAGAGACAGAGAAGAGAGAAGAGTAGGGAAAGGATCTTCCATCTGCTTGTTCATTGCCTAAGTGTCTGTGACTGCCAGGATTGGGCTGTGCCAAATCCAAGAGCTTTAACTTCGTCTTCTATGAGAATAAGAAGTCACCAAGTCCTGTTTGCTTCATTTTCCTTTCAGAGCCCTTCTTGTGCCCTGGGAAAGCAGTAGAGGACAGCCCAAAGTCTTGGGTTTCTGCACCCACATGGGAGACCCAGATGAAGCCCCTGGCTCCTGGCTTCAGGTCGGCATAGCTCTGTCCTTTGTGGCCACTTAGGGAGTGAACCAGTAGATGGAAAATCTTTCTCTTTGTCTCTCCTATCTGTAAACCTGACTTTCCAGTAAAAATAAAATAAATCTTAAAAAAAATCTTGTTGCAGAAGGGAGGAAAGAAGGGAGAGAAAGGGTTGAGACAGAGGATGTGTCTGTGTTGCAGTCCTAAATTCAAAAATCTAATGAGAAACTCTGAGTGGCTCAGCTTGAGCTAAGATACTTATGGTGAAGTGAATCATTTATGGGCAGAAGTCATGTAGCAGTATGGTGGATGACATGAAGTAACTGAAGAAGTAGCACACATGGATTCTGGAATGTGGAAGGGGCCCTTGTCTTACTGTTTTCACATGTAATCTGAGGGTTTTAGGACACATTCACTAACTCAAAATTCAGTTAATTTTTTAAAATAATTCTTTTCAATAATTCAAACTAATTCAAAGCATAATTGAGTACCTAGTATGTATTGCACACTGAGTGCTTTAAACATAAGGTGGCTACTAAGGACTCTTATAACCGTATTACAACTCTCACAACATCTCCTAACATGGTGTTCTGCCAGTGCATGAGATTTTAACATGAAATGACAATGTAGCCCATTGTTCTGGTACCTGTGCATTTGGCATAATTATTTTTAGGCTTGCTCGTCTTTCTTAGTAGTGGAAATAAATACTTTAATTCCCCAGACGAAAAGAAACCTTTGTGTTTGCACTTTACTATGTCTTGCCTTTTGCAAACACTCCGTCAAGTGTTTGCTCAGCATTAGCATGAATACTGTATACAGAGCTTTCAGTCTTGAGTGTGCTGTGCCCTGGAGGATGACAAATCGGATTTTATATGTTATTCCTGATACGGTTTCTCCAAGTTATGATGTCATTTGTTTCTACAGCCTATTGCCATATGTTGGGAACCCATTCTTGTTTTTTCTTTAGCAAGTGCCTTCGTGAAGTTTAGTTTTTTGTTTTCCTGGTTTTTCTGTTTGCTTTCAGTGACTGCTTCCTGACTCCACTCATATTAATTTTGTTTCAGTCCTTGAACTTCTATTTTGTTCACTGTCTCAGGTATCAAAAAGAGTTAAATTCTGTGTTTATTGGATTCTTGTAACTGTCTACCTGACATCTTTGCTTGATTCTGATGAATTTCCCAAACCTAATATATCTGAAACTGAGTTCTTAATCTCCTTCCAAGGACCTGTTTTTCCTAAACTAGTTCTCATCAAGGAAAAAAAATTTATTCTTTTAGTACCTTAAGCCAATCCATTCCTGTCTGATTCTCATACGAAAGAATTAATCCCATCAGAGCCTTATTGACCCGAGCCTTGAAATTATTTAGTGTTGGACAATTTTTCACTATATCCTCTACTGCCATCCAGGTTTAAACCACTCTTTTCTCTCACTTGAAAATTTTATTAGTCTTCTTTACTGATCTCTCTTCTTCTGACATTAATCCTAGATTATATTCACAACACAGCAGCGTGAGGGACTCTGTTGAACCTCAAGTCAGGGACTATCACCCCCTCAGCCCTTTCAACTACTTTCAGTTCTTTCCTTTCCCCACAGTTCTTCAATCACCTGCAGGGCGTAGAAGGCCCATTAGCCACCCTACTGTGACCCTTGCACTTCTGACTTCAGCTCTCCCTCCGTCCAGGTCACACTGCTCTCCTGGCTGTCTTTCTAATAACATACTAAGAACCCATTCAAACAAGGATCTCTACTGTCATTTTTCCTCTCTCTGTGCGTTTCTACCCAAATACTCAGGCTGCTTTCTTATCTCTCTTAAGACCTGTTCAAATGTCACTGTGCTGGGCATGATAATGTCACCCACACCTTCACAAGGTGCTCAGGTTCTTTCCTTGGGACCTGTGAGGATGTTAGGAAACATGGTGAAGTATACTTAATGTAAATGCTTAGAATTAAGATAATGTTGATCCACTGAATTCAAAACACACTCTCTGGCATTAGTAAGTAATGGGAGAAAGTTAGTAAATGTATTGGGATATTTCAAAGAATCTAAAACTGGAAATCTAAAAGTCAGGTCTAGAGAATGTAAAAACCACTTTTGTTTTTCTCACCTTTATCTTCTGCTTCACTGTTCCTTCTGAGTAACTCTTACCCTCTGAAAATTAGATTTCTCCTCTCTACTCTATTTGCTTGATCCTAAGGCAATATCTTATTGCTTTACATCACCATGAAAGTTAATATCTTGGTTGAAATATTAAGTTCTAAAATCCTGGAAGACAAAAACTCATTGTCCTGATCTTGGTCCAGAGTGGTCATGACTGAATCTGCTAAACTGAGGTCACTGGGGAGGAAGATGTGGACATGTGTGGCCACTAGATGCTGCTCTTCTCAATGGTGTGGTGACCTAGGCTCCAGGAAGCTACTCCAGGGGTTGTTCACAAAGTTCACCTGCTCCATTTACTCATCCTTTTTGTTTAAGATTTTACTTTATTTGTTTTTATTTGAAAGGCAGTTATAGAGAGATTTGTACAGAGAAGGAGAGAAAGGGAGATTTTTCCAGTTGCTGGTTTACTCCCCAAATGGCAATAATGGCTGGAGCTGAGATTTGAAGTCAGGAGCCAGGAGCTTCTTCCAAGTCTCCCATATGAATTCAGGGGTCCAAGGACCATGCTCTACTGCCCTCCCAGGCCGTAAACAGATAGCTGGATTGGAAATGGAGCAACTGACATTCCAAACGGCATCCACATGGCATATCCATGCCACAGATGCAGGGTTATCTCACTACACTATAGTGGCAGCCACCATTTATTTATTTTTTTTTTAAGATTTATTTTATTTTTATTGCAAAGTCAGACATATAGAGAGGAAGATCTTCTGTCCGATGATTCACTCCCCAAGTGGCTGCAATGGCTGGTGCTAGGCTGATCCGAAGCCAGGAGCCAGGAGCTTCTGCTATGTCTCCCACGCAGGTGCAGAGTCCCAAGGCTTTGGGCCGTCCTCAACTGCTTTCCCAGGCCACAGGTAGGGAGCTGGATGGGAAGCATGGCTGTCGGGATTAGAAACGGTGCCCATATGGGATCCCGGTGCATTCAAAGCAAGGACATTAGCTGCTAGGCCACTGCGCTGGGCCACATTTATTGATTCTTATAGTTCTATTCTGACCAAGACTTTCATGATAAGACTTTAAATTTTCAAGAACATTCATCTTCTATTTTTTCTGGTTTTGAGTGCCTGGCATCTAGTAATAACTAGCATTTGTTAAATACTTTTAGTCCCAGTCCTTAGCTTTCATATGCATTATCTTAATCTTCATACAACAGACTATAGATGTGTGTTATTTTTCATGGGATAATAAGATGCATAATAAGGTGACCAAATCACACAGCTGGTAAGTGGTAGATCTGACACCCAAATCCAATTCTAGCCAAACTTTCACGTGCCTCACACGGTCTCTAATCATTTATTGTTAGTAGTGGTAAACTTTAGCCTTGTTAATGATTTGTTGTTGTCCTAAAATTTTAGTCAACTCCAAGAAGTTGCCCACATTCTGTCTCTGGAAGAGATCTTAAGTACCTAAACCAGTTTTAAGGAGCAAATGACTGACTGACATTTGGAAGACCGCATCAAGAGGGCATTTGTTGAGATGATAGAATGAATGGTATAGTCTTAACAAGATGAGGTTGAAGTGTCAAATATACTTATTTAGATTAGATCACTTCTCCATTTCTCTTTTAAACAACAAATCTCAAGTACATACATATGCATCCACACGCTTGGATGTAGGGCAGATCTCTCAGGGGCTGGTTCTTTGTCTTTTGTCTGGACTGGCTCGAGGGAGCAACTCTTGATCTCAGTCCTTAATCCCCGGTCCCTGTAAGACCAGATATTAAAAATCTCAGGATGATTTTCCCCTCTCGGAGGCAAGAACATACCTTACAAGAAGCACCTGCAGGGTTGGATTTACTTACTTTCCAGTTTCAGGAGAAGGCTCTGTTGTGGCAGCTCCTGGGGTGGAGGCACAATGTTATGTTTCCATATGACAGGGATAGTGTGGACTGAAACTAGTGCATTGATGAACTTAACAGCAGGTGCATTACCACAGAACTGAGGAGCTACTGAGGCCCCATTCTTTCTCCAGAACAGGTGGATTTTTTTTTTGTGAGTTTATGAGGCTGGATTGTGATAACCTACATTTTGCATGCCACCCCACCTGTGTCAGTCTGGTGCATTCATTATTTTTCCCTTCTTCTCCATCCTGAGACAAGCTCAGTACTTTCTTTGATCATTCTGGTCTTGTCTATCAATGAAAATTTTGTTCTTTCCACAACAGAGATTGTATGAAAAAAATACTGAAAACATTCCTTTAGACAAGGTCTACGGTTATAGACACACCAGATTTTCCTTGTAGGCACTATATGTTGCACATTCTTTCTTAGTCATTTTCATTTCCTACAGCTTTCCCTTGATTGGTTAGTAAGTAGTTAGTGTCAGACACATGACCTATAGAGGGAGACATAGGCTTTGTCAATGATTCAGGCTAACAGAATAATTCCAAACATTTTTCTGGCCACCATTTTTTTTTTTTTTTGGTCACGACAGTTATTTTTATGCCTATGAATCAGACAGTGAGATTACCACTTAACCAGGCCAGTTTACCACAACTCACAATTTGATGAGAAGTTAAATTTTCAGGTCAGTAACTTTCTTTATACTTCAGCGTCACGACTAGTAATGACATTACCAATGGACTCAAAATCTTACATCTATGGTCAGAGCCTGAAAG
The DNA here is from genome assembly GCF_017591425.1 of Ochotona curzoniae. Lineage (NCBI taxonomy): Eukaryota > Metazoa > Chordata > Mammalia > Lagomorpha > Ochotonidae > Ochotona > Ochotona curzoniae. The sequence goes on from NW_024465751.1 coordinate 10,190,323, forward strand.
CAAGATAGCATAAATGCTCACTAAGAATTTGCAGCTGAGTGTCTAAGACGAATATTTTTCTTTAATTATTTAAAAATAACTCATCTCAGTGAGGGCAACTGAGTGACAGCAAGAAAGGAAACGCTACGTGAGATTAGGATGGTGAGTTCCTTTGTCAGCAATAATGTGTGGTTTTACTCCTCTGTTTTTTCCATAGAGAGTACCCTGGAGACTGTATATTTTTATTTTAGATTTTTCTATGTTTTTATTTAGGAGGCAGAGAAACGAGGAACTGTTTCCATTTGCTGGCTTATTCTTCAAATTACCTGCGGCTGAGTTGCTGCTGCTGCTGGAGCCAGAGTAGGAACCGCAATGCGAGTCTCCAGCATGAGAAAAGGAACCCAATTATTTGAACCATCACTGTTATCCCAAGCTCCTACACTGGCTAGAAGCCACACTGAAGATCTACGTGGAACCCAGGCACTGTGGGTGTCTTAATCACTAGAACAAATTCCTGCTATCATCCCTTTAGATTCTCATTTTGTTTTAGGTCAAATAGGAATGAAGTCTTTGGGAAAGACCAAATGAGTGAACGTGTGAGAAGTAGGGACATTAGACTTTATCTGACCTAACGGTGACGAGAAGTTCCAAGAGGGTTTGTGCTACTCTGAGAAGAAAGTCCAAATGAGAAGGGCCTTCAACAAAGTTGTGGAAAATGCATATTATGAAAAATTATGCAAATGTATTCAAACAATATTTTAAATTTCACCTTTCAATAAACACTTTGCAGTTCCCTTGTTTGTCTCGGTGCATTTAGGAACTGTTGAGACAGGAGGATGAGGTGCTAGAAAGGAAGACACAGCTGACAGATGTGTGAATGGACTGTTACGACATGGTCACAGCTCAGATGAAATGGCGTCTGGAACGACAGGAGGGTTCACAGAGAAGATGCCTGATGGGGAGAAGCCTGCTGCCCACGCCAGCACAGCCTCACTTCATTGGAACTCACCTGTTTTGTCTTTTTATTTTGTAAATTTTCTGAGATGACATGTGCTAATTAGAAAAGAAGTGTTTATTATCAAGGCCTATAATTTGATACCAACATATACTCATTTAGGGCAAAGCCAACAAAAGAACGTAATGATGGGTCCTGCAGTAGCAAACAATGGTGCAATTACGCTGGAGGCTCCCTTTGTGGGGGTTCAATCTACCAACAAGCTGAGCCTTCTCCACTGTAGGGTAATAAAGAAATGCACATGAATTTAGCTATAATTTTTGTAAGCAAAATTTGAATAGTCTATATAAGATATAGATCTGAATGCTGTAGTAACTTGCTTCCATTTAACAGAGCTTTTAAAAACATTTCTGCTTTTAATTAAACTGTTTTATTGGTTTGTTCCCAAATACATGAGACTGAAAACTTACAAAGTTTATCTTAAGGTTAAAGAAAAGCAAAAAGAAAAAAATACAGAATCATCTTTCTAGACAAGAGAGCACAAGGAACTCACAAGATGCAATATAAATGAGCCACTTTTGCCAACAAAAGGAGGGAAAGATTGCTCCAATTTATTGACAATACTGCCCTTTTGCTCTTGTTAACTGGTTCCTATTTTTTTTTTATAACACATTAACATTTGTTCTCTTTTTTCTTTTTTTTAAAGTTAAAAATGCTTATCTTCACATCCATTTTGTTAGAAAATGAGAGGTTCACTTTGTAATCTGGCTCCTATTAAATAACATATCATCTAATAAATATTTTCCTATCTATATCTATATCTATATCTATATCTATATCTATATCTATATCTATATCTATATCTATATCTATATCTATATCTATATAAGAAATGAGCATACCTGGCTCTTGTGGGGTGTTAATTATAGGACCCAGCACAGCATTGCTGAATCCTCCTACATGGCCCTCCAGCGGAAGCATGTCAGCCAATCCAAGGCAACTTGAACCCATGTAGCTACTCTTCTTTCTGGACATAAGGAGCATGACTTCAGTGTTGTCTCTTTTTGTGGACTGAGTTGGAAGAACATGGGATCCAGCCCTCCCATTCTTTGGGTCAAAAGTAGTATGAGTTTGTGGGAGACTCAAAGAAAACTCCTGACTCTCGGATTGGCTCAGCTTTGGGCAGTCAGCCAGCAGATGGAAGATTTTCTTTATCTGTCTCTCCTCTCAATAAACCTGCCTTTTACATAAAAAAAAAAATTGAGTGTTGTGAAAAAGGTAGTGTGAACATACTTCAAAAAGTTCATACAAAATGAATATTAGAAAAATGAACTGCATGGATTTCAAGTTGTTTTTGCACTGAAATAGCTTTTGTTGTAATTCTTATTTTTTTTGCAAATTTTCTGAAGTACACTTGCATGTTAGAGACTAACAACATTTCTTCATAATGATGTAGTGGGTTCCAGTAGTTTAAAGCCATCTCAGAATCCATATCGAGAAGCTGGATTTCCGTACACCAGAAATAGAATTCAGTCATCCTCGCACAACTTCCGGTTCTATACTTTCTCCCGCTGCCTTACTGTGATCATTCTAGAGGTTTGCCTTATGCAACTGCCATCTGATGCCTACGTGTCTATCTGACAGCAATTTGCCATCTACTTGCTGGTGCCAGTAACTGCCATGTCCCAGACTATAGGGACCATCTGTTAGTCACAGCAAACTTCTGGAGCTTATGTCTACTTGCTTTAAACCCACGTAGTAAAACTCCCTGTGGAGAATCTGAATATACCATGTGCCCCTATAAAGGCCTTGGATTCTGGGTTCCTCTCTTTCATGGCCTCACCTTTTATTTCTGCCTTGTATGAGCAGTGGGCCCTGGCCTTTCCCTGCAGTTCATTGCGTTCTTGTTCAGGATCTGTAAGTGAAAATCTTTGATCCTGTTTCATATTGTGGTGGTGTAATGAGCTTGACATTTTCATCTGAAGAACCAGGGATATCCTATTTCTCTCTCTCTCTCACTCTTTACCTCTTTCCTCCCTCCAGAATTCCCTTGATAACACAGTTTGGAATTCCAGGCCAGAGCAGTGGTCAAGTAGAATTCACTGGACATGGGTCCGACAGGAGCCACTGGGGGCGTCTGCGCATGCAAACTGGTCTCCTGCGTGATGTCATAGAACTAAGCATTACTTCAGATAAAAGAAGTAACCGTGAAAGACACACTGGAAGCACCCACGTCCACCTCTACCTTGTTTCACATTAAGGTGGAGTGGTTAGACACTTGAGAATTGCAAGTCCAGTTTAGCTGGGGGCTCTTAAAACAGTTGAGAAGCCATTTCCTCTTTGGACTTAATCTGGAAGATATTATTTGTACTAAAATCCTACAGGCTATAAATTTCTCTCCTATTATAGCAGAGATCCAGAGACATGAGTTACCGGATACTGAAGGCAGAGAAAGAGGGTTATGTTTTCTGAATAAATAAATAAAACAGTCAATTTTAGTACTTGAAGTGACAGGTGTTAGAATTTTTTAGAGCATGATGGTAGATACTGAAATCTCATAAGAAATGCCCTGGAGAACCACAGTCTGTGAAGTCAGATCTTTCAGCTGTTTCAGACTGAAATCTGATAGTTGTCTGAATGCAATAAGAAGTGTCCAGATATAAAAGGTGTAACTATCATAGTGCAGATTAGAAAGATGGAAAAGAACAGTATTGTTTGTATGAAAAGCTAATTGTAGAGCCTAGAGCAGAGGTACATTAAATAAAATGTAATGGAAGCAGTTTGTGTATAAAACAGTGTTGCAGCTGTCAGAGCTCTGCACCTGTTCCCTGGTGCCTGCTCTTCCCCTGAGCTCCAGAGATGCTTTCACTGCTCTCTCCAGAGAGCTTCCTCCTAGGCTGCAGGTCCCAGGGGATCTTTGCACCCCAAAACGTGAATGGATTTTTAGGTGTACAGTTTCCCAGTTCTCCTACCCTTTGGATCATACAGATTTGAGGTATTTCAAAACTGGTTGTTCTTAGACTGTGTTCTGAGGACTTTGAAAGAACACTGGAATTCTTGTAATCAATGTTAGACGAAAACTGTTTTTAAATTAATACCTGCATCTCATTCTTGTCTTTGGCTTACGCTATGTAACAAGGATACAATGGCGTTTCCTAGAGGCTGCAAAACATGATAATGACACTCTTGTGAATTCTTGTGTTTTTAAACATTTTAGTCTTCTGGCAAAATTTCACATAAGCTAATTAGACAAGTTGTAGTGCCAAGAGAAAAAAAATCCATACGCTGTTCAATTGTACATTTGTATCTGACAGCTAATCAGATGCTCTCTGTCAACAGTGCTACTTGACATTATACTCTGTAGACTGAATGAATGTGCGATGTGTGAGACTTCCAGAGCCTGAGATATGTTCATAGGTCAAAGCAAATAACCTATGTCAAATGGGAGAATACTGCTGGTTAGTTCACACAAGACACTTTGAGTCTTTTACCACCTATGGTACATTATGCTTTAGATTAGAAAATCAACTTTATTCCATAAGCATGCCATCATGTTTATTTAAATATTTTCTAGGGAGACATAATTATCCATGTTCCTATTTATTTGTTGGAAAAATCAAGGTTTCAAAGTTATTTGTCTGATCTGTGGCTCAAAGCATGTATGTTTTATCCATCTGATATCGAGTTTAAACATTGTTTTGAAACTTATAAGAAGACATATCTGTAGAAGAGAGTTTTTCACCACTTGTAAAATAGCCTAAATCAAATTATTTTATACATATGCAAACATACATACACACACATACATATATATATATACATATATATATATATACACACATATGGGTACATGTTTTTGAACCACAATCATATGGAGAAGGGTGTCTATTGTTGGGTGGGTCTTGTTAAGTAAATACATAAGAATTCAATTATTTTACTATCTTCTGGTAATTGGCTCATTCGGGAGCAAACTATGATAAACCATCACCCACCTATATTCTATTTTCAGTATTAGCTATTATTAGTACTTTCCTAATACTTCATTTTGTTAACTCCAAGATACCTTGGATTTAAGATTCACTGTTATCCCATAAATCATCAAGAAGGAAGAAATCATACCGCCAGTTAAACTATAACTTGTTATTGGTTTCCATTTGTTAAAAGAACTCTTCTAGATGTCTGGAATATGTGAGTTTGTATCACCTATCACTTCTTCAGAAGGAAACCACAAAATGTCATTACCATGTCCCTAAATCTCTTTGACATTCTACATTAAAATTAAACTCACAATTCTTGTGATTGGTCATGAGGGTCTTCTGTACCTTCCCAATTTTTGATGCTTTTTCCTCCCATCCCCCACCTTTTTTTAAAAGATTTATTTATTTTTAGTGTAAAGTCAGATATACAGAGAGGAGAAGAGACAGAAACGAAGACCTTCCATCTGATGATTAACTCCCCAAGCCACTAGAACGGCTGGAGCTGAGCCAATCTGAAACCAGGAGCCAGGAACTTCTTCCAGGTCTCCCACGCAGGTGCAGGGTCCCAAGGTTTTGGGCCATTCTCAACTGTTTTCCCAGGCCACAGGCAGAGAGTTGGGTGGGAAGCAGGGCTGCCGGGATTAGAACTGGTGCTCATATGAGATCCCGGTGCATGTAAGGTGTAGACTCTAGCCACTAGATCATTGCACCCAGCCCCCCCTTTTTTTTTTTTTAAATTGGTAAGGCAGATATACGGAGAGAAGAAGATAGCAGACAGAAATATCTTCCATCCATTGGTCCATTCCCCTAGTGGCCATAATGGCAAGACCAGAGCTGATCTGAAGCCAGGAGCCAGGAACTTCTTCCATGTCTCCCACTCAGGTGCAAGATCCCAAGACTATGGGCCATCCTATACAACTGTCCCAGGCTACAAGCCAGGAGCTGGATGACAATTGGACATGAACTGGCATCTACATGGGGTTTAGGGGGGTGCAAGGCGAAAATTCAGCCACTAAGCTATCACACAGGGTCTGACACTTTTTCTTAAAGTTTTATATTGTCACTTTCCTAGTTGCTTTTATCTTCAACTGAATCTCTTATTCCAGGCTGGAATTGTGCAATTTCTGTTCAAAGTCAGAGGAATTTTTTTGACAAATTGATATTTGATGATATAATGGCAGTTCTGAGTGATGCATAGCTCAGTTATATCAGTATTTTATTACTTCGTGATGTCTTTAAACTCCTTTATGGAATCTGGCAATTTCTCCTGCTTGCAGTTGCATCATTTGGTGTGTGATAGGAAATCCTTTGGCATCCGTTTCAGGAATCAAATGTGACCAGCTTCTTCTACTTGTGTAAATGCTTTGCCAGAGAATATGAAATTGTGGTTATGATAGTCATGATAGTCTAGCATATATCAAAATCTCATTGGCTTAAAACCACAGAGGTTATTTCTTGCTCATAGCATGTGTTTTTCTGTGTTGGCTGGGAGCTTTTCTCCATCCTCTTTGCTCTCTAGGATAAATGCTGGTGGAGAGTGGTCACTAGAACAGAGAAATATTAATTGCCTACTGCTCTTTTTAACTTGCTTAAAAAGAGAATTTTTTTTTGCTTTCTGTAAGTTCCAAGAAGACAACCCTGCTTGTTGTTTGTCCTAGAAGACAACTCCCGTGTTTCCAGTCAATTTCCTCCGACATTACCCAAAATCTGAGTGCTCACATTTCTCTGACCATATGGCCATATGCATCTTCAAGGACTTGGAGAAAGGCAGTCCTACCAAATGCCTGGGAGAAGAAGCAAACAGGTTTGGTGGACAGTAGTGGTGGATACCATAGCTTTCTTTCTCGGTCAAAAAATATCTGCTCACTCTCTTTACTACCTACAGAACATAGCCCGCCAAACAATCAACTCTCAAACCGAATCCATCACATTTTCTCACCTTGAAAAGCAGAATCTGTGATGGTATGACAGTTTCTCATAGGGGGAGCTGTATGCTTTCTCTATCAGGTCCAAATGTTCTGTGTTTGACTCAGAGACCTGTGAACTAACAAGACAGTTACAGCTCTGCTCCTCTCACCCACTCTCTATCCTGCACAATTAATACCAGAGACAAGGAGGGACTTCAAAACTGTCAACACTTCCATTTATACAGCAAAAGACTGGGGAGTCACAGAGTCTCTTCTGGAGTGATTCTGAAATCTTCTTGGGCAGACATTACAAAAGTCTCCTGGTGTGGAGGTGGAGAACCTGTCTTGATTAACCGTGGATGGAGGATGTATCTCCTAACAGAGTTGTTCTTGTTGAACCTTAAGCTTACCCTCTGATAGCTATCTTAGGTCTCCATCAGTGTTTAAATGGCTGTGGAACCTATATTGGCTTTAAATGTTAAATAGCATAGTCACTTTTAATCTAGCAAAGTGGTTCTTTTGGCAATGTAATTTAGTAAAAAAAAAAAAACCAAATTTCTTATTTATTGAATTCCAATATAGAGGTTATAGTTATCTTACAGACAAGAATCTCTTCTTGATTTCTCTACTTGCTATTTAATTGTGGAGATGTCGCCGTAATCCTTAATATATGTTTCCCAAGGTAACTTGGCTACTTGTCAGTATTTATCTGGTACTAGTCACTTAATGTGAAATACTTCAATAAAGAGGTGGCCTGGTAAATGTTCAACAATTGAGTTTATAAAGAAAACCTGTCTTATTCATGATATTTTCTGATTTTTGGAGTATAAACACTCCCAGGGTTCATTTTAAGCTATGAATGTGACCAGCAGAATTACTAACGATAATCTGGATTCACTATAAAGTTACAACAGATATAAATATCTCCAGTAGCATAGCAAGTAGTAAAATATCATAAAATAATTAAGAAGTGATTGGTTTTGAATATTCATTATCTTATTTAGCTTTTAAATGGCTCTATTTAACAACTATCTTGCAAATTCTAAAACCTTCACCTTTGGCTCTCTCTGAGCTTATGTAAGGCAGTTCTAGGATCTCACAGTTCGGATTATTCTAATGTTCTAACCTTGGGTATAATGAGCACCTTCTTATTCCCCCCACCCCAGCTGGGATGTTGAGCTTTGTTTCCATTTATCAGCTTAAGATTCAAATAATTATCTCCTTAAGTCTTGAAATTACCAGCTAAAAATAGAATTTCTCAGTTGTTGTACTATAAGTTTGAGAATTGGTTGTTACTTAGTAACTTCTAGCTGGCAAATTACACAATAGATTTTTTTCATGTTGAAAGGTTGGTACACACAGGAATCAGTTCTGGCACCTCTGGCAGGGTTTGTTTGCCCCCTCTCCTCCCCAAACTGGACCAGTGGACTCAGAAGTCCAACTATGGGGAAAATCACAGGATCTGTGAGCTGACCATGAAGTGCATGTGTCAGAACTGGCTCTCCTTGGTTACTGAAGTTGGTATAGTGGAAAGTGTGCCCAGATGCATATGGGGGACAACCAGTTCATCAGGCCTGCAGAGGATGTATAGTACCATGGAGGGCAGAACAAATTGGGCAACTCTCCAGGCTAAGCTTTGACAGCGAATATCTGGGCAAGTGCAGATTCTAAAGGGGCTATGTTGGCCGATGGACCTTGGAAGGATTTCAATGAAATCAACAACAACATCACAGAACTATCAAAACCACTTAGGCATTACTTTTGGAACATGCTCCACTTTGGGGACCTTGTGATGACCTTGGGTGGCTGTCCCCCATTCCCGGGTATTGATAACAGTTTGGCTGCAGGGAATGGCTCTCTCCCTTTCTCTCCCACTTTTCTTAGATACAGGAAGAATAAAAGGAGATTGGAAAGAGTTGTCTTTTCCATTTTCCCCCATTACCCAACCCTCACATCCTAATAGATGAGCCCCTTGGGCATGCATCTTTCTAAACTATGTAAACATTATCAAAATAAAATGAATTTATTATTAAAAAAATGAAAGTAACCCAAACCAAGTGTTGTTGGTTTAGCTTAGTGTAGAATCCGAGATTTGAAAGTTCATAGAATTAAAGGAGGGTTTTGGGAACAACACAAACGGGAATTTTCAGCACGATTGGAGCTTTGATTCAAACTTACTTGCCTTCTGTATGTCACTTTTCTTTTACAAATTTCTAACTTTTAAGTTTTAAGGTTTTTTAATTGGACAACAAAGAGAAGAAAAATAATTCAGAATGGAAATATTACGTTGGCTTCAAGGCTGAAACTTTAAAAAATTACTAAAATAACCTGTTCGTTGACATAGGCTGTCTTTGTTAGGCAGCTAACCAATTTTAAGTTATAGTTTATGCCTGTTTTCACATATTTCACAGGGGTGAATTTTTCCAGTCTAGAATAAAATTGGTCTAACTCAATGAAATCATCTAAATGCATGGACTAGATAGATGTCAAAGAAAGTGGAGAATATGAATGTTAAGATGAAGTGAGGGAAAAGGAATTGGTGAAAGTGGTTCCCTCCCTGTAGACTAGTGTGAGTGTGTCTGAACTCTATGGCATGATCAAACAGCTTTGGGAACTGAAAAACTTGCTCTATGGTAAGCAGTGTCTCTGACAATAAGATTGCAATTATGGTCAAATGTTTTTCCTGCTGAAGGAAAGTCTGCCTACCAGTAATGCAGAGTGTGGGCCTGGTATTAAGTCCTTTTTCCTGGGAAGACTGAGACTGGATGTTGGTTCCTGAATGGGTGTGAAAGTCAAGGTGAATACTATAAATTCAATCTGAAACTGTTTGTCCTATAGCCGAGGAGAGGAACAACAGATTAAGGCCAAGGCAGGGGAATGTAGACTAAACCAATACACTGAGCTGAGGTAGAACTATCTGAAACAGGAGAAATGGCTGATCACTAACTTCGCAAGCCTTTGTGGCTGCACCAGGTGAAACTCATGTTTCTCTTAGTTATGCTTGAACAGCCTAGCCAGGGGTTCAAGCATTCTTGCTAAGCAGGGCAAGATTTCCTTGTCTGGGTTTGGGGAGTGGGCACCTCTCCTAAGATGGAGTCCAATTCAGCACGGATTCTTTCATGTTAAACTTGTTGTTTCAGTACAATGGTCTGGGATCATACTCCATGGGGAAATCTAGTTTATTATAAGAACAGGACAGACTAAATAGATTCGTCATTCATACTAAACATATACTTACTCTGTAACAAAGACAAATTGATGATATTTATGTATGTGTTATAGGATTGGAAGTGGCTTAATTTGTTGGATTGAATGAAAAAGTAGAGAAAAGATGTATGTGAAAAAAAAATCTATGGGCACAGTTGGTCATATTTAATTTACTGGCCTAGTGGTCACACGTCCCTCCTCTCCATTCCTCATCATTTGATCTCCTATGGTTTTTTGCTTGTGGGGGTTTGGGAGGAGAGACTTAAAATTATAGGCAGAGGATTGAATTTTAGAGTAAAAATGGTTCTGTATTATTTACCTATTTCCTATGGGTGTCTGAGTATTTTTTGCTGATGGGAGAGTTGAAAAGCAAATATATATACAAAATCCAAAGGCGCATCATTTACAATGTTGCCTGCTTAGTCTTTCATTGCTTTTGGTAAGGAACAGATGTTTAATAAATTTTTATTTATTTAAAACATAGATAAGGCTCTACTTTTAATGACAATAAATGACCCTATATGCAATTATTTCCTTATGCTACATTAGCTTGCATTTTATACATCTTAAGGTGACTATTAACTGAACTTCTTAAGAAACATTCCTAACTTATGTGCTCTGCATTAATTATTTTTAAAATATTTGTTGAAAGCACTAGTGAATTCACTTGCTCTGAATTTCTTCCAAATACATTAAATGAACTTGTGGTATGATTAATCACAGTAGATTCTTTTTTAAACTTCCCTTAAACCAACATATCATATTTTGATTTAGCTTGCCCCCCTCTTTTTTTTTTTTTTTGATTCCTTGTCTCCAGTTCTTTTAATTAGAAACCAGATTCCCAGAAAAAACACTCCTTGGCACAGATACCAATTCTATGAAACCAGTGGACTGCAATGCTGTTACGAATGAATCTCCCAGTGGGATGGGGTATCTGAAGTCAGGTTGTTTTCCAAGGGTTGACACTGGGGCCCTAGCTATGACACTACAGCCCAATTCAGTCTTTTATTATTCTTGCTCTGTAACCTGACTTTGCTCCAGGAAGAGGAAATCCATGGGCTTAATTGAAGACAATCAACCTAAGGTCAGGAGGGTAATGCTAAACAGACTGGAGTAAAGGTAGCATGGAAAAAGGTAAAACATACCACGTTCAAAGATTAGACTCAAAGATGCAAAACAAATGCACCTGCAAAGTAGAATATATTTGAACCCTAAAATATACAGAGCCCTGGGGAAATACAAAAATAAATCAAACTTATTCAGTTTATTGCTTTTCTACTTCCCTGGTGGCTTGTTCAGCTGTTGCAGCAGTTTGGGCCGGTGGCTTGCATTGCTGGAGTTTTAGGTGTTTGTCCTGGGGTGCCTGTGAGAGCAGCTGTTGGTCAAAGAAGCCTCAGTGCCTTTGTTGAACATCAGCTCCCAGACTTCACAGCTTCTGATATTAAAGGGCTTTGATGGGGACTTAGACTCACTGAGATCTTAAATGGCCTCTGTAATTGCTTTTAGGTGATTTGCTTCTTGGCCTAGCACCGTTTTCCACTGGTGTCTAAATTACACGGAGAGCAGAATGCTGCAGAGAGAAAGGAATGAGTAACCTTGTCAGTGGGATCTTCTTTGAACTCGCCACCTTTCCAGCGCAGCTATGGCCAGCAAACTACCCGGTCAAAGAGACTGGGCATTCCAAATGGAGTCTCCACTGCAAAGGTCATGGAATCAGCTGTTAGTTTCTCTTGAAAGGTGGTTGTTTTTTTCCCACCGTTTTATAGATGGAGAAGTGAAAGTCTTTTCAAATTCTCCTTGTTAATTCTTACGTGATAATATAGTTTTCAGGAAACCAGATGTGGGACAAAGTGCCTGACTCCAAAGCTTGGCTCCAGCATTAAGGCTGTGGCTCTGAGCAAGTTAGTTGTCTTTCTGTGCCTTGGCTTCCTTATTCGAGGTTAGGCAAAGTAACCGTTTCTACCTCATTTGATGTGAAAGTGAATAATGACTTAGAGTTCCTTAAGGCACTTAGAATCATGCCTGATTGTTGATAAGCACAATCAAAATGTCCTCTTGATTCACCGTTGCTCCTGAAATCAAGAGGGAAAAACATGTTATAGCATTCAGAAACTTTCACATGTTTGAAAGTTAATTTGCAATAAATGTTTGTTTTACATAACAGCTACCGCGGGGTCTGGGGATACCCTGTAATCAAGCACTTGGATCGTTCTGTAGTCTGACAGATGAATGGTGACAGTAAATGGAAAAAATAAATCAGTAAATATGCTTGTAATAGTTGAGGACAGATTTGGGCTGTGAGTAGTTACAAAGCCTTACAATTCTTAGAGCTTTTTCGTGTTTTGAGATTTGGATAACTGCATTGCAGATCCAAAATCATATTGAACAGCAGTTCAATTATTGGAGCTCAGAAATTTCCAAGCTCCAAGCTAGAATTCTTGAGCCCCAAATATCTCCTCTTATAGTTTTGCAAACTGAAAACAGAGAGCTTGTGTGGTTTGCTCATGCTCACACAGCTGCTGGTGTCAAATACAGGACCGGATGCCCAAGTTTTTTACATTTGAGTGCAATATTTTGTACTAAACTCAAATGTTTTCAAAAGCATTCCCCAAATACTAATGCCATGAAATGGGACGCTTGATGACATTAAGCAAAGAACATTTTGTGATTCATTCTTTTTTTTTGCAAACCTTTTTTTCTTTCTCTAGTTAGAGCTTTTACTTCACTAATAAAATTTTAAATCTGCAGTGCTGCACACTTTCCTACTTTACCATATATTCTTTCGGTAGCATCTGACAACATAGTAGACCGGATGTTTCATGTTGTTCTCAACAATAGGAGCTTTAATGATCATGACATTGGGAGGAGAAAGCCTGGATTGTGACTCCAATCATTACAAGCAACTCAGAAAGTGTCTATGATGCTCATGATGCATTTCTCTCCAGGGGCATCATTCATTCAAAAAGAACTGGGTGCTCCCTGGAGTCTAGGAGCTTACTCTTCTGCATGAGGCTGATCTGATTGTAAATGCTCTGTACTGAGCCCAGTTAAGGGACCCAGGGTTCTCAGTGCAAATAAGTCTCAATAATGTGAAGACTTGACTATTTGTGGAAGATACTGTGTTGAGCTGTATATTCTTTTCTTTTTTTTCAAAGAATGTGCTTTAAAGGTAAACAACAAAACAAGCAAGCTCATAAAAGTTGATTTCATTATGTCTCCTATCCAATGACACTGTCAGAGGAGCATAATTGCTTTACGCTTTGGCTATTGAAGAATTTCAGTTTCATCATGTTCACTAGACATTGAGGGGAGTGATTCTTGTAACATCTGTGGTTAAATCTGTGGGTTTTAACCTAAATGAACCTCCTGGTATGTATGTCGACATGCCTTCCAAAGAAAACATGGTTTCTTTTTGTGTTAAGATATTCCAGAAATGTTGCTCAGAACTTGGGGATGAATTGTTCTCAAAATAGTACTACTTGGTTTGGACATGCTTTGGGCAGGCACACCATGTGCTTGAAGCATCTAAATAGTATTAGGAAAATTTTGGATTAAAAATGATTGTAGTATTATACTGCTACACATACTGGCAAACCAGGGTAGGGGGCAGGCCTGGTGGGGGTTATTGTGGGTCGCTCCAACTAGGCTGTAGCTCCCACTGGTTTATGTGAGGGCTGAGTATGTGCTGGGCAAAACCAGGCTGGATTGCAACACCCATTGGTTCCAGTGGAAGTCGGGAATGAAAACAGAACCAACCCAGCAATTGCAACCACCAGCTGATCAGGGCGATGGACTGTTCCGGGCCCTGTACTTGCTAGCACATACAAGAATCTGGTCTGAGAACACCTCAGACAAAGTTTCTTTGGAGATCTCCCCAATCGAAATGCTGGACTCAGAACCCTAACCAAGAAAAGAGAGAAGAAAGAACAGGTCAACCAACCATCTCAGCTATATCTTGGCAGCAAAACATGGGGCAAACAGAGACACTATGATGGACTATGTCAATCAGTGGATTCTTCAAGGACCTCATAGTGCTTGGAGTGGCAAAATTGGCAGCGATTCATAACTGTTGAAATATCAAAACCACTTGAGCAAGAACCTCAGAGCATACCCTACATCCGGGACCTGGGGAGGGTAGGAAATTGGGTGGGCCTTCTCCCTTTATACCCCCCTTTAAACATGAAGGAAACAATATGGAAAAAAAATAGTCTTACCCACAAAAAAAAAAGTCAAAAAAAAAAAAAGATTGTTGTATTATAGATTTAAATTGCTCCATATTCTGTTGAAATCTTTAGTCTTTTGAATATTTATGGTATTTTTCTTCCAATCACTTAGCTTCCAAGTTCATAATGATCTTTATTTCAAAATATTGATGACTTTGGAAGCAAGGCTTGTGTAGATGGAGCTCATCTATGCTCCAGGAAACATATGCTAAAATGTACTCTCCAAAGGATTGACTGGTTTGGCTATATGTCAAAATAATGAAGGACCCTTTCAAACTTTCTGATGCCCAGACCACTTACTCCTGGATGATTGTATTATTATTTCCAGGGAGAGTGTTATATTTTTAAATAGGATTTGGTTCCTCAATTGATGTAGCTTTTTTAATTCCTAAAGTCTGATGTTACTAGATCCAGGGATGAAGGATGGAGACTTGATCCATTTACAGTGTCTGGGAAATGAATTAGTGAAGGATCCTCTGGTTACTCGGGGCTTGTCTAGAAAGTTCTTCTTGCAAAAGGGTTAGTTATATAAGCTAAGTTTAGCACATTTATTTTCTCTGCTTCCTGATCTAAAATGGGGTCCTCTGTTTGTACAAGTTCTTCCACACTCATCAGACCAATGGGGTCACCTGCTCTTGGACTGAGGATCTTCAAAATTGTAAATTGAGACAATACTTTTTTCCTTGCTATGTAGCACGTATCTTACTCGTACTAATGAAAAGCTGACTAACACATTTGGGATCTTCATATCAGTTTTTTAAAATTTTTTAGTGTCCAGATGATTATGTGTGGTCAATGTTGAGAAATATAACCTTAGTCTACATTGTTAGTTTGTCCCACCTGGCTTATCTGTAGTCATATTTCTCATCTTGTGGCCATGAGCTGAATCCAGCTTGAAGACATCTTGTTTGGTTAGGGTAGAGTAAGATGAAATAGTTCAAATTAGATAGCTGCTGGGCAAGGTCTGCTCTGTTCTGTGGGCTCAGCATTGGCAATCACAGATGTGAACAACCCAGTCGCTTCTCACACTGAGCTGTCTTGCCTGGCTCCTACAGACTTTAGTGTTTGTGATCCTTTAAGAACCAGAAGGAGTGTTCTGTGTCGAAACTGCACTAACACAATAGCAAGATTAGTTGAAGATGACTAGACATACATTAGAGGATGAAACTATGCATTGTTTAAAGGACTCTCCCCTATATGAGTTCCAAGTGGGATGAAGAGATTTTCCTGAGGTGTTTTGCAACCTGACACTCCAGGCAATGTCTAGTCTGTGTTCTCGGTGGCAGCAGAATCAGGGGGAAACTGAGTCTTCCTTGAGATGAGTGAGACTGGCTTAATGTTGCAGGTGGGAGTGGCAGAAGAGGAAAAGAATAGGATGAGAAGCGCTGTTAACAACTAAGAGGGTTCGAAGTAGGCAAAGCTGCAGATTGCAGCCACGAGAGTGAGGGGGAGGAGTTTCTTGTGAATAAAGTGGGTGTCACAGCCTTGTCTGGCTTGCTGCTTGGTCAGTCATTCCACCTCTTTTCAGACACTACTCAACAACTCATAACACACTGAATAACAGCGAGACAAAACTAGGGCTCTCTCAAGAGTTCTGAATAATACTGGGGAAAGGCTAATTTTTTATCTCCTGTTCCCTTGTCAGGGCAGATAAAAGAGGAAGATAGGTTGCCATGAGTGATGCTTACGGGGACAGCAAAAGTGAGTTGGGTAAGAAACACAGAGAAGAGTCAGAGACCTTCTAAGGCATTTGTTCAGTACCTTCTGTTAAGAAGTCAACACTCTCTGATCACTGAACAGAGTCAGTACACAAATTAACACCTGTTATCACATCAAATTGTAAGGATGGGACTAGGGGGGTGTGAAACTGGCTGCTTGGCTGCATGTTGTGGCTAGCAGCACATAAAATCTCTTGATTATAGAGTACATTTTTTTGTTTTGACTTTGCCTTCATTTTGGGTGACTTTTCTAAGAAGTCTTTCCCAATTCTTATATCTTGGAGAGTTCTTCCTATGTTTTCCTCTAATAGTTTGATGGTTTCTGAGTGCAGATATAGGTCCTTGATCCATTTAGCTTATTTTTGTATAAGGTGACAGGTGGAGATCTTACTTCTTACCTCTGCAGGCTTCTATCCAATTATCGCAACAGCATTATGTTGAAGAGACCAGCCTTTTCCCCTGGATTATTTTCAATTTTCTTGTTGAAGATTAGTTGGCTGTGCATGTTTGGGTTCCATTTTGGGGTTTCTTTTCTGTACAATTGATGTTCTTCTCTGTTTCTGTAGCAGTACCAGTCTGTTGTGATGACCACTACCCTGTAATATATCTTGAGGTCTGGAATTATGATTCCTCCAGCTTGATTTTCATCCTTCAGGAAAGCTTTGGCTACTCATAGTCTCTTGTATTTCCAGTTTAACTTTTATATTATCTTTTCTATTTATGAGAAAAATACGGTTGGAAGTTTGATTGAAGTCACATTTAATCTGTATATTACTTTTGGTAAAATATATATTTTGATTATGTTAATCCTGCTAATCAAGGAACATGATGGGTTTCTCCATGTTTTAATGTCTTCTTGGTGTTTCTGTTTTAATGTTTTATGATTTTCATCTTAGAGGTCTTTCATAGCTTTAGTTAGTTCCTAGGTATTTAAGATTCATCTCTTTTATTGTAAAAGGGATTGTACTTACCAGTTCTTTCTCAGTAATGGAGTTGTATATACTAGTGTCATTGATTTATGTTCATTAATTATGTATCCTGCCACCCTGCCAATTCTCTTATATGAGTTCCAATATTCTCTTAAGTCTTTTGTTTCTCCTATGCGGAGAACCATGTTATTTGCAAATATAGATAATTTTAATTCCCCATTTCTGGTTTGAATTTATTTAACTTTTCTTGCATAATAGCTCTAGCAAGGACTTCCAATGCTATATTAAATAACAGTGCTGAAAGTGGACATTCTTCTCTAGTTCCAGACCCTTGTGGAAAATGTTTCTAGTCTTTCCCCATTTAGTATATTCCCCATTTTGTATATTGCTTTAATTGTGTCATAGAATGTTCCCTCTATGTCTATCTTGCTTAGGGTTTTCTAGCATGAAGTCTTATTGGATTTTACCAAATGCCTTCTCTGCATCTATTGAGATGATCATATGGTTTTTACATTAAATTAAGATGCTTCTAGACAGCAAGGAAATGATCAACAAAGTGAGGAAGCAATAAACAGAATGCGAGAAAACCTTCCACACTACACAATGAATAGGAGTCTAATATCCAGGATATACAAAGAGCTTCAGACCTTCAAAAACAGCAATGGAAACAACCCTGTGAAAAAATAGGTAAAGGTAAAGGAAGATATTTTTCAAAAGAGCAAATTTAAATGACTAATAAACATGAAAAAATGCTCAGACTCTAGTTATCAGAGAAATAGAAGTCAAAACCACACTGAGGTGCCACCTAATTCTAGTGAGACTGATCTACAATCAGAAATCTACTAACAACACCTGCTGGTGTGGATTTGGGGAGAAAGGCATCCTCCTTCACTGTTGGTTGGAGTGTAGACTGGTCCAATCACTCTGTAAGTCAGTGTGGAGAGTGTTAAGAGAACTGAAAATTAATCTGCCATATGACTCAGATATCCAACTTTTAGGAATCTATCTGCATATGAGAAAGGGCTCTGTAACCCTGTATTTACAGCAGCACAATCTATAATAGCAAAGACATGGAAACAATTGAGATGTCCACTGAAAGGGGAGTGGATAAAGAAATTGTGGTATATCTACTCTGTGGAATACTACTTAGCCATTACAAAAAATGGAATCTTACCATTATCAACAAAATGGTCCCAACAAAAGACCATTATGCTCAGTGGAATAAACCTGTCCCACAAGGACAAATGTCATTATGTTCTCTCTGATATAAGGGAAACTTCACACAAAATATTCAAGATCTAAATAGATATATAGGTAAACATGCATGTACATATAGTCACCTAGAAGAACTGTGTAATAGAGACCATCATATCCAGATGTGGAAATACAATGCACTATGCATCTCTACTTCCAAGTCAAAGACGGACTCCTAACAAAATAGTTAAGTGTATCTTGACAATAGGATGCTGGGCTCTCTGCCATTGTTCATACCTACAATGTCAGGATGCACGTAAATAGCAGAATGATGGACTTATGACTGTTTATGAAGGACTACACTATTGTAATAATACAGGGAAATTAGTGGGGGAGGGAATTTACAGATAAGGGAGGGAAATCCCAGAACCTCTGGCACTGTGCCCCATAAAATAATATTTAAAAATAAATTTATATAAAAAAGAAGTGAAAGAGAGGTTGAGGGAGGGAAAGATGAAGGGAAGGAAATATGACCTCTTAGAATTGTACTAATGAAATACACAAGATATGTTATCTTTATATTGATGTAAATTAAAAATAAAATCATGCATGGATAAGAGTTTATTAAAAGTGCAAGATAAATCAATGGATTTTACTACACAGAATAGATTTGCTGGTAGGATCCCTGATTGCTAATTGTAGCTAACCTTTGAAGAATTAGTAATTTCAAAGTTATCTGACAGTAATCCAAGCTTAAAAAGACTGCTCTTTTCTGACAACAGCAACAACATGAGAAGTCAAGGAGGGTCTCTGATTGGTTGGCCTTTGAGAAGAGCTTAGGTGAAGTGAGTGAGTTGATTCATGCATCTCCTGGGTCAGGGCAGAGTCTGGCAAGCAGGACAGCATGAAGCACAAAGGTCTAGGGGTGGGCATTCTTAGTTGTGAGAGGCTTGGATGCTGGTGGGAGTGGAGTAGAGGCAGTAAGGCAAGGAAAGAACTGGGATGAGAGAACGCCATGTCCTTGAGGTGCAGATGCTATGATATTTTAAGGAGTTGGAATATTATGTGTGTGTGTGTGTGTATGTGAGAGAGAGAGAGAGAAAGAGAGAGAGAAGAAGAGAGAGAACAGGAGTATGAGCAAGAGAGAAAGAAAGCTGTGGGAAGATTTAAGCAGAGTGCAAGAACACTCCGATCACTTGAAAAGCAGTCGTACATAGTTATTGAAAAAAAAGTTAGGGAAGAAAACAAAGAAAGTGGATCAGAACCATAAAAAAAAAAATAACCTGTGGCAACGAGAATAATTTATTCTCCTCCTCTTCCCAAATAACTCTAGTAAGGAAACACAAATACTCAAAAATTGTCCTGAATTAGTTTGCAGAAGAAGGAATTTGTTTTCTGAATAGTAGAGGAAAAAAATTAGCATTCCCTATGAAAGATTCACTGGTGAAAACTAAGAGACAGACAAATTTGAAGCGTTCCCAGTAAGCTCACAGCCACTTTGATAGAATGATTGCCCCTGGCAGTTGCAATCCATTGGGTAAGTCTGCTTTGGATCAGTCTGAAGTCCGTATGCTTTAGCATCACGGATCTGATTCCAAAAAGCTGTACACGTGTCTTATTGTAACCTCCGAATGAAAGACAACTGTGAGGCTGTCTGCTTTATTTCATGTGGCCCGTGAAAGCCCCCATTAGCCTTTGATGCTGTCCTTCACTGTGAGCTTCGGCTTTAGTTTTATTTTGGGTCCCCATCTGAAAACCTGGGCCTGATGTTTTGCTTCTTTTGCCCATGATGAGTTCACAGCAACACTGTAACTCACTGGGTACTTTGGATCTGAAACTGACAGCGAACTAATTACAGAGTGTTCTGTCTCTTAATCCATATCTCCTTTAATCTTTCACCGTTATCTGCCTTATCTCAGTTTAGCAGTGTATTTGCACTTCTCTGTTGGCTTGCAACCTGACTGTGTGGCCATCCTTGTTCCCGTGGGAATGAAGCTTACAGCCCTGCAGAGGTTTCCATGCAGTCCTCTCTACCCATGAATTACTGCGGCAGTTATTGCTACTTCCGACAAAGGGTTTTTTTTTTCCTACTTGGAAATTATGTATCTTCAGTAGCAATAGTTTCAAATACTTTCATCTCTGGGTCAAAATGCTTTAATCCTTACAATGTTTCAGTCTCTTTAAATTAAATGTCTCTGCTGGTTGGCTTCCCTGTTGGCAATAAAGCGGCAGAGTCACCTGATGCTTCCAGCGTGGGAGTTGTGGTTATCTCAGAGGTCGGGGCAGCGTCTCACTTGCTGAGGTTTGGGCACGGATTACACTTAATGTAGACCTTGACACAGGCTTAACTCTCCTGAAGAATTTTCTGATTCCCTACTGCCCTTCCATCAACACTGTAATCTGCTGTCACTTCAAATATCTGTAAAGGAGACTCACATTGAGTGAGGCTCTTCGGGGGTTTGTAGTCTGTTCTGTGTCTAGCATGTTGCTTGTTTTGTGTAGAATACACACTCTAGAGACATCCTTTCCTTCTCTTCAATTCCTTCTGTGTTGTTACCCTCAGTATCGTCTGGTCAGGGTCAGAGCTGCGTTTCCCATTGGGACAGATGTGTCAAACCCCTCTGCTTTTCTGCCTCCAGTCTTCCATGGCCTGGTCTTCCTTTTAGGATGAAAGTTCCCAGAACATAAGAGGGCTCTGTTTCAGTTTGGTTTCTCCAACGTCTCACAAAATGCCATGCATACAGTAGGTTCTTCATGAGTCTTTTTAAGGGAAGAGATGATGCCTACCCTACAGATTTATTCTAAAGCAAAATTTCCCCAAATGATGTTTTGTGGGAGAGTCTTTCCCATGTGCTACGCTTTAAACAAATTCCTGAGTCAACAAATTGTGTGTGAATGTGTGTGTGTGTGTGTGAAAGAGAAAGAGAGAAAGAAAGAGAGAGAGAGAGAAAGAGAGAGAGAGAGAGAGAGAGAGAGAGAGAGAGAGAGAGAGAGAGAAAGATCTTCTATCTGCTGGTTTACTCCCCAGATGGCCACAATCCACAATGGCCAACACTGGGTCAGGTTGAAGCCAGCAGCATTTACCAAGGTTCCTATAGTGCTGGCAGAGGCTCAAACACTTGGGCCATCTTCCGTTGCTTTTCTCAGGACCATGGCAGGGATCTGGAAGTGAAACAGTCAGCACATCCTATATGCTGGCCCATAGAGGATGTTGGCATTACAGTGGTGGCTATAACCATTACACTATAATAGTAGCTCTTGTATTTTATGTTAAATGTGACACACATTAGTATTTTATAGAATTAGTATTATGTGAGTTACAGGTGGGAAATATTCTTGAAAAATTTCTGTTCCCAAAATGACTTAAGAGTACTATCCCTGATAGTCAATTAAATTATTAATGTAACTGATTATTGAAGCAATTCAGGTTCCTTTAGCTCTCACCTTCCAGGTCCTAACTAAGTTTGCACAATAAGTAGTTACAGCAACAATGGACAAAGTATTATTTTTATTCATGGCTAGGCCATGTTCAGAGACTACAACCTGCTGATTTGTGGTAAGCTGTGATGAAGGATCCAGCTTAGACCAGATGATAGTGGGGGACCTGCTCACTGCTCCTGTTGAGTTGGGGAAATCTAGGCCCATGGTCATCACAGGCGTGAAAACTGACAGTTCTGTGTGTTTAAGTATCTGGATTCAACACGTCTTGTCACCGTTCCCAGTGATCTGGGAGTCACACAGACTGACAACAGAGTTGGGGTTTGCTTCTTTAAGACACTTGTTTCTCACTCTTATCAGAGTGCTCATCCTGTCAGAAGTCACATGTATAGGGAGATGGAGGACAACAGAAGAGTTGACTCTAGTGCTAAACTGGAGCATAAGATGGTGTAAGTTGTCTTCTTCTCACACACTTCCACTGTGTGTACTGCAAACCAGTTGGTTGAGTGGCTGAATTTATTATCAACCTTCCCACTGGGGGAAATGTCTGCACTGCACCATTGAGATCAGGACTTCTCTACATTAGGGCCATTTGTCACACACACACATCCATGGTCTTCTCCTGCCATGTGGGCGACCAGGATGGGATTGATTCCTGGCTTTGGTTTCTTTGACTTTCCCTCTTCCTTACACTTTCAAATAAACACTAATTTTTTAAATAAAAAATGTATTTTAAAATATCCAGGAAAAAAAGCAATTTCCCCTTCCAATTACATATTCTATGCAGTCTTAGAGGAATGAGTTATTGAAAGCTGGCTGGATTCCAGCATATTTACTGACATACATGTACCAATAAGAAATCCTACTTCTCATTGATATCACACCTATTCTTTCTCTTTCAATGACCAAGAAAACCGTATGGGTTCAGATTACTAAAGCCCACAGTCACACAGACAATTGGCACTCTTTTTGCTGAAGGAAGCCTATCTTCAGCAGGAACATTAGGACACATTTTGACTTAATGAGGAAAACATTTTCCATATAGTTTTTAAGTCTTCCTGTTAGCACAGAAGGCTAGACTTCCCTGGTGGATGGAATATTGGTCTAATGAGAATTAGGGATCTTGGTACAAGCATTCTTTCTTTCCTCTTTCCCTCCCTCCCTTCCTTCCTCCCTCCCTCCCTCCCTCCTTTCCTCCCTTCCCTCCTTCCCTCCTTCTCTCTTTCCCTCCCTTCCCTTCCTTCCTTCCTTCCTTCCTTCCTTCCTTCCTTCCTTCCTTCCTTCCTTCCTTCCTTCCTCCCTCCCTCCCTCCCTCCCTCCCTCCCTCCCTCCTTCCTTCCTTCCTTCCTTCCTTCCTTCCTTCCTTCCTTCCTTCCTTCCTTCCTTCCTTCCTTCCTTTTCTCCCTCTTTCTTTTCCTTCTTCTTTTCTTCTTTTTCTCCTTCCTTCCACAACGCTGCATTAATGAATTATTCCATGATAGAGAGTAGGCATTTGCTATCTTCTCTTGTGGTGGTTATATCAGTGCACTTTGCAGAGCAGACAGTTGTTAATTTTTGGCTGCTCTGAATGATACATTTTCAGAAAGATGTGGTGAAACTGAGGTGTGTCAAAAAGAGACAAGTGGAACAGAACATGACTATGCAAGTGATATCAAATAGACAGGAGTGGGATACCAGGGAAATGAAGTCGAAAAGTTAAGCAGATCTCTGTATTTGAGAGTTCAAATGGTTACTGTGTAAAGAAACATAACCTCATTAGGAATATTCCTATGGGACAGTGCGAGATACAGTGGGGAGAAGTAGCAAGTAGAATATTTGACATCAGAAGAGGCTGTGTTGCCCAGATATAGAGTGGTCTGTTATACCAAATGTGGAACTTCTATACTTGAGAAGTACAAAATTACAGTATATATATATATATACACACACACACAGAGTACTATATATATGTAATATATATGTATATATGTATATATTATGTATATATGTAATATATATGTATATATATAATGCTGAATAAATGAGCACAATTAATGTATGGCAGGGGTATGAATTATGATGGCCAGAGAATGACAGTTGTGATTAAACATATAGACAACATCATTTTGGTTTTCTACTATACATGCAAGTAATGAGCCTCCTACCTGCTGTAATTGAGTTGTAATTAGTTGGCTAACCAATATTTGTCCCAAAATGACTTTGGAAGCTTCTAAGGCTAGGTAAAAAGAAGTCTTTTATCTTCTGCATGGGTTTCTTTGAATATTTACTGTTTGAGCTCAGGCACCATACTTCGCTAACTATATGCTGCATGGAGAGACAGTGTATTGTGAATCTGGTCTACAAGTTTAGTTGAGGTCTTAGCCAACAGCTGGTGTCAGCTTCAAGCCTGGTAAAGGGCTACATATCCAACTGAGTAGAATAACTTAATTTTTACAGCTTCAGGTGATATCTGATTTCAACTGCATTGGAAAAACATGAAAGGACTCAGTTTATTTTTCCTCAGTGAAATTTTAATTGCTTTTTTCTAATTAATTGATTAATCAATTAATTTTATGACATAGTTCCAAAGGCTCTAGGATTTCCACTCCCATCCTCCCCCCCACTGATTTCCCCTGTTGTATTACAAATAACTCAGTTTTTAAAATGGTCCTTAATAGTTTACCCAACAGCTATAACTGTTACAGCTGTATCTGTATCAGAGAAAGATACTCTTTTAAAATGAGTTTCGTAGCTATGTTAATTTTTCAAATCATACTTAAATTTTAATATTTAATATTATTTAATATTTTGTAATTCAGATGATCTCACAACTAAGTAGAAATAATACTACATTTTAAAAGAAAATCACTGAATATCACCTTTTTACATACGAAAGAAGCACGGTGTTTCCAAATAATAGGTCCACAAGCTTCCTTGTATCTTGTGCCTTAAAATAAATCCTTTCCAGGGACCATTGTGGCAGTTTAGTGGTTAAAGTCCTCACCTTGCATGTACTGGGATCCCATAAGGGTGCTGGGTTTTGATTTTAGTGATGTTATCTTGGACTTTGAGCTCTTGAAAATGTGGGTATCCTGCACCAAGAATGACACATCCTATTTGCTTCACTTCCCTTCTGGCACTCTTCTTGTGGCCTGAGAAGGCAGTAGAAGCTAGCCCAAAGCCTTGGGACCCTGCACCTGCATGGGAAACCTGGAAGAAACTCCTGGTTCCTGGCTTCAAATGGACTCAGCTCTGGCCATGGCGGCCCCTTGGGAAGTGAATCTGAGGATGGAAGATCTTTCTCGCTATGTCTCCTCTCTGTATATCTGACTTTCCAGTAAAAATGAATAAATCTTACAAAAGAAAAGGAAACTCCTTTTCAGTTCATAGTTAGAATATTTATGGCTGTACGAGGTCAGTTGTGTGGTAGCACCTGTCACATAATTTCTCTCAGCGGATATGGTGTGCTACTCTCTTAGGAACTTGAAAAGTATGGCTTGCTTCTTTTTCAAATTTTATCAATCAGAGCTGCTAAAGAAGCATGCAACTTTCCCCAAGTATATACACAATAGTTGTAGTGATCTACCCCAGTGAGTTGCTGTCATTAAATAAGTGCTGGGAGCGATGCATTGTTTCAGAAAATGTATATTTAGTGAAAGTGGAAGACAGGAAAGACTGGATATAAACATGGTTCTTGTCACAAGCTGGAAGCATTTACAAAGTCTTAAAGACACAAATACTACAGATAATATTGACGTACACTGGGACCAGCACTCTAGGAGCACTGGACGCTGCGTCTGTCCTATCCATCTTGATCCCGTTTGTATCCTTAGCAACAGTAGCTGACACTTCACAAGTGCGTGATGAATACTTGACAAATGAATGATTTTCATTTGCTTTCTTAAACCACTTTTTGGTTCCATATCTGGTTACATCTAAACCACTGGTTCTAAAATAACATTTTTGTTTTACAATGAAATCCTGATAGTCACAGAATTACACTTTTATGTGATACAATATGTCATTCTTTACTCACTCTCCAGTAATTGTTATGATTCCCAATTTTGTCATTGTCATAATATCCCATTTTGTGATATTAATAATCCTGATTTCAAAAAACAGTATGTACGTGCATGTGTATAATATCTACACATTATGGCAAAATTTAAAAACTGTGGTCTGCTATGCTGTACAGAGGGCCAAACCACTGCCTGCAATGCTGGAATCCCATGAGTGTTGCCTTGAGTCCTAGTGCTCCACCTCCAAATCAGTTCACTGCTCGTGTGGCTGGGAAAGAAATAGATGATGGCTCAACTGCTCGAGCCACTGCACCTGGCTGAAAGATGCAGATGAACTTCTGAACTCCAGGCTTCATTGCAGCCATGTAAGAGTGGACCATCTGATGGAAGATCTCTTTTTCAAAATAATCTATCTTTTAAAAAATTAAAATTGCTAGCTATTAAAATAAAAAATTATAAGATAAAGATAATTACAGCTATTTAAGAATGAATATCTTTTTTTTGGTATAGGTATAATCATTTTATAACAGTTGATGGGTGAATTACTGAGGACCATTTAAAAATTTTTATTGGGGCTGGCTTGATTGCATATAAGGCTAATTCTCTGCCCTCAGTGCAGTGGCTGCTCTACCTTTAAGCCACCTCCCTAATTCAACAAATTGCTTAAACATCACCTCCTTGCTTATGATCTGGGAAAGCAGTGGAGGATGGTTCAAGTCCTAGTGCCCCACCACCCATGTGGGAGAATCAGAGAAAGTTTTGGCTTCTGGCTTTGGATTGGCTCAGCTCCTACATTGTGGCCATTTTGGGAGTGAACCAGCAGATGAAAGTTCTCTTTCTCTCTTTCTCTATGTAATTCTTCCTTCAATATAAAAATAAATAAAATCTTTAATAAAAATTGACTTATCTTTTCCTTTGATGTGTGTCTAATGGCAAATCCTGGCTTTTCTCACCAGGGACAAGTGATGACAAATTGTTCAGATTGCAAAACTTCATTTTGACAGTATTAAAAGTAAACGTCCAATTATTAATAACTGAGACTATTACACTTAGCTCAATTAAGTCCACAATGGTGTTAAGCTGAGGAATAATTTTAATCAAATTAGTTTTTTGCTTAGAAAACAAAGATATTAGAAAGATAAAAAAATAAATTGATGTGTCAATGACTGAACTTCAAAGATATTTGTTTTCTGGAATTTAATTTTTGATATTGCTAAGATTTAATCTGAATCATATAGATTTTGTGTGGAGAGTGATAATACATTTCATTTTCAACAAATCAGTATGTAGGCACAGGAATTGCAGAGATCAACAACAACAAAAAAACCAAGTTTGATTAGTGAAATTTGACTGTACAATGCTGTTTGGTTTTATAGAGCCAATAAGGACTTGTAATAGCCCTGTCTTCTGGATTATAGAAATTGGATTGATCAGGTCAATGAAGTCTGATTCTACCTGGATGACAACTTGAGTCACCACCTTACATTAAGTATTAGAACTTCAATAGAATAGACACAAAATTAAAGGCTCTGTTAGATGACTCTTATTTCACAAATTCTTACTTTCTTGGCAAAAATACCAGAACTTAATACACTAGATTCAAGAACCAATGGATTCCAGATAGAGGAAATAGGCTCATGAGCTAAGTCATGGTCATATTTACCTGGAAGGGTTATCCCAACATGTAAAGAAGAAGAATGAGGGATATAGATGGGCACAAAGATTAATCCTGTTACATTTTTAGAGGACAATACTCTCATTTTAGGGAATCAAGACCAAATCCTACAACATGCATGATGTTTGAATGACTGGGAGGTTTTTGTACTTTAATTTTTTTTTTTATTGTTGCTTACATTGTATTATGTAGTACAGTTTTATAGGCACTGGGAATTCCCCCCACCCCTCCCATACCCCTCCCCCCATGGTGGATTCCTCCACCTTGTTGCATAACCATAGTTCAAGTTCAGTTGAGATTCATTGCTTGCAAACACATGCCTAGCATAAAGTTCAGCGTCTTATTGTCCAGATAAGTTCAGTGGCCTCTTGGGGAGACCTTCTATGGTCTGAAGATAGGTCTAACAGAGTAAAGATCCGGTCAGTTAAAAGCCCCAACAAGGCCTCAGTATCAATATATAACATTATGGAATTAATTGACATAGTATTGGGTAAACAATATGTTAAAAATAATGCAAGTTCCATTCTTCGAAACATCTGGGTTGAGACAGTATCAATGACAGGTTCAAAAAATAACAAACAACCAAACAAAAAATTACAGGTTAAATCAAGGCAAACATGTGGTATCTAACCTTTTGGGATTCGCTCATTTCCCTTAGCATTATAGTTTCCAGTTGTGCCCATTTAGCCACAAAGAACTGCAATTTGTTTTTTTTAATAGCTGAGTAGTATTCCATGGAGTAGATGAACCAAAGCTTTCTTATCCAATCTTCTGCTGATGGGCATTTCGGTTGCTTCCATGTTTTTGCAATTACTGATTGTGCTGCAATGAACATAGGGATGCATGTTGGTTTGTCGTAAAACAGGTGTTTTGGATATATTCCTAGGAGTGCTATTGCTGGGTCATATGGTATGCAGATTTTGAGTTGTTTGAGTGTTCTCCAGACTGATTTCCATAAAGGCTGTACCAATTTGCAGCTCCACCAGCAGTGGAGTAGGGTTCCCTTTTCCCCGCATCCTCGCCAGCAAGCGTCATTGGTGTTCTTGTTTATGTGGGCCAATCTTACTGGTGTTAGGTGGTACCTCATCGATGTTTTAATTTGGATTTCCCTTATTGCTAGGGAGCTGGAACATTTTTTCATATGTTTGTTTGCCATTTGGACTTGTTCCTTTGTGAAATGTTTGCCCATTTCCTGTGCCCATTTCTTGAGTGGCTTGTTTGTTTTGGTTTTTTGGTTGTTTTGAAGTTCTTTGTATATCCTGGAAATTAGCCCCCTATCGCCTATATCGTGTGCAAAGATCTTCTCCCACTCTGTGGGTTGCTTTTTTACTTTGTTGATTGTTTCCCTTGCTGTACAGAAGCTTCTTAGTTTGATGAGGTCCCATTTGTTTATTCTGTTCTCAACTGCTATTGCTTTTGGTGTCCTTCTTAGAAAGTTGGGACCTACTCCTAGGTCTTGCAGGGTATTTCCTACATTTTCTTGTAAGAGTTTGAAGGTTTCTGGATGTAGGTTTAGGTCTTTTATCCATGTAGATTGGATCTTAGTGTATGGTGATAGATGTGGGTCTATCTTTTTGTTTCTACAGGCTATCAGCCAGTTGTCCCAACAACATTTACTAAAGAGGCCTTCCCACTTGCTTGAACTGTCATTGGTCTTTTTGTCAAAGATTAATTGGCTGTGTTTGTGTGGGTTCCCTTTTGGTGCTTCTATTCTATTCCATTGATCTTCCTTTCTGTCTTTGTGCCAGTACCAGGCTGTTTTGATAACCACTGCTCTATGTACTTTAATTTGTGTTAATTTCTGAGAGGTTGGTAGGAGCCTCTTGGAAGATGTAACAGTTGTATTTTACTTTGAAAAGACAAGTCATCATTTGACTTTTGGTAAAGAGATGACTGAATTGCCTAACTCAACACAGCTTTGAAAGTTCATGATACAAAACATCTTACGATCCGAGCTTTGGGGTTGGGGGCAGCTTGCAGCTCCCTGCAGTGTGGTGGCTATGGGGAGGTGCCCCTTCTGGGCCAGATCCAATGCTGGGGACTTAGGCCAAAGCCACTGCCGTAGCATTTGGGTGGCCAGTGATGCTGCTGGGCACCAGGGTCTGCCTGCTGGCCACCTGGTGGTGAGCTCTGGGGTTTTTAGTATATGTAGTTGCTGCTTAGGAACACCCATGAATAAGGCCAGTTTTAGTGTAGGTGAGAGATGAATTCTGGGTGATTCCCAGTAATAGGATCATGTAACTTTTAAGCAAGCATGGGGACTGAGACCTAATGGTTTGGAGGGGAGTGTCCATAAGATCTATTTGGGCCAGACTAATTCACTAGCCAAATTAGGAATCCTGGGATGGGCTGCTGGCATAGAGCATCACTGACTGTCACACACCAGTCCACATCAAAGCTATGGATGGGGGCCTGTCTGGTAGAGCTAGGTACCATCACTTGATCGGTTGGTGGAATAGTAGACTGGTCGCATTTGGCAGGGTCAAGACACTAACCAGCATGTGAGATAACTTGGTCCTGGAATAAACTCTGTGGGGAAAGTGTGGGCCCAACCCTGTGGAAATAAAAGTCCCACAGGTTAGATCGTGAGCTGGGGTGGCGATGGGCTTAGCTAGGAGTGACCATGGCACCTGTTATCACTTATGGGTAAAGGAACCAATGGCAATCTTGGCAGGTCAAGGCAGCACCACCTGAAGGTACATCCTAAAATAGGAAGTGGGGTGGGCCGAGCTGCAACTGGAAGGGGGCGGACTGGGTAGGTCAAACAAACTTCAACTCACAAAATGGGAAGAAATCAGGATGGAGCCCATGTCATTCTGACCTAGGCTGTTACCCCAAATGGTCTTCATGAGGTAGGGATACTATACCACAGCATTGAGGGCAAAGGTTGAGACAGGTGAGGGGCTAAGCCAGCTGGGTCAGAGCACCCACTGGCATGCGCAAAATCTAGGGCTGGGAATAGACTTAGTTTGAGAGCTGTGAGTATATCCTTGCTGGGTTGGGATTCCTATAGGAATATTCAATAAAGGCACACCATTATTACAAATACATTTACTAATAGCTTCTCAGGCTAGTGCAGAATTTCTTATTGGTAAATATACATTAGTTAATAGCTACTGCTATTCATAATCTTTTCTTCATGTTCAGGTGGGTAAAGATGAATTCACCCAGATGGCCATGGATTCACATTTCTCTTTTTATTATACAAAACACTAGTTTATATGCAAAGAACATACCTAAAGCAGAATGACACTTTGTTTCCTTCTGTACATTTAACATTAAGAGCAATATCTGGTATATAACAGATACACATGAAAGAAAAATTAACTTCTAATTGATTGAGTTTCTCTTTCATTTTCACAAAAATTTATTTATTTTTATTGTAAAGGCTGATCAGATTTATGGATAGAAGGAAAGACAGAGAGAAAGATATTCCATGTGCTGGTTCACTTCCCAAACAGTGTTACATTCAATCCAAAGCCAGTAGCTAGGATCCTCTTCCAGGTCTCTCAGGTGGATGCAGGGTTACCCGGCTTTCAGCCCTTCTCTGCTGTTTCCTAGGCCACAAGCAGGGAGCTAGATGGGAAATGGATCAGCTGGAACATGAATTGGCACTCATATGGGATGCAAGTGCCTGGAGGTGGAGGATTAGCCAATTGAGCCTTTGCTCTGGGCCCTGATTGGAATCTATCTATCTATCTATGTATCTACTCATTTTCATATCTAATTTATAAGTATCTAATTCATTAAAAATGGACAAATTTTATGTATTTCGTATATATTAAGAGCCCTATATTCCTCTCCTTGCATCCTCCTTCCTTTTTCTTTTATTTTTTATAATGACATGCTTTCAGTTTATTTTATAACAATAAGCTCCATCACGCCCTAGGAAAAGAGTTCAACAAACAGTAATGAGAAAAAAAAAATCACTGTTTCTCCAAAGTGAAGACAAGGGCTTTAAGCAATAATCAAATTTCAAAATGTCAATTTTAATCAGATACATTGTATTTTTGGTGCCATGCATATAAATAACCACAAATGTGGGAAAATATATGGTATATGTTTTTGAGGCTGGCTTATTTCACTAAACATAATTATTTCTGCTTGCATCCATTACACAACATAGGATTTCATTTTTATGGCTGATTTTTTCATGGCTGGATTCATTTTTTAAAAATTCCTTTCTCCAGTCATCTTTTAATGGACATCTGGATAGACTCCATAACTTAACTACTGTGAATTAAGCTGCATTAAAATATGACAGTGCAAAAAACCCTTTCATTTGATGATATAATTTCCTTTGGATGATTTCTCAGGAGTGGGATCACTGGTAGGTTGTATGGTACTTCAATTTTCAGATCTCTCAGGAATCTTCAAACTGTCTTCCCTAATTTTGTGCTGGTTTGCATTACCACCAACAGTGGGTTAAGGTACCTTCCCCCCCACATGCTCACCAGCACTGATTGTTCTCTAGTTTCTTTATGACAGCCTTTCTGCCTGGGGTGAGGTAAAACCTCATAGTTTTGATTTGCATTTTTCTGTTTTTCAGTGATCTTTAGCTTTTGTTCATCTCTTGCTATCTGCATTTCATCTTTGACAATTGCCTATTCATATATCTTGCCCATTTCTTATCTGGATTGGTTTTTTGTTGTTGTTGTTGCTGAGTTTCTTGAGTTTCATATGCATTCTGGATATTAACGCTTTATCATTTCAAATATTTTCTACCATTCTGTTGGTTGCCTCTTTGTTGAGTGTTCTTTTCATAGTGCAAAAGCTTCCTAGCTTCTTGTAACACCATTTATTCAACTTTGTTTTGATTTCCTGTGGATCTGCACTCTTTTCCAAGAAGTCTACGTCTATGCCAGTGTTTTACAGGGTTTCCCTAATGTTTTATTCTAATAATTTGGTTTGATCACATCTGATATTTAGATACTGGGTTCAGTTTGAATTTTTCTTTGTATAACTTGTATGCTAAGGCATCTTATTTCCTACATATTTGTGTGGAGATCCAATTTTCCAACTGACATTTATTGTCCTCTTTCCAGGGATTGATATTAGAGCATTTTCAAAGATCAATTGATTTATGAAGAAGTTGTTGAAATCAGAGAAGAAATAAAGAATGCGGAGACAACCAAAATATAAAGAGATTAATGATATGAAGAGATGTTTCTTATAAAAATACTGAATAAAATTGATATATCACTGGCCCAACTAACCCCTCTCCCCAAAAAAAGGGTGAAGGAGAAGACCTAAGTTAACAAAATTACAGACAAAAAAGAGATGCTACAACAGACACTGCAGAAATAAAGAACAATACAGAATCACTGCTGTTACAGGCCAACAAATTGGAAAATGTGGAAGAAATAGTTAGAGTTCTAGACACATAAAATATTTCTTAAGCAACTATAAGTGCTTATATAGTTATATCCTAATTTATGTTTATCACTAGATTTCTCTAAAAGCTTGATGATATAAAATAATAATAATTACATGTGAGGTTAATGAGAGCTTATGCTTCCAACATTTGAGTATAGTCCTTAGAAGATTTACAATAAGTTTTAGTTTACTCTTACTGTGTAACTATGCTATACTGAGTTGCCTAAGAAGAATAATACTTACATATAAACACTGAAATTTTTAGTATTTTATGAAGTTTACATGTACCTGCTAGCACACTTTAAGTCAAACAGCAGAAAATCTTACACATCTCCAAGTGTCTAAAGGTCTAGTTTTCCATGTATAAATATCTAAATAATTGTATTTCCTCCTTTAATTGTGTTCTGGTATCCTACAGAGATAGCTTGAGTCATTATGTTGATGAAATCAGTAAGAATTTCTAGGTAACAGATAATTTGGATATGCAATCAAAAACGAGAATATGCTGTGGATTTTAATTGGGAGGCTGAGGAAAGAGGAATCTGGGAGAACCACAGATATGTGGTTTGGGTAACTTGATGCATTGCTTTCTCTTCTCCCAAAAATGTTCATCTCCAGGGAAATTTCTGAAGTCTATATTCTAATTCTCTCTTACAGAGCTAACTCCTGGTATGGAACAATTGCTATGTGGCACATAGTTTGAATTCAAGGGGCCAACAATGCTTCAGTGTCTTCCACAAATAAAGAGCAATCCATGTGTACTGAGGAGCAAAGCTGCCTTGAGTTATGTTCATTTGGTGGCACCACCCAAGATGACAGATGCAAGCGAAGAAGCACGTGAAATGAAGACCACTGGAAAGTCAGAGCTAAGTGAAGGTGTCAAATCACAGAAAAGGAAAGAGTTGTTGAATTTTGGTGTGGCACAATACTCTAGTGACTAAATCCTCACCTTGCATATGCTAGGATCCCATACTGTTACTGGTTCATATCCTGGCTACTCTACCTCCCATTCAGCTTCCTACTTGTGGCCTGAGAAAGCAGTAGAGGATGGCTGAAAGTCTTGGAACTCTGGATCTGTGTGGGAAACTCGGAAGAAGCTCCTGGCTCCTGGCTTTGGATTTGCTGAGCTCAGGCCGTGGTGGCAATTTGGGGAGTGAACCAGCAGATAGAAGATCTTTCTGTCTGTATCTCCTTCTCTCTGTATATCAGCACTTCCAATTAAAAAAAAAGTTGCCTGATTTTGGAGTTAGAGAGTCCTGTAGGATAAATGTTCATCAATTCTCCAAACCAACACAAGAGAATTAGTCATTCTTAAGCATGTGTCAGTTACAAAGAATCTGATGTCATATGTGAATAGTATCAGTCACTAAGATTTCGTTTATTCTTTTTCCCTTTCTTTCCAATCTTGGAGAGTATAGAAAGCATGGCTAGCAAGTCAAGATATCATAAATGAAAGAGAGAAATTTCAACACCAGCCATTCCACAAAGGATTGTGGCATTAGCTGGAAGAAGCGGGCATTGGAAATGTTGGTTGAGATATTGCACTTGAAACTTAAGTCATTCTGAATTAAAATCCCATGTTGATCATTTTTATTTTTTAGTTAACATGATGGGCATAACTTTCCACCTACCTAAGAAATGGCAGAAAAATTGCGGAGTTGCCTGGATTTTCATCTAGTGCGTCTTGTAGTAGTGATTAGTAATTCTAGCTTTTGTGATTCACTAGTTACAGAACTAATGGTAGAATTTATAGAGCAAATAAGATGAATCAGATAAGAAGAGGTTTTGTAGGGAGCACTACTTGTGGACAAAGTGATTCTAAGTCAAAGAGATAGGGGTTGATTCTGCAGGCAAGAAGGGAAGGATGAAACTTGGTGTCTGGACAGAGGGTTAAGTGTTGGCAAAAGAAGCTGAAAATTAAATCAAGGTTGGAAGTTTTGATACAAGGGAATCATTTGTTGTATCTCAGTCTTGTTTCTGTAGCAGGACCATCTTGTAAAAGGGCTGGGAGTGAGGTGATTTTCTGGAGAGATGGAGTTAGTAAGTTTAAGTTATATGAAAGAAGGGGAAAACAATAGGGCCTTGTGAGGGTTCATCGGGAGCTGCAAGGGGCAACCTCAAGTTTTGGGGGGCTGCATCTGCCAGTGAGTCACCACTTCTCCTCATTTTATTTTCTATTACGTGTTAGGGTAGTGAGAAATCACCCCTTTGATCTGAGCTGCGCAGGAATATGTTTGCTAGCATAGCTCTACTTGCAGGAACTATGTGTGTGTAACTTCACTGGATAGACTACGCTTGGCTGTTCATCATTCACTCAGTGAACATTATTGACCATCTATGTGCAAAACATTTGAGATGAGAGTCTCCAGTTTTAGCATCAGAATAACTGAAGCTCTCCCTAAATTCTGTACATTTAAAAACTTTTAATGACAAAATGCCTTATCTTTCAAACTTTTTGATTTATTTATGTTAATTAATAACGGCATTGCGTTATAGGGTGCAAACCATCTCTGTGAGTGTCATGTGTATAAATTACTTTCAAAAGTGAGACTTAAGAGCATTCTTCTCCCCCAGCCAAAGAACAGAAGCAAACAATCCCTTCGACTTTAAACCAGTGACTCATGTGCACAGACTATTTGAAATTCTTTTCTTATTCTTTTTGTTTTCTGTTTGAGTGTGCTAACTCATAGATTTCCTAATGTCTATTTTCAATCATTACATGCAGAGTAATCAAATTATTCAACAGCTATGCAGAAAACATGATATAGTCCACTCTAACATCTTGGGAAAACCTTTGAACATCCTATAAAAGGGCTAACTGAAGAAAACTGCGTAATATCCTACTTCCTTATGAGAACCATCTGCCTTCCGCAGGCCTCTGACTTCATCTCTTTATGGATTAGTGGCGTGTTGCTGTGGTGGTGGTGGTGGCTGTGATTCCGGCAGGATGTTAGGGTGAGTTAATGAATGACTATCTGAGGGCTGTTCAATTCGAGACCAGAAAAACCAGACCACATACCACTGCAGGGGAAAATTTGGTTCTAGTTCCGCCTTTTCTCACAGAAACAGACTATGACCTAATTTTCCTATGCAATTAAAATGATGTAGAAAGACAATGTATTTTTGCTTACAGCACTTTGTATTGCCTTGGTGACAGTGTACAGAATCAATTCTGTATATATATACATGTATATATTTACATATATTTACAATTTTATTTATTTTTATTGGAAAGGCAGATATAAAGAGAGAAGGAAAGACAGAGAGGAAGAACTCCTCTTCGCTGATTCATTCCTCAAGTGGGCACAGTGGCTAGAGCTGAGCAGATCTGAAGCCAGGATCCAGGTGTTTCCTCTGGGTCTTCTACGGGGGTGCAAGGTCTCAAGGCTTCGGGTTTCCTTGGCTGCCTTTCCCCACAAGTGGGGAGTTGGATGGGCAGTGGCACTGCTGAGACATGCACCGGCACCACAACACGATCCTGGAACTTATAAAGTGAGGACTTTAGTCACCAAGCTACCATGCCAGGCCCACTATATAAATATTGGGTGCAGGGTCCCAAAGCTTTGAGCTGTCCCCAACTGCTTTCCCAGGCCACAGCAGGGAACTGGATGGGAAGCGGGGCTGCCGGGATTGGAGCCGGCCCCCATATGGGACCCTGACGCATTCAGGGTGAGGACTAAATGCTACACTATAGTGCTGGTTCCCAATTTAATACACTTATAAAGAAATGTTGCCAGGTATGTCAGCTGAGTATACAGGTACAGTGATATCTTCAATGTTACGTGCTTCATTTTCTACCACTGGAAGTAACACATTTGAAGTAAGAGGACAGAATATGTTTGAAAATTCTACTTGTATCTTGATAGGATCATTGAATGAATAGTTTATATATTCCCCATTTGTCTTGTCTAATCATTCATTGGTTCATGGACATCTGGGTTGATTCCATATCTTAGCTATTGTGAATTGAACTGCAATAAACATGGGGGCAGAAATAACTGTTTCTTATGCTTATTTCACTTTCTCTGGGTCATTTCCCAGGAGTGGGATAGCTGGATCATATGGTAGATCATTTTACAGATTTCTGTGGATTGTCACACAGTTTCTATAATGTTTGTACTAATTTACACTCCCGCCAATAGTGAGAACCTTTTTTTAAAACATCCTTGTTCGAATTTATTTTAGACTTTTT
Organism: Ochotona curzoniae; assembly: GCF_017591425.1. Taxonomy (NCBI): domain Eukaryota; kingdom Metazoa; phylum Chordata; class Mammalia; order Lagomorpha; family Ochotonidae; genus Ochotona; species Ochotona curzoniae. Next base: position 10,227,091 of record NW_024465751.1, read on the forward strand.
ATGATAGCCATATTTAATGGGGTGATGAAATACTGCTCAGTCATAAAAAAGAATGAGATCTAATTTGAGACCATTGTGCTAAGTGAAATAAGCTGAACCCTAAAGGAGGAATATCATATACTTTCTTTAACTTGTGGCAGCTAATGTATAGTGTATAAAAAAGGTAATGTGTATGGGTGAAACTGACATTTTGAAATCTGTTGTTTATAGCATGGATCTATACTTCTGAGGCACAGTGGCTTTTCTGCTTTCAACTTGTTCAGTTAAGGTGGTGGTTATGAAGTAAACAGGAGACATATAATTGTAAACATTGAAAAATTAAGAAAGAAAAATGGAGAGAGGGTAAGAAATAGGGAGCGATGGTAAAGTGGGAAGTATCATATACTGTTATGGATGTAAAAACAAAACAGATGACATATGCTTTATATAAATAAATATTTTTTTTTCAGAAAAGGAGATAAAAATAAATCAGGTTTCATCATAACAAGAAGTAATGTTTAAAACAGTAATAACTTTGAATGGCATGTGTGGACTTGGGCTTAAAATTTCGAGGCAGGCGTTTGACCTGGTGTTTGAATGGCTGGTTGGATGGCCTTGTGCTGTATCAGAGTGCCAATGTTTCAGTCCCTGTTGCATTCGCAGCTCCAGCTTCTTTCTCATGTGTGCGCTGGGAGGCAGTAGCTGACAGCTCACGTGGTTGGGTTCCTTCCACCCCCATGGGAGAGCAAGACTGGGTTTTGAGCTAGGAGATTTAGCCAGCCTCAGCTCTAGTTGTGGACATTTAGTGAGTAAACCAGTAGACACGAGGTTTGAATGTGTGTGTGGTTAACTATGACTCTCAAAAAACAAAAACAAAAGCAAGAGTGACACACAAAATGAACACTCAACACTTCATTGGAAAAATTGATCAAGTTTATTTCAAGAATTATGGATATTAAAATATTGTGTGATAAACATATGGAAATGATTATTGTCATTTAACTGATTCCTGTTGCTCATTCTTGAGAAATAACTTAAAAGTCAGTATACTAAAGAATTAATCTGCTGTATCATCACTGTTCTAAGAAACTGGATGGAAACAAAATGTTTCAAAGCTAAAATGCACTATGTGCTGCTTTAGTGTAGCTTGTTGGCTTCCACATTAATGCAAGTAAATCATTTCATAGTCAACACCTGGTCTTTAGGAGAGAGAGGTGAGATTACAGGATTATAGAGTATAATAGAACTATAATTTAGCAATCCCATAGTTACTTCATGGGAAAATTGAAGCACATAGAGAATAAGATGATTGCTGAAAGTGTTGAGCCTGAAACTATTCTATTTCCCTTAATTCTGTGTCAAATTTCTATCAAGTGTGCACAGTCAAAACAAAACAAAACCCGGATGTTTGTATTAACCTGTGTGTTAATCTTGCTATGCTTTCTGCTCAAATGTTTATTAAAGAAGCTCAAGCTTGCACATGGAATAATATTTCTTTATGAATCATTCTGGCTAATGAAGTTAGAAATAATTTTGGAGAAATAATAACACTTAAGGTCTTTGTAATACCTGAACATATGCTCCTTTTGAAGCGGCTCTTGATCTTCATGAAAGAATTAATAAGAGCTCGTTGTTACAGTCATGTTTTTCTGAGAATGGACAAGCTGAAGTATGGATGGAGCTAATTCATTGCAATGATGCTGTGTTTCACACTAGCATTTCTAAATGATATTTTGTATACATATATGTCTATTTAGCTGAAGATGCAGTATACCAAAATGTAACTTGCCAGCTAAATTCAATTTAAATGAGTTTATTGCTACAAATGAGCTGACATTATTATGTTAGGAATATTAACATATTATGTTAGGAATATTAACATATCATGTACTTGGTCTCAGGGAGAAACAGGATGGAAGTGTTTGTGGTGAAGAATGCTGTGAATCTTGCCAAGGCAGGACATTTCATAAATTAAGGTTCATTATCTAATTATAGTGAAGAATTGAGATCATGCTGTAGTCCAAACATTGCGTTGCATGTTGCTCTTTCATAGCACTTCCAAACCTCTTATCTAACCACATCCCATTATAGTCTCTGTCCATGTAAACATCTCAAAGTGGATGGTTGGCAATGCGAATAATGCCCTTTGTCACAATCTCTAACCTATGAAGTTCGGGCAGAGTTTTGCCAGACTTTGAAACTTTAAACCAGGCACAAGAGCATGTTAAGTTTCTATTCAACATGCTCTTAAAATTGTGACATAATATAATATAAAATATACTGAGTTGAGTTAGCACAAACGCCTCATTTTATATCAAGAAGTGCAAAAATAATTGGCAATGCCATTAGTTTGGACTCTTTCAGTTTCAAAACTTAAATATTGTAGAAAGAATTAATCTTGTAGTTATTCAGTGAGCATCTGGGCCTCTGATACATTTCAGAAACTTTTAGACCAGATGATAAGAACTGAGCTTACTGAAGATCTGTTTAATATAAAGGACTATTGCAAAGGACTTGCATGTCAAATGACCTTCATAGCAATTTTAAAAAGATTTATTTCTTTTTATAGGGAAGGCTGGTCAGATTTACAGAAAGAAGGAGGGTCAGAAAGAAAGATTTTCCATCTGCTGGTTCACTTTCCAAATGACAGTAATGGCTGGAGTTGAGCCAATTCAAAGCCAGGACCCAGCAGCTTCTTTCAAGCTTTCTTTCTCATGCAGGTACAGTCCCAAAGTTTTGGGCTGTCCACTGCTACTTTCCTAGGCCACAAACAGGGAGCTAGAGGGGACGTAGAGTAGCCCAGACATGAACCGGTGCCCATATGAGATCCCAGTGCATGTAAGGTGAGGATTTAGCCATTGAGCCATCATGTTGGTTCCCCTCAAAGCAATTCTACATGTCATGTAGCATTATCTGCATTTTACTGACAAGGATTTAGAGATATGGAGTGGTTGAGTAACTACCAATAAGTTAGAGCTACAGACAATGGATCTAGATCGGAGAGCAAACAAGTCTGCTTTTAACCAATATGCTTCTTTACCATTAAGACACAGGCTTCATTGTTTAAAAACGTACATTGTAATAGAGAATATAGATGGTTGCATAGAGGACATTTGTCGAAATAGGGACAATTTCCTAGAATGAGTTTAATTCTCTAGTGAACTTGAATCAAGGGCTCATGGGATGTCAGAAAGCATTTTCTTCAAGGCCTGCAAAGTACAGATAAAGAAAATGAGGCTTAGCCAAGTTATGTGGCTACTGACTGATAGAAATTTAGCAAGAACTAATGGGTCCAGGTACCCTTGTATCACGTATTTAGTATAACTTATATATTGACTGATAAGCAAAAGTTCTCTCTTCTTCCTCCACTCCTTAGTATGTCTTTTTTTTTTCTTTTGTTATTGTATGGCTTTCAAATAAAATTCAAATTGCTATATATAGATTGATTTTATAATTTAAAGAAAAAGAAATATTACTGCTTATGAATGCTTCTAAATATACCTGTATATTGTCATATATTGGGGTCAGTCACTTAAAAGGACTCAACCGTTAGTGTGGACTCTATGTTGGCATCATAGCCTTACTGTTTATTGACTAGTAAACTTTGGTGAGTAATTTAACTCTTCTACATCTCATTTTTTTCTTCCGAAAAGTGAAGAATAACATGGACTTCAGTGTATCAGTGTTACTCAAATGATAGTATCTCTGAGATAAACTTCTTGAGAAGAAAAACGTTGATTTTGACTTGCAGTGCTGTAGTTCACAGTTCAGAATAAGGCAGCCTCATTAGTCTGGTTTCTGTTGAATTGGTGCAATAATCACGTAAAAAAGCATGAAGCATAGAGAAAAGCTAGGCTGAATGTTATTTCAATAATCAATCCCCTAGCAAAGACTTGCTTTTGAGGACAGTCTCCCAATAACCCAAAGACCTCCTGCTAGAACCACCTTTCTGACATAATTAGATAAAATTTCCATCCTAAATCCAAAAACCATTACTGAGACTTCAGAGCTGAAGCATCCAATGTGTTTGGAAAGTCCTATCAAACCCATAAGAATAAATATTCTAATTGGAGTGAGATGATTCCTCGTTGTGGTTTTAGTTTGCTTTCCTCAATGATTAGTGGCAGTGAGTATTTGCTCACAGATTTGTTGATTCTTTGTGTTTCTCTCTCTAGATCATTGTGCATGCTTTTTGCATTTAGCAGATCAGTGCCTTCATTAATTCTAGCAAGCGTTCTTCTCCAGACTTTGTTCATGGTGCTGGGTCGACCAAAAAAGGGTTTTTTTTTTTTAAGATTTATTTATTTTTATTGGAAAGTCGGATATACAGAGAAGAGACGAGACAGAGAGGAAAATCATCTTCCGTCCAATGGTTCACTCCCCAAGTGAGCGCAACGGCCGGTGCTGTGCAGATCTGAAGCCAGGAGCCTCTTCAGGGTCTCCCATGTATGTGCAGGGTCCCAAGGCCTTGGGCTGTCCTCAACTGCTTTCCCGGGCCACAAGCATGGAGCTGGATGGGAAGCAGGACAGCCGGGATTAGAATTGGCGCCCATATGGGATCCCGGTGCGTGCTAGGCGACGACTTTAACCGCTATGCTATTGCACCAAACCTGGCCTTAAACGCTTGAATGTAGCTTCTTCAGCTGCCATCAGTGTCAGCAGTGTGTGTGTGTGGAATTACAGTTAAAATAGGGACTTTGGACACAGGTAAACGAATAAAATTAAGGTAGCAGCAGTGTGAATAAAGCAGGAATGGCATGGTTTTTGCAACATTTGTGGGGCAGATTGTTCTGACTAATAAGGCCAATAGGTACTTCTTTAACAGAGAGATGCATCCCAAATATTTATGAACACACATCATGATAAATGTAATCCTTTTCTTGACATCTTCAAGCTGTTGGCTGCAAGATTCCCTCTCCTCTCGTGAATTCTTTTTATGGACACAGGGTTTCAGTAGGTTCTGTAGCTGCATCAATGCCCCTGAATAAAACAACAGGGAACATTAAGGGTTACGGAAATGGAATAAAAATGTTCTGTTTCTTGGGAATAGCTGACACTTCTCAGAGAACTAGACATTACACGTACTATATGCAATCTTGATTTCAAACTTATTCTGACTGCTTAACGTAGTTTATTATGTTTATAATTGGCACATCATGATTACATGATTTATGTAATTTAAGGGTACATTTATGGGTACAACGTGATGTTTTGACACCTGCATACATTGTTAAATGATTGCATTTGGCCAATAAATGTGTCTAGTAATTTGCATAGTTCTCATTTCTTTGTGATGATGATTTAAAACCTACTCCTCTAATTTTGAAGCATCAGTACATGGGTGTTAACTAATTATTGTCACATGAACTGGATCAGTAGAACTGATTCCTGATGTCTTTCTGAAATTTTGGATTCTTTGATCCATATTTCCCCTTCTTCCATTCTTTTTTCCTTGGCTCCAACCCCTGATAACCCCCATTCTGCTTTCTACTTCTGAGCCTTGAACTTTTAAAAGTTCCGTATAAACCAGAGAGGTAAAAGTTGTGTTATTTATTATTTCAGGATTCAAGAAACCCTGCCAATGAAATATGAGGTGATTTGAGGATCATTTTTATAATCACACTGTGCACTGAATATTCTAAAAAAGTTTCTGGAATCTCTTTTCGCCAGATTTTGCCTCAGGGTTTCAGAAAGTGATTGGAACATTTCACAAATGGGCACTCACTGGTCTTAAAAGGCCTTGGCCCTGAGCAGGGGTTACCCTCAGCAGAGCCCACTCTCCTGGGTTCTTGGCTACTCACTTAACATCTCTAGGGCTCTATTTCCTCAAAGGCTTTATGCAAAATTTCAATGGAATAGAGTTATTTATGCCCTAAACACTTTACATTAAATTTCATAATGGTCTCTCTCCCCACACTTTTTAATTTTTGATTATCACACATATGCACATGACCCAAACTGAAGTAGTTTCTAGAGCTGATTAATTTCCAGCAACCAATTCATATATTAAATTATTGGCATTACTGAGGCTTATAATCAAAGAGCGAAATAAGACCTACAAGAGAGCAGGTTCATTTGAGAACTGCCCAGTCTGTTCTAACTTTCTTAAAGAATTGCTAATTATCTTAAAGGAGAACATTCCAATATTCCACATTCCAATGAACTATAACTTTCAATGTCTACTTTGCTCAGTAGTTTCCAAGATTTCAGACACAGAAGTGTTTTTTTTTTCCATAGGATTATGCATGTGATACTCTGACTGGTGACTCAAATGTGTAGCTAATTTGGATGTGGCTAAATTTCCTGTCTTGCTTCTTTCAACCATGTGAAGCCTGAGAAAACAAAATTGGTTGGTGAAAGACTACGGTTAAACTGGCCAACTCATTTATGTCAGTTAGGTAGCTTTCTGAACCCAACTCAACAACCTTTTTACTCACTCTTTTTTGCTTTGTTTTGTTTTGGGCATTGTGTATTTGGATTTGTATTTTTTCTTCTGTTATTTTCCCTAGTTGGGTAAATGGCAATGTTTCATTTTCTTTCTTCCTTTCCTTTTTTAAAAGATTTATTTATTTGTATTGGAAAGTCAGATTTATAAAGAGAAGGAGAAACAGAAAGATTTTCCATCTGCTGGTTCACTCCCCACATGGTTGCAACCGCCAGAGCTGAGCTGATCTGAAGCCAGAAGTCAGGTGCTTCTTCAGGGTCTCTTACACCGTGCAGGGTGCTAAGGCTTTGGGCCGTCCTTGACTGCTTTCTCATGCCACAAGTAGAGAGCTGGATGGGAAGTGATCGGCGAGGACTGAATCAGTGCCCATATGGGATCTCGGTGCGTGTCAGGCAAAACTTCAGCCACTTGCTATGTCAGGACCCATTTATTTTGTTACAGTTACGACGTTCTAAAACTGATCTCTGTACTTTGCCTTCAATTCAAACATTGTAAATATTTAATAGTATATATTAACCTGGGAAGCTTGTTAAAATGGAGGAAGTACAATGCTAATAACACATGAATTAAAAATGACTTGCTTCATTTATTCATTGGAGATTGTTGCCAGTGAAATCCGAAGGAATTTTCAAAAGTTTTTATGAATTATGGAAGATCAAACTCAAAGTTGCTTCTGTGTTCTCTGTTGTGGGGAAGTGTGTATATGTGTCACATCTGATTCTGTTGGGAATATTCACAATCATTTTTACGAGCTGATTCTCAATTTTGTCTTCCTTTCCATGCTAAAAATGTTCCTGTTCTTGCTCAGATCTACATACTGAAAACAGACCAAGAAAAATACATATTTTGTGTCTCTATGTCTTTCAGAACATAAGGCTCTGGACCCATCAGTACATTGTTGTGAATTTGCTTCAGAGGAACAGCATGATGTTTGCAGTGAAATTCCCACCATTACAATTTTTTAAAAAAATTTCTGAAGCTAGATTTTGTCCTCTTAATTATCTTAACTCACTTTTCTCCTCTATGGACTTAAGTAATGATTGTGTACCAAGGGAACCGAGGGCTTTCTTTCTAACTTGGATGACCTTTGTTATTTTTGATACGTGGGTTATATAATGTCCGATTCTCTAATTATATTCTTTATGTGTATGTTTCCTGTTTGGATGGGCCAAAATGATAAGTGACAATCAGTTGCAAAAGCCAGGGAGAAATGGATTTGGCAGTTACTGGCCAACTTTTCATCAAATCAATGTCTATTTTCTTTTGGGAAAAGAGCCATCTTTTTTTGTTCTTTTTAATCCTTTAGTATTACTGTGCCCCTGTAACTAAGTTCTCATTGAATGAAGTATTGGTAGAAGTGACTTCTACCATTTCCAGGTAGGAGTATTAAAAACTTTGTTTTTAAATTTATGTATTTTTATCTAAGAGGTAGATATACAGAGAGAGGAGAGACAGAGAGAGAATATTCCATCCACTGAGTCACTCTCCAAATGACTGCAACAGTGAGACCTGAGCTGGTTCAAAGCCAGGAGCTTCTTCTGGCTCTCCCATGTGACTTCATGGGGCCAAGGACTCTGCTTTTTGCTCTGCTTTCCTAGGCCATAGGCTGGGAGCTGGCTCAGTAGTGGATCAGCTAGTACTTAAACTGGTGAGCTTACAGGATGTTGTCACTGTAGGTGGAGGATTAGCATGATAAGCATGATAAGTCCAAATACTTTGTTCAAAACAGAAAAGATTTATTTTATTTTTTTGAATAGCCTGTTTCTTGCTGTCATATGCCAACCACAGCTGTCCCTTTGTCCTACAGATGCCCTCCTTCCATGAATTACAAAAATGTCTTCAGAATCAGATGAATGGAGGACCTTTCAATAACTAGAATCTACTTTCAGATCTAGCATCAGCACCACCTGTGAAGGACCTGTCTTTGACAAGTCCCTCCCCCAGCTCCACCCCCAGAACAGTATGAAGAGGAAGACTTGGCAGCAGTTGAGTATGGTGACCCCCATGCTGAGGAGGACCCAGCGTAGGCCCCAAGGTCCTTCTTGGAAAAGGTTGTGGCAATTTATGATTGCCTTTATATAGGGCAAGGACAATGAGCAGTCCTTGTAAGAAGGAGCCAGTATGTATGTCACAAGAAGAATGATGCTATAAGGGCATTATGAACTTAGTGACTGGGCTCCTCCTGGAGAATCACTTGGAATTGATCATGCCTATAAAGCTGGTAAAATACTCAGTTTGTGTAAATGGTTAAAGTTTTCACATTTATGGGCATGTAGTTAAAAAAATGAGCAGATTCATAAATGAGAACAAAGTATGAGCTTCAATTGTTGAGAATCTAGGATTTGAATCCAGGGCTTTTTCTCTTCCATTCAGGGCTCTTTGTTTTGTATTATGTTGTGCTCTGGGAACTTAGCCCTAATTATTATTATGTCTTTGTATTATTATGTTTTTGTTTCCCTCTGCTTTGTTACCTGCTAAGCAACTTTTAAAAAAAGATTTGTTTATTTGAAAGTCAGTGTTGCAAAGAGGAAGAGGAAGAGGCAAAGAGGGAGAGAAAGAGAGAGAGAGAGCAAGTTATATGCTAATTTACCCCCAAATGGCTGCAACAACCTGGGCTGCATCAGGCTGAAGCCAGGAGCCAGAAACTTCTTCCAGGTCTTCCACAGGAGTACAAAACCTCAGGACATAGTCCATCCTAAGTCTTCCACTTTCCCAGGCCATTAGCAGGAAATTGGGTTGGAAGTGGAGTATTTGTACTGGTTCTTGCAAAGGATGCTGGAGCTGTTGATAGTGACTTGCCCCACCACCCCACATTGTAGACCTGTTATATGTCTTGATAACATCTAATTCTACTTCCTTAGAGGATCTTGGAGTTTTATCTGCTCTTAAATAACCTACTCTTCTAACATGATGAGTACATTTAGCTCATCATGCACCAACATAGAAAGCAGGTAGAGAAATCAGGGACTGATTAAAAACTTTATTTGATTTGATTGCTCTAGAAAAAAAAAATCCGCATATAGCTGGTTGAAGGTCTGCTTTTTCCTGAAGGAGGTCTCTTACTTAATCACTTCCAGAACTTGGTTAGATGTGACTGCCCTTCTGGGATTCTGGTGAGTAAGTTGTCCAAGCCTGGAGGCCAACTGGAGTTGGGTTCTCCAGGAGGAGAGCTATTCATTCAGAGCTGTCAGCACATCCTTCTCCAGGAATTACCCTCCCCAGCCTATCAGGCGCTTTTTTTTTTTTTTTGTTCACTTTGTTCTAATAGAATGGGGCTCATTCAGAACAGGTCACCACAAACACACAAACATAGATTTCCTTGTTAATATGCATTTGAGCCAAAGTATAATTCTCAGTAAAATAGGACTGGGAAGAAAAGCAATGATTGAATCAGACAGGATTTGTTATGTAGGATTTTTGAATGTATTCAGATGAATTCAGTCAAACAGTCTTTTTCTTTTTCCCTTCTGTACTGAACATGGGTGGGTGGCATATTTGACTTGATAACTAAAGCACATGAATTTATCATGAAAGTGAAGCGAGACTGTTCCCCAAGTGGGACAGTAGGAAAGGAATACATCAGTATTAAATCTGGGCCTCCCCACTGCAAAGGGCCACCCCAGAGCCCACGTAAGGAAAGGACCAGTATGCCAGATGCAGATGGCCAACCAGCTTAGTTTTTGAACTTGGCTGTGGACTATGTAAAGAATCATCCTGACCGTGCCAATCATTCATCGCTGGCTGTGAAGGCAGTGCCTGCACACCAGAAAAACAATGGTGTGTGTGATTCAGGCTGCAGCTCCACCAGGGAATTCATGATGTGGTGTTGTTTCCAGACATGTTACACATTTTTACCCAATAACCCTTTGATGAATTAAAATAGTGAGCACATTATTTTAAGAGTGGAAAAAGCAAGCTGTTTGAAACCTCAGAGAGAGAAAAAAGGATTCTCTATTTATATTGTGTCCAGTTAAACAATGCAGGTCCTAAGAAATCATTCATCAGTTCATTATTTGGCCCTTACAAAGTTTTTGTTTTTAAATTGAAAAGTGCTCAGGTTTCATGTGTTTTTGAGAAACACTGTGTTATATTAAATTAAAGTTGAAGTTGGATTGTTATTGAAAGACAGGAGATACAAATATATGTATATAAATATATAAATAAATATACAATATATAAAATATATGTATAAATATATATATATAAATCTTCTTAATCAAGCAAATACAAGTCTTTGTTTGACTTTTTCTCCCTTGCTATTTTTTTCTTTGTCTATCGTGGAGAGTGAAGCTGTTTGCAAGTCTTAGCAATACAATGATGCTTTGCAATGCAGGGAAAACATGAATACTTAAGTTTAGAAGTGGTATGAAAAAAAAACCCTCCACACTTCATTTCAACTTGTCTTTCATGGAAATGAAAGAATCCCTTAAGATTATTTTTCATGGACTTTTGGAATTGTACTCTGATGTCTTCCTTTTCTTCTTATGTGAATGTCATGTTTCTCAAACTTCATTCTCATCCATCTGAAACTTTGACTCCCTTGGTAATCATTGACTTCCATCTTCTCCATTTGGTGCAGAGACTCTAGAAGTCCTTCTTTTTCATCTTTCTTTCTTTCTTTCACACTTTTATAATACTGTCTCAACAAATTTCACCAATTCTACTCTTGGCTGTCCTTAGTCTATTTTATATAAAAAGACCTGTATTGCCTTTTGCTGAGGTAAATAGAATTATTCCTTTCCAAACTGAAATCATTTGACACACTCACAGAATCAAATCTAAACCCTGTTGGCCTGCCAAGATCAGCACAAACTGGCTATAGCTTAATTGACCTCTTCCTTAGCTTTCCCTCTATGTCTGTATATGCCTTCATTCTTCTGCTTCTTCTTTTTTAGGCAGTAACTTAAAATTATAGTGATTTTCCAGACTGTCCCACCTAAATACATATGTATCTCAATGTTTTCTGTTTCAGAACCCTGTTATATATGTAACAGTCAAGTAACAAAAAATGATGCAGGTTTTCTTGATTTACCTTATATTATTTGTTTCCCCAGTAGATGTAAGCTCTGTTGTTAGTCAGTAATTAGCATAGTGTAAGACTCAGCATAGAAATTGAGAACTCATTTGAAAAGAGTCCAAGGTCTTAATAAGCAGCTCTCTGAAAATGCACAGAAAGGAAATAAGCATATGAAAAGATGTTTCGTGTTATACATCATCAGCATTATGGTGCAGTGGGTTAAGCCATCCTTTGTGGAAGCTGGTATTTGATACAAGAGTACAGATTCAAATCCTGGCAGCTCTACTTCCCATGTAGCTTCCTGTTACTGTGCCTGGGAGGGCAGCACAGATGGTTCAAGTATTTAGGTCTCCAACACCAATATGGGAGACATGAATGAAGCTTCTGGCCCTTGGCTTTGGCCTGGTCCAGCCCTGGCTGGGTTATACAACCTGCTGGAAGGTCTATTTCTCAACAAGGTGGCAAAGGAAGAACTTGTCATTAGAAATTGCATAAAATGAAAACTCTAAGAAAGGGGAGGTCAAGACCTATAGTCCCAAAGAAACCTTCCTGAAATTGTCTCATAAAGCACTGGCTCCTTATATCTAAATATCTTTCCTTGATTCCATCAAGCTTATTCAAATATCCCCAAATCTCTTTGTTGAACACTTCAGATAATCATAATAAATAATCTTAGGTACCTGGCATTGCAGTTGTGCTTATGTTCTCAAATACCTTTATCTGTAGACTTGCATCTGACGTGATAGCGAAAGGAGTTTCCTCTGGTGTAGTTTCTCTCACCTGCAAATCAAATTGAAGGGATCTTGCTGAAAGAAAGCGTTAGGAGTTAACCTTATTGGTGATGACAATCATGTCTAAAATGTCTCCTTCATAAGCATTTCTTTTCTTCTTTCTCTGTCTTTTGATAGAGCTGTCTTGTTAGGTCCCTTTACTACCTGGCTGCCCCCTTTATTCCATACGCACATATAGCCTGCTCTTCATTCAGGGGCTGTGCTAAGATTCACATGTCAGAAGGAGCCGAGAGGCTTGAGACATAGGTCTAGACGAGTACTAATACATTTGTTCAAGGCATGTATTATGTAATGGCTGGTTACATTGGCTTACGTCGAGACAATGTACACTAAACTATTACACAATAAAATAGAAATTTCCAGAACACCTTGAAAAATTAGAGTTTCCACAGGGATTGAGTTGGCGCTGTGGAGTGCTGGTGGCACCTGTTCGTTACTGTCCTCACTTTACCCCATTCAGCGTTCTGCTCCACTAATTCGTAACAGCTGCTTGTTCCAGTGTCAGGTCGGTTACTTCCTCTCTGGAGGACCTGATGCATTACTAAGAGAGCATAATAATGATTTCTAGGATATCTAATGGAATACATCACGTTTGATTAATGGTCTATGCTGTTGAGACACTCCATTCCCGAGTTTTACTTTTCCTGCTGGCATGCAGCACCTCTCCTTTTGTTTGGATCTGATGTTAGAGCACATATTAGATAAATTTGTAGTAGTTTTCTGCCAATATTCTCCAGTTAATTCAGTCAGAATGTTCACAAAAAGAATTTTAATGCAATACTGAAGGGTCATCCTACTGGAGAACATACAAGCTGTTAGTTATCTCACCTTGTGTTGGGACTTGACCAATTGAACTGTGTAGCACTCACTTTGGTTTGTTTTTTTCACTTAATTTCCACACCCTCCCTATGAGATGGGAATGAAATAGCTCAAGTCTAGAGAAGTTAGAGAATACTCTTAAAATCCCAAAACTAATAGGTCACAAAAATCAAAATACATTAAGCAATATGTAATATTTGAAACTCCAAGAAATCAGTAGTTTTGTAGGAGAAAATATGAGCCATTTCTTTAAATTTGGTATTTATCTTATTAAACTTGCTTTGTCTGATCTGTCCATGTGGGCACATCCACTCTTCCAATTCTGGAAATAAAGAAAGAAGAGAAATAGTTTCTATATGGCTCCATTTTATAAGGTTAATTAATTTGGAGAAATTATTGGTTGCATTAATTTTCCTCTTAGTCCCTGAAGATGAAAAAATTTTTTCTTCTATTCCCCCAACATGCATATGAAGTTTGGATCCTATAAATCCCTTTCACTGCATTTGGAACATACGGCTTACACTTTTGACCAAGTGACTAGCATATATTGAGACCATGAATGGTCAGATGCCACTATATAAGTGAGACCCTTTTCTGTCCTAGCATACTTATAAAATTGTTCTCTTAGTTTCTAGAAGTTAACTCAGTTTTATGTAGCATCATGTTCTGTAAACTCACCTTACAACTCACCATTTTTAAAGGTTGGAATGAATTCTTAGGGGAAAAAATATTTTTTTTCCATTTTTTGTTAGCTTCCATTATATTATCTCCAGACTCATTATTCTCTTTTTTCTTATTTTTCTATCTGATTCTGTAAATCTTTTTCCTTTGTATACTCATTTGATTTTATTGCAACAAAAGTTGTACATATTTATGTTTAAAACTGAGCACCATTTTTCTTTTCTAGTGAAACAGAAATAAAAAATAAGCAGAAGTGAAATATCAATAGAGAAATTTCGGTTCAGATTCTACAAATTCTGCTGGTTTCCTATAGAATGGCCGGACTCATGTCCTCTCCCCTTACACAGATGCTACTCAGGAAGCTCATAGTCATATATATATATATATATTCTCTTAGAGATAAATTATGTACACTAGGAAGTGATGATACACTGCAGTATGCATCTCTATTCCTGAATAGAAAGAGGACTTCCAAAGAAACTGTTAAATATGTCTTGATATTAGATTTTCTTTTATTTCTTGTACCTACAATGTCATGAAACACATAAACAGCAGAATGTTGAACTTGTGAATCTTGCTGAAGCACTATTTCAGCGACAATGGTATGTGAGGGGATTAGGGAGAGTGGTAAGGAAGGTGGTGGGGATTCATATAACTACAAAACTGTATCATGGAAAATAATAAAACTACAAAAAGGCAGATACTTTGAAAGGTGCGATGCTATTTGATCAGACACTTCTCTTTAGAATAAAGGTTGTATATATGAAGTTTTGTGTTCAGACATTGTCTGGCACCACCTCCGAAGCAATCAGTATTTTGCATATTCATCACAATGAACCCCAACATCAAAGAATACTTCTTGCCTTAAGAACAATGCTTCTTTTGTGTTCAGATGTGAGAATTCTCAAACATCTTATTAAGATTATGACCTAAAACAAGGAGTCAGACACTTCTGTGAAGTGCCCAAGACTTACGAGAAAATAGTTTATATTGGCTTTGAGGTTAGGTTCCAGGACTTGCATGGTTTTGGGTGTGTGTGTGTGAAACAGATTCTATAACTGCATTGTAAAACATGCTCATTATGATGTGCTGGAAATGTGTATCTCATTGAGACTAAAAATATTGTTTCTGAGGCATACGTGTATGAATCTCTGGTGATTTAAATGACTAAGTGGTTGTCTTGTATTCAATATTACTCTGTAACTACACAAAATGTCTGCTAATAATACCACATATGATATTGTAAATCCCCATTTATTTTGAGTTTGGAATTCAAAAGAAAGACTACAGCAACAGTATTCTCAAGAGATAACTGAAGATGGAGAGCTATTGGAATCTATTTGCTTTATAGAACCCAAGCAAATTTTAATTTTTTATTTATTCAGTGGTTTTTGAAGAGATATAAATATGAACTACTCAGGAATTTATATTTCTGTCCATTGCTTTTCCATTTGGAACTCAGGCGTGACTTAAAAGTTCTGTAGTTGATTGGAATACGTGTTAAGCCCACTGTTCCTACTTGACTTTCAGTCAAATTTGCTGTTCTGTAACAGGATAGTTTTTTTTTTTAAATTCAACAATTCATTTTCTGTAGAGCAATCAGAGTGATTTTTCAAAAGCGTAAATTTATTTACAAAATTCTCGTGGTTAAGATTCTTAGATGTTTTCCATTGTGGTTAGAATTAGAAATAACTTTCTTGTCTTGTTTGCTGAAGCAGTATGTAATCTTCCCATCACTTTATACTACTCACTCCTTTGTCACTCAGTTCCAATCAGGTGCTCAAACACATGAAGCTTCTTTCTGATGCACAGACATTGTAGCCTGTTTTTCTGCCCGAACATCACCCTCCATCTTTATTGCAACCTGGATCTCTTCATGATTTGAAGTTTTTGCTTAAATATCTTTCTGCTGATCCCATCTTAAAATCCTCCACCATATTCCACAGTGCGTGCTGTATCTTCTTGGTATTTATATAATTCTAACTTATTCAATTGATTGTACAATCATTGGTGTATTTTTTAAAGTTATATTTTAAAATATTCTTATGCTTTAAACATAAGTTAATAGGAAATGAGAGTTGTGAGTGAATAAATGAATGAACTTCATACATGCAGAATAAAGAAACAGATTTCTATTGAGTGGCAGAAAGAAGTCAGAGATTTTTCTACAGTTTCAATTTCAGGAAGATATCACACCCATCTCCTTCCTCAGCAACACCTTGTTCATCCCTTCTCTTCATCAGTTTTTGTAAAGACATAATTTTAATCCATTCTATATCTAGGGAGTTGATTTTCCACTAATCATAATATTTAGCAAATAAAAAGTAGGAAGACTACAGTTACACAGCAGTATAAACATGGGCTAAATATCACAATCACATCCCAAAGTTATCAACTCATCCCTCCACATTGTTTTTTGGTAGTCTGTATCATCAAAAAAAAAAAAATGTCTTTTCATTCTGAATCTTTCCTTTAGGAATAGGTAGGGATGTTCATGAATCTTGGAGAACAATTTTCTTCCCTGTTCCCTCTAACAATTCTTAATTCAAAATGTTTGACATGATTTGTAGGGTACAAATGTGTGTCCAAGACAAGTGTGTCCCCTCAGTGACTGTGTTTTCAGGGCAGGTGTGTAAGTGATTCTTGCTCTTCCGCATCAGTCAAAGCAATAGGAACTAATGAGAGAAAAGACGCCATGTTATTTTTCCCCCAGCTGAAACTGTTTTCCAGGTCTCCAGGCTTTCAGAAGCAGAAGACTCATTTTCATTCAGCATTCACCAGGTGAATTTTGTGCACTCATGATTTCTAGACTCAAGAGTTAAAGTTCAGTTTCAACAGGTTCAACCTCAGTGGGAAGCTTTCTGAGATCCTTTCATCCTGCTATTTCTCTCTAAATGCATACAATCATGACAGGGAAGGACTGTCATCTAGGATGTGTTGAGGTGTGATATTCTGTTTATCAAAAATTGTCACACAGGGCCCAGTGGCGTGGCCTGGTGGCTAAAGTCCTCACCTTGAACACACCGGGATCCCATATGGGCTCCAGTTCTAATCCTGGCAGCTCCACTTCCCATTCAGCTCCCTGCTTGTGGCCTGGGGAAGCAGTCGAGGACGGCCCAATGCTTTGGGATCCTGCACCAGCGTGGGAGACCTGGAAGAAGTTCCTGGATCCTGGCTTCAGATAGGCATAGCATCAGCCGTTGCACTCACTTGGGGAGTGAATCATCGGATGGAAAATCTTTCTCTCTGCCTCTCCTCCTCTCTGTATATCTGACTTTGCAATAAAAATAAAATAAATCTTTAAAAAAATTGTCACACAGTCTTTACGTGTCTTCAGTTTACTCTGCAATGATTAGACCCTGTATTTGTCCTACTGGAATACTGAACAAGTGAAGGCTGAGCTATGCATTCTGGATTGTAAATAATCTGGGCCTGGGCAAGGGATTCTGATTTCATTAGTTAGAGATCTGCCTGGTGCCACTACATACATGACTGATGACACTTTTGTTAAATATCAATACAGAAAATAAACCAGAGGGGACAAATTTCTCCTCCACAAAGTTCTATGCTCTAAACTTCATTTAATGTCACACTTGTCCAAAAATAAAGAAGGTTTCGCTGAAAATGCCATTGAGAAATGGGCAAGTAGAGCCAGATTCCTGAATGATGTCTCCAGTTTTCCTTCAGGATGTTCTACTATTGATGGTTATTTATCTTTGCTCTTCTTCTAAGCTCCTGTTCCTTTTCCACTTTTTCTCTCTTGAGAATTCCACTTTTGCCATGAGCGAATCAGCTTTGAGTTCAATTCATGAACCTCGCCTGTTAAAATACAAAGCCAGTCCTTATATTGTGAGCTTTTTCTTAAATATGTCCTTTAGCAGTAGGATTTGGAGATAGGAATCTCATCTTTTCATCTCAAACACACAATTCGATATATGACTCACATTTTGTCATTCACAGATGCCCTACTGCAAGAACTATGACAATCAATCATAGGTTTACTTCAATTTTTTTTCTGTTCTACTTTATTAGCCTCGTAATCTTTCCTTACATTGTGTGGCATGGGACAGATTTTAACTCTCAATCAATGATTTGAATTAAAATAAATTGAAGGGTCATTGTAGAAGATTAGAAATTTTATTCTGACTTTGTTACAGAAATTTATGTGGCCTCACTGTCTCTAAAACTCATGTTCTTCCATGTAGTTAAAGCCTTTTAGAATGAAACCAAAGTCAGTGATTTCTGACCTCGGTCACGCATTGGAATCACCAAGGAGTACTGCAGAATGTGATGCCTGTTTCAATTTGTGTGAAGTAATTAGCAAGGAATCAGATTGAGAGAGAGAGAGAGAGAGAGAGAGAGAGAGAGAGAGAGAGAGAGAGAGAAAGCAAGAGAGAGAAAGGGAATACTTTTATTTTTTAAGTCTCTGGATACACCCTTGAAATGACCAAAATTGTCACTTGAGTTCTACCCAACTCTTCCATGTCACTTGAGTTCTACCCAGCTCTTCCACGTTGGTGACACAGAGGCCCACATGCTTATGCCATCTTCTGCTAGCTTCTCAGGCACACGAGCAGGAACTGGATTGGAAGCAGACTCCAACCAGTGCTCTCTGATATGAGATGCTTGTGTTGTAGGTGGTGGGTGGTGGCTTAACCCGCTGTACTGTGCCACAATGCTGGCTCCTTCCATGATTTTTCTGGAAGCAATCTCTCAATCTAAAATGTTCTTATTCTCTGTCTGCATCTACTCAAATTTTGATACATTTAGGATTTTGATGATTAACTTTGGCACAGAACAGAAAGAAGGCCAATGACATTTGTATTAAAAATCTACATGGTACGATTTCACACTCACATGAAGCGTAACATTCATGCTGATGTTTATTATAATGTTGACGTATCCCAGGCAAAATTGTGGTTTGATTTATTAAACTGATTATGCTAAATATACTAATACAACTGATTTAGGAATCAGTAGAGTTGACTTCTTGGACTTTGGAAGGAATCAATCCAGTCTGATTCTTGGTCTTAAGGACTAGAGTGTTGTGTGTGTGTGTGTGTGTGTGTGTGTGTGTGTGGTTCTAGAAGAAGATGGCTTTTCCTTCGTCCAAACTTCACATGAGTTTCTCTGTCACTGTTTGCATGTTATTAAATGCTATGAAAAGAGTCTGGGATGTGTTTTCCATGCCTTCGGATCAAATAGAACAGCAAAGAGCACAAAAGTGTCCATGGTACTGATTAGCAGGCTAAAAAGTGTCTAGCAAGGTACCGCACTGACTTTAACTTTTTAACAAGCCACAGCAGTTGACTCATGTGAAATAATTGGGGCACAGATTTCTAGTAGAATTCAGTTTGAGTGTTAATAATTCGGAGCCATATCATGGTGTGTTCTTATTACTGTCCAGGGACTAGACTGAGGGAGGGTCACCACCAAATTTACCATTCGGTACATGTAATGCACTCAATAAATGGTAGCTGTCATTATTATTAGAGCAACCGTGAAAGGCAATTAGCACTTGGCTCTGTGTTGGGGCAACACGGCTGAATCACTTAGGAAACTTGGGCATCGGCCATAGAAATCACTGTCACTACCACATGCAAAAACCGAGCGCAAAAGGAACAGCTAATTGGAAAAACCACATGTTGAGCCTGGGTCTTTTCACATCACACTCTATATCTCATTGCCTAGCATTGCTAGTGATATATATATATATATATATATATATATTTTATTTTCTGCTTGGAGAGACCTCTTTCTGTGTATCTGTCTGTCTTTCTTTTTCTCCCACTTTCCTTTTCTCCTTTCTCTTAATGTTCTCAATCCATTCAACACATGTTCACTGAGTACTTTATATATATATAAAATTCTATGTTGAGGACCAGGAAAACAGAAATACAAGGCTCATGTGCCACCTTTAATAGTGAATGTGTGTGTGCGTGTGTGTGTGTGTGTGTGTGTGTGTGTGTGTGTGTGTATGTATGTGTACATGTTGGGACGAACTACACATATTATGTTGTAAGTACAGAGAATGAAGTGTCAAAGAATATTTCATCTCTATGGGAATTTGTTGACATACTTAGGATGCCAAGGTTGAAATGAAAAGAGATTTGCAGAAGGAACTGCATATATATGAATTTATAAGAAGAGTACTTTTATCCATACTGGATTCCCCATTATACCTTTCAAATAGGAGTCAAAAGGAAAGCAAATGCTAATAATAGAAATAACAATGTGACATATTCAACATGCATTCCTGCTGACTGAATCTATAATAAATCAAATGAATAATAACCAAAAGTAGTTAATTATGAATCATCAAAGCCAATAATCCACCTCTGTGTTCATGCTGCTAATAGACATAAAAATTAACAAGCAGATAGGTGAGTACACAGGTAGGTGGGGAGAAGGGAGCTGTTGCTGGCCAAATAATTCTGAATGCCAGTTTGCAAATATATAGTGTTGGTGGAAAAATCACATTTTTGTGATCATGATAATAAATACAATTTTAATTTTAAAATGTCAATTCAATGTTAAATTATGGCAGAATTCTTCTGTAAGAAGCAATATGCTTATATGGCTTTAAAGCTATTTTATCTTAATTGCCTATTGCTTGAAGGGATCTTAGTGGTTGGAATCTTAGCAATATCTGAGTGGTTCCATTTCTATCTGGGTATTAAGTGATATTATAGTTTCAATTTTTACTTCCTGGATCTCTAATAATATTGAATATCTTTTTGGTTACTCCGTCTTGGCCAAAAGCAGTTTTCAATAACTTTGAGTTTCTAAACAGCTCTTAAACCAGATTGTTCCATAAGAATAAAGGGAAGCATGTATTTCTCAAAAATACTTCTTATTTATATAGTTACATTGAGCATCATTTTGACTGTGCTGTGAAAGATAAATTATAGACCCCAGTTTGGTGAACTAAAATCAGCTTCTTGAAAGTAGCAATTTCAGGATATGGATAATGGGCTGATATTCTTTTTTTTAATTATTTATTTTTATTGGAAAGGCAGATTTACAGAGAGCAGGAGAAACAGACCAAAAGATCTTTCACCTGCTGGTCCATTCTCCAAATGGCTGCAACAGCTGGAGCTGAGCCAATCTGTATCCAGGAGCCAGAAACTTCTTCTAGATTTCCCACATGGGTGTCAGTTCCCAAGGATTTTAACCATTCTCCATTACTTTCCTTGGTCACATGCAGGGAGTAGGATGGGCAGTTGAACAGCCAGGAACAAACCAGCACCCATTTGGAAGCCTGGCTGTTGCCAAGGGCAGGGTTTCAGCCATTTGAGCCATCATGCCATGCCCAAGGGCTGAGATGCTACATTTTTATTTTTTTTTTCTCTTTTTTTGTGTACATCAGTATGTCTTGTAAAATCCAACAAATAAATAGTAGTAATAGTGGTGCTTTTTGAGTAGTTAACTGCAATGTACCATTTCTTCCAAATCACTTTTTTGAATTGTTCCATCAAACCTCAGTGAGATTAATTATTGTTATTTTCATTTTACATACAGGTGATTAATCAGGCAGCTTATTACTCTCTGAAGTGACCTGCTAGTTTCTGCTTCAGGAATAGGGTAAGAGTTTTTCTTTCTATGTATCACAGTGCCCTGCTTAAAAAACAAAACAAACAAACAAAACCACAAACACTTAAGGCCATTTACACAGGAAATATGTGCTGTCATTTTATTTCCTTTTCCCACAAAGTTTTGAAAAACCTGTAGAACCTACTTCAGAAACAGAGCAATGAAAGGGAGTCTAAATAAATGTACATCAGTATGTGCTGCTACAGTTAGGCAAAGTGATGTCCAGGGTGGGATGAGAATCATTTGTGAGTCAGCTCTCTTCCTTTCCCCCTTCCTGTCTCTTTCCACTTTCCCTTTTCAATCCTTCCTGGTGTTTCCCGTTCTCCCCTCCTCCCGCCCCCCATCCTTCCTCTTTTATTCTTACAAAGTGCCTACTGCATGCTAATTGTAAAACTTGGAGTCATCGACTTGCACTGTATCTATAAAATGGATAGATTAGGCTATTCAGGGATCAGAGATACTCAGGGCTCATCGGCATGCAGCGCAGGGGTAAGGGCCCGCTTGTAGGTATCCTATTAAGCAGTTTTCAGTGACTAGTAATGACTTCAATGGATCCTGGCTTGCAAAGTTTCTTGTCATAATTATTTTAAAACTCTTAGGGACTTGAAACCTGGTTGATTTGGCCATTTGGGTGAAAGGTTTTGATATGAAAATGCAGAAATCTGGGTTATAGTGGAAAATGATTCTTATTCATTCATGTTTTGATTCCTGCCTAAGAGTATATTGGATATGAAGAATTTTATGTCTTTAGACTCAGGGTCATCTATTTTTCCAATCCTTATAAATATGGGAAATAGAGTGTTATAGAGGTTATGTAAGAAAACCAAGCTGCCAAGACTATAAGTACCCAATTGACATAGTGTGATTATCTGAACCTATTTTTTTAAAACTTGCTTTTACAGGCAAGGGCTATCCACTACAAATTAATCCCATCACAACTCAGACATAGAGTTACGCTCATTTATGCTCATGGGGATGTCTCTTCGCATGGGTGTAGAGACTCAGGAACACACATGCATTAACCTGATAAGCCTTAGGCAACTTCACTGCCAGAATACATTGCCAAGAACCTGTAAGTAATCAGGAATTTCTGACTTGTTATAAAATGTGTTATCCTGATAGTAAAATTCGGTGTGGGAGGGATTTGATAGTGAGCTGATGAGGGAGGTCAGTGACGAGAATGCCTGCCCAGATGTTAGAAACCATCTCTACACAGGGCTCAAAGCAGCCATTCAAAGAAAGAAATGGAGAATCCAACCTTGAGGCCAAGAAGAAAAACCGATACTTTAAGGCACCATGCTGGCTGTTGGCCATGTAGTTTTGGATAGATTCAAGTGCCAGTTAGGTGGGAAGAGACATGGAATGTTGGGAGGTTGTATTTCCTTTTTGTTGCAATTGTGACTTCAATAGGTTACGGAAAACCCGCTTTCTACATAGACTGTGACGTGGTCATTATCTTTTCTTTGTCAGGAGTCTAACAATAGTTTATGTCCAAAAGATTTTTTTGAAATGTTAATATGCTTAATTATTTTTGATGCCTTCTAGTGTAGAGAGGGCTTAGAAAGGCCCTTGCTTTTAGCAGGATCTCTTCGAGTTAACAAAGGTGCTAAGTATGGTGGGATTTTAACCTCTAATTACTGATTAATTTACTCATTAGGAAAGGTTAGGACTGTGGCTTGGGTATGGTTTAACTGCATCCCTTAAAGGTTAGTGTACCAACTGCTTGCTCCCATTGTGCTAAAGTGGTGAGATTATTAACAGGTGGGCATACTGGAATGTGATTAGGTCACGGAGAATACCACCTCCTGGTAGGGATTAATGCAGTTTTATGGACCCTGGTGGGTTCCCAAAACGGCAGATTTCTATTAGAAAAAACAAGCCTAGTCTCTGAATATCTTTTGTCTCCTCTCTTAGCATGTGACTTCTCTGTCCCTCTCATGCATGCTCCTGCCATGATGGCATTTGTGTTGTGAAATAGCCAGAGGGACCCTTATCAGAGGTGAAAGAGATGAGACTGTTTGACATTGGAGTTTCAACCTCCAAAATAGTTTACTTCCGAGCTGGTCACTATAGTCAGGATGCAAGAGCACCATTCGCGTCTTAGAGTTGGGTGTCTGGGACCCAAGTCTTTGGGTCTCGTTTTGCTGTGTTTTCCATGCCATTATCAGGAAGCTGGACTGGAAGTAGAGCAGTCAGGACTCATACAGGTGCCCACCAGGGATGGCAGTATCTCAGGTGGTGACTGATGCTACAATGCCAGCCCCAGGAGACCAATATTTACCCTGCTACTTGGTCATTTTATACACCCTGGTTATGAATTATGCTAGGGACACATTGCATTGATGATGACATTAGAATTAAGGCATATATATATATCATATATAAAATATATTTCTTTATTTACATTGGAAAGGTAATTTTACAGAGAGGAGAGTAGAGAGAGAAAGATCTTCAATTCACCAATTCACTCCCCAAATGACTACAATAGTCAGGGTTGAGTCAACCTGAAGTCAGGAGCCAGTAGTCTCCTCGGGATCTCCCACATGGGTGCAAGGTCCAAAGACCCTTGCTTTTCTAGGCATAAACAGGGAGCTGGATCAGATGTGGAGCAACCAGGACACAAACTGGTGTCCATATAGGATGCTGGCGTTCGCAGCCAGAAGATTAGCAAGTTGAATCATTGTGATGGCCCCAAAATTTTTACCTGTATTTTTGCAATATACCTTCAGCACCAGGAACTGTGCTTATCTTACGTTTTATAGATTTGTAATGTTTAAGTGACCTGCCAGGATACTGTAACAGAGATAGATCCCAGAATTCAAGCGTAGCACTTGAACTGTAATGTTTCACTACAATTCTGTTAGCTCCCCTTCAGTGATTAAATGGGGATGAAGTCCAGACAATGCACAAATGGCTTTGTTCAAAACTTAAATTGAAAAAAAAATGTGAGTATATGGCTAAGCTGTAGACTTCTAAGTGGCTGCATTTCTTCATTACTGTAGAGATTATAATTAAACATAATTTGAATTTTTTATTCTTATCTTAAAAAAATAAAATTCCTGCTCAAATCGTTTGAAGGGGATGTATACCTTCTCAGACAAAGCCATTTTTTTTTACATTTTATTTCAGAATAGATTTATGTTTGCAAAACAAAACTTGTTAGGTAGCAATAAAATGTTAACATATATCCCTCTTTCCATTTTCCTTACTGAAATTTTATATTAGCATCTTTACTGCACATACTAACCACACTGACTTTCCCTATTTTGTATTCCCAAACATAGCAGTTTCTAGCCTGCTGTGTGATCCAACAATCTCACCACTGGGTATTACACCTGACCTAATGATCTTCCGTGCAATGTACAGCTGGATCAGGAGGCTGAGGAAGAGAAGAGATGGTGTTAACAAGATAAAAGCCAGCCATTTGCAACCAGCTCTCAGAAGTGACATCCTATCACCTTTCTGGTGTTATTTTTATTACAGACAAATGCACATACAGTTCAATTCAAGGAGCAGGCGATTTTAGATATGGAACCCAAGAAACAAGGGACATTGATCAATTAAGCCACTGCTGTGACACAAACATCCCTTATATCAGAATGGTGCTTTGAGTCTTGATGGCTTCTCAGCTTCCTGCTAGTGGGAAGGCAACAGGAGATAGCCTATGTACCTGACCCCTAGCATCTATGTGGGAAGCTTGAATATTACTCCTAGCTCCTGGCTTTGGCTTGGTCCATCCCCAGCCATTACAGCCATTGGAATGTGAAGTAGTGGATAGAAGATAGCTTTCTCTCCTTCGCCCTGTCTATGTCACTCTGCTTTAAAATAGTTAAAACATTTTTTTTGAAAAGAAGCTTCAAACAAAAGAGTCATACAGCATTGCGCATTATTTATCATGATATAAGAAAAATCACACAGTGTCATACTGAACAATCAAAATTTGGAGTACCATGCTACTGAGTTAACTTGGAGTCAGTTTGGGCTTCAGAGACAGAATAGGGTAAAGACATCTAAGATGTCTAAGTGTCAGTGGGCAAGTATTTATTAGGAGCCTACTAATGACGGAGTTATGCTGGACATTCTAGAAAGTACAGTTAGAAGAAAGAAAATTGACATAGGACTGACACGTATGGGCTGGTTTTCTGTAGAGGCTCAAAAGCCTGAAACTGCGGCTTCTGACCACAAAGGATTTAGCAGTGGAAATGACAGGTAAATCCAGAATTGCCTCACTCCTAAATACTGTGACATGATCAGGAAGACGCTCAGCTGAGCTACAGCACACAGAGAAGCATTGCTTTCTTCTCCTTCAGCACATGAAGATCTCTACTTACTTCAGACTTTGTCATTGTAATTTAAGGTTTATTATTTCATTTATCCTTTATGGCTTTTAAAGCAAACTTGACACCATTATGAAATCAAATGGAATACAACCACTCAATAAAGTTAACTATAGCCCATTTGAAACTAACAAAAATGTCAAGTGTTGTGTTTCCACAGCAGTTACCTGTTATAGGACTCCAAGTGGGAGAGCATGAGTGCATGGGCAGTTGGAACCCTGATTTGGCCTTGCAGGGTGCAAAATCGACCCTCCTACTTCAGGGGAAGGCTCCGCACCAGTCAGTAGGGATCAAAATTGATCATTCGAAATAGGAAAGAATAGGATGATGCATGGTGAGCATATCCCAGTGAGTTATTTGGCTTTGGGTCCACATTTGCCTTCTCAAGGACTTTTTTTAAAATTATCTGTAGGAGGTTTGATTACAATCACCGAAGTGCTAAGGCTCAATCAAACCTTGGCTCATCACACACTTACGATGGAAATTAGGATTCCTGACATCAAATTTAATTTAGTGGATCAGATCACTTTCCTGTTCTTTGAAGTTTTGTCAATGTTTTGTGCAAAACCTTCTCCAATCAGTAGGTGGAGCTTCATGACTTGCAGACACCATTTTCTTCTCTAATACTTCTGAATTCTTCATTCATTGTTTGTTTTAAAACCTCTTTTCTTCTTCCGTCATTTCTTGCCAAATGTGTTATTCTTTCTTGACTCAGAATTGATTTTACTGTCATGGTCCTCACAAAAGTTTTCACAGGACCAAAATTCTGCGAATTTTTGGCTACATTGCCTGATTCTTTAGCGAACCTTTCCAGTGACTCCTTTCTCCTGACCATAACCTTCAGAATATGGACAGCTACCTGGCTCTTACTCTACTACCTCTCACTGTAGACTTTTCACGCATGAGAGTCTGACTTTCCCATCATGGAGCGGAGTGTTTTACCACTGGATTAGGGTTAGGCATATGGTAAAACACTCAGAACTGATCTTGCGGTTTTCAAACTCAAAATTGTTTTCTGTCAGCAGTTCCTAACCCAGTAAAATCCATATGATAATATCACCTTAATAAAAGTACAAGAACCATTGATCCAGAGAGAAGAACCCTTCTAAGGATTCAACTGCAGCTACGTTGTAGAGCTGCCAGAGCCTAGCCAACAGGATCTTGGAAGCTCAATCCAGGGATAGGCAGTGAGAACAAAGAACTCCTACCAACAGTATTGTTTTTTACTGTGGTAATATACACACCTGGTAAATTTTACCTTCTTCACCATTTATGTGTATCATTGAGCAGCATTAACTATACACATATTTGCTGTACAATACATTTCTGGAACTTTTTAAAATTACCAAATTGTTAGCTCTGTATCCATTGAATCACAGTTTTCGTATCTCTTCAGCTCCTAGAAACCACATTCTCCTTTCTTGATATTTTGATTACATTAGGTAACTCACATAGGCAGAATCACGCAGTTTTGCACCTGGCAGACTTATTTTGGCCTTAAGACTCCCACATGCGTGTATCATGTGACACGATTTGCTTCGCTTTGGATGAGTAGTGCTGTATTATTTGTATAAACCAATCTCCTCAATCCATTCTTCTGTGCATGGACATTTAGACTGCCTGTACCTCTTGGCGTTTTGAATAGTGCTGGATGGCACATAGCAGTGCACATCTCTTTGAGATATTGTTTTCAACTCTTTTGTATGCAGGTCCATAGATAGGATTGTCAAAGCCTGCTGCAGTTCTTGCAGTCCTTCTTTTTTATTTGCTAGTGAACTTCCATCCTATTTTTCACTGCAGCTGCATCACATTACATGCCTATCCACAGGATACAGGATGTCGGTTTCTCCACAGCCTCAACAACACTTGTTATTTTATTTTCTGGTTTCTTTAAGTTGACAGTGGAAAGTGTGATAGAGGCAAGATGATGTCACATTGTGGTTTTGCATTTCCTCTATTACTAATGATATCATTTCTGTTTCTAGTGAACAAATGGAGTTACTTAATAGATTTAATTTTAGTATCCTGCCAGATAATGTGATTTGAAAATATTCTACCATTCTATGTTTCCTTTTCATTCTACTATTTCCATTGCTGGTAAACATTTTCAAGTTTGATATAAACGTAGTTGTCTTTCTGATATCACACACAAGAAATTATTGCCAAATTCAGTGCTATGAAGCTTTTGCTTTGTTTTTCTGGAAGTTTTCTAGTTTCAGGTCCTACTCTTAGATATCCAATATATTTTAATATAATTTTTGTATATGGCTTGGACCAAGAGTTTAACTTAATTGTTTAAAATGTGGCTATCTAGCTTATATATCACCATTAGTTGAATGGAATATCTTGCAAAGATTTTCTTGAAACCTTTGCTGGAGATCATTTGACAGAATACATGATTTATTTCTCCCCCTTGGATTTCTATTTTATTCTGTTGGTGTGTCTGTTTTTACACTCTTGTCATACCGTTTTGATTATAGTAGCTTTGCATGGTGGTCCTCCCTTCTCCATTAAGGATACATTCTAAGCTCCCCAGTGGATTTCTTAGATAATTGATGGCACTAAACCTTACATACATACTGCTTTCCTCTGCTATACACCTATGTATGATAAAAACATTATAGATTAGGCATAAAGAGTAACAATAATAATTTACAATACAATCTAATAATTATATGTGTGTAAATATATGTTTAATTAAGGTCATATGGATGTGATTTTTCTCTCAGAATAGCCGATTCTGTTTTTGTCTTTTCTCTGAAAGGAAATACTTAATGTCTTTTCTTTTGGGATACCCAAATTGACAGAATCCTTATTGCAATTTGAGGTCATTATTAAGGAAAATAAGAACATTCTATCACAAGCACTATGATCCCAACCCAACAAAACTGAAACCAAGATGGCTAAGTGACTAAGTGTGAGCATGGTATACAGTGTTAACATTTTGTACAAAGGGATAATTAATGTTCTGAAAGGGAAGTGGCATATTGAAAGTGTTCAAAAATATTCATGGGGATGGATGTTTGACACAGTGGTTAGGCTATAAGTAGAGATGGCCACAACTTTCGTCAGAGTGTCTGGGTTCATGTTCTGGCTCTGTTTCCATTTCCAGCTTCCTGCTAATGTATTCTCTGGCAGACAGTGCGTAATGGTTCAAGTTTTTGGTTCCCTGCCAATCGTGTGGTAGACCCGGATTGAATTCCAGGTTTGTAGAACCTCTGGCTTTTGTGGCTTTTGTGGGCATTTAGACAGTCAGCCAGTGGATGACACACAGTGGGAAACATAGTGCACAATCTTTTACTTTTGCTCATAGGGTGAGAGAAAAGCAGAGGCTGAGCTGGTCCAAGGTGGCCATTCCAGACTTTGAGCAGCCTTGGCACTCTTCTCAAACCCATCTGATCCCTTGTGCTCATGTTCCACACCTCTCATTTCAATCCTGTGTGCTTCGCCATTGAAGCAGGGCTTCAGTTTTCTTCAGAGATTTTTCCCTTGATCTACTGGAGCCAATAACCACCCTGTTCCTGTTTGGGACTTTACCCGTTGACTACCTGCCTGCCCGCTGTCAAAGATCTGCACCCGGCATGACCAAAGCTGCCCAGCTGACATGGCAGCTTTGTCTGAAACTCCATCTTTTCTTGGATTCTTTCTCCTTCTCTGTCCTACCTTTTCTAGTCTCTGTATCAGTACCTTACGAAACACTTCCTTAATGAATAATTGATACATAGACTCTTGTTTGGGGCTCTGTTTCCAAGAACCAGACTTGAGAGAGTGTCGGTAGCTGGTTTGGGATTGATGAGACTTATGTTTAATTTGTAAGCATACGCACCCATATGTTGTCTTATGAAATTTGCTGAGGTGCAATCCATATAACAATTCTTTAGGCATAAATCCAGTGTTTCAGTGAAAAAAATGAACATTACTTTCTCTGGCCAGTTCAGTGGTATTTGATCATAAGTGGATTATTTCCTGATGCTTCAAATTTATTCCATTACTTTCTTCTTTAGAAAAAACTATTTCTTTGGGCCTGGCGCGGTGGCGCATTGGTTAAGGTCCTTGCTTTGCACGCCCGGGATCCCATCTGGGCGCCGATTCTATCCCAGCAGCCCCGCTTCCCTTCCAGCTCCCTGCCTGTGGCCTGGGAAAGCAGTTGAGGACGGCCCAAAGCTTTGGGACCCTGCACCCGCGTGGGAGACTCGGAAAGAAGAGGCTCCTGGCTTCAGATCAGCCTAGCATCGGCCGTTGCAGCTTACTTGGGGAGTGAATCATCGGATGGAAGATCTTCCTCTCTGTCTCTCCTCTCTGTATATCCGCCTTTCCAATAAAAAAATAATAATAATAAAAAGAAAAAAACTATTTCTTTGTCTTTTATCTATTGTTTATTGTTTTTTTCCTTTACCTATCAAATATTTGAATGCATAAGTTTAGTGATGTGACTGCTTCCATTTCTAGCTTCCTGGAATATTTGGACATTACAGTTTGTTGGCTCAATGATTCATAGCTCTTGCAAAGTTGGACTAAGATAATTTGAGATGTTTTTCATGAACTGTGATAAATTATCATTTTTACTTTTGGCTATATTAATCCTTTTAGCCACATTTATATAGCTAGGTAATGTGGAGAATTAAAATAATTAGAAGTCTTTACCTCTGTCTTCAAAAACAGGTTTCTGTGTTTGAGCTCATGAATCATCTGGCCAGTGCAGCGGGTGTTTGATGTTCTTGTTTTCTACTCAGTATGCTACGTATGAAAATTACATTACTACTTGATTGCCAATCAATTTTTATTTGGTGATCTAATTTTTAAAATTATTTGCTGTCTGTCTTATTTCCCATGCCCAAATTTTAAAAAAGTAGTTTATAATCACTGTTTCCACTTCTTTATCTTTTACAATTTTTTCTGCACTGAGTTTTGATTCTGTTTGTTAACTGCACTGGAAATTCACTGGACTAGATCATCAGAGTTGTGAACATTCCTCCATCCTCAATTTTCTATGTTTTCTGTAATTTTTTAAAGGCTTGAAAATCCCCTGCAGTTTTATGATAGCACATGTGGTTGTCCACATGTCAAGCACTCTTCATATCTCTCCCCCACTCTTAAATTAAACAAACTTTGTGTTAGTCCTATATTTTCTCACACATCATATTCTTCTTGATCATATCTTTTTATTGTGTCTACTTAAAAACATTAAGTATGTATTTGATAATCAGAGAGATTGAGAAGAAGAAGAAGAAAAATCTGCTGGTTTATTTTCCAAATAACAGTAGCAACCCTCCAGGGCCAGGCTAGTCAGCAGCCCAGCTCTCAGTCCAGGTGTCCCACAGGAGAGCATGTCCCCAAGTACTTCGGACAACACCTGCTGTCTTCCAGTGTGAACACAGATAGGAAACAGGAATGCTGAGTACAGCCAGGTCTAAACACAGGGTCTTTAGTATGGGATACCTGCATTTCATATGATATCTTAATTGGTGTACCAATGCCTGCCCTCATCTTTATGCCTTAAAATACATTGAGCTAACAAATGTAGTTAATTTGCTATAAATTTAGAGTATTTTCACAATCACTAAACCTGAATTAATCTGAAAATTCCGATGACCTTGTATCTGTAACACAGTTACTGGTAGCAAACATCGGTAGTAAATTTCTATAATATAAATAATGGGATTAGTACTGTTGGGAAATAGCTATATTCATTGTCACTTTTATGTAATTTGATGAAAGTAAAAAGTAACGATTTTTCTTGGATGAGAATAATGAGTCATTTGCTGTTGATCTGAGAAAACTAAAGAAATTGCTTTATGTGCATATTTCTTTACTTAATTTAACCTTTTAAGAGCCTCCCTATCCATAAGACCTTAATATCAGCCATCTTTTCATTATAAATTATAGAAAACTTAACATGGACTTCCTTTTAAAGTTCAAAAAAAGAAAGCAAAGTTAATTAGTTATGTACCAATCTTTGATAGTACTGGATACGAGTGGGTCCAGCAGCTCAAGCAGCTGACTCATGGGGGTTTCCTGCTTTCCTCATCTCTGCATCTGGCACTGACAGTGTCATCCTCAGGCAAATTCCTTCCCCTTAGAGACCACAATGGCCACAAACAGTCCCAGGTCTTCCACATTTTATTAGTGAAAGCAATGGAGGAAGACTAGCATGTTAGTGATATCTTCTGTACATTATCTTTCTAGTTTCAACCTGTGTCAGGTGTCACCTTTGGAATTAAGGGATGGAATCAACTTATTTGAATACATTAAGTTGTTAGTGGAGTAAGGTTGGACTCACCATCTGCACAGATGGTAAGACAATCCCAAACTCATATACCTCTGTCATTCTGTATACTTCCACCAGGCCTTACTCTTCTGTTGTACAACATAAGAAGCACAGAGATATTAATTTGTGTACTCAAAGTCACATAGCTAGTTAGAAAGACTTCAGGTGGAGAAACTCTTATGCCATTTTCTGAGAATTATAGGTATTTAGAGCTGAATGTGACTTGCTATAATTATAATGCAAGATCTTTTTCTTTGATTTTATGGTTTATATTTTAATTTTTTAGTATGTAATGCAAGACTTATTCAAGAAAGAGTGAGAAGGAAGTTTTCTGCCATAGAGACAGGAAGAGGCTCCAAAAAGAAAATGGTCAGTGAACTGGTGGAAATAGTATCTTATAAATATCATCCTTTTATTTGAAAACCAGATTTATGGAGAGAAGGAAAGACAGAGATATCTTCCATTTCCAATTGGGCACGACAGCCAGAGCTGAGCTGAGCTAAAGTCAGGAGCCAGGAGCTTCTTTCTGGGTTTCCCATGTGGATGTTAGGATCAATAGATAGGGCCATCTTCTGTTGCTTTTCCAGTCCATAAACAGGGGCATAGACCTGAAGTTAGTATCCGGGATTTGAACAGACACCCATATGAGATGCCAGAACTGCAGGCAGAGGATTAGCCTATGAGCTATCATGCCAGCTCCATTTTCATTAAAATTTTATCAGATATATAAAATGTGTTCATATTTATCAAATATTAGATGATGTTTTGATTAAGTTATAAATTGTGAAGTATCCATACAGGACAACCTTTTAACAGTTACTTTTACATTTATGTTTATTTATTTTACAAGCAGAGTTACAGAGGCAAAACGGGGAGAGAAAGAGAATGAGATATTTTCCATGTGCTGGTTCACTCTGCAGATGGCTATAATGGACAGAGCTGGGCCGGGAGACAGAAACTCCATCCTGCTTTCTTGTGTAGACAGCACCAGGTCCAAACACTGTTTTTGCTGCTTTTTTTCAGGCCGTTAGAAGGGGCCTGAACCAGAAATGGAACAGACGGGACATGAACCAGTTCCCTTATGAATGCAGGTGTCATAGCTTTGCCTACTATGTTAGAATACCGATCCCAGCCTTTCATGGAAACAAAGTCTTCTTCACAATTTCTTATATTTCAAAATTTCCTATGATAAAGTTTTAAATTTTTTATAATTAAATCTACAATTAAAAATTCAAACCATTACCCATGACACACTACCTATTTTATAAAAGAATAATCTATTTTTAAAATTTTTAAATTTTGAGTTTTATGGTAAAATTTCATAGGGTTTGGAATTTCCCTACCCTCTCCCCAAATTCCCACCCCCTGACTGATTTTCCCCATTTTATTACAATATTATAGTCCTTCATTAATAGTCATAAGTCCATCAGTGTGTTATTTAAGTGTGCCCTGACATTGCTGGTACATAGAAACAATGTCAGACAGTGCAGCATCCTATTGTCTAGATATGGGAGTTCATCTTTGATTTGGAAGTAGAGATGCATACTGCCTTCTATCTTCACATCTGGCTATGATAGTTTCTATCACACTGTCACAATACATTCCCTAAAATGAAAAGCCATAAAACAGAATCAACAACAGGAACAAAGTTAAAACACAAAATTTACAGCACCATGGAGTTGAAAAATGTGCCACTGAATAACCAACGCTTGGATGAAGAAATGAAAAAGAAAACACAAAAGCCTCAGGTAAAATGTTGCCACTGTGTGATCCATGAACCAGCAATGAGATAAACTAGAGAAAAGACACTGTTTGGAAGAAATGAAAATAAAAACAAAAGGACCAAAACACATGGGATACAGCTAAAGCAGTAGAGAAGGGCTTGTTGATCTGACAATTTACATGAAGCCTGCCTTATATTAGAGAGAATTTATGATATTCATCCTTTTAGCATTGACTTATTTCACTGAGCATAATGGTCTCTAGTTGGGACCATCTAGTTGCCAACGGTATAATTTCATTCTTTTTAGTGGCTGAATAATAAGGATAATAAAATTTGTATAACAATCTGTGTGAGTTCGTTTTCTATCATTCACAACTGAGGAAGATCTAATGCATGTATTTCCCTCTTGTCTGACAGAGGAGCTGGGTCTACTCCTATGTTCTCTGCCTTGCTATGCTCACCTCCAACTACCCAGTCCTCAGGTACAAGCAGGGAATAATCACTTTACTGTAAACATCCACGGTTCATTGGGCCAAATGTCATCATCAATCAAAGAAACATGCCAGGAGCTGCTTTTTCTCATAGAGGCACCGGTTCAAGCCCCAGCTACTGCACTTATGATTACCCCCTGCAGATATGCCTAGGGAAGTAGTGGAAGGTGAACCAACCGCTTGGATCTTGCCATGCATGTAGGAGATTCAGATGAAGTTGTTGGTTTTGCCCTGACCAAGACTTAAGCATTGTGGTTATTTGTGGAATGAACCAGCAAATGGAAAATTCATTCTCTCTCTCACTCTCTCTTTGTTTCAACTCTGCCTTTTAAGGAAATATTCTTTAAATAATAAATAAATTGAAATTGTTTGAGATTTTTATTTCATTTTATTCACTGATTGTCATCATCATTATAATGTTGGAATTTCTCAGCTGTTTCAGAATGTTTGTAGTAGAGAACCATGAAGGGTATAATATTTTTTTAAAGATTTATTTTATTTTTTGTTAGAAAGGCAGATATAGGGCCTGGTGTAGTGGCCTAGTGGCTAAAGTCCTCTCCTTGAACACACCGGGATCCCATATGGGCTCCGGTTCTAATCTCAGCAGCTCCACTTTCCATCTAGCTCCCTGCTTGTGGCCTGGGGAAGCAGTCGAGGATGGCCCAATGCCTTGGGACCCTGCACCAGTGTGGGAGACCTGGAAGAAGTTTCTGGCTCCTGGCTTTGGAGCGGCGCAGCATTGGCCATTAAGGTCACTTGGGGAGTGAATCATTGGACAGAAGATCTTTTTCTCTGTCTCTCCTCCTCTCTGTATATCTGACTTTGCAATAAAAATGAATAAATCTTTAAAAAAAATTAGTTGCAGTTGAACACCGGTAATTCTGTAATTAAAATAACCAAATGGATGATAGAAATATACATATATGCACATAAATATGTTAATAAGCTTTATACTTACAAGGACAGAAAAGCTAAAGGAAAGAATAAAAATAAATGTGATTGAAATGCAGGTTAATCCTATATGCACTATAATAGAACTGCATAGATCTTAATAGATGTTATAATAGCCATAATAAAAATAAATCACCTAAAATCAAGTTTTATTATTATATTTATAGATGACGTCTCATAAAAAATAAAATGCAGAAGATAATATTTAATGAGTTGAAGGAAAAATATGCAAAGCAGTAACTCTATATTTGGTAAAAGTGACTTTTAAGAATAAAGTCAAAATAAAGATTGTCCATAAAAGAAAAAAATATTAGAAGGGTTTCAAAATGATAACAATAATTATTTTTGGCATTGTGATGTTCACATTATGTTTATAAATATTTATGATACTACACAGGTATTCCTTTTTTGCACAAAGGTGCAAAACATAAAGACTTCCTTACAAGCTGAATTCTCTTTAGGGATAAAATGTGGAAAGATAAAATAAAATTAAGTAATTTCATTAACTTTGGAGGAAAAGGGGAAAGTGCATGGTAGAATGGAATGAACAATATCTCTTCTACCGTACATCAAGTTTGCATAATACAATGCACAGGAAAGTAGCATTTTGGTCTAAATCAGGTGTTTTGAAGATCTAACTTGTATCTGAAATAGCAGTTTATCACGTATGACGAACCTTTTTGACTTCCAAATGTCAAATATGGATGATACAGCTGACTGAACTTCAAAGAAGTGAGTGTAATTATTTTCTACAGTGTGTCAAAGTCCCACTGCCTACAGAGCTAGTTAAATTTCTGTGACATGTGGCATTTGTCTTATGATATAATTACATTTGTACAGTTTTAGATTAGATATGCCGCCTGACCTCTCCCCTTTACAACTGTTGTGTCGTGATTTAACACTAAATTTTTAACCTATAGGCTCCTGGCACAAATATGCACCACCAGAGCCCTTGGTTAAATTGGGTGTATGTGTGGTGGAAAAGCACAAAGAATGTCTGTCTTCCTTTTCAGAGAAGTCCTGAGACTTGTTTCAACAAAAATTGTTCCTCCATGGATGACTGGAGATCTAATTTCAAACACAGAGTTTTATTTTTTATGTATCAAATTTCTTTTACTAACTTTCAGGTAAGTTAATAATCAGCACAGTGGACTAGACTGAAATGGACAAAAATGAAACCTAAAAAAAGCTAATATTGTTAAAATTAAGACAGTATCTATCATGAGGATTTAAGATTAAGTCATTTGAGAAGCATCAAGTAATGGAGATACAGAATTGCATCCATGGACTCACTTTCCAAATTTCTGCAGCAACCAGGCTTGAGTCACACCGAAGCTGGGATCTAGGAACTCTACCTGAGTGTCCTGCATAGTCGACACTAACTCAACTACATGACTGATCATCGGCCACCCTCCTGGGGGCACAGTAATAGGAAGCTGGAACTATGAGCTACAACTAGAACTTAGGTATTTTAATATAGGATGTGGGTTTTACAATAGGTATTTGAATCTCGAGGCCAAACATCTGCCCTGACAAAGGAATTTTGCTTGTGTGCACTTGGAAAAGAAAATTGGTCATCCTGGAATATGAGCAATGTAATAAAAAATTCCCCTGTCTTCCTGAAGGAATGCATACAGTGGTTATTTCATAAGATGCTAGGAATAGATTTCTCACTATGACACTGAGCAAATATATTACCAAGAAAGGTCATGGAACTTCTTTCTTTAAGAACATTTTGGCAAAAGTGAAGAGAAAAAGAAACTACTTTGTCTTTTTCAAGACAAGATATGGATATAAATGGATGATAGATAGATGTTAGCTGATAATTATCACAGATGATAGATATGACAGATGAGGGAGAGATCAGATAGATTTCAAAATAGCCCTTGGAGAATGAAGAATCACCAATCTTCTTCTTCTTTTTTTTTTTCTAACTTCTGAGAACATCGAGACTGCAAACTTGGGTTGAAGTCCTACTACAATATAATGGAGGACCCAAGACTCAAGCTTGAATCTCTGATTCCCTGGCTGCTCTCACCCTGTAGGGTCTATTTGGACTGACTCCAGTGAACACAGTCCAATGTTGAAGTGAGTGGAGATTGATAGAAAACCTAATCTCTTCCAATGCAAGAGGCATCTTACGTTTTCTGTAAGAAGTCAAATGGTAAATAGTTTATGTTTTACAAGCTTTATGGTCTCAATCACAGCTGTTCCTCCATTGTTGCATGGAGTCAGTCATACCAATTGAATGGGCCTGGCTCTGTTCTAACATGCCTTTATGACTAAAATTTTAATTTTATATAATTTTGACACATACAAAATATTAACTATTTTGGGCCAACAAGTTAAAACTATACAAAATATTTTTATCTTATATATCACATATAATTAAGAGCACTTCAGATGTTGCCCCTGGGGAATAGATTGCCAAACTCTGTTCCAAAAAAAAAAAAAGCAAACCTACAGGGAGCCAGCTGGCCTCTGTGGTTTTATTGCCCAGTGTGCAGAGAACAGAAGCAAGCTTCCTTGGTAAGGAAGCTAAGTGATAGCTGGATTGGAGCCTATTGGAAAGCAAGTCCTTTTAATGAATAGTCTCCCTTTGTCTGTATCTGCAAACAGGCGTGTTCTTTGGATTACATTTAATAGTTGGAAAGAAGTCACCCTGGGCACTGGTTCATTAGCATCACAATCAAATCCCTTAGCATCACAGATTTAACTGCCCAAAAATGGCCACTGGCTAGGAAAATGAGAGCTCAGTCTTTAATCTGAAGTTTTTCTGAAAGTGATGTGTCAAAGATAATTGGTAATTCATTTCACAGAAAGAAAGGTATCTAAAGGTAATTGGAATTCTGAAAAATAGAAGTTTGGCAAATATGGGCATATCTTGAGTTTTTGAGGATTTGAAAGAAGATAGGGCATCTTGGTAAAAGACTTAGGGATTAGGGAAGAGCACATCATTGTCAGAATGGAGGAACATAGTGGTTTCCAGTCCCTCGTGCACTAACTCAAACAAAACTTAAGATAAATAGTTCTGGCTCTGTGAGATTTACAGCAGGAAACAATCATGGCAATTTTAGGTTTACCCAGTTTGTTCATATCATAAAAAAATTTATGAGGAGATTAATATGTAAATCTCCAAGTTCCACCTGTTGAATAACATGATCCACCAAGAACAAATGGAAATTTTCTGCTTCTACTAAAATTAGAGTCCTGAATTAAGCTGACCTTTCCATTCAACAGCTGCCATAGCTGCAGGGGCTGCCTACTTCATGTTCTTTCTGGGGAAAAAAGACATCATGTTTTTATTCAGTTTAAACATCTCTACCATCCATTCAACAAAACGTTGCGTGTCTGTTGTGCTCAGATAGATAGAGAAATAGATCATGTACTTTGTCACTGGTACAGTTCCTTTTCCCCCCGTGCAACAGGTGTTTCACAGATGTCAAATGGAAGATTTAATTTAAGTCAACGAGTGAGTTCTCATTAAAGAAGGATTTTTATTATCCAGCCTCAGTATTCCACCAAGACAGTGGCATCTTTGGCATGGATTTTTTTTTTTTTACAGGATTTCTTATTCATAGAAATCAGGATAATCCAATGAGACTCCTTTGTGCCACTGACTCATTTCTCCTATCAGAGAAGTACTAAGATGACAACTGGTGTTACTGAAACTAAGAAGGTAAGTACATGACCAACAATATGCAGGAGGGGACAAGCTAAGACCCATTCCTTCTCCATTTTACTCAAAACAGAGCACACAGCAACATTCAATGCAGCCTCTTTGCCTCCATGCTTACTAATTTCTGTTAGAGAATGGATAAGAAAATGATCATTTGCACCCATAATTTGATTCTTTATCACAAAGTCTCTTCACCCCGATTCTACTTCAGAGAATTTCTGGGGAAATAGAGATGCCCAGATGCAACTGCAATTTAAAATCCAAGAGAATCAAAGCAACAGTAAACTTGTCAACCCATCGCTTTCCTTCACTTTTACTTTTTCTTGCTCTGGGGATAACTGCACAGCTGGGTCTCCCAAGGGTTAACTCCACAGCTCAGCTTGTCTCTCAAAGGTGTAACAGGAAGGGCAATCATGGCCTGATACATTTAGCCCCTGGCTTGACTGCAATTTCCCTCCTTCCTGCTTCCCCTTTTTGCATGCCCTCGGGGGAGCTTAGGTGTTGCTTAACCATTGGGAAGATCCTGGGAGGGGCCAAGCAGACTATATAAGAGCAGTTTGACTTTGAATAAAGGGCCTTCACTTCACAAGAATGAGCCACAGTGTGTTGTGTGTGTTGTCTGTCTTGTCTGTCTCATAACCCTAGTCCCTCCGCTTGGCTTGGGGTACGTGGCGCGGGTGTTGCCAACAGATAACCTGCACACAGATTTCATTTAATAATTTTCAATACTGCCCTGTGCTTACTGCTATTTTTAAACATGTGTTTTACTGTCCCTTTAAATTTAAATCTTTCTTTGGGAGAGCAGAAGGATAGTGCTGGAGAATGAGGAGGATGCACAATGATTGATTAGGCATTCAGACAAGAACTTGCCAAAACTGGGATCAAAGATGCAAGCTGTGGATCCATCAAATATGTAATAGAGTTTGGAAGTAAGAACTGCTTTTTATCTTTATGTAATGAGTAAAGTGTGTGGGAGAAAGCAGTAAATGTCTCTACTTTCTTAATGTTTTTCATAATAAAAAGGTCATGCTCCCCCAGAGAATTATTTGATTAATAAAATGGGATTAACATACACAAACACAGATAAGTTATCACAAAGAATCGTAAGAGTTCAGCCAGATAAGCACTCAGTAGAGATTTACTAAAATGTTGAAGTATAGTTTGTTACTTTAGTGTGATATATTTTCTCATTTTCCTTACAGTTTGTGTTGTGTAGAGTGTATGCAATTGTGTTTGTGCATCCTCTGAGTGTAGACCAAGTGTTAATGGGAAAATAAGATAATTTTTACCTACCACATTCAATGATGGCACAGTCATTCATTATATACAAGTAAGCAAAGCAGAAAATGAAACAGGCAGCTTATAGGTCTGTGGTCCCAGAAGTTAACACAATTCCATGAAGTTAAATTCAGTTTGAAAGTCTATGGATGTCTTTCTTTCTGCCACATTAAATTTAACTTCATGAAATTGTGTTAAAAATATAATAATAATAATGATAATAATAATAATAATTGTTATTAAAAGTCTGAAGCATACCTCTGCTTGCTTTCAGAGCAGAGACCATTTGTGGACATAAGTCTAACATAAGAAGGAGTTACTAGGGGAAGGAGGGGTTGGGGAGCAACCTTCAGACTTGTGAATAGACTAAGAACATCATTAGCTACTGAAGCAACCGAGAAACAGTACGGGGCGGATTCTTGAACACTTTTGCTGTATTTAGATATTTGACCTCAAGGATTACCAAATAGAGTTCAGGTGCACCGATGTCTTCTTGTTAAGCATGCATGCAGAAATCTTCAACAAAATTCTAGCAAACTGAGGCCAGACTTGTGGAACACTGGGCTCAGGAGCTGTTTCTGATACATACATCCCACGTCATCAGAATGCCAGTTCTTCCCATCCAGCTCCCTGTTAATGTGTCTAGGAAGGCAGCGAAGCGTGAGAAACCCACTCTGGGCCATGTAGTCAGGAAAATGAAATCAATAAAAAGATATTTGCGCTTTTGTATTTACTGCAGCACCATTAGCAAGGGCCACTGAATGGCAACGATCTAATTGCCTATTCAGTGATGAATATATAATAAAAATATGGAGTATGAGCACAATGAATACCAGGCAGTCATAGAAATAAAATCTTTCTTGCCATCAGAGCGGAACGGCAGAGACTAAGGTTAAATGAATCAAGCACAGGATGGCAAACGTCACATGATCTCACTATTAAAAGTGTAATAGTGGTCACCATATGCTGAGAGTGAAAGAGAGAGGAATGTAAGAAAATGCTAATTATCAAGCACTAAGTTACAGAGAAGAATAAAGCTTCTGGATGTCTATTGAATGATGCTAATAACGCTAACATACCGTATATTCCTTCAGTATTTTTTAAGCTTAACGCATAGAGTTTTTAATGTTTTTACCACAAAAAATACCATTAAAAATGCTCCTTCAGCAGAGCAGGTGCAGTTCCAACAACTCATTCAGAGCACCCCTCAGCCAGGCATGCTGGGAAGGGTCCCAAGTCACGTGCAGGAAGCCTCATTTGGGGGTGTCTGTGTCAGTCTGTGGACAAAGTTGGGATGCCCCTATTGTACATTGATTACATTGATTTCACATCATGAAAAAAAAATAAACACCCAGAGAAGTTGAACAATACTATTACGTTCAATTAGATGGCGAAATAGGGTGAGGATATGCTTAAATGGGTGGCGAAGGATTAGCCGAGGACAATCAGAGAGGCTGGAATCCTAGGCAATAGGAGAGGACAGGCGGACTGCTGAGGAACACTTGGAGAACCATGGACAGTGGAAAGCAGCAGAGAGCAGAGCAGTGCTGCTGGGAACAGATACCCCAGCAGTGACAAGAGCTCCACCAGTGGTCTGGTGGGAAGCGGAGTTCACCAGGAATGCAAGAAGGAAACTCAGACAGAACTGTCGGTCTTTGATTGTTTGGCCTAATCAAAAACAGAGGCTGAGTGGTGGAACCCTGTTGGACAGATTGGGAACAGGGTGGATTTCATGGCCAACTCTCCCACCAATGCCACACAGGGTGCCTGGGGGTGGGAGGGATGAGGGAGGAAGAGGCAACAGCACCCTGTGCATACATTAAGCCAGGGGGAGAATTCACCTCCAGTTCAACACGTTGGAACTGGTCCCCGTCCCCCGAAAAACAACTCCAACTCCAAAATGGCATCCTATGGGCTCAATTCCAAAACAGGTTCAGGTTGCTGCTAGACTTAACTGTCAGCAGATTCCAGCAAGAAGAGGGAAGAAAAAAAAATCATGCATCAAGCCTCCTCTGGGTCTCCCATAAAGGTGCAAAGTCTCCCAAAGCTTTGGGCCATCCAGTACTAATTTCCCAGGCCCCAAGCAGTTAGTTGGATGGGAAGTGAAGCAGCTGGGACAAAAATCTGTGCCCTGATGGGATGCTGGTGCATGAAAAGTGAGGATCAAACCAATAGGCCATCGCACAGGGCCCATAATATGATATGATGTTTACACTTGGCTTTATCTCAGAAAACTGAGGTATATCTATGATCATGATGCTGTGGAAGTTTAAATGTAGAAGTTACATAGATAATTGACCATACCTGTGTTTTGTGACGTTGAGGAAGAGAATGAAGATTTTGACATGACTGTGCACTCTACTCCCCCAATACTGCAGCTTTAATGTTATCTGATTTTAATACATTTGGGGATTTCCACTGTTACAGAATAGCCTTGAAGTACTGATTCATAGTTAAAATTAGACTTTTTTTTTTTTTTCTGGAAGACCATTTCTTCTCTTTCCAGGAAGAGTGACTCATCATCCTGACAGCACTTTCTTGATTTACATTCTCTTTTTCACACTTAGCATATTTAATATTAATTTGGTTTCATTGCAAACATTTGAAGAGTGGCAACTTATTTAAGGAGTTGATTAATGCTTCCAATTGAAAATTATTTGCAGCAAAAATATAAAAAGCAAAAAATACAAAGATAACCAGCAACCCATAGATGTAACCATGTATGTGTACTTACACACAAACATAGATTTTCAGTAGCCATTAAAACATGCTGAATGGGGCAAGGTATGGTGTCTCAAAGGCTAAATCCTCATTTTGCAGCACCTAGGATGCCGTATTCATATGGGAGACAGGAAGAAGCTCCTGGCTTCTGGCTTTGGATTAGCTCAGCTCTAGCCAAACAACCATTTGAGGAGCGATCCAGTGGATGGAAGATCTTTCTATCTCTCTATATCTGATTTGGCATTGCAATGAAAATAAATAATTTTTAAAAGCATGCTAAATACCCCAGCCATCCTTTTTATAGTGATAGAAATTTTGGCCTAG
The DNA here is from genome assembly GCF_017591425.1 of Ochotona curzoniae. NCBI lineage: Eukaryota > Metazoa > Chordata > Mammalia > Lagomorpha > Ochotonidae > Ochotona > Ochotona curzoniae. Next base: position 10,270,188 of record NW_024465751.1, read on the forward strand.
GAAATGCCTCTTTTATATTCAAGAAATGCTAGGTAGAATATTGAATATTGTTCTTCTACTGACTCCTTTCTCCCCACCCCTGCATGTTTTCTTGTGACTATAGCTGATTTTAAATGATCTTTCCTCTGTCTTTCAGTATAGAGACAAACATATTGTATCCCGTGAGTCTGTTGCTTCTGTACCCAGGAGGAAGAGGTTCTGAGGTAGACTGCTGCACAGAGTAATTGTTGAAATCTTTGCCATTTGTAGGTCTATTTCCTACGAATAGGTACCAACTAGTCTATTTCAATCATAGCTTTTTCATGTGAATCCCTAGCAGCATTTCCTTTCTTTGCTAGAAAATCAAATGCAGTGACAGTAGAAGAGCAAAGAGTTACTCAAGCATCTCAGACAAAAATTGGAAGAGTTCTTTTTTTGTCAGCTGATCGTAATATTTCGGATTTTGAGCAAACCCTTAGAGTCACTTACTTTGATCTTTTTTTTTTTCAGTGCTTGAGTACATTCTACCCAGTGAATTCCTAGTCTTTGAAAACTGCAGATACATGTCCACTTGTTCAAGGTTGTCAACCAATTGGCACAGTCCAAGGGAGAAGATCATTGGCTTCAAAGATAAAATGAATGGAATCCTCTCTTAACAGCAGAGGATATTAGCTTGGACAGGAGGAGACATGGATTCTAGCTCTAATACTCCAGTTACTAGGCTGCACTAAGTTTCTTTGTTACTGCAAATCTTGGTTAATTTACCTGTAGGATGAGATAATAGTAACTTTTATACACTTACTAGATTTATATGACTGAAATACAAGGGTGAAGATAAAATTGTAAACTAGAAAGCATACATGACTTTATCATAGGGAAAAAGATTACTAGCCTTCTTATTCAGGAAGCAAACACAATAGCATGGTGAAAATTCTTCAGGGTAATACATATTTGCTATTTGTCAGCGCAACAAAGAATTGATTAAAAGGGAGATAAATATTTTACCCAAATGAGTGTGTGTAATTGTTTCTAAGTCAGGAGAATTCAAGACATGGAAGCTGATTTTAAAAAAGAATTGTGCTTATTTCTTGTGTGTGTGTGTGTGTGTGTGTGTGTGTGTGTGTGTGCATGTGTCTGTGTATTGAGTACTCTGCCTAAGGGCATTATGGAGTAAAATAAAAAAAAAACATAACAGCATGATCAAACTTAGTGATTTATGGGATAGTGTAAGTAGAATTGAGTAAGATCAAGCACAGTGGTTTTATCCCTTTGGCATTCCTGAGGTTGTAGCAGGTCTTGCAATGAAACACGGGCAGTTCCCTTCTCTCTTGATAGAACCTGAGGTGGCTAACCAGCATGGTGTTGCTTTTGCTGTATTTTATTTCATGGAAATGACTGTGTTTCACTCTCTTAGGCTCTAAAGATGTGCATGCACTGTAAATAGGATCAAGGACACAACTCTGGAATCTACACCAGTAGGCAAGACCATCTTCACTTCTTTACAGTAGCTTTTTTTTTTTTAAAGATTTATTTTTATTATTTTTTATTGGAAAGGCGGATATACAGAGAGGAGAGACAGAGAGGAAGATCTTCCGTCCGATGATTCACTCCCCAAGTGAGCGCAACGGGCCGATACTATGCCGATCCGAAGCCAGGAGCCTCTTCCGGGTCTCCCACACGGGTGCAGGGTCCCAAAGCCTTGGGCCGTCCTCGACTGCTTTCCGGGGCCACAGGCAGGGAGCTGGAAGGGAAGCGGGGCTGCCGGGATTAGAACCGGCGCCCATATGGGATCCCGGGCGTGCAAGGCGAGGACTTAACCACTTGCGCCACCGCGCCGGGCCCTACAGTAGCTTTTTAAAAATGTAGCCAATTCAAGGTCTATTGGGAAATAACTGTTAGTGGGAAATCATACAGTTAGTTGACCCAGCAGCCATAGAAGAATGCATTTTTGGCCACCCACATTATGTGGGAGCTCTAAAATTGACACTGGCATTTGGATGAAGATTTGCAGCAATCAGCAATGCTATACAGGCTCCATTCCATCCCAGATTTCCCTGGAGTTATTACAGAGCATGAGAATCTAGCCCATCAGGCAATAACTCACAGACATGGTGTTGATACAGCCATTACAAAGAGTAGTGTCCTAGACTGAGGATTTCATGAATCATATCATATAGTAAAGAATGCTAAAAAGGAAGCCTTTTGACTGAGAAACTTGGCTGGTGAGATTGAATGTTACCGCGGGAGGCTTGCGTACAGGGTTGAGAAATTCTGGCTACTTTCCGCCAGCATTTTGTTCTCATCTGTGTCGGGGTTTCGCTCTCATCTGTGAGTCACTCTGATGCCAAATCCTGTTACACTTGTGGGGCACACTAAGTGGGAGGCAGATGGGGATTCCAAGGCTAGTGCTTCACTTCCCCCTAGCCTTGCTCATCTGTCTGAGAACGCAACGACTTCAAAGGCAAATTCCACACGTTTGCAAATTCACTTTCACACTAAGATGCGTTTTCTCCTTAACTCAGGACATAGGAATTCCTCATTAAGGTATACGTATCTCAGAAATCATGGAAACACTCCACTTCAAAGTCTACTTAATTTGTGTGACTAGTGCTTCCTATAAGGCGTAATTTGCTCGTGGTGAAATCCACAGACTTTAGAAGTACAAGAATATCGTTTCTTTTTGCTGATTTCTTTCACAAATGCATATGTAATACCAACATACTCATCAAAGCTTCCCTGGCTCCTTGTCAGACTTTGTGCCTACCAAAGATAAGCATTTTTCCAATTTCTGTATCTTATATTGAATTTCACTCTAAATTTGTTTTCTTGAATACAGCTATGCCACTAGAGCCATGCATCATGTTCACTTTCGGTTTTAGATATCTTGCTCAGAATTGTATTTTTAAAAATTACATTTATTGGTTGTGAGGCAGTCAAATACAGAGAAAGAGAAGGAGAGAGAGATTTCTAAAAGGAGGTTAACTTCAAACATTTGGGCCAAAGTTAGGAGACAAGAACCGCATGTGGGCCTTCCACGTTACTTGAACCTTCATCATTGGCTCCCAGGTCTACACTGGCAGAAAGCTGGAGCCATGAGCCAGGGATGGGGATCAATCCCGGAGATCCTGATTCAGACACAGTTTCTTAAGCACTAGGCTAGTTGCCAACTCCTCAGTAAGGTGTTTTGATATTCATTCATGTTATGCTATTTATTAATGGCTTATTTCATTTAATTACTACTTAATATTTTATCAAAGTATTAACCTTTTTTCTTCTCCTGTAAGACATTACAGTTGTTTTCTGTTTTTGTTACTATGAAAAAAGCTATCACAAACACTTCAAAATAATATAAAAATCCATTTTTATAATATCTGGGAGAGCTGGTGGAGGATGGAATTCCAGGGTCACAGGTGGATGTATGCTTGCATTTGAAACAAACAAATATACAGAATGACTGTACTAGTTATAATTATCCAAAAACATCTGAAAAATTGCATTTGACTGCATGTTTGCCTAAATGCACTGTGACAATTCTATTGGATGTATAGTAGTATCACATTCTTTTAATTTGCAGTTTACATATGACTGATGTTGATCACTTCCTCATCGTATTTGATTTTCTTTGTAAATATCTATTAGCATATTTTGTTTAATTTCAATGTTTTCTTTTCTTTTGCATTATTGAATTGCAGAATTTTTCATATCTACTGTATACAAGTCTATTCGATGTCTGTTTCTCATTTTTTTTCCTAGTCTGTGAATTGCTTCTATATTTTTTTATTGATAAATTTTTAGAGAAAAACTTTATGGGTATTATTTTTTGACTCTTTTCTGTAAAACATTTTATCTCAAGATTGCAAAGTCTTCTTGTGCTTTTTCCTATAATTGTTTTTTTTTAATTTTTAAAATTAGAACCATTTAAAAATTTGAAAAAAAGCAAATTGAGCCACAGTTTCTTCAAATTTTTATTTTTTCTATCCCATTTTTATATTTTAAAATCATTTATTTTATACTATTTCCTATAATCTCAAGATCATGGAGTCTCTACACACACAAACACATACATATTTACAATTCATGTTTGGGTGTATGTGTGTGTGTGTGTGCATATGACACTCATGTTTATATGTATAAGCACACCCATATAAATGCAAACATGCGTAAAAATTATACCCAAGTCATATATTCATAAACAGGTATAATGGTAGATCTCTGCTGTCCAATGAAAATCTTGATATAGTAATTGGGTTTCATGTTTCAGAATTCAATGTCTTCTACCATCTAAAGCTTCACTTTTGTCCGTGTATAGCAAGGCATTTTGAAAATATACCAAGAAGGGACTGGTGCAATGGCTCAGTGGCTAGGTCCTTGCCTTGTAGATAATGGGATCCTATATGGGTGCTGGTTCCTGTTCCAGCTGCTCCATTTCCCAGCTGTTGCTGCTGCTGATGCTGTGCTCAAAGATGAAGCATCCACAGACCCCAAAGAATGATAATCAGTAAGATAAGGCCCAGGCCTACTATAACATCCCATTGGTGTGCAAAGGAAAGACCCTTTAGAATCCAATTTGTCCATTGCTCTACCGTGGCAATCTCTACTTTGGTGCAATTTATGGCTATAATTTGGGATCTTAGTTCCTAAGTCAAATTATAAGAACCTGAAGATCACTTTCTTTCACCTGAACGGGCATGGGAATAGGTTGTGGAATGCATACCAGCACCGCAATGCCAGAGCCATTCCCACACTGGTTAAGGGCTCACTTAACTATAGAGCAATTCAAAAGAGTAACATTAGCACTCATGAAAACAATAAACGTAAATGGAGCTTGTACACATACATAAATAGCATTATAGATAACATCACAACTGCAATTAACTTTAACATCTTCTTCCCATATTCTAGAACTATTACTGCTATAATTACAATTTTTTATCACTACCTTATCAATAAATGCAAAAGTTGATATATTTGAACACCCACCCCTACTAGTGCAAAGTACCCAGGCATTCCAAGGCTGAGCAGAAACAGATTGAACAGGGTTACCATATGTATAGTTATACCCCACAAAGGTGGAATTTGGACAGGTAGGAAATAAATTGGTCACAGCAAGACCAGGTGCTACCCTTCTAGGAGTCACAGTACTTTGAAAGCAGTCCATTCTGGGGGCCATTTCAAAGGCCCTAGACAGCGAGGCAATATTTACTGCACCCCTTTTACAATGCCGTTACATTCACTCCTCGGGCACAGTCGGGGAACACAGGCGATAGAGCTGTGGTAACATCTTTAATTTTAAAATATATAATTATGGGGCCTAGCCCCATAAAATATATATATAATATATATATATATATATATATATATATATATATATAATATATAATTGCAGTGGCCTAGCTGCCAAATTCCTCACCTTGAACCCGTAGAGATCCCATATGGACACCAGTTCTAATCCCGGCAGCTCCACTTCCCATCCAGCTCCCTGCTTGTGGCCTGGGAAAACAGTCGAGTACGGCCCAAAGCCTTGGGACCCTGCACCCATGTGAGAGACCTGGGGGAAGTTCCTGGCTCCTGGCTCCGGATTGGCACAGCACTGACCATTGTGCTCACTTGGGGAGTGAATCACCGGATGGAAGATCTTCCTCTCTGTCTTTCCTCCTCTCTGTATATCTGACTTTGCAATAAAAATAATAAATAAATCTTTTAAAAATGTAATTATGAAAATTGTTTAAACCCATTGACATTTTGAGAATATTTAACTGCTTAATATAAAAATGAAACTTCAACCATTCCCTTTTGTTAATTGTACTTGTCATGAATTTTAATAAAAAGAGGGTTATTTGCTATTCCATAAGATTTTGCATGAGGAGGAATTACTTGGTTAATATCTGCTGTTAGATAAAATACGCTCATTCATCCTAAGGAAGTAGTCATTCTGTCCTCAGACTCTTAAGGCTTTGGAGGTTTGGGTCTTAGATTTTGACAGGTGACCCTTCTTTGAGTGGGTTAAATAAGGGTTGCTATATTTGTGGAAATATGCAGGCAATTATTCTGATCTTTCTTTCCTACATGATGCCAAACATCTGGATATTTGAAGAGCTGCAAAAATGAATTTACCTTAATGACCTCAACAAGAATTTATCTCCTGCAGGCTTTTTATGTTACAGTTACAATGAGTCCAACTGCCTTGGCCTCAAACCCATTGGAATGATTGTGTAAAAGCTCTACAAGCTTGAAAAGGAATAATATGAAGAAAGTGGATTTTCAAAGCATTAATAATTGATGTCAAGCAGACAAAGTCCTTGAATGACTTAATACATTTCCAATATCTCCCTAGGTAATTTGACTTTAGACAGCTGTTACTATAGCCTTACCTGGAAGCAGAGGATTCGATTGTATGATCAGCTCTTAAGGGTCCTTTTTGACATTGGAAGTCCAAAACGTGATGTTTGTATTATCAGATGTTCATTAGAAGAAACTCCTGCTGAGTGTCCTCGTACCAGATGCAAGGATCTTTGTATATACTGAGATAGCTGTGTGGTTTGTAATCTTAAATTTGCTAATATCCTATATCAGATTTATTGATTTGCATTGGTATGTATCCGCATACCAAGGATAAATTGCACTTGGTCTGGGTGAATGCTCTATTTGGTGTGTTGTATTCAATTAGGTAGCACTGTGTTGACTTTTGAATCTGTGTGTATCAGGGATATTGGTCTCCAGTTTCTTTCTTGTATCTTTTTTGTTTGTTTGTTTCTGGATTTGGAATTAAGGTGATGTTAGCCTCACAGATTCTTACCTCGTTTTAAATTGCTTTGGGTGATTTTAGGAGAATTGGAATTAGCTCTTCTTTAAATGTTGATAGACATAAACATGAAGCCATCTGATTTCTTTTCTTTGTGGAGATGGTCGTCATTACTGTTCCAGCAACCATCTTAGTCTGTGATGTGTTTAGCTTTTCTGTCTTCATGACTGAAGTTTGCTACTCTTTTTTTGTGTGTGTGTGACCAGACATGAATTTCTTTCGGATCTTCCAATTTGTTGGCATTTGGAGTTTGTCATAATTCTTGTTGTTTTCATAACTCATTTAATTGGATCTTTCATTAGTTAAGTCAATGATGTATCAATTTTGTTTATTTTTTCACTGATTCTCTATATCTTGTTATTTTGGTTTTATTTATTTTATTTTTTAACTACTCCTTTCTTCCTAATGATTTTGGATTTGGTATGTTTTTTATTTTTATAGGTCCTTAAGATCCATTGTTAGATCCTTTATTTAATGTCTTCTCGGTTTTGAGATGAGACACGAATGTGTTAAACCTTCTTGTTAACAGTGCTTTTATGTACCGTGTAAGTTTGATGTGTTGTGTTATCATCTTTAGTTTCTAGAATTTTTGTGATCTTCTTTTGATCTATCTTATGGCAAACTTCATTCTTCATGTGTTTGTGTATGTTTTCTAGATTTTCTAAAGTATTAATTTCTAGCCATATTGCATTGTGGTCAGAAAAGACACACAGTATAAAATCAGAGTTTTTTAAGTTTGTTGAGACTAGTTTTAAGGCCTAGAGTGTGTTCTATCCTAGAGAAATCTCGTCTGGAGGATCAGTGTCTGATAACCGGTTAAAAAAATTGTGATATATACACACGAATACACACATATGCATATGCATATACGCACATGATGGAAGAATGAATGTTCAGCCACAAAAGGTATGCAATTAGCATCCATTAAGCTTAGTGAAATAAGCCAGTTCCAAAAAGCCAAACATCATGCTTTTCCTGGTATTTTTGATAAGCAATATATGGAATATGAAGAAGTTATATGTGTGAGTAAAACTGATATTTTGAGATTTTGTTTGTTTGCTTATAGTTCTTTGCTACATCCTAGAGGGACCATGACTTTTCTATTTCTTGTTGTATTATTTATTTAGTGGAAGATTAAGCTTGTTAGTATAAAGTCAACTGAAACTATTTCATTGTAAAAATTAAAAGTAAAAGCAAAAAAGCAAGCAGAAGGGAGGGTGTAACAGAAGAAAGGAGGGTAAGGTTGGAAGTATCATTATGTGATTAAACCTCCATATATGAAGATGTGTAATCTGTTCTCCTTACATAAGTATTTTAAGAAGAATTATTTTTGGCCAAAAATTTCTTGACTTTTTTTTTTTTAATTTAAGAGGCACTTAGAGCTCTTAATTGCTGCCAAATCCACCAAATGCCTTCACAAGCCCGAGATGTACCACTCCCCAGTCAGTAGGCACTAAAGTTCATTTAGGTCTCCCATGTGGGTGATAGGCACGCAAGAATGTAAACCATTGCCTGTTACCTTCAATGTGTGCATTAGCAGGATGATGAAAACAGAGTGGATTGGAGCCAGAACTTAAATTCTGTCACTCTAACGTGGCATGTAAGTCTTCCAAGTGGAATCATACTTTATAGGCAAGACACAAACCCTGAAAATTAAATTCTAAAAAGTATTTATCACAATATATACAGTCATTGAGTTACCAAGTATTTGGGCACTTGAGTTTCAAATTTGCATTCATAACACAGGGAAACAAATCTCTAGTGGTATTTTCCAAGCCAATCACACAATTGATGTTGTTACACTGGCATCTGACATCTTCAGTTCCCTTCAGTCCATTTATTCAGTTCCCTCGGTTTTTCAAGGAGTTTCATCCTGGGGTGAGAGCTAGTATGTGAAGCAGGCAGGTGAATCTTAATTATTTGATGAGTTGGTTAAAGCTAAGGTTTTCCAACCTGCTTGTGGTGGGCACAGGAGTGTGTTGGATCCATTGAGGTGGTTAGCTCTAGAAGAGGATCATTTACTGGGACAAGAGTGGAGTTTTCTCTGTGGGACAATGTGAGTTGGAACTAGGGTAGTGAAACATACAAACACAGTATAACTCTCTAGAGCATAGATACTGGACTACAGATCAGTAAATTCTGCAGAAGAGCAAGGAGACTTCTTTGTATGTATTATTTACTTTTTTGTTATAGTAATATATTTCAAGCAATGAAAGAATGCCAAGTAATTATTCATCAATGTTGAATCAACAAATGAGTAGAAATATATCAATTTGGCAGTAAGAATGACCCAGATATGCTTTGAGGTTTTGTTTTCTCAAGGGCCTGGAGGAAGGCTACAGGAATTACAGTGAATGTTTGCATGGAGATACTTAGCGGCAAGAAAGGCTAAGCATGCATTTAAAAAATTCCTAAAGACTAGGGTCCCTAAAATTCCTGAAAATGGGAATGTCTTAAGCTTTGGAGATGGCAGTACAAGTACTCACTGATCTCACCATCTAACTATCGTACTTGCTTGAAAAATGGTTTTTAGGTATCTCCCTGCAAGTGCTGAGACATGAATGCACAACACACCTGTTGTGAGAAATTCTGTATCCACTCTAGTTTTTCCAACTGAATCATACTAAAGTATGATTCAGTCATCTAATGGGGCAGGTGGGTCCCATGACCACCAGCTAACAGTAACTTCAAAGGTATTTGGATGATCTATTGGTATTGAAGTACAGATTTGAAAAGAAAAAGTCAATTTGACTTTGAGGGGGAAATCTGTTAGCTTGATAAACAATTTTGCTGGATGAGTGTAATTGATCAGGAAAAGCTCAAGTCTTTCAATGGTCTTGTTGAAAGTGGTTTTTAGACTTTGTTTTCTGGCCTTGCACAGGACTTGAGTGAGCATGTTCACTTCGGTTTCTAAGCACACTTCAGATTTTCCCTATCAAAGGGCCTAAATGAATATGATATATTCTCGAATCTGTGTAATCTATAAGATGAAATAAGAATTAACCAATGAAGTTATACATCAAAGAACATAAATCAGCTTTTGAAATTATGCTCATTTTTGTAAAATAAAGAAACATTACATGGGTATTTTAGGGCTTTTAAAAGTGATAAGTGTGTTCATAGATTAGGGATTAAAGTTCACTCTGTAGTTCATGGTAGTTCTGTGGGAAACTTGTACTAAATTGAAAAGTGGCTTAAAATATATTAAGAATTGGCAGAAATGGTATTTCTGTGATATACTAGCATGCAAAAAGTAAAGATGAAGATGGGAATTTGCTTCCTTACATGGAAAGTACAATGATGAATCAATAGTAGAGAATGTGGCTATATTTATTTCAGCATAAGGGCAATGGCATAAAAAGGAGGAAGAGCAGTTTGTAAGAGTTACAGAGCAAGATAGACTGAGGTATTGGAAGTTGATTCAGAGATGAACCAGAAGCTGTAGATTCAGGCAGAACAACCAGAGACCCACAATATACATGCACAAAGAGACAGAGGGGATGTGTTAGAGGGCAGTACTGACCCAAGGCGTAATGAGTAAACTCTCCTCCTTGAAATCACTCCAGTTTCATAAAAACACACAATTACTCAAATCAGTAACTGTCTTCTGAAACATACACGTGGGCGAGTATCCATTCCAATGACACAGGATTTCGGAAATATACAGATGTTGCTGATGACATCCTATTGGTATACTTCGCAATTTTGCAAAAAAGATTTTCTTATGTGAGCTTAAGGTGTGAGTGAAGAATGTGGCCACTGTGGGCATTTTCTCTCAGTCTCTCCTCTCATAAGTCTGATCTGCCTTTCTAATAAAAGTAAATAAATCCTTTTTTGAAATGTAATAGTTATATGTATAGGAGTCTGTGATTGAATTCCCGTGTTATGCGCACACCTTTTTCTATATAAATATATATGTACACATATATATGTATATATTTAAGATTTATTCAGTTTTTATTGAAAGGCAGATTTTTAAAGAGGAGAGACAGAGAGAAAGAGCTTTCACTCACGGGTTGGCTTCCCAAGTGGCCGTAATGGCTGGAGCTGATCTGATCTGAAGCGAGGACCCAGGAGCTTCCTCCAGGTCTCCTACACGGGAACATGATCCCAAGGCTTTGGGTCGTCCTCTATTGCTTTCCCAGGCCACAAGCAGGGAGATAGATGGGAAGTGGAAGAGTCAGGACATGACCAGGCACATGGATGGGGTCCCAGTTCATGCAAGGTGAGTATTTTAGCCACCAGGCCATTGTACCAGGTCCTGAACATGCTTTTAGCTATGTGTCTGTCATCCCTCTCTGTATCTTTGTTTGTAGATACAAAGATATCTATCTTTGTCTATTGCTGATGTTGTAACAAAATATGTTGGATAATTTATAAATAACAGGTATTTATTTCTTAAAGTTATAGAGGGTCAAAACTCCAAGATTAAGTTATTTGATTTTGGATTCTGGGGGTGAAGCACTCTCTAATTACCAAATGAGAATTTTTATTGTTTTTTGTTTTTTGTATGGCAGAAAGTGGAATGACAAGAACAGGCTGGCTTGTTCCTTTGGCCCTTTTCTAGCATCTTCTTGTAATGTCTATACTCTCATTAGTGAGCTCCTTAATGAACTCATCTTTTAGAGACCCGATGCCTTAATATTATCAAGTACTTCATTTTATTCCAAAATGAAGTTGGCAGTGACCACAAACATTCAAACTATGCCTCTCGCTGTCTGTGCATGTATGCATTTAGATATGATTCCCTATTTACCCACCTACCTACATATCTAGCATCTATATTAATTTATGGACCTCATAAATGCTCAGGTCCAGCCGTGAATGTATAATATGCATATACCATATTTTTCTCAGGACGTTGATCTTGTCACACAATCTGAAAAGGCCATAATGAATGTGGTATATACCCTTATATTCTAAATCTGCTGACAGCTGAGATGGCTTGGAATAATAATGCGCCCCGTATGGAGGTGGTTAACAAAGTGCGCTTGTCCATATCAGGCTTGGCGTTAATTTCTGTCCAGCAGATCCTGTGGTTATCGGGCTGCTGAGAAAATGAATGAATGATTTTGGAAGTCTCGTGTGCCCCTGTTGGTGAGACTGAATAAGTAAGTTCTGAGGCAACCATTGATTGTGTTGTGTGAGTGAGTGGACGTCTGACACGTTTCAGTAATAATCCACAGTCAGTTCTATTCAGGCTCAACTCAAATTCTTTTATTGGGGCGTTACAGGTGCTGCATTCAAAGAGGTGTCAGTTCCACATTTGAATATGAAATGCATTTATATTTTCACTATACTTCACCGTACACAAAGTATTAGTTGGGAGATGGCATCCACATGCAGAGCAAAATTCTTTGTCTCTCATTTCTTCATCTTCTGCTCATTCAACACTGAGCCGAGTCCACTGTTTTCAACTTCAGGCTTCCAAAACACTTTTTTTCTTCTTTTTTAAAATTTTTATTTTAAAAAATGATTTATTGATTCATGTTTGAAAGGCAGATTTACACAGAAAATGGGAAAGAGAGAGAAAGAGAGAGAGAGTAAGTGGTCTTCATCTGCTGGTTCACTTCCCAAGTGGCCACAATGGCCAGAGCTAAGCTGAACTGAAGGTAGAAGCCAGGAGATTCTTCTGTGTCTGCCATGTGGTGGAGGCTCCAAGCCAGTGGGTCAACCACACAAAAGGTTGTTTTTACCATGAACATAGAAAACAGCTTGCAGGATAATGGCTTGGAGCACCCTTCTAAGGCAGAAGGCAGAAGGTCAAGAGGGTCTAGCTTGTGCCCTCCAGCATTTTTTGTAAGGTTTCTGATTCTCATTTTGAGGTTTTGTAACTTAATCACCTGCTATAGGCTATACTTCTTAATATTATCAGGCTAGAATTGATTCCCCAACACAAACCTTCAAATTAAAACCCTTACTGTTGCTTTTAAGATAGACAATATAAATCCCAATTTTTAAAAATATTCCGACCTTTAACTACAATGGTTGTTTCAGGCCCAGTGCTGTAGCCTAGCACAATCTGGGATCCCATTTGGGCACTTGTTCGTATCCCAGTGGCTCCACTCTCCTTCCAGCTCCTTGCTTGTGGCCCGAGAAAGCAGTAGAGGACATCCCAAAGCCTTGGGACCCTGCACCCACGTAGGAAACCTGGAGGAAGCTTCTGGCTCCTGGTTTTAGATCAGCTCAGCTCTAGCTGTTGCGGCCACTTGGGGAGTGAACCAGTGGATAGAAGATCTTTCCCTCACTCTCTCCTTCCTTCTGTAAATGTGGCTTTGAAATAAAAATGAATAAATATTTTTAAAAAAAGATTGTTTCTAAATTCCATATCATCACCCTTACCCAGAAGAGATGGTTTCCATCAAGATGAAGCTAAACTTCCTCTTTCTCGCTCTTTTCATTTTTAAGCAATTCACCGCCTTCAGCAATAGGTTTTGCACACAGCCCTCTAAAAGCCTCCATTTAATGAACTAAAGGTCAAGTCAGAAGTCAGAGTGTGTACACAACTGTCAGTTGTACAGAGGAAACAATATGAAAACTGAGTTTTATTTTAAAAAGTTTTAAATTTGAATTGGTTTTTTCACACATTCGATGTAGTTCATCAATATAATTCTAACACAATAGTAGCCTCTTCCTGCTTTCACTCTCCCTGTTACCCTCTTTCTTTAGTTCTTTGCTTTGTCTTGGTTTTTGAGATAACTACCATTTAAACATAAATGTAAAGTGAAAAGGCTCAATGTTTTACCAAATACAAAGTGTAACCAGTGAAAAGCAAATGCACTAATTTAGCGGTAATACAGATAACAACTATAAACATAACTGAAGAGACAAATAACTACTTCACATACATACAGTAAAGTGATCATATTGTTATGGGGTGCAGCCAATGATAGGCGGCACCTATTGACAGTGGGCAAATGAACTGTGGCTGTGTCCCCTACCCTCTGTCTGAAGGTGGGTCCTAACAGCAATGGAATGTTAATTCCATCCTCAGCCACTCCCCCCACACCACTTAGGTACTGCCCACCTGTGACTCCCCTATCACCTGAGAGGGGACAGTATTGCATTGCTGTGTAACCACCCCCCTCACAAACTGCTTTAAAAGGCCTGTGAAACAAGGGCTCACACTCTTTCTGGTGGGGTTCTTCCATTGCTTAGATTGGACAATGAATAGAGCAGTGTTATTTCTGGTTTGTGTACTATCAGGAGTTCCCTGAGAGGTAAGACCTAGCAGTGATGGAATGTGGGCAAAGAAACCAGGGAAAGGTGAATGTTTACAGCTTTGTAAGTGTATCCAGGTTATTCATTGCATGTCTCTTAGGATAACTTATACTGTTGGGGAAGCTGGGACATGGGTCTTTAGCTTAATGGGTGGACTTAACGGTAATGCCCATCTGTTCCTCTTGGGGTTGTTTGGTTGGATTATGTCTGGTTGGATTATGATTGGTTGGATTGTCGTATGGACTTCTGATTTGCTATTTCTAGTATGCTCCATTATCACCAAGCTTGGTTAACAAAGACTCCTTAATAAACCTTAGACATGTCTGCTGTGATCTCACTCATACCCCTTAACAATATATCATGAAAACTGGAGTACCATAATGCTTCTAACTTTTGATTTGACAAAGGAATAAAACAGAGTTTTGCAAAACTATATTTTCAGCAATACACAGAGAGAGATTATAAAAACCTCATGGAAATATATGGAAAACCATGCATTGATTTCCCAAACTGTAAATTTCTTTTCAATATTTATTCTAATTTTTCAATGCCTCATTTCCATCGGCTTTTGGAAGTTTGCATGTATTTAATAGCTCTAGAGACAATCAAATCTTTTTTCCTATCTGGGCCTTTTCTTCTCTTTCCATAACAGTTGGTGTGAAGATCAGTTGAGAAGGAACAATAAATGTATTACATTGCTTGACTGTTCCAATTAGTCATGGAATAATATTTGAAATTGATATTTACCAAGAAACCTGTCTTTTCAACATGGAGCTGCTGTTTCCCTTGCCAGCAGTACTCTGTACTGCTTACATAAGAGTGGGAAAGGGGCAGGAGCTGTGTATAAGGATAAACTCCTTATAGCCAGCTTGCTGTTTCACTGATGGCTCTTTAACCTTCCTAACAAGTTTTGCTGGAAATCTTTGACTTACAAGTGTCATCTTTCCATAAAGGTAAATTATCCTATAATGGAAGGTCAGCCCTGTTGGGAGTTTTGGTGAACGGAAAAGGAGAGGTCATGGAGTATGTTTTACATCCTTTGTTGATGGTTTTGGAGATGTTGTCTTATATAAATCACATTATCCCATGGGATGAAGTCAGTTCTCTAATGTAACTTAGCCAACAAGATGCAGACCTGGAATGAAAACCCAGCCTTTCCAGCTCCAAGGCCAATCACACCCCTCCCATTATGTTCTCTATATCCCATGTGAAATAGCCTGTGGAAAGCTCTCTCCTTTAGGCATTATTTAGGTTGGATTTCTGACCCAAGATAATGACAGCTATGTCTTTACTTGGAATTGCCACAGACTCTATAAATATATACATATATATATATATGTATACCACAAATAAATTAATTAGTGAAATACTTCTTTTTTAGGCCATCTTGGAGCTATTCAATTTGTTTCTTATTGTTGTATCTTTGTTTCCTCTAACATTTCATTTATTTTCTTAGTTGCATGCTTATAATCAGGCAATGACCCCCATCTGCCTATCTTCATGACTCCTGTAATGGGAGATTAAAGTTTGGAGATATTTACAATCTTCCCTTCCAGCTTGGATTAGCACACCTGCTCTCTGTAATCTATTGACATCAACTCCAACTATATTTCCTTGAAGCACAGAGTGTGTCCCCAGAAAAGAACAAAACAAGTAACAAAAAAAATGATAGGTTTCTGCACAGTTGTATTTTATGCATATCCACAGCAGATGCTATCCATGTGCTGTGAGTAAAAATATTACAGGAAACTCTAGCTAATTCACTAATATCTCATTCCTGCAAAGAAATCTGGATTCATATGGGTATTAGAAAAAATTGCAAGTGAAGAAGCTAAGGCTCTGAGTAAAACTAAATTGTTATTTTATTTTTTTTAATTATAATATTTTGTTTTGTCAGATATAGCCAAAATACTATCATTTCAGTATGTAATTAGTGTAAAAGTTACTTAGTAAGTTTTTGGACCGGATCAATAGCGTAGTGGTTAAGGTCTTTGCCTTGGACGTGCCGGAATGCCATATGAGCGCCGGTTCTAATCCCGGCAACTTCACTTCCCATCCAGCTCCCTGCTTGTGGCCTGGGAAAGCAGTCAAGGATGGCCCAAAGCCTTGGGACCATGCACCTGCGTAGCAGACCCGGAAAGAAGTTACTGGCTCTTGGCTCCAGATTGGCACAGCACCAGCCATTGCGGCCACTTGGGGAGTGAATCACCGGATGGAAGATCTTTCTCTCTGTCTCTCCTCCTCTCTGTACATCTGCTTTTCCAATAAAAATAAATTCTCTCCTCCCTCTTTCCTGTGCCACTAGAGGCCAAGAGAAAACAAACAGCAAATAGAGATGCGTCTTTTTTGGACTGAGCAGTGAAGTGGCATAAATTGCAGATAAATAAAATAATCCTTGAATGGAATATTCAAGGTTTCCCAGATTTTTTGTTCTTGGTGGACACTTTCTATTCTTAGTAACAGATTGTTTCAGTAATATTTACTTATTTGTTGACTGAAATGATTTGTTGTTAGCATAAGGAAGACAAAATTGCTCAAAATTTGGACCTCCAGAACAATTGTGCATTGGCCACGTCTCCTTGAGCACACAGGGTCTGGTCAAACATGCTCAGCTTCTCCTTTAAGGACTTGTGATCTCTTGGGATAAATGTATGGGGCTTGCATTGCCATATATTGGAAATACACGTGCCCATATAGAATGGCCTCAGCATTATACACTGGTTGAATCCTCGACTACTACGTGTCCCACCTAGAGCTTTGCAAATATTCATAGGAAAGCAGGAAAAGATGATCCAAATGATTGGGCCCCTGGGCCGATGAGGAAGACCCCAGTCAAGCTCCTAAATCCTGGCTTTGGCTTCGCCCAGCCCTGACTATTGTGGTCGTTGGAAAGAGAACCCAAAGGTGGAAAAATTAAATAATTCTTTTTAAAAAAATGGAAGGCACGTGCTTTTAAAATTCTTTGTGTTTATTACTGTCCCATTTTCCAAAATAATTCCTGACAAGCCTGAAGTCAAAGGGGGAAAGTATTACCATAATTTACATAAACACCATGAATGAATGGAAGGCATTGAATGGAACTACTAATGAAATTTACTTACTACAGAGAATGTATAGTAATTTAAATAATTTATATAATGCATGGTACAGGTTTATAAATCTTTCACCGTCTTGGCCATCCAAACAATACATGCAAAGTTGATAATATGCCATTATAGACAGGGCAATCTAGTCATATATATATATATATATATATACACACACACACATATATATATATATATATATACACCAGGTGGTTACATTTGTAATGGTTTTACTGACTCAGTAAACTTGGGGGACACGAATAAGCAATTTCCATGCATTGTCCTCACAGTTCTTTCTTTACATGGAATTTAGATGAAGCAAATAAAAAAATATAATGAAGGTGATTTTTTGGCTGCCTTTAACTTTTTATAGGTTTGAAAGCTGAAAGCTGTTGAACATCCAGTGATCTTACATCATATTATCAAATTATAACTCCACTGAAAATTATAGCTGTATTATCATCAATGTCCTTTTAGCATCAGCCTTAGCATTTATTCCGATCCGTTCAGCCATCTTTGACTTGAGTAATGATTTACTGCTAATGCTGAGTAGGTACTTAAGTCTTGTCCTCAGATAACCTGGAGAAGTTCTTGTAAGGCATGCATGTGCAGAGGTGACTTCTATGCATACTTTTATCAGATACTTCATTTGTTTGCCAGGGCTTCCCTGGCAAAGTACCACAAACTGGGCAACCTTCAGAACAAAAGTTGATGAGACAAAAGTCTGAAATCCAGGTATTGGTAAGGTGGGTGCCTTCACAGAACTGAGAGGAAAAAAAGTAAATATGTTGTCATCTAAACTAATTGCATGAGCAAAAATCCTATTTCAAATAAAACCACAGGAAAATATACATATATAACCAATGGTTAATATTTGACTAGAGTTAATCAACCATTTCCCAGAAAGAAAGCGGGTTCCACTGATAACATCCTGAAGTTGTGTCACAGATAGCAGAACTCAAATCAGTGATAAGCAAATCTCTGAGTTTTAGGAAATATTATCACCACCAGTATTTCCTTTTATCTCCTTCAAAATAAACTGTCTCAATCTTTACCTTTCTCTTTAAGATTTTGGGCCCTCTTGCAATATGAAATGTTGAACTAGGATTTCCACTTGAAGCCCTGTGATTGGAAGGAGAATGAGAGATAACAGTATACATTTTATAGATTAGGTTATTGGGATTCAAGGACACTTGCCAGGATGAACACAAAAGAGCTGAAAAATATAAGGTCACCTGAGTAGTGGAGTTCTATCCCAAATTTGACGTTGGACACAGAATAGAAATCTAAGAAAAATCCCTTGCGAATATTCTTTCCCAGTTCTTCCTCAAGTAACTCTCAACTTCTCAAACAAGTCTCTTTGTTTTAATGGGAGAAAAAAGCAATTGTGAAGTTCAGGTGGTGACAGGAAATGAGGGATTCCATTAGTTTTCTTTTCATCATGGTGTAACTGAACGGCCACTCTCAGACTAAACAGAGCTGGTTGGCAGATGAGTGACGCTCTGATTAGTTTATAAAGAAGCAGGAGGAAAGCATTTCCTTTGGGGAATCAAAGTGTGGATTGGTTGATGAGATAGATGTGGCACACACAGCCTTCTAACAAAAAAAAAAAAAAAAGACAAGTAATAACTGAGCAGCATTCAGGATAATAAATTTAAATTTTAGACAATGTCCACATCCCATTGCACCCATGTACATAGAATCAGAGTTAATCGAAATTTCTTCCATTTCCTCTGTTCTAAGTGTCTTTGTCCCTATGACTATGTTTCAGTCTCATGTATCCCTACAGCGTAGTAACTATAAGCCACATTTGGCCAATGGGGTGACCAAGGCTTAGAAAAACTGTGTAACTCCCTTTATTGGGAAGAAGAAACTTTATTTCTTCCAATCAAGCAGTGCAAGTTCTTTCAGGCAGAAACTTAATTTTTTAAGACTTGTTATTTTTCATTGGAAAGATAGATTTACAAAGAGAAAGGCAGAAGAGAGAGAGAGAGAGAGAGAGAGAGAGAGAGAGAGATCTTCCTTCTGTTTTACTCCCCAAATGAGCACAGCAGCTAGAGCTGAGCCCATAGTAAGCCAGGAGCCAGAAGCTCTTCCAGATTTGCCAGGTGCATGCAAAGTGCCAAGGATTTGGACCATTCTCCACTGGTTCCCCAGGACATAAGTTGGGGTTAAATCTGAAATGGAGCATCTGGGACATGAACTAGTGCCTATAGGTGATTCTGGTGCTCTAGGTGAAGGATTGGCCTGATATGCTATCATGCTGGTCACAGGGAGATACTTCTTTAAATTGAGAACATTTTGTAAGACTATTTGGAGTGACTACTCAGTCTCTAGGACATGATATGCATAAACGTTTGTACAGTCTATGAGTTTCAATTTAAGGATGCTGGATAATGACAATGTAAGTGACAGGATAAGATCAGCAAGAGGGTGGAGATGTGTATGAAGATTAATGGATAGGTCTCTAGTTATTACTGAGGGAAATGGCAGGGGATATTATAAGGCAATGATAAACAATATTAATTTGCTACATATTTTTCTGAAAAAGCACATGAAAGGAAATGTTAAATGTTCGAGATAGATACATTGATGCTGATTGGACAGTACAGATGCACACATACATTGAAATTTCGAATGGTATTCCATAAATACAAATAATTTTTATGTCTGGTAAATTTTAAGATTTGTTTTTATCAGAAAAGCATATCTACAGAAACAAGGACATTGGAAATATCTTCTGTCCACTGGTTTCACTCCCCAAGTGGCCACAACACCTTGAGCTGAGCCGATCTGAAGCCAGGAGAAAGAGGCTTCCTCTTGGTATTGCATGTGGATACAGGGTCCCAAGCCTTTGGGCCGTCCTCTACTGCCTTCCCAGGCCACAAGTAGGGAGCTGGATGGGAAATGAAGCAGCCAGGAAATGAATCGATGTGCATGTGTGGTTCCAGTTGTTCAAGGCAAGGATTTAGTCTCTAGGTCATTGTTCCGGGCCAATCTGTTAAAAACAATTTAAAACTTTGTTGTATTTCCTTTTCTGTGCTCTTATTTCCTCTATTCAGGTTTTAGGGAACTTATTAAACCTTTGAAATGCCTGAAGCATAAAGCAGGATCTTTAAAAAGTTTACAGAAAATACATATTATGAAAATCTAATCATTAGTTTCAAAATTGCATGCACCAAAATAAATTTGTCTTTTAATTCCTTTTTTCATGAATTTTTTTAAAGTACTCTCATATTTTATTTTGAATTGCAGGTGTTGATCTTTGCCTTGTTACATGATCATTTAATTTTAAAAAGGTAGTTTTGCAAGAACCATGCAAAAATAAAATAAACCTATAATTAAATTTTATAGTTTATTAATGGATGAGAGAACAAAGTAAATGTTTTAATGAGTTACATGGAAATTCAGATACTTTAAAGTTATAGTCAGCCAGGAATGCTGAAATTATTTTACAATAAAACAGAAAATTGGAGTCCTTCAATGACAACAGGGAATTAATTGTGCCCGAATTGATCAAAACGCAATTATGTTTCAGGAGACAGGAACCATGGCGTTATATAATTTTTCCCACAATCCACAAGCGATGGAAATCAACTCAAGGTCAAGAAGGATACAGATAACAGAGAAAGATATACAGTTAGGAACTCCTAGGGATTCTTTTGCCAATTTCAAAGTCATTTGCAATTTTTCTGACAGACTTCAGATTGGAGTGGGCACTGTAATACAACAATCTTGAGGCAGAGATGCTGAGTCAGAGAGAAATCCAAGGAAGGAAGCAGCTGGGAAGCCTAAATGTCAAGAAGAAGGTTTGGGGTTTGGCAAGAAGGTAGAATTGGGGCCAAATTTAACTCAATTGACATATGGTTTTCGTTTTATGGTCCTTAGAATGATAAGTAGGAAATTGGGATAGAAGCCCCAATTTTTCTCCCTCCAAGTCCATTGCAATTTTCACTTCAGTACACTCTTATAAAAACACCCTAAATAAGAGCTTTCTCTTTTGTGAGGTTAAATTATTATTGATTCACACAGAAATGAATAGTTTCTGTTTAGAACAATAAAAAAACTCGAAGACTATGATGGTTTTTTTTGTATTTATGTAAGTAGGTAAATACTGTGGTTGAATTGTGTGCACCAAAAAGATTGGTTCTTGTCTAAACCCCAATCCCTATGATATGACTTTATTTGAGTACAGAGTCTTTGCAGATTTAGTCAAATTAGTATGTTGTCAAACCAGGTTACAATGGGCCCTGACAGAGTAACAGAGTCCTTGGCGTCCTTGAAAGGGAAAGAAGCCTGAGGTTTGGATTCAGAGATGCTGAGACAGGGAGGAAAGTGAGTTACCTGAACACAAAGACAGAAATTGAAGCGATGTTAGTTACGTGTGAGAACCCAAAGATTTCCAATAATCATCAGCAGCTAAGAAACTGTAGAGAAGGACTCTTTTCTGAGCTTCCAGAACCCACCTGAACCTTGATTTTTAGGTTTCTAGTATCTAAAATCAGGACAGAATATGTTTCTGTTATTTAAAATGATTTTGTTTGTGATGTTTCTGTTACAGTGGCCGGAGGAAAGCTAGATAGGAGATAAGCAGATATGATTTCAAGAAATTATTATTATTCATACACTGCAGGAGGGATAGTCAATTTAATACAGGTAACAAGAATGACACACACACACAAAGCACATAAACTAGGGGAATGTAGCTCCAAAGGCAGGTAGAATTTTTAAAATCTTATCCAGATACGAAATGCAGAATAGAATGTACAACAGAAAAAAAGATTCTCAGTGCAAAGCTTTATGCCTGTTCAAATGATTTGAGGGTATAATATCATATTCCATTTTTCTAATGTTAGAAAAATACTTAAGGTCTGAAAATTTGTTATATAGAGGAAATTTAATACTCAGACTCATGGGGCTGGAGGCCATGGAATGTAAGAACTTGTTGCTGCATCTTCTCAGCTCTTATGAGGGCCTCGAGCTGTTGCAACTCACGCGAGAAAGTGGAAGAGAATTGGCATAAGCAAAAAAGAAAATAACAGAAGATTGGGGGGCAGTATATAAAAACCTTCTGTTTCAGTCACTTCTCTCACAGTCTGGTTCCGTCCGAGTGAGAGTTCATGCATACTTCCTTCAAGAGATCAGAACACTCAAGACTCAACATCTCCCTTAAAGGTCCTTCTCTTACCACTACCAAGATGGTGATCAATTTTATCATGAGTCTAAGAGGGGAACAAGCCGTGTGAAAACCACAGTATTGAATTAAATTTGAGAGAAAGAAACTATTGAAAAAAAATGGGAGAGTCAATGCTAAATTTTCCACTTTTTTCACGAACTAAGTATTAGTTTGGAAAGTCTGGTTAAAACATAAATAAGGAAATACTTTAAAATTTGTTTGGATATCTGTAAGTGCATTATTATGCGGCATGAGCTATGCAATTGTTATTTTTAAAGATAAAAGAACATCAGATTTATGGACAGAAGAAAACACAGAGAGAAAGATTCCCCCATCCGCCGGTTCACTCCGCAAATGGCTGCAATGGCCGGAGCGGAGCCATTGGTCTCCTACACATGTACAGTGTCACAAGGCTTTGGGCCATCCTCTACTGCTTTACCTGGCCATATGCAAGAGCTGGATGGGAAATGGAGCAGCTGAGAATCAAACTGACGCCCTATTGCATCCCCATGTGCAAAGTGAAGACTTAGCCTTTGATTTATCACACTGGCTCCGAGTTACGCAATTATTAAGAGAAATTAACTTTTGAACATCTTTTATTTGTGTGTCCAGTTAGTGACATAAGTTCCACAAAGGAAGGAATCATGCTGGTTTTGTTTATTCTTGAAACTTCCATGACCTAGAGTTGTTCCTATTAAATTGTAGGTACTCCACTATTAACTATCAAATTAATGATAGAAAACGAAGAACCAGAAATGCTTTCAGTTTATTATTGCCAAAAAGAGAAAACTGTTTTTTTTTTTTAATGCACCAACCCACTTGGCTATTTGTCATTTGTGTGTTAACCCAAGTTTTGTTGTAAGTTACTTAACCTTAACTGGTGCTATGCTCAGCTAGTATTTGTAACTTTAAATCTGTATATATAGTTTCAGATTTCAGGGTTGTTGCAAAGATACTGCCCAGAATTATAAATACTTTCACTTCATTTCCTTCAATGTTAACATTTTACATCATTGTAGCACATTTGTGAAAAATAAGAAATTATCAACATTATAAAACTAGTAATTAAACTATCAAATTTATTTGGATTTTACTGGTTCTGTTGAGGATTGCTTTTCTGTCATCTAATCTAGACTTCAGCTTTGCATACACTTATGCCACACACAATGTATGTGATATCACGCACTATAAAAATCACACTATATGTACCAATTTTTGGTGGAAACTTCTTTTAGTGACCATAGCGCGTGAATACTTAATCCACCAATTTTGTGGTTCCAGTTCACTAGCTCTGACTAAAATAAACAGAAATGCAATCTATATTTTTTCAAAGTCTCTATCTTGAGTATAAACCCAAGCAAGGATTTAGTAAACTCAACATTAAATTTCCTTGAGGATATGTAAGCAATCAGTTAAGTGGCTAAGAAATCGGTCTCTCTCTTAGGGATATTGCATTGCAGTTAATGTCTTCATTGGTGGAACTGTCAGATCAATTCACCAACCTTATCTGGATACTGCTTAGTGTTTTTCTTCTTCTTAACTCATTTAATGACATGGGGACCAGAAATCATGCATTTAGGATAGTGTGTTTGCAAATGGGGCCGAGAGACAGAGGGGGAAAGAGAAAGATTTTCCACTCACTGGTTCACTCTCCAAAGGGTGGCAATAGCCAAATTTGGGGCATGTGGAAGTCATGAATCAGGAACTCCATCTTGGTCTCCCACACAGGTGTCAGGACTCCAGTCCTTAGCCCATCTTTTGTCAGCTTCCTCAGAAGTCATAAGCATGGACTGAACTGGCACTGGAGTTGCAGCACTAAGGGCCAACAATTTGGTATGAGATGCTAGGCCTGCAAGTGGCAGATTAATGTCCTTGAATCACAATGCCAGTGCCCGGTTTTGTCTTAGTCTAACACAGTCTAAGAAACAAGAAACAAAAGATTCTTAGCTCTCTTGAATGACTTAAAACAATTTGACAGTAACCAAAGAGAAAATGTGTGCATTCTCAAAAACAGGATGCTGTATACACAGTCCTAGTAGTTCTGAGACCATTTTCCTAGCTCACTATCATGGGCTCTAAATGCCCCACCTGTTTTAATGCTGTCTGACCTACAATTAGCCTTAATCAACATCTCTACTAACTTGAAGTTAAAATTGCTTGGTGACTATTGTTAGCATTTCTGATTTATATTTTAGGCACAGAAACTAGAGACTAGTTTTTTTTTTAATTTATTTTCCAAGGACTCATCTGGAATCAGATGTACTTTTGATGGAATTTTAAAATTAGAACTTTCAATATCAGCTGTGGGAACTTACTTAGGTTAAAAGGCATTATTCTATGTACATGGAGACTGAAAATTTGACTTTGCTCTCACTTGGAAGGGGACACCACGGAAAATGTCTTTCACTGTGTCAAAATGTTCAGTTCCTCTTACTTTATCCAATCAGCAAGAACTAGCCAGAATGGAGCTGACACACCTATCTCAAAGATACAAAATTTAGACAAAACAAAACAAAAAACAACGACAATGGGGAACTTATAGCCATAATAAAAGTGTTTTCCTTTGCTTTGTTCTTCAACCAGCTACATACAGCAACCAATTTTTGGTGCTGGAATTACCTGTGATTCTTCTATGAATAGTCACGTTTGCATATGAATTTTGGAGGATGACTTAGAACCTCAAGCAGCATCCACCCAAAACCTGCTGAGCCTCATTTGCTGAAGTCCTTGACTTCCTCAGAGGCATCTGATGGTCCCTTATCAGAACAGAAATTGTACTTCTGCATAGTTGTCAATTGAACAGGCTGTTTGTTTTATTTCTAACCACCCCCTGAAGCTACCTTTGTTTTTTTAAAAAAACTCTTGCTGTCCTGTTGTGTGGAAAAGAGATCATATCATATCATATCAAGACATTGCTGCTTCATTAAGATGCCACCTTCTTGAAGTAGTATTCCCTAGCACTTGTTGGAAGTAAGAAGTATCTGCAATTTTAGATAGGCATAAAATCTTATTAGCTCTGCTGTCTCACTTCCTAATAAGTTATAATTTATTGCATTCTGTTATCTAACTAGCATGCGTCATATAGCTTCATATGTAACATGAACATAAGCTTCAAGAAATGACAATAAAATCATAAAATCACAGTACGGTGACTCCTTAATTATATGTGGAAAGGACTATGATTGACAATTGCAGTGCAGAAACTGCTTCTGTAAGTGGAGAATCAAATGCAATCCCTTATGAAAAGTGGCCTGCACGTTTTCTATGCCACCTGAAAATGCAGCTCTAACGATGCTTGCTGCCCACTGTATGTGTTTGTGGATATAATGGCTGCATCTACGGTGTCCACACCAACTCTTCACATCCTTTCCTCCTGCTGCATCATTTGCACTCTCTCTTTTAACATTTGTGATATCTATTTAAGTGCTTATTTAATGTATTTGATATGAATGAAGAATGGTAAGACATGATTTTCCTCAGTCTGTTTTATAAAGTTAAAGCTTGGAAAATCTAAAAGGTTGACTCAATTTCTTGAGCAAATTACATGAAAAAGGGATTCCAAGAACACATGCTCCTGGAGAAGTTTTATTTCTTCCAGATCACCTGGAACTCAAACAAAGTGAAACTAGCAATTTTATCCGGATTTCAACAAAACCTGATTGCTGTGTTTAGCCATAAACCAGAACAATGAAGTACACAAAACTCTTTTATGGCATATTTATTCACTGGTTCAAGTCATCTGTTTGATATTATGTATTTGAATTTTGAGAAGACAATAAAAGCCAAACAAAACTGAGGGAATTAATTCACCTTAAGAAAATAATCCTGTAGAATTATTCCAGAATAATATTCAGCAGTGGGAAAATCGTGCTTCTTGTCCATAGTGAGTGTCTATTGTATGTTAGTCACTGTCCTTTGTCAAGAGTAGCTAAGCTGGCATTGCCTGAAGAAGCCCTGACCTATGAGCATCTGAGATATTGTGAGCAACTTCTTGGATTGTTCAAACTTACATTGAGAGAGGGTTGGCTTGTTTCCATGTAAGTAAGAAGATCATTGATTGGAGCCAACATGTGGAAAGCAAACTATTATGTTCTGATTTAATGAAGGCATTCATTATTCTCCAGGGACTTTCTCTGCTCTGGTTGGAAACAAAACGTTCCCTGCTATCATGACTAATTATCTTAGCCAGCACAGGCTAGATTCATTCCTGAAACAGCTGTTCAGACCACCTGGGCGTCCAGGGGAGAAGTTTTCTCTTTCTGGTATTCTACCTGAAAGAAGACTGACATCTTCCTCTTGGGCTCTGAATGAATTCGGAGCTTGGAGCAGTTCAACTTGTTCTTGGGCTCACATGCAGAATACTGCTGGGTTGCTGCGGTGGAACTGTTCATAATTGTGGGTTTCCTTGCCAGCAAGCTTCCCGCTTTTGTATGCTTAGATTCTGTAAACGAATTCCAGGTCCCTCACTGCATTTTGTAGCTTATTCTTTGAAACATGCGATAGGAGGCTTACAATCAATCTTAACTCTACTTAATACTGCTTTCCTTGCTCTGTTTCTGCCTTCCGCTGGTAGTGATGTATTTGCTCAGGCAAACATTACTTTTTCTCTCCTTGAATTTTATATAAATGAAACAAATTTTATGTATTTTATATGTGCAGCCTTAATAGGATAATACTTCCAGTTCTACACCCTTCCCTCCTTTTCATTTGCATCTTTCTTTATTTTGAAATTGTAAGTTTTCTTCTGACATACTTTCAACTTTATAATCACAACACGAGCTCTCCACTAAATACACAAATCAACAAGATATAGAAAAACCAGTTCCTCAAGAGTATAGACAAGGGTTACACACAATAATCAAATCTGAAAATATATATAAAAATGTAATGTATATGAGTAAACATTCTTAATCTCAGTAGATTGTTAGTAAGCCTTATATTTGTTCAGGGAGTTTTTTCATCTTGTGTTTGGTTCCTTGTGAGGCTTCAATTCACTCCAGTTTAAATGTGCTAGATGCCAATTGTATTCAAGGGCTAATGTCATATTTCCTTTCATCACCCAGTGGACATTCATGCTGAGAAAGCTTAATTGAGGCAATTGATGGCAGGTCCTCATGAGAAGATTGCATACTAGGATATCAGAATTAGAACTTGCCGTTATTTGTAATCTGTTAATTGTCATCTAAGTGAAGCATTGTAGAATTTGATCAGGTGGGAGTGATCAATATGGTGAGAAAGTAAGTTTACGAGATAGGTCCAAAATGTATGAGTACACTTCAGATAGTTCCTTGGGAAATTGAATTTAAATATGTTTACTTTGGTGCCAAAATTTTGAAATTCATTCATAGTCTTTATAACATGCACTTTTCATTAACTTTACAAAGACTGCTTGTAGGATAAGGTAAAAGGTAGGTAGACAGAGGGCAATGAAGGACATGGAAGAAGGATGCAGGGTTCTGTTCGACTTGGGCTCCTTCATTCCTTTTGTTAGATACATAATTCCTTCCTTGGTTCTCCTCAATGTCTATGTGGAAACAAATATTTCTCAAATAATTTTCCATTACGGAATCTGTGGAACAAAGCTGAGGCATTGTCCTCACCGTCCCTTCAGGATTCTTCTTGACTATTTCGTCTCTCATGAAACAGCTCATATCTTTTATATTTCCTTCTGACCATGAAAGTCGTTGCTTCCTCCTCATCATTTCTGTATACACAGGTACACATCAAACTTCATTCTAATTCAAATTTTCAGCCCTGGAACAGTGAGTTCCATTACTCCAGCTTCAAGTCCTAATGTTACAAAGAGTCAGGCTGGAAGGACCTATCTGTCTATGCTACAAAATGGTCTGTAAGTGAAGTTCGTGAAGAAGTGAGGAGGAAGGGGTGGAGGATATGCAGGTTAAGGAAGAGAGTGAAGTAGGAATTGGAGGAAAGAAGAGGAGGAGATATAAAAGAAAAGGAGATAGAGAAGGAGAAAGGAAGACAAAATATTGTTAAACAGAAGAGGTGAAATTAGTGAACTTAAACAAAAAGTTGCAGTCACTGATGAGAATAAGGAAATGGAACAACTAAGTCAACACAGTTGGATATAAGACTGAAAAATACAAACGATAGAATAAGAAAAAAATAAGGTTAAAAAAAAGTGTTGGAAAGGCAGAGTTACAGAGAGAAAAGAGAGAGCAAGTAAGAGAGAAAGACAGGAGATCTTCTATCCACTGGTTCACTTCCCAAGTAACTGTGATGACCAGAGTAGAGTTAATCCAAATCTGGAAGTCAGAAAAATTTTCTGAGTCTCCCACATGGGTGCATTGGCCCAAGGATTTGGGCTATCCTTTACTGCTTTCCAAGGCCATAAACAGAGAGCTGGATTGGAAGCGGAGCTGCAGGGACACAAACCAGCATCCATATAGGTTATTAGCACATAGCATATCATACTATGTCATAGCCCTGGCCCTAGAATGTGAAACATCCAAACCCTTAACAAGACAACATAGAATTAGTTGTATAAGAACTAAACCACCCAGGTTGAATCTTAGCAGTGCAAATAATTTTTAAAATGTATGTTTTAGATAAACTATTATATATTTATGTACTATGAAGGTAGAATAAAAAAATAAAGGGAGAAATAAATATACAGAAAGATTGATTTAATCTGTTGTTTGGCTTCTTAAATCGGAACAGCTGGGGAAAAGCCAGGAACCAGGAACTGTTTCCCAGTTTTCATGTGGATGACAGGGACTCAAGCACTTCACGCCTCAGATTCTGCTTCCTGGGTACATTAGTAGAGAACAAGATTACAAGAGGAAAGTAACCAGGACTGTAGGAGCACTCTGAAACGGGTTACAGTCATTGTATGTGGCAGCTCTGTGTGCTGCACCACAATGCCTGCCCTCAGTGAAAATGCTGCTTATCTTGGCATCAACGTGGTGGACTTCATTTGGTTTGTAATGAAACCATCTAACGCCAGGTTTCCTCCAGATATAAAGATAGTAGTTTGACGTCCTTACCTGTGCTGTTTATGGTTAAAGCACACTTGCTTTAGGAACACTCTGATTTTAGGTAAAGATTCTTAAGAGACTGTTGGAGAATCTAACATGTAAATATGATTTTATCTTAAAGGTTTTCTTAGGATATTAGCATTAACATTTGTGACTAAAGAGAGGGAGATGCAGCCATCACATTATACAGGATCAAGCAATAAACATCATGGATGCATTTACCCCAATGCAGTATGATCACCTGCGATACCTTTAGTGCTCACAGAAATTCTACAAATTTCTGTCCTTACCCTAAGTGGCATGTATATAGTCACTTTCTGTACAGATCCTGTGAAGGTAAATGGGCCAGAAAGATCCTTTGGATTCCAAAGATTTGAAAGTAATTCACTTTAGATTATAGATTCTCTTTGTGGACACTGGCAGAATCAATGTGTAAGTCTCGGGAAGAAAGCAGGAGTTGCTTGATTGATCAGTGCTAACAGTTTCAGCAAGATGCTTAAGGTTACATAACCAATAACTTTTCCAAAATGTCTTCCTCTTACTGCGTGTGTCCCATGATATCACATTATTGCTTGGTTTGCATTGACCCAAAATAATATGTTTTCTGAAAAAGCAATGTTAAATATTGTTAAAATATGTAAAAGGATCAAACATTTGTTGACTCAAATGGAGGTTAATGCCACTGATTGATTACAGATGCAGTCTAACTGAATATAAAGCGAAAACCTCAGAGACTATCCTTAAAAATAATAATGTTCAAATGAGGTTGATACTGTAGGCTAAGGAGATGGAAGCAAAAGCAAAACAACCAATCTAGTTGTGACATTGCAGAATGAAGCTTGAAGTTTTGGTGTAAAAGTGACTAATAATCCCCCTCGGAATTTTATTTTTATAATTCTCCATCCACTACAATATTATGTTTCAAAAATATGTTATAAATCTAAGTCATTTGTGCGTGCTAATTTTATTCTTAATTTTTGTTGCTTTTTTCTTTCTATCGGTTCATGTTCAACTTCTGCACAAAGATTAAAAGATTTGTCTCTTCTCTGTGGTCATTCTTAGTGTGTTAACCCATTTTTGGTCTCAAATCTATTTAAATAGCAGGACAACCAGTGAAGGTAAACAAAACAGTTGTAATAATATATGATTGCATGCATTGTTTCTTATTTTCCCACTGAATTTAATAATTATAATAATTTAATAATTATAACTATTTTACCCCTGAAAATCGTTGATTCTGAAACAGCAGTCATACAAATATTCCTGAATATCCAGTTCTTTGCACTCAGTGCTCAGGTCTCTAAGCAGATAGTTCACCTGCTTATGAGACAGATCCCCTTCACCCAATTGCGACTATCAAATTGATTGAAATATGAACTTTATATTTCTACTCTTTATTTTTCTCTTCTCATCTCCAAAACAAGATTCTTTTTTCAATACACACATTTGAGCACTGATAAGATTTCTCTACTTTTCCAGGCCAAAACCCTCTCTCTTGGGAAGAAACCATTGTTTCTTCATTTGGAATGTCTGTAGATGTTGTTGTTTTATTTAAAACACCTCCACAATATTCTTTCCATATATAATAGCCTTATCTTTAGACTATATTTTTGTTTCTAAAACAATTGTGCTAGCTGAAATTCTTGTTGCTGCTTATGATCAAACCCACACTTGGAATGTTTTCTACTTTGAAAAAAAAAATTCTTTTTTTTTTGCTTGAGAATTCAGTTTTTGTTTTTTTTTTTTCCAATTGGACTTAGTTTAAGTCCTGTAATTAAGATTAGCTTCTTTATATAACAGAATGTGGAAATCTGTTTAAACACATTTCTTACTGTGGCCAAACACATTGTGTAATTCTCCTTTATGTTAGCTCTCGTGATTTTTCACATACTTCATTATTCATGCACCCATAGATTATTTTCCTCTTATATTTCAACAATCTGCTTCTTAATATAAATAATGTAGAGTTCTTACATATTTATAACTTGTTAAAATTAATCTTGATTTCTTCATTTGATATTTTTCCTTGCCTTTTTATTTGCTAAAATCTCAATAAAATGTAGAACTTTCCTTGGGGTTTAAAATTTAGCTTATCCTCTAAAAATTGCATGTGTTACTTAGTTGCCTTGAATTTCAGGTTCTTGAAAATACTCTGTTCTGAATCAGAACTAAATACACTACAGAGGGCCACCGGTACATTTGATCTCAGGAATTATGATATGCTAAGTGGAAAGTGATTAGTTTCAGAAAACTTAAATTTACATAGAAAAAGCTTGTCATGTGAAACAGATTGTGTCATTTTTTTAAAAAGATGTATTCATTTTACCCGAGTTACAAAGAGAGAGATGGAGAGACAATTCTTTCATGTCTTGGATTTCTCGCTAAAAGGTTGCAATAGCCAGAGCTGAGCTGGTCCAAAGCGGGGAGCCAGGAGCTTCTTGCAGCTCTCCCACATGGGTGCAGGGCCCCAAGAACTTGAGCTATCCCGCACTGCTTTTCCAGGTCGTAAGTAGAAAGGAGAATGGGAACTGTTGCTGGAGGAAGAGGATTCGCTTGCTCTTCTACTCTGTTGGCCTCTAGATTATTGCCATTTTATGCGCTTTACCATTTCTCTTTAAATGTGCCTTAAGTGTTTTTAATGCTAATTAGATATATAATACAGATATTTTAAAGGAAAAAATTACTGAAAGAATTAAGGATTCATAATGTCCTACAATTTGACCCTTTTCATATATTAACATCTTATTAATACATAGTATAAATGCCAAGAAATGCACAATTAAGTATACATATAAATGATTTTTTTGTCATATGACCACACACATAGCCAATATTCAAATCAAGAATAAAACATTACTTGTACCCTCAAGTGTCCTATTCTGCTAGTTTTATTTCTTCTTACCAACATGTGAAATAGAGTATATTGTCAGTTACATGGCATGAATTAATGAAGCAACCTTTATAACTATGCATCAAATGGTTTGACATCCCCACAGGTTTTGTCCTCTCTGTATACATATCACCTATCGCAAATAAGAGAAAATGTGTGATGGTTGTCTTTTGGGGTCAGGTTTATTTCATGTAGCATAATGATCTAGAATTTCATCCATTTGGTTACAGATGTCAAGATTTCATTCTTTTATTCTATTTTATTCTATTATTGCCTGAATAAAAGTTTATCATCATTTTTTGCCACATCTCCACTGTCTAATTACCACTTGACAGAAGTGTAGACTGATTCCCTAGCATAGCTATCATGGACTGAGCTGCTGTGAATGTAAGAGTGTCAGGAATACTTTCACATGCCGATTTCATTTCCTTTGGAATAAGTTCCCAGGGCAGTTGGGTCATATGATAGATCTAAATTAATTTCCTAAAAATTTCAGCTACTGTCTTCCATAATGGTTATACTGGCCTCCATTCCCATCAGCAATGAATTGCAGTGTCTTTTTCTCCATGTCCTCACCAATATTTGCTTTTATTTATGTATTTGTTTATTTATTTATGTGTTTATTTCTGGATGATAGCCATTCTAACAAAGCTATGGTAATTTTTCATTGTGGTTTTTCTTTGCATATTCTTGAGGGCAGGTGATCCCGAACACTTTCTCATGTCTGCTAGCAATTGTATTTTATCTTCTGTAGAAATGTGTAATTCACACCCTTTGCTTATTTCTTCACCACTCATTTTTGTTTGTTTCTTGAGATGCCTGAATATTACTTTTTTGTTGTTGGAGGTACAATTTGAACATGCATTCTTCCATTTTTTGTTAAGTTTTTAATTAGTTTATTGTCTGCTCTATAAAAGCTTAAAATAATTGCATTTGTCTACTTTTTGCATTTATTGCATTATACAAATTGCATTTGTCTACTTTTTGCATTTATTACATGTGTTTTTGTGGTCTTATCCAAGAAGCCTTTGTCTAGAACAATGTTACAGCATTTTGCCTATGTGTTCCTCTTGGTGTTTGATGTTTCAAGTGATAATCCTTGGTATCTTTTGATTTGATGTTTCATATAGTGAAAGGCAGGGGTCCTGTTTAAAAACTCTGCATGTAAAAATCCCTTTGTCCCCGTTCTATTTGTTTAAGAGACTCTAATTCCCCAAGGAATTATTTTAGCTCAGTTTCAAAAATTGAGGAGTAGCAGTTGTGCTGGTTAACTTCTGGAGTTTCTTTTCTTTTCCATTGGTCTACATGTCTATTTCTATGTCAATACCATGTCATTTTGATTATGATAGTCTTGTAGCATGCCATGAAATGCACTATTGTGATAGTACCCCAAACTGAATAATACTATTCTGTTGAATCATACTGCCTCCATTCATAAATGCAAACTTTTGTGTTTCTTTTTCTGTGTTTGGGATATTGTCTTCAATTCAGGATTCATCTTCTAGCTCTTATTTATAATCCAATCTCAGAGATAATTTGTTCATGGATTATGCCTTAAGTAGACCACATTCATAGTTATATTTTAGTTTTTATGCATACTGTATTACCGAAGAGGCACACATGAACTTTTTGGGTTACTTTAGGAGAAGGCCACAGTAACATGTTATTTAACTTTATGGCATTGTAAATTTCTATTTTTCTTCCTATTGTTGATTTTCTATTATGACTTCTCATTTGAGGGGATGTACAGTAGTTGTGAAATGGAGACTAACATATCCGGATGTGAGGATACAATGTAGTATGCATTTCTACTTCCAGACAAAGATGAACTTACAATGACACTATTTACTATATCTTCACAATAGGATGCTGGACTCTCTGCCATTGTCCATGCCCACAGTGATGAACATATGACTGTGTATGGAAAACTATACTTTAGTAATGAAATAGAAGAACTAGTTGGGGGGACAAAATTGGGGTGGGGATAAGGGAAATCCCAGTGCCTATGAAACTGTATCATAAAATGATAATAATAATAATAAAATTAAAAAAACAATGCTGATTTTAAAAAACTCAAGAAGAAAGCCACAACTGGGAAAATGACAGTCCCTGATATTCTCGGGGTGTGTGCCATGGAGGGAACTGCCTACCCAATGAACGAGCAGGGATGGGGTGTCAAGGTCCACAGCATTCTCTCACCAAGCTATCCCTGCGATGGAACCTCTGCCCTGTCAGTGGAGCATGGATATAGGAAGGAAAGCACAGCACTATTGGAAAGTCTTTCACTTGGAATTTAGCCTCTGTAATGCTTGATTAATGAAGAATGTGAAGTGTTGATGACCAATCCACTCAAGGAGAATACTATAGCCTTCTCATAAGAGCAGGAGAGACAAAACAAATATGCCTGAAAATTCACCTAGCAGGAAAGAGAAGAGGAAAAGTTTGAAGGTTAATTCCTATGCATAATATTTTGTTAAAAATTAGCAGATTTTTTGAATAATGCTCTTTTTTCATTTTTTATACATTTTAAAATATTTGTTTGGGTTTTAAGATCTATTTATTTATTTCAAGTGTTACAGAGAGGGAGGGAGAGAGACAGAGAAGTCTTTCATATGCTGATTTACAACCTGAGATGCCTGTAACAGCCAGCACTGGGTCAGGCTGCAAGTAGGAGCCAGTGTTTCACCCAGCTCTCCCACACAGGAGCGGGGCTCACTGCTTGGGTCATCTTCTCGTGCTTTCTCAGCCCCTTAGCAAGAACTGGATGGAAAGCAGAGCAGCTAGGACACAAACATGTGTTCATATGGGGTGCTGGCATCGCAAACTGCCTAACCTGCTCTAGCACAGTCCCAGGTGGAATAGTTCTTTGAAAAGCAACTTTGTTTCACTGGGGTGTTTAACTAAAGAGCCCCTCACATCAGCATTCTTAAAATGACTCACTATTATTTCCAGCAACAGTTAATTTCCCTGGATGGAAAAATCAAGGTAAACAGATTTTCCTTCTTTTTTTTTTTTCAAAGACCTATTTTAGTTTTGGAAAGTTAGATATACAGAGAGGAGGGGAGACAAAGAGGAAGATTTTCTGTCTATTGAATAACTCCCCAAGTGGCTGCAGTGGCCAGAGCTGTGCTCATCTGAAGCCAGGAGCCTGGAACCTCTTCCGGGTCGGCCACGTGGGTGCAGGGTTCCAACGTTTTAGGCCATCCTCTACTGTTTTCCCAGGTCACAAGCAGGCAGCTGGATGGGCCAGGATAGAAACGGTGCCCATATGAGTCCTGGAGCGTGCAAGGTGAAGACTTTAGCTGCTGGGCTACTGTGCGGGGCCCAGATTTTCCTTTTATACTTCAAATATTTTATTCCAGTGCTTTGTTATGATTGTGTAATTACAAGTAAGAAATCCATTGCATTTTTGATCCTTGAATACTTCCATATAACCTCACTTCACCTTTATTAAATATTTTGTCTTTACCTTTTATTTTCTGAGTTTGAAAAAAATGTGCTCAGTGTGTGTATGTGTTTGTGTGAGTGCTGCATTTTCTCTATGCAGTCTTAAAGCTTTCTAGATACATGGTTTATTATCCATTACTGCTCCTGGAAAATATTCAGTCATTATTATGAGTGATCTTTGCTTTTAGACATTTGCGTCTACACGATAATTATGTTTAACGGTCTCCCACAAGAACCATGTATAAATCTTTCTTGAAGATTTCCATCTTGAGAATCTTGATAGGTTTTGTTCAGGAAAGCATAAGATTCTTCTAAATTATAAATCAATGACATTTCTCACTCTTCAGAGAGTGCACATTCAGTTTCATACAGTCGCTGAGTGGCCACCTAAGCAGTCTGCCTGATGAGTGCAGGTGCGTCGGCTCCTCGCAGGCAGACTATAATCTCTGCGCGTCTCTCTCTTGTCTATGCTGTGGTTTTCATTTCTTATTGTGATAAGAATCTCAGGCACAGCTTAGTGAAGGTGTTCCATGAGCGGAAGTCCAGGCAGGAAGCTGACTCTACTCCACATCTTTAGGTATGGTTTTACAGGAACCTCTGTGCCTTTGGCTTCAGGGCAAAGAATCGTGCTTTTCACTTCCACTGGGGAGAAAATTCTTTGTCAGCATGAATAGCCCACCCACAAAACTATGCCTGCTTGTTCCAATGGCTTCAAACTTCATTGCTTTTTGGATATGCATTTTGAGTTATTGTGGGCAATAATATCAGAGTAATAAGAGGGCACTGGGCAGCGGGAATAGCCTCTTAATTTTCTTGAAGGTGTTTGGCACAGTGATTTGGTTAAAATCATATAATCCATAGTTTTAAGCTTTATTTTCTACTTTCTTGGAAAAAGAAATATAAAAAAATATTCCATTTAATCATGCTTTAAATGGCTAAAATCGTAAGGGTAATTCAATGAAGAGGGAGTGAAGAATTATGAGCTCCAATGAAGATGAGAAGATAATTTAGATTTCTATTTTATTTAATATTATCATTGTGGTTAACTGGTTTCACAATGGATTATAAGCAATTTATACCCAATGGATCGTTCTCATTTCTGAGTCTTTAACTTTTGTCTCGTGGCTGCAGTTTCTTTAATTGAGGAGGCAGGACTTGCTTCCCTTGGTTTTTGTTTTTGAATTGTACTATGCTTCTGCCTCTGACCAACAGAACTTCAGTGCATGTGGCATTTGCTGAGACATGGTGCTGTTCCGTCTGTTGCTGTCGCTGCCCCTGCTGCTCATCACTATGACCTTGAGTTCATGTCAGGTCTAACTTACTACATGGCGATGCCACAATGACTTCCAAAGTCCACTCAATGTTTACTTTCTGCAACGTTGAATATGGAAAGACGATTAACTCGGTCAGATAAATTATTTTCTGCTTTAAGTTAAAGATTAGAGTATAAAACTGATTGAGTTTCAATTGAATGCCCATGGTGTCATTGATAAGCATTGTTATCTGGGACAATTATCCAAGTATATTAGCTTTTCCAGGCAGATGTGTTGGAATTTGTGTTAAAGCAGTGATGATGAGAAAGCAATTTATGCACATATATGCTAAGATTATATATATACCTCAAATATAAACATACTTTATATATAATATATCTGCATGGTTTATACTGTGCAGAGTACAAATAAAAGCAGACAAGCAGAGAAGGGAAAACTTAACATTGTTGCACTTCCAATGTTGATGCTTTTTTAAGGATGCATTGGGATTAGATTCTGGTTAATTTCTTTAACAAAGCCTGGATGTCAGCATTTTCTCTTTTATGACAAAAATGAGCATCATAAAGATGAATATGCAAAAGCGAATGGGTGAAGCTCTGTATCAG
This sequence comes from Ochotona curzoniae, assembly GCF_017591425.1. Classification (NCBI taxonomy): domain Eukaryota; kingdom Metazoa; phylum Chordata; class Mammalia; order Lagomorpha; family Ochotonidae; genus Ochotona; species Ochotona curzoniae. The sequence goes on from NW_024465751.1 coordinate 10,307,666, forward strand.
GTATTTGAATACTCAGTACATGGGGACGAATGTTTTAAGTAAACCATTAACATCGCCCTGTTTGCTCAAAGAACTCTGACTTCAACCCAGATGTCTGAGATTCTAGATTGTGCATGTTTGCTTATTTTTTCTGAACACGCTGAGTAGAAATTATACAGAGGTGAGTTTCTATCTCATCTTTATTAATTACTAGCACAAATTGACAGGTGTCATGAGAATATTCATTGAAGATTTAAATCATAAAGAGTATGATTTAGAGGAAAAATGTGAAGAGGTTGAATGTTGTGATAATTTGCTTTTTTGAGACACATAATCATATTTTTATAATACAACATAAAAATATATGTGAATATATAAATACAATAATACATACATATCTAGTCATATGTAAGGTTACCAGAAAGTAATCTTCATTAAATTTTATTTCCTGAGGGTGAACAGGTTGATTGTAGATCAGCTGATGTCTAAGACATTTCCAAATCTTGCCTATTTTCAATGGTGCTGCAATGAGCCTGGGTGAAGATATTTCTTTGAGATTTTGATTTCATTTATTTTGATCATATACCTGGGGGTGGGATTACTGAATCATATTGCAGTAATTTTTATTTGTAATTTTTGAAGAGACTCTCCATTAAAGAAATAAGGCTTCACTATATTATGTTCCCAATAACACGTAAGTTTTTCTTTTCTCCATACTGTCACCAATACTTGTTATCTTTTCATTTTTTGGTAATTTGCAGATATGAGGTGATATCTAATTAAGGTTTGGAGTTCTTCTCTTATGATTGAAGATGTTAGGCACTTGAGCAAATGAATAGATGAGTAAGGTGGGAGATATGTGTACATATATGCATATATATATGCAATGAGATATGTATTATGTATTATTTGATCACTTACAACAACATTGATAAGCCCAATGACATTATACTCAGTGAAATAACCAGGACACTTAAAGAAATAGCTTATAATCACACACTCATGTGGAAACTAAAAGAATTAAAGTTATGGGAGCAACGAGTAGAATAGCGTGTAACAGAGTCTGAAGGTATTGCTATGAGAAGCTATGGATCAAGCTAGACATCTGCCGTTCTAAGATGCATGAATTCTAGGTTTGTAACGTACAGTGTGTTGTAAACCTTAAATGTAAGCAATTTTATCTGTCTATTAATATTAAATGAAAGATCATTTCCTTGGAGTTGTGCAGAATCCATTGCATTGTATGTTAACTACAGTCACAAGGAATTGTGTAAATGCAATTGCAATGCTTCCTCAAGAACGTGTCCCCTGTACAATTGCTGTCGTTATTGAACAGAACACGTTGCCTCTACTGAAATGAGTAATATAGTGTTTGGAGAACTTCATAGGAAGACAGGGAAAGAAAACTTTGTAATGTAAAACAAAATACACATTTGCTTTAATTCTTCCACTTCCTAATTTAGAAATATACTTTCATATATACACTTCACTAATGATTTTGTGAAAATACTATTTCTGTCCTGAAAAATCTGATATTCTACAGCTGACACTTTGTGTCCTAAACCATGGCCTTCGAAGAACTTCTACAGTACGTCGGCGACAGTGGGAGGTTTCAGATTTCGAATGTGATCGTGTCTTTGCTTTTAATTTTTATGACATCTTCTCCTGACTTCATGGAGAATTTTACAGCCGCAATCCCATCTCACCGTTGCTACGTACAACTCCTTGACAACCTCACATCTGAAGCCAGCATGTCTGCAAACCTTACCACTGAAGCCCTACTGAGAGTATCCATCCCAATGGACCCAAGTCAGAAACCAGAGAAATGCCATCGGTTCCGCCAGACACAGTGGCAACTCTTACATCTCAATGTGTCAGACATCAATAACATCCAGCTGGAGACAGAGCCATGCCTGGAAGGATGGATATATGACCAAAGTGTTTTCAGTTCTACCATCATAATGGAGGTAATAGATTTATAGTGGGTGACAAGGACTGAATTGGGAGTGGATTTTAGGATTTCATGAGCTAGAAGACATATTTCCAATATACAGGATAGTCAAGATTCAAGAATCTCTCATGCTAAGTGACTGAGCTTGCATTAAGGTACATAACTGTAGTTTTTTGACCTTGATATGCTTTACGTATATTCCTTTTCATATTTAAAAATGCAACATCATTTTATATGTAAAATGAGAATAAGAGGAAAACACGTTTGGATTAAACTAAAAGTTAAATTTTAAATTTTTAAATTAAAAGTTAAAATAAATTGAAAATTAAATTAAAGTTAAAATCCTAGGTTTATCACTCACAGTGTGGCAGTTTTTTGCCTTAGTTCACCAATGTTTAAAATAGTATGATATTATTTCTTGCTTTTGAGGACAATCTTAGTTTTTATTTTATTTTAACACAATTATTAAAAACACAAATTTTACACATTATGTGATAGTGTTTATTTCAGAGATATTACAAAGATTAGATCAATATGTATAAAACATTTGAAAATCGACATATGACAGGACTCAACACAAATTTATCTACTTGTCTTCTGGTTTGGGTTTTGTGCCTGGAACATGATGTGCAAAATACAGGTCTGTCTTCAACAAAGTTGAAATGTAGAAAATTAAATTTAGGGAGGATTAAGTTCATCTCCTAATTCTTATACCTAATAAATCTTATGACTCCATTTGCATATCATGTCAAGCCCCGTGTTAATTAAAAAAAAAATCTATGCAGTATACCGCTTGTTCCCCAAATGTTAACTCAAAAAAAAAATACAAAGCTTTTAGTAACTTGAACAATTTGTAAAAAGAAGAAAGAAGAGAATAAACACAAAGGATAGATCCACTTAGAGCCATAATTTTGTTGAATCCCGGTTTGTTCCTGAGAGATGGGTAGTTTCTCAGCTATAAGCCTCATGGCCACATAGGCTTTTATAATTATTGATTTTTATTGTATTTTTGAGATTACAAAATTTTAATTACCATTGGTAACTAAAGGCTGAATGTTGCACTAAATAAGAGTTCACTGTATAAAGAGTAAAAAGGCAGTATTTTGGAGGCTGGTGCTGGGGAGAGTCGTCTCTGCTTGTGGAACCAGCATTCCATATGGGCTACAGGCTTGAGTCCTGGTTCCTCTGCTCCTGATCTAGCTCCCTGCTAAAGTGCCTGGGAAAGCTGGGAAAGATGGCTCAAGCTCTTTGATTCCCGCACCCTCCTGGGAGACCTGCAAGAAGCTCCAGGCTCCTGGCTTTAGACTGGCCCTACTCTGGCTATTTCGGTTATTTAGGGAGTAAATCATCAGATGCAAAAATCTCTCTGTGTGTCTCCCCTTTTCTATGAAGGAATTTGCCTTTGAAATAAAAATAAATGACTACTTCATAAAGAACTTAGTTCAAAGAAGAATAAAAGCAATGCCTATAAACAATAATCTGCTGAAGTCATTTCATATTATAAAAGATAACATAATGGATATGACACTCCAAGAGGTGAAAATTGGAATGCTATTTTATTCTGATTTTAAATATTTAATCAGTTAAATGTATCACCCTGGCCAATGTGAGTGATTAACAGATTAAATGAAACAGTGGTTTAAATCAGGATTTGTCTGACCTAAAATGAGTTCAAGGTAGGTTAAACTTTGTTCATTAGTAACTTAGGTAAAATCTCTATGGTTTCAGAACATTTGTTTTTCAATTGAAAAAAACAAAAGGTGCTGGATTTATAACCTCCTTCCTCAGAAGAAGAAATTCCATAGTACTTTCTAGAAGTGAGGGATTTTAAAGAATGCTGTCAGCACTAACCTTGTGCAGCTTTCTATGGCACAAATTCTGCTCCTCCCACTGCAAATGTGTGGGTCCAACACGCTGGTGTCATTGTGAGACTTATTACATACGCAGCTCTGCTCACTTTTCATTTTCAACTTTTCATGAAGACGCTTCATTTCCTTGTCTTCAACCGTGCCCTGCAATGCCCAATGGCAAAGTCTCTCCTCTCAAGTTCCTGGCAGACTCCTCATTTCCTCCCTCTTGCCATAACGACCTTTCAGGAAAATGAGTGTAGGAATGTTGTTTGCTCAAAAATCCTGAATGGGATTCCACAGCTTTTAGAAAGGTGTAAAAGCATCCGTAATGGTGCTTATGAGGTATCTTATCCAAGGACCAATTCTGAGTTCTAATTTCCCGTACCTCCCACTTTCTTTTGTCTTTTGAGTTGGGGAGTCCTTCTTCGTCATCTACATTACCACCTCTCCTAGTAAAGTTATCCTATACTTTGCCTCTGTGTTGGCTTGGTGTGTATTCCCCGATTTAAAGAAAAGCCCTTTTGATCTAGCTGTATTCCCTTCCCAATTCAGGTGACTTGTTAAAGAGCTTTTCTTCTTAGATGCCTATTGACTAAGAAACAGAATGTATCTGACAAAAATCTTGGAAAATTTAGACACGGAGAAAATCAAATTTCTTTTGATTTATACATTTGTGTTTGAAGTACTGTTTTTATAATAGCTAAGAATTCAAAGGTGGAGACTGAAGCTCTGCACTGTGTGGTGAAAGAGTCACTCGTACAGTGAGATACAACGATACTGCACAGCATATCCGCTGAGATGTTTATTAGTATGTTCTTACTACATTCTATTCCTATGGAGAACTTCCTCTTTATTAAAGATAGGATTACTCTTTATTCTTTTCACTCTGGTGTCTGAATTACAGCTTTTGTCAATATTGGTAAGTCATTTTTATGCATTTTTTTCTCATTTTACCAACTAGTTACACAATTTAACCTACTCATGAGTTATATTTATGGCATTGTCTTGAGTGATGTATTAATATTTTACGTTGTGTTGTTTTCTGTCCGATCTTTTACAGTGGAATTTAGTGTGCAAATTTCAGTCATTCAAAACCTTTGCCCAGGCCATCTACATGGCAGGGTATGTGGTGGGTACTCCTCTATTTAACATGCTTTGTGACAGGTAAGTTTTGTCTTCCTTTTTAAATATAAATTTTATATTTTATGGTGATTACATGCTGGAGCAGGGTGGGAAGGATTGAGGTTTAGGAAAAATTGGGTGTGCTCATTGCTTTCAGATTTACTGTTTCTTCTGGTTGTTTCTGGGGGAAGGGGAGCAACAAGGAGGAAACAACTCATGACTTGCCACACGTCCCAGGACCCGGGGATGAGGAACCTCGCATCAACACAGAGTCTCAATGTGTACAGATTCCAAGGATTCTGTCCAAATGGTTTGGATAGTTCTGAAATGCCGCCAATTTCACCAAATCCGAGGATGATGTCAGCTTCCCAATGTTCATTGGCTCCATTTGCTGAGTGTTTTTGCTGTCATTGTTTGGGGTAGTTGTCCAGTTAGTTCTGTTCTCCTGCTACAGCACCAAATGAGCTGCCATATGCTCATTTTACAACAGGGCTTGTGTCCACTGCTCCATCTTTTCCATTAAGTAGGACATGCTCTTGTAGTTGAGTCCAAGGACCCAGGCCAGGTGACTCCAGGCCCTCTGGATCCCCCAGCCTGGGGTTCATGAACCTGACATCCGCCTAAAAGGCAGGCCCCAGAATATGGGCCAGTGATCCAAGCCCCACCGCTTCCCTCATCCTGGGGGTTCAGGAACTCGGCCCCACCATGTAAGTGGATCCCAGGACTTGAGCCAAGCTACCTGAGCCCTGTCAGATCTCCCGTCTCTGGGACTTGTGTACCTGGCCCCTGCTGGGCCCTGGCTGGCATGACTTGCCACACCTCAGCATCTGCAATCTTATTGTACAGCCTGCCGTAGTCTAGTTGGCCCTGTTCCAGGTCCTACTGGTGGGTGCTTCAGACCAGACTGATTGTTGTCTTGGTCCTAATGTGAACTGGCTGGTGTTGAAGCCTGATCTGGCTCTTCCTGCTCCTGACCTGGTTCTCAGATCTGCCAGTGGGTGTTATGTGCTTGCTCAGACTGGTCTGTCCCCAGACTTGACCCAAATGTATGCTGGCAGGTATTGTCACCAGGCATTATCTAGGCTGCTGCTTGCCTTGTTTCCTTGCCCTCACCTGCAGGGACTGCAACCAAGTGAAGGAGCTTCCTGAGCTCCTCCATGGAGTCTCCTCCCAGTGACAATTCTCACACACACCAGTGGATCATTGGCCCAGGTTGACTTTGTTCACTTCCTGCCCTGGCAAGAATAGTAACTTTGCTCAACCAGCCACTCCCATTCTGGTTCTTGTCGGTTGTTGTAGCCCAAGAATACCTGTTCTGCACCCAGACACAGATTTCACATAGTTCATCGGGAGTAAAGACATAGCCTGGCCTGTTCTACACCCAACCTGGCTGTCACGCGTACCAGTGGGGGCTGGAGTCTAGCCCAATCTGATACTCCACAGTCCCAGTGCATACCTGTGCTGGTGCAGGCTGCAACCATGTCCAGCCAAGCATGCTGTCCTCAATCCTACTCTCTTCTTCACCAGTGGGAACCCCAATTCCAGCTGGGTTGCTCACTTAGCTCACCAGCGAGGCCTGACCCCACTGAAGTTCTTGGGCGAGCCAGTAGAAGTTGCAGTTCTGCAGGGATGAGCCCACATTTCCCCCATAGATTCTGCTGTCTGACCCACTTCTCTCACTCTTATTCTCCCCCACCCAAACCAATTTGTTGTTAGTCCTCTACTTACATACCCATGTCACGGACTTGTCTGTGGAAGTCCCTCAGCTGTAATTCCTAACCTGGGTATAAAAACCACAGCTCCTCTCCCACTATCACCTGTGAGATCCTGTTATTCCCCTGTAAATCAAGACCCTTTGAACCATGAGGATACACTGCCAGATTGCCCAATGGGCTTCACTGAGTGCCTTTGGCTGGGCCCCACCTAAGCCCTTCAGAGAGGAGCCACACAGCCCGGCTACAGGCACCCTGTGTGTTAAAACACACACACACACACACACACACACACACACACACACACACACACACACACACACAATACCTTCCAGGATAGGGTTGTCCTTCCCCTCCAGGGAGGCAGTGTATTCAGCTGTGCATACCTGCGCAGGATCAAGTTTTGCCTTCTGCTCAAGAATCATGTCTAACATTTTTAGACATTTATGCTGAGTATTGTACACATTAAAGGCATGTCCATGTAAAGAGGACAGCAGCCAAATTAGAGGGGAGTACTATTTGAGAAAATGCAAAACTTGGGACACCTGAAGGTCACCATCTGGGCTTCTGAAAAGGCTGAAACTTAAGCTGAGAACGATCAGGTAGGAAAGCAGGATGAAAAAGTGTATAGGCCGTGCTGTGATAGCCTAGCAACGGAAGTCCTAGCCTTGCACACATCAGGATCATATCTAGGCACTGGTCCTGGTCCAAGTGGCCCCACTTTCCATCCAGCTCCCAGCTTACAGCCTGGAGTAGCAGGGGAGGACTATCCAAAGCCTTGGGATCCTGTATCCATGTGGGAGACCCAGAAGAGTCTCTGGGCTCCTGGTTTCAGATCAGCACAGCTCTGTTCATTGTGGCTGCTTGGGCAGTGAATCATCGGATGGAAGATCTTTCTCTCCGTCTCTTCTCTTTGTATATCTGACTTTACAATGGAAAAAAAAAATTTAAATGTATAGACAAAAATGCTTAAGAAATGAATAGTAACAAACATGAATGGAAAAGCCTCACTGAGGTAATTAGGAAAAGTTAGGCTAAAGGCCCCGGTATGGTAGCCTAGTGGCTAAAGTCATCATCTTGCAACTACTGGGATCCTGTGTGGGCACCTGTTTGTGTTGTGGCTGCTCCACTTCCCTTCCATCTCCCTGTGTGTGGTCTGGGAAAGCAGTAGAGGACAGCCCAAAGTCTTTGGATCCTACATCCTCATGGGAGACCTGGAAGAAGCTCCTGGCACCTGGCTTTGGATCTGCTCAGCTCTAGCTGTTGCAGCCACCTGAGGAGTGAACCAGAGGAGTGAAGATCTTTCTCTCCTCTCTGTAAATCTGATTTTCCAATAAAAATAAATAAATCTTCTCCAAAAAACTAAGCTAAGGTTGTTTGAGAGTTAAATCCTTATACTTTCAAAGTTGATAGTAAAAATAATGTGATCATATGAAAATCTGTATATATATTTGATCTTTATAAAATATACATGATGGTCTTAAATTAGTTTCTTGTGGATAGACTGAAAAACAGCTGCAGAAACTTGTCAGACTACTGAGGCACTGTCTTTAAAAAGTGGGCAGATAGAGAAAATTAAACTAGGAAGATTGGAATTAATATTATGACTCTTAATAAAGAAGAAAATAATCAAATTAGTAAATCATATAACTGTTTAAGTAGCAAGATGCAACTAAGAATGCCACCTTGGTGGAACTAATTCAGTGGAACCAGAATCAGCAATTCTTTGAGTTTCAGTAGGTTAAGAAACTCAAATAAGTTTGACAATAGTAACTTTCTTGGATCTTAACATTACACGTAGGAAGTTGGATGGGATGTCAAATTCATATGCACTTCCGTTGTATATCATGACAAGTGTTGGGACTTGGATCCAAAAGGAGTAGGACTTGCTATGAAATATTGCTGAACAGCCTTGGCCTGGTTCTTATGCACCACTTATATTTGATCACTTTTTTCTGTAAGAGGAAAATATTAACGTATAATTATTTGCATTTTGTTTTCAGCTACGTTAATTACATATAACAATACAAACTATTTAGCAAAGATTACATTCAGAATGAACACATATACTGTTCTACTTTGTTTTTAGTAACAATAACCAGAATATGATAACTGTATTTGGGGCTTGAGAAGAGGTCAAAGACAATGAAAAGATTCGCTCTTATGTGCAAACATGAATTCTGTTGTTTTATGAGAAGTTTGCTGATAGGATAGCTCGTTCAAGGATGAAATTCTATTATTGGCTTTGACATCACCAATTTTATGCCATGGATTTTCTGTTAAACTTCTTCTGTGAGTCAAATTTGGAAAACTAACATTAATCATCAGAAAGAACTGAATAGTCTTCCCCTTTTGCCTTAGTAAGTTCGCTGATGTTTAGATTGAAAACTGATAAAATAATGACATGAAAAAAAATAATGACACGAAATTCTACACACAACTTACTTGATAAGTAGGCTAACATGGCTTTAGTAGATGCTTGTGTGACCAAGATCCATGATGTATCTGTGCATCATGGCAGATTGTCAATTTAATGATTATTTTATAACCTTGAGTGGGATGACATATACTACCTCTTGCAATTTCATGTGTTTTATCTTTTCACAAAGCTATCATTTTAATGATTTGCAAACATCATGTGTAAATTCTGCTACATGGAAAGCCATGGAAGTGACTTAAAGATAGGTGCTTTATGGGCATTTGTGGTGTCACTCTTGTGTAATGTGCAGGTGGAAAAAAGGAAGTAGAAATTCTAGGAATCTGGAGGTTCTAATCATTTACAGTGTGTCGATGTAATTTTCACTGAGTTACCTGCTATGATCATAGATTTGGACGGAAGCCACTGCTGCTCTTTTGTTGCGTGATGTGTGGCATCTTGGGCACCTGCTGTGCATTTGCCCCCGTGTTTTCCGTTTACTGTGTTTTGAGGTTTCTGTTTTCTGCCTGCTTGGGTTCACTTCAAGCAAATTGCATCGTGCTCCGTAAGTTTATTTTGGTATCTACATATACGTTGTGCTTGAGTTTTTACCGTCCTTTTTCTTCAATGATTTTGAATATCCTTGATTCCCTTTAGTTATAGAAGAGACATCATCCAAATGGCACTCCACAATTCTCATGGCCTATGGAATCTGTTTTAGTCTGGGGCAGGCATCGCTTGGAGTAATAGCTTATGCTATCCGCGACTGGCACATGCTCCAGCTGGCAATATCCGTGCCTTTCCTCATTCTCGCTCTCTTTTTGTGGTATGTGGACTTGGTTAAATATAAAACCATTTTGCTTAAATATTTGTGATTCTTGAGGGTTTGTTTCTTACCACTGAGAACTATTTTACTACTTATTCCTGCATTCAGAGCTATTTCTAAGTGTAATGCTGGAAAAAAAAAGAAATTTAAAAATCAAAACTTAATTTTAACAAGAGGAGCTCAGTAGTAAATTTTATAAAATGCTGTCAGCTGGTGGCTTGTGATTGCTGACTCAAGTTACTGGGTTCCTGTCACATACTTTGCAGCTCCTGATTAAATTCTGGGGAGTAAACTGCAGGTGAATGAATGTCCTTGGTCCATTGCAGTTTCTCCATTTCACTGACCTTTAAGTAAATAAACATAAGTTAATATAAAATTTTAAAATTCCTATTTAAATTTTCATTTCATCTGTTTTTTTTTTATCCTCTTGGTTGTTAGGATTATTTCCAGAAAATGTACCTGAATAAAATGGTTTCTTTTCTGATTTCTGTTTATGAAAAAAAAAATAGTCTTTCACTTCCAAAGTACTTGATGCAGTGTTCAGAAACTTTAATTAGTCTTTTCAGAAATAAAATGGTGGATGTTGATCAAAGTTAACAATATAAAACTCTGGTTATACTTCAAACTTCTGATAACAAAGGTGTATCTTTAAAAATTGTGAATTTCCATTGTAGTCACACATGTAGACGGCAATGATTTCTGAAATAAAACTGAAAAAAAGGAAAATTGTGTCCTACTTTTGAAAAGGGAAATTGTTTTTTTATTTACTTGCGAATCAAAATAAAATGTATCCCAAGATGAAGAGCACTGAATAGGTAAAGATTAGAGTGGGCAGAGGGCTGATTGAACAATCCAGATGAGCTCTGTGTAAGCAGGAGGGACAATGTAAGCTGCAAAGATAATTCATTTCTGTAAAAATGAAAGCATCTCTCCAGACTGGAATGTGAAATATTCCTTCTGAAACTATCTATTCCCTTCCAAACAGCATGGTCTCAGAGTCCGTGCGTTGGCTCATCGCAACAGGAAGAACAGAACAGGCCTTAAAAGAACTTAAGAGAATTGCCTATATGAATGGAAAAAAAGATGTGGCACAAAGTTTGACGGCTGAGGTAAGGAAAGATCACAATCATTTATCACCCCAGTCCTGAGTGCTATACAATCACCACAAGAACAAGTAAAGTTATTGATGTACGGAGCCAAGAAGGATAAGAAGTCAGGGAAGATTCACTATTGTTATCAGCACCTTCTGTGTATACTTGCTATTTGCAGATTTGAAAAACATTTTTTTTCAATCCATGACATTTATTTTTTTAAGGATTTATGAATTTATTTGAACAGATATCTGAAGTGTGCCAGTCACTTGGATCAACCGGTGAGACAAAAAGTGTGAGGAAAAATGAAATCCAAGCATTTTGCTTTGATACAAACTTGTTTTTAAATCCCTGCATATTTTTCTTCCATGATATTTGTATGAACTTTTTGAAATGCCTTTTTTTTTAAAAAAAAAATGATCTTACTTGGTTGATTAGGGTACAAAGTGTCAAGGGTTACAGGAAAGTGGGTAATACCATTGTTTCCACAATAATATCACTTTTTTCCTGTATCTGGGGAAAGGAGAGAAACAAAGGGAAAAGCCCCACCCAGCCTCCCAACCATCCCAGGTCCCGGAAGTGAGGCATGCTCCCAGGGTCCTGCACAAGCAGTTTTGATAGTTCAACAGTTCTAAATTGCTGCCAATCTCGCTGTATCAAGCACAATGAAATCTGTTCAGAATCCACTGGCTGACATAGTCTCTTCATGGTTGGAGTTCTGAGATCAGCAGTTCAGTTAGAGGATCTCCAAAGAAACTTCGTCTGAGATGATCTCAGACCTGATTTTGCTGTGTGCTTGCCAGCATAGGGTCCGACACCATCCATCACTCCAATCAGCTTATGCACATGTGGTCATTGCAACTGCTGGATCAGTTCTGTTTCCAGCTCTGTCTTCCACGCGAACTGATGGGTGTTGTAAACCAGCTCAATCCTACCCACTTCATACTTGGTTCTCACAAAAATGAGTGGGAACTGCAGCCTAATTGGGGCGACTCCCCATTACTCTTACTAGGCCTGGCCCTTACGCTGGTTCCCATGCATACCAGTATGTACCACAGGCTTGTTCAGTCTGTCCCACATCCCATTTAGCTCTCGAACATGTCAAAGGGCATTGAAGCCTAGTGCAAGCCAACCTGCCCTACTATCCAGCCCACACACATATTGGCAGGTATCTCTGTCTAGTCACCCCTGCCCCTGTCCTGGTTTTTGTGCTCTACAGTGGGAGTGGTTACCCACGAGGGAGGTGCCCACTACCTCCCTGCCAGGTCACTCCCACTCCCAGATTATTTACTCTACAGGTTTTTCTGGAGTTTAATTTGACAGATTAAGCCCTCAGTGATAGGCTCTGCCATCTGATTATGTGGCAAAGCCCAACCAACCCTCACCCACTCTAATTTTTGCTTGTACCAGTCGGAACTGTCAGCCCAACCTGGCCTTTCCCTGATCTAGTCCACATGAGACCCACAGGTGTTATAGACCCTCCTGGTCTGGTCTGCCCCCATCCCAACTCATGCTTTCCAATGGGAGTGGTTGTCCAGCAGGGGAGCCCACATTCCCCCTGCCGGTTTAGCCCCCTCCCCACCTGATTCTCATGTGTGCTGTTTGGGCGCTGCTACCACATCTGGTACAGTTCACCCAATCTTGGCATTCTGTAATGTGCACTGGTTTGTATCACCACCGAACCTGGCCCGACCCACTCTCTTTTCTGGTGCTTGGATTCGCCAGCGGGTGACGTGAACGGGTTCAACCTGGTCTGACCCCGCCTATGCCATATGCTGATGGGTATCTTTCTCTTTGCCTGGTCTGGGTTGCTCCCTATTGTGGCTCCTGCGCTCACCTGTAAGGACTAGTGTCTGGGTGTGGACAAGCCTTGGCTAAACTGAAGCATCCAACAGTTAGAACTGGAATGGATTGAAGGCCAGCAAGGAGGGCTGGCCCACCACCGGTACATGCAAGGTCTGGCATAGAGAGAGGTTCTGATGGAGGAGCTTGGGAAACTCCTCTTTCGGGACACAGGCCCTAAGGTGAGTGCAGGTTTGAAAATGATTTTAAGATTGTTTCTGGAACTGACAAATAATTGACTAGGGAAATGACACAGGGATTTTCAAAGTCCACTCTAGGGGCATTTCACTGGGCATTGAGGGCAATGCCGAGTCACGGCTGCACAACCACTCTGATTTCTTGCAGTCAGTACAAGCATTGACAAACTTCCAACATGACACCTCTGAGGGTGGCTTGCTCTAAAAGATGTTAACATTTCTGCCTTTACCACCAAATTACAGCAGAAATAGACAAGTAAACTATGTATCTGAAATGGCCTGGGTCCCTTTGAAGCATATAGGCTACCATCTCAACAAACTTCAAAGGTAGTGTTCAGACAGTCTATAAGGTAACCAAAACTTTGTAAATTCCTTGAAAAGTATAATCAAACAAACAAAAAAAAAGTCATGGAATTTTCTTATTTCAGCTTTCTCAACACTCCTGTCTGTACTAAGCTAAGCATTGCCTTGTGATTCACCAGTTGTGCCTGTCCTGACAGATTATGTGAATGTTAAGTTGATTGCAATCATTATTCTAATTAAGGCGAAAAGAAATGTGTAAGGAACTTGTTCAGTTTTCTCACACAACGTACAATAGATCAGTGGGAAAATGATTCAATGTGATTCTGATAATGTGTTAAAATCCAAAGTGGCTTTAGTGTATGCTGTCTCTGTCTATGGGAAGATTATTGCAAAATAAGTATAACTACTAGGATTTATGATTATGCTAGAATATTTTAATTTTTAAAGGGTATATTTGAAAAGTCTTCAAAGCATTTATAGGAAATACATATTATGTAACATACATTGTGTCCAGATTTCAAAAATTTTCAACACTGAAATAAATTATCTTTTAATTCTAGTGTTAGAGCAGGCATTTTGAAGTTCTTTTGGCAAAACAAATTAAATGAAATGTACACAATTATATATTAAGATAAAATGCTATGTTTACAGAATTTGATTATGTAAATCAAATTTTAAACTGATCTAAGTTCTTTTTCCCTGTTAAAATGTCTACTGAGGCATTACAGCTTTGACTAGAATGCAAATGAAAAATTTGTATAATACAAATATAAAAGTCAAGAAAGAAAGGAGGTAAAGAATGAAGAAAAAGAGAGGGAGAGAAGAGGAAGATAAAAAGAGACGTATCATTACACTTTTAGAATTATATCTGTGAATTATATTGAACTGATTCTCCTTGTATTAATATCACATTAGCACAAGAATGAAGATTGTGTCATAGTAATTACCATGCATTGACTCTGAGAATCTAAAGTTTTAATAAATCCCTTAAAAAGTAATAGAGATAAGGTCTAGTGCAGTGGCCTAGTGACTAAAGTCCTTGCCTTAAAAGCGTTAGGATCCCATATGGGCGCCGGTTCTAATCTTGGTAGTTCCACTTCCCATCCAGCTCCCTGCTTGTGGCCTGGGAAAGCAGTCCAGGACGGCCCAAAGCCTTGGGACCCTGCACCAGTGTGGGAGACCCAGAAGAGCTCCTGGCTTAGGATAGATGCAGCACTGACCATTGTAGTCACTTGGGGAGTGAATCATCGGATGGAAGATCTTCCTCTCTGTCTTTCCTCCTCTCTGCATATCTGCCTTTCCAATCAAAATAAAGTAAATCTTTAATAAAAAGTCATGGACATTTAAAACTCACATGATAAATCAGAAATTATAATAGAAAAAGCTATTTGGAATACTTCCAGTACTTTAGTAAATGTGGGAGGCCTCACCACCAGTGTGATGAATGTCATGAGAGGTTCTTGGAGACAGTTTGCTGTTGATTTTATGACGAGCTGAGTTTTGGTAAGAAATGTCAATTAACAAGGTATTTCAGTGTTGCACAAGAGTACATCAGAGATTTCCAATGAGCAGCAGATAATTTTATAATATCAGGAGCACTGGAAGAGGATTCTTTTTTTTAAAAGATTTATTTATTTTTATTGGAAAGTAATATGTACAGAGAACAAGATCTTCCTTTGGATGATTTACTCCCCAAGTGGCCGCAATGGTCAGTGCTGTGCCAATCCAGAACCAGGAGCCAGGAACTTCTTTCCAGGTCTCCCATGAGGGTGCAGGGTCCCAAGGCTTTGGGCTGTCCTGGACTGCTTTCCCAGGCTACAAGCAGGGAGCTGGATGGAAAGTGGAGCTGCCAGGATCAGAACCGGTGCTCATATGGGATCCCGGCAAGCTCAAGGTAAGGACATTAACCGCTGTGTTATTGTGCCAGGTCCAGAAAAGGATTTCTATACGATTTTTATGTCCCTTATAAGTCTGTGTTACAAGGCTTGGAGCATATAGTGTTACCTATTCATGCATTGATTTTGTTTAATGGTTTAATTACTTTACTCTTTATTAGACACTTTAAATATGCATACCAACGTGGTTATGGGAGATAACTCTTTTATTGCATGATTCCAATCAAGAGTATTGGTGTATGAGGGAGTAAAAAAAATAATTTTTGGAAATTAAGATTCCTTCTACACAGTCTAAATGATTTTTTACTCATTGTCTTTGAAGATTTTGACACTGAAAATGAAGGAAGAACTGAATATAAAGAAAAATCATTTAAAAATGAAAGAGGTCATTTTTAACCCTACCGTGTGTAGGACATTGCTCTTTGGATCCTTTCTGGGGTAAGTAGCCTGCCTTTTCATCTTTTAACACCTATTCAACGGCTTCAGTGTCACGCTAAGCAATGTGAGGACCGTTGTTCTAAGGGGATAGCTTTTTACTCTTTTTTTGTTCAAATTGTCAGGCATAAAAGTACAAAGACAAGTAGTCAGGATTAAAGATTAAAAATATCCGTTTGGATTCAGATTTGGGGAATGGGTTACTGAAGATGGTTATGATTTACAGGAACTGGAGGAAAGAAAGTCTCAAAGGGTAAAACTGGATTGTAACAAGATTCCATTAAATGGAGAAAAGAAAGATTATTTTCTGGAAAATTAACAAATATGTAGCAATATTTTATAAGGATACGGAGTATAATATTTTGAATTACATGTACACATACTCAAGTTTTACAAAAGTTTGACTATGTATTATTGGACAATTATCTCTCGTTGCTCTCCAATATTTTTAAACGTGCAATTCTCCATAAAATTGCTCAGCTACACGGAAAACCTGAATACTGTTCTTCAAGAAATGACAATGATTAATATATGTATACAAGACAATAGAAATTAAAATTATCACTTGTTTATGTAAAATTTATTTCTAGCTCAATTTAGAATGTGCAAGAGTGTAAGAGAAGTTACATGACTTTCCTACCTAAAGAAACATGTAATTATTGTGGGTGCTAGAATGAAGCTGGTAATTTGTGCACTGAGGCCAAGATTCTATGTCTAGAAAACAAATACAGAAATCACTATATATTATTCAATATGTAATGTCTAATGAATACATGCATGTGTCTGTACCTGCATCTTCATATATACAGGTTTGAATACATAAACACACACAAACACACATAGGTTTAAAAAATGATCCTTGTATTCAGTTTCTGAATACAGTAAAGAGCTCACAGGCGGGTAGGAGAGGGCACCTGGGTGGTGGTGGGGGAGTGGCTTCCAAGCCCATGACCCTGAACCAGCTGCCTCCCTTACCACAAATATAAAGTTACGCTTCTATACACATCGCTCATGTATGACTGTATTATTCTGTCTTATTGATTCTAGTGGACCTCTGTATTGGCAAATGAAACATTTACTGGAATCTTAACTCAAATCACAGAAGTTACATTTTGCATGATAGTAAATGTTTTTTAATTACAACACGATTTTAAGCCTTGATGTTTTCAAAACATAACAAAATCTAGGCAATTATGACTATTTACTATAAATTTGTGGAAAAGAGCAGTTGTATGAATTGTGATGAACTGTATATCAGTTTTGGTAAATTTATGTATGTAATCCCCCATTACATGATTATGGATGTTCCCCCCATTATTGATATTTTCAAGTTTTTCTAAGTAACTTTACATTGTGTCATGAATCCTTTTATTTCATCTGATAATCAAACATTTTGGTACTAATTATATGTCCAAGGGAAATAAAAAGTTAGAAATACATGTAAACTATATTAAAACATTCTGTCAGTTGGGTTTATCGAATGGCTTTGTATTGTCTTTCCCAGGTTTTCGGCATTTTTCAGTACATATGGCATCATGTTGGACATTAAGAACTTGGGGGAGGACTTATTCCTGTCTCAGTTTCTACTTGGGATGACTGATGTGCCTGCCAGATTTCTTACATTGTTTTTGCTAAGACATGTTGGTCGTCGTCCTTCAATAGCTTTTTTGTTTCTTGTGTCTGGAGTTGGGATTATAGTCAACATATTTGTGTCCAAAGGTGGGATTTTTTTTTCAGTGTCTGAAATCTGATAAGAAATGCATATTTCTGTAATCATTGATTTTCCAAATTGGCTGTAATTCATACGTCAATAATGCTGAAAACACTGTAGTCTAGCATCTAGGTGCTTTTACTGTCATGTGCTGCCTAGTCTCACTACACATTTATGACTTTGTTGAATCAGTAATCAGAAAGATAAATGTTTAAAATATCATTTATCAAGTAGTCCAAAGCCAGGCTAAAAACAGATGTGTTATATCTGGAAACCCATGCAGTGGCAGTACATGTTTGGCACCAATGCATCATGGCGAAAGGTGTTAATTAGAACTGTGACATTTTAGGAGCTCTGCAGACAGCGCTTGAGTGTAGTCATTACAAATTAATGGGAATGCATTGACAAAGAAAGGAAAACAAGTTGTACAAGACAATGGAAAGAGAACATCTGAGTGAAAGATACTTTGAAAACAAATTATAGGAACTAAATTTCGAGGTGGTGAGGAATAGTTGGACACTTGGTTAGAAAATATTTCACTTCCTCTTCAGTTAATATTTCACTGAAGTTTCTCCACACACACACACACACACACACACACACACACGGTCATGTTTCTACTCTCAAAATAACAATATGGTCATATTACAGAGTGGCTAGCTGGTGAAGCAAATTCTTATGTTTAAGATGCTAATGGGTTTAATTGATTTTTAAAATACAGTATAAGATAAGGGTCCAGTCTCTCTCTCTCTCTCTCTTTTTTTTTGTATGTAAATACAGAGTTTTCCCAATGCCCTTTATACAGAAGGTAGACTTGAAACCAATATTTTTTTTTACATTCTTGCCAAAGATCA
Source organism: Ochotona curzoniae (assembly GCF_017591425.1). NCBI lineage: Eukaryota > Metazoa > Chordata > Mammalia > Lagomorpha > Ochotonidae > Ochotona > Ochotona curzoniae. The sequence goes on from NW_024465751.1 coordinate 10,325,850, forward strand.
GTTTACTGTTAATGTATGGATTTATTTCTAGATTCTATAATCTATTTCATTGGTCTCTAGGCATGCAGTTATGCCAGTACTTCATTATTTTGACCACTGTAGCTTTACAGTATGTTTTCAAATCAAGAGACATGAGGTATCTTACTTGCTCAAAATTATTTTTATTTCTCAGTATTTTCTGTGATTTCACATGATTTTACTTTTTTGCATAAAATCTGTTTGGGATTTTGGTAGGGATTGTAATGGAACTCTACATTGTTTTAAGGAGAATGGACATCTTAACAATATTAATTCTCACAGCCATGAGCTCAGGTTGTCTTTCAGTTATTACTGTGTCTCCTTTAATTTTGTTTTGTCAGTGTTTGGAGTTCACAGTATAAAAGGCATTCATCTCCTTGGTTAGATTTGTTCTAAGGTATTTTGTTCTTTTGCTGTTATTGTATGTTCTTTTTAGGTAGTTTATTATTGGCATATAGAAACCTAATCTTTTATGTTGATTTTGTGTTCTACAGGTTTATAGATTTTTTTGTTGTTGTTCAAATAGTTGCTATTTACTTGTGTGGAGTGTTTAGGTTTTTAGGGCATGTGATCTTCCAATGGAAACGATTTAACTTCATTCTTTTCTGTGAGTGTTTTTATTTCTTTCTCCCCAAATATCTCTGGCTCAAAAGTGTGGTACCCTTTAGTATAAAAGTACAGACAGCAAAATATCCTCACTCTGTTCCAGATAACAAAGGAAAATCTTGCAGTTTGTTGTAGCAGAGCAAGATGTTAGCTGTGGGTTTTTGCGTTTGACCTTTGTTGTACTAACTTTGTTCTGTACATACTTTCTTTGCTCTGATAAATCTGGGTGGAATGTTTTTTCTAATTTCTTGAGCTGTAAAGTTTATTTATTTGAAATCATGCTCTTCATTGCCATGGGCTTTTCTGTTGTACCAGTTTTGCTGTGTTTCATGAGCCTTATTAGGTTGTGTTTGTATTTTTCTTTCTCTTGAAACTTTTTCTAATTTGCTTTTTAAGTTCTTCTTTAGTCCACCGTGTTAGAATTATTCCATTTGTACAAATTTGTAAGTTTTTGTTTCTTTTTAAAGATTTATTTTTATTATTTTTTCATTGGAAAGGCGGATATACAGAGAGGAGAGACAGAGAGGAAGATCTTCCGTCCGATGATTCACTCCCCAAGTGAGCGCAACGGGTCGATGCTATGCCGATCCGAAGCCAGGAGCCTCTTCCGGGTCTCCCACGCGGGTGCAGGTTCCCAAAGCTTTGGGCGGTCCTCGACTGCTTTCCCAGGCCACAGGCAGGGAGCTGGAATGGAAGCGGGGCTGCCGGGATTAGAACCGGCACCCATATGGGATCCCGGGCGTGCAAGGCGAGGACCTTTAACCACTTGCGCCACCGCGCCGGGCCCAAGTTTTTGTTTCTGATTGTCTTTTGGTACTCATCTCTACTTTAATTTTCCTGTGGTTGGATAAAATATTTGGAATAATTTCAATCATTTTAAATTCATGAACTGAATTTGTGAGATAGAATGTCTCTATACTAAGGAATATCCATGACTACTGCAAAAATAATGTTTTCTGTTGCTGTGGGGTATAATTGTTTTATGTGCCTGCCACATCCATTTAATCTCTGAACCTGGTTAAAAATCCTACTTCTTTATTGATTTCAGTCTGGGTGATATATCTAATATTAAAAGTCAGAAGCTGACATCATGCGTTACGTGGAGAAAAATTCAGTCTGTGGCACTGGTATCCAGTATGGTCACCGTTTCATGCCCATATGTAGAGAGCTTGCTGCTCTACTTCGGATCCAGCTACCTACTAATGGTCTGAAAAAGCAGCAGGGACCAAGTTGCCTGGACACAGCCACACATGTAGGACCCAAAAGAAGCTCTTGGCTCCTGGTGTCAGTCTGCCCCAGCTGCAGCTGTTGCAGCTATTTGGGGAACGAATCAGCAAATGAAATATTTCTTTCTTTTTCTCTCTCTCTCTCTTCCTTTCTCTCTCTCCCCCCAGCCACTCACTCTCCCATTTTCTCTCCCTTTCTCTGTATTTATTACAAAATAAATAAACCTTAAAAAGAAACAAAGAAAATGAGGTATTGAAGTCTTCTGCTATTATTGTATTACTATATTACCCTACAGATCTATCGGTACATTGTTTATATATCATTTTAGGAGTTTGATCGTAGATGTGGATGTGGTTGTAACTATTGCATATTCCTATTAAGTTGAGTGTTTTATTATTATGTGATGACATTTTTCACCTGTCACAGTTTTTTTTTAAAGATTTATTTTTATTATTTTTTTCATTGGAAAGGCGGATATACAGAGAGGAGAGACAGAGAGGAAGATCTTCCGTCCGATGATTCACTCCCCAAGTGAGCGCAACGGGCCGATACTATGCCGATCCGAAGCCAGGAGCCTCTTCCGGGTCTCCCACGCGGGTGCAGGTTCCCAAAGCTTTGGGCGGTCCTCGACTGCTTTCCCAGGCCACAGGCAGGGAGCTGGAAGGGAAGCGGGGCTGCCGGGATTAGAACCGGCGCCCATATGGGATCCCGGGCGTGCTAGGCGAGGACTTAACCACTTGCGCCACCGCGCCGGGCCCCACCTGTCACAGTTTTATGAGTCGTTTCTTTCATATAAAGTGAAGGTACTACTGTTCTTTTTTGGATGCTATTTGCATGGAACAGCTGTTCAACATTTCAGCATTAAATGTAGCTGAATTTCTCGTATCAGTGTGTGGAAAAGTTTTCTGTTTGTTTTTGTTTGTTTGTTTGTTTAGTTTTTAAGTTCACTCAGCCACTTTGTGATTCCTAACTGATGAGTATGATTTATTACATTAATATAATTGCTGGCAAACAATGATTTCTTATTTTGATCATTATTTCTTTTCTGTTTCATAATTTTCTTATGTCTTACTTGCTGTATTTCTTTGTAGCTGGCAATTTTTGAAGTCAAGTGTTTTATTTCATGTTTAGTATTTTTTCTGTTATTACTATTAAAATGGCATTCAGACTCTTTATTAGCATCTTTTTTTCTTTTTTAAAGGTTGATTTGTTTAATGAAAGATTACACAGGGAGAGAGAGAGATAGGGAGAGAGAGTGAAGAAGGTCTTCCATCCGCTCATTCCCCTAATAGGCACAACAACTAAAGGTAGGCAGGCCTGAGGCCAGGAGCCCAGAGCCTTTTTGTAATCTGCCATGTGGATGTAGGGGCCCAAGCACCTGGGCCATCCTCCTTTCTTTCCCAGTAACATTACCAGGGAGCTGGATCGAAAGTGAATATATATACGATCATATATATATATGATGTGTTTGACAGAAATGAAGCAATCAGTAAATATAGGTTTAATTTACTTAATTTACTTGAAATAAAACAGTTATTAAAATGTATTATGAGTTGGCATCGTGGCATAGCAGATAAAACTCTTGCCTGTAGTTGCTGATATTCTGCATGGAGCCAGCTAATGTCTTAGCTTATCCACTTCTGATCCTGACCCTATGAATATGCCTGGGAAAGCAGTAGAAGACAGTTCAAGTGCTTGGGCACCAATATGCACAAGGGAGACCCAGAGAAAACTCCAGGGTTTGTTGCAGCTATCTGGGGAGTGAAAGAGTGGCTAGAAAATCTATCTCTGTGTGTGTCTCCTGCAACCTGTCTCTCTCTGTAACTCTGCATTTCATATATATATTTGAAGAAAGAACTTATTTTCCACTGCCCAGAGTCCCTGGCAACCACTGTTCTGTTTCCTACTCCTGACCTGGCCATTTCAATGAAGAACTGTCATACATATTTGTTCTTGCAGAAATGTGTTGCACATTTTGATCTTGTGTACCATGAGCACATACATCCTCTTAAATATTGATCTTAATCCACTATTCCAACAGCACATGATCCTTTTGTGCTATTTGCTGGGCTTTGTTGGTCAGCTTGATATCCACTCTCCATGTAGCTACTTTGTAACCACTTTTCCCCTTCATACACATTTCATGTTCTTGCTTTGTTCTGCTCTTCATCAGTAGGGAGTCTGATCTCTGAAATTTATCATTCCCAATTTTTAACTGTCTCATTTGATTTGATCAGTGAGATTTTGAATGACAGGAAGGCCAACATATCTCTCTCCAGGAGCCAGCTGAGTTTCTGGCAGCTGCTGTGGCTCTTCTTAGACTTGGGTTTCAGATATCCAACTTTGGTAGCATGCCTTTGTTTCTGATCTTACTACTTCCTACTGTTTCTTCAGATTGAGCATTGTAGTATTTGTAAACCCTGGATTGTTTTTGTCTGTTTTCTGATTTTGTGCTGCAGTCCATCTTGGTATCCCAGGCCTAGTCTTAACAATATTTTAAATCATTTTCTCCCTATTGTAGATACCTGTTTCTCATTTGCTCAGTTGGAAACTTAGTTGCACGAAGTTTGACTCGAGATGATTGCCTAGTGGTAGTCGTGAAACATTCAAAAGTAAATGTATGAGTTAATTTTAACATAATCTCAATTTTTGTTTCCAAAATTTTGTTCATAGATATGTCCACTTTGCGTTTCATTATTTTTATCCTGATAAAAGCATCTCTTGCATCATTTGTAGTTATATATATGGCTTTCTGCAATGAAATTATACCAACAACGCACAGGTAAGGAAAGAAGCAGTAAATAATCCTATTTGACACATGGAATCCTGCTGGAAGTTTCCAGGAAACTTAAAGAAATAAGATAAAAGTAACTTTCATATTATGTTCAAAATAACTTTCAGAAACAAAAAACATTTGAATAGTCCTTGGAAAATTTTAAATATATTCATACCAAAATTTTATTCATTAATGTAGAAGACAGAATTGCAGAAAGACAAACAGAAAAGGAGAGAGAAAGAGAGAGATCTCCTTGTTGATTCACTTGCCAAATTTCCACAGTGGTTGGGTAGGATCAGTTTTAAGTGAGCGGTCAGGAGCTTCATCTGAGTCCACCATGTGATTGCTCTGCTCCGATTGCCAGGATCATCCTCCACTGCCTTCCCAGGCGTACTAGTAGGGAGCAGGTAAATTTGCTGGTTTGATAAAGAGAATCTTTCTCCCACTCAATGCCTGCAAACTTGGAAGTATTAACAAGCATAAGAAGAAGGAGAAAACACTTCAAGTGTCCATTTTTTTAAAAGATGTTGGTTTGAAAGGGAGATTGAAAGTAAGAACAACACAAGAGTGAAGGGGTCCCACACCATGGCTCAGTAGCTAATTCTTCATGTTGCTTGTGTGCTGGGATTACATATGAGCAGTGGTTCCTGTCCCTGCTTGTGGCCTGGGAAAGGAGTGGAGGATGACCAAAGGTATTTGGATTCTGCGTCTGCATGGGAGACAAGGGAGCAGCTCCTGCCTCCTAGCTTCGAATTGACTCAGCTCCAGCCGTTGCAGTCACCTGGGGAGTGGACCAGCAAATGGTCTTTGTCTCTCTTATTCTCTGTAAACCCATCTTTCTAATTATATATATATATATATAATATATATATTAACATATATATTTTACAGATAGAATATATATATATATATAATATATTTTATAGATAGAAATCTTCTGTCTGCTAATTCACTCCCCAAGTGGCTACAACAGTCAAAGCTGAGCCGATCCAAAGCCAGGAGCCAGGAGCTTCTTTCTGATCTCCCATGCTGATGCAGGATCCCAAGGCTTTGGCCCATCTTCCACTGCTTTCTCAAGACACCAAGATCAAGCAGGGAGCTGGATGGGAAGTGGAGCAGCCGGCTTGTATAGGATCCTGGTGCAAGCACAAGGCAAATATAAACACTGTGCCACTGTGTTGATCCCCCAAATAAATAAATCTTTAAAAAGAAAGAAAAATGACCAAGAGTAAGAACAAGAGAGCAAATATGATTGTGTGTATATGAGAGAGACTTTACCAATCACTCTAATATGGGATGCCAATGTTTCAAGTGGGAGCTTAATGTGTTTTGAAAATGTTGACCTTGTAAAATGCTTGCGTTATACATTTTTCCCTAGAGAAATTAAGTCCTCAGGTAACATTAACTTTTAGTTGGACTGTAATGGTTGGGAAAGTACACTGTGTTTTATAATTTCACTTCTTGAAATAATCTTTCTTCAAAAGTCTCAGTTTCTAAAAATTTTCATTACTCGAGTATTATGTCATTTCTATTGCTTTTCAAATATTAATTTTAAGGTATACAATGAGCATTCCCATATATTGTTTAGGATTGCTGAAGGGAGGAAGAGCAAAAAGAAGGGAGGATAGATGAGAGGGACAGCTATTTAAATTTAAAATTCATGTAGATAACATCTTTATCATGAATGAATGAATGAATAAGTATTCAAGATGCTTCCTTAATCTACAACATATTAGAGGAAATTAAAATTTAATTTGCCATCTAAAACTGATCAGATAATTCCAATAGTGTTTGCTGTGTTGTCTTTGAATTCATGCTTTTCTTCCTCCCTTTTACTACTAAAAAAACTGAATCTGGCATGTGGGCTGACACCCTGTGTAAAACAAAAGACATACTTGGAACTCCTTATGACATCGTTGAAAAAGAGTACAATCATGTCCAAAAGGGAGACTATGCATGGTATGGGACATGTTAACTGATATTTAGTAGATGTAGCTTACGTGAGCCAGAACTTGAAGAAAGGTGTGGACCTAACTTTTTGAAGAAATGTTTTTGCTTTTTGCAGAATGAGTCTACAGAGTATTTTTGCGATTTCTTCAAGATTAGCAGGAACGTGTTCTGCTCTAGTCCTTGCAACAAAAAGTTACTTTGTGCACCTGCCTATGATTCTTTATGGGATCTTTTCCATAGCAGCTTCAGGATGTGTCTACTTACTCCCAGAGACCTTTAGGCTTCCACTTCCTGACACCATCGAAGACATAGAGAAAAGGTAAGATGCCTGGTGAGCTTTCTTCATGGAGCAAGGCTATGGAATTATGACATTATTTTGCAGAATATTGGAGACTCTTAGGCAAAGCAACTTCATAAAACTGACGATTGGTTAATTTTACTAGTTTTTCATGTGAAAACACAGGGACGTTTTATAAGATATACATTCATGACATTATTTCATTTACAATTTATGTGCATTATATAAATTGTATATAAATTTACAATTTACATGTATTATGTAAACATGCATTAATTACATTGACATGGAGATTTATGCATATTTTCCTTTTTAGAACCAAAGATCAAATCTTTAATAATCATAACTTTTGAAAAGAAAATGAGATTTTTAAAAAATTTCCTCTGCCCTGATTTTTAAATTTAAAATTTTTTTTCCAAAAAAAGTTTAAAAAAATTTTTTTGATTATATTTTTGACAATCCTTACATAGTTAATTAGGGTAAAAGGTCCAAGGGCTACAGGAAAGTGGGTAAGACTATTATTTCCATATTGTTTCCTTCATATATCTGAGGTAAAGGGGGATTTTGAGGGAGAAGCCCCATCTAGTCTCCCACCCACCCCTAATGTGGGGTGTGCTCCAAGATTCTTGTTCAAGTGGTTATGAATCGCTGCCAGTCTAGCCACTCCAAGAACAATGAGGTCGCCAAAGAATCCTCTGATTCACATACTCCTTTACAGAGTCTCTGCTGGCCCAGTTCTTCACTGCCAACATATAGCTGTGGTAGCTGATTGACCTGTTCCATCTTCTCTCTTTTCTTGGTTAGGGTTCTGAACCCGGCAGTTGATTGGGAAGATTCCCAAAGAAACTTTGTCTGAGGTGTTCCCAGACCAGATTCTTTTATGTACTAGCAAGTACAGGGCCCAGCACAGTCCATCGCCCCAATCAGCTGGTGGTTGCAATTGCTGGGTTGGTTCTATTTCCATCCCGGTCTTCCACTGGAACCAATGAGTGTTGCAGACCAGCCTGGTTCTGCCCAGCGCATACTCAGTGCTCACAAAAACCAGTGGGAGCTGCAGCCTAGTTGGAGCGACCCACAATAACCCCACTAGGCGGTGCGCCCCCTATCCTGGTTTGCCAGTATGTGTAGCAGACTACACAGTAGTCCAGTTTGTCCCACATCCCATTCGGCTCTCATATATGTCAATGGGTAATGAAGCATAGTTTCATCTAACCTACGTAACTATCCAGCCCTCACCGATGTTGTTGGGTGCCTCTCTGTCTAGCCACTCCAGCCCTTGTCCTAGTTTTTGAGCCCTCCCATGAGAGTGGTAACCCAGGAGGGAGGAGCCCACTATTTCCTTCCCAGGCCTCTCTCACTACCAGATTATGCATTCTCCAGGTGGTTCTGTGGTTTGACTTGTGAGAATTAGCCCCTAAATCCAGCTTCTGCCATCTGGCGCTATGGCTAAACCCAAGCAACCCTTACCCACTCTAATTTTTGTTTGCACTAGTAGGAATAATCAGCCCAGCCTGGCTTTTCCCTGATCTAGTCCACATGAGGCGCACAGGAGTTGTATCCCTGCTTTGTCTGGTCTGCCCCCATCCCAGTTCACGCTCTCTAGTGGGAGTAGCTGTCTAGCAAGGGAACCCTCCCTTATTCCCCTGCAGGCTCTGCCCCCTCCCTTCCTGGTTTTCACATGTGCTGGTTGGCAGGCAACCTCACCTTGCCATTCCGTATTATGCACTGGTTTTTGTTGTGACCAAACCTGGCTTGACCCACACTCTGTTCTGGTGCTCGGATTTGCCAGTGGATTACATGAACTGGTTCAGCCTGGTCTGCCCCTGAGCCATGCCAAATGTGTGCCAGTGAGAAACTTTCCATGGCTTGTTCTGGGCTGTTTCCTATCATGCTTCTGGGTCTGTGTCCTTTCAGAGGAGTTGCCCAGGCTCCTCCATCAGAACCTCTCCCAATGCCAGATTGTGTATACCAGGAGGTCCACGAGCCAGCCCTACTAGTTCACCTCCTGTCCCAGCCGGAATAGTAGTTTTTCCTGACTGGCCTTCAACCCAAACTGGTCCTTGCTGTTGGATGTTTCAGCCCAGCCATGGCTCGTCCATACCCACATCTGGCTCACACTTATCTCAGTAGGGGGTTGAGACCTTGCCTAGTCTGTCCCACAGCTACCCTGGTCCTCCAGAACACCAGACAGCGTTGGAGTCTGGGCCGGCTCAGTGCATCCAGTCCCAGTCCACACCTGTGCCAACAGAGACTACAACTGTATCCTGATCAGAACGCAGCCCTCATTCCAGCCCATGCGCCCCTTGGTGGGAACCTCAACCTAGCTAGGGTGTCCTCTTAGCTCTGCACCCGGGAGTGTTCCCAGCCATAGATCACGTGCATGCCAGTGGTTGCTCTGACTCAGCTTGCCTCAGCCCCTCACCTGTCCCGATCTCTGCCTTAGACACTGTGGCTTAGCATCCCTGCCTCATGTAGACCAGTAGGTTCAAGAGCCTAGGTCAGCATGACCTGTGCTCCATCCTGGTTTCTAGTTTTGCTTGTGGGCTAAGGTTTGCTCTGTCCTGCTCAGTACACCCCATTCCATTACCAATCAACACATTTGCCAGCTGTTGGAGCTAGTTTGCCCAGCATGTCCAACACCCAGGTCTGGATCACATGTTCACCAGTGGGAGCTATGACTCGCCATGGGGAGTTTCCCAAGTTCCTCCACATGAGCGACTCCCAGACCCAGTTCTCATACATGCCATTGGGTTTTAGATCAGGTTATGGTGAAGTCTGGCTTTCCATATGGCCTTGTATGAGCTGGTGAACATTGCAGCCCAGCCCACCCCACACCCTATTCAGGATGCACATTTGGGTGCTGCTGCCTTGACCAGTCCAGACTATTGGGGGTTCCTTTACCTGTGATTGATGGCAAGCTCCTTGGTCACAACTAGCAGATTTATGCATATTTTCTTAATGCAATTTTGTGGTGTACAACATGCTTTTTATGTGATTATTTTATAAACTATTTGAATTCTGATCTATTATACCATTATTAAATGTTTAAAGTAGCATATGATTACTGAGGATGAGAAATATTTTTGTGAGAGCTATTCAGTGAAATAAATATCTGGGATTAGAGTCCAAAATATTTGAAATCTATTCTTGTATTGTGTCTAATTCATTCAATGCCACTGGTAATATCTTGTCATTCCCTGTGACAACCTCTTTCCAGAAATGTCTGTTACATCCTAAAGCTGATCGGGGCATTGACACAGAGGAGTAACTTTCCCTTACAGCTGTATTCTCATTTTACAAGAATTGTGGCTGACTTTTGAGGACTGATATAATTTCATCATAGGAAAATAGTTTAATTTTATCTAATACAAATTACAAATAAATCTACTTTATCAGAAAAGGAAGAAGCTTGTGCCCAAAGTGGCACCTTAGGAAAATGCTGAGATAATGATTGAAATTTGCTGTAGGGAGAACAGGTGTTATGCCAACTGGTCACTGCAATTGTGCCAACATTCAATCACAGCTTGAAAATGGAGTCGATGCTTCATATACCATAATGTATTCTTCAATGCCATATTTAGACTTGCTGAGTGGACTTAATACTTTTCTATATGCAGAAATATATTTAAATGCAAGACATGTAAATTTAAGTGTAAGTATATATGAAATGTAAGTATATTTAAATGTTAGGTTTTAAGTCCATATCTGCTTTTAGATCAGTGTGCCAAGTGGGCAATTACATCAGCTTTCATAGTCTCTGTATAGATTTCCGTTAAAAGGGGAAAGCTTCCTTTTTCCACTTTCTCTTGAAGAGATGTGTGAAGTGTTGTTAAATTTAAATTAGTCATAAAATTCTTGTGTTTCTCTATATGCATATGGCCACTCATCTATCCCTTTGTTCCTTTCATTTCAGGGATAGGTTTAGGAACAAGGGCACCAGGAAGAAACACAGAAAAGTTCTCTATGAAACTACTGAATGCTAAGATCAAGTGCATCTACACAGTGGACAAGCTAGACACATTGTCACATAATTACAAATGATTGTCACATTGTTATATAATTCATTGTGTGAATATGCCACAATCTGTTTAATCATTTTGCCTATACGTGAGTATTTGGACTGTTACCAGATTAGACTTGTTGTTCGGAGGGAGTGCTTAATATGACAATGAGGATGTCTAATTCCACACTGGAGTTCCTAGTTCTAATTTCTGGCTTTAGCTTCTGACTCGAGCTTTCCACAAAGGTATACAAAGGGAGGCAACAGGTGATAATTCAGTATTGGCTATTGCTATGCATGTGGGATACCTGGAATGGTATACAGCACCTGACTGATGGATACTGCCTTGGTTTTTGCAGGCATTTGGAAAGTTCTATGAATGGGAGATCTCTTTTTGTGTTACACTTGCTCTGTCTTCCAAATAAATGAAAGCATTTTACATAGCTTAAGGTAACAGATATGCTAATTATACTGTGTTGATCATTACTCAATATATGCATGAATCAAAACATCATATTGTTGCTCATTAACGTATGTCAATCTCTGTCAATAAAAAATAAGAAGCCATGCATCACACATGCAACATGAATAAATTTGAACACATTGTGTTGCAAAATAAAACAGGCACATTTTGTGTGGTTTCATTTATGTGAAGTCCTAGAATAAGAAAACAAGGGAAATTATATCAGAGGCTTAGTAAGGGAAAAGGAGTGATGGTTTGGTCACAAGGGCACAGAGTTATGAGATGACTGGCATATTAATTAATGTCTTAATATATTTCAAATCTTGACTAGGAGAGTATATATATGTAATATATAAATTGTACACATATAATATTACATTAATATATATTTTACATATATAATATTACATATATATAGTATATGTATATATATTAAGAACTTATCAGGCTTTTAAATTGTGTTCAGTTTTTTCAAGGTTGTGAAGAAGTTGGTTTGTATCTTTAAGCAATTCATTTTGCTAATATCTAAGAGAAGATAGCCAATGTCATTGCACCTGATTCCTATTCAAAAATGTCTATAGTAATTAAGCATCTCAAAGAGCATAATGCAAATAAAACATGCATCAAAATCTATAAAATATGAATTATTATACTTTTTATCTTTTCATGAATTCCCCTGTAATAATGAATTGACTTTATGGTTTTATTGCAGAGAATATTTTGGTTGAAAAATAACTATGAGGTTACCTGTTTATATTGACTAATCTTACCCACATTTAAAATGAGTTAAGATACATCAAGCAGAGTTTTGATACTATAAAGTAGATTGATGAGCTTCACTTGGGCTCGGATTTCCAGCTGCTCGAACTGTGAGACAACACATTTCTGTTATTTCAGTGACCCAGCTTGAGGTATTTTAATAGTCCCAGTAAATTAGTAGACACATTATATTGGTTTTACACAGTATTTAGATATACTTGATATTATGATGGTATAAATCCTTACTATTACATGATAGTTTGATTTTTCTCTATTAATTGCTTTATTTACATCTACCATACATATAATTTCAGTATTGTGCAGTGTGAAAAATATTTGAGAAATGATTATGTTCTATATGCACCAATAATAATAAAGTCCATGTGCATGTTGTATCAACTATTCACTTGGTGATTAAACATAAATAACCTTCATTTTTCTTAATAATATTGGGAGTCTTAATCACGTTGTTAAACATCAATTATTTGTTCTCACCTGTGTCATCGCATGATAAAATTAATATCCCAAAGAAAAAAGTGACTAAATGAATGCTCTCCTCTTGTTCTCACATTCTCTCTGACTTCTTGAAGCAGAAGGTACAGAGCTTCTGGTAGGAGGTAGACATGGATGGGAGTGACCAAAGGGGAGTGTCGCAAGGTTCAATCTACTGTCTGGTGATGTTGAACAGTCTAGTTCTGCAGCCAGCTCAGTGAGTAAGTGCAATCACAGCCTCACCTATGGACCGTAAGTGGCTTAGTGGCTTCTCTTGGTCCTGGAAATTAAATCTACGTGTCTTTTAGAATATGAAAATATTGTTTAAATAAAATCTTTGTAACTACTTGGCTATTTTTATCTTTAAATCATATTGAAAATTTCAATGCAACATCATCTTTCTCCCTTGAAACAGTGTTTAATAAATATTGAATCTGGTATCTGGTAGAAAAAGCCAATATAATTATGATCTGTAAGAGTGTTTCAGTGGCTTCTGAAATTATAACCTGTAAATGCCTTACTGAGATCATTAATCTGTTTCTTGGTTCAAGGATCATTATTACTTTAATTATTTTATTTGAGAGGCAAATTAATAGAGAGAGAAGGAGAGAGAGAGAAAGACACAGAGAGAGGAGGATCTTCTCTGTGGGCCACTTGCCAGATGGCCATAGTGGCCAGAGCTGAGCTGATCTGAAACCTGGAGCCTGGATTCTTTCCAGGTCTCCCATGTGGGTACAGGGCTCAAGTATTTCAGCCACCCTCTATTGCTTTCCTAGATCATAGGCAAGAAGCTGATCCTAAAAGGAGAAACTTGGGTTAGAACTGGCTCCTATATGGGATGCTGGTCCATAAGTGGAGGATTAGCCTGTTATGCAAATGTATCTGCTCTTAGTTCATGTCTTCTGAGTTTCCAGGTAATATTAAAATTTTCTATATCAGGACTTTTTTTTTAAGATTTGTTTATTTTTATTGGAATGGTGGATATACAAAGAGGAGGAGAGACAGAGAAGATCTTCCATTCGATGGTTCACTCCCCAGGCGGCCCCAACAGCTGGAGTTGAGAGCCAATCTTAAGCCAGGAGCCAGGAGCTCTTCCCGGTCTCCTATGTGAGTGCAGGGTCCTGAGGCTTTGGGCCATCCTCAACTGCTTTCCCAGGCCACAAGCAGGGAGCTGAATGGGAAGCAGGGACGCCAGGGTTAGAACCGGCAACCATATGGGATCCCTGTGCGTGCAAGGCGAGGACTTTAACCACAACGTTATCGCTCCGGGCCCTATATCAGGACTTTAAAATAGAGTCTATTTTTGCTTATTTTGCTTCACTGTGTTTTCCGTTCATTGGTACTTTAGTATACTGGCTCCTCTGGCCTTTGTGTTGTTTAATGCTTGTATGGCTTACTGTTTATCTAGAAGGAATGAGGCCCATCCTAAGTCACCTGGTGTTTTCACACACACATGGTTTTCTCTTGATCCTATGGGACTATGCTGTTTTCATTGACAACCTATGTGTTAAGTGGAATTGTTTCATTTATTCATTGATTTGCTTATTACTTCTGAATGGTATTGAAGAGGGTCCATGACGGAAAGCAATGTCTTTCATGTTTACTATTTATTATCGGTGTGTGCATTTCCATGTAGCTCATACAAGTTTCTGAAATTGTACTGTCTTTTACTCAGTACTTCCCTTTCCCATCCATTCCTCATATCTATTTGCAAACTGCTGATTTCCTTACCTTTTTTTTGTAAGGCATTGATAATTTCACCATTCTTCCATTTACACGTCATCATAAATTTAATCCTTATTTTTATTTCAGTTTGAGCAGAAATAATTTTTCTCTGGTGGGATTTTTTCCAACTGATGTCTTGCCTTTTCTAGTATTTCGAATCAGGTTCTCTTCAACAATGTAATGAAAGTTTACGTTGGTGCAAAAAGTTTTGAAAATCCATGCGTAATATACATGTCTTCTGTAATACACATGTCAAGTGTACAATCAGGCACTAGGTCCAGACTTTGTTTTCATTATTTTTAAGGGATATATATAACCCTGATTCACATCTTGAGCAAAACATGAGCTTTATTGCACTGGCTTACCCTGAGTAGTTTGCATAGTTCATATGTTCTTTAGAAGGTACAGAATAGAGATGACAGCCCTTAAGGACCACAGGAAAAAGATTATCTACACATGATAAGATTTGGAATGATACTGATTTCCTTGAAACCATGCTTGAGAGAAGTTCCTCTGTTTCGATTGCACAACTATCAAAATGAAGGTAATTTAAAACACATTTACTGAATGGTACTAACGGAAAAAGACAAGGCTTTTAACAGTGCATTCATTGACCTGCGTTTTCCCAGAATTATTCCATGATTGTCTTCATACAGTATCATAATCCCACGTAAGAACATAAAGACATCCTTTTTTAATGCATTCAATATCATATTTTTATTTTTTTCCTTTTATTGACTTATTTGCAAGTCCTGTTGTGAACATTAAGCAATTATTCACATTACTTCCATCTTACAATCGGAGAGGAGACGGAACTCTATGAGATTAAACAATTAAACAGATTTCATTCACTGCAACGCTGCTTCTATCAAACAACTTCTCAAAGAGAATGCGTTCTGTCTGCTGTGGCTCTTGCTTTGCACCTCTATCAATAACACCACTAGACTGCTTGGCATAGGGGAGTTTCTACATAGAAGAGTCAGCAACCTCTACTTGGTGTCTGGCACAGTGTTTACATATGGCATTGTTTCTTTGTGGTTTATGAACACGTCCACATCTTAGCTCACTGGTGTCATTTTAATGGGTTCATTTCCCCCTAATCGTCCAAGGGTGATATAATCTATATTACCAGCAGTAGGAGGAAAAGGCAGAAAAGCCTCTTCAGGTTGTTTTTACTTTGTCAGCTGCACTAATTTTGTGGTGTGGAACCAAATCGAATTCTGATGTGAAAGCAGCAGCAGAAACATCATGGAGAGTGGCTGAGGATGGAGTGGAGCTACACTGTACATTTCATCATGCAGTACAGCTAGATTAACTTGTAGGCTGCAGTTTGTTTTCCAGTCATCACAGACTATTAGCTGTTGTAATTGTGATAGTTCTATCATCAGATACTGTGGTTCAGTAGCAACTCTTCATTTGATGTATTCACCAATTAACTACACAAGCAGGTTTTCCTAATCATCCCCCCCCCTTTTTTATTGATTACATTGCATTATGAGACATAGCTCTATAGGTACTGGGATTTCCCCTACCCCTCCCCTAACTTTCCCCCTATGGTGGATTCCTCCACCTTGCTGCATTACCACAGTTCAAGTTCAGTTGAGATTCCTTCATTATAAGCATATACCAAGCATAGAGTCCAGCATCTTATTGTCCAAAGTTCAATGGCTTCTTGGGGAGACCTTCTCTGGTCTGAAGGTAGAGCCAAAAGAGTAAAATCCCGATCAATTAAATGCCCATCAGCAACAATATATAACGTTATGGAATTAATTGACATAGTATTGAGTAAACAATATGTTAAAATTACATGTAAGTTCTTAACAACATCCTGTGACTATTTCAATGACAACATTTTCACAATTGAGGTGCAAAATAGTTTTAGGAGGGGTGTGCAGAGAAATCTTTCATACCTTGCTGAGGAGTACTTGTTCTTTGTGTTCTACCTAGTAAGGTATGTGTGAGTCCATGCTGACCAATCTTTCCTTGTTGTTCTCTGCTTATCTATTCCAATTTGTGTGTGCATGAATGTGTGTGTGTGTGTGTGTGTGTCTGGGGTGGGGGGCTCTCGAGCGACCCTGATGGTCATTGCAGAGGGTGGGGACCCAGAGTTAGAGCTATGTAAGGACCAGAGAAAGCTCCTCTCCCTTGTCCTGAAGGAAGTTTACTGTTCTTCTGATTCTGAGGACCGCTCAGTGTTCCTGGCTGTTGTTCTGATGACCTTGGATCCTATGAGGAAAGATTCGGGCTTCTTCCATCCCATGTAGTAGGTCCAAAAGCGGGGAGGGATCAAAATCACAGAATAAAGAAAAGTACCTGAGATGAAAGCCCTGTGAAATATAAGAATGAACTATGAGAGATATTGGGGTTAATACAATCAGTGCTATCATGTAGCTTCTGAGGTAGCTTTCCTGATCTGATAACTTTGTGGTCATCTGATAACAGTGTGGTCATCTTGTCACTCAGAATTTCCCACCAGTGCTGACTAACTGCATATTTATGCAGCTCAGTCTTACTGACTATAATTTGGTATGATGTTTTTGACTATAGTGTTTCTCTTTTTCTTTGTTTGCACTGGAAAAAATCTTAGGACATCATCACTTTGCCCTTACTCCAACATCTTTTCTCCCATGTCAATGGGCTGTTTTCCTCATTTCCTGTAATACTTTATCCAATCTGCCAGACTTAACCAGGCAGATATAACGAAGCAGGAGGCTTGCCTCAACAAGGTAAGAATCCTAAGACACCAGGTATCTCAAGTGTGGTTACTGCTGTTCCAAACACCGACAGCATCCTTCATGTTCACATCTGGGAAGCTTTAGAACTGAAGATTCTTCTTATTCCAACAATCAAGGGACATTCTTTTCTATCTTAAAGTCCTTGGCCACTTCCTGTTCTGCTGGATTGCATCTCATGGTTTCTTTATGGAGACTTGCTTTTCTTTGATGCATAGCAAATCTGCTTTCCTTTGGCAGTCCCTGCCTTCTTCCTCTGTGGTCTGACAGGTGCCTCCTTCCAGGCCTGGTTGAGTGTGGGCTCAAGCTCCTTTGATCATGTTCTTAGGGCTTATCATGCTGCAAGGCTCTGATGACTAAAATAGTGGGAGGGTTTTCAATGTTAGGTTTAGCTTTCTACTTATTTACAATGGAAGAGGAAACCTAGTCTAAATTAATTTATCCCCACCACAAGCAATATTCTCTGGCTGTATTTTTACAATCTTCTACTTGATTTTCTCTAGTAACCAGTGAGGTTTTATTTGAAGATTAGTCCAGTTTTTTTTTTTTCCACAAGGTAGTGATTGATATTTGTTGCTCAATGCGAGAAGAAATTAGTCGTTATCCACTTTAATCTTTTTTCTTTCCTCTATCTGAGACTCCAATTAAATACTTTTTAGATCTTACTCTTTTGTTTCATATCTCTCTCATTTGCTTATTTGATTTTCTTCCTAATTTTTTTCTCTTCTTTCTAGATCCTGTTTTTTTGTTTGTCTTTTGTTTTCTGTGTCTGATCTGTTGTTGCCCTTGACTTTTATACCTCTATCTGTTGCTATTTCAATGTTAAGTTTAGAAGCAATATGTGAGTTTTTCTTTACTCTGTTTTCTCTAATTTTTAAAATTCATCCTTTTATTGACCTCCAATTTTGTCTGTGCATGTTGTTGCCTAAACATTTTTTTCAATAATTTGTTTTTAAAAGTTTTATCTATTCTTTTATTTATTTGGTAGACCAATCCATAATTCTTCTGCTTCTTAGCCAATGTTTAATCATAACAATGAAGTTTTTCTCGCTCTGATGCTATATCTGTATCTCTCCTAATCCGAAGGATATTAATTTTGTGTTTCTTTGCATTCTGTAGTTTTCTCAGTCCCATAATGGGAAATGCACTGTGGGCATTGAGCAATAATCTATCACAAAAATCTAGTATAGGGCCTGGTGACGTGGCCTAGTGGCTAAAGTCCTTGCCTTGAACGTGCCAGGATCCCATATGGGTGCAGGTTCTAATCCAGGCAGCTCCACTTTCCCATCCAGCTCCCTGCTTGTGGTCTGGGAAAGCAGTCGAGGACGGCCCAAAGCCTTGGGATTCTGCACCCATGTGGGAGACCTGCAAGAAGTTCTGGGCTTCTGGCTTCGGGTTGGCATAGCATCGGCCGTTGTGCTCACTTGGGGAGTGAATCATCAGACGGAAGATCTTCCTCTCTATCTCTCCTCCTCTCTGTATATCTGACTTTCCAATAAATAAATAAATCTTTAAAAAAAATTTAGTATACTGCTTAAAGTTTAACAATCCATTATAAAATAGAGTACTTTATAACTTTTGAACATTTGAAAGTATACATGTCTTAACAACATGAACTTTCATAGCTCCTGATGAGCAATCTACAATATTTACTTCTAAATTTACATTTCCTTGTAGCTTTCATCCATTCTATATTCTCTTTTTTATGGAATTCCATTTGTGATTTACAGTCACTTAAATCATAGTCGCAGTTCATGTATGTGGTGGAAGCCTGACCTGACCTCCTGTGGGTCGCCTGCTCCACCATTTCACCCCATGTGCTGTGTCTGCTGCATCCTATCTGTGGTATCTGAGTGAGCAAAGAAAACCGACTTGACCATGAATGCCATTCTGTTTGTTGTTTGTGAATGTTAATATTTGCTCCAAATCTAGGAATTCCTTATCTTCTGGGAAGAAGCTACTGTAAGCTATTGAAGTGGAAGATGCCAATGTAATTTATTAACTTATTAACTTATTTTCTTGTCATGAATAATACCTGCCTCTTTTCAGGATTTGCATATCCTCTTTGCCTTTCTCCGTCAAAACTTGTCCCAATGCAGGTGGAGATATCTTCACATTTTTTGCTTCTTGTGTAAGTGGGTGGCATTTCAGTTTCAAATATCTAAACCTGACCAGGGGTGCCCTAGGGCTATTTGGAAGGGAGGCCTCAAGAATGATCTTATATATTCATATCCTGAAATAGCTGTGCTTGTGCTTCAAACTCATTGTGCCAAGGGAATAGGATATAGGAAGATAGGCTCTGTCCTCAACGTAGAATTTTAGACATTGGGTGACAAAAAATCAATAACCAAACACCATAAGTGTATGGCTTCCTCTGATTTGTGATGGGAAAATCATTTGCTAGATGACAGAGAGACCCGATTAATTGGTGGGACAGAATGTTGAGAAAAACAAATTCCTTAGATTCCTTAAGGGCAGGCACCGATTTAAACGCATTCAAATGCTAGCTAGGGAGCTTGCTGGATGATGCTTTAGTTGAAGTCTCATCACCACTGGGTTTCAGCAGACATATGTGTAACTGAACCTGAATTTGAATCATAATCTATTCAGAAACTCAGAGCTGATTTTTTTCCTGCCTTTGCATTTTATTTTAGTCATAACAGCTTTCTCTTATTAATAAGACTTTGTTGATGCTTTGGTCCTGCAGTTTTTAATAATTTCATTGAATTAATTCCTCTTCAGCATGCAGCAAATGCTGTGTGCTGCTGTTCTTTTGCCAGGCTGGTCAATTGGATGTCTGTCATGTTACACAGTGCCCAGAGCTGGGTTCTGGACTGCACAGACTGATTTTTGGCAGGTTGCTCTTCATTTCCCAAACTTTGCTCCAGTTTCTACAAACTATTTGATTAGGCAGCACATGAGTCTACATCACTTAACTTCACACTCATGCAAAATAAACTTGAGAGAGTTTGCAAGTCCAAATGTAAAACTTAGAACTATTAATAATTTCAGACTATAACACAGATGAAAACATTTTTGATCGAGTTGAGTTGTTCAACCTGATAGCAGAGGCATAACTATAAAAGAAAAGGTAAACATGTTAGATCTGAACCTCATCAAAATTCAAAACCTATGAACTATAAATGTCCCTATTAACTTATGAGATGCCACATTTTCAACTCTTCAGATATTTCAATGACATAGTAGTTATTCCAGAGTTATTATGTGTGGTATATTACGGTATGGTTGAAGTCTTAATACATGTTCCATGTACAGAACCATAGAGCATAATAGGTTAAAAGGGCAAAAAATACAGGCATAGACAGAAACATAGTTTCAGGGTTCACATAGCTCAAAAGAATCATGCCCAGAGTTTATGATAACTTATATGTTTTCCATTATATGTATCTATGATACATGATGCAATACGGGGTTTATGATATGAGCTCCAAATGAAGAAAATAAAGAAAAAACTAACAAAAAATTGGAATGTGAGAATGGTACTATGCCACTTTACTGAACGATACAGACAAGTGACATAAAGCGCATCTGGAGACCTCCAGTGTCATTAACTAGCATGCAAATATGAGTAAGTTCATCAGGAATCACTATTCCAAACCTAACAGAAATTCTGAAAAAAAAAATGAAAGCAATACTGTTAAGGATGTGGGGCAACTGTCTCTCTTATTCTGTTACTGGGAATGGAAGATGGGTATAAACAGGATAGAAACAGTTTGGAATTCTATTATTAAGTTAAGCATGTGAGGATGTTTCTGGAAATTCACGAAAAAATTGAACTAAAGAATAGTGTTAGGGAGTAGGAGTGTAGCCTAGAGATCATGGTGTCCCCATCCTGATGGGAGTGCCAGGGTTCCACGCCCAGTACTGGATCCTTAATTCCCAAAAATGCAGAGATGTAGTGATGGTGGGTCAATAATGAGCTCCTAAAACTCATAAGAGAGCTGGAATTGACTTCCTGGGTCCTATGTTTGACACTGACCCACCCACTTCCATTGTAGGCATTGGGGGAATAAATTAAACAATGGGAACTTTACATTGTCAGGTACTACGCTTTCCACACAAATGTGGCTAAGTAAATGTGTGTTTCTGTGTGACTTATTTCATCTTTAAGTGGCAAAAAGTAGTAAGTACTGAGCAGATTGCTCTAGAACTCTTTACACAAACTCTCAAGTCAAAAGAGTGATTCTAGATTCTGCGAAGGGAAGGAATGGAGCGGATAGAGGAAGATTCTATGATGAAGACAGGAACACAGCAGTGAATTCCAGCATCACGCAACGCACTGGCATTATACATCACACTAACGCATACTGTATGTATAAAGAACTGGGAGAAAGAACCTGGTATTCATCAAGCCACGGATAAAGTAAGGAAATTGAAAGTCTAATCACATTTGATTAGTTTATTCTGTCTATAGGTGATGAGTTATATCTCATGAAATATACGAGAATTAAACATTATTAAATGATTGATAAAGTAAAATTATGAAACTTTCAACATAAGCATGAAGGATAAGAAGAATTTGCCATGATAGGAACATTTTATGTTGTAAAAGAGCATTTCTTAGTGAGACTGAAAGGTTTAGTTTCCACAGTGAGAACATGAGGCTTTGTGCCTGGTCTAGTTCACTGATGTGATATTCTCAAATTCCATCTGCATTGTAGCCAATGACAAGATTTAAGTCCTTACTATGACTAATCTTCTATTGTGTGGATATTTATATACATGTCACATTCTCTTAATCCATTCTCACATTGACGATA
The DNA here is from genome assembly GCF_017591425.1 of Ochotona curzoniae. NCBI lineage: Eukaryota > Metazoa > Chordata > Mammalia > Lagomorpha > Ochotonidae > Ochotona > Ochotona curzoniae. Next base: position 10,347,677 of record NW_024465751.1, read on the forward strand.
CCTCTATTGGTTCCTTAGATTGGATATTGCGAATAATGTTGAAATAGACATATGTGTTCAGGTATTATTTTGGCATAATGCTTTCATTCAAAATATCTGGAGAAGTAGTGGTACTGTGGCATAGAATTTAATCCACAGTTTTGGATTGAGTTGCCTAAGATTGCTCACTTCCATTTCTAATTGAGTTTCCCACTAACGTGTGACCTGGGAGACAGGAGGTGTGACTTAAGTCATTGTTTCCCTAGCAACCTTAAGGGAGGCCTGGATGGAGTTTTGAGGTATTGATTTCTGCCCAGCTTTGCCTTGGATTTTGTGGGCATTTGGGGAGTAAAAAGGAGTGAACTATTCTTTTCCTGTCTCATTCTTCCTGTCTCTCTTTCATTGCCTTTTAAATATAAAAAAGTAAATAAATACATGAATCAAATCTCAAAATAGTACAGGAATCCAACACATACAGAACCTACATATTTCAGAAATAGAAATGTTAATTAGTACGATTTGATATTTACACATTATACACATGTATCAAATTATGACTGTCTCCCTTAAATGCCTAGCTATAGTGTTTCTATTAAAATTAAATAACTACCAATGAAAGGAAAGTATTTCAAAATGGATTACATTTATGAAGTATAAAGCATAATTTCTTTTATTCCATTAAAATGTGTATTTCAAAATTAGTATAGATACATTATTCCATATGGTTCTCATCAAGCCCTGTATGGTAAGAGGGACCAATATCCTCTTCCACATATGAGGAAATAGACTTTTAGGACACAGAACCCTTTGTCAGTGTTTAATGAACACTGACCCAGAAGGTAACAACCATGACATTCGAACCAGTGATTTCTGGCTATAAGAACAAGTCCTATGTGATGCATGTGAGGAAATCCCAACGTTCTCTGAAGCCACATAAAGTGGGTTGTGGATTGAGACAAAAGCAGCGAAGGCCTGAGGTTTGCTCTAAGAGGACAAGAGCGAGTTCTCCCTTCCGTCTCAATTAAACTGCCCGGGCACACTCCTGAAAGGCTGTGCCTGCTAGAATGTCTTCATTTGCTCTTTGCTGTGATCACTGTCCCTGGTGAGCTTCGCCCTCTTACTTGAGAATGAAAAGAATCAGAAGCTGCAGAGATGGCAAGTAAAGAGCGTAATAGACCTTTTGGGGTGCTGATTACACAGCTATGATTTATCATCTTAACGATCTCGCAACAATGCATTACTAGGTGCCACATTTTTCTCATTACAGATAATGAACAAAAGCTTAAACCTGTCAATGACATTACAAAAGGCATGACAACTGGACAATAAAACTTAGGAAAAAGGGAATAATGTATATAAATAATCATTTAAAAACACAGAAACATGGGCCTGGCAGCATGGCCTAGTGGCTAAAATCCTCGCCTTGAACGTGCCAGGATCCCATATAGGTGCAGGTTCTAATCCCAGCAGCTCTGCTTCCCATTCAGCTCCCTGCTTGTGGCCCGGGGAAGCAGTCAAGGATGGCCCAAAGCTTTGGGCCCCTGCACCCGCGTGGAGGACCTGGAAGATGCTCCTGGTTCCCGGCTCCGGATCGGCGCAGTACTGACTGTTGCAGTCACTTGGGGAGTGAATCACTGGACGGAAGATCTTCCCCTCTGTCTCTCCTCCTCTCTGTATATTTGACTTTGTAATAAAAATAAATAAATAAATCTTAAACACACACACACAACTGTGTAGATACTCTCTTTCATTCTCTCTCTCTCACACACACCCCCACACACACCCCCCCACACACACCCGCACACACACCCACACACACAAGGAGTAAACTGACACAGAGATTTTATTTCTAGAAGGCTTCCTCCATTTTTACACTACAAGGTGATCTTTACTTATTTGAATTCCATTAACACTTAACAATGTGCACTTCACCTCATTGATTGAAGTCGGAATAAGGTGCTTAATATTTGTATTCATGAATTTTTTCTCCTGCTGGAAATGCTTCCTCAGCTTTTCTTCCCATGAGATAATCTGAAGCCTCACCATGCTATTGCAATGGTGCCATACTCAGCTTTGGGGACTACCACCTTGTGTGTTCCACAGATCAAATGTTACAAACTGACTCAGCCTAGATCTTTTTATTACAATTCCTCCCACACCCCCACAATTTGTATGTTGGATCCATTCTGCCAGTGTTGTCTAAATGAGGAGCCGCTTATCATGGACCATGCAACTCTTCCGCAGTTCACTGCATTTCATCAACTTGTTGAGAATATATAAGATCCTCTGCTCACACCGAGGAATATATTTGAGGGTATTTATTCTTAGCAGCCTGTAAGGACCAATGTATCTGACAAGAAGCACCAGAGTATTCCAATCTTGATAACAGGGATTAAGAATGCTTTAATCTTATGAAAAATTGTAAGTTCTTAGAAAAATATACAATATTTAGCTGCATTTCTTAATACGTGCTTGCTTTCTTAGGTGAAAATGTCGCTTATGAGTATATTTCCACATTATGTTAAGTGTAACAAGGCAGTCAAAAAACCAAATCCAACCAAAAATAAGGAGTAGAATATATAAGTATAAGAGTTCTTGCCAGGCCACAGAAAGTGGGTCACAGATTGAGACAAAAAAAGAAAGGTATGTGACTGTGGCAATACAATCTGATAGAGCTGAGAAACACGTATGAAATAGACAGTTCTGGGAAAACGGTAGCTCAGAACATGTAAGAAGAGCAAAGTCAGTATTTTAAGAGTTCTATATTACGCTGAGGGATGAAGAACTATGTTTACTGTCAAGCATGTAACTAATCTGAAGACCGCGATTTTCAGTCTGGAGCAGCACTGTGAGGAAAAAGTGGACACATCGCATGGAGTCTCTCAGAAAGTGTGATTTGGGAGCTAGTGCAGTAGCAAACCAGGCTGAGCCTCTCTACCTGCAGTGTTGGCATTTCAGGTGGGTTCCACTTTGAGTCCTGGTTGCTCCACTTACTACCCAGCCCCCTGCTACTGGCCTGGGAAAGCAAAAAGGGAGGCCCAAAGCCTGGGTCCGTGCACCCACAAGGGAGGTTTGAAAGAAGTCTGTTTCCCAACTTCTGATCCACTCAACTCTGGCCATGGTGGCTATCTGGAGAGAGAAGCAAAGGATGGAAGAGTTCTTTCTTTCTCTCTGTGTGTGTCCCTCTCTCTGTTTTTTTTTTTTTCTTGTGATTTTGACTTTTAAGTAAAATAAATAAATCTCAAAAAAAACCCACCAAAATATGGTTTTAATACTGCTAAATTTTATTTTATTCGATTCCATGTATGTCAGTTTCAATAAGATCAAGTTGGACACATTGAAAGATAAGCTAACAATAAAAACAATGAAAGAAAGGAGTAATGAAAGATTGAGAGATTGTTAGCTTTTAGATTATTAGCGCAGAACATAAGCATGTAGATAATGAACCATGAAAATTGGAAGCAAATGAGAAGTATGGAAATTAGTGTGCTCTTTGAAAAGTGAGAGAAAACAAATTCCTGTTTTCTATTATATCCTGTGTATAGTTTTTTTGTTATAGAAACCCTAGAAAAGAACATGCAAGTAGGATACAGTTTGAACAAAAGCGCTGAGATCGTCATAATTTTACAAGTACGGAAATTCATTTCTGATTATTCTGGAGGCTGGAAAGTCCACATCCAAGCGGCTAGTATCTGGCAACAGTCGTTTTGCTCAGTCATCCCATGGAGGAAGCAAACTGGGGAGAGGCTGGGGAGAGAATGGTATGGGGGCGCTGAATTCATCACTTTACAAGGAGCCTCCTTTCCTTATAATGGAAGAACTCTTAAAGATTGTATCTCGTAATGCTATTACAGTGAAAATCAAATTTTAACATGAGTTTTGGAGAGTACAGAATAAAACATAAAATAAAACGCAAGAGGGCATTTTTCCCATTTTACATGTATTTTAAATTTCATAGTTACAGTTTTAATAGTGTAATGGTGCTTCTCAGTTCTTCCTTCCCCCTCTTTCCTGGTTTTCTTGCTCCCTTCCATTCTTATTTTGAAGGACATACATTCGGTTTACTTTGTATCCACAAGCTTAACTCCATTACATAAAAATTCAGCAAATAATAAGTAGATTAACCATGTTTCCTCAAGGGTGTAGACAAGTGTTATAAATGATAACCACTCTCAAAGTGTCAATTTCACTCACCTACATTACATGTTTGTACTGTTAGAAAGGCTCCTTCTCACATAGCACAGAACAACCAGTAATGGTAAATGTTAGATATTTGGCTGTTTTTACTAAAGTAAAAACAAATGTCTATACACAATTCTACTCCTTACCCAAGAGAATTGAAAAACATGTACAAAAAAGACTTGAATAAATATATTCATGAAAGTCAGATAGGAAATAATGCCAATGTCCCATCAACAGGTAAATTTGAAAACAAGTTTTGGTAGATTCATGCAATGCAATGTCATTCTTTGATAAAGCAAAGAAATGTTTGCATAATAAACAGCATTGATGAATGATGAATTGTGAAGCACTGTGTTGAGTAAAGAATCCGTGCGTGAAAGTAAAATTTCATTTGTATGCAGCTATAGAGCACGCATAAATCATTTATGATGGTGGAAATCAGGGAGGGCGGTAATTGCCTGGGAAGGCAAATGAAGAAAAGTGGAGATAAATGAGATGTTTCGTTCTTTTGAGTTGTGGTTTACATTGATGGGTAGATTTGTCAAATCTCAATGAATTGTTTGTTCAAGATGAGTGCATTTCATGTGCATGTGTTCTGCAATGCATCAAAAAATGTAAATTAGAATATAACGTGCCAAATACAGCATTTTCAGTGTTTTTTTTCAGTTTCTATTTGAATAAGCCAGGCTCAAAGACGTTTTCAACAGAAGGAAAGAACTTAATACAGTTTATTAAGATAATTTTGTTAATTATGATTGCTCTATGAGATTATATTAAAGTATAACTTAGAGTCTTTTACTGCAGGCTTTTGAAATAAAATGTTCAAATGTTTATCCATTTAATTTATATATGTTGATAGATCAAGAGAATTAAGTGAAGCAAGCCTGGTGACTGTCTTCGTGCAACATGAAAACATGTAGAAGAGACCACTCGGCTCGCAAACCAACAGCATTTATATCATTGACTTTTACTTTCTGCTTTCTCCCCCAAATGCACTACTTCATCTGGATAAGGATATTGGAGTATAAGGATTCAGAATTCCACTCCCTATGCTATCTTGCTAATGTAAGATAATATTTGTAATAAAAATGAAGTTCAAAACTAAAAATGGACTTCAGCAAGATGCTGAAACAGGACTCACCATGGCCCAAGCCTCAGCAGAAACTTTCCTCAAACTAAAATACCTCATACAAGCTAGAGAAACCAAATAAGAGAGCACAGAACCACTCATTGAATCAGCCAGTTTCACATTATACACAATATCTGTCTTGTAAACCCAGTTAGTATGACAAGGGGAAGATATGCTCCATTTGTGGGGAGGAGAGGCAAGTGAAACTAGGCTTGACTTGAGATTCCTGAACCAGACCTACTAATTAAAGCCCAGTGCCAAGCTGACCCTTCATCCTAGACTCAGACTGGTAGCCACTGACAACTCCAGGCCAGTTACAACAGTTCCAGACTCCATGCCGCCAAGACAATCTTGATGCTACATGGCCAAAGTTTTAGGACTACCACCCACTTTCCCCTAGTGTTACCCCTTTCCTTGTAGCCCTCATCATTAGACCAGCTCCCGTGAGCCTAGGTCAGCATCAGTCTCTCCAGTGCCATATCCAGGAACTCTGACCTCAGACAGCAGATTCAAACTTACTGGTACATGTTCCACAACTGACAGTTCCGCTTGTTCAGGCTGGGCCCTGTAGCATGATGCCTCATCAAATCTTGGGTGCAGAGACATTCTAGCAGACCCTCATGCAGGATGGACAGCCATGAATATATTGTTTCCTCTGTGCACCCTGGTCTCAGGCTTGCCCTTGAATCCTGAGAAATCAGACCAGGCTTTGTAGATTTAACATACATGCCAGCAGTTTTACATTAAGCTTTTGTCCCCATAACAAGGTTGGCACCAGGCTCAGAGGACTGGGATCAGCTTCATCAAGTAAACTGTGGTGTCAGGCAAAACTTCAGGAACTAAGTCATGCAGACCTAGAAAATACCCCTAACATACTAAAACCGCAAACTTTCATCTGCAGACTAAGGCTATCAGCATACTACATTGCCAGGCCAGTCCTCCAGGATTGAAGCTCCAGGTATACCCCAGTGGTGTGCCACATTAGATCATGGCCTTAGCAAAATCTATGTATTTCCAAAGCTTCAACTTCTTTTCCATTATTGCAATGCATATGTGTGAGTAGGTAACTATCATTCTCATTTTTTCAAACAATGTTTTTTTTTCATAGAGTAAAATAGTGGATGTTTTGAGGATCAACTATGGAAAATGTATATAAGTTATGTAATGCCATTTACATGAATGTTTTTCAAATACAGAGGCATGACAGATGAACATAATACATAATCTTATAGGTTTCTAAAATCTGCTCATTGGCTACTTACAGCTGGAAAATGAGAGAAGACAGTACAAAAGCTGAAGAGAGCCATCAAATTTAATGGTGAAAATGATGCTGCATCTAGCCTAAATGTTAAAGAGAAAAAGTCATGGCTGCATCCTGAAGCTTGCTTTCTATCTCTTAAAAACATCACAAAGGTAAAAGTAATAATGGTGATAAACCTTCACTAATAACCTAAGAACATATATCTTATAAAATAATTTAAAAATTATTCTATTTTGGAGTACTGATACATGCCAAAAACAGTACATTTTACCAAAATGCATAACATCATTTGCACATGCATACACACACATGAAGACATACATGAACATGTATCTGTGTATTTAGGTACACCTATATATATATGTATAGCCTACCCTCCATGGAAGACAACACATGATCCTTACAGTCGCATAAACATAAAAGCAGAAACATAAGAAGCTTAAATAAGAAAACATGACTTCTCAAGAGAAGCAGAAAGGGAGACTGATGAAACTGCTGAAAAAGAATGTTTAAAAATGATTGCAAGTATACTCAAGAGGAAAGTTAAACAAGGAAATCCCCAAAGGGTTCACACTGCTCCCCTTCTTTCACCCCACCAAAGTGATTGACTCAGCTTGCCAAGGAGAAGTACTACTCCATTCATGTTGGGTTGGTGGCTGACTCACGGAATGGGATGACTCTGTCCTTAGATGGAGAGGCTTGCAGAGCAAAGGGTGGATTCTCTGCTCCCTGTAACTGTGGGGATTCTATGATGATGTGATAGGGTATGAGTTGTGGCTACAACTATGGGCAATCTTTGGGCCTGGCTCCAGAAACAGAATTCCTAGAGTGCTGGGGATGCTCCCTAAATGGCTGTTAAGGTCTGGGCTGGACTGGACTGGGACAAGCTGAATCCAGGACACAGGCACTCCACCCAGGGCTGCTTTGTGAGTGCAGGGGATCATGCTCTTGGGTCTCCCTATGCACATTAGCAGGAACTTGGGTCAGAACTGGAATAACTGGAACAATAGTGACATCTATAAGGGATCCTGGCATTGCCATGGCTTAACCTGCTATGGCACAATGCTGTTCCAATTTCACTTTTAAAAAAAATCAGAAATAATATATAGTGAGTGGAGCAAGTTTACATGTGTGGCATATTATTAACGTCTGACATTGGAAAGTTGAGACTGCGTATCCTTGCAATGAATCTGACCAAGTTTTGTGAGTGATTCAAGCAAAGGAAATTAGGTATGTCAAATTCTGAAGCTGACCTTAATATTTTTCTATCAAGTTTTACCTCTAGCTTTTTGAAATAGTCAATTTTTGATAGGCTAACTCAACTGAGTCTGTTATTCTGTGGAAAGTCCCAGTTATCCATGTGGACAGAGTTGCCCAACCAGTCCTCATCTATTCTATTCATCCCATCCCAGGAAGACACAGGAGTAATGAAGTCTGCAGGTAACATTCGGCCAACCAACATCCAACTGCAAGAAATCCTGAGTTAAGTTACAGAAATGCGTGAGGAAAGGGGGTTTTAGTTGCTGTTTTAGCCAAAGAAACATGGTAAATTTTCAGCTTACATCGTCTCACAAGCTAAAAAATCATAAATAAAATTAACCAATTTAACCCTATAACAGGAACAAGAAAAAGACAGGATATGTCACAGACATGACCAAAGGAAGAATGTGCCATAAACATATAAGCCAAAAAATATAAGCCATATTGGCAATAAAGACTGCTGCTCATGGTGGCTGAAAGAATCACCCTAGTGATAGGATTATATTTTAATTGAATCCATTCCAACAGAGATGTAAAATATGAATTTCCTTAAGCAATCAAATGAAGACTGTTAAAAACATCGGCTTCATTAGAGGTAAAGGAGAATAAAATTAAGACGAACTTATGAGGTGCAATGCCATTGCCAGTTAGTATGCCCAAGGACGCTGCCATAATGAATCTTCCTTTACAGTAAATTTGGAAAGTTAAAGTGGTTGATGAACAACTTCCTAGAAATCCAATAAGCAGGAGAAAACACAGCAACATTCCTTTTCTGGCTAAATGTAGGGAATAACAAATTGGACTGGTAAAGCATTAAACAAAAAGAGTGCAGTGTTGGGTGAGACAAACTCATGCAGTCTTCTTTATACCTCCTGTCTGTGAAACTACAGCAGCTGATAGTTTTACCTCAACTCTAGCATGTGTCAGATTGGTGGATTTGTTGGGTGAAAATTCCATATGCCACGAGAAAATTTAAATTACTTGTCATCAGAGTTTCATTTAGAATAACCACATCCAGTCCAATGCTTGTCCAATAGTAAACATAAAAAACAGGAGTCTGTTGTTTGGGATGTATATAAAACAGTTCTGGTGCCCAGATTTTTAAAACAAGATGAAAAATTTTCTCAGATTTTGAAGTGTCTACCATGCCAAAGCCTTTCATTACTTACAGAACTGAGTTATATACACTCCCCTTTTAATATATTTGAATATTTTATTATTACCCATTGTAACTCTGAATCCAAATACTACAGCATGGCAGAGTTCTTTATTTTGTTTTTACTTCTATGCCTTTGGATATACATTTCACAGCCCTTCATACTTTCTTGCTTGTCTTAAGTCATTCTTCATTTCATCATATCACAGAAAATGCCAGCAGTTCTTTTCATATCCTATGACTGCAGAGGAAAATTAAATCTCATCAACCCAGTTTCCAGAACTGTCGAGATTATGGGCATTTTTATCTTTCACACGATACCCTGTATGAATTTTATATATTCAATTCATAGCACAATTTATCATTACAGATGCACTGATTTTTATCCTATTACAAGCCTTTGTGATAATTGCCATTGCTTTATCAAACTTTTCGTGACGTGATATGAAAATATACCACCATAAAAAGAAAAATTTAGGAGGGAGGTGGGTGGGTAAGGCCAGCAAAATGGAAGGAAGGGTGGGCATTATGACTGTGCCTCTAAACCTGTCTGGCGAAATATGTGAAGAAAATAAAGTAACTGAAAAACATAAAAAGTTACAAAATAAACTTATGTTTTAATTGCATTTTCACAAAGGCTTTCAAATAGTGTCATATATGTCATAGTCCCTCTTCAAACCAGAGTGTGGTAAGTTACCCTGACTTCACTATCTCTGACAGAGAATCGCTGTGTTGCGTGACCTCAGCAGAAATTCCAGCAAAGACAGAGCTGGCAGGTAATTTTCTTGTGTTCTTTGAACTGACTGCAGAGGCAAGTTCAATGTCAGTGGGAAATGGGATGCTTGCAACTGTGGTGTGCAGTGGTAGCACAGTTAGTTAGGCTATCGCTCATTGTTGATCATGGTCGATTTCTGAGTGAAGCAAGAGTTCTGTGAGTCTAAGTAGAGGCTTAACCTCACCAGCATGAGAGTATAGTAGCTAGAACACTTGTAAGAATTCCCAGGGAGGTGAATTCTGGCAAATGTGCTGTGGTTGTAACAGAGTGAACACTAAGATCAATTAACTCAAGTTACAACCTGAGAGCCAGAGAACTTTTATGACAAAATTAAGAGAATTTTCAAGTCATTAGGTTGAGAATGTGAAAAAAAAATGCTATTTAACTGTGTGAGTTAATGACCTGCGTCTAAGTTGAATTAATAATAATTTTACCAAAATTCCCAAGCCAAATAAGAGAATTCATTGGGAAATAATACAATTCTGAATCTTGGAATGGGGTGTTTAGTACCATATGAAACTCTTGAATCATGAGTCATTTTCGGCTTCTGTCACTAATAGAAGCCTGCCCTTGGTATTTGAAGAGATCAGCCTTTAATTGTTTCACAGTGGTACTAGCACATCACTAAGCTACATAGCATGATAGGAGAAAGTGCATCCGTGTCAAGACTGACTATAGGCACACCTGTCCTCCCTATCCCATAACTAGAATCAAATATCAGCACTAAAATGTTTGCAAAAGCCTACTCATACAAAGCCACAGCATCCGATGAATATGATGCTTTCATAGACTCAAGCAGAGTGCCTCATAGGAGAGCCTATGTTTTTTAAGAGTCTAATTTAACAAGACGGATTAATTTAGTAGGGACTCCAGATTTTATGAGTTTGCTCTTTGGTTGGAGGTGGCTGCAAAGGAGTACTCAAGCCATTGAAAATTGGAGTTGAATGTATTGGGACAGAGATGCCAGAGTTTCCCCTGGCACACCGTAGAGGAGAGAATCCAGGGTATTAGAGAGTAAGAATGCTTGACGGAATGTGTCATCTCTGAGCTGCCCTACAGCCTATCACAATTACATTTCACAGCATGGTCTGAACATTGTTACCATCACAAAGTTCACTTGTGATGGAACAAGAAAAGTTCTTAAAGGTATTTGGATGCTCTGTATAGAGCAATTATTACTGTAGGAGATGTAGGCTTTAGGTTGCAATCCCTCATTTCAGCAGGCTGATGGTATCCCAGTGTAACAGGAGCTGAGCAGAAGCACTCAATCACCAAAGACTAGGTTGGCAAACATGCTATAAAGCAGAGACACACTGGCAATGAGATTGTCTTGGCCCATATCGAACTTTGGTGATGCCACATTGAACACTGAGTCCTAGACATGAAATACAAGAGTGATCTATTGAATTATTTATTAATCTGTATAAGAGAAAAAGCTTCAGAATGATTAGTAATTGGAAAGGATATTGGACCAATCATGAGGATATGTTTTGAGAGTATAACTGTTAAAAATATTGACCATGTATTTTTGGCATCTGTTCATTTTGATATGTGGAAATTATAGAAAGATACATTATAAAATAGGACATCTCGGTTAAATGACAGGACATTTTTCAGCAATTCCTATTGCAAAATATCATTGTATTTTTTTCCAAAACATGATTCCACCCAAGCTTGCTATTTGTTCTCACAGCAACCCACTCTCCCTATTGGAAAATTTCACAGTTTACTCCAATCATAGTTGCTTATTTTCCAGTTCTTTCATTGTGCCAAAAAAAAAATCTTTTAAACCACAGTTTTGTTTCATTTAATTCTCTTTCAATCTGGAATATTCTTCCCAATGTTGATAAAATTATATTTAGTAATAGTTGTAGTTGATTTGAACTAATGCTGTTTGTTTCAGTCTTCACTAGATGTATGTTATTCTTACTGCCTTGGAATAGATATGACAATTTGACGAGAGATACGAAACTTAGCAAAGTCAGGACAGGACTTAAGATGCAGCAGATAGAGCCACAAACTGGACTGTTTGAATTCTGTCTGATTCCAACTTGATTCCTAGCTACTCCACTTATGATACAACTTCCTGCTAATGTGCCTGGGTGGCAGCCTATGATTGTTCATGTACTTGAGTTCCTGTCACCCACAGAGTGAGCCCAGTGGAATTCTGGGATTCTAGATTTGGCCTGACTTAGCCCTGCCCTTGTGGGTATTTGGGGAGTGAATCAGCACTGAAAGATATCTTTCTCTCTCCTTTCTATTTATGTCCTGTGTATGTATATGCAATTTCCAAGCAAATGAAAACAAATAAAATAAACACTTAAGAAAAAAAAATTCTAGTCACACATGTGTAGGAGAACCAGGATTCCAACTTAGGCATTCAGACTCCAGGGAAAAACATCCAGTCTGGTGTAGAAGTTTCTGGCTCCCACATTTGTTCAGTCTCTGCTCAAATGTTCCTTTGTCAGAGACATTCTAAACCTCAGACCCTTTTCCTCTCAAAGTGATTGATATTCTTATTATGTCTTCCTTTTTATTTATAAATGGTATTTCCATCCATCTCCTTTTATTTATACATTTGTCTTATCTTCCTCTATCAGAAGGTGAGCCACAGGAGACATTTGAACTCAATTATTTTGTAATCAATTGCATTTCAATTACAGTATTTGACTATATTTAATGATATCTGACTATTATTTGTTATGGTGCTTGTCAAATAATTTTTTGGGATAACTATATGGTCAGTATTATTGCATCACTTTCACAAAACTAAACTTTAAAATGAGAAATCATCATTTACAGACATATGGTGATACCTTAGTGATAATTATAGAACATTTCAAAATGGGTTTATGTAGTCTGAAACACTGTTCATTTTAACCCTTCCAATATGTGCTTCCTGATATATTTATTTTTGCCTGTTAACTTGACCTGGCAGATTATTTTGTACATGACTTTTTTTCACATGCATATGTAACCATTTCTGTCATTCTTTGTCTTCATTCCTGTTTATTGGTTTCCTCAGTTTTGCATTCTGATATTTCCTATATTTTTGTGACTGCACTGAAACATTAAGTTTACCTAAGTTGGTTCCTGTCCTAGCTCCCAATAATGACAGAAGTGTTTGAAAAGCTTTGCATCTGTAAATAGAGGATAAAGCACAGAATCGGATGCATCTCATTATCTCTTATGATGAAACTGACAGTGGCTTTCAGTACTTTGGGGTCAGTGTCTGCAAATTATAAGCTTCATAGTGAAAGTCACAGCCTCCATAGGGAAAGGACAGAAATGCATTGGTTCAAAAAGACGTTGAATGATGATTAGGAGTGAGGAGTAGCCTTGGTGGTCATGGCTGTTGTTTATATTGAATTGCTACTTTAATTTTACGTATTTATGAGATATAGTATTATAATCTCATGATATGACAAATGTGTGCAATTGTTTTAGTTCCTATCTTCTTATAGTCTCCTCCAAAATTTCTTTCTTTCACCATAAGTTTCCTTGAAGAAGGTCAGTCACTCTGCACTGTGGAGGGAGCAGTACAATAATGATCACCTTGCATTAGCATCGGGCTGAACCCCCTGAACTGGGACTGGGACAGCACCTGCCTTAACAGCAGCTATAAACCAGGAAGCAGAGGTGGCACACCAGAGTGTTGGTCTCCCACTCAGTTTCTCACACATTACTCAAATGTTCATACCGTTTATGTTTCCAACACAGGTTCTGTCCATTTTTGTAGTGTACCGCAGCGTGACAGTGAGAATTAACATAGCCTTTGCAGTGCTAGCTCGGCCGTTGATTTGTCTGGACTGCCGCTGCTCCCTCTGATCTGCACTGCAGCTGCCTGTGGCTTCTGCCAGTGATGTCAGGTGGGAAAAGAGAGTTTCCGGTTCTAGGGGCCAGCCACTGGTTGCGGTCTCCTCTCCTTGCTGGACCATAAATCCATGTGCTTCACTAGAAATCATGATAAATGAAATCATCATTTTAAGAGATGCATTTTATTTTTATTTGAAAAGTAGAGTTGCACAGACAGAAGAGACTCAGAGAGAGATCTTACATTTGTTGATTCATTTTCCTAGTGCTTGCAATAGCCAGAGCTGAGCCTATCCGAATCCAGGAGCCAGCTGCTGCTTCTGGCTCTCTCATTTTGGGCTAGGGGCCCAAGAACTTGGGACACCCTCTACTTCTTTCCCAGAGCACGAGCAGGGAGTTGGATCAGAGGTGGAGCAGCAGAGATATAAATACACACCCACTGGGTTTCAGGCACCACAGGTGGAGGTTTGGCTTGCTACAGCATGGTATTAACCCTCAAATGAACATCTTAAGATGTTATCTTGCATTCTGCGGTAATTACCATTATTTTCCATATGTCAAAAGAAAATCAATTATAGTTTAAATTCAGTGAACTCATGACTTTAATTTTTAAAGTACAAGATTCAGTAAGCACTAAGGAATCTGTCTTAATTTTATTTTGTTTTTCCACACTAGAGCACCAAGAAATGGCAATTTGCAAGATGAATGTCTAATATTATCTTGCATAGGTTTCAAAGAGAAAAATAATTAAATTTTAACTATAATTGTGGAAGAAAATCAACAAAATATGGTCTTGGGAACCTCAGTGTGGCACATGCCAGGCTTAGAACCTGTGCTAGCCCTGTCAATAAAACCTGGCTGTCACAGAAAGTTAACAGGAACTTGTCTGAGCTTGGGTAGACTGTATGGTGCACATGTCAAACGTTCAGGGAAAATCAAGTTTGAACAAGCAGTCACTTAGATGGAAGTGAACACTGACCACATCTGGTTGAGGAAATATGCATTTAAAGTAAAATCAAGGATTGTAATTGAACTTCTAAAGAGGCTGGTAGAGGCCTTAACTTTGGTGTGTCCCAGGGGCTCAGCATTTCAGATAGCAAAGCAGAGCACAACATCAGTCTTCCTGTTAACTCTAGTGGGAAAACATTTATGTTATTAAATCCTATCTAAAGAGACATAACAGCAACAGAAATTCACAACACCTCACAGTTTTTGAACATCTTCTCAGAGGACATCTTAGGATGATGGAAGACATTTCTAAGTGCCTCTCTGTGCCTATGCAATCCCTTTCCCCCGTATTAATGTAAGGCGTCACTTTATGCATAAATGAAATACTATAATCAATGTCCATTGGCCTAACTGAATACGTTCCAAATGAGGAAGAAGCTGAATAAGGAATCCTTATCATCCATCTTTAGCTTTGTATCTATCCCAGCATTACTTATGTCGACGAGAATATTGAAAGTATTTATTGAACTGATTTATTGAGCAAAAGTTCTTTAATCTTATGTTTGAAATCTAATCCTTGGCTATACTGTATCCTGTGTTGTAATTTATTTCATATGCAACTGGGAAATGTTTTCCCTCTGGTTAAATATTTCTTATATTACCCTTCAGCACATCTGGGATGTAACAGTAATCTACTCATTTCCTAAATTTAAAAATAATCTCAGATCTCTGTTCAGTTTTTGTGTTCCTCTGTAAATTCAGTATGCTAATCTGGACACTCATTGTAGCCTGTGGAGATTTCTGTTTTAAAGATCATCTAATTACATTTTATTTGGGAGAGAGAGATCGTTCAGCCATTATTTCAACTTTCTAAGAACACACAACAGTTAGAGCTGGACTAGGCTGAAGCCAGGAGCCTGGAATTTCATCAGATCTCTCATAAGAGTGGTACAGACCAACTACTTGAACTGTTACTTTCTGCCTTTCCAAGGCAGGAAGTTGGATGGAAGTGGAGTTGAACCTCGAGCCAGGCACGATACGGAATGTGGAATCACCAGCAGCTAGATGCCCGTCCTTCAGCCCTCTAACTCTGATTGATGAAGTGTCCATGTTCCATCTGAGTTCTCTTATTTCATGCATGTCAGTTTTCCTTTCCGTTCAGTTATGTTATCATCCCTTAGCCACAACTTCTTTCACTGTATTTTTTTATTTTTCCATTGTTGCCACCAAATGAAATTTAATTGTCCCAGACTAATATTCAAAATACTTTGATTTTTTTAAGATTTATTTTTATTATTTTTTATTGGAAAGGCGGATATACAGAGAGGAGATACAGAGAGGAAGATCTTCCGTCCGATGATTCACTCCCCAAGTGAGCGCAACGGGCCGATGCTATGCCAGTCCGAAGCCAGGAGCCTCTTCTGGGTCTCCCACGCGGGTGCAGGGTCCCAAAGCTTTGGGCCGTCCTCGACTGCTTTCCCGGGCCACAGGCAGGGAGCTGGAAGGGAAGCGGGGCTGCCGGGATTAGAACCGGTGCCCATATGGGATCCTGGGCGTGCAAGGCGAGGACCTTAACCACTTGCGCCATCGCGCAGGGCCCAAGATTAGTATTCTTTAATTTTTCAATATGGCATATCACATTTATTGACTCATGTGTGTGGGATCAGTCCTGCTTGCCAGGGATCCGTTCCAATTGGACTTGATGCATGATCTTTCTGATGTGTTGTTGGATTTGATTGAAGAATATATTGTTGAGAAATGTTGTGTCTATGTTCATCAGGGATATTTATATCCTGTTTTATTTTTTGTTGTATCTTTTTCTGATTGTAATGAAGGTGATGAAGATTTGGGAGGATTCCCATTCTGTAGACTGTTTTGAATATTTTGAGAAGGATTAGAAAGAGTTCTTTCCTTAAATGTTTGGAAGAATTCAGCAGTAAAGTTATCCAGTCCTAGGATTTTCTTTGTTGGGAAGCGCTTTACACCAACTCAATCTCCATCTTAGCTATTGGTCTGTTTACATTTGCTGTGTCTTCATAAATCAGTTTTGGGGGATTGTACATGTCTATCAATCTGTTTATTTCTTTTAGATTTTCAATTTTTGGCATACACCTGTTTGTAGTAATTATCATTTAAACAAATTTCTGCTTTTAATAAACTTTATTTAAAAAGTAAGGAGATTTTAGGCATTTGGGCCACATTCAGAAATGGAGTGGTCAGAGAGGGGAATGGTGGGAGAGATAAATGTTATATATAGCCTTCTACTCTGTCTGTGGGAAGAGGGAGACAGCCATTCTGCATCACTTGTTTTGATATGAGCCATTTCCCACTCAAAGATTTTTGACACTTAATCTTAAAGGCTGCTGAAGTATATAGACTTGTCATATCTGCTATAGTTATTTCCTGCTGATTAGTGACTTAAGTTTTGCCTATCCTGGGCCTGGAAATCTGTGTTGTCCAATGGCTCTCTCTCACAAGCTAAAGAATTTCCAATTAGTGCTTTGTTCCTATGTCATCATCACTACTGTGAGATGTTGTCTTCTTTGCACAGAAGTCAACAATGGAGGTGTTCTGACTGTGCAACATTTGTGCTAAGGCCAGACCCGTAGGCTCTGGTCCCTGAATTTGGAGATCCTAATGTGTGTGAGGCCCACCACACCTGTTGGAGATGCAGCCCAGCCCAGCCCAGCCCAATCCCAGCTTACTCTCACACACATTATCAGGTGCAGTGACCTGGTCAAGGAACAGCCAGGGTCCCAGTTCTCTAGGCTCCCCTTATTGGCATACCCCAAGCTCTGGTTCTTGAGCCATCATTTTTTGCAGTGGACTGGCCTGGAGAGGTCTGTGAAGCCAGCTTTGTCAGCACCTAGAGACCTCATTGGGCTCTATCCTGGTCTGACTTCCAGTTTAGTACATGGGCTGCACTACAGTGGGTGCCAGTGAGGACTGTTGTCTGCCCCTGTGGGGACTGGTAGGATACATATTTGTGTGTGATATATACTATAACAGCTCTTTTTGTTGTTGCTGCTGATTTCATTAATTTGAATCTCCCCTCGTCCCCCTTTTCTAATGGTCTTATCTATTATTTCATAAAATAAAATGTTTGGATTTGTTTATTTCTTATCAAATTTTAATTATTTTCAACCTACTATTTTTGAGTTTGCTTTTTCTTACTTTTTAAAAGTTTTTACACTTGATTTTAGCTAAAAGACTGATAATCGATATTTTTCTAGGTTTTTGAGATACATCATCAAATAATTTACTTGATTTCTTTGTTAGTTCTTGACAGAGTCACTAGTTGTTATAAAGTTCCCTCTCAACACTGCTTTTGCTATATCTTATAAGTCTTGGAGTGTTGTGTTGTCATCTTCACTTATTTCTAGGAAATTTTTGATTTCTGTTTTCATGTTTTGTATGACTCTTCATTCAGGGGCATGTTGTTCAGATTCCTTATGTTTGCATATTAATTTCCACCTTCATTGCATTGTGATTAGAAAAGATATATAGTACACTTTCTTGATACTTTCTTTATATCATGACATGTGGTTTATACCAGAAAAAGTGGCATGCATTGAAGAGCAGAATGTACATCCTACAACTATGGGATGAAATGTTCTATGGATAGCAATCATCTATTTGTTTATAGATTCAGAGTAGTGTAGATTAGCTCTATCGTTTCTTTGTCTTGCTGATTCCATTGCTGATCATGGGATGTGGAAGTCCTGCATTGTTGTTTATTGAACTCTGGGTCTCTTTTAGATCCATCAGAACCTGTTTTAAATCCTGCTTAAATTCTGTTGAATTGATTCTTTAATCATTGCATAATGCCATTGTTTGACTCTTAATAGTTTCTGTATTAAGGTCTATTTTGTTTAATATTAGGATAGCTACACCTGCTCATTTTTGTTTTTCATTAACATGTAGCATCTTTTTTGATCCTTTCACTTTTGGTCTATGTGCATTTTTGTTGGTGAGATATTTTCTTTGTAGGCAACAAACAAATGGGTCTTGAGGGGCCATTTTTTCCTTGGAATGAGATGCCTGGTCTCAAACCTTCAAGGCAGAACATGGACAGACAGCAAGCTTTTGGGACACCTCTGCTATCCAAGGATGAGGCAGGTCAGTGGTGCTAATCATGCATCCCTGCTCCCTGTGACTGTGGTGTCCTTGTGTACATAATTGAGGTTGGGCACAGCTGTGTCTCTGGGAAGTCATATGTCAGAGGCAGAGTTTCCTGCTCATACTGAGGACTGAACAGATCCCGCACATGCAGTCCATGGGCCTGTGTTGATGGGGAGTGCAGGCACTGTGGGGTAACCCCAGGCATTGATCACCTTGGCAGACAGGGGTGAGGCTGTGAGAATGCCAGATGGTGTGATGATAGCCCCCATCCTCCTTCATGATAGCAATAGAGTAGATCTACCATGCCCAACTTGGGTGAACCCTGAACTCTTGTTCCATCCTCAAATATTCCCATTCTCAAGTACAGCAGATCTCTGGCTGCAGCCAACACACACCTTGGTATATCCACTGGAAGGGCAGGCACCCCACTAAGATGAAGAGGCAAGTTTCGAAGATAAAAACTATCATGAGAGGAGAACCAAAAAATGTTTCCAAAGATGCCTATAAAATTACAGAAATACAAAGACATGAACAAGGAATACAATGACTCCCTCAAAAGAACACAACAATACTTCAGCACTAGAATGTGCAGACTGAGGGATGAAAAGCCTGAAAACAAAGTCAGATGATCTGGCATGGGGTTACGGAACAACCCACAGAAACAAACACATGGATGGAAAATGTTGGGAGATAGAGAAATCAAACTGAAGTACTAGAGATTTTGAATTCAATAGGTCAAGTTAAAAATTAAAAAAAAAAAGAAAGCATTAACCACTGAGTTGATGTGAATGGAGGAAAAAAAAATATCTGAGCTAGAAGACAAATCCTTGGGAATATATCTGTCTGACAAAAAAGAGAGAGAGGTTAGAGAAACTGAAAATAGTGTTCAAGATTTGTGGGATGCCATGACGCCTATGTATTGTGCGAAGACAGACTGGATTAGAAACCACATCCAGTGAAATAACAGCAGAGAACTTTCCTAATTTGGAGAGAGGTGGGACATCAAATACAGAAAACACCACACACAGCTCCTGAGAAAACATGGTGAGAAAAGATCTCTAGCACAACACTTTATAGTCAAACTTTTCAATTCTAAATTGTGCATGAGAGAAACTCCAGCAAATCCCCAATTAGACCAACAACCAATTCCTTATCAGAAATCCTACAGGTTAGGAGAGAATGGAGAAACGTGGACCAAATCCTAAAAGGCGGAAAGCAAAACCCATCCACCCAGAATGTGTACCCTGAAAAGCTGTCCTTTATAAACAACAGTGAGGTAAAAACATCCCAAAGCAAGTAGAAACTGGAAGAACTTGTCACCACTTGTCCAGCTTTACAGATGAAACTTAAGGACGTGTTACGCACAAAAGCAAAGAATGATGCCAATCATCACAAAATAATGTAAAAGCAGAAGATAAAAGAAATCCTAACCATATAATCGGAAGATCTATGGGAAAAGTCATGACCTATCGGTATTAACCTTGAATGTGAATGGTCTAAATTCTCCAATTAAAATATACAGACTGGCTAACCTAATATGTCACCAGGCTAGCTCCCCATTTGGGTAATTAAAAAAAAAAAAAAACAGAATGCTAATGACTGATTGTCAGCTATTAGAAAATCTGGGGGTCATGTTGTGGAGGGGTTTCTTACCCACTCAAAGTCAATTTTTCTCGAAAAGCACTGAATACCCACAAGAAAGATCAGGGGGAAGGTGAAGGAACCATGGAGCTTTTTCTTGGGATGATTTTCCCTTCCCTTTGGAATGGGAAAAAATGGATACTATAGAAAGGCTCAAAGCCGCTGCCTGTGCTACACCGCACAGCCTCAATGAGGGTACGGAGCAGACCAGCAGCTGTCACCGCATGCTTAGGACAGAGGTGAGATACATGGCGGCTGAGGGCAGAAGCAGACGACCAAATAGGGAGGGGGCAAGGCCAGCATCCAGCAGAAAGACCTCCCTGAGCTCCAGCTCTCCGGTAGTGAGATCATCGCCTCTCAGCTCCAAATCCACCCTTGCTTGTCCTGAATCACACACTGACGTGTGCTTTGCTTCTTTCCCCCAGAGAGCACTGCAGTGGGAAGGGCCCTCTCTCCTTGCTCTGTGTGTTCTGCTCCTTTTTGTTGTAGGTGATGAAGGGCAACTGGAAAATGCTGGTGGCACTTGTCCAGGGAGTCCCAAGGGCATCTGCCAGGGTCTTGAAGGAGTGCCCTCCTTACAATCACCCTGGCTTCCTTCTGGGGGGCTACTTCAGTATGACCCCCCAAAAGCAGCTTTGTGCTGCCTCTGTGAGAGCCCCAGACAGTGCCCCAGGGTGTCTCACAGCACACTCCCATCTGCTCATGTCTGCCCAGAGATTCCCTGATGAGCACAGGCCTGCCAGTTTCCCAATACATTCAACCACACACCCTTGTGGTTGTCAGCTTGACATCTTCCTGTTGAATTACCACCACACTCACTTAACTCTTAAAGAAAAATAATCCTTACATGTTCACTCCGGCCCCTGGTTCCCTGCCATCACTCTAAAATCATCAGTCCTCACTGTGGAGGTTTTCAGCTTCCCAGCCTGACTGCGCTTTTCAAACCAAGTGCATCAGGACACCGGCTATGGATCAGCTCTGAGCAAGCATAATTCAGCAAACACACGTGGGTGTCCCAAACACTCCTAAATTCTGTTCTCTGTAACCCGCGTCTTCCTCTTAGCAGAAGTTACATTTCTTTTATTCCCATGAAGTGTTGAATGCCTTATAAGTCATTTTCCCCATCATGATGACTTGATTTTCTTTTAAAAAATAATTGTAGGTCTATATTCATTTTTACTTAAAAGGTTGGGAGATAGATGCAGGCAGAAAGAGAAATCTTGCATCCATTGATTTCTGCTCCAAAGACGCAACAGCCAGGGCTCTGCCGGACCAGGGACTGAATTTCTCCTACTTGGATGATAAGGATACAAGGGCTTGGGCAGTCACTGCTGCCTCCAGGGGAAAATAAGAAGTTGGAATTGGAAATGAAGCTGGGATTTGAACCCATATGCGCTGATATGGCATGTGGGTGTCCAAAAAGTGTTTTTTGTTTTGTTTCGTTTCGTTTTAAAAGAAATTATCAGTCGTATTTGATACGGGGCAAAGAGACAGAGGCAGCCTTTCATCTGCTAGCTCAGAATTTGTGCTAATTGCTATTCCGAGAAATACACTTTGAAACTAGATCTGAAATTGATTTGAACATTTTGGATTGAGCTTGAAGGATCACGCAGGATCGTTTATTAATTCCTTGCCTCTCACCAAATTGCCTGCCTCCATCCCTAAATTGACAGTAGAGGGCGCTGGAGGGATACTGTCGGGAGATGGGGCTTTTGTCCTGGACATGCTTTGCTTTTGCTCCGGGGATCTGCTTGACACTGAGACTCAGAGCCAATGCTTGGTGGATTTTAACTGCACTGTCACAGCTGCTTTCACAGCCCAGCTGGCTTTCCTGGTGGTGCTGCAGCACCACTCACAGGCAGCTTCCCAGCAAACAATATAGCCCAAGACCGTCTGCTCGGCCATAGGTAGTTTGTTACGTCTCCTCCTCAAAATACCCTACCCAGCTTCCTCGAGGCAAGCCCAATGCTTTTCCCTGAAGCAGCATTTGGGTGGGCTCCATGGGTTCCCCCCAAAGAGATATTTATGGTGTCTTCATTGTTAGTCCAGCTGGTTTGCCCTCGGCTGGACTAACATGCCCACAGCGCTTTCCTGATGCTGCAGGCTCTGTGCTCAGTCCTCCAGGCGCGGGGATGCGCTCCTCTGCTCCGCAGCTCACTACTCAGGTGGGTTATGGATGCCTCCTGTGTACCTTCCAGCAAGTTCGCCTAGGGCAGATCCCTAGCAGACGTCTTCAGTATCCTGAAACGAGGTTTGCTTCTCACCTAACATGCCCTCTACTGGAGCGATCCCCTTCAAACCGCTCCTGGCTCCGAGTTTCCTGTGCACCGACCTCATCACGCAAGTACTGCAGTGCCAACGGCAGCAAACTCTAGCAGTCTTCTCTACTCGGTGGGCTGCGATCACACTGCCCCGGGTATCACTGAGTACCAGTCTCTTGAAAAACCAAATTCTCAGTGTCTGTTTCACTCATGCACATACAACTTCGTAACCCAAGGATATATTTTGGAAATTTTTTTTTACAATCTTATAACTTTCAATTATCTGTACATAGCTATCATTTCTTAATTTTTTTAACCAGCTGTTATACAGGCGATACTTAATTTTTGTGAAGAAAGAGCCCCTTGCTTAGGACAGCTAGACTCAGAGAAACAGATGGCCATGCCAACTTTGTCCTGCTACTTGAATTACTATGGAACAGACGATGGTATCAGTGGGGAACCTGGAAAACGTGCATGGAGACCTTGGGTAAGGCACGTGCAAAGGCAGGCAGGAGCCAAAGCCACAGCTGAAGCCAACGTTGCAGTATCAACACAGATGAAGGCTGGAGCTGTCGGAAATCTGAGACGTGCAGCCGTGCAAGAACCAACCAGAGCTCCGATGAAACCGACGCTGAGAACATGCGTTGTCCAAACTGACTCACACTGACCGCGGCCGTGGACGTTGGAGCAACAGAGATTCGGGAAGCTTCGCGGAGCCGTTCTTGCACCTGGAACGTTTCTCAGCAACGAACACTCTTACTATCCCCACTTCACAAGCCCCGGAGGAGCCCACAATGTCACATTCTGGATAAACTGGAACCCTAATGTCACTCTACCTAGGCCCCCGTTAGTCTCCCCGGAAACTACAGGAGTAAAAGGCCACACAGATGTGGTTACTGCAGCTCCCATGCTCACTCTAGCTTCCTTGTAAACTGCCACCTAAAATATTTGTAACCTGTATCTGTCAGTCTAACTGAAACATATTGTGAACCGTGGAGCTAGTGAAAATTTTTTTGGTGTCTGTATTTTTAAAAAGAAATAGGAACAACAACCTTTAATAATGCATTTTATTTAGTCCAATATATTTAAAATATGATCATTTCAATAAATTATATGGACTTTCTGTGCTATTTCATGTTAATTTATTCAGTGTGCATTTTATACATACATAACACAAATGAGATTAATTCAACATGTTCTAGACAATGAAATTGAAAAACTTAAATTGATACATCATTTCTTTAATCCATCTCCTATTTTTTTTTAAAAAAAGATGTAGTTTATTTTTATTGGGAAGGCAGCTACACAGAGAGGAGGAGAGACAGAGAAGATCTTCAGTCCATTGATTCACTCCCCAAGTGGTTGCAATGCCAGAGCTGAGCCAATCTGAAGCCAGGAACCAGCAACCAGGAACCAGGAACCTCTTCTGGTTCTCCCACGTGGGTCAGGGTCCTAAGGCTTTTTGCAATCTTTGGCAGCTTTCCCAGGCCACAAGCAGGGAGCTGGATGGGAAGCAGGACTGCTGAGATTAGAACCAGCTACCATGTGGGATCCCAGTGCATGCAAGGCAAACACTTCAGCTGCTAAGCTACTGTGCTGGGCCCCCTGTGCTTTTTTTACTGCATATTTAGTGTGCATTTTACATTACAATTAAACATCAAATAGATTAAATGTGTTTCAAGTGTGCAATGGCCAGATGTGCTTAATTTCACCAAAGTTAGATTGGTGTAAAGGAATTAGCAATCTGACTCACTTTAACATATCTGACAAAAACACATTGAGTAAATGTGATATCACTGCCATGAGTCATTGTGAAATGCAACCTTTGTTACACATTAAATGACAGCAGACAGGTGGCTTTCTGTTGTTATTTCAGATAAAATTGAACAGAGTGATTAAAATCAGGCCGTTCACACAAGGAACACATGGAGCACATAGTTATGGAATAGATGAGAAGGTAATCACATTACAAATGTCGGAATAAGAGCGTTTCACCCACATTGTCCCCTATGATCCCCATGCAATCCCTGTGAGCCGAGTGAGGCCGACGCCTGCGCTTCGTCTTCAGGACAAAACCTTCAAAGCCCCTGGAGAGGGCAGACGCACAGTGCGGGTGCAGTGTGGGACTAACCACGCCATGCCTTCAATTGTGGCTCACTTAGTTCCAGGGTCGTGTGGATGATGACACGCCAAGCATCCCCTCAGGCATTGTATAGAAATAAGCTAGTTCACTTAAGATTGTCTTAATAAACTGCTTTTATAGAAAAAAAACAAAAATGCCCTGATTCCTTTGAAGGGCAGAGACACATAGGGTGAGGGAGAGATGAGGGGAAGAGAGAGAATCCTGCATTCTTGGTCCACAAAGGGCAGCAGCGGGCAGAGCTGTGACAAGCAGAGGACAGGAGCCTGCGCAGTTCTCTGGGTCTCCCTCATGGGGCTGGAGGCCCAAGGACTTGAGCCATCCCGCCCAGCCTTCTGACGCACACTGGCAGGGAGCTGGACTGCAAGGAAAACAGCTGGGACTGGAACTGACGCCCCCATTGGGTGCTGGCATCACAGGCAGAAGCCATGCCACAAGCTGGCACCAGTAGATTGGCATTTAAGATACCTTTTGATATTTCCTGACAGCCTGATTCATACTACATATACACACGCATGTATATGACATGTATCGTAGATTATATAATATATAAAGAAAAAAGTGCCAAGGTGTCTGCATTAGGTATGAAGGCATGTTCATGACAATGAGATTTCATGATACTTAACATCAAAATAAAAATTATCTTCTCATAGCCTGGCAGGGACCTGTCTTCTGGCCCTGTATCTCAAACAGTCCAGTAAGAACTCAGCTCCAATCCCAGCTACTCAGCTTCCTCAGTAGCTCAAGCTAATGCACCTGGGGAAGCAGGGAGTGACGGCCCACGTGTTTGCTTTCATGTGGGAGACCATCATGGATTACCACACCCCTGGTTTCCACCTGGCCCAGCCCTGGCTGTGGTAAGCATTGGTGAGTGAACCAGTGGATGGAAGATCTGTCTCTCTGCCTCTCCCTCCCTCTCCCCTCTCTCTCACTCAGCCCTGTAAATACATGCATGGATTAAAAAGGAGACGTGAGAGTTGGCTGGCCAGACTGCCTGTGTTTTAGGGCACGTCAGACTGGGTTACTTGCCCGGGGTCACACAGTTTCAGAGTGCTCTGAGAAAGAGCATGAGCTGAGACCTGCACTGTGGCATAGCAAGTTAAATAGCATCCTGTAGTGCTAGCGTCTAATATGGACATTGGTTCTAGTTCTGGCTTCTCCACATTTGATCCAGCTACCTGTTAATGGCCTGGAAAAGCAGCAGGAGTTAGTCCAAATGCCTGGGCCTTTGTGCCCGTGTGGGAGATCCGGAAGATGCTTTTGACTCCTGACTTTTGCGCGGCTCAGCTCTATGCTGAAGCCATTCAGGGAGTGAACAAATAAGATCTCTCTCTCTGTCTCTCTGTGCCTCTGCCCCATCTCTGTGTAATTCTGTCTTTCAATTAAATACATGGAGCTTTTTTTAAAAAAGAAACGGATTAGAGACTTATTCCGAATTTTAGTTTGTTTTTATTAATTTTATACCACTTTTTGTTGATATTAAACTTGGAATAAAATAGAAAGATAGATTGAAAGTGTGTGTAGGTCTTAGGAGAGAACATAAGTTTGACTAACAGACCTTCATCTGATTTTTAGGGGATGCAGATCAGGTAAGAGAAAGCAATAAACTTTTGAATTTTGAAGTAGAATGATGAATGATAACTATCTTTACAGAGTGAAGACAGTCACACATTTAGTGGCTTCAGGTTGAAGTCTTGTCCTGCCATAGAACCCAGGATGCCTGGCGATGTCCATGCTTTTGCTACATTGGTCATGCTTAAAAATATACTATGGACTGAAAAGCTGCCTACACAGCCACAGAGAAGCTCCCCAAGCCCTGTGACATATCTCTGCAGAGTTACACATTTCCAATCTTCAGAAGAGAAAAAGCATCACGTTTGTGGTTTTTTTGTTTTGTTTTTTACTTTGTCTCTTTTCCTGAACTGTAAACCTGGTGTCATGAAAAGGCTGGTCTTGGCCGCCCGGAGCCCAGTAGGTAGATAACGTTAGAAGACATGGATGTCCCTGGGAAGGGAGAACTGAACCCAGCAGTGAGGGGAAGACCCTGCCGGTGGGCTCAGGGCTGGCTGCAAGCATGATGCTGTCCACACTAACCGTGCTGGCGTGGGCATTCACACAGGCTCTGCTGCTCTGCGCAGCGAAGAGGCTGCCTTTTTGGAGAAATCGGGGGGATCTGGGGGCCCGTAGAGACACCGACGCTTTATGACTATGACCAAATGAAAGAACAACATTGAAATGTTCTGCTTAGGGACATAGATTCCAGTGAGTGTATGCATATGTGCTTTTTCCTAAGTAGTAATTAATGCAAATTCAAGAATCTGCAGACACTAAGCCCAGTGCTCTAACCAAACAGGAATGCAACGTAGCCGAAAACTCACGGGAAGCACGTAGAGCCCTCCAGGAGAAGCTGCCGCTGCAGGAGGGGCAGGGCGTTTTACGAGGCAATATGAAATTCCAAAGAGGAGCTTGGAAGCTACTGCTGACAGCTCAGTTCACCCTGGGAGTAAGAACTCAAGGGATTTACCAGGGAAGTAGGAAGACAGAACAGTAAAACCCACAAACAAGGCAAACCGTTAGGAAATGAGACACATTGAAGAATACCTACGAAGAAATATGTGAGCAAATACAGAATGACTGCATAAGATTACATAAAAAGCTTTTGTACATGGCTTTCACACAGTTGTCATAAAACTGAAAAAACGGAAGCTAGGTTTTTATGGCGTCACCCGAGCGTTGCTCAGGTGAGCCTCACGGAGGGTATGTTCTGAGGTCATTGGCTGTATCTTTCTGTGTATTTCAGTGAAACTTGCCAAATACATTTGATTGATTGTGCTGTTTTATAAATCAGAATTAATGCATCAGGAATGTTTCTACTAGTTTGTGAGATATTTATGTTGTGAATTTCAACTACAATTTGGATTTGTATCTCCATTTACCATGGCAAACTCACTAGCTTCTTATCTGAGTAAAATATATGAAAACAGGGTTACTTCATATTTATTTAGATTACAGGTATATCTCTCTAATATCTTTAATTTTAAGTGGTGTCTCATTCTAAAATAGATTTGCTTTTTTATTTTATTTTTTATTGCATTTAATTTTTTTAAAAGATTTATTTTTATTATTTTTTTAATTGGAAAGGCGGATATACAGAGAGGAGAGACAGAGAGGAAGATCTTCCGTCCGATGATTCACTCCCCAAGTGAGCGCAACGGGTCGATACTATGCCGATCCGAAGCCAGGAGCCTCTTCCGGGTCTCCCACACGGGTGCAGGGTCCCAAAGCCTTGGGCCGTCCTCAACTGCCTTCTTAGGCCACAGGCAGGGAGCTGGAGGGATTAGAATTGGTGCCCATATGGGATCCCGGGCATGCAAGGTGAGGACCTTAACCACTGTGCCATCGCCCTATTGCATTTAATTTTATAACACCGTTTCATAGGCTCTGATGTTCCCCATTCCCTCCTCTTGCCCTCCCCCCGTGGTGGATTGCTCCACCCTATTGCAGTATTACAGATCAAATCCAGTCTTGTTTCTTTCAATGCAAGCAAGTGCCTTGCATAGAGTTCAGTATCTTGTTGCCCAGCTGAATTCAACAGATTCTTGAGGAGACCAACTCTGGTCTGGAGACAGAGCTGGCAGATTATCGTTCCGACCAATTAAATGCCATAACATAACATCAACAACAGTTTCCAACATTATGGGGTTAATAAACAATGTAATGCTACATTTCACTGGCACCCTTTTACAAATTGACAGCATTACTTAAGGCAAACTTTATTATAATCTGATCTTATATTTTATTATTAAATATTAGTTCTATTTTTCATTATAATTGTTGTTAAAAATTGTGGTCTTTCATGTTGTTATTTTATATTTATGTCAACTCTTCACTCTTTTATGCCTCGTTTCTCAAGTTTTTTTTCTCCCTAATAGTTGCTATTTCTAATTTCTTCATCAGCTTTAGTTGTAAGGTTTTGGTTTTATTATTTACTGTCATTCATTTATACTTTTGACTTTCCAGTATCTGATTCTGCTTAGCTTGACTTTTAGACTTGGTCTTACACATTTATCATTATCATTATCATTATCATTATCATTATCATTATCATTATCATTATCATTATCACTACTAATACTATAGCTTGGCCATTGGTGGTGTGACCTGTATCTTAACCTGTTGCTGCGTTGCTTCTTCCTGCACTGTGGTTGCCCACGATCACATCCATGGAGATGCCTGGACCGTTGATGAGGATAAGTTCTTGCCACCCGAGCTGACTCTGGATTTCCTTTCTCCCAACACTGTGCCACCTCTGACATCCCTGCTCCTCTCTCCAGCCCCTGCACTCACTGATCTCTGGCAGGAGTCCCTGACCTAAAAATGAAAAGGAAATGGACTCTCTTCTGTTTAAGTCTTCTCCTCTTCCTTCTCTATTCTTGCTCCTCCTCCTCCTTCTTTCCACTTTTTCAAATTCAAACTGATAGAAGCACAAAACTTAAGTGTGTTTCTAACGTTTATTTTTCTGTAGCAAAATCCTTCTAGAAGTATCAGTCATATTGATGGAGCTTAGGTATGTTTTCCTTGCTATCTGTATGCTGTACTGCCCAATAATTCCAACAGTTGTTTAAAGAAATTTATTATAACATTTGAAAAAGTAAATCTCATATAGGCCAAATTTTTCTTAAATTCAAACAGTTTCTTTTTTGCTTTCATTCATCTCCTTTGCGTACTTGGCATAATTTTTCCTTTTATGATTTAGAAATAGAATATTGTGATTCAACAGAAATTATGTGTTCAGTTGTTTTTATATTTCAAGAACTGTTGACATATCTTTGTGTATGTTGATTTTTTTGTATGATTAATCATGGTTTGGAAATTTTAGTTTCTAAAAATGTCTGCAAATCTTTGCCCGATGATTTCTCTTGTTTTCTATGACAAATACAATCATCATCTAACACTGATATTGTTGAATACGGTCTATATGAGATGAACATAAATGTGCTGTGTTTTTTCTAATCTAGCATAACTAACAGAAAACATGTTAGTCATTTTAACCAAAATACTCTTGTATTTCAGAAGGAGTTATTAACTTCATTTTGGTTTTGATTTTCCCAATTGTTTTCTTCTCAGAATGTAGGCTTAATACTATTTACATTGATTTTATAAATTGCAGTACAGTGCATTCACTGTGTTTGAAACAGTGTTTCTTTGAGGGTTTTTTTTTCTATCACTGATTCATTTATGTACTTATTAATATAGTTAATTATCTCCCCCAAACCAGAAATTTACATGGGTGGTCTCTGAACTTTTAATGCTGGAGTCTCATGAAATCAATATAATTTAACATCATGGTTTTGCTGGGTTTGCAAAGAAACCCAGAAAATACGCAAAGTATAATAAAAAGATGGCTAGTTATAGCATTTACTAGTCAATGAACACTAGAGTCCTGCCAGTAATTCCTGATTTGGGCTCAGAGATAAGACACAGCAAGCAGATCATTGTCCGTGTTGGTCCTGACTCCAGTCCCTCGGGCAAAACGATGTGGAAAATGTCAGCAGTTAGCTCCAAGTGTGAATGGGAAAAACATGGTCTGAAACCTACAAACGTGAGATGCTTCTGTCAGCTGCTTGCCGAGATGCTGACACAGTGCACAGCAGTAAGGGAAAGCAGTGAGGTATGCACTGAGCCCTCTATCATCAGGACCAGGGAACAACAAAGAAAAATTCTTCCAGCCAAATTTGGAACCTGTCAATTTCATCAGCTCATACATTGAAAATGGAGATTCTTACTTTTGTAAACTATAAAAATGATTCCTAAGAATTCCTACTTTGGAAGACCTATCTGCCATCCCTCATCTCTACAGCATCATGCCGTTTCTTCTAGGAAGGAGTATGTTATTTAAATAGAACTAAAATAGTTCACAAAATGTCTGTTACAAAAAAAAAAGTGTGGGATGCCTTTGAATATAGTAGTTTCTTATATTTTGGATTCTGAATTTGTGTTTCAGAACACAGTCCATAGTGGGCAATTAAATGTGATTGGTGGGATTTGCTCTTCTCAGAGTTTTGAAAATCTGATCACCAGCTTTGGTATTTTACATGGTGATGTTATAGCAGTCAAATCAACTCTGGCTTTCAGAACCAAGTCATTTTTCGTCATCCCACACATGGTAAATTTCATGTTGGTTTAGATTTTTTTTTTCTCTGTTTACAACTTACCCGAGGTGGAGGACTTTGTACAGATTTCTATTTTTCTCTTGGAATAATTTGAAAAGACTTAATCTTACCAACTTTAAGCTTTTATTCTTTCAAAATTTATAATTTTTTTCCTTGGCATTAGAATGGTTTTTAATTGGAGTTTTTAAGTCATTTTCCTTTCGTATTTTTTTTTTTGTTGTTGAAATGTGGGTATAAAGATCTCTTGAATAACCATGGCTCTATACTTTTACAGATACCCTTCTTGCTAACAGAGTTTAGACAGCTCATTTTGTAAACTCACTTTCATAATTTCCATACAATCTTTAACCCAGCTGGGAGAACTGTGTTGAAATTGCTCGTTCTAGCTCTTGGTGAGAACAAGAGAACTTGAGCAGTGAAGATGTGGATTCTTTCTCTCTCTCTCTCTCTTATTCAAACAAACAAGCTTAAAAAAAAACTAAGCAAATATCATTCCTTGGAACGCTCTTGCAGGCATGACCAGCCTTGGAACCCTCTTGCAGGCATGACCAGCCTTGGAACCCTCTTGCAGGCGTGACCAGCGACCATTTCATTCCTTGAAGTGTGCTGTTCTCTATTGCATCTATTTGGCATTTGAAAGTTATATCTTGCTTACTTTCTACTTTTGCACAAATAGTTTGTCTATTCAATAATGCAACTTTTTTCTGATTAAAAACCTTTAGAAACCTTTAGAGCTGTTGTGTTACATCACATGTACGTTCGGGTGATCATTCTTACTTTCCATAGACTAGCTACTCATAAGATTTCCCAAAATGGATATATCTCAATATGGACTGAGAGTGTCTGGGGATCACAGACTAGATCCTAGTTCAATGATAGAATAGAAAAAAAAAAGGTAACCATGGCAGAATCAGAGAAAAATGGAAAAAGTATAGTCATTAACAAGTCTATTATAAATTTGATATATCAAAGTTTCAATGTCAGAGCATACGTTCAAGCTCATGCCCGCAGGCCACTTTCGACATTGTGTGTTCACCCCTGTGGATGAGGTAGCTTTTAGAATCTTCACATATCCTATTTAATATAACTTATCATTAAACAGAAAGAAAACCGATCATGGACACATTCCAGTAAGACATTGGACATAAGAACAGTTTTTGATGGAATCTTCCTAGCATGGTAACTCAAACAATGCTGGCCATTGAAAGTCCATGACAAGAAATGTGTAGGTGAGAATGGTTATGAAAAACACTAGGGAAAGTGGAGTATTATAGTCCTAGACTAGACTTGATGTAGTTTCTAAGTGGAATAGTAAAAGCAAATCCAAGCAAGTGAAATAAATCAGGATGGCATTTTGTAGAGGGGAGTGAGATGAACCAGGTTTTACAAAAATAAGTTTGAATCATATTATGTTGGGTCTTGTAGGCTTGGTGCTGGAGTTAGAGCTTTTTTCTAAATGTGGTGAAAACACTTTTTGAAAAGTATTGTTGGAAAGAGTTGAAAGGCATTGTGGCTTCACGATGGATGTGGATTGAAGTCAAGAAGATGTGGATAGGAAAAATAAGGATTGCAAAAATCCAAGTGAGATATTCTTTTGCCTGGGCCACATGAATAATGGGAGCATCAAATGTGTGACATTGACAGCAATTATAGGAGGATTTAAAAAGACAGGCAGGTGCAAAAGAAACAAGCTGTAAAGGCTTTGCCTGTGGGTATCCAGTTTCTTCTACATCACTTATTCGAAAAGGCTATCTTTCTTCCATTGACTTGCTTTGCACCTTAATCAATAATCAATTGGGCATACTTTCCCCTAAGTCTATTTCTTTTTTTCCTCCCATTGAATTATGTAAACACAAGATCTGCTCCTTCATGGACACTGCTGATATCAGGGCTGTGGAGGAGAAAGGGAGAGAGGTAACTGGATTCACAAACTCATTCTATAATATTGACACTGGGTAAAGATACTGTGTAAAATCTCCACTAGGTCCTGCTGAGAAGAGCTGTAAACCTCACGGTGGTAATCTAAATAACACTGCTGCATGTAGCCTTGCTACTGGGTGCTACTAGACTCAACAGATTGTGCTTAGAGAATTGGAGCCCTTCCTGCATCTTCGGGGCAGAGGATGGGAGATCAGACCACGGTCCACGGACTCCAGCAACACTTTCTCTGGAGTGATTAGAAAGCTGCCCTGTTTTTATCATTTGGAGGATGCAGTGGATGTAACACTGTATGCAATAAAGCAGATGTCTCATCTATCTATATCTATCTATCTATCTATATATCTTTACACATAGTTATATTATCTCTATTTCCAAAGAAGCCACATAATCAATACATTCTAGTTAATGGATTTAGTAAATGTACACTTAACTAGGTGAGCATTTCCTCGGGTTTCTATTAAAAAGAAGATCTTTATATATGAAGCTACTGAGTTGTCAAAACTTCTCAGCATTTTCACATATTTAAGCTTGTTATTATTATAGATGTTTCTGAAAAGTTTCATTACAACAAAATTGAAAAAATATGCACTATCCAGTCATGACTTGCATGCATCTTTTTTGTCTATAGAAAAAGAGAAAACTTGGTGCATATGCTTTCATGGATGTATAGGTTAGAGAGAAAAAGTGAATTGCAACAGTGATGGGTCATCCATCCTTTCCTTATCTCCTGAATGAGTTTTGAGTTTCTAAATGAAAAGCAAGGGTTGTGAGATTCACAGGCACGGACAGAGGTGAGATGGGGGGCAGGAAGGCAGCAACAATAGGTGAAAACTGTTCCTTAGCAGTGTGACAGCACACACGTGTACAGATCCAAAATAAACAATGTTTGACTAGTGGAACGTAGCTGAATATCAAACTAAGATGATTTTAAAGCAATAAATATTGGACCTGGCTTTGTGGCACAGCAGTTTAAGCTGCTTTTGACTTAAAAAAAAATAAAGACTGCAATACCTCATAAGCATATACAACATGATGCATTTCACATCAGAAATGGATACAGAACAATCCACTGGCTGAACAAATAAATGGATGTCCTTGAATTTAAATTTCTGGGGAAGCAGTGCCTTCTTTAAATAAGATGAATTCAAAAATTTTATGGAAATGAAATTAAAAGGCAAATTTGTTTTGGTGAAAGATTTTTTAAATGAAATCTATGTTTGGGGATCTCTTCGAACAGTAAATAGAAAATGCATGCTATGTAAAAGCTATGAATGGATTTCAAAATATTTTGTACCAGAATAAACTTTTAATTCCATTTTACCACACTTCTTGTGTAAATATCTTGATCCAAAAGAGGTGGAAAAGTTTGACTCTGTGTAAAACATATCAAGAGTGTGAAAAGTCAGAAAAAAATCCTGAATATAAACATTTAAAAACTTCTCATACTGACTTTGGAAGTTTAGGAATGATTTGTTTGTCTCCAGTGTGTGAGCATAGAATCTCCTCTCAGAAAATGCTATTTAGTTCTTCTGTTGAAGATGGTTCCTAATGCAGACTGCTTCAGCTTCTGTGTGCACACGTTGCCCTCGGCTTCCTCAAGCATCTCTTTGAGCACTTCGGTTCTGGAAGTTTCCTTATAGGAGCATTATAGATGCCTTTCAGCAACTTCAGTGACAAGAGAGTGTTGCATTTTATCTTTTATTTCTACGTTTTTGAGGTTTATCTTCTGGTGATGTTTTCCGCATCAATTCTAGATGCTTACTAATCTTTTCTGATTTTTACCACCATGATAGAGGGCACAGCTCTCTGCGGTCTTACTTGTTCCAACTCTTTCCATTCCAACGTACAACTTTTGCAATTGAGTGTCTTGAGAAACCGTATGTTTGAGAATGTCTGAAAGTTAGAGTTGCTTGAAATACTAATACCATGAATGAATCCTTCTTGCTTCTCTTTCTTATTCAGCTCCCTTTGCATCCCTGTACCAGGCTGGTGATACAGGATACCTTTTCAGAAGAATAATTTTACAAATAACATACAAATGCTTATGATTTCTGACAAACCAACTTTGTGCAATATAAATATTACCTGTTACAATATGCCTGCATGTAGGAATTATTATCCCATTTTCCAGATAAAGAATACTCATATTGTGATTCCTTTTGAAAGAGTTTGCAGTCTGTTGATTCTATGAGGCACATGTCCTTGTGGGAGTATCTAGAAGTAGCTGATGGTGTTTGGTAACTTTCTTCATTTCCCGGTAGCTGAGGTCTCCAGGTTTGCTATATGGGGGGAACCAAGGTTTCTACAGTAAAGCATTTAGGTATCTGGAAATACGGAGGGAATTGCTGCAGTTTTCAATATCAAAGTAATCAGTAGATAAGTCCTTAAATTTCCTTAGCTTAACTCCAAAAGTGGCTTTGGTTGTAACAAGGAGCACTTCCTTCAGGAAGGGAAGGCAGCTTTAGGTTGAAGTCAGAGCTGTGCCTTTGAACTATGATTCTGCAAAACGTGCACTATGTGGTCATGTGACATACATTTTAAAAGGAACCTTTACTGATTCTTTACAATGACATAGAAAAGATGCTCAAGAATTTGTGTCCCACTAAGTTTCCATACTAGCACCCCCTACTTTTTCTTCAAATTCCTGTATTGCAGCCAATGCGAAAGAACACATAGTTGCTACTTTGAGCCTGCTGATAACATGTGTACATTTTTCGAGGCTTCCAGACCTTTATCCTTTGCCATCAGCAACTCTTACTGATTCTTCAAACAAACACATGAGCATGTTAGGGACAAAGAATGGTTGAAAAACAAGGCATATAGATTTCTACAAAATTATGGTACTATTAACATTCCATAGCAAATATGTGTTCACATGACCGTATTTTTTTCTTGTATAAAGTTTCTTTTATTATACATTTTTATCTGATTACCTGACATATATTTGATTAAAATGAATGTAGAGTGCTGGGAATGTTCTCCAGAAATATGGCTTGAACAGTATTGTCTCTTTTCTTTTAAAGATGCTCATCTTCAATCTTAAGGAAGGCTCCAGTATTTGAGCTTTTTGTTCTTCGAAGAAGGATATTATACAAGTATAATATTATAATTTATAACCATATGGTGCTGCCAATTCAGTCTTGTTACCATCAGATAGATTAATTTTACAATATTTTAAGGCTTCCCATTATCAGCATTAACATCAAAGAATAAAATATTCCAACTCTATATAATTGTTCAGAAATGACAGGTTGAAGGCACTTTAGAGACAACTAAAGTAAATGATATTTAGGATTTTATATGTAGACAAAACAGCAAGTTATGATCAATACATTGTTCCTTAAAGTTCTATTTTCAACAATTCGTACAGTTTATATCCAAAAAAGGAACCTCAAAGAACATATTCTCAGCACCGATTTGCAAAACACACAGTCTCTTTTAAAGCTTTATTTTTCTAGACATGGGAACATTTTTCACAGAGATTTTAAGTTTCTAGAAAGGAACTCACAGCCCCAGCTGTTGTATTTGCATGTTGAGGATGTGTAGGTTTATGGTGACCAACACACTGTCTTTGAAATTGTAGGAAGCTCACCAAAAAGGTCATTTCTTAAAACAACAAACTTTTAAAAGCCGCAGATACAGCTGTGGTATCCACAGTCCCACCGTGTTTCACAAACAATGCTTGACAATCTGTATCAGTAACCTGCAAGAGTTACACATATCACACTGTCAGGGAAAGTTGGAGGGCCTCTATGAGCCCCCAGAAAAACAGCCAACATGTTCGTCTGGTTGTTCCTATGAAGGGGAGGGAAAATCATGGGATTTGGATTAAATTCGGATCATAATGAGAAACTAGTAGAAAATGCTACATTGAGATGGACTTCCTGCACCAATTTGCCCATAAGGACATCTTGTTTTCTAGTAACAGAATTTGTATTATGTTCTTGAACTAGAACGGTAGTAAAACCTTAATAGAACACAGTTTAGATAGAATCTTAGTGCAACACAGTTTAGATTCTTTTCTAAAAATTAGTAAATCTTATGTCTATATGAATTTGGAAACTCCTACCTTTGATTCAGTCATGCAATTGTATTTACTAAAAGCCTACACATGCCTGATAAAATCACAAAGACATACAGAAGAAATATAATTTCTTTTTCACTGGCATTAAACAACTTAAAATTGGGAAAAGAGGTTCAATGATAGAAACATTTGTATAACAGCAATTATAATTCTAAAAGTATTGAAATTCAAACTTGAATATTTTATGGGGAAAAATACTTAGTATTTAATTCTTCCCAGAAACAACTCTAGGATTGTCAGGTTAGAATATGAAATCAATGCAGAACTAAGCAAAACATACAAAAACAAACACCTGTACCAACTGGAAGGAAAATCAGAACTTACTTTAAAGTTCTATTACTTCGTAATATAACAGATGTCTGGTATATTTCCTTCACGTGCTTACATAAAATAAGATGAGCATAATTTATCTACTTTTATCTCCATTTTTAAACATATGCATGTGGCTAACAAGATTATTTCTTGAAAATAATGCTAATTTTCCAACTACATTTCTCTGTCCCAGGGTAGGGAAATGGTCTGGGATCTTCTATGTCCAGGCATTTTATTTCCCCTTCTACATAAGCCTGACCCTTATAAACTCAGGTCGACCTGGGGCTTTCAATAGCAGTTATGTTCAAGATCACACCTGCTCCTCTTTCTCCACTTGTGACCTGATGCAGGTCTATAGCAATCTCTCCATCTGCTTCTACTGCTCCCTTAATCCACCCCACTCCCCATTTAGGAACACTTGCTAACAGGCAGGGTACTCAACTATCTACTTGTATTTTACCACCTCTCTCATTGTTGGAGCTTTTATTGGTCCTGGGAGCGGAGAAGGGAGACCCCAGTGCCTTAAACTGTGTCATAAAATAAAACAAATAAAGATTAAAGTGGCAAATTTAGGAAGTTTTCTTTCCTTTTTTAACAATATTTATTTGAAAGGCAAAGTTACAGAGAGAAAAAGAGACAAGGAGCATGAAGGAGAGCTAGAGGGACAGAGAGAAAGTGATCAATATAGAGATGGAGAGAGAGAGAGAGAAAGAGAGAGAGGGAACTATTTTCCATTCTGTGCTATTCCCCAAGTGTCCACAATGCAGAGAGTTGGGCCACGTTGGAGCCAGAAGTTGGGAGCTTCTTTCAGATCTCCCATGTGCATGCAGAGGATCAAACACTTGGGCGAACCTCTGTTGCCTTCCCAGGTGCATTAGCAAGGAGCTGGGACTTTTATAGCAGGCAATGTTCTAACATGTACTACAGTGGCAACACCATGTGAATTATTTAAGATACTGTGAAGTGCAATAGTGGTTTTTGAAGTTCTCTTCTAATATATGAATCTTCATCCTTCAAGATTGTCCTATCAAATGGGGTAATAGGGAAGTTGGCTTGATTAATGCCTCACACAATCTTTCTATGAATGCCAAGATGATTGTTCCTCTGGACTTTGATGTGCCTGGGACAGTTTGGAATACTTTAGGGACTTGTCCCTGGTTCTTTTCAACATCTTGAGGACACAGGCAATGAAATGTTTAGTTTCTATTTATTTAGAGGATCATCTGGTGTCTATCTAGGGTGAGGTTCTTTCTGATTTAAAAAAAAAATCTGTTTTCCTGCAGGATGTAACCATCCCTACACTCCCTGACCAGGTGAGAATATAAATGTCATAAAGTTCCTCCTTGAAAACTTTTGCACCTTGGAGAACAACCTGTTTCTAAGTCCCTGTTTTGCAGGTGTATGGCCTTACATCTTTACAATGAGGTTGTAGACCTGGGACAAGTTCAAGAACACCTTGGCGTATCTATCGTGATCATATGAAAAACTTCTCCAGTTTCCCTTTTGTCTCGGGTCCTGAGAGGAGCCTCTTAGAGAGGTAGAATGGAGCGGGAGAACAGGGGAAAGGAAATTGTTGCAGTTCGGATAATGACCTTATGTCCATGCAAGCCTGAGGATCCCCAGGAGTGTCCAAAGTGCTATGACTGTGGTCAGGTGGGGAAAACAAGACAAGAATGCCAACAGTCTGTTTCCAGGGAAAATCTCCAGGGCCCTGACCTATTTGCATTGAGGAGCATTCAAGGGATGACTGCTCCCAGAGGCCAAGGCTTTCTGGATCAGATCTCCTTCCTAGGGTAACCCATAAGGACTGAAAATACCAGGCATGCTCATGCAGGCTGCCACCTTCCATCAGCACTCTGTCCTAACACCAAAGAGCAGGAAGCTGATTTCCTTTCAGATACTGGAGCTGCCTTTTCTGTCTTTCTTTCTCATATGTAGGTCTCTCTTCCCTCTGAATGATCATGAGAGCTGTCTCAGAAAACCTCTATGCATTGCATCCAGTCCCTTAGCTGTAACTGAAATAATACATTTTTTACAACAACTTTCCTGATCATACTTGACAGTTCAGCACCCCTTTGCATAGTAGATCCTCCAGTCCAGATGAACTCACCATGCTCATGGCTCAGGAAAATACTATCACATTCATCTAATCGAGACAGGTATTAATCCAGAGATCCGGGTAACCCAGGGAAAGAGAAGAATAACTGCCTCATTAATATAGATTCATCTTAAAGATTTATCCTCTTTTCTTTATCAGAAACAGTTTCCCTGAAGTCAGGGAATTGCTAAGGATCAAAATCAATAGTAGGCAAAGTTACAGGGACATTTCGAGTCATGCAATAGGCTCTAATAATCCAGTTCTGGGATTCCGACAACAAAACGGAGAATGTAAGTTGGTACAGTGTCTGCCTCACTGACACAATGATGATCTCTTCACCTGGCAGTCCCAAACCCCTACATTTCATTGTCCACAATTCTGTAAGAGAGTAAGTTGTGTACGGCTTTGGACCCTTCCCTCTGACTCAGATAGTTATTCACCCAGAAGAGGTGGGATTAATCCCTGGCATTCGGGAATGGTTCGACACATGTAAATCCACAAATACGATATACCACGTCAGAAAATGAAGAAAAGCCGTAAGATTATCTTAATGAATGCAGAGAGGGCGTCTGGTAAAATACAACACCACTTCATGCTAAAAACCTTAAGCAAGATAGGCATAGAAGAAACATTCTCCTCCAGAGTCAAGCAGCAAATGAAATACCCAATACCAGCATAATAATGGAAGAGAAAGAATGGAAGTTTGATATAAAAGTGTATTATCATAGATGATAATAAAAATAAAAAACATAAAGTTAAAAATGTAAAGTGCCAATGAAAATAACAAATTATTGAGTTTGAAACTGTCAAAAAAAAAAAAAGGTCACCTGCTTCCGGATATTCATGATTTGGTTTAAAAGAACATCGCCAAACTGACCAGCTTATGCGAAGGTAGTGAATTCCTCTGTGAAGCGGTGTAGGAACACAGACTTCAGAGGGTGTGAAAGGGCGGTGGTCGTCAAAATAGAACAGAGGAGATAGACAAAACATTTTCCCTCTGTCTAACATCCGCTGAAGCTGCCATTGTGAATACAATATCTTTTTCCTTCTGTCTACCAATCTGCTGCTTGGCCTGACAAAGCAAAGGTGATAGCTCCTCCGATTAACACAGAGGGTGTTTCCACAACCCATGATGACTGAGGCTTAGAGGAAGACTTTCAGCTTAAGCCAAGAGAAACTTTCTTATTCTCAAAGGTTGACAGAAATTAAATTGCAAGAACACTTGGAGGGAAGCGCTTACTCAAACCATGTTAGTTTTGGTCTGTAGCTCAATAACAGCTTATAATAAAAGGCTGATCAAGAAAAAGATACGGCTTATAATAATGGCTGTAATTTAAAAATAATTGCTTAATATTTTATTTATTTGGTCGCCTTATAGTTCTCGCTACTACAAAAAGGATTTTAATACAGATGTTTGAACAAGTATATCTCAGATCACATCTTTTAAAAATTATTTAGTGATGTAAAAGGTAGGATGACAGAGGGGGCAAGTTATCTTTCATCTTTTGAACTATAATCCAAATAGCTTCAAAGACTGGGACTAGATTGGGTCAAAGCCAGGAGATTGGAGCTCCATCTGGGTCTCCTCTGTAAATTCAGGGATTAAAGCACTTGAGCAATCTTCCATAGCTTTCCCAGGAGCATTAATATGGAGCTGGATCAGAAGTAGAACATTCAGGAATGGAACCAGCACTCATTAGGATGCCGGTGTGTCAGGCACTCACTCAACTTCCTGGATCACAATGTGTATCCTTGACATCACATCTTGAAAAACTTCAAAGTAAATTTCAAAGAATGGGTTTACAGTTTTTCTATTTATTCATTTGTTTGCTCATTTGTTTATTTATTTATTTTACCATTTTATCAATGTAAAGAGAACTGCTTATCTATCTCATAGATACAATTCTAACAAGACAGCCAGGATTCCTGCCTGCCCTTCCTGCTTCAATCTTTAATCCTTCCTTCCTTCCTTCCTTCCTTCCTTCCTTCCTTCCTTCCTTCCTTCCTTCCTTCCTTCCTTCCCTCCTTCCTTCCTTCCTTCCTTCCCTTCTTCCCCTTCCCTTCCTTCTTTCCTTTATTATTAGCAATAACATATTTTTAGTTTCCTTTTTAATATGGTTTAATATACTGCTAACTATAATAAGTAAAAAGTAGACAGACCATTGTTCCATATTAGTACAGATAAGGGTTATGAATAATTTTCTAATCATAGGATTTCTTTTTTAAATTTTTTAAAAGGTTCATTTATTTTTATTGGGAAGGCAGATATACAGAGAGGAGGAAAGACAGAGAGGAAGATCTTCCACTTGATGGTTCACTCCCCAAACAGCGGCTGTGGTTGGAGCTGAGCCATTCTGAAGGCTGGACCCAGGAGCTTCTTCCAGGTCTCCCACATGGGTGCAGGGTCCCAAGGCCTTGGGCCCTCCTCAACTGCTTTCCCAGGCCACAAGCAGGGAGCTGGATGGGAAGCAGGGCTGCCGGGTTTAGAACCAGCACCCATATGGGATCCCGGGCTTGCAAGGGGAGGACCCCAACCACCATGCTATCATGCCAGGCCCTAATCATAGGATTTTAAAATAAATATTTATTTATTTTTATTGGAAAGATTTTCAGAGAGAAGGAGACAGAGAGAAAGATGAACCATTTGTGGATTCACTCCCCAAGTGGCCACACTGGCTGGAACTGAGCTGATCTCAAGCCAGGAGCCAGGAGCTTCTTACAGGTCTCTTATGCAGATGCAGGGACCCAAGGCTTTGGACCATCCCTGACTGCTTTCCCAGCCCACAAGCAGGGAGCTGGAAGTAAAATGAAGCAACTGGGACACAAGCTGGTGCCCATGCGGGATCCTGGTGCATGTGAAATGAGGACTTCAGCTACTAGGCTACTGCCACAAGACCAGGTCACAAGATTTTTAACAACAAAATAAGAATAATGAGGAGCATAGGTAGCTGACCCAGGCGTACTCATCCAAAACTTAATGCAAAATGTGCTATATGAAAAAAAAAAAACTGTGAATGGATGTCTAATCTTTGCTCCCAACATACTTTCTTTTAATTTGAGAGGCAGAGAAACACACCAGCTGATATACAGATAGACCGACTTCACATTCACTGATTTACTCCCTAAATATGAATACCTGCATTACCCAGGTCAGGCCAGGCCAAAACTGAGAGCCAGGAAAGGAATCCCGGTTTCCCAGGCGGATGATAGGAACCAGTAGCTTGATACATCATTTATTCTTTCCAGGGTCTGCCTTGATGGGAAGTTAGGATTAGGAACTGTAGCTGGTAACTGAATTCCCTTATAAGATATGTGCATCTTAACTGTTAGTTCAGATTCTTGCTGTTAAACTTATATTTGTTTCGTTCCCATCAACTTTTTGAAGTGTCCTCATGTATATATGCCATACATATAATACATATGGTTGCATGTAATTATATTGTACATATAATATTTATGTACATAGTATACATGGGTGCACTTTAAAAAGTTTGTAGAAAATTTGCATTATAATTATCTTTTATTTTTTTCACAACTTAAAACAATTTATTTTTATTTGAAAGGCAAATTTAGAGAGAGAAGAAGAAACAGAAGTAAGGATCTTCTGTCTGCTAGATCACTTTCCAAATGGCCATAACGACCACAGATGAGGCAATCTGTAGCCAGGAGCCAGGAGCTATGGGCTTTTTTTGTTCTCCCACCTGGTGCAGTGTCCAAAGGATTTGGGCCATCCTCCGCTGCTTTTCCAGTCCATAAGCAGTGAGTGCATGGGAAGTGGAACAGCTAGGATTTGATTGGCACCCATTTGGGATGCTGGTACCGCAGGCAATTAACCTGTTGAGCCACTGTGTTGGCCTCTGTACATTTTTTTGACACAGTATTTATTCATTATTTTCATACATATTGAGCTCTATTTTCATTTGTTGATTAAGGTAGAGAAGTAGGGCTTGGCGCGATAGCGTAGCGGTTAAAGTCCTCTCCTTGAATGTGCCGGGATCCCATGTGGGTGCTGGTTCTAAACCCGGCAGCCCTGCTTCCCATTCAGCTCCCTGCCTGTGGCCTGGGAAAGCAGTTGAGGAGGGCCCAAGGCCTTGGGACCCTGCACCCATGTGGGAGACCTGGAAGAAGCTCCTTGGTCCTGCCTTCAGATTGGCTCAGCTTCAGCCATAGCAGCTATTTGGGGAGTGAACCATCGGGTGGAAGATCTTCCTCTCTGTCTTTCCTCCTTTCTGTATATCTGCCTTTTCAATAAAAATAAAAATAAATCTTTAACAAAAAAAGTAGAGAAGTAGAGTAGACATCTGTGTGATATGTATTTTTATTAATTTTATTTGTATTTATAACTGGCATATTTTTTTCAAAGATTTATTTGTTTGTTTGAAAGGTAGAGTTACAGAAAAAGAGGGAAGGAGAAAGATCTTGCATTCCATTGATTCATTCTCCAAATGGCTTCCACATCCAGGGCTGTGCCAGGTCAAAGCTGGGGGACCGGTACTTCATCTAGTTCTCCCACCTGGGTGGCAGGGCCTAAGTATTTGTGCCATCTTCCACTGTTTTCCAGGGTTCCTTATTGGGGGGCTGGAGTAGCTGGCACAGGAACCAGCACCCATCTAGGATTCCGGCATCATAGCTGGTAGTTCACCTTTCTATGTGCACAATGCCGGTCTCAGATTTCAGAGATCAAACACAAACAAAAATAACGTGCTCTTGATATTGTTTAAGAACTTGTCAATATAGATTAAGAATCTTAAAATATAGTTTTTGCCTGAATTTGTACTCTGATAGTAAGTAAGGATGTTATTCTTTTTTTTTTTTTTTGGGGGGGGGGGGGGTAAATTTTTTGTTAACTATTAAAGGAAAGTGTGATTTTTACTCAAATGCCCAAATACCTCTCCTATCACACTAACTGTGGAATAGACCATATTCTCTTTCACTTATTCTGTAACTTTAAGTAAAATGAAAAGAGGCAGACGGAAGAAAGTTTAATTGAATTATTTATAATAATTAATTCTGGATAGTGGGGCTTTCTGCTTTTAAAATATTCTATTAAATTGAATAACATTCAATAAGTTTAGAAAATAAAGCTTCAAAAGCCAGCGAATGGCAGTAGGTGGAGAGACTTGGGCGCTCCTCAGGCATAGAAGCCTGATGTGGTTCACCAGGAGGACGTGCTGTTAGGGGAGACACAGGACAGGAAACACTCTGTACTTCAGCAGGACATTTGTTGGAGTTCCTAGGCGCCTCCTTCGGCTGAGACGTGAGTGCTGAGGAAGCAACGCCAGGAATCCCCAGGAAGGAGAGTCCAAGGGATTGCTCATGCAGCCAGC
The DNA here is from genome assembly GCF_017591425.1 of Ochotona curzoniae. Taxonomy (NCBI): domain Eukaryota; kingdom Metazoa; phylum Chordata; class Mammalia; order Lagomorpha; family Ochotonidae; genus Ochotona; species Ochotona curzoniae. Next base: position 10,392,279 of record NW_024465751.1, read on the forward strand.
CCCACCCATGTCGATGAGACAAGAGTCAGGCTTGGACGGGACCACTGTTAGGCACTCAGCGTCTTAGATTTTTCTCCCAGTGATGCTTCCGTGGCTTTGGAGAGTTGGGGAGCTTGACCAATACGATGCATTTTATGGTCAAAATCCTGCCAGAGTTGCTTTACCTTTCCCCATTAAGAAAAAAAAAATGTGTCAAAACTCTGCTTCCTCTGTGACACAGTTTTATACCCAGCGATTGGGGAGAATAGAGGCTGGGATGGTTCCAACAGCCGCCATCTGCCGCCTGGTATTTCACAATAAGTTTCCCAGAGTGGATTCATGGAAGAGTGCACGGGATGTTGGTGAGCGGAGCATGACATAAAACTGATGAGAGAACTGTAAAAATCTGTGATTGGGATGGCAGTCAATACAGTAAGAATAGAATAAATTTTTGGAAAAGGGAAGGAAGACTCAGTGGGCTTTAAAGTCACTTATTAATTATGCAAAAAACGCTGCTTTTTTCTTTTTCTTTTTCTTTTTCTTTTCTCTTTTATTTGCTCATATTGACAATCCTTGTGTGATTAGCATGGATGCCAACAGTGGGCATCTTAGAGCTTTGCAGCCTCAGTAATGCCTAGATATTGTCTCCAAGCAGGGAGAGATTTGCAGACACCTATCTAGGAAATGATCAACAAAGGGCAGCATTTACAAAAGAAAAAAAAAAGTAGTTTGGATTTGGGCTAAAAAGGAACATATTCCCATAGTTCCTTAGAATTCTGGACAAGTAATGTTGGAAAGTCATTGTTGGCTTAGGACACAACAATTTAAGAAGAGCCTGGAAGACTTGGAAAGGATTTAACAAATGATGAAGATTATGTAAAACTTGGAATGGACTAAAGAGAACATGTTGTGTGTCAGATATCTACCGGCTGGAGACTTTGCAAGCCCCAGATCCTTTCTGGGAATCCGTATTCTCACATAGGAAGGGAACGTGAGAAGTGCGTGGAGACTGTCTTTGCACACAAATACTCCTTCTACAGGAGTATTTCTTTTTTTAAAAAAAAAGATTTATTTATTTTTATTGGAAAGTCAGATTTATAGAGAGAAGGAGAGCTAGAGAGAAATATCTTATACCTGCTGGTTTACTCCCCAAATGGCCACAATTGCTATAGTCACAACGGCTCTGAAGTCAGGAGGCAGGAGATACTTCTGGTTCTCCAACTAAGGTGCAGGGTCCCAAGGCTTTGGCCCGTCCTCAGCTGCTTTTCTTGGCCACAAGTAGGGAGCTGGGAAGGAAGTGGAGCAGCTTGGATATGAACTGGCACTCCTATGGGATCCCTGTGTGTTCAAGTCGAGGACTTTAGCTGTTGGGCTACGGCATGGGGCAATACAGATATCTTTCTTTTCCAACTGTTTAAACTTTTCTCCCCTCCCTTTTTTCATCTCAGCCCTTCTTGATTTCTTCTTTGGATGATGATTCCTTTATTTTTGTCTTTCCTCTTCTCTTCTTTGCTCTCCTTCCCCTCTCTCCCTATGGGTATATATATATTTCCTCTTTTTGAATGCCTTCCCTCAGAAAATGAGCATACACTCACTTCAAAGCAAGAGTAAAAATGACAACAACAAACGTTTTTCTCTTGAAGATGTATGTTTTTCCCATCTGTGACATTATCTGTTTCCTTTTTTTAAACCTGTGCCCTTAAAAATATAATGGCTACACAGACAGGCACTTCAATAGAGATATCTTTGCAATGCAAACATCAGTATTGCAGCTAGTCTTTCTGCTTCAAATCTTATTTTGCTGCTATTATATACCCAAATCTTGAAAGTCTCACATTTCCACAATCAAAATTACTACTGATGTCTTCCCATCGTAACTGCCCACTATGGTTGCTAACTGAGCCGCTGCCTGGCTCTCCAGCTCACTATCACTGCGTCGTCCTCCGCACTTTGCCCTGTAAAACATCAACAACATGCTGTGCATTTCCATTTGCTTTGGTGGTCTTTTTCCCTGCATCTGGTGTTTACAACTTTAACTGGTTAAAAAAAAAATCAGCTCAGGAGATAATACTCCCAGGGTGCTTTGTGAACACCATCCTCCTTCTTAAAAATTCACTTCTACTGGTTCAAAGTGATTAATACAGCTTCCTACCTCTTTCCGTGCCCTCTGCAGAGTTCGATCATGTTCTCTCTCTATGTTAAAAATGTGTTTATAAATTCTGCAGCAAAATACATCTGATGCTTCAAAATATTATTTGCCACATGTTAGATATTTGAGAAATATTTGTTAAATGAACAAGTAAGTTCGTGATGAACTTGCTATTTCAACAAGTTTGGAGTGTGTTCGTAGAGGGATGCTTGCTTATTCAAGTCATAAAATTCTAGAAATCTTTCTTTTTTATTATTATTATTAACATGCTGATAGCTGATTGGCCGAGAGTCCCACTACTGTGAAGGACAAAAGGTTCAACTACTAATTTACTGAATTTACCAAGTTTAATCCAAATTATACTTCCATCTACTTCTAAAATATGCAGAAATACAGAGGAGCTGGGCTGGCAAGGATATGTGAAATGGATGGGGATTTGGCTTGGGGACACTGGAGCCTTCCAACCCTCCTCTTATTGCTGGCTTCCCTTCTTTGTGCCTCTGAGAGTCCTGTTCTGCACCAAACCCTCTGTGTTCCTGGCAGGTCAGACACTGTGCCTTGCCCAGAACCTCTGGTCTGTGCTTCTGCCAGTAGAGGGGCCCCTTGCTCTGTGTGGGTTTCCAGATGAAGCAGCAGAGAGCTGGACAGTGACTCTTGAGTGGTCCTTAATCAAGTGTTGTTTTGATGTGAGGGAAGAGCCGCCTATCTAAATCCTGCACAGAATCTTTGAACACTGAAAATCAGCCTGATTAATATTAAATCATGGCGGATATTGCAAATGGCTAAAATGGATTTTACTTTATACATGCATATGGACATATGGAAGCATTTTAATTGGTAAAATTTGGAAAGAATCTTAAATTGATGAAACACTTTCAAATTTAGAAACAATTTTTAGGCAAAAAGGAAATGAGTATAACTTGACATCTCTGCATATGAGGTAGGGAACTTTTAGTGAGTCGCAAAGAAAAGAATATTAAGGGCAAAACTAAGTCATCAAATCCTTCGGGTTTAACAAGCTAAATATTTCTATTAATCAATTAATGCTTTTTAGATATGCATAAAATAGATGGAACAGCTCTGTTTTAATGGAGTTTCTATGCCTATGACAATATTAATCATTAAAGACAATGTTGCAGATTGTTGGGTGGATCAGTCAGAATTAGTTTTCAACAAAGTGACACTCTGATAAATGACCTGAACTTTCCTCTCACACAGAAAGTCCAGAGCCCACCATCATGTGTGACGTGCAGGTTGATGGCTATACTAGGGAGCAACAATCATCCCCAGATAAATATCTATTTACTTTTTTAGTATAAACCATTGTCTATATAATTCCTTATAGCCCCAAATATAAGGGATCACCTTTAGGTTAAAAAAAAAAATCTAAATTAGCAGCATGATGTTGTCTGTAAAATGAGATGAAATTGACAAAAATGAAAGAATGTATAGGTCATCTGGGCAGGCTTCATTGTTTCCTAAGTTATAAATTAAATTAATTAATGCTAATTAATTAATTATCACGAAGGTCAACAGGGTGACTTTCTCAAGGTCATTAAAAGTAATTCATATGGGCAATTTCCTTTCTTTCATCTCTCTTTTGTTCTCAGTTTCAATTAGGATGTCAAGATTTTTGTAGATTAATATCTACTCTAATAAGTATCTTCCCTACTGAACCCACAATCCAGAGCAATGTTGTTCATCGGACACTGATGGTTGGAGCAACACACAATAGAGTTTTGAATGGTGCCAAATAAAAGTGCTCCTCTCCAAGGTCAGGATATTTTTCTATTGTATGTTTCACACATTAAAATCAAGCATAGGTATAAAATGCCCAGAATAATAGCTCTACTCGGCCCATCTTACTTAATTTTTCTATTATGCAACAAATATGTAGTAAGTTCCTGAAATGTCCTGTCTGGAGTAATACACATGAAGTCCCCAAAGGATTGGCAGTGAGTAGTCAACATAATGCTGTGCGAAACCGCATTGTGGGATCCTAATTTTTTTCTGCACAAGAAATCCCAGCAATTGTTATGCAGAGAATAATTTATTTTCTAATTTCAGGATCAACCAATTAAATATTCTTATGAGAATCTCTAAAATGCTATCTAAGTCATGGCTGAAAAAAGATTAAGTTCAAACCTTTCAACATAAACTAGATTAACTCAGGAATCACAAACGGAAGGAGCTAAATTCTCATGATCAGCGGTGTTGATGCTCAAGGCTCACTCTATGGATTGAAGCGTACACAACAGTATCCATTGTATGTGCTCAAGGACTGGACTAGTGTTGAAATAGTAATGGGAGATACATGTGGATGGAAAGTGCACAGGGCTGGTTCTGCCGTGACTTCTTCCTCTGAGCAGCTATTTCAAGAGCTCTAAGCTTTGTCTACTTTCTGGTATCAGTTGTTCCGGCCACTAGAGACTCTGATAAAATGCTTGGGAACTGGATGCGCCCTACTTCCCCACTGATAATGGCGTGAGAAAGGAAGTGAGCAAGCAGGCCAGGTACAGAAGCCCAAATTAGCTATGGTGTCAAACGCGTAGAGAATCTTAGAGGACTTGGTCTACTGCAAAACATTTGTTTCATATACTGTGAAATTTAAACCTAGAAAACATAAATTACACCTCATGGTAAAAAAATGGAACTATTTGGTTGTACCTATTTGTTAAGTATTATATACTAAACTGATCATGTTAAACATTGACTCAACATTAATTTCATCTGAGAAAGATAATTTTGTTTTCTACATTTTCTAAATGATTAATTAAGAAGTTTACATGACTTTGTAATGTCATATGATTTAGAAAAGGAAGAATCATGCTTAAAATTTAGATCTAGTCTTATCACTTATCACAAATGCTTGGTTAATTAAGCATTACTGTTTGTGAATTCATTAGATGCTTCAGGAAAAAGCTAATATCTAACTATAACATTTTCCATAACTTGGCATTTCACATATTTCCATTGATATAAGCTGTGTTCTGAGTTCATGATTAATATAATACATGCAAAAGAAAAGCAAAATAATAAAATTCTACTTTTACCTGATACGTTTTGTATTCTATATAGCATATTTAAGGACTCCTACAGACAGACTTGGTTAACATATGTGACAGTAATTAAGGACAATGGCACAAGCTTCTGATGATCTGATCTATGGTCAAAGAATATTCTCTGAGACATTTCTGCCTCCAGTAAGTAAATTTCCAAAGCTATAAAGTAGTTTACATTTAACAATTTGAGAATACTTTAAAAACTTGATGGAAGTTTTGCAAAATAGATGTGTAAAAATCACTAATTAGGGCAATTATCACTATGTCCAGCTTCCTAAATAAGAAAAAGAAAGAAAACAAAACAAATTTTATAAAATTACAGCACCAACATCAACAAAAAGCAACTAGGCTTTCTTGCAGGAAAAATGTAACTTCAATTTCTAAAGCACAAATTTATTTCTCAACATGTAAGATGCAAATTGCAGAAATTGAGGAGAACTGCTTGATTCTGACCCACTACCCAAACATGGAAGTCATAGTGAAGACATTGAGAGGGTAAAGTTTCTGGAAGGCATGAAGGTTATTTTATGCAAAAATGTCCTCTCTGGGGTGACCCTCACATCACAACATGACATGTTGACTAACTATCCTTGAAGGGAAGGTATGGTTCTCTGAGCGGTAAGACAGACACAAATGAAGGATCTAGTAACACTGAAGAAAGTGGAAGAACAAACATTAAAGTTAACAAGTAGGAGTGCCCACTTTACACAGTGACCAAAACCAGGCAGCTGCTTTTGAGAATTCACAGGTGAGAGCATAAAAACAGCAGGGAAAGAGAGTATCAGCTGATTTAACGTATCATGTTGTCAAAGCTTGTTCTCATGCTGCTTTTGAATAACTGTTTTCCTCTTTTCTGGAGATTGTTTCTAGTTCTTTCCTGTAGGAAATATTCAGAATATGTCTATATTTTGCCTCCATTAGGTAATGATTTACTTCACAATGAAAGTGTACCCACCAGTAATCTCGCAGTGTAGTTGGCCCTGTCATGACTTAGATTGCCTCATTGTTAACTCCAGAGGGAAATCACGTGCCAAATACACTGGCGGCCATCATAAGCTTTCCCAGCCCACCTTGAGCACTTTCAGTGTTTGGAGTTCATCCTGTCGGGATCCATGTAGGTTCTGTTGTGCATAACTTTCAGGAGCAGGTGCTATTAAGTACATTGTATAAATACATCAAATAATGTGGTCATTTTGTAGTGAATAATACATGACAGGGACTTATATTACATGATAAATTATTCCTAAGTCTCATGAGATGTTTTTTTCCAATAATCATTTGCTTCCAGTTGCAAGTAAGATTGAGACAGTTACTTCTGGCAAAATGCAAAATTGTCATCAATTCCACAAGTCATATTGGAAACCAACATTGCCAGCAGACCCAAAAAAGTCACTTGGTGACTTGTTCAGATGTCATCAAATGCGTACTGTTGTCCTGGAATTAAATAGTTGTTCTTTCTCTGGTATTTTTTTTTTTTTAAAAAAACTCAACAACCCATATGAGTATTAGAAATTTCTCAAGCTTCAAAAGAAAATTGATACACTTTAAATAATCTTAAGTTAATGATCGTTCAAGTAATTTTTTTCAGAAGTTGTGTTTTTTAAAACATAGGAATTCCCAAGGTGAAAATAGCCATCTTGGCAATGTGGTAAAAATACCAGAAAATAATAAGTTTCTAGTTAGAATTATAATAGCCACTTAACCTAGTGTGTTTCTTAGAACAGAAAGACAAATGAATACACATCAATCAACAATATAATGTGCTTCACCAAGCATACATTTGATGTGATGTTAGATTAAGGGGCAAAAAAGGAAATGAGTGATATGTCACAAATCTGAGTGTGTGCTATGAAAAAGAAATGGGGCTAGAGAGAGAACAAAAGACCATGGCTCCTTTGAGTGGAGATTTTATAATATGCCAAGAAATCAGGGCTATAATCTCGTGATTCTTGTCTTCAGGCTGCAGTGTGGTGTGCAGATGGGAAATGGGCATCAGCTTACTGCAGAGATGTGCCGTAATTCTTACTCTACTGGGACTCTATAATAAGTGCTATAGACTGCATGGCTTATAAACAATGTAATTTATTTCAAGCAATTCAGGAGGCTAAGTCCAAAATCAACACGGCAGTAGATTGTGTGTCTAGTGAGATCTTGCTTTCTTATACTTGTGACCTTGCTGCATCTCACACTGCAGGAGAGTAAACAAGCTTTTTGGAGACTCTTTTATACAGTCAGATCTATTCATCAGGGCTTCATCCTCTTAACCCCATAGCTCTTCTAAATGCCTCACTGTTTAGTGTTAGATCGCAATGGTGACTAAGTTTCAAGTGTGAGTTTTGTTAGGCACAAACATTCAGACCTTAGCATGATATTATTTGGGTTTACTGTTTCTCAAAAATATGTAGATGCTTCCAAAATGAATACAAATTAATTATGAAATGCATCATTGCTTTTCTTTTTATATTATCAATGCTCATTTTTTCAATGAATAGAAGCAATGACTACAGTGAGTACAATAAGGAGGATTCTGGACATGATTCTTGATGAAAGGCGCTGATATTATTGAGTATTTACTAGGTGCTTTTCATTGTGCTGAGCACTTCTTACCTGTTCACCGAAAATCAAATTGCTGCAAATGGTCTAAGTAATAGTAAACTGTCAAATTGCATGAAGAAAAAAGAATTAAGTAATGAGATGAGTGCTTCAGAAAGATAACTCACAAAGAACTTAGCCGTAGAAAAATCAGGTACAAACAACGTCTAAATCTAGGAAAGAGAGTTTGAGAGTGTGTGAAGAGCCTGGAACCCATAACCTCAGTCCTAGGACAGCGGGTTCAGCTATGAGAGAACTGTAATGAGAACATTTCAGAGATGTTGTGATCCATTAGTTATAGTAGAGCTGGAAAAGGAAGTCATGCGTAGCTATAAACAGTGCTCAGATTTATATAATACAATGATGGCAGTGACGTGAGGAAGGGGCAGAGGCGGATAAGAATGGGTTGGTGTAATACTAACATTTGTGCATTGGAGAATATAAAATTGGCTTGTATCTGTGCAGGCTGCAGTTCTTTTCCCAACTGCATTGTTTATATTCTTTTGGTCTCTTCAGTTAATTAGAACCATGGATTTCAGAAAGAGATGGGAACATAAAGGGGTTCAAATCTGTTTTTAATGTTAACTTATTGGCTCCACGGAGCAAATAACATAAGGTCACACCCTGTTCAAAATGAGAGACTTTGAGATTTGGTTGCATCTTTTATTCTTCAGCCTGAATTTTCTAATACTAACTGCTCTCTCCTTTGAGTATCCGCCCCTTGAACTGTACTGTGTTGGAAATGAATGTCTGATATGTCTAGATTCCAAGTTGGGATTGACAAATATGGTTGTTTGTTGAAATGTGCTTGACCTACATCAGGAATATGCAAGTATCATTCTTATACACCCTTGTTTGTTTTATTAATTTTATGAATCTTTTATCTTTCATTTTAACAGATTTCAATGTAATTCTAGTACAATTCTGAGAGTATAATGATATAAACTTTCTCCTTTCCATTCCTACCTCTCTCTTATTTTTTCCCTCCCCTTCCTTTCCCTTCCATCTAAGGCGTAATGCTTCACCATAGAAACTTAAGTACAAAGCAAAAAGACTGTTGTTTAGTGGGAACACAGGCAAGGACTGTTATCAGTAACTGAACGGATAGCTGGCTATTTCACTCAATATACAGTCATGAAGACCATTGAATCTCCTCCACTGACTTATGAAGTTCACCTACTTTTTTGTCATTAACTTCATTTGGGCCTAAACTAAAATGCTTACACATAAGTGATAAATATTAAGGACATATAAATTACCTCTAATTATTTATCATTGGGAGATGTACTTTTAAGTATATGGCTAATCACATTTAGTTTCTTTCACAGATGCTGTTTCACTCCCGTGATTCAGAGTTGATTGTTGGTTTTCTTTGAAATAGCCTTGCTCAGCTCTAGTGGAGTCTACTGCACATGTTCTTCTGATTGTTGCTTGTGCTTCAACTAGATCTTCACCTGACTATGCCCTTGTTTAGCTCTTTAATCGCATCAGGGCACAGTTGACATAAGGTTCAAGAAGGTAGAATACACATCCTGGCATGGCCAAACATACCAGGAGGTGAGAGGAGAATCCTATAAAAGAAAGAATACTGTGTGTGTGTGTGTGTGTGTGTGTGTGTGTGTATGTAAATTTGACCACAGTCTCTGGCTGACCCCTGATACAAGTTTTCCAGGAGAGGAGGCTGGTCATTTAAGAGCCAAAGAACTGTAGTCTCCAGCACAAAGAAAAGTGAACTATTATTCCAAGCCTTCATGGCTGTTTCTTATCTGCAGATATTTATAAGAAGAAACAGTTATATAAATGACACATGTGATATTCATGTCACAGGTGATACAGTTGGTATTTATGTAGAATAGATTCATTCATTGAAAGAAAAGGTTTCTAATCTGTTCTGTCTGTAATACAACCTTCACTCACATCACAGTTTCCCTCTCTCCATGGAAGAACGTGAGGTAGATTACTGTCAAAATTCTTGCGGAGTGGAAGTTTTCTTACAAGAAACACACAAGAAAGACTCTGACCTAATTTTAAAAAAAAGCATAAAAAGTTGAATTTTTCAGTCCAATTTAATAAGATGGATAGAAAATTAAAATATAAATATAATTAGTTACTTAGAGGGCTAGAAGACAATCACTGGCCAGAAAACAATTTGATTTAGGGGAAAAAATGTACATTTGTCTTGACTTGAAAACAAAAGCTCATTTCCTCTGAATACTTGTCTAATTTATTTTCCACCTAAAAGATTAAAAATAACAATCATCACAGACATAAAGCTATTCCACTAATCAGCTTGAGTTTCATTTTGCATTGCAACAATGCCTTCCTATGTAGGCCAATTTTTCTTATGGTATCTTTTTCAATTGTCTTGCAAGTTTAGAAATTTCTTGCTTCCTACATAAAAATACAGCAGCTGTCACAATCAGAGAACAGGTACCCAGAGACCAAGTCTTAAAATAAATGTCACAGCAAAATTATCCCAGAAACTGTGTAGATTGTGCCTCCATTAAGCTTCTTTATCTCTGTCTTGACAGAAGAGGGAGGTTCTGGTCACAGGAGCCTGAAAGTCTAGAAAAGATCAAAAGCCCCTGTTGTCTTCTGCTAATCCCCCTGATCACGGAGTACCAACTCCCTTATGTCATGGAACAGGGTTTTCCCAGGATCCCTTCTGAGTGTGACTCATACTGCAGGGGCTTAGCTAAAAGCATGCTTAGAAATAATGCCTTGATAGGATATGTTATCTGCGCATAGCCTGCTGGTTTATAAACAAACAAAACAATTTATAAAGTGTAGTGAGAATTTGTATGGTCCTGAATCAAGTTTCCACCAATGATTTCTAACTTTGGGTAAGAGAAATGAAGGAAGTTATCATAAAGGTGCATTTCTGGGTCTCCTCCTTGGGCAAACAATATGTGTTTTTTGTTTTTTTTTACTACAATTTGATACTAGCACAGACACAAAGCTACAGTAGCACGCTTGGAGAACACTGGCCCACAGTCTTCGGTGTATTTGTTCACAGAGTACATGTTCAGTAATGCTTTGTGCTGTTCCTATCTTCCCCAAAATTCTGAAAATTGAGAAAACATGCCCTGGATGTATTGCATCTCTCACGAAGATTAACAAAACATTTTTTAAACAGTACCACTGCTTTGCTGCCTTAAAATTAGGATAAATTACTAGAATGAGACCACTTTTTAAATTCTGGGCAGCATTTTCAACACCCTAATATTTAGAAACAATACCAATGATACTCAGATACAATTTAAATATTTGCTTTATATTGGTATTCATGTTTTATTGTAGCATTGAAACTGTATATATTTATATTACTTGATTGCTTGTTTTTTTCTGTAAATAAATATTTGAAAATTTTAACTTTTATTGTTTTCTACTTTATGGTTCAAATAATGTCTTGGATGAATACTTAAAATTCATATTATTAGCTCTTTCTCATTAACAGGGATGCCCCATTCAAACTGCTGTTTTTGTGTAAATGAAGAGTTCTTCAGAATCATTTTCTCTCGTCCTGGGATCAATGCATCATATTTTTGTTAATATTCTGCAATTCTATTGGGTAGCCTGAGTTGAGAATTATTGGCAAGCTGATCTTCGATTTTAGGGTCATACTTTCAGGAAAACAGTGTTACATTTCTATTTTAGCCAAGGTTCTTCTCTTCCTCCTTCTCTTCTTCCCCTCCTCCTCCTCATTCCTCTTCTTTTCTTCTTTGTTTGCTTTCACTGCCAGTTTATTTTTGCCAGTACTGATAGTCACAGCATCCCATCCTTGTACAGATGTTTACATCCTGAGCACTCTAGGGGCAGAATATTTGCTGCTTCCCTTGATCTCTCTTACACTGTGACTGTAGGATTTCCTTTTAGTCTCATTTTCATTGGTATCTACATAAAACTTGTCTACTTCTAAATAATAAAAGAAAATCTTTTCATTGCAACTATGGTCAGGCTTGGTTTTCTATTTATTATTTATTTGATTGTATAAATGCTTCTCCTTTTCTCCTGTATTTCCATTTGCTGGAAATAGACACAGATAAACTGAATGATCTAAGTCAGGGTTTCTTAAGTGATAGTTGCAGACCTATAACAGTCACAGTCCAGCATGATAACGGGAAAAATACAATGAATTGGCCTTACATGAAACTCAAAACAGCTTATTTTTTTCCCTTTATTTTGATATATGTGTTTTACTGTTTTACTATTTTTGTGTTAAAACATTTTAAAAATGTCTGCTATCTTAATGGATTAGTCTAGAAAAATAAATCTTAGCAACTCTGTGTAGGTTTATATTTTGGTTGTGAAATTTTCTGAGCATTGACAACTGAAAGTTTAGGAAGCATTAAGCTAAATGTCCTTTATACATTCTCATTTTCAATTTGATCAGCAGTGTTTAAAAAGTGGCTATTTTCCAATCAGTAGCTGTATCTCAATTCTTTTTTGTTAAAGATTTAGTTATTTTTATTACAAAATCAGATGTACAGAGAGGAAGAGAAACAGCAAGGAAGATCTTCCATCTGATGATTCATTACCCAAGGGAGCGCAACAGCTGGTGCTGAGCCCACCCGGAGCCAGGAGCCAGGAACTTACTCCAGGTCTCCCATGCGGGTGCAGGGTTCCAGGGATTTGGGCCATCCTCGACTGCTTTCCCAGGCCACAAGCAGGGAGCTGGATGGGAAGTGGAGCTGCTGGGATTAGAACCGGCACCTGCATGGGATTCCAGCACATTCAAGGCGAGCACTTTAGCTGCTAGGCCACTCTGTCAGGCCCTTATCTCAATTCTTAAAAAGGTAACTATTCCACTGGCAATAGCAAAATATATATTTTATTTATTTATATTTTATCTTGTTCAAAAATTGGTTTATTTATTCAAAAATCAATATTACTGAGAGAAAGAGGGGGCAACTGAGGGAAATCTTTTATTCCCGATTCAGCCGCATGGCTGCATTGTCCAGGCTTGCTCAGACTGTAGCCAGGAGGCAGGAGCTTCGCCTGCATCTTCCTGTGGGTGGCTGGAATCCAAACCCTTGGACTGTTCTTCCCAGGCCGTTAGCAAAGAGTTCCACCAGCAAACTGGATGAAAAGCAGTTCAGCCAGGACATGAACACACAGACGGAATGAATGTCAGCGTGACGGGCCATGGTTTTACCTGCTGCCTCACAATACCATCCCCTATATTTTGTTCTTACATGTTTTATGCTTTGTTATCGTACAATGTGTTTGATTTCTGCTTCAAGATACATTAGGAAAATATCAAGTTCATAATAAATATGTTGCATGGCTTTATCTACTATTTATGGGTGGAAGATGTACATTTTTGCTAATGAGATGGAAGTTTTAGTAAATTTAGTACATGTTATAGCAATGTGTAAACATGTATACATACATTTAAAAATATTCTTTAGAGAAAGATTCTTATTCTATAAAACAATGATTTTTCTTTTCAGTAAGAAATTGTTAAAGTCATTATTCCATCAAAGCTCAATATCAGCTTTCTGTAATTTCTAACACTGTAAGGCAAGAAGGTTGTAACCCTCAATCTTGGATCTCTGTAATTCATGTTTGAAATTTGTAGTCTTTTTTTTTTTCTGTGAAATACATGGTTATGAGCTTTATCTATTTTCCGATTTTTCTTTATTCTGATTATTTCTCTCAGTTTTTTCTGATGAGAAAAGTAACGTTTAAGATTTCAGTGCTTGTCCTAAGATTACATGTCTAGTCAGAACTTGCAAAGGTCAGATCAAACCCAAGCAACTTGGCTTCCTCTTTAAAACTCTTAACCGCTCTGCTGTGACATCACCCGACTGCTGGGCTGAAAAAGACAAAGCCGAAAGGCAGCGCTAAAACGGGTCAGACGAGCACGGAAACGATGATTAGATCCCAGAAGCTATTCTAGGAGTAGCCACTGGGTCAGCAACCTAAAGAGGAAATAGCAAAGTCAAAGACGAATCCATGCGAAAGTTCTTGGGTGACTGTGTTCAATTAAAAATGGATAAAAAGAAGAAACCAAACACATTTGGGAAACCAGGCTTGAGTTTGGGAGTCACCATGGAGTTTGTTTGTTTTCCTTCTTGCTGTGGAAGACACAAAACCCTGTGCGATGCAGCTAAAGGTTTCGGTCCTTCATAAGGATATGCTCATCATTACACTGAGGCATGGTGAAACCTGGCCCAGTATCTGATCCTGTCTGAGGGTTTTTTCTTCTTGTGGTTCTACTGTCACTTCTTTAGTATGTTAGTCACCTAATAAGTCCGGATGTCATTTCCTTATGGGCAACTCTTTCAAAGATTTTGCAGTAAGACTTGCCTTCTGGACCTGTGTCTGGGTATTTTAAAGCGGGGGTGATAAAGCAGTTTTACATGTAGGCCTGTCTGTCTCATATTTGGTGAGATCCAAGTTGGATGATTTAACGTTTAGAAAGCATTACCCAAAGTTAGCAGGAAATCTTAGGCTCATGAGTAAACCAGCTCTTTGAGTCAATCAGGAATGACACACTAGCCTAAACAAGCAGAGAGGAAGTCATGATGAAGCGAGATGCAGTTCGTAGGTCCACCAGAGGGGGAGCACTTCTGAGAGGTGCTGCGATGAGCCAACCTCTTCCAATGCAGTGCCTTTACTTTTAATTATTCTCAGACGAGCTTGGAAATTCATTCAATTTTCCCACAGTGGCTCTGGCTCCACATCCTGCATGTAATTGTTATTTCACTTGAGCATGAAGTTCCACCTTTACAAGTTCAAAAGTAAGATCACATCATAGTTAGGATTCCTGTTGCTATTGTCTAAATAACTTTATATGTTTTTTGAGTCGGTCATGCATTTATTTTTATTCTCCCACCCTTCTTGCTTTTACCATCTTTTACGTTTATCCTGATATTATTTTTATTTTTCCTCAGTATTTTTAATAGTTTTGGCAGTGGCACTGTATTTTAATAAGATTTTCAACTTTTATGTGTCAAGCTTCTTTATTTGTTTTTAAATGTGTTTTAATTCAGCTTGTTCTCTTGTGTTATAGATAAACATTATCTATATTTATCTTTATCTTTAAAATATTTTTATGGGCCCAGCATGGTAACCTAGTGGCTAAAGTCATTGCACCACCATGCTGGGATCCCATATCGGCACTTGGTTCTATTCCTGGTGGCCCCACTTCCCGTCCAGCTCCCTGCTGGTGGCCTGGGAAAGCATTTGGGATGGCCCAAAGATTTGGAACCCTGCACCCATGTGGGAGACCCGGAAGAGGCTCTGGGTTCCTGGTTTTGGATTGGCTCAGCGTTGGCTATTGTGGCCCCTTGGGGAGTGAATCATTGGACAGAAGATCTTCCTCTCTGTCTCTCCTCCCCTCTGTATATCTGACTTTGCAAGAAAAATAAATAAATCTTTACAAGAAGAAATTAGGGAAGCATATTATCTTTATGTACATATATAAGTATTTAGATTAAAAACAATATATTTATGTGTTTTGGAGAATATAAATCAATGCTGAAAAGTGGGGATTTTGCACAGTGGTTAAGAAGTTATTTTGGAAGCTTGCATGCCATTGTGGAGTAGCTGGGTGTGTATTCTGGTTCTAGATCCAACTCAAGCTTCTGGCTACTGTGTTCTGGAAGACTGCAGGTAATGACAAGCGTCTGAATTTCTGCCATCCATATGAGAAAATCTTTTTCTCTGTCTCTCCTCTTCTCTGTGTCTCTGACTTTCCAATAAAAATAAAATAAAACTTTTGAAAAAATATATTTTTTATGTATTTGAGAGGCAGAGAGAGGAAAAAGAATTGGAGCACCAAGGCTGGGCTGGCGAAAGCCAGGAGCTGGGAAAGCAACCCAACCCTTCTCTTACCTCCCCCTGTACTCCCCAGAGCACAGGAGCTGATTCACTTGAGCCGACACACCTTTATGTAGTGTCTCTGATAAGATATACATCATAGAAGCTTTATTTCCTAGTTCTAGACCAATTGCTCTTACAATGCAAAGTTTTAAACTACCAAGGATACTTCAAGAACTCTAGGACAAACGCATCCTTAAACGATTGTACCTTTCAACTTTGTTTCTTTGGAAAAATGATTTTGAGGAATCAATCTAAAAACCTGCTGCCTCCTCCCCGCCCCTCCCCACACTCATTTCATTTGAGAAATCTAGAGAGAGAAAAATGAGTGGCAGAGAGAAACAGAGATCTGATTCATTCCACCAATGCTTACAACAGCCAGGCCCAGGTGAGGCCAAAGCTGGGAACTAGTAACTCAATCCAGGAATCAACGGTTGAAGAACTCATTCACTGTTCCCCAACATGCGCATCAGTGGGATGCTGAAATCAGAAGAGCTGGGGACAAACTCAGGCACATTCATATGGGAAGCTTCTGTTTCAAGGGGCATCTTAATTGTTATGCTGAACTATTCCAGTCATAATTTCATACAAATCTATGTACATGATTTAATCATAGATTAAATATTTTAGGGATCTATGCATAGAAAGTTTTTAGGAAGACCTAATTTTTATGTTGCTGGAAAACAGCCCCCCCCCAGCATATTTGCATTTCATTAGAAAAGTGCAAGTTTTTAAAATCTGTCAATTTACTCTGAATTTATCCAAAAGTTAAAATTTGTTGTAATAAGCTATTTTGATATCACTATTATTCCAAATTTCTCACTGTAAGCGTATATATGAAGTTATAAACAGAGTCTTGCAAAAGCGAGTAGTTAAGATGGAAGAGACTTGCTTGATTTGAAGACATAGTTCAGGAATTCAGTAATGGGAAAGCATGAGATACTGGCACAATAAGAAGCACACCAGATAAATAAACAAACCGCAGTTAGACTTAGACCAAAGGTACTGAAATGAAAACCAGAATTCCAGCATAACATAGAAAAAGTGAATTAAACAATATCTGATAATACGAAAGATTGGCTGGTCATCTGGAAAAATACAACTGCATTTAAGTATGCCAAAACAAATGCCACATGTACACAATGATTAATACAAAACTTTAAAACACATTAAATAGTTTATTACTGAGTAGAAGATTTTTCTAAACACAGCTTGAAAACCCAGAATATCTGTAGAAAATATTAACATTTCAGGTATATGTGGAACAACATAATTAACAGGTCAAGGGGGAAAAGAAAATGAGAGGTTGTCAAGTGTCAGAAGCTAGAAGACATCAGGCAAACTAGAAAGTGAGTCAGCAAACAGAAGGAGAGGCAGGAGTTTGTCAGAGTACATGGGAAGCTGCTCGGCATCTTGCCATCCCATGTCACAGTCCTGGGATTTGAGGTTCAGATTCACTTGGAATCTAGCGTAACCTGAGGAGCAGCAGGTGATGGCCCAAGCACTTGGGTTCCTGCCACCCACGTGGCAGACCCAGATGGAGTTCTTGGTTCCTTTCCGACCCAGCGGCAGATGTCATGGACATTTGGGAAGGGAACCAATGGATGGAAGATTTCTTTTAGATGAAAAAACCAATGAACAAGCAAATATATACATCAATGAGAAAAGAGCTGCGTTGAGGACGAGAGGAAGAAAAGAAATGATAGAAACAAAAGGATAAATGGAAAGAAAAGAGGAATGGAGGTGCATGGGATAACACATAGGATAAGATGAACTGGAAGAATTATTGGAAGCAAATACATAATCTCAGAAATTTCCTGGGTGTTAAGATTTTTCTCCCTCTTTGACTTAAACTCTCAGATCTGTTAAATTATAAATCATTACATTTGGACATTATTGTATTGTTAATGGAAAATGGAAAAAGGAAGCAAAAAAATTGCCAGAGAAAATATATTAACTGATATTTATCACATTTGCCAAATTTGGTAAAGTCATCAACTTCTCTTTACGTAAGAAACACGTTCTTCACATCTTAAAAAAATTGGATTATGCAGTATTTGTGTATTTTATGGAGTGTATTTCAGTATCACAATGCATATGAACAACACACACTCTGCATACCAGGCAGTTTCCCTCTCCATTCTTTTTCTTTATAAAAATTTGATTGTTTGAAAGGCAGAGTAACAGAGTGAGAGGGAGAGATATAAAGAGAGAAACCTTACATCCACTGATTCCTTCCCAAAATGGACGTAACTGCCAGGGCTAAGCCGTGTATGATGCTAGGAGTCCAGAACTTCACTCGGGTTTCCTACATTGGTGCAGTGGCTCAAGGAATTGCACAGCTTTCTGCTGCTTTCCCAGGTGCATTAGCAGGGAACAGGCTAGGAAGAACAGTATCAGGAACCAAAGCAGTGCTCACATGGGATGATGTCACAGTCAGTGGCTTAACAAACCACAACACAGCGCTGGCTATAGCGTTTCTACTTCGTTACCATTGTTTATGTTTGGGACCTAACAGTTCTTCTCTTGTAAGTCTTCATACAGAATATAGCAACTAATTGTGAGGTATGGTCGCCCTCTGTGCTGCTGAACTCAAGCACTGGTTACATTCCTAGATTGTGTTTTGGTATTTATTACCCAGACTTCTCCCATCAGCCTCCTTTTCTCTGATCATGCTTCCCAACCTGTGACAATTACTACTTCAAACTCAAAACGAACATCCACAGAAAACTTAAAAATGAAGACCTTAACCACATGGGAGGCAACATTTTTGCCTCAGCATCTTTTAGCTGAAAGACTGCTACATACATTTTCTGTGTGTTTCTGGCTGCCTCTGTGCGTCAATCAGAAAAAATAAAGGCATGTGGAACTTTAATTTCTATTTTCTCAATTAATAAGTTGAAAGTAATATTTCTAGTCTGCACAAAGAAAGCATGTACAGTGTGCTGTTCACTCCCCAAAGGACCGTATCAGCTGGGAGCCTGGTCAACGGCCCAAGCTCCATGGCAGCCTTCAGGAAGCTGGATTGGAAGTGGAGCAGCTAGCAATTGAAATGGCACTCAGAGGGGATGTGGCCATTGTGGGTAGAAGCTTAACCCTTTGTGTCACAGAACTACCCTGTTTTGTTGAAATATTTATTTATTTATCCACATTTACTTAAAATGTACAAGCACTCCATGGTCCGTCCCACAGTTTCTTTCCAATATGACATATATATTTTTTTAATCCCTAAAGATTTTTACTCATTCCTTTAATTAGTAAACCTACCGGACTCTACCCTGGTTGTTAAGAAGATTCTCAGCCTCACAGAGCTTTTTCTAATTCTCTCCCCAGGAATTCTAATCCCAGTTTTGACAAATTCCATCATAAAAGAGATATAATTGTTACTCTCAGCCTTTAAGTTTCTATTATGACTACTCCTATAGTCAGTAACATTGGAGCTTGACATTTAACAGCTTATATTACATGCAGCAAACTGATTAAGTGTCTTGGTTTCTCAGTCATTGATTATATCCTTCAAAATGTTAATAACATAGAGAACGGATTTCATGGATACAAGTCTAACCGGATAACTACAGCGCCCACTATTAGTACCCTTCCTCCTCTCGCAAGCCCCCTTGTTTCTTCCCCCTTCCTTCTTTCCTTTTTTTTTTTAACTTTTGTGACAATATGCTATATTTTTTATTTATTTTTACTTGAAAAGCGTATTTACCGAGAAAGAGTACATGCGAGAGAGAGAGAGAAATTTTTCATCTGTTGCTAACTCTGCTTAAGTTCATCTGAAGCTTGGGGCCTGGAGCTTCTTCTAGGTCTCCCACGTGGGTGCAGAGGCCCAAAGACTTGGATGCTCCTCCAGTGCTTCTCCAACAGAGCAGCTGGAGCTAGAACCAGTGCCCGTACGGTGTGCCGGTGCTGAAGGTGGAGGGTTAGCCCAACGAGTCACCGTGATCCACCACAATAATGTATTTTCAGTTTACTCTATCATTAAACGTCTAGTGAACCACTAACTATACTGTTCAAAAAATAAAAGGCACTGCCAATGTTCCACAGAGAAATAGACAAAGGCTAAACAGTAATCAAATCATAAGATGTCCGTTTCATTGTTATCACAATACCCCAGATATAGAGTAAATCCAGATTCCAAATGTCCACCAGCTGATGATTAAGGAAAAATGATATACATACATACATGAAAGAATAGTATTAATCCATAAAAAGAATGAATTCTGTCTATAGCAAAAGATGAAGATAAGTGGAGAGCATTATGCTTAACAAAAGAACAGAGCCACACAATACATATAAATGCATTTCGAAAAATTGTACATTAGGGCATCACACATCCAATACTACGTCAAAGACCAAATCCATACTCTTAGAACTTCTTTACATAAGAATTAAAATAGCCTAGTTTATGTAAAAATCATCTGCTTTCAAGTTCTTTTGATATCTTTTTCTTTCCCTCACTTTAAGACAACTACACTTTTTCCAGCGACAGGAAAGGGTGTGGTCACCAATGCTGTGATCAGGGTGTTAACAACTCAGAACTAACATGGCTTGTGAGAGGCCGGCCTTTCCTTGAAGCCATCTCCACCTCCTTTTTTTTCCCCCAGTGTCTTTATTTGGCATGTATATATGTATATCTCTGACTTTCTTCTGCATACAACATGTGGCTTGGCTTGGATGCAATTTTTGGATGTATGCTAAAAGGAGCATGGGTGCCAAGATCTCAAAATGCACATTTGGCAGCTCTTCTTGAGTAAGGCAAGTTGCATCATTCTGCTTAGAATCAGCACGCATTTGGACATGCTTCTCAAGTGCTATGATCACAGAAAGGAGAATTTCCCACATGCTCATTGAAGTCTTTTTATTTCTAGCTCTTCCTGACTTGGCGCTTTGTCCGTGTTCTCCAGTGTTTCCTTGCTTTGCCCTTCTATGCACTGTGAGACGAAGTGGCATTTCTAAAGGCATGAACACTTGACATCCCATCGTTATTACCCTTGGGAAAGTGGCACCAACAGACTCAGGTGTCTCTTTTCAATGCAACAACCTCTTTCTGATTCCAAACCCTAGAGCTTGCCATCCTTAGAAGCCTGTCGACACCAGCACTTGCCAAACTGAATGAATCAAAATTTGGCAGCTGCTAAAGTTAAGGGCCCCCAAAGCCAAATCTTTACAAGGAGAGGTGGTGGGAAGTGGGAACTTCAACAATTTATCCTTGGTGTTTTACTGAGCAATCCTGAGAAAAGTTTTGTGTGTGTGTGTTTTTTTGTCCTTCCTTCTTTTTGAATGTATTTGTTTTTGTGTTTTAGGAGAATGGGGAGAAATATTTTCAAAGCTTTCTTAATTGGTTCGCACAGCTTACTTTCAGTTTTCTAGTTTTTACTTATACTTAACTGCACTTCGTTTGGCCAATTTCATAAAACATAGCATTTTAATATTAATAATCCAGCAATATAAACTGAGTGTATGAATCTCCACAAATTTTAAACATAAAAATGCCTTGCTCATGGAATATGTTTCATTTATTTTATTCATTGGGTTATTCTGAAGCAAATTTCTCAAGTTGTTATTAAGGGCAGTCTCACGCCTCCATTTAAGCCTTCCAATTGATTGTCAGAATCAGAAAGTTTATATTGGATAATCTCCCTTTCTTGATGTCAATTAATTAATGGCTTTAAGTACACCGGCAAGCTCTCTTCCAAACAAAAACACATATTGGTGTTTGGTTGAAAAAACTGGGCTGTTTAGCATAACCAAATTGATAAATTAAAAAACCTGCCCCAATTATCATCTTGAACTATTATCATTTATCTCTTCTAGCTTTTCATTTGCTTTCCTTCTTGCTCTCTCTTCCTTTTTCAGCTAGAATAATTTCTTGTGTCCTCACACATTCCTTATTTTTAAAAAAATGTTATTGATTTATATTAAAAGCATAATTAGAGAGAGAGAGAGATCTTTAGTCCACGGGTTGGGATTAAGGATGGCTAGCGTGAAGCCAGGAGTCAAGGACTCCATCCTGATCTCCTATGCAGGTAGCAGAACCCCAAATGTTTGGGCCCTTTTCTGCTACCTTTCCAGGTGTGTTAGCATGGAGTCATATTGTAAGTAGAGCAGCTGGGACTCCAACTAGTGCTCATCTAAGACACTGGCATTGCAAATAATGATAAGCCTACAACTCCAGAATGCCAGTCCCTATATCCACATTTATTTCTGCTTCTCTTTCTTTTTGGACACATGAAGAAACTTCATATCTTGGACTTGTGGCCTTTACATTAAAGTCTTTGCTTAATTCATGCCAATAAATGTGAGGGGTATCCCTGGAGAGAAATTATTCTAGTAGTATTATAAGCACACACTGAGTACAGGCTGCAATCAAGTAAGGAAGATACAGTATAGACTGTCTTGAACTTAAGTATAATTAGTAACAAATCTGGAGTGATGCAGAGTTCTGAAAAGGGGGGTACCCCAATGAGGCCAGGTCTGGCAGCAGTTAGTTGGGCAATAGATTAAAACAAAAGAAATAGGCACAAAGAAGAGAGGGGCATTATGAAAAGCATTTGGTTTTGATTTCTCTACTGACGCCATTCATCATAAAGTGTTCATTTCTTCACAGTTTCTGTGTACCTAATTTGTTTTAGAAATTATTTTCAGCCAACATAGCTGTGCTCGAGAAGACTATGGACTGCTAAGGCGCATGCGTAATTACACGTTGTACTGAGTGTGATGTAGCAGGGTTTCGGGGTGGTGATTGAGACGACCTTCTGTAGAGCTGCTGTGCAAGCTGCTCCTGTAGCAGAAGTCAGATGTTTGAAGAGGCAAAGGAAGACACAGCAGATAGGAAAGCCATACAATGGGAACAATAAGCGCGTCTATAAGTCACCAAAACACAGCAAGACAGGGAAAGTGTGTGTGGGTGAGAGGTGAAAGACGTGGGGAGTAGCCAAGTTTATCACACAAGCTAGAGACATTTATTGTGAAGAGTAAAAAGAATATTTCTCTAAAATGACACACTCTCTGAAATGCGTTGTCCACTTATTTAAAATGAATGTACACCTGCATGATTGATAAGAAATTGAAATAACACACATGAAAATCTTAGTAGTGTTGGAGAATTTAAAAGCAAAACTCAGGATCAACACATTATTATTTTCCTTAGTCAAGTTTTTCTTTTTATAATTCTATGGAAACTTCGAAGGTAGGCTCATCTAGTCTGCATGGGACAGTGTCAAGTATCTTCATTAATTAATTAATTACCTAGGTGGCTGCCAGCCGGGTAATAGCTCAGGCTACAGCCAGCTGAACATAAGTTCTTACACACTCTGTTACACTAATTGCTGTATTTAATCACTCTTTTAAAGTCAGAGTAAAGAAAGGCAAATATTAAATGCTCACTCATGTGGGAGCTAAATTTGTTTTTAAAAAAGCAAGAAAAAAGAAGGAATTGCCTACATCAGTATCACTATGAATATACTTTCATCAAATATTAAGAAATATTTTGTAGAGGAATAGCTAGGAATAATATATTATCATAGTTTAAATGATCTGTGAGTACTTTTGAATTTCCTATATGTGAATGGAATTCTTACCTTTCATTTTATTGTTTGTAGTCCTTGCCTATGTTCCTGTTAACCTTTGTTTTTTTAATTTTTAATAAACAAATAAAAATCACCACAGAGACACATAAAAAATTAAGCAAATCATTGTTCTCCAGGTGTTTTGTCTATATCAACATTCAGATATTTGTAAGGTCCAAGAAATTCTGTATTATTATTTTTGTGAAACAAATGATCTAAATTTTATGTTTCTGTGTAGTTCAGCAAGCTAAACTGACACATGGGACACCAACACCTCAGATCCGAATATTCAGGATCCAGTAAGACCTTTATTCCCAAACCAGCTCCTGGCTGATGTCCCTGGAAAACAGCAAATACTTGGGACCCTGTCACCCCCCGAGAGATCCAGAGTGATTACCTGGCTTTTGGCCCAGAATTGCCTCTTGTAGGTTGAAGGTCTCTCTCTGCCTCTCTCTATTCTCTTTAACTCTGCATTTGAGATTTTTTTTTTCAATGAATAAATACAGCTTAAAAAATTTTAGGTTACTAAATTCATCATAAAATATGGAAGCGTATAGAATGAAAGCTGTGCTCTGAATTACGTAGGGCACGAAAACGCAGGGGAAAGGAGAAAGGAAAGCATTGTGCAAGTATGAGAACCTTTCAAAAATTCAGGGAAAACCTTGTAAAGAAAGCATAGATTTCAAAAACATTTTTTTGCTGTGAAATAAATTTACTTTTTTAATGTAACTTTTCCATAAAACATTTTAAGCATTTTGCAGGTTGTGTGAATACTATTAGAAAATGGAAGATGCTGTACTTGGAAATTTGATATTTCTTAGATTCTGTTGCTAATTATATTTTATTGCAATATCTCCGTAGAATATTACTATTGTTTTCTTTAATAGAACTGCTGCATATCCACCTCTATGGGATTGAGCAGTTGACATTTCAGCTTTCTCATCCCTACTTCCATTATGTGTGAAATGAGAGTTGAACAAAATGATCTCTAATGTGATAAAAATTAGATCTCTCATTTATTTAGTTCCCAGAGAGACATGCTATATGGCACTTTAATTAGAGAGGTAATTTGACAGTCAGTTCTCTTTGATGATATTTTATCATTGTCAGGGGAGCTTAAACAAAGCCAGTAATCATGGGACATCATATTAAAAGTAAAATTTCTTTATGAGAAATGCAATGAGTTCTTTTCATTTCTCTCCTCATTCTTAATTTCCTTTATATGGCTATCACATATTACAACATTCTGATGATAAATGATCTATTGCATAGAGAAAACCACAGTGAAGTTGCGTCCTTTGGAAATGCATAAACTAAAATGAAAAGAAAAGCTACTTCACTGTCTTTAACATATGTAGACAAACACAGCTCTTTCTTCACTGAGACTCAAGAAGTATCTGTTTTGATTTTTGTCTGTATCTTTTTAATCACTGTCCACAAGGCAGTTGAGTTACAGTTCTCAGCCATGCCCCTGAAAGTGCTCTTCCTCCAGTTTCCTAGGTGATATCACCTGTTGAAGTATAGATGCTTTATTCCATTATCACCACCATGTCACCCTAATACCCTAGTACAATTCCTGGCATAGAGTAGTCTCTTTATAAATATCTGTTATCACATCTTTTACCTTGGGAAACAATTGAATACATACACAGTGATGGTCACAGAGCTCTGGCCCCTAAACATGACTGCACTTATTAGTAGCAGTGAAAACGAATGTCACTTGGACGCAGTGATTTCAGGTTATAGAGACTGTGGACTGGCAGCAGGCTATCCTGTGTTTCGTGCTGTTATCGCCTCATCTCTCGTTAATTCTCCTTTTATGCTTTTCTTTAAGACCTGAATCAAATGTGCTTTACTAAAATGCTATTGGGCTTTAAATAAAATTCCCATTTTACTTATAATCAGACTTTATATAAGTTATGTGTGTAAGATGATCTTACTCTTATCTTCCCACCATATGAAAACCCTGGACTCACAGGGCTATGGCAAGAAAAGAAAAATAGCCCAGTCTTGATTTTTTTTCCCAAAACATTTTGGGAGATGTGTACACACACACACACACACACACACACACACACACACACACACCTGCTTTTTATGAGTGCAGCATGAGACTTTGAAACTCTAGAGTGTTCTAGTCTGTAGAGGCCTATCAGGTTTTAGATGCACCAGTTCAAAGCACTGCCGATCTTAAACTTTACCCACAGGTAGCCATAAACTGTGAGGAGGGCATTACTTCACTGGGTTGGCCTCTGGTTTCTGCTTTTAAGTACAAAACCCACGTCTCAGTCTCTGGAGTGTTCTGAAGGACAAGAGGGTTTGCCTTCTGGGAAACCCAAACAGAGAGAGGTTACTAGCACATAAAATTTTTCAATCAACCCTTTAAAGGTGTTTGCTTTCAAAATCATCCTTCTTCTTACTCTTTATTTCCCACTGTCCTCTGCCCCACATTGGTCCAGAAACGTCTCACTTCTCACCTGTTTGTAAAACTCGATGCCTCACTTGGACTGCTTTCTTACACCTAACTGTCACAGGGTATGCACAAAACGACCTTCCTTTTGCCAGGAAATCCCTTTGGAAAGTAATGCTATCTGCCAGGACATTCTGTCAATTGCACTACGGTATTACTCATCTGTCAAGTCTGGGTAATAGTATCTATTTTTCAGCATGGTGGCATCAATCAGGTGAATCTTGTGAGAGACACAGGGGAGGAGATAAACACAACCCTGAAAACCTGAAGAAAAAAATCAGGCTGTGCCCAAACACCTTGAAGATCCACACCCGCTACCCCCTACGTGGAGTGTGGAGAATTGCAGCCTACAGTTCCACAGATCTTAGACCTAATCGAGTGGGTGATGCTATGGGAGGCCTGCCTCATCGTATTTCCTCTGCAGCTGCAAAATATAGAGGGAGCCTCTGTTGCCCAAAGTCTTCTGCATATTTACAAATGGAAAGCTAGCGTTCCCCAGCTTCAGACTGCTTTTGACTCTTGGCTCTATAATCTTCAGGGAATGTCTCGCCTGAAAGACACTGTACAAATGTATTATCCCAGTCCACATTCTTTCACTCTGTTCAAATCTGGAGAGCTGATGGTGGCATCAGGTTACCTGCCTCCAGTGAAGGTAAACAGAGTCCCGGATGTGCCTGTGTTGGAGCAGAAGGTGAGCTTGCAGGTGCACTAATTCATGCTTGGTGTGGCTGAAAGGATGCGGGCTAGCGAGGACTTCCTCTACTCCCAAGCCCTCAGGCTGACCAGCCAGCCCAACGTTTTGTTTTCTTTGTCTAGGCAAAATGAAAGCTTGCTAACTTAGATCAGACTGTGACAACTCCATTTCTGAAAGGATCCATTCATGCCTCACTGCGCCAGTGCTAATGTGGGAATTTCCCAGGAGGTAGACCAAGTGAGGCACTCCTCCTCCTGTCCAGGCGTAGACCTGGCACTTCTACATATGTGACAGCGAGGTCGTGAAGCTCCCCGGGGCCTTGACGTCCTCCTCATCAGGTTAGAGCAAAATCACCCACAGACCAAGGATGGCACAGCTGGAAACATGCTTGGGAATTGACTAAAGGGGTAGATGCACCGAGTGTATGTCTGTGTGCCAGGGTTTTTAAGCAGAACAGCAGTATGCTGCTGATTACAAC
The DNA here is from genome assembly GCF_017591425.1 of Ochotona curzoniae. Classification (NCBI taxonomy): domain Eukaryota; kingdom Metazoa; phylum Chordata; class Mammalia; order Lagomorpha; family Ochotonidae; genus Ochotona; species Ochotona curzoniae. The sequence goes on from NW_024465751.1 coordinate 10,419,104, forward strand.
AGTAGATTTGAGGAAAGACAAGGCACTTTAACATGACTGCAGCTCCGAACTAAAGCTGAGAAACAAAAAGCCTTAAACTTTATGCTGAAAGTAAATTAAAGGTGTGCCATATATATTGCAAAATTGTTTCATTCCTGTTAACCTTTATTCAAAACCATTCTTGTGACATTCTTATTTATGTATTCATGATCACGATGGAGTTAGATGGTGTTCTGTTTATGACAGTCAAATTATAATAACAGTATGATGTTATTTTTGCTTATCAAATGGTCCAAAATATCAGTGCTGTTCCAGGAAATAAAAAAAAAGAAAAAAACAATTTTTTTCTGAAACATGGCTGTTATGACTGAGGCTTGGTATGCTCACCCAGCAGTCCAATTTGGCCGTGTAGGTTAGGAACCTCGTAGCAGCTGCTGGATGTAGCAGTTCAGCGTCTGTGGAATTATTTGAAGGCTGACAGCAAACGCAGTTTAAAGATTTAGCTAGCTGGAGAGTGATCATAGCGTCTTTTAGAATAGAATAGAGGAGAGAGAGGTTAGGGAAAGGACACATTACAGTATGTGGGCAATCTTGATACTGCTGAAGCAATATGGTAGTGCATGGCGGTAGTGACTGAGAAGACTACTCATGAGGAATGAAGCAGCTGGCAACTTCTAAGGTAGTCAAAGAGAAGCTAAGGATTTTGAAACTTTTGTGATGAAATGAGATTTGGGGATTCAACTTGAGGGCTGAGTGTGTGTGTGTATGTGTGTGTGTGTGCTGGGGAATTGATGAAAATGTTTCCTCTGGATGGAGTTAAGACAGAGTTGTGTTATCATTTCACTGGGCAATAAGCTCTAGTGGTTGTAGCATAGGGGATTTTACAAACCTTGGGGAGACGCGAAACACTTTCTAGAGAAAAAAATTCCCCCCAGATCTCTCTGCAGGTAGGAAGGCCCTGCACAAGGCCTTCCTCCTCTTACCACGCTCTCTGCCGCGGGAACAGCAGAAAAGGGCCTTGGTCAGTAACGAATTCTAGTAGTTCTTGAAAACTCAGATTTTGTAAAAGGACACTTGAATATATTTTTCCCTCTCTGGCAGAGCCTAAGACGTATCCCCAAAAGGGCGTGTGATTCAGAGATTTCAAATTGGAGAGAAAACATGAACACTGCATGCCATGAAGCTGGGAGGGGAAGAGGGAGAGAGCAAGAAGTCTACGTGCGCTTTCTCCGGGGATGCAAGTGATGCGCTTTTTACATTGTGAGGCATAAGATAATTAGACTAGAGACTTAATTTCCTACTTCCTCTGTGTATTCTCCTGGTACCACTAATTCATTCTTCAATAAAAAGCTGCTTAGACCAGCATCGGAACACTACGCATTATCTGCTTCGGGGAAGGAGAAAATAATATTAAAAACCGATGAAATGAAAACCAGACTCTTCTTTCCAATCCCACGAGGAACACAGGTAGCAGAGCTGCCGTCAAGCAAAATATTTATAACTGCATTTCTAATTGTTATAACACGGGTGAATTTTATTATTGCTGTTTCGAATTTAGTTTTATAGCATTTCTGCCCTATTTTTTTCTGATTATGTTGAGCAATTTACAGTATGAAAAATAAATCACCCTGTCATGACAAGGAATGCGCCTTTCTTTCCCAAGGTCGTATAGGAGAAATGCAGCAAGTGGAGGAATTTAACAAAGCATTCAAAATGCACATGGTCGTCTCATCACGCATTGCTATTTTCAGAACTCAGCAAGTCACACAAGCTCAACTTTTGACTGGAAAAAGCTGCTTCGTGGATAAGATGCTGCGATTTCAGATAAGTAGGAGGGCAAAGTGTGTGAGCTGAAGGGTAACAAAGACATTTAAAACGCAGGTGGAAAAGTTAGCAAAGGCCTTGTGCATGAGAATTTTGAATTACACATACACAAGTGCAGACTTCAGAAATGGAAAAACAGGTTTCTTTGATATTTCACAACGAAAGGCCAACAGAATGTAGTTTGCTTCGTGGATTTGCGTCGGGGAATTACAAGTGGGAAAGAACACTGAGCTCGTCTAGCCTTTAGAGCTTACAGTAAATCTCGGCCCAAAGCCCAGGAGAAAAATGAAAATGAGGCGGCTGATATCAATATTATGTTCTTCAAAGCACTACAAAAAACCCAAATATTATTACTCTACAAAGCAAAGATTCAGAAAGGAAACAGAGTGCCAGATGAATATAAGTGAATATGATATTATCTTTAATATTACACTTAGGAGAAGGGGCTCAGGAAAACAAATTAAATTTTACCAATTATTAGGAACTTCAGTCAGATTTTGACTACAGAGGTCATGGATTGTGTAGAACTGGTCAGTACTGTGAGTCTGACAGACGCACACGTGCACTCAAGTTTCCAATGAACTACAGAGACTGCACGAATGCCCGTCTATGCTTGGCTGTGTCCTCAAATGCCAATGTAGGAAAACCAGCCTAGCAATCTTATTGGATTGTAGCAGCTTCCAGCCCAAGAAACAAGCTCCTGCGTCAGCAGAGCTACTCAACTTTTAATTTTAAAAAATGCATTTGGGTATCATAAAACCAAGTTGCCAGGACAATATTTAATTATAACATAAGTTACCTACTAAATTTCGACACAACTTTTGTCTGAAGCTGGAGAATATTGCCAAGCAATTGAGTCACAGCAGTCATTTCCAGATCACGAAATTCAGAGGGACTGAAGTTATTCCATATTCTCGAAGTCAGAGACCAATAGCCAGGAGCTGAAACAGCAAGTCGGGTAAGGCAAACACTAAAACAGCTATTTACATTTTCCAATAACGTCTCATAATCTTCACTAATTCTTCTATTTGCAAATAAGTTGACGTTTAAAATGTAATGGTAAGCTTCTTTTTCTCAACAAAGTATGCCATTAGTTCTCAGGTTTTGAAAATGCGGAATAGCATCTGGAGGCCCTTCAGCACCGCAACAACTGGGTTGTGCACCAGGTCAGGGCAGCACTGCTCCTCTACTGCAAGTTTTGAGGCGGCACGGGCGGGTAGAGCGCCACAGCAGGATAGTCCTTGGAGGCCCCTCAGAGCACTGGCACCTGGATTTGGCGTCAGTGTGACGAAGTGCGGAATCGCACCTGAAAACTCCTAAGTAGTACCCACACCTGAAGTCGCCGTTAGCATAGGGGACAAGCGGACCGTGACAGGAACCTCTTGGAGGTGCTGATGTGTGCAATAGGTAGACGCCCAGGGCACAGACAAAAATGAGTCAGAGGGCCCGCTCAAGCCAGAGAAGCGATAGCTGAAGGATAGTTCACTGGGAGAAGTACCTTTGGAGACCGAGCACTCACTGCCCATGGTACTTGGCTGCCCTGAACTGATTTATACAAGCACTGAAAGAGCCGTCCTTTCATTTCTCTTACTACAACATCTTCATCCCTTTAATTCGGAGCCCTTTCAAAAGTCTAGGGCTATTGCACTTACACGGGAGACATCACTTTCTCTTGGCTTTTATTGTTAGTATGGCATTTACAGCTTTGCTTATTAGTTTTTTATCTTAAGCTATATATGAGTACCTGCTAGTCCAGATTTGCAGGTTGTAGGGATTGATATATGAATCTATGCACCCCAAGGTGTGTCCTGAATAATAGGAAGACTCAATATGTTTATGAAGAACTATAGTTACCATCAAAATGAGTGTGATCATCATATTTTCAGTAAAGAAATAGATTTGGATAAAGGAATAATGTGTCAGGATATAAATTTCAGTAGCTTGGGTTTGGGGAGATGTGATAATAAAGCATTAAAAGACCCAGGGCTATGACCCTGCCCCATTAATCCCCAAGTAGTCAAATCACTGAACAGGTGTAAGAACAAGTGTATGTTCTGATTAGCGACAGCAAGAGCCGGATGTGCACACATACAGAGTTAGTATTCAACCAAGACAAAACATAAGTCGGTAAGAACAAGGAAGCTGAAATAAGCATAACAAAAGGTGTAAACTGCTTCAGAACATAGAGTTAAGGCTAGGTCCGATCTCACACATCTCATTGCAATTTTATACTGTGATGAGAAATATAAAGTCTTACAGGGCTTGAAGGATAGAGGGTTCAAGACAATTCCGTCATTTTACCACAGGTTCCCATCTTATCCCATCCAAATGATCCCAGGTTAGATTGACTTCACAATGAAAACAATCATGTGTTTTCACGAAGCACAATACACGTTTCCTACGGGTTATGTCTAAACGCTTCCAGGGCCACAAGTAATGCTTTTCTCTAAAATTTTCACTTAACATTATGTTTGTCATTGGAATATTATGTAAACACCTGACATGTTCAACCACAACTGGATATTGCAGGCAAGAATCACTACATTTGCTTTTGCATAGCTCACCTCCAAGTCCTCACCATGTATGCCATTGTGGACGTATTCATCCATTTCCCCTTAAAGATTTGTAGTTTTATGTCAAGAGTGATACTGCTAGGCTTTGAAGCCTCTGCATATGGAATTACTTTAACTTTGTGAGATTGCTTATTAGTAAAATTGTTATTGTCACCAGCAGTCTTATGTACTGTCTTCCCAAATCTCAGTTAATATGTGATGATAACCAGCATCTGAACTTTTGGTCTTTGGATGTGGAGAAAGAATAATTTATCTTCATTTTTTTCTATTGCAACATTCTCTTCTCCCAGAAAAGAGCCTAGGATTTTGCATGTTCTCATAAATATATATTAAATAAATATATGCACAACCATATCAGGTAAGAGCCTTGCATATTTATAATCTGTTGTGATAAAATTTTAATATGATTAGGTTATAGCTAGTACATTAAAATATTTCAATACTTTTAATGTTATGACTTTTTGGACTAACTGTTCAGAGCTTCCTGGCAGAAAGGCCAAGTTTAATAGGGGTCAATTGCCATTTGGAGCCAACATTTTATACTCTTTTTTGACATCTCAAGATTTCGACACAGAATTAGTTTTCAATACACAAAATACTCATGATTTAGTAATAGATTTATTTACATGTAATAATGCATTCTTGATTGTCTTCTTAATCCTTCCACCACATTTCTGAGATGTGACTTTTGCTCCTAGGAACCTAGCTATCTTGAGAAGTTTGTTCTGCAGCAAGTGGCAGTGCCTATCTGACCACTGCTAATCAGACTAGGTGTTTACATAATATAAGTCAACCATGTCAGTGATTTTTAAAAGCCCTATTCTGATTTCATACGCTGCACAAATTGAGGATGTGGGTGCTTGCTAGTTAGAGGAAAACCCCAAAATTTATTCGTATTTCAGTAGCTAATAGACTAAGTGAAAAGAAAGCATGTTATGACATATCTCAGCATCATGTAGATTCCACAGGTAAATGTTTTGTTCTCTTTCAATTAGGGGAACATAGAGCACTTCTACCCATGTGATTCAGTGACAATATAGGGAGACCAACTGTCCCACTGCAAAGAACTGTTCCTGTAAGAACACATGATACCTTCGTCTTAGAAGACCAAGTTAGTGTTGTTGTGTTTTTAACAATTGGTATTAGAAAAATACTAAATTTCACCCTGCTGTTAATGCTAAGTATTTAAAACTTTTATCTGTAACACAAACCAACCCACAGCATTGTCAAAAGAGCACAAGGACTGCTCACTTACCAGAAGTCCAAGAATCATTGCCAAGGAGAGTCAGCCTTAAATGTATAAAGACTTGGTCTAAAATACATTATCTCAGAGTTTCTTAGGATATTAAGATATGTATATGTTTTAATTCTTTTGAATTCTTTTAAATTAAGTACATTTAATACAATTAAGCACAATTAAAATTAAGTACAATTAAGAGTATAAAATTTAATTTTAGATCTTAGTTAATTTCCAAAAATAGGGTGGAACTTTGGTGGATATAGGAATTGCAGGGGGGTCCAAGCAGCACAACCAATGGAAAAAAGTAGGCTACATAGGCAGGAAAGTAAATGTATAAGAAGTTATAACATAAAGCAATTGGGGAGGGAGAAAAAGAAAATCAGTAGAGGGGCATTGCACTGACACACAACATTGACCTCTAGACACAGAGACGAAGCTGAAATATAAAGGCTCAGACATCCTCTTTGTTTGCCATGCCAACCGAAGGTGTCATTTCAGATCACCATGAAATGTTCATACCTATAGTCAAGTATTCATTGAGTGTGCACTTGGCTTCATATCAGATAACATAGTAACAAAAAATCATGCCCATTTTTTTCCTGAGCCATTCACTGTCACTTAGTAAATGTGGATATACGCATATATGTCCACACAGGCTAACTTCTCCCAGTTAATTCTCTTTTTGGGGATATACAAAGGGAAGTATTTTTAAAGGTTCTTTCTTTTAAAACGAATGCTTCTTTTTGAAGGGTTGTATTGTATTTTTACTGGAAAGTTACAGAAAGAGAAGGAGAAACAGAAAGAAATCTTTGATCCGTTGGTTAGCTCTCCAGTTGGCCACAATTAATCTAATTGAGCAGACCCAAGAGTCTGGAGCTTCCTCCGGCTCTCCCAAGCAGGTCTAGGGCCCCAAGCAGTTGGGTCAACCTCCGCTCCTTCCCCAAGCCATAAGCAGGAAGTTGGATTGGAGGTACAACAGCTGTGACTTGAACAAGAGCTCATATTAGATGCTGGCACTGCAGGCAGAGGCAAGATGCCAGGGCATCATGCAGGCCACAGAGCAAAACATTTCTCATAGCTATTTTTTTTAAATATTTATTTTTTATTTTTATTGGAAAATCAAATTCACAGAGAGGAGAGACAAAGATTTTCCATCTGCTGGTTTATTCCCCTAGTGGCCACAAAGGCTGGAGCTGTGTCTATCTGAATCAAGGAGCCAGGAGTTTCTTCCAGATCCCCATGCAGATAAAGGGTTCCAAGGATTTGGGCATTTTTAAATTCTTTCCCAGACCACAAGCAGGGAGATGGAAGGGAAGTAGAGCTGTGATATGAACCAGTGCCCAAATGGGATCCTGGCGGTTGCAAGACAAGGCCTTCACCAATAGGTTACCACAATGGGCTCGTCTCACAGACACTCTTATTTGACATTCATGCAATAGTTTCCCAAGTTTAGCACTTTATAATATCACATAGAATTCAGAGATTTGCATTCTTTGAGGAAGACTTTTTTTTTTTTTGGTGCATACCAAATTTGTTCCAAAGATAATTGCTAACTTCAAAAAGCAAACATAGGGCCCAGCACGATAGCGTAATGGTTAAAGTCCTTGCCTCAAATGCGCTGGGATCCCATATGGGTGACGCTTCTAATCCTGGCAGCTCCGCTTCCCCTCCAGCTCCCCGCCTGTGACCTGGGAAAGCAGTCAACGACAGTCCAAAGCCTTGGGACCGTGTACCCGCGTGGGAAACCCAGAAGAGGCTCCTGGCTTCGGATTGGTTCAGCTCCAGCCGTTGCTGCTGCTTGGGGAGTGAACCATCAGACAGAAGACCTTCCTCTCCGTCTCTCCTCCTCTTTGTCTATATGCCTTTCCAATAAGAATAAATAAACCTTTTAAAAAAGCAAACATTAATAAATATTGATTTCTTGAAAGAGGCAAATATTGAGTTAAGCTAATTTTGTAAGGAAAGATTGGAAAGAAATATGAATTTAAGAGAAAGAAAAGAATATGATGTGGTAGTCAGCAAGATCAGAAGATGGATTAAGAAAAACAAATAAGAATAAACACAGAGAAAGCAGGTTAGAAATAAAAATTGGCATCTGATGTGAATATAGATGAGAATGATTGCCATGATCTGTAAATTGACAAAGAGCAGGCGGTAGATGAGTGTGCAGTGCCGTTTTGAAAGTTTACAGTGTGGGTGGGCATTTATCCTAGTGGTTCAGATGCCTTCATCCCCTAGTGCAGCTAGATTTTCTTCACGGCTCTAGTAGTGACTTTCAGTTCATGTGCAAAGGGGTGACGTGGAGTGTGTTTGCAGCTCGCATCTTCAGCCTGCCCGAACCCTGACGGTTAGGGATTGTGGGTATTGAACCAGTGAATGGTTCAGAAATTCGATGACTGTCTGAATATCTGGTTCTGGCTCTGACTTTCAAATACATAAATACATAAATGAGTAATCATGAGTACACCAAAAAAATGAACTGGTAAGAACAAAAAGGTTAATATTTTGTCATTCAGCACATATTCCTGAGCGGACCCTTCCTTGGGAGCAGTGGCTGTCATAAGGAGACTGGGCAGAGAGAGCTGCCAAGCATTCCAGATTTCATTCCTACCAAACGGGATTCATTATCGCTTAGCTCGGAGCTGGCTCAGGAAAGTGTAAATTCCAGAGGGCAAGACTCAGCAAAGCCTAGAGGAAGGCCAAAATCACACTAAAATCCATGTCAAAATTCCATCTGGAGCCCCGAAAGTCATATTTGCAAGTTCAATGCTGAAGGCAAGCAGAGAGACAGGTGGACACACGCGTGTGATTTTAGAAACTAGGGAGGAATAGCAAATGTGTGGGAAGCAGCAGCTTCTTACTAGCTAGGGTGTGAGCTCTAGCTAGGACCAAATGAGAAGCACACCAGCAGGCAAATAGAAATTTTGTGTAGCTAACTTTCCTGCATCTAAATACACTTTTAGTTCTAGAGAATTAATATGTATAATTAAAGTAAAAGAGTCAGAATCACAAAGAAGGCAGAAGGAATCTATACACCTGGATGTGTAGGCCCAAACTGAATCTACAAAGTTCACTTTCTTTCTTCCTTTCTCCCTTCCCTTCCTTTCTTCCTTTCTCCCTTCCCTTCCCTTCCCTTCCCTTCCCTTCCCTTCCCTTCCTTTCCCTTCCCTTTCTTCCATGATATAGTTCAATAGTCTCCAGGTTTCCCTTCCTCCCTCCCCAAATCCGCAGTTCCCCACTACTTTCACCCATGTCATTACAATAACATGATCCTTCACAATCAGTCATAAGCCCATCATTCTGACATTTAAGTGTAATGTAGGCATATACAATGGCAGAGTCCAGCACTCTATTGTCAAGATGCATCCAACAATTTCATTGGGAGTCCATCTTTGACTTGTAAGTAGAGATGCAAACTGCATTTTATTTTCACAGCTATATGTGATCGTCTTTACTACACAACTACTATACATCCTCTTAAGTAAGAAGCCATAAAACAGTATCAAGGACAGAGAGAAAAATAGAAAATTTACAACAACCTGAGGTTAAATAACAGGCTACTGAATGACCAATGTGTCAGTGAAGAGATGAAAAAGAAAATTAGAAACCTTTCTGAAGTAAACAATGCTATTGTGTGACATATGAGCCCGTGAGAAAATTAATAAGAAAAACAAACCCTTCTTTTTTCAATGAAAGAAAATAAAAAGAAAAATATCAGCTTCCCTGAAATGTAGCAAAAGCGTATTGAAAAGCTATGGATCTTGTATGTTGGAGGAAGATTGCCTTGTATCAGAGAGAGCACATGGCATTTGTCCTTTGGGGATTGACTCACTTCACTGTGCATAATGATGTCTCTTTGGGACCATTTGGCTGCAAATGGTAGAATCTCATTCTTTCTAATGACTAAGTATTCCATGGAGCAGATGTACCACAGTTTCTTTATCCACCCATTCTTTGACTGGCATCTGAGTTGTTTCCATGCCTCTGATATTGTACATTATGTTGCTGTAAACACAGGACACTCTGCAGAGACAGAGAGCTCCTGTTGGCCCCACTGACCTTGAATTTTTTTTAAAGATTTATTTTATTTTTATTGGAAAGGTGGATATATAGAGAGGAGGAGAGACAGAGAGGAAGATCTTCTGTCTGATGGTTCACTCCCCAAGTGAGTGCAACGGCCGATACTATGCCCATCCGAAGCCAGGAGCCTCTTCTGGGTCTCCCACATGGGTGCAGGGTCCCAAAGCTTTGGGCCGTCCTCGACTGCTTTCCCAGGCCACAAGCAGGGAGCTGGATGGGAAGCGGAGCTGCCGGGATTAGAACTGGCTCCCATTTGGGATCCCTGGCGTGCAAGGCGAGGACCTTAACCACTGCCCCATCACGCAGGGCCCTGACCTTGAATTTGCATCCGCAGGCCTATGAGAATCCAGGATGATACAATCACAATCCTCTTCGTCTTTTGCTGGCTTTTGAAGCAATCTGTTAAAAAAAATGCTAAAAAATTCAAAGCGAAAAAACTACATATAAGCTTCCTACCAAGTGTGTAAAGTAATATTTAACTAAGATATCTCTTTCTCATTTAGGGTTTTGTTTTTTCAGAAGTAGCTACAGTATAAATTTAATGAAGCTCTGCAAATTATATTTCATCACTGCCTGTGGCTACTTATACATATGTGGAAACATATTCTTTAAAATCAGTGTTATTTTTTTAAATGGGGAATAATAAAGATTCCAGCCACACAAAACCTGAATCTGACTGGTGCTTGCTGCTATGTATTTCCTCTTGCTGGCTTTCTCTTCAGTTTAAGTTTGGCATTGGTGCTGGGGAGAGCCAGCAGTCATTTCTCTCCATTGCTATGGGCCTGCCGTAATCCAATCAACATTTGAAATGAAACTCAGTTCTTTTCATTGGCCTTTTTTGGATTATTCCTTCACGACCTAGTTTATTTCTCACATATGAAGTGCTGGAGCTCTTCATTATTAGATTTCCAGGTTTTCAGCCTCAAATTTTTCTAAACTCATCATCCTGCCAGAGCAGGTTGAGAGAATGTGAGGGAAATTGGCCTGCACACTCAGGACATGTTGCCAATTAACTTTCCTGTAACCTCAGAGCTGTGAGAGCAAGACTTGAAAGAGGATTGGTCCCAGCCCGCATTGGGAACCACAGTGTGTAGCCAAATCTTCCTTCCGATGCTGTTTGCTCTTTGATGCTTTGATTTTCTGGTCCAGCAATTCTGCTGCCACTTACTGGAATATGTCATCATTTTAACATAAAGGTGTTGCAGTGATTTTAATGGCAATAATAAGAGCTATTTGCAATCTTTGAATAAGATATGTGAATTTTATTTACTAAGATTTTAACAAGTTCATTTGTTTTAAAGCAATTACACATCGAAAACTTCCTTGTTAATACTGACCAAAACATGATGGAATATTACTGAACTTCTAACATAAAAAATATTGTTTTTCGTTAAAAAGTAGCATTGATCTTTGATTTTGTAAGTTGTTAATATATGATATAAAATAAAAAAAAACAGGCATTTTGGAACTTCTTATCATTTAGTAAGTGTTAATTTTCTCATAAAATTCATATAGCTTAAGCAAACTGCTTAAAGTTTCTCCAGAGCTTGAATGTGGCACCGCTGGCTGGCATTTCATAGGAACATTGGTTCACGTTTCAATGCTGTATACATTCCCTGATAATGTGCCCGTTAAAGCAGCAGAAAATGGATCAATTTCCTGGGCCTCTGCCACTTACAAGGGAGTTCTGAGCTTACATTGAGTTCTGAGCTCCTGGCTTCAGCCTGGCCCAGTCCTGGCTAGTGCAGGCATTTGGGTAACGAACCAACAGGTGGAAGGTCTCTCACTGTTTCTACTTTGTCTCTAAAATAAATAAGAATTTAAAAAATTTACATTAATTCATTGATTTAATATATCAGCAATAGAGAGAAGACTATCTTTTCAAAGACCATACTGCTTTTGTGTTGATATCAAAATTCAGAAAGCAGTAATTGTCTTTTTTCCTCTTAATCTCATTTTATCCAAAATTTAAAAATTGAGTATAATTGCTATTTCCCACAAAATTGACTGACTGAAAAGGCTGTGCCCACACGAGGTAGGTACAAACACGTTGTCTCAGCAGGGAATACAATTCTCATTACTAATTCACCATCCTAATCCACTCGAAATCAGAAAATCTTAACTTTTTGTTCTCAGCCCTTCGAAGGCACAGTGTATGCAGGCAGATGAGTGTGGCAAAGGTTAGGAAAACATCCAATAAGAGGGAATGTCACTGGCAAGTACATTTTGTGTCCTGAGGCGACATAGTCTTTATTGCACTCACCGTAGGATCAGACATTATTTTTTGGACAGGGTCAATCTATGATCTTATCCCAAACCCCAATCCTAATTATATTTCATTGGCAAGAAACCCAAACAGATATTGAGACAAAACAAACTGTATGATAGAACAATAGAAATGGATATAATAGGAGAAAGCAAAACATACTCTTTTTGGTTCAATTAGTGAAAAATTGGTTCATTGAGAGGGATAAGCCTGTGGAGTAAGACTAAATATTTGTAAGGTATCCATTCTCCCCAAGTTAATTTCCAAATGTAACATGATCCTGGTGAAAACTCCAATAAGAGGTTTTAGCTACTTGGTATTCTAATTACTTTGGATTTAGTGAAGGTGAAAGAACATGATGCATGATTCTTTTCCCTGAGATGAAAAGGCTTTACATTTTTCCTTATAAGTGTTTTAGAGTTGTTTATTTGTTTGAGAGAGAATTTTCCATCTACTGATACAATCCTGAAATGTCTTAACAGTAGGGCACTGGCCAGACCATACTAGTAGTCAATCTTCTTTTCCTATAAGAAACAGGGACCCAACTACTTGAACTATCACCAGCTACTTCTCAAAGTGTGTATTATCTGAAATACGAAAAAGGGTATGATGCTGGAACTCAAACCCAGGGGCTACGATATGAGTATGGCTGACCCATTGGCATCTCAACCATTGCTTCAAAGGACCCATTTCTAATTTTTTTTTATTGATTGCATTGTATTATGAGACACAGTTCTATAGGTACTGGGACTCCCCCCACCCCTCCCCAACCCTCCCTCTATGGTGGATTCCTCCACCTTGCTGCATAACCACAGTTCAAGTTCAGTTGAGATTCCTTCATTACAAGCATATACCAAGCATAGAGTCCAGCATCTTATTGTCCAGATAAGTTCAACGGCTTCTTGGGGAGACCTTCTCTGATCTGAAGGTAGAGCCAAAAGAGTAAAATCCCGATCAATTAAAAGCCCCATCAGCACCCTCCCTCTATGGTGGATTCCTCCACCTTGCTGTGTAACCACAGTTCAGATTCAGTTGAGATTCCTTCATTATAAGCATATACGAAGCATAGAGTCCAGCATCTTATTGTCCAGATAAGTTCAATGGCTTCTTGGGGAGACCTTCTCTGGTCTGAAGGTAGAGCCAAAAGAGCAAAATCCCGATCAATTAAAAGCCCATCAACAACAATATATAACATTATGGAATTAATTGACATAGTATTGAGTAAACAATATGTTAAAATTACATGTAAGTTCCTAACAACATCCTGTGAATATTTCAATGACATTTTCACAATTGAGGTGCAAAACAGTTTTAGGAGGGATGTGCAGAGAAATCGTCCATACCTTGGTGAGGAGTACTTACTCTTTGTGTTCTACCTAGTAAGGTATGTGTGAGTCCATGCTGACCAGTTCATGTCTGGTTCTGAGCTTTCCTTGTTGTTCTCTGCCTATCTTTTCTAATGTGTGTGTGTGTATGTGTGTGTATTTGGGGGCAGGGGGCCTCTGGAGCGACCCTGATGGTCATTGCAGAGGTTGGGAACCCAGAGTTGGAACTATGTAAGGATCAGAGAAAGCTCCTCTCCCTAGTCCCGAAGGAAGTTTACTGTTCTTCTGATTCTGAGGACAGCTCAGGATTCCTGGCTGTTGTTCCGATGACCTTGGATCCTATGAGGAAGGATTCGGGCTTCTTCCATCCCGTGTGGTAGGTCCAACAGCAGGGAGGGATGTCCTCTGAGTTCTTGGCCTCCGAAGGCACTTCAGTTCCCTGTGGTCTCTTTGGCGGTTGTGATGTAGTCCTTGGTGCCCGTACTGATAGTCCTTGGTGGGAATCCGGGAGTCTCTAGGGTTGGGATACAAGCCTCCTCCTGTCCTGCTGCTCCAGTCTTCCCCCTCCTCCATTCTGTGCATGTGACCTCCTATTAATAGATTATTAGGGTTGCTCATGATTCCCTCTGTATGTCTTTGTAGTTTTACTATTGTCTATTGCTGTTTTGAATCTATTGTCTGTAAGTTACCTGTCATGTTCCTGATAGGTTACACTACCCGGCATCCTCACACATTCAAAGGAGATGGAAGATTTCTTTGCTCTCCTGCCCCACTTCTGAGTAGCACAAGGTTTTGAAAGTATATTGGGTTTTACAATTTTTGAAAATACATGGGTTGAGACCATATTAGTTACAGGTTTATCTGAGGAAGATTTACTCTCATTGGGAATCTTTAGGATTGTTTCACATCCGCAAAGCCCTGAGGGTTCAGCATGGAGCTATCTGAGCAGCAATCAAAGAACCAAAATCCCAGAGCTCCCTGGCTGGGTGGCCAGCAGGTGGAGACTAGTGCCAAAGGGCGCAGTGGCCGCCCAGGGAATCTCCCCATGTGGGCGTGGGAGCTGCTGTGTGATTACCAGGCATGAGACAGCATGTCCCTGGGCCCCCGAGCCGCCATGCAGTGGCTGGAGGTCCAGCCTCTAAACTGTTTTTAAAAACTTTTTAAAAAAAATTTTATTGGAAAGGCGGGGGGGAAGGAAAGACAGAGAGAAAGATCTTCCATCTGCTGGTGAGCATCTTCTATGCATTGATTCACTCCCCCAAAGCTAGAAGGGCTGGGCTAGACCAAATCCAGAAGCAAGGAGCTTCTTCCATGTCTTCCATGTGGGTGAAGGAACCCAAGGTCTCGGGTCGTTTTCTGCAGCCTTTGCAGGAGTGTTAGCAGGCAGTTGATGAGAGGTGGAGCATCCAGGACTCTAGGCAGTGCTTGTATGGGATTCTCGTGTGGCAGGAGGCATTTTCACATGTTATGCCACACCACAGGCTTTTCTTTCAGGATGCTCTCTTCAGCTTCATCCTGAGTTCAGCTCTGCAACAAACATTCTGTTAGAAATCATGGCTTCATCAAGAGCATGTGAACATGCATGTTAGACAAAAGCCAATCCCCACAGGATGCTTTTGCGTCCACTTGCAATGCCAAGAAGCAGAAGTGTGGTTTTGAGAGCATTCCCTCAGCTCCTCTGCCTTTCAAAACTCTGCTTTCTGTCACAGAGCTGGTTTGGCCCAGCAGGCAGCACTCCCCACTCCACCCCACTGCTCACGGAGGGGAGAAGAACAAGCTTGAATCTGGGATATCACACTTTGCATCTTGCAGGGAGGCCAGCTCCAAAGATCCCAGTCTTATCAAGTCCTCTTCTGCCAGAAGGAGGCAAAGACTGACAAGAAGTGGCTTCTCCCTTGTGAGGCCAGACATCCATTCCCAGTGGCATGTCTCAGGGAGTGCTATGTGGGGAGGAATCACACAGGCTCATGCTTTGCTGATGACCTTCACCTCACTACAATGTTCTTATTCCTTTAGTTCACCTCTCCTGTGACCTTCTGCTTTCCCTAACAGAGATGCATAAGTGGGTACAATCTAGAAGCTGTCCCTGTAGAGAGAAAATCTGACAGAAAGCTACTGGTTCAGTCAAGATAGCACCTTAGCCTCTTTTTGTAATATTCAAATTTTCAAAATTGAGTTAGTTAAGATTTTAATTGGGATAAGAATATAATGATAAATTAACTTCAACATTAACCAGTTAAATATTTCATCAATTTATTTACAAAGTATTTATTGAGATGATGGTGTGTAAAAAAAAATCCTCCATCAGTTGTACTATGTTTATAAGAAAATGCCTGGCCTGTATAACCTCTGGTGATTTGTAATAAGCTATTATAACCGGTTCTTTTGACCACTCCTCAAGATATATTCCAGACCACTATAGAAACCAAAAATGGGGGTGTGAATGAGAGCTTGACAATCTCTCTGACATTGTATACTTTTTAAAATATTGGCTTTTAAATTTGTAATGTGTTGATGAATGAAACACACACATGCAGACATACAAAGACAAATTCAAATGTATTTTCTTATCAATACTTACATAATCTACCATTATGCTTAATAGGACAGACTGATCTTAATTTAAGTCAATAATCCTAGAATTTGTTTAATGCCCAAATCTCCCCCCTTGAAACGATAATTACGTGAAAACTGATACTTATGTAATGAGACCTAGAAACAGAATACTTATTTCTTATTCTTTCCAATTCATTCAATATCGCCTGTTGCTTTCCTTCATGAAATCCTTGCTTTTACACTGAATTTCTGATAAATTTCACACTTTTGAACCTATAAAGAAGTATAATAGTGACCTATCAAAAATCATACCACTTGCAACTTTAATAGGAAGGAGGAATGGCATTAATACAGTTGGTGAAATGAATTTTAGCCAACAATTTAGTGTTTGTTGTATGCTTTAAGACTAGCACCACATTAAACTTTAAGGTAGCAATATCATATTTATCTTTATAATAACCTCCCCAAAATGTGCAGAGCTAGAGGTACTAACTCCATTTAAAGACTGCTAGCTTGTTTGCACAGTGATTTTAAATAGTGTAATAGATGTTATATGTCTAGTGTCAAAGATGACATTTGGAAAATCTTCAATTATAATTTATCTGATTATAATCACTACCTATGTCAGCTATTTCACATTAAATATTTTATTGACTTCTCCATCTGGTAAGTCTATTCTTCAAACTGATCAATAACTCTATGGGACATCAGCATTCTCAAATACACGATCAAATAAAATCATACTAAAATTTAGACTTAAAACTTGACTATGTGATCTGTTGTTATAAGGGATATACACTTCAGCTGTTAGTAATCTTTCAAAGTAGAAGCCAAAATGAGAGGTTCAGTATGTCCATATGTTAGTCATTCTTTTGTATTTTCTATCATCATGTGTTACGAAAGAGCAACAGAAATGGAAAGTTCTGGTAAATGTAGGTGTGGTACTTGAACACTCTGGAGAAAGGCATCACTGATTAAAACTGGGTATGAAGAGAGAGATAGTTGGGGGAAAACTTTGTGTTTGGTTTTGTTTGTTCCGTATTTGAGAGGAGAAGGGGGAGAGTGAAAGTGAGAGCAGCCTCCCGTGCACTGATTTACTAAATACACACAGCATCTGGGGTGGGGCACAAACCAGACCTCCCCTATGAATAGCAGGAAAGTAATGACTTGTACCATCACGTGCTGCCTCCCAGGGTGAGCATTAACAGGAAGCTGGAATCGGGAGCACAGCTTGAACAAAATGTGAGTGTCTCAAGGGATGCCCTACTGCTATGCCAAATGTTTGTCCCAGTTTATGCTTTCAGTTATTCTAGAAATGCATGCAGTTTGAAGCTAAGGAGTAAGATACATAAAGACATTTATAATATAAAATTGTTTCTCATATTGAAACTGAATTTGTAATTTGAAATCAGAGTAAGAAAGATTGAGATTCAAGAGTCACTTGTATGAAGGCGGAAGCTCAAATGTTCAGGGCAAAATTTTTAGGAAGTTTGTATTTTTCCTTTTCCTGAGAACATAACAGTTGAAGTGTAGACCTCCTTCTAGCTGCAGTTTCTAATGATAGTCAGTAGAATAAAAAGTGACTGATTAGAAACAGTTGGGCATCCTGTTTTCTTTTCAGTGGCTGAACCCAATTTGTGGGTGGAATGGCATTTGCAATGGTGACAGTGGTGATGGTAGGCCACAGAGCATCTCTGAGTCACACTCACAGGAAATGTTCTTACATTCCACAGAACAGTAGTGTCTCCGTTACTTCCACTCCTCCAGTGCATCAATCAATTTCATAATTACTAACTTTCAGTTTTCAACCCCACTCTGCTTAAATATGCGGAGTGTTCTATGTCTACATTGGATTCTTACTAACAATCTGGTCATGAAGACCATGATTCATGAATCATGTAGGTAGGAAAATTGTGTGGTAATTATGGATAATTATAAAATATGGATTAAACATTATAAAGCATGCAGAATTTTGACACTGGGTTTAACTAACATTGTCTTACAGTACTTGTAACGTTACCTCATTGTTTCAATTTGAGTGTCTTAGTTGGAAACTTGAGACAGACAAGTGGAATTAATATTGATTAGAGCACCAGCATTTGATTCTAATTACATGCAATCAATGCCCTTTCATGGAAAATCAGGACAGAAAAAATTAGAGCTTGAAGGTCTACAGAACCAAGAGCCTCAATATAAGATAATCAGAGCTGGGGTCACCTCTGGTGAGGTTTGCAACGAGATAGTGGACTCAGAAACCCAGTCATGGAGATTTCTCAGGAGCTGTGGCATGACCATGGAGTACTTGTGTAAGAACTGGGTCTCCTCAGTTGTTGAAGCCTGTGTAGCAGGTGGCATGCCCAGATGCACATGGGGACATGACGGCCAATTCACTGAGGCCTGCAGAAGATGTGTAGGACCATGGAGGTCAGAGCAAATTGGACGGGTCTCCTGGAAAAGCTTTGACAGCGCGTATCTGGGTGATTGGAGACTCTGGGGTGGACTATGTCAGCCAATGGACCTTGAAAGATTTTCTTCAGTCTTGGATCAATGAAATCAACACTATCTCAGAACTAGTAAAATCACTTAAGCAGTACCTTTGGAACATGTTCCATACTGGGGACCCTGAGATGGATTTACAGAGAAAGAAAGGCTGAGAAACATCTTCTAGCTGCTGGTTCACTCCCCAGATGACTTCAATGGCCAGAATTGATCTAAAGCCAGGAGCTAGGAGCTTCTTCCACATTTTTCACATGATTGCAGGGTCCCAAGGACTTGGTCATCCTCCACTGTTTTCCCAGGCCATAATCAAGGAGCTGAATGAAAATTGGAGCACCTGGGACGTGAACTGCAACCATATGGGATGCCAGATTTGGAGGTAGAGGATCAGCCATTTGAGCCACTGTGCCAGCTCCAAGTTGCTTCCATTTTTTAAAACAGATTTATTCTTTCTTTTTTTTTTTTTTTTTTGAAAGTCAGATTTACACAGAGGAGAGACAGAGAGAAGGATCATCTGTCCACTGGTTCACTCCACAAGTGGCCACAACAGCTGGAGCTGAGCCAAAAGCCAGGAGCATCTTCTGAGTCTTCCAGGGGGGTTCAGAGTCCCAAGGTCTTTGGCTATCCTCTACTGCCTTCCCAGACCACAAGCAAGAAGTTGGATGGAAAGTTGAGCAGCTGGGACACTATGACCACACATATGAGATCATGGTGCATGCAAGGCTGGACTTTAGCCACCAGACTTCTGCCCTGGGCTGGCTTTCATTTCTTTCTTTCTTTCATTTTTCTTTCTTTCTTTCTTTCTTTCTTTCTTTCTTTCTTTCTTTCTTTCTTTCTTTCTTTCTTTCTTTCTTTCTTTCTTTCTTTCTTCCTTTCTTCCTTTCTTCCTTTCTTCCTTTCTTCCTTTCTTCCTTTCTTCCTTTCTTCCTTTCTTCCTTTCTTCCTTTCTTCCTTTCTTCCTTTCTTCCTTTCTTTTGGATAATTTATTTTAACAAAAGTAAAAAGTATAGAGAATTAGTCTACTCAAATCATCACAGAGGAAAGAGGAAGCTCCCTGCCAGCTGATTTCAGTTTTAGCACCTTTCCAAAGAAAGGCTCCAAGCAGCTACGAGGGGAGACGTGGGCTTTGGCCGAGCCACTGCTGGTGACATCCGTGTGAGCACAGTGTAGTGCTCACATAACAGTGCGGCCATTTGGTTCCTCTCTACATTTTGTGAGTGCCACAAAACAAACACTTAAAGATACTGAGCATGGTGTCTGCTGAGTGAGCGGCTAGTGATGAGGGCAGAACAGAAAGGCCAATACAGAAGAACGGCCGCCCACTGGGCATTGTGGATGCAGGACCTGGTCTTGTTCTCCCATCACACGGTGCAGCTCCCGTCAGAGGAGCTGTTCCAGAAGCAGGAGTTGGCCGTGTGGAGCCCCACGCTGTTCTTCTGCATGACGATACATAACCACGATGTACTTGAAGGGTTTCTCCAACTTGGTGAGCTGGCTCAGCGTCTGCTCCACGACGTTGGTGGTCCACTGGTTCACCTCGCTGTGCTGGTGGCGAATCCACCGAGGGCGCTCTCGATGGCCTCCTTGACAAAGTTGCTCATTTTGTCCACCACGAAGGCCGTCTCCTCAGCACATTCTGATGCTAGCATGTTTTCTTTTGAGAAACACCAATGAAGTTCCTTATAATCATTTATGATAGTAAAAAGAGATGATTTTTAAATCTGGGCCTTGAACTTATAATTGCCGAAATTATTTACTTTTATTGTTTTATAATGACTCAAATTCACTCCAGAGATAAAACAGTTTATCTGCAATTGGTAAGAAATAATATGCATAAAAAGTGATGAATATATTAATATATAAGAAACAATTTACCATTGTTGAATGTTACTGGAGAAATCCTCTGGAAGAACAAGATGTGTGGTTTTCCTTACGTGGGCAGAACCACATCTCGGTGTTGTGGAAGCAGGACAAGACCAGAGCAGCTGAGTCCCTTCAAGTTGGAAGCGCAGCAGGAGGAGGTGATTCCGGGAACAGGGGCTCACCATACTATTTATCGTTTCTTGAGCATGCAATTTTCGGTGGGAAGGCTGGTAGTTATGGAGATTAATATAGAATCATGTGCTACTTGAAGGCAGGAATGCCATTTAAGGATTGCCTCATTAGGCAATTTCATTTTGGAATATCCCAAAGTACAATTGTGCAAACTTAGCTGGCTGGTGTATTGTATACCTTGGCAACATCGCATTGCTCCTAGGTTGCAAGTTTGCATAGCTTATTATTACACGCCGTACTGAAGAAAATTGTGAATTTGTAAATGTGAAGTAGTATAAGGCACATACTATGAATGGAACTTGCTGTACCTCAGAGTGGTAAGTGATGTGTAGGCCTGGAACACTGGGCACGTTACAATAGACTTTATCAACATTTTACACTTAAGTTGTGCTAAGTTTATAAAAATTATTATCTTCCTTTGATAAGAAACCGTTAGTTCATATAACATGTTTTCTGTATTGTTCATAATTTTTTATTCCTTTGTAATACATTAAACCTAAAATGCAAACAAATCATATAATAATTCAATTTTATATCTGTGTTCTATAATATTGTTCCTAAATTAAACGGAAGTGTCATTCACAGGATAATGTTAATTTATTCCTGTATGGTACTTTTAACCAAGATCACTCAAGCCCAAGATGGGCAGAGAATCTAAACATGACGTAATATTTGAACAATTATAAAATGAGTCACCAGAATCCCCTGCTTGCACAAAAAGCTTTTTTGTTTGTTTTTGGAAAACTACATTTTTCTAAAAGGTTTTTTCTCCTCTCTCCTTAGTAGCTTTCAGGATTTAGTATTTTCCTACCAGTTTTACTTAAAGTTTAAAGCAAATTCCTGGATTTTCTCGGATGGTAATGTTTAATGTTAGTCGAAAGACTACTCAGCCATATTATTTAGCAAAGTTAGAACAAATATTTCTTAAACGTTGTCAAAATGGCATTAGTATCTCAAACCACAAAACAGAATTCTTATTCCATTCTAAAAGTGATAAGAGCAAGTACAAGTACCATACTGCAATTGACCTCACGTATTCCACAGAATAGCCATAACACTGGACAAAGGACCAGATCAGGGACAAAGGACAGCTTGACTCTCAAGTCTGGGTTATTTACCAAGTGCTCATAAGGGTATCATCGAGGACTGCTTTATCCAAAAATGCACGGAAATCATTTACCATCTTAAAGTCAGACAGTTGATACAGACTAGGATAGCTTTTTAAACCTAGGCCAGGTTGACTCTAAGTCTCTACTCTTCATGCAACATCTTCCTGAATATGCTTTCTATTCACCAAAGTCTAGTCACATTTGTTTCATTTGATCTCCATTGCAACCGTATATAGTTCTCTGTTCACACCGAGTCTTCTTAAGTCTGCATTAGCATTTTCTATACTGTTTCTCGTTCTGATTATATTTTGCTTGCTGACCACAGTTTGCATTAGATGTGTTCTCAGGGTCTGTATAGTTTATGTCTAATAGCTGTACTCACATGTGCGTGGTTCAGCCACTGAGTGCAGTCACATAAGATTCTAATGAAGCTAAGAAATTCCCAAGCATTATAGCTATCAATTCCTGATGCCACAATGCATAACCCACTTAATTATGGAGATACTGGTGTAAACAAAGCTGCTGTACTGTCAGGCATATGAAAGTGTAGCAGGTATAGCTATATGGCACATAGTACTTGATAATAATAAAAACCAACTGTATTACTTGTTCATATAGTTACTGTACTATGCTATTATTATTTTAGAGGATATCACTATTTTTTTTTTAAAGTTCACTATAGAATAATCTTAAGCAGATCCCTCAGGGAATGTGCAGATGTGTTTGTGTGTGTATGTGTGTGTCCTAGTTCTGCAAATAAAAAACAGTATAAAACATTTAGTTTAGGATTCACTTCCGTGACAACTCCCTACTAATGGCCTAGGAAAACAGCAGAGGATGGCCCAAGCCCTTGGATGCCTGCATCCATATGGGAGACCTGGAGGAGGCTCCTGGCTCCCAGCATCTGACTGACCCAGCACTGGCGGGTTTTTCTTTTTCTTTTTGCCATTTGGAGGGTGAACCAGTGGATGGAAGATGTCTGTCTCTCCCCACTCTCTCTGTAATTCTTTCAGACAAGAAATAAATAAAGTAAATCTTATATATATATGATTTGTCTCTACAAGATCACCTAAATCTATATTTTTTATAAACTTCTTGATTCCTCCGCTCCTGACCTGCCCTCCCCCTGATTAGTCACTTTAGTTCTAGAGCTTAAAACACATGTAGAATCTGAGTGTCTTATATATTGAGCCAGTTGGGAAATTCTAAACTTCTCCTTTAGAGAATCAGTGAACCATACTCTCTTTCTCATGATTACCCAAATTCACTGGAATATCATACCCTATTCTTTATCTGTGAACCTGGCTCTGCCTGTAGGCAATTGGGAAGAGAAAAAATGTGTCTTATAATTGTTGCTCAAAAAAAGATGATTAGCTTTGTAGAGCTCTCCACACTTGCTTGTCTGGAGATTTGCTCTCTTTTGAACTTAGGCAAATAGGGAGATAACACTATTTTTAAAAGATAATTTAATTTATACAGTATTATTCTTAAAATTTAACCCAGTTATAACTTCAGCTTACTATAATGAAACCAGTCTGTCCAGTAAAGTTTTATGTGATGGTCCCTATGTCCACAGCTCTATCGATGGTATTGATAACAAAGTTAAACAACCTTTTTTTTTTTCCCAAAAAAGTCAGATAATAGAAGAGACAAACATCAAAGCGTATAATCACGCTGCTGTACACTATGCGTAAGAATAGAGAGATGAACATTATTGAAAGTAGTGAAGATAGAAGAGTGTATTACTCAGCGTTAAGAGAAGGAATCACTAAGATGAATTTTACCAAGGTTATAAAAGGTATTACGTTCTAAAGCATACAAGCGGATTAGCTCACAGGAAATCTATTCCAGGAAGATTAAGTAAGTACCTTTTATAAAGCACTGATGCAGGTGTTGGGGTGGGGGCAGCCACAGGGAGAGCTGTGAACAATTTGGTGCTATTGTAGTACGATAAAAACTTGGAGAGGGAGGCAGAGGCTGCAGCTTGGAGAAGTATGTGCAACCTTCATGGCTTTCTCTTGAATATGGTGGGTGATGGGGAATCATGGGAGTCACTGTAGAACTAGAACATATCAATTTGTCTTCTAGTTTGTGTGCAGCTGCTTGTGAGGAAGAAAAGTCAATGAGAACTTGGGTGGGTGAAGTTGAAGCAAAGCTGTCAAATGGTAGCAACATTTGATCTCCAGCATTAATGTGTACAACATATATGACACAAACCTAGTGTATTGGTTCACCTTTATTTGAAATTCAGTTTGGTGAAATATCTGGTAATGCAGTCACTTAATAGCTAAGCTTGTGATTGCCTCTATGTAATCCTGGGAAGATAATCTCTACATTAATTCATGTGTGAGGACTTAAGGAGCCAAGTATAGTCAGCATCTGTGGAAAATGAAGTGGCTAATTTAGGAGTCAAGGGGGTAAGGGCTCTTTATGGATTGAACAGGACTTGGGTCCCCAAGCTCTTGCAGACTTTAAATTCACGGATTGAGGTTGGAGACTGGGACTGATGGTAACACTGAGAGATCTGGTTTGATCTCTGCAGGTCCCTGGGTACATGCCTTTGGTGGGTAATTCTCAAGAGTTGGCTGGCTCTTTAAGACATGTGCGAGTCCTGTTTCTCTCTAGCTGGTGTCTCACTGCATACCTCCTGCCTCTCCAGACTCCACCAGGCGTCAGACTAGTGGAACCGCTTGCTCTTGGATGTTACACCCAATTTTGTAAGTTGATACAACCATTTTTCTTCCCAAGAAGCTCCTCTTAGATATTTTAGTTAAAGCAAGGAAACACTGAGCAATACGAGTTATAAGATTATCAGTATTGGGCCTGGCATGGTAGCCTAGTAGCTAAAGTCCTTGCCTTGCATGCTCTGGGATCCCATGTGAGTACTGCTTCATATCCTAGTTGTTCCACTTCTCTTCCAGCTCGCCGCTTGTGGCCTAGGGAAGCAGTCAAGGATGGCCCAAAGCATTGGGACTGTGTGCTTGGATTGGAGACCTGGAAGAAGCTCTGGGCTCCTGGCTTCAGATTGGCTTAGCTCAGCTTTGGCTATTGTGGCCTCTTAGGGACTGAATCAGCAGATGGAAGATCTTTCTCTGTCTCTCCTTCTCTTTGTAAATCTGACTTTTCAATAAAAAATCTTTAAAAATATAGAATATATATCTATATAGAATACACACATATTTAATCATATATATGCATTGTACACAATGTGTATATTATATACATTATATATTATAGAAAATACATAATGTATTATATTATTATAGAATATAGAATGTATACAATATAGTTAACATTATATAAATATCTAATATATAAGCATATAATGCATATATAATTATATATGTATACACACATATAAATACACATATATACATATATATTTAATGTATGTTTGTGTATTTCTTCTGTGTGACCACAGAAGAAATATTAGTAAAGCCTGAAGGGAAATTTCTGGTGTTCAAAGCGCCCCCCGTCCACCTAGAATGGAGCTGTTGGGGGCAGGGTCACTGAACGTTATGCAGAGCAAAAGGAGAATTAAAGATTGTGAGAAGAGAGAATCAAGGGTAAAGGTAGGCCACAACCTTTAATGGAGTTTCATGAAAAGACATGCAGAACAGTTATCAGAAAAGGACTAGATGGCTTGAATAATTCTTGCAAGCTTTGGGCTAGAGAGTTTTTCTCAACATGTCTGATTACGGGGCCTTGATATGATGTATGACAGAGAAAAGATGAATTTAATGTACGAGAGTTAGATAAAGAGATAGCTAGAGCGATGGACTAGGATTTGCTTGGTTTGCATATAAGAGATGTTCTTCCTGACGAATCTTCAGCTAACCCTAGAAGTGAATGAGCCCTAAAGTACATTTGCTCCTTAGCAAGCTTTTGCAGAATTCAAAATCATCACAAAATATAGAAAGTGAAAACAGTATGTCAGAACCATAGCATCTCAAGGAAAGCAGCTAATGTGTTACATCTTTATGCAGGGACATACTGTGTGAACTTTTACATGTTGGAAGCAAGTGTTTGATCTAGCAGTTAGGATATCTTGTCCACTTCTAGGTCTCTGTGTTGAACTCATAGCTCTGGCTCCTGACCCCAGTTTCTTGCAGCACAGACTCTGGGAGACAACGGTGTTGGTGTAAGTAATTGTGTTACTACCTGCTGCAGGAATCTTGGATTCTGATTCTGCCTGGAGGCGTGGACTTAGCCCAGCCCTGGTCATTGAAGACATTTGGAGAGTCACAAATGAGATTTCTTCCCCACCTCTCTATATATCCTTTTCTGTCTCTGGCTTTATGTCTATTAAATATATAAATGTGAGTTAAAATTCAAAGAATACATGTACATGTTGGGTGTCTATGTAGAACATTCATGGAAAAGAGGTTTATATATTGAGGCAAAGAGAGAGTAATGGAATGGAGGAAGGAGGGAAAGATGGAAGGAACATTAGAAGGAATGCTATATACAAGTCAGTATCCTTCAAATCAGAATTATTTGGTCCAAAATGAAGATAGCTCCTATGTAGGAAAATTGTATCTCACGTTCCTATCACTTCCGAGTAGGATGGCACTCATTAGAAGGGTACTTGTCCTCTTATGCAACGGATGAAGAAAATGAGACTAAAACAACAAATTATGAAGGTATTTGTGACTATTAAAATGTACTAAACAATTACATTTGGTGAAACAAACATTTCTTACAGTATGTAATTTTTAAAGTTAAGAAACTGGCATATTTCAAAGGATGAAATACAAATGGCAAGTGCACATGAAAAAAAGGGCAAGATCACTAACCATTAGAAGAAATGTAGATAAATGTAAATTGTAAATAAAAACCACAATCAAAAAATCAAAAACTTGCAAAAGCTGGTGAGGTTGTGGAGAAAAAAAAAATCTTAACACACTCTAGATGGATATGAAAATTGGTTCAATCACTATGGAAAAGATAATATTGATTGTTTAGAAAAGTAAAACCAAATCTACTGCTATCCCGTTCCTGGGGATAGCGCAAAAGAAAATGAAATTGACCTATGGAAGAGATTCCTGCACCACATGGCTCTAGCAGTTCAATTGACAAAGCCGGGAAGAGGTGAAATCAGCATAGATCTCCAACAAGTACTGACTGGTTAATGAAAATGTGGTGTATGTACATGATGGAATATGACTGAGCTACAAACAAAATAAGACAAACAAACTAATTAACAAAAACTCCACAATGAAATCCTAACATATGGGGCAAAATAGCTGAAACTGGATATAATTTTGCAAAGTGAAATAAGACAAATGTAGACAGATACAAACTGTTTTGTCTTATCTGCAGTGGAGTATAGAGAGAGTATGAAAATTGTGTGAATGTCAAATCACTGGATGTTTAATTACAAATGCTACTTCACTGATTCAGACCATGTACATGACCACACATTCCCCCCACTTTGTATAGTAATCTCCTCTGTTTTCAAAAAATAATATTTATGTGTTTATGTACAATATCTACATTTGAAGTGAATGTGTCAAAATATTAAAACATGTAACATGTGACAATAATATGACAAACACTTGTAAATCAATAAAAATAAGAATCAGTATTGGGATAATTTATATAAACAAAACGCATGTCATTTGGTGTTGGACTTCCCAATCAGACTAGACATAATTAAAATACTTATTTAAAAGCAGAAGAAAGTTAAAGGGAACCACCCCAAATCTGCTATATCTAATGAGCTTAATATCTCTGAGAACACTGTCCCCTTACTCGAAATGAGGGAGGAGGAGGAATGGAGAGACCGACAGTTTTATGGTTCATTGTAGGTTGGAAGAAGAGAATGGAGAGGTTATTTCAAGACAATGTTGCTTTTATCCTGTTACCATGGGAAAATGAGATTTTAAGGGTAAGGAATCAGCAGGACAATTATAAACTTAAAGTAGGCCATGCCTTCATTTAACAAATATAGCCATTCTTGACACATTCTGAGTCAGACATAAAGCATGAAGGAAAGCAAAAATGTTCTTTGGGGTACTTCCCAATGGCAATGGTTCCCGGCAAAAAAAATATGGTATCTGAAGGTATCATGCATTGAAATACTAGCCTTGGTTATGTAAACATAATGGCAATGTTTAGATCATTTATCATATAAATGAACTGAAAATCCAGTTAAATGCACACTAGAAATTCACCCAGCAGGGCCCAGCACCATGGCTTAGCAGCTAAAGTCCTCGCCCTACATGTGCCGGGATCCCATATGGGGGCCGGTTCTAATCCCTGCAGACCTGCTTCCCATCCAGCTTCCTGCTGGTGGCCCGGGGAAGCAGTAGAGGACAATCCAAGGCCTTCGGACCCTGCATTTGTGTGGGAGACCCTGAAGAGCCTCCAGAATCCTGGCTTCAGATTCGCGCAGCTCTGGATGTTACAGTCGCTTTGGGAATGAATCATTGGATGGAAGATCTTCCTTTCTGTCTTCTCCTCCTGAATATCTGCCTTTCCAATAAAAATAAATAAATCTTAAAAAAAAGAAGAAGTAATTCACTCAGCTATGTCTCCTGGTACACATTTTTTCATAAGTAATACAGAAGGTTATGATCGATTTTTCACCTATTCCTTTCTTAAGTTTTGATGATGTCTCTTTGCTCGGATTCTACATTTATCTTGATAAATAGTGAGCACTCAGGGAAATTCAGTTGATCTTAACTGAATTGTGTCTCACTATGACCTGCTGTCTTTAATTTCCTTGGGTAATCCTTTACATTTTAACTTTCTGCTCTCATGGTTCAATTCCTATCAGCATATCTATGATTTTTCAAAATATTTGCCCTTTAAAAAGATGAGTTTATTAATTCAAAAAGGGAAGATAGACAGAAAGAGAGACTTTCCCATCTACTAGTTCACTCCCCAAATGCATGCATCAACTGTGGCTGAGTCAGGCAAGCCAGGAACTGGGGAATCAATCCTCATTTCTCATGCAGGTTTTAGATATCCAGGCAATGCAGCCTTCTGGGCTATGTTTTAGAACAAAATTGATTGGAAACAGAACCAGGACTCGCACCCAGTTGCTTTGATATAAGGATCGGCCTCCTCAGAGGCAAATTCACTCCTGCAGCAGACTTCTGCTCATGAATTTTTTTCTTTAAGGAGACATTATGTCTTTAGTAGTTCAATAGAGACATAATTCTCAGAATACAATATTCCCTTCTTCCCTCCCTTAACACCTCTCTCTCCAACACCTCTTTCATTATTTCATCTTCACTAATGTATGCCAAACTCTGAGTGGTTTACAAACAATCTAAGGTTTTCCCTGGTTTCTTGACAGTTGAGGTACATTGTTCAATGAGTGCTGGAAGAATGGCTTCATAATGTAAAGACTGTGGGTTCAATGAGTCTGTATGTTAATAACCAGAAGGTCCCGAGAGAACCAAAATAAAACTGTCCTGTGTATGGGGCATTTAAGTTGTCATCAATGATTTTGCGGGAGTGCTTCAGTTGTGCAAGGAGGCGATCCATCATACAGGATGAGTAAGAAAAAAAGGGAGGAAAGCTATCAATCTAAGCAGTGGTTTTTGGTTTTCTGATTTGGAAAGATGCAGGTATATCATAATGGCCGCTTAATAAAAATTTGTGGAATGTGTGATTAAATCTATTTTAACAGACTGGCATTTTTTGAATGATTGGATAATGAGTATTTTGGCCTTGATAGGACACAGTGTTTCTGACACACCTGTTCAACCCTGCCTTTGCAGGACAAACACAACTACAAAATACCGAACTCCTATGATCACATTCACCCACTTTGTAGTATCAAGGTTTATATGCTCTGCTCTCATTCTAAAGCCAGCGAGTTCTCTATAGTCTAAGCTAAGCCTTACCTTGCACTTGCTAAGCTAAATACTATTCACTTTTAATTTGTCCAAGTTTTCTTCATCTTTGTATCATCAGTTTTCTATCTCTTGGATTAATGCCACGATCATGAACTCTATTCTTTCTCCAATTTTCTTATTAGGAGATTTCTGTTGATTTCACTTCTGACATACCCTTGTCTACTGTTTTGTTTAACATGAAATTCCTTCAAAGAATTAATTGCAGTGTGCCCAGATGCTCACCTCCCACTCTTTTCTAAATCCATTGAAAACACAAGGAAAGTATGTGCTGTATGAATGGTCAGTTTCCCACTGTGAGCAACTGGGACACAACTTCTGGGCCAGGTATAAGAAACAGCTTAGGATTGTCCCAAAGAACAGTAAGAAATCTGGATGGTTTGTATAGAAGTTCTTACGATTATTTGTTTGAAAGCCTTCCTGGGGTGTTCACTCCTGCCATTTCAGGTCTGACTTGAGTAAGATGTTGCAGCCAAGGAAAACCTTCAGGTGGAAGCACACCGATAGCCAAAGTTGAAAATACACCCAACACTACAGGACCTAAGAAATCTTCAGGTGGCCTAAAACATGAGCTCCCCTGTACCCTGGAACTGCTTATCTAGACTGCCTCTGTGTCATGGCAGGTAAAACCACTCCCTGTGATGCTATCATCCCCTATGAGCCCAGGTTCATGTCCCAGCTGCTCCATTTCCCATCCCTTATAATGGCCTTGGCAAAGCAGCAGAAGATGGGTCCACGTGCTTGGCCTCCTTTTTATCCATGTGGGAAAGCTGGATGAAGATTGTTGCTCCTGCATTTAGCCTGGTTCAGAACTGGCCACTGTGGCTCACTGGGGAATGAAATGTGAACAGAAGAGCCATTTCTTTCTTGCCTAGTCTCTCCTCTCAATTCTAAATAAATAAAGAATTCTTCAGAAAGTATTGGGCATTTGCAATATTGTTTTTAATAAATTATGCTATGTTCCTAAAGTAACTTGTTATTTTATTGCAAAATAACATTTTTTTTGTTTTGTTTTTATATCCACAAGACTTTATCTGGAGTACTTCTTTCTATTCACTGGACTTTCACCAGCACCTTGAATAGATTGTAATTGATGCTGAGACAATTTTTGCTATTGAATGAGAAACATGGACATTCCAAGACAGCTTTCCTTAAAGATTTATTTTATTTTTATTGCTAAGTCAGATACACAGAGAGGAAAATCTTCCATCCAATGATTCACTCCTTATGTGGCTGCAATGGCTGGAGCTGAGCTAATCCAAAGCCAGGAGCCCAGAGCCTTTTCTGATTGTCTCCCATGCAGGTGCAGGGTCCCAGACTTTGGGCCATCCTTGACTGCTATCTCAGGCCAAATGCAGTGAGAAATGGGGCAATTGGGATTAGAACCAGTGCCCATATGGGATCTCTGTGTGTACAAGGCAAGGACTTTAGTCACTAGGCTACCATGCCGGGCCCCAAAACAGCTTTCTTAAATATAAATGAAACTAACGATTTCTTCAGTGTTGAAGTTTTTATCATTGTGAAACTCTACCCACAGTCAAGAATATCACCATCACCTTACAAAATATTTTATGCTTTTTTTGTAATGTTTCTGTCTTTACAATCCTTATCTCTAGTAGCCATTCTAAAAGAAGTTTTGATTGGCTTTGTGTCAATATATATTATTTTGCATTATTTAGGCTTTTTATAACATAATTACACAGAATACACTACCCCCTTGCATTTCTTTACCATTGCGTAATAATTTGGATATTCATCAATCTTCATACAAGCCAGTTCATCCCTTGCTATCATTGATCATTAATCAGTGTCCATTGTGGGGATATGCCATTTTGTCCATTCAGCTGCTAACATAGGTGAGTTTTTCTAGTCTGGATAAGTGAAACTGTGTTTTAGATGTCTGTGAGGACTGCTTCCATACTGTTACGGTTTAGACATGACCTGCTTCTCCATTTAGAAACCAAGTTGGCCTCCTGAGCCTCATTTCCTATATGATCAGAAGCAATCAATAACCATAATTTTAAAAACCAGACCAAATTATATTTTAAAATAGACACATAATGTATTAGTTACTGAAAATGTGTATACCTTTAAAAAAATATCACAAAAGAGTAGAGAATCAGCTGGGCTTCTGTATAGCCTAACAGCTCATGACATTTTCTTGTTGCCGTTCGAGCTGTTAAAAGAGCATAATATTTAGGTGGCATAAAATTCAATCTAATGTGTTTTGACATCTTTAACAATTAAATTATTTTGGCATTATTTGGTCTGCTGGCTGTTAGGAACCATATTATGCAACTGTCCTTAAATCTCACTTGGTGACATGCTGGTACATGTTAGTCTCACTTGAGGATTTGGATGGGCATCATGCTGTTTCTGTGGTTACAGAGTTGTTGTTGAGTTGAGTTTTCCTCCAGTGAAGCAGGAACTCTGCTATTAAAATAAGAAGTCAGCCAAAGCAGAGGAACGTTGACTGCTCAAGTGACCTGCTTGCCAAGTGATTACAGCCCCAAGAGCTGACCCAGCACAGACACAGTGTCTCAGGCACAGTCCCCATGCGGCATCCTGCAGAGCGGCTCAGCTCCTCGCAGACGTCACTGGCGTCCAGCACAGACGTCTTCCGTGCCTGTGTCCGCCCTGCGTCTGCGTGTAGAACCACGTCATGTGATTAATACCAACTTTGCTCAGAACACACCAAAGAAAAAAGGCAGCTTTTCTCCATTCAACTACAGAATTCTGCCTTTGCCTTTCTTTCACCTGAGCTCAGTGCTATTACTCCCAATGCTTTTTCTCTTTTTTTTTTATTTTTATTATTTTTTTTATTGGAAAGGCAGATATACAGAGAGGAGAGACAGAGAGGAAGATCTTCCGTCCGATGATTCACTCCCCAAGTGAGCGCAACGGCCAATGCTATGCCGGTCCCAAGCCAGGAGCCTCTTCTGGGTCTCCCACGCTGGTGCAGGGTCCCAAAGCTTTGGGCCGTCCTCGACTGCCTTCCCAGGCCACAGGCAGGGAGCTGGAAGGGAAGCGGGGCTGCAGGGATTAGAACCTGGGCCCATATGGGATCCCGGGCGTGCAAGGCGAGGACCTTTAACCACTGCACCACTGTGCTACCGCACAGGGCCCCAAAACGCTTTTTCAAACAAAAAGATCTATTATGTCTTAAGAACTTTGTTAAGTGTTAAAAAAGAGGATATTATCCTTGTATTTAATCACTTAAAATATTTAAAATATTTATATATATATTTACATAGAATGAAATGTTTATATAAAAAATATATGTTTATTCTGTTAGTTTACCCTTTAGATCGGTTAAAAAAAAAGATGTAGAAATGAAATATATGATAATTATATGATTAGTTTTTCTTGAGGCCTTCATGCCTCTTCAACGTGTTTGGCAATGGGGATGATATGGACTTTGGCATAAATAATACAATATGATTGTATTTCCCAGGACCCACTGAAAATAGCGTAAAACAGTAGGACAATGCTTGAACAGGAATTAGATGGCATTAATTTCATTAAGACACTCTAGCAAAGTGAACTTAGGAAGGCTGTTCAGAGTCTTACTCTTATGTCAGTACAGTACAGGATGAAGACATTTGTAATAGGTATCTAACAACACATTCAGGAAATCATCCCTGTGAAATTTTCATGTTACTGTTTTGGAAAATTTAAAAAAATAGATAATATTGAATCTGAAATTCAGCTCCTAATTCAGTTTTGCTTCTGGGCGCTGTCAGAATAGCCAGAGACCATATTACCTTGCTCCTATTTTATCCAAAAAGGGCTTTATGGTCTTTATGAAAATAAATATGTGCAAGTAATGCCACTGCCAGGTTCAAACACCTTGCTTGTACTCATTTTGTCTGACTGTCTAAGTTCACTCTTGGTTCCTTGATCATTGTAGACCCATCCTTTGGAAAGAACTCAGGTCCCTCAATACTTAATTACCACCGCAAGAAGCATAGACTGTTGTAACAATAACCGCATTGGAGGACTAATAAAAAAAGCAAATGACTTTTAAGGAGATATTAGAGTTTTTTCACTGCAATCAGAGTTAGCTAATCGAATGGTGTGTAGATTTTGGCTTAGTAGCCAGATGAAGCAATAGCAAGTGAATTTGTCCCTTATATCCATACATATATACATACAAATACACATATGTTACGTATATATGAAACACTGGTTTATGGAACATTTGATATCAATCACTGAACAGGAATGATCTGTGAACAAACAAGCAGAATAACAGTTTGTGAGAACAGACTAAATAGAAAAACTTTGAAAACTCAATGAAAAAAATCAAAGAAAATAACAATGGGGGAAATTTGTGAGCAGGCACCTCACCAAAGAAGTCTTATATGACGTCATTTTTCTTGATATCACCGGTCATTGATGCCTCGGTATAGCCAGTAGAATGAGTAAAGCAAATCGAGCATTTGAGAGAGTCGGGAGGTACTGGCAGTTTCATAACCACTTTTTAAAGGACAAATATTTAAAAAATCATAGATATGCTGAAAGACATTGAAATGTGAGAGCAGAAGATTAAAATGTGAAGGCAAAGGATGAGCTTATTAATTCAAAAAGGAAAGAGCATCTACTAATTCTCATCTTTTTAATGCTGGGGCCGTTTCATAAAAATTAAATACATGTCAGACGTGAGTCAGCCATTTATTTCCTGAATAATTCCTTGATCATTGAAAGTAGGCGTCCATGAAAGAACTCACATATGTGTGTTCACAGTGGCTTTACTCATAGTGGCTATGATTGAGTCATCCAGGGTCCATGAGCGGTGGAAAGGTGTATGATGGGCTTCTGAGCGCACTCGGAAGACACCTGTTCAAAGACTGGAGAACAAGGTGGGCGGGGGAGGAAGGGAAACCCCAACGCCTGTTCAACTGCGACATAAAACAAACAATTTAAAAATAAAACATGAAGGCACAAACTATGGCTTCCATACAAAGAAATATGGTTCAGTAATGAAGATGAATTAATCATCAATCTGCACTATAACCGTATCAATCTCAAAATAGTGAAGTAAATAGAGCCAGATTAAAAATTTGTATTTATATTGGAAAGTTAAGTACTGTATTATTCCATTTACATAAAATTCTAGAGAAGATGAGGTAATGCAGACTGACAGAAGCAACACAGTGGTTGAAATTGTTCATTTTTTCACATTAATGTGATGTTTTCATGAGAATGTAAATATACCAAAGCTCCTCAAATTCTTTACTTAAATAGAATCAGTTCTTCATGTTAATTCTGTACAATACGAGAATACCACTGACGTCTGTGATTTTTTAGGGTTTATTCTATACCAAATGGAAAAATTTGATTTTTAAAAACTTCTTTCGGGGCCCGGCACGATAGCATAGTGGTTAAAGTCCTTGCCTTGCATGCGCCAGGATCCCATATGGGCATCGGTTCTAATCCCAGCAGCTCCACTTCCCATCCAGCTCCCTGCTTGTGGCCTGGGACAGCAGTTGAGGACGGCCCAAAGCCCTGGGACCCTGCACCCACGTGGGAGACCCGGAAGAGCTCTGGTCTCCTGGTTTCGGATTAGCTCAGCTCCAGCCATTGCAGCCACATAAGGAGGGAATCATCGGACAGAAGATCTTCCTCTCTGTCTCTTCTCCACTCTGTGTATCTGCCTTTCCAATAAAAGTAAATAAATCTTAAAAAAAAAAAAAACCCAAAACCAAAAAAACTTCTTTCCAACATATTCATCTTCATTGTCAAGATGTCCCCATTCCTTTTACTCTTTGAAAATTTCCCAGGTCCCAATTATATTGTCTATTCAGAAAAGTAGAGGGAATGACACATGCAAAGGTTGCCTAGGTGCCAGCATTGAAAATTAATTCCTGGGCCTGGAGTGATAGCATAGTGGTTAAAGTCCTCGCCTAGCAAGTGCCAGGATCCCATATGGGCACCGGTTCTATTCCTGGCAGCCCCGCTTCTCATCCAGCTACCTGCTTGTGGCCTGGGACTGCAGTTGAGGACAGCCCAAATTCTTGGGACCCTGCACCCGTGTGGGACACCCAGAAGAGCTTCTGGCTCCTGGCTTCGGATTGGCTCAGCTCTAGCCGTTGCGCTCACTTGGGGAGTGAACCATCGGACAGATGGTCTTCTTCTCTGTCTCTCCTCTCTATATATCTGCCTTTCTAATAAAAATAAATAAGTGTTTAAAAAAAGAAAATTAAGTCCTTGAGATCCATTTGAGCTAAGCTAATGGAAATTGAAGAAGGCCTGTTTAACATAAGGCAAAGTGTCACACATTGGAAAAGGACAGGGATCATTACATCTTCAGAGAATGTGGGTTCATTTTGGGAAGGAAGTCTTCAGGGGTCATTTTCATTGATCAACAAATAGTGCATGCTTTTTAAAAGTTGGCTCTGAGGCTTAGTAATAACAATGACTTATATTTGTATAGGATATTAATGATTATAAAATGTTTTCACATTTATTATCCCATTCAAAGTTTCAGAGGCCTTATGAGGTGAACTGGCTCCAATTTGTGGATAATAACATTGGCAGCTAAGATTATTTAGCAATTTACTTTCTACTCAAAGCCAGAAATGGAATTTGAGCTGAAATTTCACTCAGTTCAACAATCCATCCTTGAATCACAGTTGCATATATTTTAAATGACAGCTTGCTTGACAGCAATGTAACTTTGTCTCCTTTTACATAAAACCCTTAGCAAAGCGCTTAGCAAGTTTGTATGGTTTATAGATGGGAATGCTATGCATTTTGAAGAAACATTTAATTGCCGGGTGTGGCGATGGTGATAACAGAAATGCAAAATTGCAAACTGGTCCTAAAGGACAAAGCACCTTCAGACTGGAGCTACACTAGGAGGGTTCCTGTTTGATTTCTTCTCCTAGTGAGCAAAGAAGAGGTGAGAGTACCCTAAAGCCCTAAGGACATGACTCAAGAATGTGATTATATTCCAACCTTCCTCACCTCCCCTGATCCTGGATTAATTTAAGAATTTGTTTGCATAATCAGCGATGACACTTTTCATTTCTTTCTTTAAGAACTCAAATCGTGCTCAGTGTCTGATCCGTGAAGAGCAACTTGTAAGATGAGAAGATTGAAAAGCAACCCAACCCAATAGGAACCTAACTGTTAAGAGAAGTTTAGCCAACTTTTTAAAACAAACGAAGTATCACTTTCAATTGTCTATTAATATATGAATAATTCAATGGATCCTTCTTATTTAATATAATTCTTAAAGAAATCTCAAAAATTACTTATTGTAATAGTTTTTATTCTGGGTTGGGATCCCAGTGAATGAAAAATGACCTTAAACAATATTTAAGTCGTTGTGCAATTCTAAAGGAATGATCTTTCTACTAACTCAAAATGAAAATAAAGCTCAGTATTTACACAGTCTATTGATTACCCAGAAGGTTCGTTGGTGGTTCAGAGAGGAAAAAGATGTTTTCAAGAAATGGTGCTGAAATAATGAGACATCACATGCAAAAAATGACTCTCAGTTCTCATACTGTACCTTAAACAAGAAGTAGCTACAAATGAATCACAGAACTAAAAGCATATGAGCTAAGTCTACAATACTTCTAAAAGAAAATGTGAAAGAAAACTTTTCTAACTTTTGATTAGGCAAAGTTTCCTAAATAGGACAAAAAAACCATAATTCAAAAAAGAATTTATAAGCCATATTTCACCTGCAATATAAATTCCTGCTACCTAAATGATGTTATCAGAAGTGAACTACAAGCTACAGACTAGATGAAATGAGATCAATTCCTTAGCAGATGAAGACACAGAGAACATAAATACTTTAAGGAGTCAGTAATACAAACTCAATTTTTATTATGAATACAATATTTGAATGGACACTAGTAAAGATAAACTTCACAAAATGATGCTCAATGTCATTACTCATTAGGGGTGCATAAATGAAAGCTACAGTGGCATGCCACTCTATGTGAGTAGAGATCTAAGGTTCTATATATACACACATACACACACAATTTTTATATACATGAAATGGTGCAAGCACTTTGCAAAAATAGCTGGCATTTCCACATGACATCAAATGTACTTCCACTTACTAACCTATACTCTCACTCATATTATTACTGAAGAGATGAATACTTTCCTTAAAAAGTCTCAATGTGAATATAAACAATATATTTGTAAAGGGGCAAAAGCTGGAGTGTAAGCAAACATCCCTATCATGGTGGTTGTATAACACACTGCACTCTATGTGTACAATACAACACCGCTTAGCTATTGCAACGTGTATAAATGTCAAAGGGCATAAACACCAGACAACATACATAGCATTAAGTGACATCTCTAAAAGCCAAGACTACGGAGAGAGAAAATAGACTAAAGTGCACCATTCATCTGGAAGAAGGCCTGGATACCACTAACTCCGAGGAGCCTGGAAGAAACTTTTTGTTTTGCTCTAAATGTTTCATATTCCATATCTTGATAGTAATGTGGGTTAAAGGTTAGAAACCGTTTGTGTAGAATTTACAAATGGCACATTCAAAAGAATTGTATTGTTCACAACTTACTCCTCAAAAAATGTAAGGAAAGGAAGAAAACACGTACTTTGTACTAATAAGTGCAAGAGGACTTCAAAATGAGTAGCCAAGTGATCAAATAACATGCCAAGACTCCCAAGTACAGAGTAGGCAGACAACATTTAAGATTTAGCTTTAGAGAGAGGAAGAGTTTGTTTTTTTGTGATAGAAAAAAAAAAAAAAAACCCTAAGACATCCTATAACAAAACAAGGAGAAGAAAAGATGTGATAATCCCAGAACAGTGAAAAAGAGTGCTAAGGAACCATGAAAACAAAATTGATTAGAAAAAGTAAGGCTGGATCATCTGGATGTGAATTGAACCGTGGGCATCTGATCTTACAGAACTGCTGCTTTTAACTAACAGTTAGCATGCAGTTTATTAACCTGGCTCATAAAGATAATTTTCTAAGTTAGTGCATGATCATTCATATCTAACCTTAAAATGAATTTGAGCATTGAAATTGACACAGGAGTTTGAAATTTCAACCAAATCATAAGCAAGGAAAGCACTCGGCCTATTTTATTAACATTCACTGAATCCTCTGAGACGCTTGATACTGTCCTCACTTATGTTTGGGAAGAAATTGAGGTTGCCATATCAGTACTGGCTTTTTTAATCCCACCTGTTTTTTCATGGTGATTATATGCATCTGTTCATTTTTTCAAGTTATTTATTAAATATCAACATTATATTGTATCACATAAACAGTCCAGGTCTCTTTTTAACTTAGAATATTGGGATGCAATTAACTATACTTTTAAACATCCATTTGTGCAGGGTTTTATAGTTTACTCACATGCTAAGTAGTTTGCATGGGTGAGCAATAAAATGATTATAAAATATAGCTCCCTAAAAACTCCTCCAAAGTGATCATTCACAGACTTTTTATAAACTTAGCATATATTTATACATTATGATTTTATTAAAATTTGAGACAAGGGGACAATGAAAATCACAGAAAGTGCTAATAGGTGCAGCCATCTAACTGAGCTAAAACTTGAGATAAGCTTTAAGAACAGGCAGAGTGAAGTATACAGAGACTTTGTGTGGGAGAAAAATATAATGAAAACGATGTACATCACTATTGACGTAAAAATGAGATGATTTGAGCATTCCTCTTGGGAAAGAAACAGAGCTTTTCTTGGTTGAGGTTTAAGATTCTTAAAGCCAAGAATGAACACATCAATAAAAGTACAACTCACTCAACTCTAAGCTGGAATCAAGCTATTAGGTAAATATTAAAGGCGGTGTACAGGATTGGGACACAGCCAAGGGCTGACTGATTGGGAAAAGCACCAACATATTCTGATCTTATGGACAAGAATCAAAAAATGAGAAATCAGAGAGTAATCAGAGAAATAAAATGGTGGTGAATTTTACAAAGGTGAGGTGTACATGAAATCTGGAGTGATCTCAGAGCTGCACGCAAATGGCTCTTCAAGTCAGATCACTGTTGGCATCCCTGTTAGGGTTGCACTCTTGTGAGAAACTAACTGTAAAAGACATTGAAGTAGTTCAGGTGCAGATAGAGTTCACTGTGAATGACTATGAGAGACATGAGCCATGCAGATAGAAACACAGTTTGTCAAATCTATTTATGACCATGTTTGGCTTAACTAAAATTATGCAAAAATATAGGTCTTTATGGTACTAATTTATGCCTGGAAATTGTACTATTTTATGAATAATCACAACAATTTTCCAAAATGTTGTTTTTCTTGCATCTTGTAATAATGATTGCTTTCACATATTCAGCAAAGTGAGAGATTTAGTGAGGCAATCGGTTGCTTGGGGAATAAAGCAGTGGCTGGCTTGAGCTGTGCTTTGTTGGCCCTGAATTTTATTTCCTAAGCTCACACACTAATGCTCAGATAATTTGATGGTGATTGCCAAAGGGTTTCTCAGTTACTTCCTGGAAGTAGTGCAGGCTGCTTCATTTCCCTGTTTTTCAGGACAATTGTATGGATTTGTTCTGTATTAACTCACTAATTTATCAAACATTTACTGAAGAACAATTGCAATTGTGACAATGTGGTACTTTTTGAGAGACAAGAACCCATTTGTGCAATAGATGAGATTTGAAACTCTAAGGTGGCATTTCTGCCTTTAATGTTTACAACAAATTTGCATAAAAATGAAAACTTGTTGAAGGCCCAGCATGGTGGCCTAGTGGCTGAAGTTCTCACCTTGAACACATCAAGATCCCATATGGGCACCAGTTCTAATCCCAGCAGCTCTGTTTCTCATTCAGCTTCTTGCTTATGGCCTGGGAAAGCAGTCAAGGACGGCCCAAAGCCTTGGAACCCTGCATTCTCGTGGGAAACCTGGAGGAGGTTCCTGGCTCCTGGCTTCAGATCAGCTCAGCTATGGATATTGTGGCCACTAAGGGAGTGAATCATCAGACAAAAGATGTCCCTCTTTGTCTCTCCTGTTCTCTCTCTATATATCTGACTTTGCAATAAAAATAAATACATCTTTTACATAAGAAAATTGTTGAAATTGCTGTGATTTTACTTTTACCGGTAGGATGAGGACTAGACTATGAACCATGTGTTAATAGCATGCTAAAAAATGCTGCTGAAAAACATACATTCCCAAGGTAAGTGTCCCCAAATACTTCCTAAAAAAGTTAAGTACTTTCCATTCTTTCACCATCATTCTTAGTATTATATCTCTCCAAAATAGAAAGGGTAAAATCAGTTTCTAAAATTATTACTCAGTTTTATAAAAGCTTTGATCAGAAAAATATCATGGTATATATCATAAATATTTACCACAAAATAATTTTTCAAAAAAGAAAAATACTTGGGAATTGTAATGATCATAAATATGAGTAAAATAGGAGTTAAAGGATAAACAAAATTTCAGTGCAATTTAAGACACCTTCATTTTTAATCTCTTTCCTTTAGTTAAGTTTTATAAAAAACTATCTCCCTCATAATGTTATGGAATCTGGATCACACTGTCCAGGCAGAATTTCATGGAAATTCACTCCTAATTTACTTTTAGAGAGAATACTGTCATTCCTATGGCTCTAACAGTAGTCTAAGTTGTGGTACACCAACCCTTTGTGTGGCAGTGGAAATACCACCAGGGACTCTTTCACTCCAGTGAAATGAGCTCTGCTTCTGATCCAGTTTCCTGCAAAAGCAGGGAAACCGCAGGTGGCAACCCAAGTGCAGGACTCCCAGACAGCCACTGGGAAGACCAGAACAGATTTTAGCTACCTGGCTTCAGCCCTTGCCTCCTAGGCTCAGCCTAATATTGGTTATTGGGTACATTCGAGAGTGAACGAGCAGATGAAAGATCTTTTTCTATGCGTCACTCACTTGCAACAAATTTAAAAAACAAGGCAAAATTTGCTTTAAGTAAAAGGGAATTATTTATTCTCCTGTTTGAAAGGTGGGGTTACAGAGGGAAGAGAAAGAGAGGTCCTTCATCTGCTGGATCATTCCACAAATGATTATAATCACATTATAATCACAGGAACTAAGCTTGTGTCTCCCATCGGCACAGGGATTCAGGCACTTGGGCCATCCTCTGTTGCTTCTCCAGGCCATTATCAGGGAGCTGGATAGGAAACGGAGCAGGCAGACCTCAAACCAGCAGCCATATGGGATGCTGATGCCTTCAGTGGAGGCATAATGTGCTATGCCATGGCGCTGACATCAAAATCCACTTTTTAAAATGGGTTGAGAAGAAATTAATGTTTGTTTTAAAATGTTTATATGTTAAATATTCTATAATTACTTCAATGTAACTCATAATTGTAGCTTCTACTATGCTCAAACTCTCGTGGAAGGACTGTAAAACATTCAAATGCAGTGTTTAAGATAGGGGATATAAAAAAAGCAGCACTAATTAAAGAGGAGGACAAAAATTTATCAAACATAAAATATGATAGGTGTCTTACAACCATATACACATAAATTGCTGAAATAGTAAAAATGTGAGCCTCAGGCAGTGATTCATGATGCAAAACAAAGTGTAGATAGAGGAAAATATTGTTTGGTTGTTTTGCAGTGTGTGAATGTGTTTATGATTAGACTGACTGCCTGGCACTCCCACTTTACCATAAAAAGGCTATTCGCCCATACTGTTTTAAAAATCCAAGGGACATAGCTGAACTCTTGAGTAATTGCACAAAGCTAAACCTGAAACTTATGTATATATATATATATATATATATATATATGAAAGCAAATAAAGGTTGCATGTTCCATATTAAATTAGTTTAAACTCAACCTAAAATTTAAATCTACTATGGAAAGTGCGAAAATTCATCTTAAAGAGCACATGAGATATACTGACAAATGTTATGATGTGATAGAAACTTCAACTTCACCTCAAAAATCGCCTTCTAACACTTTTGTCATATGCTTCAAACAATTCAAGAAAGAAGGAAAGAAAGCAAGAAAGCAAGAAAAGAAGGAAAGAAAGAAAGAAAGAAAGAAAGAAAGAAAGAAAACAGAAAGAAGGAAAGAAAGAAAGAGAGAAAGAAAGAAAGAAAGAAAGAAAAAGAAAGAAAGAAAGAAAGAGAGAGAAAGAGGGCCCAGCACAGTTGCCTAGCAGCTAAAGTCCTTGCTTTGAAGGCACCTGGATTTCATATGGGATCGGTTCTAATCCTGGCAGCCCCGCTTCCCTTCCAGCTCCCTGCCTGTGGCTTGGGAAAGCAGTCGAGGACAGCCCAAAGCTTTGGGACCCTGCACCCGCGTGGGAGACTCGGAGGAAGTTCCTAGCTCCTGGCTTTGGATTGGCTCAGCTCCAGCCATTGCTTGGGGAGTGAATCATTGGATGGAAGATCTTCCTCTCTGTCTCTCCCCCTCTCTGTATATGACTTTACAGTAAAAATAAAATAAATCTTGGAAAAAAGGAAATAAAGAAGGAAGGAAGGAAGGAAGAGAGAAAGAAAGAGAAAGATAGAAAGAAAGAAAGAAAGAAAGAAAGAAAGAAAGAAAGAAAGAAAGAAAGAAAGAAAGAAAGAAAGAAAGAAAGAAAGAAAATGAAAATGACAATGCAAACTGAGGAAGCATGACACACCCAAGAAAGTACTCAGGAAGAGAAAAATGTAAAAAAAAAAAAAAAAAGATGTTTAACACAGTCAAGGTGAGTGTGGGGTGTGGGGAAGAAGAAGACAAAATCCAGGTGAGATCATGAGGAAAACACTTTAATCATTAGACCATGGC
The DNA here is from genome assembly GCF_017591425.1 of Ochotona curzoniae. Classification (NCBI taxonomy): domain Eukaryota; kingdom Metazoa; phylum Chordata; class Mammalia; order Lagomorpha; family Ochotonidae; genus Ochotona; species Ochotona curzoniae. The sequence continues at coordinate 10,462,227 of NW_024465751.1, forward strand.
TTTCACTTTCATATTCACTTTAAACTCAGCTGCAGGATTCAAGTGCAGTTAGATGTTATCAGAGGACGTATAAATCCGAGAGCAGTCAGGAAATATAAACACTCTATCTTATCTGACAATTTGACCATATTGTCTTAGTGCACCAAATAGCTACAGGCTTATTAGGAAAGTTGAGAAGCCCTAGGATGACACACATTCCAAAAGCCAGCAACGGTGACATGAGAATAAAGGTAGACATTTAAAGGGAGAGGAAGTGACACAGGCCAGGAACCACTACACGTAGTAAACACAGGACTTCTGCAATTCACACAGCCACTGTTAGAACTGAGCAATGACAGGGAGTGGCTGCCTGGACTGTGCCTTCTCGCAGTGTCCAGTCTGATGCTAACACTTCCGATGCATCAGTTACAGCTCTTGAGGAGTCAGGTCAATGTAATTTGCAATGATTAGACTTGCATGAAGTTGGAAGCTGATCTCAGAGCCAAGAGGCAAGGAAATGCTTCACACACAGAAGGATCAGCAACCAAATTCACCGTGTTTGTGATTGGGATCAGTTCAAAGGAGAAGGGCGAGTATAAGTATACATGACGTGGCTCTTTTTCTCTTTTTAAAGATTTATTTATTTCATTGAAAAGTCTGATATACAGGAGGAGGAGAAACAGAAAAGAAGATCTTCCATCTGCTGATTCACTCCCCAAGGGGCCACAACAGTAAGAGCTGAGCCAGACCGAAGGAAAGAGATTCTTCTGGGGCTCCCACGTGGGTGGAGGGTCCCAAAGCTGTGGGCTGTCCTTGACTGCTTCCCAGGCCACAAGCAGGGAGCTGGAGGAGAAGCAGGGTGGCTAGGACATACACACATGGCATCCCTGTGCATGCAAGGTGAGGACATTGGAAACAATGTCAATAGTTGAGCTGATCTGAAGCTGGTAGCTTCCTTCAGAAACCATGTGGCACAAGGTTCCAAGGCTAAGGTCATCTTCTGCCACAAGTAGGGAGCTGCATGGGAATTGGAGCACCTGGGATACGAACCAGCACTTCTATGGGATCCCAGCTTATGGAAGGCGAGGATCTAGCCACTAGATTTTTGCACCTGACCTTGATGATATCAATTTTATTATTTCTTTACATCCAGAGTGATTGTGAAAATATTACAACAGCCTCTTGAAATGACACAGTTTTATACAGTGTGAAACAGTGTAAGTTAGCCAACCCACATCACACAGGACTTTGGCACTCTTGACTCTTCCACAGCAATCCACATCCAGACGGCTCCAGTGGTGATGCTATGGAGAAACATGGTAACAGCTGCCAATCATATTCAGTTCTCATACTGCTCCAATGGCCACTACTTACCAGAAATAGTAGAATTACAGCTACACTGACAAATGGAGTATTTCTGGGCAACAGGGCTTTTGTTTTAGACAATTAAGTAGTACTCAATGTCAAGACAAAGTACAGTGAGACTCTGGAGTTACAGAAGGAATTACAAAGGAGAATCAAAGGATTCTTTACTGTGACACCAGGCTTCAGACGCAACAGCAGAAAATTACTGGCTTACAACATTGTAGCTACTTTCAGGCAGTGAGAAACTGAAAGGAAACAATATGATCCCTCTATTGAGTTGTATATGAAACACACACACACACACACACACACACTCACACACACACACACACGGAGTGATGGGAAAGGCAGCAATTACTTTCTTTTAGGAAAAGCTTCTTAAATTGCAAAGTGTGAACTTTTCATTTTGCTTCTGATCTTTCAGTCCTTGAGGCTAAAGTAGACAAAATCTTTAAATTAAAAAAAAAATCTGAGAATTTTTTGAGCTATTTAAACACAGGCCAAGTTGCTGAAACACTGACTTTTAACAACATGCAAGCAGCAGACATCTGTTTGGTAACACTGTATTGTAATCCCATCATTCCCCCTCTAGTCAAATAAAAGGTAAAGGAAAGCATCACTATTTATAAGTAAGGGGAGAATTAAGACATGGGAAAATATAATTTTTATTTTATTTATGACTATCACAAAAATTCAGCAAATTGATACTTTAAATATGCATAAATGAAGGCAGACTCTCTCAACTTAGTTCTTTGTGTGTTCTTTGATTATTTTTGAGAAACAACAGCAACTTTTAATTGTTGTGTAAGAGAAATAAATTTGAAAATTTAGAAATCCAATTAGTCCTAATAAATTGTGATCTTTGACATTTTAAAATAATTGCTATCTCCTTTTCCCCTTTCGTCAAACGTGCAGCCCTGTATGACTCACACATCATTTTGTGGTTTCATGGATATATATTTTCCCTTTCTGATATAGTCCTTTCAATTCCATGTATCTGAATCTATAAGTATGTTTGGCTGAATTTCTGATTATTATAATTTTAAGCAATTTTTCCCCCAAAAAAATGTGCCTTAAAAATAGTTTGGATATGTCGGGTTACAGATAATTCCCCAACTGATTTCAACAACAGGTCTCTGGAAGGTGAATTTTAGATGCTTTTTCCCCCCCTTTGGTTATAAGATTTTAAGTCTTTCCCATTCTGGAGGAGCTTCTGACTTGCACAATCCAGAAAACAGAACATCTTATGTATGTCCCTGTCATGTCCTGCATCTGAAACCAGTCCGCATGTGAGAGTACTTTGAGAAGGCATTGAGATTAGTAAGCACTTGACAGTTCTTGCAACTGTTCTTGTAAGGTACGTGGACATCACACAAAAATACTTTCCTAAGATTCTGAGGACTTGGGAATATCATCATGCAAATTTGTTGAATAGAAGTTTGAAAATGTTCACATCTTTCCCAAATATTTTTAGTAACCTAGAGACTTACGTGCTGAAATAATTTTTACTAGAAACTGTAGGACCATTTGCACAGCATCACAGATACATTCTGTCCCGTACTTAGTTCTTTTGGTGATATAGATATGCCACAATTTAAATGGTGTTCTTCCATAGCACGATGTAGACAGGGAATTAGCTGTTCTTCCATTTTTAAGTTGAAGAGAGGGCTAGGATAACTCTAAAGCAACTCATAAAAAGTCACTGACTTTACAGATAACTTAAGTATGGAGTGTATCACATTCCGTGGAAAAGCACACCAGTCACTTCTTTTTATGTGTTTTCTGAGAGTAAACACAAAATGAAATGTTCTTTATTTTTCATTTTACATTTTGGGGATTCATTGGTTGACTTTCTTCATGTCTTCACATTCAGTACCACAATACATAATACAAGAAGAACATAATCAGTAATTATGAAATCTTTACCTGCAATTCTGTAGTCCCTATTTCATTTCAAACACATATCTTTTTACTCTTTTGTGGACTTACACGTGATCTCAAAAGTAGACTGTGGCTCATCCCACCCCCTCTTTTTTTTTTTTGACAAATTCTATTAAATTTCCTCTGTCAAAGTTGATGAAATGCAGTATCTTTTTCAATTACAAATTAAATTATTATCAAATATTGCATGAAAGATTGTGATACTTGATTTGCACATCAAATCTGAATCTTCTCTTGAACTGGATTTATCACTCGTTGTTTTTTTATTATACATAGCTGATATAAGGCCTTTAAAGAAATAGGATCCTTACTAAGAGGCTTATCTGATCATTTTTCATCCTTTATTCTAGTTACTGATTTTCAGATAAAAAAAATGTGTTTTGACACCCAAAAGTCGTTTCTTCTCCAGACCCTTTTCCTAGCAAAATGTGTCATTTGTAATGCTCTCTTTCTTATCACTCTTAGGCATCTCTGCCCCAGAGAGATCTTCCTTTGAGTGTTTGCTGAAGCAGTGTCTCTCATCTCCTGTGGCCATCACAAATCATTTTCTAAAAATCACTTAACCTACTTATTTTTTAAATGGCTTTTATCATTCCCTGAAGCTTGTTGGTTCATCTATTGCCTGTTAACCTTACTGGAAGTATCTCTATAAATAGGAAAAAAAAACATGTCACCATATTTCGCCTGTCCCCAGATCTAAGAACAGCTGTTAAACAGTAACTCAGTGACTGTCTCTCTAAAATTGTTTTATCTAGTTTTCATATAATGCAATGAAAGATATTATTGGTTCAAGTGAAAATTCTGAAAGTCAGCATAGCTTTGTTTTCAGTTCCATGACTGTAAGGTTTCTATGCATCCATCGATCTTCTGAGTGTTCTAATTCATTTAAATATTCCAATCTTTGAAACAACCATGGAGTGCTACAGTATACCCTGCACTTTCCGTTTATCCAAGGATTGCTCTGTACACAGTAGTGGACAAATATAGAATAAGCAGTGTCTTTTTGGAAAGTACCTCTTTACAAAACATGTTGGAGTTCTTTTCCTTCTACCTTACGTTTCGTAGACATATCTGGGGAGGACATTATGGCACAGAATCTGATCCATCGTTTGAGATGCTCAAATCCACATTGGAGTGTTAGGATTTTGCTCCTAGATCTGATTCCATTTCCAGTTTTTTTTTTTTTTCCCTAATGAATGTGATTGGAGACAGAAGATAAGAGCTCATATACTCGGGTGATTCTTACCATGTGCTAAACCTGCATGGATTTTGTGGTTTCCGTCTTGAAATGTGCTAACCCTGGCTGTAGTGGATGCTCAGGGAAGGAGTAATGGGTGAAGATCTTTCAGTTTTCAGAAGGTCTCTCCCATACAGTGTCTTTCTTCACCAAAATGCTTTCAAATTAAAAAAAAAAAAATCATGGATAGAATATCTACTTTTTAATAATGATTTATTATCATGAATAAAGAGCTAGAAAAGGTCCTAGTTTTGTTAAGCTGTTGACCCAATGCCAAATGCTATTTGTCTTCAAACTCCTTATTCTCCTTTTTTTTAAAAAAAACTTTTTTGGGGGGTTGCGGGGGTGGTGCAGAATGACATAAAGAAGCAGAGACAAAGATTTTGCTTCAGTTGATTCACTCCCCATGTGGCTACAAAGGCTGGAGCTGTGCTGATTGAAGATAGGAGCCAGGGATTTTTCTGGGCCCCCCGAGTAAGTGCAGGGTGCTAAGATCTTAGGCAATTCACTGCATTTCCAGGCCACAAACAGCAAGCTGGATGCGAAGTGGAGCAGTGGGACCTGAGCCAAAGCCCGTATGGGGTCCCTTGTGTTTGGAGATGGAGGATTAGCTAGTTTAGTTAAAGCACTGGGCCAAATTCTCCTTTTTTATATGGAGAAAAAATAAAAGCTAAACACAATTTGTCTAAAATAAAAGGATGTTCTTGAAATGAAAGTACTCTGACATCAACAAATTGTGAAGATAAAAGTCTGTCCTATTGAATGAATCATCTTAACTCGCATGAATAAACTTTGGATAATCATTTATCAGTGTTTAATTATCAAGGCATGATACAAGTGTTCAATAGATATATTTTGTAATGAATGAAATGTAACAGTGTCTCTCCTTCCAATTTTGATCATTTCACAATGAAAATATCAGCAAAAATTAACAAACTTATGTATCTTTCATAACTTCATGTAGATATTTTGCAAATGTAAATATCTAAAAATGTTCCAATATATTAATATTTAAGAATGAATTATCATGAAGATTAATTACATAGACAATTCTGAAGAAAATTGTATGCGTGAGTTCCCCAAACTTAAAATTATATGTAGATAAGTATTCCATCAGTAACATTATACCAAAGAGTATTTTATTTCACATATAAGTTGAACCAGCAAATTTTAGACAAAATCAAAGTAAATATTTTAGAATGGGGCATAGATTTGTAGACTACCAGAGGATATAGGGTTTAACTTAACAGCGTAAAGCAGTGGGGATAAAGGAACATTCAACTGAAAGAGGGAAATGAGAAGGCATTGGGTGAAGATTGACAGAAAATGTATATCTTAAACCTGTTCTTGCTTTCAAGTTCCTTGACTATTCAAGTGCATCCCAGGTAGGTGATTATTTTAATTGTTTGTCTTGCCATGCCTTGGGCACTGTTTTCGGTGAATAACATTAATGTATGCAGTTGTTTCATATCATGTAGCTACAGTTAGATGCACCATTTAAGAGACAACTCTATAACACTTTAGCTTAGAACAAATACCTATGATTTCTCCTGAGTCATCCTGCCCATTCAGGGCAGATTGACTTGATGTCAGCTGAGATTCATCATAGATCCACATGTTTTTGATGATGACTCGCTCTTGTAAAAGTGTTCTTTACTGGAATGATAAAGCTTGTACTACTTCGTCTCCATTTTCCCAAGAAGTGGATTTGGGTGTGGCTTCCTGATGCTAAGGAGTTGGAAACACAAAGCATACACAAATGAGCCCTTTGTAAATTCTTACTGTGGAACAATTGTAATTATCCCACTGGCCAAACTGCACAGTACCGCTTGGAGTACTGGAAAGAAAGTATCAGAAGTGATGAATAAAGCAAGTTTGGTATATTAGGGGCAATCAACATGTTGATCATTTAATTCAGCGCTTTATGTTCACAGTATTGTTAAAAATATTATGTGTTCCCAGTAAAATATTGAATGTTTTTTTCTTTTTAGCAGCAGATTTTTGTTTTCAGTTTAGAGGCAGAGAGAAAGGCACAGAGAGAGCTTTGACAGTTCACTTCTAAAATATGCTTAATGCTGGAACCTACAGCCAAAGCATCAATCCTAAGAACTCAATCCTGGTTTTTCACCTGGATGACAGGAAACAATTGACAGTTATTTCCTGAACCAGTTGATAGTTCTTGGGCTATCAACTGTTGCATTTGAGGATGCACCTTAGAGGTAAACCAGAATTTGAAGGAGACACTATAATCCCAAGTACTCCAATATAAAACGTTGGCATCCTAACTGGCTGAAAAGCACATCCCCAGATGTTTTGGCTTTTAGCCGAGGATACACTCATCTTGCTTAAAAGCTATTTTCTTCCACCATTTAAATTAAGTGTAACCCACTTTCCTGGAACCCTTGACCCTTTGATCCCTGATCAACTATGTAAAGATCATCAAAATAATACAGAGAGACAAATAAAGCAAAAAAAAAAAAACTGGCTAATAAAGCAATTTTACAAGTTACTTTCTTGTCCCATTACGTAGAAGTGGAAAATGTCGAATCTCTCGAACAGCAACATAGTCAACATAGTGTTGCAGGTCTTCATTATGTCATGGATGAATATTTTATGGAATAAAATCCTGAAAAATTACCTTAGAGTAATTTACACAGATTCAATTATGTTTTTCATAACCATCATCCTAAATGTGACTTACATCACCAAATATTGCCCTGTTTGTGATGGCATTCCCGATAATACTACTGGATAACCAGTTGCATTTGGTTGTGTGAAAAACAACAAGGAAAATGTGCATTTGGACATAAATAGAAATGGAAACAGGGAAACACTGGTAGCTAAGTGTTTGCAAAATATCTGTCCTAGAGTCTGTGATGGAAGAAAAACTGTCATTTGATGACAAGGAATCATATGATTTATGTCTGTTTTTTCAAGCATCAAGAGAAACCAAACCAGAGGAAAGGGAAAAGATCAATGCTAAGAAAATAAACTCACAAGAATAAAGAAAAGGGGACCTCGTGTTTGTTATTTCCTAGTCTGCTTTGGGATATTTCTTTTTTCATGGAATTTATTTTAGCTTGGCACCAATCTGTGAAAAAGGTGATCTCTTAAGCTAGAAAATTTTTCTCAGGCTCTTCCAGCTGTAAAAATAATGAGTGTGTCTTCCAAAAGAACCCAGTTATTCCTGGATATAGCTTCCGAGCACGGATATTATGACTATAGGATTTTCTCCAGTAAGTTTTTGAGTATTTTTATAATTTTTAATTTTCTTTAAGCTTAGTTCATAGTTTAAATGCGGTTCAGTGATAATTTAACTCAAATCTTCTGTTCCCAGAGCCCTATGTAAAAAACTATGGAGAAAATATCATATAAGGAAATGAGTCTTTGCCCTAAAGGAGTTTCTATTCCCATTGGATTGCCCAATATGTTAATAGATTTTTTGATTACCTAAGAGCAAAATCAATCACTGTAAATTGGAAAGAGAAAGAGGGAGAGGGAGATGAGTAGAGACAGGGAGATGGAGGCGGAGGGAAAGAGAATCTGGGAAAGATAACAGGAAGAAGTAGGAAGGATTCTGAAGAAAAATATGAAGGAATAGATGATAGAGGGGGTCACACCAGGGAGAGTTGGGAGGACACAACAAGCTCAGATGATGACACAGGCTGAGTCATGGACACAAGACACTTCTGGGGACACATTTGGAAAAAATAAAACCTCGGAAGTTCAGGTAAACGAAACAGCCAACAATGATATAAGAAGTTTTGAACAGACTGAGCTATGTGCAACAGGTTGATTTGGCTTGTGGCAGCCTTCAGAGTGAAAATACTGGAGGAAGTCTGTGGAGTGAGACTGGAGCTGGGAGGAGGCTTCTGCATTATGAAGCATTAAGAATTCACAAATTAAAGCAGGATGTTATTAAGGGGGCATAAAACTTCTGTGCCAAGTATTGTAATCTTTTACATTTTGGAAATACATGTTTAAAATCTAAGCTACAAACAAAAGTTTAATGTGCCACGAAATAAAATGTTGAACAAATAAAAAGCAAAAGCATCATGGCTGAGTAGAAAACACGCATGGGCTATGAAGTAAAAGCTGTTCAGTTAAGGAGTCCGTCACTGGGTGAGTGCATGAAGCACATGCATATACACACAAACATAGCAGAGTATTCAGTTATAAAAAAGGAAATTCGGTCTGTTTCCTCAAATTGGAGGACATAAGTTGAATGAAAGAAGCTGCCTTCAAAAAGAAAAATTCAGCTTGTTCTCACTTATAGGTGAGACATAAAGCAAAAGAATGAAACAAAAGCAAAAGAAGAAAGAAATCCCTATGTGAATCAGTTTTCCTAAAAATATAGTGTCTTTTCAAATTTTATTATGAAATGCTTGGTTCCTCATTTGGCACAGTTAAACGCTGATGCTGGGATTTAGGAAAGCGTGGTGGCACCGGGGAGGGCTCATGTTGTACTTAGCAGGGAAAGGCAGTAACAGCAGTGATCAAGATAAACATACACTTCAGATCCAACGCTGAAATCCCACACAGGTGTTCTTTCCACACAAGCTGAAATGATTATTTTTGACAGAAGTCCACAATGGCCGGACTGGGCCCCTGCCACCCACATGTAAAACGGAATAAATTCCAGGAGCCAGGATTTGTCAGGACTCAGTCCTGCCATTGTGGACAGTTTGGCTGATAAACAAGTGGATGAAAGCCCTTCTCTTTGTAATGATGCCTTCCAAATAAACAAATTCATTTTTGAAATACCACTAAGGAGAACTACACCTCCTGCCATAATTTCTTAATTAAAAATTACACTTTCTAATATCATCGTATTGGATGCTGGGTTGTTCAATTTTGGAGGGGCCGTCAAGGGAGAAGTAAAAGAAAAAAACAAATTTTTAAAAATGAGAGAAGAAAGCAGGCCACGTAGTAGCACTGTGATGGCCATCCAGGCCCCCTGCAAGAAAGAATGTGTCTCAGCTGCTGCGGTCACCATTACCGTTACTTGCAACCCATAGCCGCCAGCCTTTTCACATACTTTACCATTTGCAGAAAGGATGTTTATACAAAGATGTATTAGTGAACAATTAACGAGCCTGGCTTTCCAGTCTAACTCAGGGTGTCCCTCTGGAATCATGTTCCCTCCAACACTCACCGTGGATTGCCAAAAGCAGTTTCTGGACCAGCTGAATCTCTCCTTCTGCCCACCTCTCCCTTTCCCTTCCTTAGATGCTGTTTGCTGCCCCTTGGTGACTCCTTGTACTTCTGTCTCAGAGTCCACCATTCCAGAGGTCAGCAATATCTCCCATCCATTTTCCCTGTATTCTGAGTCACCCAAAGAAAAGAAAAATGATAACTTTGTGTCACTTTCTTTTAACTACATTATATTCAGTTTCACAGACTATAAAGAGAACCAATCAGAAAATTACTCATTAATTAACATTCAGTGGGAAGAAGTAAAAAAAAAATAGGCAAAAAAACCCAAAACAACAACAAGAAACAACTACAAACAAGAATACCAGGTGAGTTGCTGGAGCGCTGGTCTCACACACAGGTGGTGGGCAGTCTTCATTAGAGGAGCTGGAGGCGGGCTAATGGCTCCAGAAGCGCATGAGTCCTTGTCTGCACCCTTTAATGGTCAAAGGTTTGTTCAGACATGAAGCTACTTCCAAAGTTCTGGTGAAATGGAACTAAAAGGTAAGTTCATTCTGTTGCCAAAATTTTTTGGGATGGGGAAATTATCCTGCAAAACTCAGATGAATCTGGTGACGTCACATGAGCTCTTAAAATGGACCAGAAGGGTGAGCATTTGACTTGGTGCTAAAGAAATCCAAGTCCTATGTTAGAGCTTTCGCAGTCGATTCCAATCTAGCATCTGATTGCAACGTTCTGCTAATGGAGCTCTTGGGAGGCAACAACGAAAACTCAGGTGCTAGGGTTTCTGACACCATCAAGGGAGATCTGGACTGAGGTTCTGGCCCCCTGCTTCAGGCAGCCGTACCGTCTGTCATTGTGGAGATTTAGAGAGTGAATCGGGTTGGCAATACATTCTTTATCTCTTTCTTTGCTTCTCTATCCAAAGCTAATGCGTAACAATGATGTATAAAAGGTAAATAAGGGTCAAACTATTAGTGGTAGAAGGAAATTCAATGAAAAAAGAAAGTTTATAGAAATAAACATTGTTGATTTGAAGAATGAGGACAGTGGCCATGTGCCAATGGATATATGTGACCCCAAACAGGAAAATATAACACTAGGAAATGGATCGTCTCCTGGAGTTTCCATTAATGAAGGTAGCATTGCTGACGCCTTCATTTTAGTTTATGTGTTAGGCTTTTCATGCAAAGAACTCTTACAAATATGTGTTGAAGGTGCTAGGTTGTTAGTACTATCCTCCTCAGCTGCCCATGTGGCAGAAAGAGGGATGGATAAGCACTGGCTCTAGTATAAGGGCTGAGGACCATTATCTCCATTTGCCACTTAGAACTATGGCCACTATCCCATCAATAGCACATCTGCACTTAACTCTTCCTTCCTTCCTGGAATCTCAACTAATAATAACCACTTTCGCGGGCCTCCCTGTGCTCGAGTGAAGCACTTGCTGAGAACATACCATCTTGTTCCGAAGAGCCTGGATAGAATAAGTATTCTACCTGGTACAAAGCTTCTGACTCCGTTCCAGTGTCTTCCCAGCTTCTGGTGTTCTTGAGCCACACAATACCCTTTGTAAGAAGCCCCCAGGAAGTGTCAGGACAGGAATATTGCAACATTATTATTTGGTCTTTAGATGTTTAAACTTCAGGCATGTTTGAGTGATTGTGATTCCTGCTCATGTCTAAGGACATATAATTTTTGCTCTTTTTTTAGATAAAAATGGGATACAGAGGTTGGGAAGAAAACTCAATTCTTATAATCATTATTTGTCTCTCATAGCACTGCCTTTCTCCCCAGAGAGCATCTAATTGTTATTAAATTATTTTTGTATCTGTGATCTTAGCTTCATCTGCTCACACAAGTGTCTACATTTATTATTTACAGAGTAAAACTTTGCTACTCAATATTACTCTGTTACTTTTTTCTTTTTATCTCTTTCCTCTCTTATCTATTCTGTCACCTGCGTTTTTTTCCTAAAAGCAGTAATTATGAATGAATGCTAATATCTCTAAACATTTTACATTTAGACCTTCAGGGCACAAACGGAAGACATCAGAGGTCCACATGATTAATTCAGAGATGTGCCAGAAATAAAATTTTGCTCTCTGGAAAAGATTGTTACAAAACGTATTTGCAAAGATAGTCAAAATCATCCTTCAATCTAACAAGAAAAAGTCTTTGTAAAACAAAAAGGTACACATTGTTATAGATGATGGAGACAACGGGGTGAATTTTCCTCTAAGGTAAAAGAATTATGTATAGATCAGGAATAATGAGGAACAAAATAGGCTGGTTTTCAAAACATGTATCCCAGTTGGCACTCGGTCTGTGCAGTTATTTCTAGGAGTCTCTCCCAAGTTTCTGAGAAGTTCACTGTGAAGCAAAGAATGAGGCAGCTATGCTACTCTCAGACCTCAGGGCAAACTTCCACCATCGTTTGAATTTGTCACAGCAGAGAAAGCATATCATGGGTAAATTCAAAATGTCTACTTTTAAAAAATCACAATTGGAAAAACATCTGTGTTGAGGAAAATTGAGCCCTGGGAAATGTGGCTGCTCTGTCAGCACTGCATAATGAAGGAGAAGGAGTGAGCGATCGGGTGGGATTGGGATTGTTCTATGCGTTTGTGTCAGAGCTATTGAAGTCCAATGGGTCTCAGCATTTTTCAAGGATGAATTTCATATAGGCCATTTGCATATCTTGGTTTCTTCTGGCCAAAATACAAAGTTAAAGTAACTTTTCCATCACACTATTTCCTGAGTTGGTTCAATGGAATTAACTTTCAAATCCCTTTACCTCCACTAAAAGCTCATATCCATTAACTCTTAGAACATATTCAGCTGTACAGTAGGTAGATCTGATTTAATTGACCAACGAGCATGTGCCAATTGCTGATCACTCAGACTGTATTCTGTTTCTGAAGTTCTGCCTCACAGACAGTCACCCGTTATCATCCATACCTCCAGTCCTCAGCTTGAGAGCTGTACATCAATCCAGAAGCTTTGGTCTCGGGGATTTCTGTGGGAAAAGTTGACACTTGTGTTGATTCTAGGGCCAAGGAGGGTGACCATATTCTTTTCATTGCACCACAATACTCTATTATTTCATGAGTAGATCCAGACCCTGTGGTCTGAGCTTCTTCAGTTTCCAACACAAGACCTTTCATTATTTCTAACCACACCCATTTTTCAGTCGTAATTGACTCATAGTTCCTCCTCTTAAATTGTATCCCTCAGTTGGACTCTAGCTTCACTTTCTTCACATTCCTTTGGGACTTGGCTTCATCAATTAGCTCATTTTGGTTAGCGTCTTCAGCTATCTCCACCCTTGCTGCAAAGGTTTGTCTAGCCTTTGCTATGCTTCAGAATCAAAATAGGCAACAAAAACTTTTATGACATGCCTACACCCAACATACATTCTTTGACTCTTCTGCTGCCAGGGACTGCCAAAAAAGTTCTTCCACGTCTATTGTTTCTATTTTCTGTGTGTTCCTATGTGATATTCCCAGAACTTTCATACAGCTTCACTTCTGTCAATAATTTTTAAGTTGTTCAATAAGATAACATTTGTCAATTTTTCATTTTCCTTAAAATTTTATTAGAAGACTTGAATGTTGTGATTTTCAGTGTTGTTCTCTAAAAGCTCCTGCTACAACTCCTCTTCTGCTCTCCCTGCTCTTCAGCTTTGATACTTACCCAAGTATAATTTATCTAGTCTGTCACATTCCTTTTTTCAACATCCTTAGAAAATTTATTAGATTCTTTAAAATGTCATAGTGGAAGTCATCCGTACTTTGAAAAGAAGATTTTCAAAATGTTATCACAACCTATGACCTCATTCAACCACTTAGTAATAACACATTCATAGTAACTGAATACTTCTTATAATCTAATGTTATGCCAAGCATAGTATCTGTTTCAGAATATAATTAGTTGAAATATAAACTCAGACTCTTTATTTCCAGAGTCTACATTCTCAATAACTATATGATAGGAACTTCAATAATATGCATAATATATATTGAGCTAAATACAGTATGGCCAATCTAAGACATTCAAACCCTTGAGTGAGGAAGCTACTGAGTGATAGTCCTCATTTCAGACACTTGTAACTACTGATGATTTGAGTGTGCCTTCATCGTAGCTCAACACACATGGGTGTGTCTTTCATTCTCACTGTGTAACATGTAGAGAAAGTACCCAGTCCCATTTTTTTTTTTTAGTGTTTTTCAGTCTCATCTGCTATTTCTCAGAAATAAGGATAGAAAACACCATTGTTTGAACAAACATCTCACCATAAGGACAGTGTTCTTGGTTGATTTCAGTTTTACTTTCTGACTGAAGGTTCAAGTTGGGAGTGGGCTGGGGGTGGGGGGCACATGTGGTTACTTCAGAGTATATGGAAATGTGATTAATACTTTGTAATTCTCAAGGCTGATTTCTGTGTCTATCATATTTCAGACAATTACAGATGACATTTCATTCTAAAGGGGGAACATGTAATAATGGCGACACAGAAAGGAATGGAAGAACACGATGTTATTGTGAGCCCCCAACCACATTCACGGCGCCTTAACTTTTCTATTTATATTAATTTTCAAGAATCTCAAGTCCAAACTTTTGCATTAAGGCTTGGCTGACTTTTCTCTCTTGAGAAACATGTCAGCTCTTTCCCACTGCACTAAATTAACCTATTTCACATATGTACCGTAACTGCCACTTTAATGTAAGCTCCCATTACCTGAACAAAGATAATTAGGTGGGGAGTTTGTTCACCCTTCAGAAAATGCAACTTATTAAAAAAGACAGGAATACAAAAATCAAATGCAGCGTGTGGCAGAATCCAACATAATGTCAAATAAAAGTATAAATAACTAGTGCTGGTAATGCTTGTGGCTGGCTTGGCATACCCCAGTTATGCATAAGTTGGTTTTTATTTAATTTCATGATTCGCTTTTTCCTACATGGCTCTGAGAACTAGTTAGTTCTCTGAGGGAAATTTAAGGATGAATAAGCTCAGGGTCTTTGGCCTGATTTTACCAGAGAGTTTTTCTGATAAGATAGATGATAAGACTCTGCGGTGTAAGTCAAGAATACTCCAACAGATAGAATTCAAGAATTTTCTTACCCTCTACCTGAAATCACCACCTTGAAATTGTCTGGTATAAATTTAAGAACATATAGCACACAGCTTTCTCTCTCTGTCTGAACATAAACATACACGCACACACATACACATTTAGTAATGCCTGTGAATTGCCACTGGATTTTATTTTTCATCTTCCTCTAAAGTGTTGTAGATATTTGAAATTACTATTTAAGTTCACCACTACTTTTAAATTGATAACAGTTAGACTTGATATTAAATTTTGTTTCTAATAAATGAAAAAGTTTATACACTATGTCACAAACTTATTTAATATTTTGATAATTCTTTGCCCATGCAATGAGTCTGTTATAATCATATATTTGATCATCATATAATTTGTATGTTATAATGTGTATTTAATATATATTAAACATATCATATTTGATGCATGTTAAAATATATTATTTACTATATTTAACATTAATCTATTATATTAAATGATATAAATGTATTGTTTAATGAAAAGGCTCTTAGGTTGTATTATGATGTCAACTATATGCACAGCAGAAAATAATTAAATAACTTTCACACAAGATCTTATGTTTTGAAAATTCAGAGGAGCGAGACACTGTCAGAACTAGAGGGGACAGAGCTTCCCAGAGGAAGACTTCAATAACCTAAGAGCTCTGGTTTAGAAGTGGAATCTAGAAATCAACACGGGCTGACTGAGGTATAACATAAAGGGAAATGGCTCAAACAAAGGATTATATGACTTGTATTTGAGGACACAGACCAATTCTAATAGCAGATGGAATTGACAGCAACTTCCAAAGCTTCAAAAATGCTTTTCCCAGGAAGCTCTATCCATCCTGCAAGAATCAGATTCAATGTTTCGGAGTTGTGTTCTTGAATTTGGGGCTGTGTTTTATTCATGTCAATATACCTTTTTCAGAAAGGAAGGAAGGAAGGAAGGGGGCTTTTGGCATCCTCCTCATTATTTGGTTGCTATTTGAAATCAACGATGTAGCAAACATTGGGAACATAGATTGCAGGGAAGTGGAAGAACGTTGGGAAGTGGGACCCAGGGGTGGCTACTGGAAATGATTAAATCAAGACATGATGTCGAGTGGCAGAGCCCACAGGCCATGCTATAAATCCCCTGCGCATCTACACTCCAGTTCAACACCCCAGGGGATTCTAACCGCAAACATCAACCTCTCATTCTTGGATAAATCTATGGCCCAGGATACCCTCCTGCTGGCGAGCGAGTCATAAGGTCACCGACAGACCTGAGTACAGAGGGGTGTGTGTGGCTGTGGGTTAGCTACAATTCAGCTGAAAACCTACCAGTCTGCTGGTTTTCTAACCAAATCCTCTCTGTCATAAATATACTTACAAGAGAAGCTAACATCCTTTGCTTCGAAATTCTGGTTTTTTGAATGATTTTTGACACATTTTTATTCTTTCTCAGTAGGCTGTATGTGCTTTTCTAAAACCCATACTAAATTGTATTATCCACACATTAGCCTTGCAAGAGTACATTCTTGATTTTTTTGTTTTGTCTGGTTTTTGACTTCATGTAGAGTAATCCATGGATTGTGGTAGTAGATTCCCTTCTCCTTCCACCCAGCCCTGAATCTAGATACAAAGCAGTCTATCTAACAGTAACTGAAACTTCTGGAGACACGTATCTTCCATGAATTAATCTGTTTTATAGTTTTTCTTAGATTTTAATTATTTGTTTAACCTTGAGTCCAGTTATTTTTGCCCTGGTCACTTTCATGGTTTATTACTGCCAATGCTGTGCCCTGAGAGAAAAACGGATTGTAAACTCAGGGGTAACTGTTGCTAAAGGGAATTCTGACCGGCACACAGCAAGCAGGGGTGTTGCAGTTATGAAATTCAGACCTTTACCACCAGAGCACGGAAGGAAAGCAAACACTTGAGAAAAGGTTGCTAAATAACTTTTGGCGACTGATTTCAGAAAGTCAGTGGGCATGCCTTGTTCACTGTGACACCTCACTCTATGTTATATCACCCCTAACCCACCTACACTCCGGGTCAGGCTGGACTTTGAAAAAATACCTGCCTTCCCTTCGACAGATACACCCATGGAAACATGCCACTGTATTGCAATTAGTATGTAATCATGACAAATTCCTCATGTGGATGTGACTTCTTGCAAATCCTTTTTTAACCTTCCTCAAACCTCCTTGTGCTTTGTCCACACAGAGAAACTATGGCAGACTTTCCAGTATCTGCCCAGCTGGATTCTACCACATCCAAGCACTTGATTTAAACCGTCAGTTGCCTGAACTCCATGATCAGCTTTTGCCATCAGTTGCTACCAGGGCACTTGTGATGCAAAGGCTAAGAAGGTTCAGTGTGTTAGGGTTCTAGCATAAACTACTGTAAGGATGCTAACATGCTCCTATTTAATTATGGGGTTTTGGCATTACTGTGCTTACAATTACATTCTGGCAAGTCACTAATTCTTAAATCTGTGTTAAGTATTGAATATGAGTTTAGAACAGGTTCTTATTTAATAAACAGAAGGCTATCACACTATAAAATTATAACATACATGAACTATATACAAGAGCATTTAATAATATATGAGATATTCTGAAGTTTTCCAATCTTGTGAAAACCCATACGACTTGGATATTGGGAAAATTCTTAGTAGCTCAAGGCAAGAGAGAAGCATAAGAAATCCTAATGGAAGCAATGAGAATGAAATTTAAGCAAAGAGTGACTGGATAGTGGTACAACATTCTAGCTACTACCTTTTTTTAAAGATTTATTTATTCTACAATTGGAAAAGGTAGACTTACAGAGAGAAGAGATTCAGAGAAAGATCTTTCATCTTTCTGATGTTTTTTGTTGTTGTTGTTCACTCCAGAAGTGTAACAATGCCTGGAGCTGATCCAATCCAAAGCTGGGAACCAGAAGCCTTTTCTGGTTTTCCCACATGGGTGCAGGATCCCAAAGCTTTGGTTCATCCTCCACCACTTTCCCAGGCCACAAGCAGGGAGCTGGATGGGAGGGGAACAGCTGGGCATGAACCAGAGTCCACAGGGGATCCTGGCACTTGAAGTGGGGAATTAACCAATTTAGCCATTGCACTGTGTCCTAACCCCTGCTTGTAATGTCAGGATCCCATATTGGAAGTCTGTTAGAGCCCAAGCTGCTGCATTTCAGATCCAGGTTCCTGCTAATACATCTAAGAGCCAATGGAGGATGGCCTAAGCACTTGGGTCAATGCCACAGTTTGGGAGACTGCAGAGTTCCTGGTTCAGACGTAACTGTTTGACTGAGGAATAATGGACAGATGGGTTTTTCACTCTTTCTGTCACTCCACATTTCACATAAGTGATTGAAATTAGTATTTTAAAAAACAGTAATGTTGGGAAAAGAGTGGAAATGATACATTTTGGAAATACACTGGATTGGCTATGCATTGGGTGGACAATGTTCATCTTTCAGGAACAGGGAGTTTGGTACTACTTGCTAAACTGGATATGTGTCTTTAAAATTCTGTGCCTCATTCTTACCTGCACAACAAGGGTAACAATACTAACTAGCTCACTGGGATGTGTGGTAAATAAAATAATTGGGGCAAATTTCCTTAACAAATCTTGAAAAAGTATTCAGCACCTTATACATAATCAGTTAATGGTAATTCTTGTTACACTCAACTACTTATACATGGTGGAATCCCCTAACGCAGATTCTATAAAATCTACGGAAGTTTATGTTCATGGTAAAAGCATATGAGGGACTAGGAAACTTTAGCAGGTGTTAAAGTAGAATGGATACATACCTTCTATATCAAATCAATCAAGTAGCGAGTGGTTCTTTAACCCAAGGCATTACAAGTGCGTGTGACACAGTGTGTATCTGATGGACATGTGATTTAGGTCGGTGATGTGCTAAGTGTTGTTTCAGATGGAGGAGTGGGGAAGATTCTGTGCCCACAGAGAACTTGGTTTTCTGTGAGAAGACAATTCACACGTGTATAGGTAGCATCTAGATACAACTGTTGTCTTTTATATGAGGAAGTGCCAAAGTGAGTGTTTACAATTAGTATGTAGGAATGTTTGACCCCAGACCTTCTGTTCCTGCAGGCTTGGCTTGAAGTCTGCTGCTGCAGGGGTGATGGATTGGGCAGCGAACCTGAACCACTGCTGGTCAATCACTGGGAGCTGTCTAGAGCCACTGTCAAGAAGAGACATTCTTCAAGTCAGTCAGGATCCATTTATCTGGAAGTTTCCTTCACAAAAAGAGTATATTCACTTGAAAGAGATGGAGAGCTTACATAAGATTACACTGAAAATGCAGGGGGAATAAACAATTTATTTTATTTTATTATATTTTCATGCATTTTAAGTGGAGAGACAGATATCTTCCACCGATTTGGTTACTACCTGCAGTAGCTGGGCTGGGCCAAGACAAAGGCAGGAGCTGGGAATTCAGTCTTGTCTTATACCTGGGTGGCGGGGACTTGGACATTTAGGCAGTTAGTTGTTGTCTCCTAGGGGGTACATTAGCAGGAACCTGGGATTGGAATCACAACCATGACTTGAATCCAGATACTATCTTAAGCACTGTGCTCAAACCTAATGCTAATATTTTTATAAAACAAATTTATTTATTTTTATGTGAATGGCAGATTTTACAAAGACAGAAAGAGAAATCTTCCATCCGCTGGTTCACTCCCCAAATGGCTGCAACAGCCACAGCTGAGCTGATCTGAAGACAAGAGTGAGGAGTCAAGAGCTTCTTCCAGTTTAAAGTGAACTAGGAATGGGCTTAGGATTTTGAACCCAGATTGTATTGGTTCTTAAGCTGCCCCTTTGTGGTATTTCAGAAAGATCTGTAGTGTGGGAAGTTATGATAGATGCTCTTTGAGCAAATTTTTATTTTGTTTCTGTTACAATATTTAATTTTGAAAAGCTTAAGTGGAAGGTATTGACAACATTTGAAAAAGCTATTGAATACTCTACAAATGGTTTTTAATATATAGATTTGCTTTGACATATACAGTTAACAAGAGGCTGAAACTGTGACTGGGAGCAGAGATTCGTGTTCGGTCATCTCTTTTCCTGTTACTTTCCTATTTCATTTCTATTGTGACAGGAAAAAGTCCTATTTCACTGAGGTAATGAACTGTCTACAAATTCAAGTATCTTCTATTTTCAATCCTCTCTTAAAGGGTTTAACACCAGAAAGTTCTCCTCGCCCTTTCTATTTTCTTGGACCCACCCCCCATTTCCTATAGATGATTAGAATTTTAATCTGAATTAATAGTAATCTTTATCAAATTCGAGAACATATCCAGTCTTCAGAGGTGGCCCTTTGAGACCACGGGCATCAGCCTCACAGGGCGTTCACTGGATGTGGACTGGTGCATCGGGTATGGGCACACAGCACACATGGGAAGCAAACATTTGCCCATGGAAGCAGTTTCCATGGTAGTCATGTGTGCGTATTAGCAGTCTGCATTCTCAGCAGGGGGGAATGAACACTTAGTATTCAGGGGAGTTCTGGGTTTCACATCAGAGCATCTGTACAGCACCACCGAAACAACAGGCATACCTACTTTGGGGTAGAAGTTCTGTTTAATTAATGCTGCCTTTTCTATAGTGTCAGTGTTCAATACTGGCATGCTTACTGCTTCCTGAGAAGTGGCTGCTTTGTTACTGATTTCACTTTTTCTCTGAACTCTTTTTTTTAATTTTTTTTTTAAATTGGGAAGTCATATGTACAGAGAGAAGGAGAGACAGAGAGAAAGATCTTCCATCCAATGATTCACTCCCCAAGCGGCCGCAATGCCTGGAGCTGCACTGATTTGAATACAAGCACCTCTTCTGAGTATATCACACAGGTTCAGGGTCCCAAGGCTTCAGGCCATCCTTGACTGCTTTACCAGGCCACAAGCAGTGATGAGAGGCAGGGCCACAGGGATTAGAACTGGTGCCCATATGGGATCCGGGCACGTTCAAGGTGAGGACTTCAGCTGCTAGGCTACCACAAATGGGTCCTCTGAACTCTTTTGATATTTCTAATTGAAAGAACTCAATTCCAGGGTTAGAAAAAGATTTATACCCATATCATGCTTTCCCGTGGTCCATGGTCAGGGATCCCATGTATGTAATTCACCAATTGGAATTTTAACCTTAAGTCATGGTCCCATAGAAATAGCATTTCATGTTAATGAATTGGAGTTAAGCCCATGTTGGAGGCAATGGTAATTCTTTCCAAAATCTAAATCATAGAGGACTTTTCTTCGGTAAAGACAACTTAAGCCAAGCAAAATTAAATAAAATGAGGAAAGTAATCTGAATTGCCTGATAAGAAATGTGGTCTACTCGAAAATCTAGCCCTCTACTACTGGAAGAGAATTGAGGAACCGGATAACTCTCAGCCTTGGTCAGGGCATAAGTAGGCAAAGGAATAGTGAAATGAGCGCTGATTCTCAGTAGTCCAAATGTTTTATCTGTCAGCTACCATCTCAATCCTATTTGAGCAAAGTTTCTGAGAGTTGACTTGGTTTCTAAACTAAAACTTCTAGAAAACTCTATGGGGAGATCCTCTTATGTGATGATGGGGAAATCTGACACTAGGAGGTGAGAAGGCTATGTCCTCGGGTTCATTGCATTGGGTGTGTCACAGGGGAAATTTGCAACGAAGCTTGCTATGGTCCATTGAGGGTGATCTCAGGAGGTTGGATCATTCATACAGCTGCTTCAGCTTCTCCTTCTGAAGTTGGTATGGTCCTCATGAAACAAGTTTTGGAAGCGATGGAACATGATGTACTACAATTCTTTTTTTTTTTTTTCTAAGGACTTAAGAAAATGCATTTTATTTATTTTTTTTTAATCCAAAGAATAAACAAATACAGTAATTATTAATAAAAAAGAATCCATCCCAGATTACATTATAACGCATACCTATATTGCCATAAATTATAATGTTCAACATTTTTCTGGAGGTGAGGTTTGAAAAATGTGAAGTGCCTATGTACTACAATTCTTAACTAAATTTCTCTGTGCCTGTCCTTTATGCCTCTTTGTCCCCTCCTTACTTTTTCCCCTCTCCATTTTCTTTCTAAAATGTCATGTAATAATTAGATCACAGACTTGGAAAATACAGCCTTTTTAACTTAATCTTATCCCATAGTCTCCTCTCCAGCATGTTCCTAAATAATTATTCAGTTTAGTTTCAAGAACTGCATCTGGAAATAGCCTGCACCACACAAGAGATCCTTAATTGAGCAACCACGAAGCATTGGGCTCTTGTCTAAGAATAGAATCATTTCTGTGGAGCCATAAGTGACCATATGACACAGTACCCAGGAGCTTTCACTATAAAGACAGAAAATTACAAATATTTCAATTCTGATATTGGGTGGGGGCTATAAAATGAGCAATATACTTAATTACCCAAGCTATTGTTGTATTTTATTTTCAAAATAGAGGCTGCAATGGTATTTATCTCGTGCATCTGTGACAATATCTGCCATAGATAGTACTAAGTAAATAAAATGGCTGGGCTAGCATGGTATGGTGAGCAAAACTGCCATCTACACTGCCAGCATCCCTTCTGGCTGCTGGTTCTCATCCCAGTTGCTCTACTTTTGATCCCCAATCCTGCTAATATAACTGGGAAAGCAGCGGAGGATGGTTCTGTACTTCATACAGAACTATTGAAAATCACTGCATATATACCTGCTATGATTTAGTTAATAGTTTTGGTGTTAAAGGCTTGGTCCTCAAAATCTTAGGTTAATGGTCAGTGTATCGGTGGTGAAAAGTAAACCAATTATGCTTTTCAAAGGTTTGGCTTTTGGAAGGTGATTAGAGTACAAAATTTTTGGGGTGGTGCCCATGAATGGATCATGATGGCAGTAAAAAATAAAAAAAAAAAAAGAGAGAGAGAGAGACCTTATAAATGCAGCCAATGAACCTGCACTTCTCCTGTGCTTCCTGGTTTGCCAAGTGATCTTTCCTCCATATGGCTCCTTCTTGCCTTCCACTTACCTCCACAGAAGAGCTGATCATCGGGACACACCTAATGGCAGACTGTGACTCTCCAGAATCGTGAGACAAAATACTCCACCATCCTTCACAGGTGACTTGTCTTATTTAGTTGTAGCAATGAAAGAAGTCCTAACATATTAAAGATTTAAAAAGCTTCCCCCCAGTGATGCCATTGTTGTTTTTATATTTGGGGGGATTTGATAAAGAGTAAAAAACTGGCTCTGTTTGTCTTGTTGCTAAGTTGTCAGCTCCAAGTTGCACGCATGTATAATTTTATTCATTTTTTCTCACTGGTAATGAAGCATGCGTGGGTAATGTCTGTTTTCACAGTAAACTAGGAAGGCAACGTGCTTGTAAGGTCTTGAGAGTGAGGTAATGGATTTTGTCTAGGAATGAATCTTATCTTTAATCCAGACAAGGATCCCTATTGACTTGTGCTCAATATTTTCGTACAAAGTCATAAAATGTCAAAGTCTCTTAGGAAAGAAGCATAATAAGGCTTTGTTTGCTGCTGAAGCAACTCTTTAGGGACTAAGATCAGTCAAAGGAATGCCTCTAGGCCATGCTTTCTGGAAGGAAATCTTTGAAGGTATTGTTTGTAGAAGC
Source organism: Ochotona curzoniae (assembly GCF_017591425.1). Taxonomy (NCBI): domain Eukaryota; kingdom Metazoa; phylum Chordata; class Mammalia; order Lagomorpha; family Ochotonidae; genus Ochotona; species Ochotona curzoniae. The sequence continues at coordinate 10,485,640 of NW_024465751.1, forward strand.
TATATATCTACTGTGTGTTTGCCGGCTGTCCAGGCTGGCTTTAATCACTTCCCAAATAGAATCATTTGTAAGATTACAGAAAAGGCAGACATGTCCACAAAGGGCATCATTCTCGCAGATCTTACCTTCATCTCTTACAGATCTCCCCAGGAAATGATAAGACACTTAGTTTCCTAGTGAATCAAATGCATCCAACTGCAGTCTGGGACTAGGGAATTAAGAATTGATACGATTCTATGATATGGAGACTCAGATACAAGTCTACTACAAGCCAGATTCATCAGTAAAAAAGCTAATAATACTGCTAGGGCCCAGAATGATGTACTTTACACTGACAAGGGAGAAAGATTTCTAAATCCTGTTCTTAGAGTGGAAGGCATGAGGTTCTCATTAGCACTAAAGGGATGGTGGCAAGTGAGAAAAGCTGGGCAGACGAGCTCTGAGTGGCAGGCTTAACAACCGAGGGTGGTAACTTTGTATAGAAGTTTTCACAACTCCAAAGCATATTTCCTATTTCAATTTGCAAATTACTTAGAAGCTAATATGTAGTTATTACCCTGCTTTAGATCAATGCAAACCTGCATATCTCCCTCTATTCGCACATTGAACATGAGCTGCTGAGGCTTTCGTTCCATGGAATCGGCTTCTAATTACAAGTTGAAGTTGATGAGGGTGAGCAAACCACCATGGTTGAGTAAAATGAACATGGAAAAATAAGGGTGTTTACGTGAGGAAGACATTTTATAGTGTTTCAGCATAAAGCAGTTCCTTAACCAAAATGCTTCATAATCAATTAAGGATTCTCACAAAAATATCTATAGGGCCAATGTTGTGGTGGCTTGGTTAAGCTGCTGCCTATGACACTGGGCTGCCCTGTTAGAGTGCCAGTGCAAGTCCTGGCTGTGCAGCTTGCACCTGCCAATGTGCTTGTAGCAGTGGTGAAGTCTGATCCCCTTATTGGGGCCTCTGCTCTGCCACACAGGTAGGAGACCAAGATGTAGTTCCAGGCTCCTGGATTCAGCCTGATCTAGTCCTGATTGTTTTGGACATTTTGAAGAGCGAATCACCAGAATGTAAAATGTTCTGGCTCTCTGCTTCTCAAAAACAAATAAATAATTTTTAAAGAAAATAACATAGAATGCAGCTTAACTGGTTGTACAATACCGACTCCAGTTCATCCGAGCCACGTGAACTCTTCCATTTCATTTTCTTAAAATGTATTTTTATTAGAAGACAGATTTACAGAGAGACAGAGAAACATAGAGAGAGAGATCTTCCATTTGTTAGTTCATTTCCTGCTGGCAGCACTTGCTGGAGTTTGGCTGATCTGAAGCCAGGAGAGAGAAGCTTTCTCTGAGTCTTTCATGTGATTGCAGAGGCATAAGGACTTGAACCATCCTCAAAAGCAGAAAACAGGATCGGGAGTGGAGCAGGCAAGACTGGCGAACCAGTAGCCACATGGGATGCTAGCACTATAAGGTGGAGGGTTAATTTGTTGAATTGCCGCAATGGTCCCTCCAATTTTCCCCATTCACTCTCCCTGCAAGAGTCAGACTTATTTTTGAAACTTTAGGCATGTCCTCCATTGGCATCATGGCCTTGATCCTGACCATGAGACTAGGCTGAAACTGAAATAATGTTATAAAGTATAGCCATCAAAAAGGAATTTTGTCTTATAACAGGTACCAAAAAATTTGAATGATGTATTTGTTTACTGGCTCATTCATTCATTCATTCATGCATTTGAGAAGGACAGAGACAGATTGAGTGACAGGGTCTTCCACATTTTGTTTTAATCACTAGACACAACAATCGGAGCTGGGCCATTTCAAAACAGGGAACCAGGAATATTCCATCAGTCTCCCATGTAAGTAAAGGAGCACAAGTGATTGACTGGTTATTGCACTGCTTCTTAGGCACATTACAAGAAACTGGATTAGAACAGGGTAGTTGATATTCAAGCCAGGCACTCCAATACAGGATACAGGTTAACTAGCTGTGTGCCACAATACCCACCATGACCCATGTTTAAAATGAGCCAAGGAGGTAGGAAATATTTGTAAGTAAATTCAGCCATTATGAAAAGTCTTATGAAATTTCTGCAAAAATGGAGAAGTAGGGGCTAGCATGGTGGCATAGTGAATGAAGTCACTATCTGCAAAATATGCTTGCTCATGTTCTAGCCACTCCACGTTTGATCTTGGAAAATCAGCAGAACTTGGCCCAAGTGTTTAGATCATTGCCATCTCCATGGGAGACCTGACTCAGTGGTAACCATTGTGGCCATCTGGTGAGTGAACCAATGAGTGGAAGACTCTCTCCTTCTCTCCCACAAGTCTCTATGTAACTCTTTCAAAGTGCATAAATAAATGTACTTACGTTTCAAAAAAAAAAGTAACAAAGAGTTATTATATGTATCTGAACTGCCTCTATTGGGTAACTATTGAAATTAATTGAAATTGATGGGCTAGAGGGATATTTGGAATGATATTTGTATCCTTTGAAGTTTCTCCAAACCCAGATTTATTATTTGAGATTCCAAACCAAATAACCATTGTTTGCAAATAATTTGAAACACGAATAAATTAAGACAGTGAATTAATTTCTAAAATTGGTTGCTTAGTATGCTAAAAGGGAGGCCATGGTGGTAACACAGAAATAACAACCAAGACATTACTGCGCTTTTAGAGTTGACGGTGGGGAAGGTCAGAGAACTGAGAATCTGGAAACTGGGATGGGAGACCCTACAGAGCTGTCAGGGAGACCCAAGGAGCAGAGGGACTCTCTCAGAACTCGATCTTCTGAGTGTGTAGAGCTTGGGTCTGGGAGTGACACAAAACAGTGCTGAGAACTGGAACTACATATTCCTGCCAAATTCATCTAGTAGCAATCCAACTGGCAAAGGAGAAATATGACTTACCGAGAACCAGGCCCAGCATCACAAAGATGATTATAAAAGATTTTGCTGAGGAAAAGAAAAAAACATAGCTTAAACAGAAACATGTAAAAATCAATAGAGAAAAATACAAGCTTCGTATATATTCATATCCTACAAATCAACATCTCTACTGTGGGAATGCCTGTAAGGGAATGATTTTAGACATCTTTGGCCAATCCAAGCTTTGTAGATTCTATTCTTTTTTGTTAAACTCTCTCCTGTATCATTTTAAAACCCCTTCCTTAACTTGATATCCATTCTTTTGAAAGTGCCAAAATTGAGTTCAAAAACACTTAGTAAATTGGAATTATACACTCTTTGACAGTAAGAAACACATGTGATGTATGATTTCGTGAAAAAGAATTAAAGGTTGTATACGTGTAAAATATCAGAGAAGAAGAACAGGGCAGAAAGAAAGAAACAGTATGAAACGCAGAGAAAAGATGTGAAGCATACTTGCCATTGAATATTGGCACTATCAGTTATTTCATTTTCTCTTACTTATACTTTACACATTTTCCCAAGATTCTCTCATGGGCATGCATTTTATTAAGTAATAGATATTGAAACAGTGCCTAATATGTGATGGCATAATTCCACTAATAACATTTTAGTGTCATCTCCTTGGTATAGACTACAGTCTTTGAGTTCCTAAAAATTCCTGCGTATCATGTGCTTGAACAGGATGAACGGAAGCCAGGTTCTGTATGTGAGGGGTAGCTATACCAGCTAATGCAAATACGCAAATCCAAGTGTGAGGAAGGCCAGACTGCTTTGTATTCGTGCTCCTATCTACAGTCTGCTGCTTCTTCTTCTGTTCTATGTACCCACTGTGTATTTGTTACACTCATTCATGTGGAAGCCCTTTCTAGGGTCTACATGGAAAGACACAATGATACTGCATGGAAAGGCTGACATTTTCTGAGATTTATTTCCACTGAAGGGACAGAACATAGAAAACTGAGAGTTAATATCTAAATGAAATGAATGTTTAATGATGCTTCAAATTTAATCATCAGAAGTTTAGTTATTAACTCTAATAAGCTAATATATAAATGTAGCCTCACATAAATAAGGAACATATATTGCACTATGAGATGAATTAACACATTATCACAGTTAAATAATGGTGCAGTATAATTGATTTATGTTGCAGAAAGTACTGTAACTGTCTTTCATATATTCGCTTAATAAACAGTAGATTAAAAGTAACATGCCTTGGGCCTGGCGCGGTGGTCTAGTGGCTAGAATTCTTATTTTGGGCACACCAGGATTCCATATGGGCGCAGGTTCTAGTCCCGATGGTTCATTTCCATACAGCTCCCTACTATGACCTATGAAAGCAGTAGCCTACTGGCATAGGTCCTCACCCTATGAGCGCTGGGATCCCATGCAGGTGCCTGTTGGTGTCCCAGCATCCTCACTTCCTATCCAGCTCCCTGCTTGTGGCCTAGGAAAGCAGTCGAGGACGGCACAAAGCTTTGGGATCCTGCACCCGTGTGGGAGACCCGGTAGAGGCTCCAGACTCCTGGCCTCAGATTGGCTCAGCTCCAGCTGTTGTGGTCACTTGGGGAGTAAATCATTGAATGAAAGATCTTTCTCTCTTTCTCTCCTCCTCTCTGTATCTGACTTTGCAATTAAAAAAAAAAATTCTTCAAAAAAAAAAGAGTGACATGCCTTGAAATTGTGTATTTTAGAGATAGGAAAAAGAGGCAAACACAGATTTAGATAAGCAGAACAGACTATGACCTAACTTATGTTCTGAAATTTACCATCTCCAATGTCCATTTCTCTCATGACAGAAGCAACATTCATATGCACTTCTAATTCAATGAAAATACTTCCCTCTCAATTAGAAAAGATCAGTAGTTTGAAAAATATTCCTTGAATAGCCTAATCATTGTTTAGCACATTGCAGGGCAGGAGTTTGACCTAGCAGTGAAGGCTCCATCCGAAGCACTGGTTGGCTCATGTGGAGTGCTGAAAGTCAAATCCTGACTCTATTTCAGCTTCTTGCTAACGTGGACTCAGGGATGCAGCCATGGTAGGTCAGATCACAGGATCCTGTTTTTTGTGTGAGTCCCTAGCTCCCAGCACTGGCCTGGACTCAGTCTTGGTCAAGGAAGGTATCTCAGGAGTACACTAAAGGATTGGAGTTCTTTATTTCTCCACTTCTGTCTCTTTCTGTCTTTCAAACAAACAAAAAGAGAGATAAGAAGAAAATAGATAGTGGTTGTGAGCTTTAGATTCGGAAAGAGCTAGCCTCAAGACTTTCCTTTGCCCTATGAAATTATGAGATAGAGCAAGGTGGTTAGTTTTCTTTATTTCTTCCTTCTTTCTAAGAAATGTTATTAGAAGTGACAGAGAAAATACGTGTAAAATATGATTTAACATAATGATTTGGCATACAGTAGAATTTTAAACAAAATTTTGATTTTATATATCTATACATGCATTTATATAAACAAACTCACATTCTACTAAAACATAAACATAATATTAAATTTCTTGCAAGCTTAAAATATTTGGAATAATATTCAATATGTTAAAATCACTTTTAATCAAGAAAATTACAAAATCAAACAATCTCATAGCCTTCAACAAGTCTCATGTACAGTGTTTAAAACAGAAGATGAAAGATAATAACTTTTTCTCAAATCAACATCAAGAAACGTTACTTGTTTCCACTTAGAGAAATGGAATGCTCCTTATGCTTATTCAGTGTTCACATCTGTGTATAGAGCTGGTCTCTCTTACCCACCCTTCCCAGAAGATGTTTCTGCCTGAGGTCCCTTCTCCTTTTGCCTCCTATGTCACAGTCACATTGGCACAATGCTGACATGGAGCAATTGTCAGCAGAGTGTGGTGACAACCTCCACTGGAGTCTCCCGAAGACGCTGGGAAAAAACTGAATGAATATGCTGGGGTAACGTACCAGCTCCCTGGAGGGGAGGCTCCATGACCCAATCCGACTTGTTCATTTTCAGTTTCTATGATTTCTAAACAAAAACAAAACTTTGTTGCAGTTGAAATGAGAGAAACACTGTTTTCTGAGAAATGTTTTCGTGTGTTCCTGCCCTGTGTGTCACTGTTGGGTGACCCTGCCCATAGTTTCAGCAGCACCCGAAAACAGAACTGGTAGAGAAAAAGGGCTTTTTTTTTTTCCCCTTTTCCTTCTGTTTTCTCTGTTTCAACAAGAGACTCCTTGAATAATGAGCTCTGTCATGTCAGGCAGTGCAATCAGCATCCAGGGCACTTCTTTCTACTGAGGTAGTTCTGCTTAAGTCCACTTGGGAGAAGATTCATAGCAGAATGGTGACAGGTTGGAATCAAGAGGTGCCAACTGGTGGGAGGTCACAGCTCATGTAAATCTTTCAAGTTGCATAGAAGTAGTAAAAGATAATGTCTACAAGACTCTTAGTTCTTCTAACCCTCAGTTTTAACTTCTCAAACCGAAGTCCCCCAGGGACTTCTTGGCCTCTGAGCTCATTTGCCAGGATGCAGCCCAAACATCTCCTCCTTTTGAAACCTGCTCCCACCCTCTTGTTGGCAAAGTTCACCATCAGTCTCTGCGTATCTTTGATATTACTATTTGGCATGAGCATTTCTCATCTGTTGCGTCAGGCTGATGTTCTTTACCTGGGGGAAGGCTAATGGCTCTCTACAGTTTCTGTGGGGGCCCTTCATTTGAGAGGAGGGTGTAATCTGCCAACCCTGGAAAATGTGAACAGAAGTGTATACACACTGCGTTTTCTTGGTCAGAACCTAGTTTCAGTAGATTCCTGAAGAAGTGTGTGATTCATAAAGCCTACGTGATTCATCACAATGGACGAGTAAGTCTTTGAAAACAGTGATTTCCATACTCTGTCTTTTTATTCTCCTGTTTTATCTCAGTGTTTATTTGATAATCAATTCTCATGTTTTGCCTAGTGGACAAAATAAAATGTTTGAGATAGTTAATTGGCTGGTGACAAAACTTGTGCTACAGCATAGGTTTATACTCCTTAAAAAGACCATGTTTATTATGTGGCATATTTTCCCTTAAACCCGATTTTGATCCAAGGTAAAATTTTACATGAATAGGCGTCATTATGGGATGTTGGCTGCACAGATGATTAGCTTGCTGTGCCGCCATGCTAGCCCCTTGAGTCAACCTTTTACTTCATCCTCAAAGGTCCACATGTAAAAATGGAGACAGTGGTTGCCATGCCTCCTCCGTCACAGGACTGTGGTCAGTATCAGATGATGAAATACACACAAAAGTACCTTGGACAGTATAAAATACAGCCTAAATCTACGAACTATTACAAGTGGCTCTTTGATAATCTAGTTGTAGAAACATATTTCTAGTTTTAACATCTTACAGCACATGGAGCGGCAATTTCTATTTTGAGTTCAAATCATTGTCAATACTTATAAGATACACAATTTTGAACATTTTCTCAATGATTGATTCCCCATTTCCTTTATCTGTGACATGGGAAAAAATACAATGAATTCTTCAATGGAAAAAGTATAGTAAGGCACTTCAAGTATTTCACCTGTTATTTTGTATAATAAGTTCAGAGCTGTTTGAAGTGTTCCTATTGTGAAGTGATGCTCTCTCAGATGCCTATAGACAAGAGATTGGCTGCATGCACACAGAGAAGAAAGAACTTCGTACTAGGGCTGGACAAATTGAACAAAGATTGAGTTGTTGACTAACAAGTCTCCCTTTTTTCTGGACTCTGAAACTGAATAGCAGTACAGCAGGGATGAACTGTTGAATCTTGGGAAATGCATGTTTCTGGCTCCTCCAGGGTAACAGAGGAAACCTGCTTTATCTGGAGTTTGATGAGGAACCTGAGGATTGGAGAGGATGTCAAGGGCATTCTCATTGCTACGGATGACCAGCTTGAGTGAAGGAGGCTAAGCTGTGTTTTCCCCAAAACAAAGAGCAGGAAAATAAGTCTATATAGCAGATAAGTTGATGGTGCTGTCAGGGTGGAAAAACACTGTTTCCACGGCTTAACGTTCATTCCAACTTCTGCTGTTGTGTGGTTGCTACCCACACTCACAAGAGCCCTCCGGCAAGAAGTAATTAGCCAATTTCATTACCAGAAATATGAGAGAGGAACAACAAAATAGTAATTGTTGTTTGGAGATACGAAATTTTGAGCTTTTCATTGTGTACCAAGAAATAACTGAAACAGAAACTAATTACCAAAACTGGTTTTGGCCATGAAACCAGCAGGCAATTAAAAAAAAAAAACAATTGATAACAGACAAAGTCACAAATATCACTATCAAAGATGAAAACAAACATGTATACTCCAGGTTTAAATGAAATAAGAACATATTAGGGAAGTCTACACCGCAATACATTTGATCATTTTGATTAAAACATCTCACTGAATTTAACAAAGCAATAGTGAGAAAGAGTGATTTCATTGAATCCATAATTAAAATTCTTCTACAAAAAAATGTTAAAGTTCAAATGTTTTGGCTAGTGAATTCTACCAAACTTTTAAAGCAGAGGTAGCAGTAATGTTACACAAACTCTTGCAGATATTAGACAAATAAGAAATTCTTGGCAACTTGTTTCACAGATCCAAATTGACGTTAATACAAACCTGACAGCAGCAATTCAAGGAAGATGAAGAATTACAGCATCTCTCACGATCACACACAGGGAAACCTGAACAGTGCATTAGAAAACTAAACCCAGAAACTGACCCAGATAATACTATACAATGATCACACACAGTTTATTTCAAAAATAAAATATTGGATCATGTGGAAATAAAAGTTAACAAACAAAATATAAAAACCACATGAAGGCCATAATAGATACCTAAACACCATTTAATTTGGTTGATTGCCAATGATAAAATCCATGACAGAAAAAATAAAACCAGAAAATAGCCTAATAATCCGATGTAGTCTACAAAAAACCTTGAGTCTATTTAATGATAAGATAATTAGTATTTCCCCAAAAGTGTGCTATGAGAAATGGATGCTTGGTAATATCATCCATGATCACTTTTTTTAACATCATTACTCATTCAATAAAAGCAAAATATGTTTATATATTATAGATATATAAGGGATATAAGATAGGAAGCAAAATATGATTTTCATTGTACATAAACAGCTTCATTGTGGGAACTGAATATCCAAAGAAATTCTGTAGATTAACAGGCCAAAATCAATAAATGAATAGAACATTGTTGGATTCAGATGATAGATAGATGTCAATTTCATGTCTGTGTGCTGATAACAGAAACGTTGATAGGAAGTATTAACATACATTACGTATATCATGTCAAAATGTGAAATGCTTCAGTCTAAATTCAGAAAACTGCATTGAAAAATATTATAAGAAAAAATCTAAAGCTATAAATTGCTTAAAGTATATACCAGTACAAATTGTTGAAGGACTTAATATTTTTTAAAAACTCTGTTATTTCTAATTTGATTTATAGAATCAATACAACTATAATTTTAAAATCATTATGGCTGTTTTTGTGGAAGTCTACAGGTTAATTTTAAATACATAGAAATCCAAAGGTCCAAAAAGGCCAAAAATATCTGGAAAACAATGTTGAAAACATAAAGCAGCAACTCTAAAGCTCTAGCCTTAACAACTTAAAATGAATTAAAAGTGACAATTTTAACACAAACGTAAGTAGAGAAATGGAAGATAATAAAATACTCATAGACTCATATATTGCCATTGCTTTATAACAAAGTACCCTAGCGAGTAATAAAAGTAATGATCCCTTTGATAACAGGCTTAGCACTGAGTGTATTCTCATATACTATTTAAAAAACGGAATTGACACTTTTCTTGTACCACACACCTTAAAAGGCACATGATATATACCTTAGACCTAAGCTATTAACAAAGTTCCTGAAAGAAAGCATGAGAGAATATCATCGGGCCCAGCATGATAGCCTAGTGGCTAAAGTCCTTGCTTTGCATGCGCCGGGATCCTGTATGGGTATCAGTTCGTATCTCAGTTGCTCAATTTTCCATTCAGCTCCCTGCTTGTGGCCTGGGAAAGCAGGTGAGGACAACTCAAAGCTGTGGGGCCTGAACCTGCATGGGAGAACTGGGAGAGGCTCTGGCTCCTGGCTTCAGATAGGCTCAGCTCTAGCTGTTGCTGCCACTTGGGCAGTGAAATAGTAGATGGAAGATCTTTGTCTCTCCTCCTCTCTGGTAAATCTGAGTTTCAGTTAAAAAAAAATGCATCTTTTTTAAAAAAGAGAATGTTATCAAGGCCCTTGATAAGAGACTTCTGTTTTTTTATTGCATTTAATTTTATAACAACGTTTCATAGGTTCTAATGTTCCCCCTTCCCCTCTTCTTGCCCTCCCCCGATGGTGGATTGCTCCACCTTATTGCAGTATTACAGATCAAGTCTAGTCTTAAACAGGAGAGGAAAACAGAGAAAGAGAGAGAGGGAGAGAGAGAGAAAGAAAGAAAGAGAGCAGAAAGAGCATAATAGCCAGTTCTGGCTCATGCTGAAGCCAGGAGCCAGGAACATCATCTGGGTCTCCCACAAGTTGCGGTGGCACGGGGCAAGCAATTGGGCTGGTTTCCACTGTTTTTCCCAGATCATTAGCCTGGAGCTAGCTGGAAAATGGAGCAGCCAGGGTAGGAACTTGAGCCCCAGGGGGATGCTGGTATTGCAGGAGGTAGCCTTACTAAGAAATTAGAAATACAACTTGGAAACTAGACTAGGATTCCTTGTGCGCAGGGAATATCATTTGGGGAAATCATTATTTTTGGAGGAAACATTTTTTTCTATATAGTATTCATGGGGTGATTACATCTCTGTAGTCACCTTTTACAAGCTCTTTAGCAGATTTTCATTAGAATGTTTAATATAATCCGCTATATATGCCATAGTTGTACATATTGCATATGATATGCCTCAGTTGTAGCTCATGAAAATATTTAGTAGTCAAAACCCATTTTATCATGTACATCAACAAATACCAAATGTATGCACAACATATTTCAGTTCTTCACTGCAAACTGTACATCACGCTGGGCCGGACACTACAGGAACAGGAGATGACTGGCAAGTGGCTTCTGTCATTGTCCACCTCACTGCTGCTAATAGAGACCAGATAAGAATGAACAGAAACAGAACAGCAGAAAGTGCTACGAGCCGCGATGTCGATGATACTGTGGGGCATCACGTGTTCAAAAGGGGCGGTGCTAGGATGTGAATACAGTTTGCCCGCCTCAGGACTCAGGCTGGGGTTTACGCCCACTGTGAGTCATTACCGGATTGCAAACTGAGGAGTGTGACAGATAATCCTCTGTCTGTGACACTTGCATCAAATACGGATATCGTTTTGTATCCTGGCGGTGCCACTTCCAGTCTGATTTCCTGTTATTGGAACTGGACTGGAGGCCTGAGAAAGCAGCAGATGCTGACCCAAGTCCTTGGCCCTCTGCACTTCCACGTGGAGATACGGAGGAAGCTTTTGGCTCTTGACTTCACATGGTCCAGCTCTGGCTGTGACAGCCACGAGAGGAGTGAATCATTGGATGGGAGATCTCTCTTGTGCTCTGTCTCTCCGAGTAGTTCTGACTCTCAGAATTTTTAAATATATATATATATATGTTTTTGTAAAATCAGATGTATAGATAATAGGAGAGACAGAGAGGAAGATCTTTCCATCTGATGATTCACTCCCCAAGCAGCTGCAATTGCTGGAGCTCAGCGGCTCCAAAGTCAGGAGCCCAGAGTCTCTTCTGGGTCTCCAATGTGGGTCCAGGGTTCCAAGGCTTTGGAAACACCTCTACTGCTTTACCACGCTACAAGTAAGAAGCTGGATGCTAAGTGGGGGCACTGGGATTGGAACCAGCACCTATATGTGATCCCTGTGCTTGCAAGGCAAGGACTTGAGCCTCTAGGCTACCACGCTGGACCCAGAATTTTTTTTAAACTGTTTTTTCATAAGAAATATAGGTTTGAAACATATTCCACTTATGCACTTATGTTGTTTACAGGTGAGGTCCTGGGAAACAATTAGGATTCGAGAAGTTTTTATGCTGGAGCCATGACGACTGAATGGTAGTTGGACACACACACACACACACACACACACACACACACCCCTTCTGTTTTAGCAGGCAATACTAAGCACTACATTAGGACTATGATTGCAAAAAAAGGACTTCGTCAAATACAATCCTTTAACTTTGGACAATAGCTGAAACTAAAATTAACATCTTTTCAATTTTAATATACCCACTCCCTGATATTGTGTTATTATCAACAGAAAATGGACTAACACAGGTCATATCTTGCAGAACCTTAAAGTTAGAGTGTTTCAACCAATGTAGACAAGAAATGCGTGTGTGTGTGTGTGTGTGTGTGTGTGTGCATTGTTTATGTGAACACGTAGATTAAGAATATACAGACTACATGAAAATTTATGACTAGTCTCTCCAGCGGAGCATGTGTGTAAATTGTAACGAAGTACATTAAACATCAAAAGCTAGAAATATGGGGCAGGCATTTGGCGCAGCAATTCTGACACCACTCGAGATGCCTCGTTTCCTTTTGGAGTGTCTGAGTTGGAGTCCTGGCATTACTTTTGATTCCAGCTTCCTGCCGATGGGCACCACAAGAGGCAGTAGGTGGCAGTTCAGGTAGTTAGAGCTCTGCCACTCAAGTGACACAGCCCTCTTGAGTTCCGGATTGTGACTGTCACCTGGCCCAGCCCTGCCCGTTGCCTGCATTTGGGGAATGAACAAACGGATGGAGAGTATCTTTCTCTCTCTCTTTCTCCTTTTCTCTTTCTCCCTGTCTCTCTCTTTCATTCTCTATCTCTCTGTCTACATGTTTCTCCAGTCTATCATTTCTATATGTTTCTTCCTTTCAAATGTTTTTTTAAAGATCTACTTATTTTTATTTGACAGAGTTTACAGAGAGAAGGAAAGACAGAGTTCTTCTGCCTGCTGGTTTACCCCCAGATGACAGCGATGCTAGAACTGAGCTGACCCAAAGTCAGGAACCAGGAGCCAGGAGCTTCTTGCTGGGTCTTGCAAGTGAGTGCAGAGGCATCCTCCCTGCTTTCCCAGGCCACGAGCAGACAGATGGCTCAGAAACTGAGCAACCAGAACAGGAATCTGTGCCTGGATGGAATGTAGATGCTAGCAGGCAGAGGATTCCCCTCCTATGCCATCACGCAAACCCCTCAAACATTCTTTTTATAAACAGTTGGGAATCTGTTGAATGAATTCTATTGTCAGAATACAGACTTTGATTTTGTTGCTTCCAATTTCCAATTTGGGTACCGTGAAGTGCTAGTCAGGAATTAGAGTGTTTTGAGAGAAGCAGATTTTCTAAATTACCCAACTTGTCAGATAAACACTTATTATATAAGAATGTATGGAACAATTTAGTCACAATAGAGAACTTGTTCCAAGAAGAAATAGGCAACTGACCTTGAAATAGCACCTGGAATTAGTTCAGGAAGGATCAGGAAGTCTGGAGCAAACATTTGATACTACAGTGATGATCAGAAGCGTCTTGCAGCTTTTGAGCAGTATTGTAACATAGGAACAGCTACATTTAAAGGCTATCGATCCGACATTGAACTGAAAGGTACATCTCTTTTTTAATAGCTCGGCAAATCAGGCCAGGTGCATTTGATTATTTATAAATCCAATTTGCCTGCCTCCTTCGCATCAAGAATCTAAGAGAAGATAGTAATGGTCCGAGACCCCAGCCTGCTCTCTGCTTCAGTATTTGGGAGTCCGTGGGCATGGCAGTGAATGAAGAACTTTGCTAAGTTATAAAGCACATCTGTGCGCCATAAACAGATTCAAGTACGTGGCTTGGGTCAAGCAGCAGGGGGGGTGCTGATGTTTTCCTGGAAATAGACTGCACCACAGGTGGCTTTCTCTGTTGAGGCTCTCATGGGGTGCTGAGGAGAAGGGACAATGTTGGCATGGAGTAGGGAACAGAGTAAAGGAGAATATCATAGATGGAGGGAGACATTTGTGTTTGACAAACAGCTTCGTTAAGACTTCACTTGATTTGATGACTCAGAGTAGTTTCTTGAAATGAGATTTTAGGAATGGCAATTTAGCTTGTCGTCTTCTTCACAGTGGTTATTAAAAAAAAAAAAAGCAAGACTCCTGGTGGATGCTTCCTGCTCTCTCTGCAGTATGAGCCCTGGGCAGTGGGCCAATGTTGTCTTAAATCTCAGTTGAAAGTTCTGGCTCTTTGCATGTGAATATGTGCCAAAAGGAAGTCTAATAACTTATCAAGTTGAGGCACCTCAGGGAGCACCAAAAGTGGGAATTTTGGAGAAAGACTTTAGGGAAAAGTTTATTAACCCTTGGTCTAACTCCTAACTGAAAGCCTTTTAGAGCTGCTCTTTGTATTTGGTTAGTTGGGGACTTTTTAAAAAGAGAATAATTGGCTTAGGAGATCTGAAATCTAGATTTTTTTTCCATCAAAAGCTTTGATTTTTGTCTAACTGAGCAATAGTATTTATTACTTTATGCCTTTATTTTCTCCTTTTTAAAATGAGATAAGACATCTAAGTCTTTGCTGTTAAAGTTCTGAAAATAAGCACATGATATAGATTCATTTTAGTCGAACATTAAGTGCTGTTCATGTACTAACAGCTGTGAAGAATTGCAAGCTGGCGTGGTGTGGTAGCCTAGACGCCGGGATCTCATACGGGCGCCGGTTCTAATCCCGGCAGCCCTGCTTTCTCTCCAGCTCCCTGCTTGTGGCCTGGGAAAGAAATTGAGAACAGTCCAAGGCCTTGGAACACTGCACTGCGAGGGAGACCCAGAAGAAGCTCCTGGCTCCTGGCTTGGTGGATCAGCTAACTCTGGCCGTTGCGGGTCCTTGGGAAATAAATAAAGAATGAAAGATCTTTCTCTTTATCTTACTTCCTCTCTGTGTATTTGACTTTCCAATGAAAATAAATAAAATCTTTTAAAAAAGCAAAATAAATTCAAACAATATTTAAGGCTGGTATTTCTACCTTCCAAGATACTGTTGCAAGGACCTGTATGGAAGAGTACAGAATTCCACAGATGTGACTGTGGTGGGTACTGAGGGATTTCCACACCCACCCCTTCCTTCACTCATTCTGTGGAAGCAGGGAATGCTGGCCGCTGACCATGCGCAGCTGAATCCGCTTCCTCACACAATGCTCCTGGGAGGAAGGCAGGCATTTGCCCAAGATTCTCCTGGCCAGTGACTGGACTCTGAATAGGCCAAGGCGCACCTGCAGCAATCCAGGGAATCTGTGATGGCCCATTACAGCTTCAGAGTCTCTTGTAGAGGCAACTCTGCACCAGTACCCCAACCACCACCACCAGGACCCAGCGTTGCTTCCTTTCCTTCCGAGACCTGTTGGTCGCTATAGAGAACTCCCCATCAAAATTCTGAATGTAGACCTTCATGTCACAGTGTGCTTTTCCGCAATCCTTACTTGTAGCTGCTGAATCGAGAACCAAAGTAATGTTATCGGATCTCACAAAATGAGAAATGAAACAGGACAGTGCATAGAGTGTATTTCAAGTAATTAATAGGGAATGTGTGTTTTGAAAAACCTGTGTATAAACTCAAAAATATGTAACAAAATGAACATCTTTTGATTTATTTTCCCATAATGATTTTGAAGTCCCTTTTGGAACTACCACGTCAGGCTCAGGGCAATCAAACCTCCCACATAGTTGAAGAGGGCCAAGCAATTCTCAACATCTGATGCAGCCTTCCAGCTGCACTTGCATGAAGCTGGATCGGAAATGGAGTAGCTAGAAACCCAATCTGTCAGTGTCACAAGTGGGGCTGGTCCATCGTATCTATCACAACACTGATCCTAACACTTTTGTAAGAAAGTTAGTATTGAGACCATCTGGCTTGTGGATTTTAGGTAGAGGACAGAGTGAAGACAAAGAATAGATGAAGAAGATGAAGAGGAGGAAAGGAAAGAGAAAGGGGAAAGAGAAAGGAGAGGAGGAGATGGGTGGGGAGAGAGAGAGAGAGAAAGCTAAAAGAGTTAAATTAGTACAAAGAGTGACAACGAATATCCAGCTTATTTCTCTCTTAAAAAGTGGTGAGCAAATAAGATGATCTGAAATATATGCTACAAGATGAACTCAGTCATATATGGGTGGCTCATATTACTCCGTCTCTGCAACTGACTGTTGTTTAGTCAAGTAACTTCTCAAATTCTTGTATTCTTAATTTGTGGAAGATGGGTTGTAGTGAAATTTGAAGAGAACATTGAGTGAAGTACTTTGCAGTGCTTGCTGCTTTAATAACTACCTGATAAATGGAGCTCTTGTTATTCCTTCTGTAACCGCTGCTCCAGATGACCTCAGGAATAGTCCTTCACATCTGTGAGCTGCAAGGGCCTTATTTAAAAACTTAGGAGTTGGGTTGTTTTTCTTACAACTTCATGATAGCTTGCAAATGGAATTGACATTAAAGCTAAATGAAAATAAAACCATATAGGTCCAGTAAATTCGCTCTGCAGAGACAGATAAGGAACTTGATGTGGTGGAATAAGATGTGAAAGATGCTGGTTCTTACCACACCTACAGTCTGTTTCAGACTTGGCTACCTAACAGCACTGCATTCTCTGACAGTTTGAGGAGGCTGTCCCAGTCAAGGGCGTTTATTTCCTACCTGAAAATTAGCATACATCCTAATTAATAAAGCATCTTCTTGCTGCTTGTTTCAGAACTGGAAAAGGGGGCTATTAAAGTGTCTTCTGCATGCCATCGAGTTCTTTTGGATGAAATGTTGCCACACTCATACACAGTCTCAAACTTATTCCCCAAACAGATTTCTCTTCTATCCAGGTGTAGCAGAAAGCTTCATTGGCAGCCATGATGTCAACAGGGCTGCTCTGGGGCCCCAAGAGGAAGGAAAAAAATAAATAGGTAAGCTAGTTGTGGCAGCACAGGAACACTCCGCCTTTGTCAGTTCCCACCCTACCCCTCACAGCTCCTCCAGTACAGACTTGTACATTGTTCATCTCAGATTGTAAAGGGAGTCTAAAGGCAGGCCATGTTCCCCCACCCTCAACTTACTCTGTGTGTTTATGTTTGCACATAGTGGACAAGAAAAAGAAGAGAATATTAAGGAACAATCTAACTTGTTTTAGCATAGCATTTCTCCTGTGTGTCCTCAGGGTTCTGAGTTCATGGCAGGCTGCTTGGGTTGCTGGCACAGCTGTGTGTGTGTGTGTGTACGCACACTATTATTTTATACATGGAGATCATATTGGTCTCTACCAAGAGGGAATGATTTCTTGGAGCATGTACCTCTGTGGTTCGTAGAAAGCACATAAGCAAAAGGTGTTTCCTAAGCACTTGCCATTCGAGCCTCATCTCTCATTCTCCACCTATCCGTTAATGTGGAAGTAGCTGTCACAGGTTTAATAGCCACAGAATCCAGAAGGAAAAGGTTTAGGCTGTTGTATTCACTGCATTTGAAAGAGGAAGGTGAGTTTGGCCAGTCAGTCACCCACTTCCAATAAATGAATTAAAGGCAAGTTATGCTGAACTCTGGCAAAGGTTATTAGATGTGTTCTGGTTTTTTTTTTTTTTTTTTTTTTGCTGTTGTTTTGTTTTCTTTTAGTTTTTATTGTAACATGCATGTGGACTCTTGACTTTACAATTCTACATCACGTTGCTCTTGCCAAGGCGTTGTAAACTTTGAACCCCTTAAGAAGGCATCTTTGTAAATATGCTATACATAACATACATCTTCAATTATTCATTGACTGTTGTCCTTATGGTTCCCTGGCAAACATAGCATGGTGCGTCGGGTACAGTGGTTTTGTTTTTAGTCAATGACTAGAACCCAAATCAAATGTTTGTTTTTCTCTTGATACAAACTGTTATAAAAGGCTAGAGTTGACACCATGAGAGATAACTTTCTTTTTTTTTTTCTAATTTTATTGGAAAGGCAGATGTGCAGAAAGAAGGAGAGGCAGAGAGAAAGATCTTCCATCTGCTGTTTCCCTCTCCAAGTGGTCAGAGTGGCCAGAGCTGAGCTGATTCAAAATAGGGAGACACACCCAAGATTTGGGCCATCCTCCACTACTTTCCCAGGCCACAAGAAAGGAACTGGATGCAAGGTGAAGCAGCTGGGACACAAACCAGTGCCCACATGGGATCCTTGCATGTGCAAGGCAAGGTCTTTACCCACTATGCTACCATGCAGGGCCCGAGAGGTAACTTTCTATGCAGAAATTTACAGAAAGATCTTTGCATTGGTTTCTCATTCTCACTGCCTTACAGATGAGTAGGTTTACTCATCCCTTTAGTAAAGTATATCTTTAAGAGGTCAGCTTGTTCTTAGTGGAGAAAATCAGGGAAGGTGTTCAGAGCACTAAATTGTATCCACATTTCTACAGATTGTCTTCATGTCTATGTAGGCCATTTTTTGGGAAAGCAGAACTTGTCTATTATTTTGAGGAGATCTTTGGGAGAGAAGGTAAGTATGCAAAAAAATTTTAAAGAGTGTTATGAACACCAAGTATTGGTTTCAGCCTCTAGCATATCATTTGCCATCTGGTTCTATCGATGTGTTGTAGGTTGTGGTCACCTTCCGAATGGCAGAAGCTAATTCCGTGGGGCAGAAACTGCATTCCTGAACTTTGAAACATCTTAGTTTGTTCTGGTTTGTGGCCTATGAGTAGATTAGCATTACAGTAAAGTTAGTATTTTATTTGAGCACTAGCTCTACCTAGAGTATCCAAGGCACAAATGACTTAATATGGGTGTCAATTGTATAGCTAAAGTAATGTGGCACGAAAAGTAAAGGTATTACTGAATCAGTCTTAAATGATTGCCTCTTATCCCAAGTACTGGCCTCATTGAACAAATCATGAATCATCCTGAGACAAAGATGTAGCTGGGACCAGCTGTCTCCCCATATTGATAATAATGTGAGGTTCATAGAACCTCATTGCCAACTTACAGCCAGAGTAGGTGTGCAATCTTCTTGTATTCTGTACACTTTTTATTTGAAAGCATGTTCAATATCCCTTTATTGCTTATTTGAAAGAGTTGAAAAGAGAGAGAAAGAGAGAGAGAAAGTGAACACCTCCCATCCAATGACTTACAACACAAATTTCCACAGCAGTCAGGCCACAGTCAGGAGGCAGTGAGCAATCCTGCTGAGTCCCGTCCTGTGGACAAGTGTGAGATGCAGTTATAGTTATATAGTCCCTCTAGATGCAGTGGTGTAAATCAGAAGATATCCTTGACAAGCATCCCGTGGCTTTTCTTTGGGACATATAGTAGAGAAATGGCTGAAAATTACTTTTTGTTTCACTTCATCAGGCACATGGTAAAGTTTGTATGTTACTCCTGAGAACAATTTTAGCATTTTTTTTTTTTACTCTTTTCTGAGCTTTACTTTCAGAGACTATAGGATAAGGACATGTCCTCGTTACGTCGACTCCCTGGTATGAGAAGGTGTGCATTGTACTCCTCAAATTTGGAAACTCCCAGTTAAATCAAACTTTTGAATGAATCAACTATTTCCAGAGGTGTTGGCATAGGCACTTGACTTCTTAATATGAGATGAAAGGTTAGTACAAGCAATAGGAGAGGAAGCGGTTGCAAGCAAGTTCCTTTTCCTGCACTTTGAAATCGTAGTCCTAACAGCAGATCCTTTTCAAGTAGCCAAAGCTGAAGATTGTTCTGGATATATTTCAGTGGCTAAAGGCTTTATCCAACCTCCCTCGGTGGCAAACATACACTCAGCCAGATGGCTGATTTTCCTACAGAATTTTCTCCAGAAGCTATTTTCTTTCTCCTAGGCCAGTCCTGAAAAAAAATCTCCGCAGCACCTCCCCTCTAGGTTTATTGTGGTCTAATTCACATTTCAGAGTCTTCTTAAAAGAAAAAAATCCACACCCACCCCTCAACACAAACACATCGTAAATTCCTGTGCCATGTCTTAGATAAAATGCAAGATCCCCGTCTAATTATGGAGTGGAGTGATAGCTAGCTGGAGGTGCTATTAAGCTCCATTTACCACAAAGGGTGTGTATAAGAAAGACTGAGACAGACACGCATGGCTAGGTGGAGACTTGTTACCTCTCGCTTGACTTCCTTCTCTAGCAAGTGCAGTCCAAGCGGCTTGCCAAAACAAGAGTATGTGGTATTTCTTTTCTGCACTGAAATTTTAATCTTAAAAATTACATCAATGCACTCTTTGTTATTGGAGTGAAATGTGTCAGAAGGTTTTAGTCATTCCGTTGTAGTGAGTTCACATTTTTGTCCTTGGATTTATGACCGACTCTAGGGGAAAGTGTCATCACTGCTTTTGTCCTAGCTCACGCGGTTTGGTCATTCACTTCCAGTGTGTTTAACCATCTACGGCCTGTGGTCATACTGTAGAATGTAAATACATGACATATCTGAGACTTGTTTCTGATTGACTAAGTCTCATTTCTTAATTCCATTTAGCCTATGAAACAAAAGATTCCCACCAGCTTTAAAACTCATGATGTGTATTTGTGATTTATCCAATTTCCACAAAAAAAAAAAATAACACTATCTTAGTTCATAAGACTTTAGGAGTCTCAAAATATTACTTAATTCTCAACTTTGCCTAGATTGTTGCAAACCACTGCAAGAATACATTGAATAAAATCCTGCAGCTTATCCTGAGCTGTTTTTTGGATTTTTCGTTTCGTTTTGTTTTGTTCTGTTTTGGAAATGCAGAATCTCAGCACCTGTGTACACACACTAACTTACAATTTCAATTTACCAGTAACGGTGAATGATTTTGTGCCTCTGATACACGGTCACACTACTTTGCTCGTTTGTTTCTTGTGTCTCTGTGTTGCTGTCTGCCCGGCTGATGCGAGTTCCTTCTCTTTGGAGCCTATCTAGCAGGAAAAGAGTTTATGGCTCAGACTGTAAGCCATCGCTCGGCCCGTTGCTCTGTCTTTGGTTGTAGGTGACCGCAGAGCCAAACCTAGATCTAGGTGATCCAGGCTTCCCCATAGCCTGGGAGAAATTCCCTTTGCTTAAATCAGTCTCATCTGTGTCTGTGGCAGAATGATTTAGTCTTTCATAGTTCTTAGAGACAGGAGTGTGACATTGAGGTGATTGTGGGTTTCTTAGGGTGTGTACCTTTTTTTTTTAAACAAAGATTCACTTAATTTTTTTTGAAAATCAGAATTTTAGAGAGATAGAAGTAGAGAGAGAGAGAGAGAGAGAGAGAGAGATCATCACCAGCTGGGACACTCCCCTTGTGGTCACAACAACAATCTCAAGTCTAGGGCCCGGCGCGGTGGCACAAATGGTTAAAGGTCCTCACCTTGCACGCCCGGAATCCCATATGGGCGCCGGTTCTAATCCCGGCAGCCCCGCTTCCCTTCCAGCTCCCTGCCTGTGGCCTGGGAAGGCAGTCGAGGACGGCCCAAAGCTTTGGGACCCTGCACCCGCGTGGGAGACCCGGAGGAGGCTCCTGGCTTCGGATCGGCATAGTATCGGCCCTTTGCGCTCACTTGGGGAGTGAATCATCAGACGGAAGATCTTCCTCTCTGTCTCTCCTCTCTGTATATCCGCCTTTCCAATGAAAAAATAATAAAAATAAATCTTTAAAAAAAAAAAAAAAACCAATCTCAAGTCTAGGCCTAAGCCAGGAACCAGGAGCTTCATCTGGGTGTCCTTCATGGCTGGCGGGTGCCCATCGCCCATTGCTTCCTTAGGCAATTAGCACGTTGCTGGATGAAAGGTGGAGGAATCTAAATAAAAATCAATAACCCAAGCAATACTGGTGTCTCAGGTGATAGAATGATTTGCTGTACCACAACCTTGCACCCAGGATACGGAGTTTCAGTCCACAGAACTCAGGGTCAGTAGCACTAGGTGGCTGCTAACTTGTTCCACTGGCAAGCCTGTATGATGCTGAGTCTTGTAGTCAATTGTCATGACTCTAGGTTGGTGTGATGTGGAAGGGCTTAGTCAATGTCTCCTTAAGATGTATTTTCCTTCTCTCCTAAGTGTCATTGTTATTCATCAAAGAGAGGAAATCCTGCATTTCTCAATGTTCAGCAATTCTTTCCTAATCTTTTCCTATTTACTGCCCAGGTCTAGACCAAAGGGAAATGTTTTGGCTTTGGCAACAAATAAGTCTTTGTTGAACTATGTCAAGACCTACTTTCTGTGCATGAAATAATCTCCTGCAAGGAGAATGCAACTGACGCTGCGTTTCTAACTACAACAGTCCTAGTATTGGGACTGGAGGATGTGAGTTGAACTTTGCTCTAGTCTCCTTAGTGAGATCAGGGCATACAGGAGATTTTGCTTTGGACAGTCTGGATTTGGAGAGATGCCATGCAGATAAATTCTTCCTTATTTCCACAGGGTTCATTTGGCAGAACTGAGGAAGTTAGAACTGGTTGTTACACTCCTAGTGTTACAGGAACCGGTGGGCTCATTGCCAAAGGTGGGAGCAGCTTTACTTTTGGGTTGCTGCAGTATTAACATCAAGAAAGTCAGGAGAAGCACCTTGGGTCATGTAAAGTGAAGCAGCACTGGTCCATGGTGTATGCCCCCAAAATCCCATAATACCAGAGTCAAGGGATCATCCTCTGCCAGACCAATTTTCTTGACTGTGACTGGTTGATTCTGTTAGAGGTAGTACAGAGAGCAGCTGTGTAACTTCACAGCAGGCTGGAGCTCTGTAGGGGAGGAGGAGAAGCAAGAGGTGATATAATTTCCCTACTCAAAGCCCAGCAGTCACTCAAACCCCAGTCAAGCCACATTATTTGGACACATTAAAATTTATCCTAGTGGGGTGGCCCAAGGGAATATCTTCCAAGTCTGCTGTCAAGGTTCTCTGCAAGGTCATTTTTCTTAGCAAGAAGTTTGAATCTCAAGAGTCGTTGATCAGTTAATGTCCTACCAACATAATACAATATAGTTGCTGCTATAAGGAGTGTGATGGGTTTACTCCCTAATTGGTTTTCCTTTCCAACATCTTGTAGTTGTTTAAAGACTTGTAGTATGCAGGCTAGTGGCCTTCCAATCCCCGTGTTACTTCCAATATACAGCCTTCCAATACTCTGTGTTACAATCCTGCTGTGTGAATGTCATCTTGGAAAAAGAAACTTCTTGCAAGAAAAGAAGCTGACAAAAGAATATACATATAATGAAACCAAGACTTTGTGCTTTTATATTGCTAAATTTGTGATATTTTATCACACATTAATGAAAAACCAAAACTCATATAAACCATCTTCCCCTTCCCTTCCTCTTCTTCCTGGTACAATTATGATAGTATTGAGATAATCTTAAATGCATCTGCAGTTTCAAATACTCACCTTGACACTGGATGCCAGGCAGCATCTCAGATCCTTCATTATTTTTATGATGGATTTTATTTACTTGAAAGGCAGTTACAGGGAAAAGCAAAGAGTATGAGAGCGAGACTGAGCGAGTGATCGTCCATCCTTCGGCATCTCCTAAGTGGCAACAATAGGCAGGCCAAGGACAGGGTAGCAGCTTATTCTGGATCTCCCAGATGGGTGGCAGGGGCCCAAGGACTTGGCCAAGCTTCTGCTGCTTGCTCAGGCATATCAGCAGGGAAGATGATTTGGGTGTGGAACAGCTGAGATTAGAACTGCCACCCATATGGGACATGGGCATTGCAAGCAGCTGTTTAACCTGTTACACCACAATGGTCCCAGTCCTTCATTATTTAGACTGATTTGTGGCACTCTCATCTTAAAATCTATATTTTGAACATGTGATTCCTGAAAAATTTCACTTTTGTTATTATACAAGCAAGGGTTTATTTACACAACATCCTCTTTTCCAGAAGTTTTTCTATTTCTAATTATTATTGATGATTCACTCATGCATTAATTTTGTAGGGAATCAGTTTCTCTCCTAAGATAAGATACAATAAAATAACATATCTCGTGCGTGTGTATGTGTTCTTATCAAACACCACAAATGAACAAATTATTGTTTTGTTACATGTTATCTGAGAACATCTGGCATTACGCATATAATTTTTTACCTTATAATTTTATCAGTAATATCAGAAGTGCATTATTTCATGAGGTCGTTGGAAGAAAGAGTTGAAGTAATATATTTAGAATGGTCTGTCCAAATACAACTGAGACATACTAAATCTCCTTAAAATGTTATTCTCTCCACACATGATCAGATCTTTTTGTTGTTTTAAATTCAAGTATGGTTTCTTCTAAGAGGTGACCTGGATGAATCCAGAAGTAGAAAAATTTCCCCAGGACGAGAAAAAATATTCTGGGATTCTAATCAGAAAGTAGTGATGAAAAGCTCTGTCAGAGTGGATGACCAAGGAACACTTTGTGACAGCTCTTCTGAGGGCCCAGGAAAGACCCAATAGAAAAAATGTTTGGATAGGGAGGGGGCAAATACAAGATTTTCCCCCATAATTTTGTACAAAGATCACAAAGAAAGATAGAACTATTAAAGGGGCCAATAAGACCAGAATATGTCAATTCAGGGACGACCCATACTGTGACAGAAGCAGCTTTGCTACCCTTATTCAAGATTAGTGCCAGAAATCAAGAAGCAAGGGCATTTTATTGCTGCAAAATTGGGAACTTAGAAACAAATATTAAATTATAGAGATGAAAGTTCTATTTCTTGAATTCTTCAAGACTAAAATATACGACTACCAGCACTATTTTAATTTTTTTCTGTTTTTTTTGAAACTATATTTATATTAGGTAAACACATTTTATGTGAATGAATTTAAGAGCAGAATGATACTTTCATGATAGCAAATCAAAAAACCCGAGGCTTTTCGCATAAAATACTATTTAATAAATATTACTGTCAGTGAACTATTCAAGCAAAGGTTGAAGTTGTTATCCCATTGTGAGTATTCATATAAAAATCCACAATACACCCTAGTACATATAAGCACAATTAAGAATTGTCATTCTTGGGACTGTATTTGGGGTCCAGTGGTCAACCAATCTTAGTGCACATGTTCACCTGCTGGCTGCTTCCTGCTGCTGTGTTTGGGGACACACTTGGGCCTCTGCTGTCCACCTGGAAAACCAGGTTGCAGCATCTGGCTCCCTGGCTGTGGAGGCGATTTGGAAAGTACATAAGCAGATGAAAGATCGCTCTCCTTCTCCATCTCCCTTTTAAAAACTAAGTAGAAAATAAGTCTTTTAAAATTTATTTTCTCTTTTACTTTGGAATTTGTTTTATATACTGTGTGGAGGTAAATGGGAAAGAAGGTTAGGTAAAAGCATATAAATTCAAAATTGTTTCCTTTTTTTTTTAAAAGATTTATTTACTTTTATTGGAAGGTCAGATATACAGAGAGGAGGAGCGACAGAGAGGAAGATCTTCTGTGAAACGATTCACTCCCAAGAGAGCGCAACAGCCGGTGCTGTGTCCATCCGAAGCCAGAAGCCAGGAACGTCCCCCAGGTCTCTCATGCCGGTGCAGGTTCCCAAGGCTTTGGGCCGTCCTCGACTGCTTTCCCAGGCCACAAGCAGGGAGCTGAATGGGAAGTGGAGCTGCCGGGATTAGAACCAGCGCCCATATGGGATCCAGGCACATTCAAGGCGAGGACTTTAGCCACTGCGCCAGACCCCAAAATTATTTTCTTAAATATACTTTCTTCCATAGACTTGAAACTGAAAGTTTTGTATAAAAACTTATAGCAAAGGATAACTTATACTGAAAGCAGTATTGTAGAGATGGACATTGAGGCCAGCAGCTATGTGATGTTGTATAAGATGCCCACAAAACAGACAGAGGACCAGGTTTTGACAGCTGAGTCCACTGAGTCAGCATTCCGCAGAGATAAGTTTGGTACAATGATGATAGAAACATTGATGAGGATGTGGGTGAGAGGACTTTTGTTCATTGCCAGTAGCAATATTTGTACAAACACTTCAGGTGAAATTGGAATTATCGGTGAATTTAAGCATGTTCATCCCATATTACACGACAGTTGCTCTCAATGCAGGTTCTAGGAAAACTTGAAACATGTGCTCTGGATGTGACAGTGTGAAAGATCCTTAATACAACAGCACCAAATGATTGCTAAAATTAGCACTCATGCACATAGGTATTGCATCTTTATGGTTCACAAAGTTGTTAAAGAGTATTTAGTAATCTTTGCCCTGATGTTAGAGAAGAAAGTAGAGATTTTGGAAATTGAACTCAAGTTGAGTAGCTTGTCTGGAGTTGCACAGTTAGCTAACGGGAAATCAGAGTTTATGGTTGCACCATAGACTATAGTATCTGTTCTTTCTTAATCTGCTCTTAAACAGTAAAGTGTCTGCAGATCAAAATACTTTGTGGCTGGGAAAACAGGAACTAGATATGACATTTATAGACCAGTGAGTCAGGATCAGTGAGCCAATAGCAGTGAATGGTTATTAAACTATAATAATCCCCGAAATCTCCCCATGCCAGTCAGTGATGTGTTATGTAACAGTGTACTTTTGTGATTTTGCTGATGTATTTTCTGATCAAAAGTTACAATAAATAATATTTAAAATATATCTCTAAAGTTATCTTTTACTGTTTGTGTTACTTAAAAAAAAATAACATTGAAAGTAATCTTGTGAGGTCCTTATCACACTTACCATATCAAGAAAGGATTAGATAAGCCAAAAATTGTGCTATTGGGGTTTTTACAAGCTTTTTATGACCAAATTACCTTCTTCTGGTAGGTAATCACAAGAAAGAGCCAGATTAAAATCTGAGATATTTTTATTGTGTAAAAACGTTTATATTTATAAACTCTGCCAAAATGACATGTTTGTCTATAAATAACACATATGCTTATGTATTTCTGTGTCTATGAACATACATGCCTTCATACCAACTGAAGTTAGTAGATTAAAAGATAATTAAGTTCGTGCAGTATGAAAAAGAGATTTCCAAGTGTCCTCCTGTTTTTTTTGAAACTGTATCTAACAAAGCAAAATATTTTCATGATGATTGATGAACAAGCCAATGCTCTCTTTGGTCTCTTTTGAAATTTCTTTGAATCCCTTAATACATATATATGTGTTCATAACATTTATACCAAGAAATGCATATATATGTGTTTGTGTGTATCCCATAATAGGTATATATATGTTCACAAAATATATCTTTATACACACATGCGCGTGCGCACTCACACACTGTGTGTGTGTACATTTCTTTTTATTCCTCTTCAAATACCTGAATGAAGATCAATAAGACTGCATCTTAATTCCAGGTATAAGAATTTGAGCTAAAACTGCTCTCAATTTCTTTTCAGTTCCTTCTGTCAGAACGGTGATGTCCCCAGCCCATGACCTTGGGCTGGCCTTGTGCTATCCTTGACCAGCATCACACGGAGGTAGTCATTTCATGTAACTTTGTGTAGCTTCTTCGCTCTTGGATCGCTGAGCTCTCATGAAGGAGTGGCCAAATAAGTATCTGGTGCCTATCGCTGTACAAAGGAATGAAATCTTCTTGGATGGCCGAGTGTCAGTTAAACAGCTAGCTGACTAAAGTCACACGCATGAACCCAGGGAGCTCCATCAGGAAAACGGCCCAGCTAACTAAGTGCAACCCACTGAATAGCAGACATGTTGTAAACTGTTACTCTAAACCACACACATGGAAAGGTTTGTTATGTATCAATAGGCTGCTGAGAAATGGAGCTCATATACATTTCACAAATGGATTTATAGAAACAATTGGCATTGAAAAGGCATGTTTATTTTGGTGCTCAGATGTAGTTTAGCAAAATATTTTTTATGGCATCTAAGCCAATGTTTTGGTTGAGGCATCTAAAAAGAAGAAATAACACACTACAAAGGGATTTATTATCAGGCAAAAAATAATAGATTATGAAACTGGAAGGCAAGGCAGGTTGCTAACTTTTTTGAGACCCAAACTGGCACCTGAATTTTGAATTCCAAACGGTTCTTTTCCCTTCCTGCAGACCTTTTTTTTTCTCTCTCAATGGCTCTCTTGCCAGCTCTCACCTATTATCTAATGATCTTCCTATTACCTATCTATCTATACTGCCTAGCTACCTAATGATATCATGCATTATCTATGTATCTGTATCATCCACATATCATTAGCATGTCATCTATGTGTATCTATGCATCTATCATCTGTGCACCTGTCATCTATCCATCATGTCCATTCTTCCTTCCCTTTCTCTGTATGTCTTTCCCTAGTTTGACTTAATTTTCTTGTCACTACAATTTCTACCCCTGTATTGTCAACATTATATGATTCTGAGTCCTGAGTGCCACTACCAATAACAGATCTTAACAAAGACTTCACAAACTTCATTATGGATTTCTGTGGCAAGGAATCTGATTAACTTGCTTTGTTCTAAACAAATTCAGCCAGGGGAAGAGAACTATGTGTTATATACATTGCTGCTACTGCACATCTGCCCCCATTGGTTCACATTCTGGGGTGAAGGAAAACCATTTTCAGAAAATTAAAAATATTTTCTAGGCTTCACGCATGGTCCAAGGTGTCTGATATATTTTGATTCTACTCATCCTGAGCCTGTTAGAATTTTCCAAAGGAAAGGTTGTCATCAAGCATGAGAACAATAACCAAGTACCAAAGGTGTGGAGAGAAATAACATATAGTATGGAAAACAACACATGAAATATACTCAGTATATTACATATATAAAAACATAAGATGGAGAGATAAGAAAAAAGATTATGATTACAACTTTCCTGTGGACATGTGCTCCTGCACTCATGTGGGAGACTCAGAGGAAGAAGCTCCTGCCTGGTCCCTGGCTTCAGATTGGCTCAGCTCCAGACATTGCGGTCACTTGGGGAGTGAATCATCGGATGGAAGATCTTCCCCTCTGTCTCTCCTCCTCTCTGTATATCTGACATTCCAATAAAAATGAATAAATCTTTTAAAAAAAACTAGCACAGAGATGCTATGAAAAATATGTGTAGAGTTGGAACCGAGATCACAACTTAGATGCTCCAGCTATCACTTTTTCACACAGACATATTCCTATACCAAGTTTCTTCCATGAGAGCTACATAAATAAGGTGGAAGTGAACAGTAATTTAGCTGATTGTAACAATAAGAAAAGTCACTTCAAAAAAGCAAGCATGAATGAATGCTTGTCACAAACTTTCCTCTGCTTCAGTGTACTCTGGACAAAGATGTCTGACACTTGGAAGAGGGAGAAAGAACCAAATTAGAAAATGGAGTCCGATGGAAAAATACAGTCAGGGGTTGGTGATTTGGTGCAGAGGATTAAAATCCTGCCTGCAGTTGTGACATCTCTTATGGGCTTCAGTTCTAGTCCTGGGTGCTCAACTTCCTATCCAGCTTTTTGATGATAGAACGTGGAAAGCAACAGAGGATGATTCAAGGATTTTGGACCCTGCAACTGTGTGGAACACCTGGATGAAACTTCTGACTCCTGGCTCTGACATGGCATAGCCCTGGCCGTATCTGCCATTTCAATCATCAGATTGGTCACTCACTCACTCTCTTCCTCTCCATCTCTACTACTTCTTCTCCATAAATCTGCCTTTCAAATAAATTAAAAAAAAAAAAAGGAAAAGAAAAGTTAGACTGAATCCTTTCCTTCAACCTTCCACCCCTGTCACCAGCTCGTTACTGTCGACTGAGTATTTGAGGTGGCCAATGTCATGCCTGCCTTAAGGCCATCAGGAAAAATCTAACTTCCTGCTGTGTGGATAGGCCAGGGCAGGATGCTTAGGAACAAGCCTCGGAGTTCAGAACTGGAACTACCCTTCGGATGTTGAATGCTGATAAAGCTTAAAGGCCTCTCTCTACCCAGACAGGGCTCAAAGACTGGGCCTTTTACTCATTCTGCATTGGGCGGAGAACTGTGCTTGTAGAATTGGACATGAGGTTAATACTCAGAATATATAAGGCACTCAGACAACTCAGTAGCAACAAACAAACAAACAAACAAAAAGAACCTAAACCATTCAATTTAAAAGGGGCAATAAATCTAGATATGGAAAGACATTTCTCCAAAGAGTTACACAAATAGACAGCAGGCATATGAAAAATTAACAACACTACCCATCACAAAAATAAAAATCAATACCACAATGAGCTGTTACCTCACTCCGATAAGATTGTCCATTATCAAAAAACATAACGAGCAAACACTGGCAGGAATGTGGAGAAAAACGTTGGTAGTAAGGTAAATTAGAGCATCCCTTATGGAAAACAGTATGTAGGATTCTTTAAAATTAATAGATGTAACTATCATATGGTCTAGCAATTCCACTTCTGGGTATATAAGCAATAGAAGTAAAAACCAACTTTTAAAGACATGTACACTGCAATATTTAAGGCAATGCTATTTACAATAACCAGGAAGTGGAAAAATGAGTTCATTGACCAGTCAATGAGTAAAGAAAATATGGTTTATACATGAGCATAATGGAATACCATGCAGCCAACAAACTATGAAATATTTTCATTTGAAACAACATGTATAGCATTGGAGGTAATTATGTTAATCAAAATAAAGAAGACATGGAAAGGAATGTATCAACTGATCTCATGTGAATGTCTAAAAAATAGGTTATCTTACATAAAGTAAAAATGAAATGGTTACAGAGTCTGGGAAGGGAAATGAAGAGGGAACATGGAGAGACTGATGGATGCTGGGGTGCACCAATTTAGGCTAAGAGGTTCCAGGATTCTACTGTGCATTAGCATGACCACAGATAATGTTAATGTATTGTCAATCTAGAAGTAGGGTTTGATATATAAAGAAATATTAAATATTTGGAGGAATAATTCATTTATCCTGATCAGACATTGCAAAAAGTATATATGTATTGAAATATCATGTAGTATTACATGAACATGTATAATTTTACGCTTATTAAAGGAGTTTAAAAATTATAAAACAATCTGTATTAACCAGGAAGTTGTTTTTTCTGATCAGTTCCCTAAAGGAGAATGCAGTCCAGCTGCACCTTGATTGAAAGTTCTCAGAAAACCCTTATTTAAAAAAAATATGTATTTATTTGAAAGACATAGAGTGGCAGAGAGCAAGTGTGAGAGAGAAAGAATGTATTGCATCCACTGGTCAATTTCCCATTAGGCTGCAATGACTGGGACTGGGCTAGGCCGCTAGGCCATCTGGATCTTCCGTGTGGATGCAGGGGTCAATGAGAGTGGGCCATGTTCCAGCTGGTTTCCTAGCTATTAGCAGGGAGCTGGAGCAAAAGTAGAGCAAGTGGGACTCAGCATCCATATGGTTTGCTAGTGTTGCAGGCAGAGGCCTAACACACTGTCCTACAGTGCCAGCCTCCAGGCATGTTTCAGGTAAGATGTCCCCACACTCCTACTTCAAGGAAGAAAGATAAGAAAATTAGTATTTATTATCTTACTTCTCTAGGGTTGTGATAATTTGTTATGGAGATGGTAACTAATGTTAACTATTTATGAAAGTAAATATGTTTCTATTACCATGAAGTAAAACATAATTTTCAATGGTGATAGGGTTCGCAGTTATGAGAAATCCTGGGTCATCTAGGGTAAGTGCCTTCCCAAAACAAAATCCCTGTACTGGACCGGTTCATCCATCGTCTGTATGCAGGGGATGTCTCTTTGTAGCGTGTCTGAAGGACGTTCTTTCATTTCGTAGCTTTGTTCATTCTCTTCTCTCAATGGCATCTTTTTAAACTTTTGAAAATTTCTTCCTCGTTGTGAACTCATTCTGAGTTTTTCACAAGAATACAAAATTCAACTGCAAGACCATGATCACATAGTACTCACATGACATAAAAAGGTTCAAAGATTGAAATATACAAGGGAAATAGGGTTACCAGCAGAGCTAGAACCTCAAGAAGCTTAGCTTCCCACTCTATCTCTAACGTTGGTGACCTTCTCTTAACAATGACTATGTCTTAAATATCCCTGTACGCTGGTTCAAGGCAAAATAACTGATGTTATCACACAGAGTACTGTTTTATTGTTATCTTTCTCTGAGAAATTTTATGGAATGAAGATCACAATCCTCTCAAGCAATCCATGAGAATCGCATGTTCCAGAAACACCTAAATAAACTAATCCTGGTTTCATGAGAAACATAAATCTTGAATTGGGTTCCACCAGGGTTTAGAAAAGTAGAATTTGGGGAGATTATGTAATCAAGCTGTGAGAGCTCCTAAGTCAAACTATTATGCATAGGGTGGTTGAGGATTGGAATGATCAAGGAAGCAAGAGTGTGGGTAGCAGTTGATGAACAAACACAGGATGAATCTTGCCT
Organism: Ochotona curzoniae; assembly: GCF_017591425.1. Lineage (NCBI taxonomy): Eukaryota > Metazoa > Chordata > Mammalia > Lagomorpha > Ochotonidae > Ochotona > Ochotona curzoniae. The sequence continues at coordinate 10,517,863 of NW_024465751.1, forward strand.
TGTTCAAATCTAGTATTGCATTTACAATGGAGTACAAACATGAAGCTATCCTTAATTAGAAGGAACTTCTGTTACAGTTGTGAGTTTGATAGAGAATAGATGTCTACTTATCTTTTTAGGAAAGTTTTTGTAGCATTTTGAATGAATTGAGAGCTACCTGTTTATGCTCTCATGGTTGCATTTCTCACAAGATATCAATATTATTTAACACTTTCCAGCGAATTGAAAGCAGTCCAAATGAAGAGATATTGCCTTTCTTTGTCAAAGCAAGCAAATGCACGAAACACAGAGAAGACAGGAAGAGAATTTGGAAGATGAAGAGGTAAGAAATATTCAGGTATTGAAGTTTAAGAAACTAATTTAACATGAGTGCATGTCCTACTCACAAGTGACCTCATATAGATGTGTGTATAACAAATATAACAAGATATGATCACAGATTGCTTTCTGTTCTTGTTTGTGGTTGAAAAGTGCATTTCAAGTTGTAGGGCACGTCCTCTCATGGGCCATCAGATGATATTGATTACATGTCTGCATCCTAGTGTCCTTGGATCAGGAGAGGCCGGGAAAGGAGGCAGCCATCAGCTTTTGCTTTCATGTGGAATTGTCTTTTCCAGAAAAGAAGATGTGGAAAATGACTACTGTCCAAGTAGCCAAGTGATGTTAGCCTCCAAAATGTAAAGACAGTGTAGCAAACATTTTTTGGAAAGAAAATGCATCTAGTAGCAGAATGTCTTGATGTTTTTTTTATAGTTTTTATCACAGAGGTTTTCCACGTTTGGTTAGTCATACAATCTCTCAAATTGTATTTATTCACAAAACTTGGAAGTTTTGCCACTCACTCTTGTTTTTTTAAAGATTTATTTTTATTTATTTATTTTTTTATTGGAAAGGTGGATATACAGAGAGGAGAGACAGAGAGGAAGATCTTCTGTCCAATGATTCACTCCCCAAGTGAGCACAACGGCCGATCCGAAGCCAGGAGACTCTTCCAGGTCTCCCACGCGGGTGCAGGGTCCCAAAGCTTTGGGCCTTCCTCGACTGCCTTCCCGGGCCACAGGCAGGGAGCTGGAAGGGAAGCAGGGCTGCCGGGATAGAACTGGCGCCCATATGGGATCCCGGGCATGCAAGGTGAGGACCTTAACCACTGCGCCACTGCGCTGGGCCCTTGCCACTCACTCTTTAAGGCAAAATAGAATAATACATGGCTATGTAGGGTTGAGTTGGTTGTGAGGATTAATCAGTTAGTTTCTGCATCAAAACAACCTTATGATGCTAAAAAATTATATTGTCAATTTTAAAAGTGTGGAAAAGGAACTCAGAGAATGAAATAATCAGAAAAATGGAAAAGCCTTACTTAGGCACAACTGATGCAAAAACTAGTTCTTTTCCTATCAAACACATTACTACATTCCTGAGGTTGTTTTACACATGCTTAAATTCATAACGCAAAAATCTGTCTTATCTGCTTGATAGCATGAGTACTGAAATGTACTATATATGTATGTACTACATACATCTGTGAAAAAAGAGGGACAGGAAGGAAGAAGAGAGGAAAGGTGAAAAAGGAAGCAAAGAAAAAAACTCCTGTTATTTTAGGGGAAAAAACCCTCAAATTTATTCAGAAGAAATTGAGAATGAATTGAAGTTGAATTAGTCCAACTGCCAGCACTTTTCCACACAGATTTAATGTCAAAGCCTGTACTTTCTCTGATGGAGTCCATGGTAGGAGGTGGTGGGATGAATGGTGATTGTATTTAATTATGTCCAAAGAAGTTACAGCATACTCAGCAGGTGTCAGGCTCACATCTGGGATCCCATCACAGATGCAGCTCTCCCAAAATGCTCTGCAGGTACGTTGATTGGAGTGGATTGAGAAAAGATAGCACATCTTAAGGAAATGTGTTGCCCATTATTTCTAAAAATGAGAGCTGCCACAGTGTACAATGTTCAGGCCTCTGGGTGACAGTAGAATACAAAGACTTTCAATATATCCCACACTGGCCTGCCATCTGCAATCAGAGGCAACAAAAGAGATGTAAGTCTTGGAAGGTAGGTCTTGTTTTTTCTTGATATTTCATGTTCCAGAAAGGACAAATAACAATCATATATTTCATTTCTTAAGCCCCATAGGAAGCCTGCTGACTGCAGTTCAGATGTCCCAGCTTTTCAAAGCCAGCTCTCTCAACAGACAATAAGTCTCCATCATGGGCCCTGTAATTTTGGCATGTTGGATTTGCCATGTAGACATTCTCATTGAAGGGGAGAACAATGAGAAAAATCTTAATGACTCAAGATTCACAACCTCATCAACAGGATCTCTACTGATGCTTCCCATCGAAAACCAACCAGCCAACCAACCAACAAACAAGCAAACAATCCAAAAACAGTTTTTTTTCACACATAATTGGAATAAAAGTGGACCCACTCTAATTGGACCAACAAAGATGTTACTTGTGAGTTGGAATTTGCTCCTTGTCTGAAGGATTTGTCTGATGAGAGGGATGTGATGAGAGCAGAGCTGGAACTCGAGGTTCTGGGGAATTAAATGATCTCTGATGAGTACCTGGCAGATGAAGAGTAAGATGTGTATGAGGGCCTTCACTTCCTCTACCTTGGGAGAGCCAGCTCTGCCATGTGCTGCGTCAACCAGTGAGTTGCATTAAGATTGCACTTGGGATGTGACAGTGTGAAACCAGTTTTTGGAATCTGCTGATGAGCTCCTTTATTTTCCTATCTGCCTTCTCTACTTGTTTAACTTGATTCCCGGGATTGCATCCCAAATATAGGACCTGAATTAAGAGCTTTGCTTTGGGCTGTATCTTCAAGGAAACAGACTGAAGGAATTGGCTGGCATATTTCAGGATGTCCTTTATTACTCCCATTACTCCACTTATTCTCTGTTGAAAAGAAGTAGGAAAAAAAAATCTTGCAGCAACATTTGTGATCTCTTTTGTTTTCATCCTGGCCTTCAGATATCTTCCAGATTCAGGTATAATCTTCATTGCTCAGATCGTGTTAGTTTTAGCATATTCTTTATAATTTACTTTGTTAGCTGTTATACAGAGACTTGTTTCAACATTAACTTCCACTTAGCAAATGTATATATTTTGCTAGAAATTCCTTGGGAGACCTTTGTTTAAATGTTCTTATGTTTCTGGTAACGCCCTGAGATTCTCCCTCTTAACTGTTCCATTGCATTTTACCGATGTCTCTTTTAAAAGTGGTTACAATTTGCACAATCAGGTGACTTCAGAGAAATCACCTTCTCTGCGTTCTCAGTGTTTTGTCAACATGCCCTATACTTAAGAAATAATCAAATAATGCTGGGAAATGTTGGGTTCATTATAGTAGCTGAATGAATAAAGAAGTAAAATATATGTGTTGAAAGTTCAGGATCAGAAATTTTATGATTCGGCTACCTTCCTCTCTCATTCTGGATAAGCAGAAATAACAGATTCCTACGTACAAGTTACGTGGAAAGTTCAGATTTATTCTCAGGGATGATGTCACATCAAAATAAAAGTTCATCAGGTCAGAAGCTATGTGGAAATCATGGATCATTGCATGATTTATGTTACACATTGCAAACATAACATACTTCTGGACATGTAAGTAACGTGGTCACTGAGACAGTTGGGTTAGTGAAGATGCACTGAAATAGCAGCTGTGTAACTACAGGCTTTAAATGCACCTCCCTGTTTTGTGGGATGATTCAGTCAAGTATCTTGACATTTCCATTCTTTCTCAGCTAAAAATAACATACTGTAACATAATGTCAGGATACACTTTAATAGCAGAATGATGGACTTGTGACTGTTGTTGAAGGGCGATAATATTGTAATCATATATGGGAAAACCACGTGGGGAGAGGGGAAATGGCAGAGCAGAGGGGAAGTCCCTGAAACTGTGAAGCTATATCATAAAAACATTAAAAATGAGAAAAAGTTAAGATACTAATCAATTAGCAGTGTATCTGAGCACTTTCAGTGACAATATTATTTGCAATTGCTCTTTGTAAAATGTCTTATAATTACACATGCTTCTATTTGAATAGTTTACAAGTATTTGTTGATTTGTGACTTTTCAAAGTGAGCGCCAGCATTGCAACTCAGAGAAACACAATTTGATATGGAAACTGAACATTTGGGTAAAATTTTACCTTTCGGATACATTTTAACTAAGTCAGAATCCCTTTGAAAGACTTCTGGAGAAGTGGAAACTTTCACTGATCAGTTGTATTTACATTTGAATAAGGAAAATTTAGACCTTATATACTTCGTTACATTAAGCAATCTAGATACCTCATATACCTTGTTACATAAAGCAGTCTAAGCATTTATATTCTGTCAAGATATGGAGAAATTTCTACAATCAAGAGACAGAAAATACAGTTTCTTATTCCAATAAAACTTATTCCATTGCTGACATTTGATATCTCCCTCATTCTCATACAGAATGATTCAAGAGGTCTCCCAGGGTGTTGCAAAATTTCATGTTTCTGGTTATGATTATTTCCAAGAAGAGAAATTATTCCTACAAGAGAATGTGCTAGTAGTGCTATATGGCATATGGTATTACGCAACCCTCAAACACTGACCAGAATGAAGTATTTGTCTGCATAACTCAGTGGTCAGAATTTATGGGGTCCTGTGTGTCATATGTCTCGTCAGGGGTTTAGTGACGCAATAGGGTGGAGTAGACAGAAAGACCCTGGGAAAGATGAGTTCAGGAAAGAAAAAACCACAGGTACCAGAAGGAAGTTCATTTCATCTTTCAGAAAGCCACATGACAAGGATAAATAATAAAACAGTACTAGAGAGATGGAGGAAGCAGATATAGAGGGCAAGAGAATGGGTATCCAAACAGTCAGAGATCTGGGCAGCTGGAGGGCATCAAGGGGAACTTTTGCTTGGCAAGGCGGAATATCCAGACCAGGACTTGAGCTTCAGACAACTGGCTTGATTGTAACAAAGTTGATCTCCAGTTTAGGGATATAATCTCCTCTCAGAAATAGGTGCAACTGGGAATACAGTTGAACCTCTGGATAGACTACATTAGTTACATCTCCTTTCTGTTAAGTTAGGAAACATTTTTAAGGGCTGGAACCAGGTCAAGCTTTAAAATTAAGCAATATCTGCTCTGGTTTACAAAAGCAAAAGTGCACTAGCAGCCGGGTAGATACATAGCTTACATTGTGCATTTTGTAGTTATGAAAGAACAACTGTCTACCAATGTCTAGAAAATCAGCACCATAAAAGGATTTTTGTTACCTCACTGATTAATCTTTCCAAGTGATTTTCCTTAGAAAATCAAGCCTTTGCCATACCACATCCCTCTTTCGGGAGAAATAGTTTTAGCCTTTTGAGATTATATTTCCATCACAGTTCTTGTCCTGCAGGCTAATGTGATGTCATGTTGAAGTCTCATGGTGGAATGTATTCTTCCCCAAATCCAACTGCACTGTAACTGGCAATTAGCATTGTCTGTCTCAAAATCTAAACATCTGGAAGGTTAGGGTTGGCAGTTTTGTTCTTTTTCTCATGCAAAATATAGAGACTAGTAACTATCCTTAGTTTTGCTATGATTATTACAATAGGTGACAGGTATAGAAAGACTTGCCAAACAGAAGGCATACATTAATTACATGATAGTTGCTGTTTTCTAGAAATCAGAGATTTCACACAAAATCGATCTCTAAGAGCCATTGCCTGAAGTCATGTGAGTTTGCAATGCCCACTCTGCAGTTGTTAGTGGAAGGAGTCAGGAGACAGCTATCACCCACAGCCAACAGTGTTCCACTGGCTGCATCTGGATCTCAGCTGTGGGAAAAGCCTGTGCCCTCCCCCTGGCAGGACACCCACGTAACCATCAGGCAAGGCTTAGCCTCTGTCCTTTTGCCCAGTTCCCACACGGCAACAAATCTTTACTAAAGGCTTCCTGCTGAAGTTCCAAAATGTGTTTCCCTGTTTCCTGCCGGGAAAATATACATGCTAATATACCCTATGGTCTGACATTCTTTCTCTCACACCAACTCCTCTGGCAGTTGGAGCTTGACAAATTAATGACAACTTATTTTTTCTCAAACAGTTTGCCTGTAAACAAGTGAAATCTAATGTGGTAGTTTAGAAAAAAAAAAACAACAAAAAACAAGTTCATTCATTTTCAAATTTGTACTCCAACAACTATGGGTATACACTTAATGAAGATATGAAGTATTAATATAAAATTGGGCTATACCTTTGTTCTCTTTATATCCATTTATAAATAGATCGCATATTTTGTATTATTACAAGATCTTGTGTAACTCTGCAGTCACTGACTCACTAAGCCAAGGCTTGCTGACTGACTCAGATGCCTGAGAAAGTTTGGTGCTTTTTATTTCTTCTCTGGGAGACAATAATGAATAAGAAAAAAGCCTTAACATTGCCCTCATGAAGTTTGGAGTGTAGCAAAGGAAACAGAAAACAACAAATCCAACCAATATTGTGAAAATGATGTTCTATTAAAGCCAGAAAGGATTGTTTATATGAAAGGACACACGTTCACTTACAGAAGCATTTCAGCAACTTCTTTTAGTATGAAAAAACACACCTTAGAATAATATGATGAATGTGCTGGATGATCTGTAAGGCTGGTTATATATTAAAATAGTCTTGGTGGATTCTTAAGAAGAGAATGCATATATCCCACTCTCAAATACTTGATTTGAGGATGGGACCCCAAAATTTTTTTGGCATTGCTGTATTCAATATTTCTAATGCCGACTATTTTGAAGAAACACTGGTCAAAAAAGCAAGAAATGAAGAAAACAGACCAAAAAGAATTTATTGAAGTGATACTAGTTGATAACCAAGGCAGAAAGTAGACTGAGGTAGTGTGTATGTGTGTGTGTGTGTGTGTGTGTGTGTGTGTGTGTAGCAATGAACAAAATTCTTCCAAAAGTGGCGAAACAGAGAAAGAATTGTTATCGGCTGAGACAGAAGAGTTAGGCAAGGCGAGATTATATTTTTGGCAGGATGTTTGATCATTTGGGACCTTGAGAGATGCTAACATTTTACAATAAAGAAGAGGAGAACAAAAATGTAGAAGAAAAATGAATATAAGCAGAGAAGACAGAGCTAAGGAAGGAGGATATGACATAAGGATTCAAAAGCAATTTCCAATTATCTGTGATAATCTCAAACTACACATAAACATATTCGACATTTTCATCAGATCATGCCTGTACAAACCGTAACCATCATCTTGGGGAAGACACTGTGGCACTGAGGTAGGCCACTGGTTTAAATAATGCCATCCCTGCTTCTGATGGATCTTTCTGCTGATGGAACCCTGGAGGCAGCAGATGCCTGTTTAAACGGTTGGTCTCCTGCTGCCCATGTGGCACCAGGTAAAGACTTGCAGCCTGGTGGAATGGAAGATTACTTTAGTCTGGGTCACTGCCCCTCCCCCATCTTTTGGGGTCTTGGTGCATCCTTAAAAAACTGTAAGATCCCGGAGCCATAGGATTCAGGGGTAATGCCAACTGTTGTCACCCTGCCTGGTCAAGTCCTGCTGCTGCAACCTTACATCCAATCAGGGAAGACAGCAAAGGGCTCAACATCTGCCACTGAGAAGAATGGAACCAAAGTGAGCAAGGATTGCATCTCGGGTCTGATAAAACCATTGTTGAGCCGATACTAATAGCCCATACTAATAAATCAGGTGTTAGGCCCGAGGCTCAGTGCTAATTAGACTTGTTTTAAGGCCAGCATCACATGTGGGTTGGTTACAGTAGTCTCAGGTTGGGAACACACATAAGCAGCATGTAAGACAAAGCAAAGTGGGGCTGGGTCCTACCTTTTATCGGGCTGGTGTTGGGTGATTGTAGATCCTGGTTGTGGGTTAGCATGACGACATAGGTTTTTTTGTTTGTTTGTTTTTGTTTTTAAGTGCCCATGTTTTCCTTTATTATGAAAGCTATTCAGACATCACACATTTTTCAAACGTGTAAAATTGATATTTTATTGTTCTTTATGATCTGATGGCAGTTATGCATATAGTGCTCTATCTACTTTTTTGTAAGTAATAAAAAATAGTTAACAGGTTTTCAGCAACTGTTCTTCATTTATCCACCAATTCCATATGGCATAACACATAGTTCTGATTAAGGGGAACAAAATGTTAGGTGGATGCTAAAACACTGCATCAAACTTAGGGCTGATACTGTAGGGGTTATCCACCACAGTTAACATTGGATGAAGGTCACCCCCTTCCACCCTCCCCCACCTTCCCCACACACACATGGATACTCAAGCAGCCACTCTGAAGCTAATACTGTCACAATTCAGGTCACTATATATGGAGGGTGGATATCCTGCTCGCCCTGGATTCTGCCTCAATGGGTGCTACTACTAAAACCCACACACATATCCTAGGTCTGAGGCCAGCACAACCTACTCCCAATTGCCTCTGCCCTCAACTGCAGTGGAAGAACAAACAGGGAAACTACATCCTTGCATCCAAGTGAAAGTTAGATATCCAAAAATGTCCTATTAAATTTACACCCGAAAACACTTCAGGAAAGAGTCCTTCACTACAAGAGTCCTTCATTACTATCTAATGAAAACTATCAAAACAACTAATCCACCAGATTTGCAAAACAGGGACTGTTTTGGAAGTGAAATCTAAAGGTACATAATAATGCTTATAAATAGACTCAAAGGAAAAGGAGATTGGTGAAATGCTTGAAAAAACATTGGGTAAGATTATAAGGTTGCTCAGACAGATATAAGGGAATATGAATAATTGAACAAAGTCAGGAAAAAATATGTTATATGAAGGAGAAGTTTATAAAAAAGTATTAAAAAGGACTCAACACAAATCTTGAAACTGAAGAATTCAGATAAAATAAATTTGAATATTGTACAGATATAAAAATGAATGAAATCTCAACATTTGCAATAAAATGGATGAAATTAGAAATCATCATCGTAAGTGTAATAGGCTTGAAACAATAACAAAAATCTCACATATTCTTGCATAAGTAGTTAACATAAAATACAAAATATACCATCTTCTTTACCCATTTTACATTTGTTATGAATTCCACTTTCCATAATATTAATATATATTTTTGCTGTCAAAAAGAATATGCCTGTACCTATGTACAAATGCACATATATATTTACATTCGTAAATTTATGTGTGCTCACTGAATTCCTCTTGAAGCTTTTCTCTATCATTTATAAAATCTTAGAAGAAATAGAACAGCAACAAAGATCTCTGAGAGTCTGGAACAATCAGAAGGAATATCAAGTGGAAGACAGGTATCTTGAAACAGCCCAGTAGGAAAAGAGGGAGAAACAAACAAACAAACAAAGAGAAGACTATTTCTGAGATTTTTGGGGGGTACACCATTAAGTAAGCAAATACCTGAATTTGGGAAATTCCTCAGGACAAAAAGAGTAATAAAGGCTGAATAAACCTACTAATGGGCCCAATATGGTGGCTCAATAGCCAAATCCTTACCTTCACTGCTGGGATCCCTTAAGAGTGCCACTTCATGTACCAGCTGCTCCACTTTCCTTCTAGCTCCCTGCTTGTGGCCTGGGAAAGCAGTCAGGGATGGCCCAAAGCCTTGGAACCCTGCACCCGCTTGGGAGACCTGGAAGATGCTCCTGCTCCTGTTGGGATTGGCTCAGCTCCAGCTGTTGCAGCCACGTTGGGAGTGAGCCAGCAGACAGAAGGTATTTATGTATCCATAAATATGTCTTTCCAATAAAAATAAATAAATCTTTACAAAAATAAGCAAGGTAATGGATATGCCAAATCAACATGATTTAGTCATTCTATATTGTATGCAAATAGCAAAATATCACAATGTATCCTATAAACATTTGCAATGATGCTTTTTTAATTAAAAAACAGCACTGATAAAAATACAATTTCTTGAAAGACAATTCAATACAACTTACATAAACATGTGAGGAGCTATTGTGGTCTATATAATGAGCTGGAAGAGAGGAGTTAGTAGGCTCCAAATGTAAGTAAAAGATCAGGAAATGAACATGCTAATTGCTTAATATGATTTTTGTTGTATAAATATGTTAAATATGATAAGTATTGAATGGTAACTAAAAAGTTTTAAAAAACTATTTTTAAAAAAGAAAAAAGTTCACAAAGAATCATAGAAGAAGCAAAAATACTCAGTACAAGAAAAATGCTGTGTACATAGAAGCAGAGTTGAATCCTTAACCTTTATCTAGATTTGAAGCTTTTCTGAACCTTGTGAAAAAGCCACCTTAAATTGGGCAATGCATATAACTTACATAGACACGTGGTCTTCAGTAAGGCTGCACTGTAGTGAATCCATTCCCATTGCCAAAAGTGTGAGATGAACTAGAGTGAGATGAATCATTTTCTATGAATCACCAACCTCCCTACATGTGGTTCCACGTTTGTAAAGTAATCTCTTGATTAAGTTTGGCTTCCCATTTCTATGTGTCTTCCGGGATTCAACACTGATTTTATGGACTTTGAGTACAGAACTTTGCAGCTGATTTGATTACAATTTGGCATCCTGTTTATCTTGACAACACAAGGAAAATAAAGTGGTTACAGAGACTCAAGAACCCTTGATTGTGTGGCCATGATTCTTTATTGTAAAATAAAAAATTGACATTTGTATACAATGGTGTCATGACTGGGGTCCATTGTAATCTCCCCAATAGTTGAATCTACTCTTGAGTAATGAGAAGATTAGTCACAATAGCCTGGAACTAAGCTATTGAGGCATGATACGCTTACTTGGATAATATGTGTGAAATGATCAATGACACCATTGCGTCACTTGTGAGAATTTTCTTTCATCTGAACATTATTCTAGTTCTACCTATCCCAGAACGTTTTAAGCACTCCAAAGTTTAGGGCAGTTAATAAGTGGTATGGAGGAAGACAGGGTACTGTTCTGTAGCATTTAAATGATTTTTAAAATATTGCTTAGGAAGTAGATTTTTTTTTCTGTTCTGCAAGTCAATGCAAAGATCCTGATTTCTGTAGTTCCTTTGCCATTTTCAGTGTAGTTTGCATTTATGGATTCATGAAAGCTTTTTCCACAATTACTATTTATTCAAAATGAATAAATGGCATAGGTGGGGAAGAGAGAGAAAATTAAGTGTAAGAAGCAAAGTAATTGTATGACATTAGTTAAGTTTAGCTAAGATCAATTTGCACTTTGCAGGGAACATATTTATCCCATAATATTTTTGTGAGAATTAAATCAGTGAATAAATATAAAGTACCTCAAAAATTTGTGGAAAATGGAGTCAAAAGTTAAATTTGTTTTGGTGAAAGGAACCTTAAAATCATAATACAACACAAGTGATCTTCTGATATTCCATGGAGAATTGTATCATGAAAAAGCTGTACACGCATTTCAATTTTTTACAAAATAAAATTGTGTTCTAATTACATTAACTTCATTTTTTTATGAAATTTTGGTAATTCTTTTGATTACATTTAAGTAAGAGTAGCTTGCTGGATGGTTAAGCACTACAGCAGTCATTATTATTAACTTTAGTGTTAAATTTTAAAAATAATCCTAGGGTTTCTTTACATGTGGGGAAGTTCAAATCAGAATACCATAAGTATTGAAATAATTCAGGTAATAAGCAATACAATTTTTAGTACTTGTGAGCGTTGTATTTTTTTGTGTGAACACATCTTTGTTCATACAAGGGATCTTAAAAAATTATAGAAATATTAATATATGAACGTCAACATGTTTTGCACCAAAATAAATTTATGCTTTAATTTCATTTTCTGTGAACATTGTAAAATTCCCTCATGAAGGATATATTATGTGATAAAATTACTCTTGTCCACATATTCCTCATATTTTATGATTTAATATATTTAAATTAGATTATCCATAGAGATGTTGGGGTTTTTTTTCTCTCTTTTGTATGAATTCCTTTCCTTTTTGTCCATGAGTTAATACTCTCTCTCCCTTCCTCCCTTTCTCTCTCTCTGTCTCTATTACATTGTGATACTGGCAGAATAAGGACAGAATTATTTCTAGCTAAGAATAAAATTAAGACAGACCTGATTCAAAGAACCAAAGAATCAACAGTGCAAGATTTTTGGCAAGATAGAAATGTAAGTTAATAGTGTGTGAAAAGTGTGATTATCAATGTAAAACAGGACACTAGAGAGATGCTGTTTGTAAGCCATTCCATCATGACGTGTAAGGCAGATATCAGAAGGAGATTGGAGATTCTGGGACAACTTTTCTGAAGGACAAACATTGAGACAGAGAACAAAGAGATGTATGTTCATTTCCCTAGTTAAAGAATTCAAGGGAGAAGTAGGGAGAGGAATTCCAGTTACCAGTCTTCTGATGAACCAAGGAACTACTTGCTGTCTTCTACATTAGAGCTAACTATACACCCTAATATATAGGTTTTACTGTAAAATGGACTTTGTTTTTTGGAGTAAAGTTTTGTTTCATTAACGTTAATCTACATCCACACTATGCATTTCTCAATGTATAGCCTAACAGTATTTACATGCAATGGCTAGACCAAGACAACAGCATGCACAACTTTTATAAATACAGCATTGGCTTTCTTCACCTATAAATTTTAGGGTCACATAAAACCTTTCCTCGTGTCTCTCAGATTTTCAGTCTAAAATGTCACTACTTGATGAAGTTTAAGGATCATGTGCAAATAAGTCGCACTGCAACAACAGAGGTTAGATTAATTTTTCATTAAATAACAAATGTAACCTATAATGGAATTATTCAATAATTATTAATATTGCACCATAAAACTAAAATATACTTTCAAAGGCATTATGTTTAATAAATTTTCCTACATGCTAAACTTACCTACAGCAGCAAAATGCTTAATAGAAGATTCAATAATTGTTTAGTAATGGAATGATGACACGCAAGTATAAAGCTTGCAATACAAAAGTATGAAATATGATAGATCTTTGAAATGTAAAACTATAGTACAATTAAATGAATTACATGTTAAAAAGGATTTAAGACCAAACAAAAAAATTGGAGTCTTTGGCAGAACCGAGATGAGAGTAGATAATCTTGGATAAAGCAGGATAAATATATTTTACAGAAATAATTTTTCATGCAACATTTCATTTGCTTCCTACAACTCAATATTTATTACTGTTACTTTTTTAAAAGCTGTGCAAATTTTCATCTTGATAAATTAAGATCAAACCCAAAGTAATGCTAACAATCAACTGTTTAAATACTAGTGAATCCTGAAAGTGAACTGACAGCTTTGATTTAAATATCTTCTTTTCCAGCAAATTGTTGTTGGTAACACTTATCTATGATCTGAAAGTGCTAACTTCCTTCTTAGAGTAAATTTGTACTTACCTTTCCACCAGAGATTTTCAGTTTCCTCTCTATTGAAAAGTAGTTTTCAGAAAAGAAATATCAGAAGGCTCTGTATACCTGCATAGATTCATTTGATCTGAAATTACAATGTCGGAATTGTGTAAAGAACAAATGAACATAGCTTCTCTTATGGAATTCGGATCTCATCATGATATTAGTTTTCTTATTCTATTCTGGCTAAATTTAATTGAGGTTTCTAAATTTAAATTTAAAGATTAGAGTAAGATGGGCTGGGTGTTTTTTTCTTGTTATTTTTTTGTGTGTGGGTTTTTTTTTTTTTGAGTGCGTGTGTGTGTGTGTGTGTGTGTGTGTGTGTGTGTGAACCAAATAGTTTATGCACATTGAATAAACTGAACAGTTTCCTAAAAGATACAGACAGAATTGAGACTAAGAAGTAAAGAAACACTTTCAAGGAATGATATCTTGGCTCCCGTTGAGACAGTTTGACCAAGAATTAAGCAAGCACTTGCTGCAGAGTGTTTCATCTCCAGACTTTAATATTTATTTAGGCATTTTTGGTCCCCATGATGATTTTTGCTGGTTGATAGATAAGAGATGGGTAAGTAAGAAGGCAGATGAAGAAAATTGTTCAAAGATAAATAAATTTAATTTATTGAGTCATGTTAATTTATTTAACCATTCGTGATTTCTTTCACACCAACAACATCAAATGAAGCATTATAAAACTTCATTATGACTAAATGAAGCATTATAGACATTTGTTGTCTGGGTTTTGTATAGTCATAAATTTTTAACCCCTTTGGGAAAATTTCAGTGTTACTACTTTGTTCCCCTTCACTACTGCCTAGGTTATTCTGGGCCTTTTTCCTCCAGATTTAAATTCAAGGATCAGATTATCGAGATTCACAAATAGCTTGATTTGATTTTGTTTGGGATTGTATGGAATCTACATATCAACTAGAGAAGAACTGAAATCATTGCAATCTTTTTGTCCATGAACATAAGATACCTATCCACTTATTTGATTCTGCCTTGATTTTTTTCATCAAAGTTTGGTAGTTTTTATGATATAAATAATTGAATTTGACACATAAGGATACTCTGTTTTGATGATTATTCTTTCATGAACTCAGTATTTTCTCTTCTGTATCATTTTTCTGTCCTTGAGCTCATATCAGTTCCACTTTTTGGGGAATACAATCAAAAGATGTGAGAAGCTTGGCATCTTGCCTCCGTAATTTTGATAACAGCACATTAGCAAATCTTTAGTGAACCAAGAGAATGTGTTAAAAATACTTTATGTAGTAATATAATTATATCTGTCAATGGAAGGTGTATTTATTTGACTGGAGTGGTATCTAGAATTTTTTACTAATGTGGAAGAAAATAGTGACTAATGTGTCGCGCCCACGTGTCTTACCACCCAGCAATAAGATGCAGACGCGAGTGAAGCCTCCTGCGGTAAAATTTATTGTGCACACAACATGAAGCAGAAAAAAGGGGCGGAATCCCAGCAGGCTTCTGCTCTTATGTGCTGTCTGGCTCCACCTCTGCCGATGATAGGTCGGCGTCATGATTACGCAGGGTTCTGGGCGACTGGATTCTTCAGTCCCAGTGTTTATGTGCCTGCCGCGCCGCAGCTCACTGCGCATGCGCTAGGCACGTGTGCAGTACTGTGAAAGCTACGTGACTTTCCACCAGGCACCAAGATCTAGCCTCTCTGGCCGGCGCCATTTTGGGTACGGCATGTAGCCAGTACATACAGATATGACTGGCAACATCTCCCTCCTTCTTATACAATAGAAAAATAAGCTGGTATGGGCCTGTCTTAGGTTGTAGACTCAAGGCGCACGATCCGTCATAGGGAGGCTGCGTGGCTTGACGTAGTCCCTGTCTTAGACCGATAATTGTCTGGGTCTATCTTACCCGTCATGGGCTACAACTGCGGTGGTTGTAAAGAGCAATGTCTCGACAAGTTAGTTATAAGATTGACTACCCTCTCGCGTGCAATGGATAAATCCTGCGAGGTGCAAGGGCTAGTCAGGTGCATTATGCATCATGCTCGAACTCAGTGCAATGCCATAATGACCTGAGGTGCAGGAGCCATGATGTCCATGCTCTTAACTAAGCCTGTTGAAGCATGCTCAACCATACCATGGGGGAGTCACCATACTGCATGGCTAGTAGGGCTTGATGTATTGTCACACAATCTCGCTGAGCGCGGTGTCTCAGACGACACAGGCAAAAAAGGCATAAGGCACAGCCTGCACATAAGAGCAGAATCAGCACAACCACTCCCACCCATTCCTTAATATGGGAAGTGATGTTCCAAATCCAAGTGGCTAGGGTTTCAGCAACAACATGATCCACCCGTGTAGAATTAATCTGGACAATGGCAATTCTCAACTCCGACTGTAAAATATCAAATTCTCTCGTCCAATTTCCTAAAAGATAGGAAGAAAGCTGGCAAGAAAGATTAGCAGCCATTGAAACATTTTGAAAAGGAATATAAGTAACACATAAACCTTGACACTAAAATTCTCAGGAGACGCTTGAAAACAAAGCGTGTCCTGTAGGGAGAATAAAAAATTACTCATATTCTCCTTAATATCATCATAAGGGAGAAAAGGCAAATCCAAAGAAGAAAAAATCAAGGAAACACTCGGGCTGAGTGGGCGACCGGTAAGGGTCGTGGAAAAACACTCAAAACTCCTCATCGTGGCTCAGCAATCACGATCCTCACAAGCGCCATACAGACCATTAGTTGCACCATCAGCCGTGTTTGCACTGGGCGGGGCACCATTGTCCTGTGGGATTGTAGGAGGAGTTTCTGATTGCGGGTCTGCATGAATCTTCCCCAAGTCAGATCCTCGTGCAAGCGCTCCAGCGGTTGCAGAAACGTCAGAAGGCGGTGATGGACAGGAACGAGTCAATCGAGCTGGAACCCAAACCGGAACTGGGGCGTCCTGTGGAAACACACAAATGGCTCCTCGAGCCTGCCTAATAACTGGGTCTGGGCCCTTCCATTTGGACTCCAGAACATCCTTCCACTTGACCCAAGATTGCTCTTGCGCCGTCTTGAGGGAATGACGATCTGCAGCACTGAGGCCTTTCTCATCCAGCTGTAAAAAATTGATGGTGAAGAGAGCCAGGGCTAGAGTGGCCCGAGGGCTCTGACTGGCGAGGCCAAGTGATTCCCAGGTGGTTTTTTGCTTTTGTAACAATTCCTTAATAGAGCGATGAGCACGTTCGATTATCCCCTGACCTTGTGGATTATAAGGGATGCCAGTCACTAATTTGACACTCATTTTCTGCATTGCACGTGCACAAAATCAGCAAAGGGCTCATCCGGCTCCTGCTTAACCTGTGTAATGCCCAGTTTCTCTTGCCCTTTAAGTGAAAGGGCCTTCCATGCCTTTATAGCTGCAGTAGAGATCTGGGTATACACTGGCCATGGATAGCTATTTTGATCATCAGAGTATTGGCCTTGTCCGGAAAGCATATTATAAGTCCAGGTCAAAGCATCACCGCCGCGCTGTTGGTTTGCCCGGGCGGTCTCAGCCAAAAGCTCTTGCCATAGGCTCTTCCAATTTAGATATGATCCGATATTAGGGAGAACAGCCTTCACCACAAATTGCCAATCAGAGGGAGTCATATTCATTCCCCCCATACGTTCTAACAGGGACAAAATATAATTGGCGTGAAGACCATATTGCTTTACAGACATGGCCAATTCTCGCACTAATGCTGTATCTACCTGTCTGTAAACTCTTTCTCTTTCTTCTTCTAAGACGGGGAACATATCTTGAAGTTCCCGGCGCACGGCTGCATCGATGAAGGAAGAGCCGGCGCCATAATTCATGGGCGGGGCAGATGGCGTCACAGGAGGAGGAGCCATTGATGAAATGGCTCCAGAGTCCTGAGGCCATGGGCCACGCGTGGCCGGCGCAGTAGCACCGTCATTATCTTTCTTCTCCTTTTCTAATCCTTGTCTATTTCCTGCAGGTTTACGTTCTAAGCGCCTATCCCACTTATACCCTTCCTCAGCGTCGGAAGTCTCCGAACTTGATGAGGAAGATACTGCTTTAAGTTTCACCTTTATTTTTTGCTTCAAACCGGTTCTCCTCTCCCGCTCTGTTTCTGAGAGACTATCCTGGGCAGACTGAAGGGCTTCGTCACTCTCTCTGACCGCTCCCTTATGGGGGGCATAAACCATCTGCAAAAATTTCACCAGAGAGACTTGTGCGCCCATGTCTATAACCAGAAGCTGTGGCTCATATACCTCCGATTTATGCTCCTAGTCACCCGAAAGTTCTCCCTCTCAGAGCTCCTTACCTGTCTTTTGGCCGCAGTTCTGACTTCCACCCGTTTTGAACGGGAGGCCCCCTCCAAGTCCCGGGTTCCCGGCACCAGTTGTCGCGCCCACGTGTCTTACCACCCAGCAATAAGACGCAGACGCGAGTGAAGCCTCCTGCGGTAAAATTTATTGTGCACACAACATGAAGCGGAAAAAGGGGCGGAATCCCAGCAGGCTTCTGCTCTTATGTGCTGTCTGGCCCCGCCTCTGCCGATGATAGGTCGGCGTCATGATTACGCAGGGTTCTGGGCGACTGGATTCGTCAGTCCCAGTGTTTACGTGCCTGCCGCGCCGCAGCTCACTGCGCATGCGCTAGGCACGTGCGCAGTACTGTGAAAGCTACGTGACTTTCCACCAGGCACCAAGATCTAGCCTCTCTGGCCGGCGCCATTTTGGGTACGGCATGTAGCCGGTACATACAGATATGGCTGGCAACACTAATGATGCAACCCAGATATCTGATGTTGATTGCTATGTCTGAAATCATGGGATGGGTTATTAATTTTATTATCAATAAATCATAATATATGCATAAACATAACATATAAATATAATAATACACAATATGTTATATATGATAATGTAACAATGCAATAACTAATATTAATAATTAATTTTAATTTATTAATAATTTGGGTTTAGGACTTTCCAAGCAGTTTGGATGTAGAAATAAAAGATGACATTTCATATGCAAAGTCACAGCCACCAGCCTACAAAAATTAAGAGGTTGACAAGAGTGCAAGTAGCAGAAGATTTTCACTTAAAGGGTTATTTAACATAACATTTTTATTGCTTAATTCTGTAATGCAAAACATGAATGGTAGGGATCACAGAGATTTGTATCCGACATATTTTTACCTGGAAGAATCTACGACCTAGACGGATGATGGTGTTAACCCTCTTGTCACAGAAAACTGTGGATTGCTTTTTCCATGTAACAGTAGTGAAGGAACTGCTGGGAGCCTGTTTTTGAGGAGCGCTTTGGGCCTGAAGCAAACAAGAGAGGAATGCTTTGGCCCTACTGCCACATGTGGTCACAATAACTACAATGGGTGAAATCCAAAATTGAGAAAAAATATTCATTATACAAAATAAGTCTGTGCTGAAATGTTGTGTGCCTCCCATAAACAGTTGTATTGTTTGAAAAATAACAGAGTAATTTTTTTGATAGACATGAAAATTGAAAATTTACTTGGTTTTTCTTTCATTTTTCAAGAATTTTGAGTCTCTCAGATTGAATTATTTTGTAAGTTAAGCAAAGCTGAAAATGATACCTTGTCCTACTGAAAAATATCAATATAACATTTTATAAGCTCTTCTTTGAAATAGAATAATGGAAGCAAATTTAGTTCTCGTTCCAATATACCTTTAGAAGGGTTAGAATGGCCACACTCAACTCTGGAGAATGACATTTAAATTACTTTTCTAAATTACTTTTCTAGTGGAATATATATATTTCAGCTTGAATACAGAAGTACACAAGAAAATACACTCAGATCATTTCAAAGGACTTTGGGTTAGGTTGTTTGCTCATAGTCTCAGCAAACTGGAACTCTACGTTACCATCCAAGAGCTCTCTCCAAGCTCAGGATCTTCCTACAAGTTCCTACACAGCCATGGTAGAATTCAACTTACAAGGCTGACATCTTGTTTTCCATATTGCTTATTGGTCAAAAGCCAACTCAATACCTTGAAACGGCCCCCAAGTCCCTCTATAGACTCTCTCACAATGCATGATCATTTATTTCTTCCATGGAAACAGAAGGACGTTTTCCAGTTTTAAAGGCTTGACTCCTGGGTCAGGGCCAATTAGAATACTTGCCCCTTGGTTTAATCTATGATAAGTGATTAGAAACTTAACTTGTATTTGTATACTCCTCCTTGTGACATGTAGGGCATTTCTGTCATTAAAAGCCCATCGTATGCATAGGTCCTGTTCACATTCAAAAGAAGGTCATTATACAGAGTATGTGTCATTACAGATCATCTTTCAATCCTGACCATCACTGTGGTTTGGCACACAGTTCCAAGAGAATTAAAATTTGAGGAGCAGTCAGTTATATAATAACTATGAGGAAAACATTCTAGCAGAAGACACAACTTGAGCAAAAGCGTCTGTGACAGTTATCTTATGCTTAAGTTACCAAGAAAAGCAAGATTATCTGAGGTTGGACAGGAAGTGCTTGATCATGGAAGATCTTGAAGAGCATGTGGAGTTTAAATTAAATGGTAAATAATACGGCGATATTCTATGAGTCTTGTGGAATTTAAATTTAAGGATCAATATACTACTGGAGGAAGAAGATGGCCGACGTAGGAGGAAGGCTATGAGGGAGCGTCCAGTAAGAGAAGGATAGAAAGCTACAGAAGCAGCAAAGAGGAACAGCAGGGAACTGCAGGGAGAGGTCCGTGAAGTTCCCTGGGACAGTGTGGAGCCAAAAAGATCCACACAACTCGGAAGAACAACGAGAACGGAGCAGGGCAAAGGCAGAGAAACCGACATCCCACTCCAGACCTGCTGAGTCACTTTTGAAAACGGCCTGACGGGAGACGCGGCCAGCTCGGAGGCGGGGAGATCAGGGGGATCGTCGCCGGCGGGAGGCCTTCGGCAGCGGTGGAGGCAGACTGCAGCGGCCGGACGTTTGGTGAGCTGGGGGTTGACGTGGCAGCCTCCGCATTTCTCGCCCCCTGCTGAGGTTCCAGCCTCTGAGAACGCGGAGCAGGCGGCCGAAACTGTTGGGTCTGTGTGGAACTACGCACAGTGGTGTTGGTGGCTGAGGGGGCCCCGGGGGCCAGTGCGTCTCGGTGCGCAGAGGCAGCTGGCGAGGGTCTGGAGTCCCCCACATCCTGCCTGGTGAGTGCGCGAAACCACCAGGAGGACTCTGAACGCCGCACCGAGCGGGCTTGGCGGCCCCGCCTGCAGCAGCAGCACCTCCGCAGCGCAGGTGTCAGGTGTCAGGAGAGCTCTGAGATTTGGGAAGTGTAGCGCTGTGTGTCCCTGACACGCAGGTACCACTCCCATAGAGTGAACTGCTCACTTCTCGCCTCCCACCCTGCAGTTCTGAGTGTGGGCGACCCACCAGGAGAGCTCTGAAAACTCCTGCACCAAACTGACACGGTGCGAACCTGCCGTGAAGTCATTATAACAGGGCGCCTGGGCCACTCCTCCGCTAAGGGCCTGTGTGGGGGAGCCACACGGGAGCAGGGGCTCTGAACACCCACACACCACGAGTGGTGGATTCACTGCACAAGAGCCACGCCTGGAAAGTGCCTCACCCACAGTCCCGTGTGTGGGAGACGCACCAGGTGGGCTCTGAAAAACCCTGCAGTCCCTGACACGGAGAACGCAGGGAGAAAGCACATAAAACCTTCTACGCCCTGCGGATTCCCGTGAAGGGGGCACACCCAGAGAGCGCCTCCATCCCTCCACGCCCTGGGGTGTCACACCTGTAGAAGAGGTGCCCAGAGTGTTCCTGGAATCCACTGGGCCCCCAAGGTGGTGCTCTACAGCCCCGGGCCCTGAGAACGCACCAACGGTGCCTTGAAAATTACCACGCCCGGCAACACCACGCCTGCAGGCTCCAATCTCTACAGGAAAGCACCTGACAGCCCCTCAACACACGGGTCCATTTGCCTCACCAGAATACACCAACGCAATGGGAAAAACCACCAGAAAGAGTTGTGCTCCAGATGAAAGAGCCAGCACCCCACCAAACAAGGGCCAAAAGCCATTATCAATATCGGCGATACGAGATGAAGACATGGAAGTGTTACCAGCAAAGGAATTGATGAAAATAATGCTAAAATTTCTCAGAGACGTGGACACAAAGCTGGAAGACCTCCAGAACCGCATAATCACCGAAATACAACAAATCAAAACCAAACTGGATGCCCAAGATAATAAGATTGAAAGCCTCATCAACAGAATAAATGCGGCAGAGGAAAGGATCTCTGAAACAGAAGACACACAAAATGAAGGTGCCCAGCGAATTAAACAGCTGGAGACAAACCTCAGCAAAACTAATAAAATGATGCAAGAGATGAAGGATTACCTTAGAAAATTGAATATTCGGATCATCGGCCTCCCCGAGGGAGTAGAAAGAGAATCTGGGATGCAAGCAGTGCTCGATGAAATTATACAGGAAAACTTCCAAAACACCTGGAACACGAATCCACCCCGCATACAGGATGGACAGAGAACTCCCAACAGACATGATCCAAAGAGATCTTCACCCAGACACACGGTGCTCAAGTTCTACTCCAATGAAGACAAAGAAGGAATCCTGAGACAAGTACGAAGTAGAGAAAAGATCACATACAGGGGAAAACCCATCAGAATCACTGCTGACTTCTCCGAAGAGACCCTACAAGCAAGGAGAGAATGGACAAAGATCTTCCAAGTCCTGAAACAAAACAACTGTCAACCAAAAATAATCTACCCAGCAAAGATCTCATTTGTATATGAGAACGAAATCAGATACTTCAATAGCAAAGAAAAACTAGAAGAATATGTCTACACAAAACCAGCTCTGCAAAGTCTCCTTAGAAATGCGCTAGTCCCGGACAAAAAGGAGGCAAATCACAAACAAAGTTGGCAAATAAGAAGGTCTCCAAACTAAAGGCCGCACAAACAAGACAATTACTTAGGCAACAACACACACACAACACAATCACATGGCAGGGCAAAATTGCAACCTCTCAATTTTAACTCTCAACACAAATGGTCTAAATTCACCAATCAAACGACAGAGATTAATAGAATGGATCATCAAACAAGACCCAACCATCTGTTGCCTACAAGAAACGCATCTAACCAGAAAGGATGCAAAGAAACTGAAAGTGAAGGGATGGAAAAAGATATTTCACGCCAATAGACGAGAAAAAAAAGCTGGGGTAGCTATCCTAATTTCAGACGAGATAGATTTCATTCTAACTAACATCAAAAGAGACAGGGAAGGCCATTTTATACTGGTGAAAGGAATGATCCATCAAGAAGCAATCACCATCATTAATGTTTATGCACCGAATCTTAATGCACCTACTTACGTAAAGCAATTACTTACAGACTTAAGGGAAGACATAGACACCCGCACAATTCTTGTAGGCGATCTCAACACACCTCTAACAACAATGGACCGGTCTACGAAACAAAAACTCAACAAAGAAACAACAGAGCTCACACAAACAATAGAACAACTGGACTTAGTAGACATATATAGAACTTTTTATCCTAAGGCCACAGACTATACATTCTTCTCAGCGGTGCATGGCACCTTCTCCAGAATCGACCACATGATAGGACATAAAGCGAATCTAAACAACTTCCAAAACATTAGTATCATACCATGTACCCTCTCAGACCACCATGGGATGAAACTGGAAATCAACAACTCAAAACTCCCCAGGAAGTATAGGCACTCTTGGAAATTGAACAATATGCTATTAAACGAACAATGGGTCAGAGAAGAAATTAAAGATGAGATCAAAAAATTTATGGAAACCAATGAAAACTCTGATACAACATTCCAAAACTTGTGGGACACCGCCAAAGCAGTGCTACGAGGTAGATTCATCGCAATCGGAGCACATGTCAAGGCCCAAGAAAGACGCCAAATACAGGAACTAACCTCACACCTCCAGGATCTGGAAAAACAGCAGCAGAAGAGTCCCACGCACAATAGGAAACAAGAAATCATCAAAACAAGGGAGGAGATAAACCAAATAGAAATCAAAAAAACTATACATAAAATCAACAAATCAAAAAGTTGGTTTTTTGAGAAAATAAACAAAATAGACACTCCACTGGCCCGATTGACCAAAAAAAAAACAAGAGAAAGTGAGAATCAATAGCATTAAAGATGAAAAAGGCAACATAACAACAGACACTGCAATCATTAAGAAAATAATTAGAAATTACTACAAAGAACTGTACTCCCACAAATTTGAGGACCACCAAGAAATAGAAAAGTTCTTGGACTCCCACCACTTACCAAAACTCAGTCCGGAGGCAACTGCAGAATTAAATAAACCCATAACCGAGGTAGAGATTGAAACAGTCATCAAAGATCTCCCAACGAAAAAAAGCCCAGGCCCAGACGGCTTCACTACAGAATTCTACAAAACATTCCGAACAGAACTAACCCCAATCCTCTACAAGCTCTTCAAAACAATAGAGGAGGAAGCAACCCTCCCAAACTCATTCTATGAAGCCAACATCACCTTAATCCCAAAACCGGACAGAGAACCATCAGAGAAGGAAAACTACAGACCTATTTCTCTGATGAACATTGATGCTAAAATTCTCAACAAAATCCTAGCCAATAGAATTCAAAAAATCATCAGACAGATCATTCATCCGGATCAAGTAGGATTCATCCCTGGAATGCAGGGATGGTTCAACATTCGGAAATCCATAAATGTTATAAACCATATCCAAAAACTGCAAAACAAGAACCACATAATAGTTTCAATAGATGCAGAAAAAGCTTTCGACAAAATCCAACACCTCTTCATGCTAAAAACTCTAGCCAAAGTAGGCATAGATGGGAAAATCCACAACATAATCAAAGCAATTTATGAAAAACCCAATGCCAGTATCATACTGAATGGAGAAAAGCTAGAACCCTTCCCACTGCGATCTGGAACAAGACAAGGGTGCCCGCTATCACCACTGCTATTCAACATAGTCCTAGAGGTACTTGCAGAGGCCATAAGACAAGAAAAAGAAATCAAAGGCATACGTATAGGAAACGAAGAAGTCAAGCTTTCACTATATGCAGATGACATAATCCTATACATAGAAAAACCAGGAGACTCAATACAGAAACTGCTAGAACTTATACGAGAGTTTGGCAGAGTGGCGGGGTACAAAATTAACGAACGAAAATCAACAGCCATAGTGTACGCAAATAACACCAAGATGGAAGAAGATCTAACCAACAGGATACCATTCAAAATAGCAGAGAGAAGTATGAAGTATTTGGGAATAAATTTAACCAAAAGCGTAGGAGACCTATTCGAAGAAAACTACAAACTATTTAAAAAGGAAATTGAACAAAACCTCAAAAGATGGAATAACATCCCGTGCTCCTGGATAGGCAAAATCAATATCATTAAAATGTCTATACTACCACAAGCAATATACATTTTCAATGCAATTCCAATCAAATTGCCCAAAACATTCTTCACGGAACTGGATACAATGATTCAAGAGTTCATCTGGAAACACAAAAAACCACGAATAGCTAGAACCATCCTGAAAAATAAGAAGTTAGCAGGGGGAATCACAATCCCGGACCTCTGGACATACTATAGAGCAGTGGTTATCAAAACAGCCTGGTACTGGCACAAAGACAGAAGGGAAGATCAATGGAATAGAATAGAAGCACCAAAAGGGAACCCACACAAATACAGCCAATTAATCTTTGACAAAAAGACCAATGACAACTCAAGC
The DNA here is from genome assembly GCF_017591425.1 of Ochotona curzoniae. Lineage (NCBI taxonomy): Eukaryota > Metazoa > Chordata > Mammalia > Lagomorpha > Ochotonidae > Ochotona > Ochotona curzoniae. Next base: position 10,543,045 of record NW_024465751.1, read on the forward strand.
AAGTGGGAAGGCCTCTTTAGTAAATGTTGTTGGGACAACTGGCTGATAGCCTGTAGAAACAAAAAGATAGACCCACATCTATCACCATACACCAAGATCCAATCTACATGGATAAAAGACCTAAACCTACATCCAGAAACCTTCAAACTCTTGCAGGAAAATGTAGGAAATACCCTGCAAGACCTAGGAGTAGGTTCCGACTTTCTAAGAAGGACACCAAAAGCAATAGCAGTTGAGAACAGAATAAACAAATGGGACCTCATCAAACTAAGAAGCTTCTGTACAGCAAGGGAAACAATCAACAAAGTAAAAAAGCAACCCACAGAGTGGGAGAAGATCTTTGCACACGATATAGGCGATAGGGGGCTAATTTCCAGGATATACAAAGAACTTCAAAACAACCAAAAAACCAAAACGAACAAGCCACTCAAGAAATGGGCACGGGAAATGGGCAAACATTTCACAAAGGAACAAGTCCAAATGGCAAACAAACATATGAAAAAATGTTCCAGCTCCCTAGCAATAAGGGAAATCCAAATTAAAACATCGATGAGGTACCACCTAACACCAGCAAGATTGGCCCACATAAACAAGAACACCAACGACGCTTGCTGGCGAGGATGCGGGGAAAAGGGAACCCTACTCCACTGCTGGTGGAGCTGCAAATTGGTACAGCCTCTATGGAAATCAGTCTGGAGAACACTCAAACAACTCAAAATCTGCATACCATATGACCCAGCAATAGCACTCCTAGGAATATATCCAAAACACCTGTTTTACGACAAACCAACATGCATCCCTATGTTCATTGCAGCACAATCAGTAATTGCAAAAACATGGAAGCAACCGAAATGCCCATCAGCAGAAGATTGGATAAGAAAGCTTTGGTTCATCTACTCCATGGAATACTACTCAGCTATTAAAAAAAACAAAATGCAGTTCTTTGTGGCTAAATGGGCACAACTGGAAACTATAATGCTAAGGGAAATGAGTGAATCCCAAAAGATTAGATACCACATGTTTGCCTTGATTTAACCTGTAATTTTTGTATGGTTGTTTGTTATTTTTTGAACCTGTCATTGATACTGTCTCAACCCAGAGGTTTCGAAGAATGGAACTTGCATTATTTTTAACATATTGTTTACCCAATACTATGTCAATTAATTCCATAATGTTGTATATTGATATTGAGGCCTTGTTGGGGCTTTTAACTGACCGGATCTTTACTCTGTTAGACCTATCTTCAGACCATAGAAGGTCTCCCCAAGAGGCCACTGAACTTATCTGGACAATAAGACGCTGAACTTCATGCTAGGCATGTGTTTGCAAGCAATGAATCTCAACTGAACTTGAACTATGGTTATGCAACAAGGTGGAGGAATCCACCATGGGGGGAGGGGTATGGGAGGGGTGGGGGGGATCCCCAGCGCCTATAAAACTGTACTACATAATACAATGTAAGCAACAATAAAAAAAAAAAAAGGATCAATATACTTAGGATAGCTTAAGCAATGAAGTGTCATTTTCTGATATATCTCTTTGTGTAAGAAAAAAACTTTAGGTGGATGTCCATGATTTTCACTGGAAAATTAAAATTATAGGGAAGGGAAGATATGATAGAGGAAAACAATTTTAGACTGCACAGCATATAGTTTGCTACTTTCTTGCTACTGTAGGCTACTGCCATTTTCCTTCAGAAAAATAAACATGGGAAACAATTATTACATGCTTAAAACTTAATTTTAAATAAACAATTTCATTATATCTATTTTCAGTTTCCAAATGATTTTCCTGTGATTGAATTTTCAAAAATGGAAAAAGAATGAAATGTATTGATTCGTTAGAGAGTACATTAGTTGTATTATTATTTTATTATTGTTATTATATAACATCCACGGGTTGAATGACTCACAAGAATGATGTATCTAATCTGAAATACAGTAGATGAAATTTCTGGAACTGACAACGAGACATCGTGCTTTTGTATCTTCCCAAATGGAGTGAAAGCAGCATCATTTTTTTTTTTTTCATACCAAAATACTGTAGGGAGCTCGCTCCTACATCCAAATGTTTGAGTCTGGCAGCTCTGCTTTAGATCCAATTTCCTGTCAATGCCCACTGGAAAGCAGTGGGAGATAGCAAGAGTTGGAATCTCTGCTGTACACATGAGAGGCCAGATGGAGTTTTAGGCTCCTGGCTTTGGCCTGTGCTAGTTCCAGTTCACCTAAACTGAGTGACCATTTGAGTAGTAAACCCAGAGGCTGAAACCAATCACCCCCTTTTCCCTTTCTCTCCCCTACCTGCCTTTAAAGTAAATGTCTAAACAAATCTTTTAAACCACAATTATTGACTTATTAACATATTGAAGGACAGTGATAGAAACAATAGGAGACATAAGTGGTAAATCTTCTCTTTTGGATTGTTGTCTGTAGGATAATAGGAAGGTTAAGGAGTAGCAGCAGGTGGAGATTGATATGAAGCAGGAGCTGTGGCCGTGGCAGAAGTGCACCTAGCAGCATAGCAGGGTAGAGAGCCCAACAGACAGAATGATTGAGCTCCAAATGGTCTCCCTGTGAGGGCTCAGCTGAACCCTGCTCCGCATTTGTGGGAGAAATAGTGTTCAAAGCTGAGGTGAGCTACTGAAATAATTAGCCAAGAAAACTAAATCCTGCTTAGCAAGAATGCTCAAACTTAGGGCTAGTGCTGCAGCTCAACAGGCTAATCTTCCACCTTCAAGAGCCAGCATGTCCTGTGGGCACTGGTTCATTTCCAGGTTTCTCTGTCACTTAAGTTGTATGTGGTGTTGAGGTTAGAAAGTGCAAACCAGAGATAACAATGGTCAAGGTTGAAGAGGAAGCTTGTATTTAACAACTTCTCTTGATTCTAATTCCCTAACTTGTTCTTATACAACCATCTCACTTTCTGGTGGTTTCAATCAATTCTCTTTATTTGAAGTTTTAAATATATGTAACCACTGCTTCTAATATAAATGTGTATAAATGTGTTCAAGTGGCTTGAAGTCAAATAGATTAGATAATACATACATTAAATCATGGATTTTGCATTATCATTTTTTCGGTTTTTGCCAGAAATAGAAACCTGTAAGTACAGTATTTTTGCATGACCTTGCTATTATAAGTACAATAATTTTTATTAATACCCTTGCTCTGACTTTAATATCTTAGCAATATGACACAGAGGAAATAAACCTATATATTAGATATAATATTATGGACTCTCAGTGAGTGGAAACTTGAAGACTACTATGTCAGCCATTGGACATTGGGAGGGTGGCTTCATCCTTGAATCAGTGAAATTGACAACATTTCAGAATTATGCAAACCACTTGGGCAGAACCCTTGGAATAGGCACTCACAGAGACCCTGGGTTGACATGAGGTGGCGGTTCCTTATCCCTGGGTTCTGGAACGTTTGGAAGGTCATGTGTGTCTTCCCCCTTTGTTTCTTCCCTTCCTCCAGAAAGGAAGGCAAATATTTTTCCTCCAGAAAAATAGCAAATCTAAAAACAATAAGTTCATGTAATTTTCCCTATACCTTGATCCTTCCCACCCTGATCAACCATGTAATCATTATAAACAATAAAATTTAAAAAAAAACAAGTTATAGATTGGAAATAATATTATGGAACGCCTCAGTTAATCAACTGCATCAAACACGAGATTAAGTGTCAAGAAACCCGAGCTGAAACTCCCTTGAAATGTGATGCTTATTCTTTGTTTTATTTGTTTTTCCTTTTCCTCTCTTTTCGTCAACAACATGAGCCTTCCTTTGGCAATGTCTTTAACTACACTGTGGTTATTTCCTTAGCTACACCCCTTAGTGAGTCTTACAGTAAAAACATTGCAGCTTCATTCTCTAGTTTCACCAGGAGAAATTCTTAATTTCATTCCTCGAGGATATTTACATTCTTAAGTTGGACCTTATCATCCAGTCACTATTAATTGGAACAAATGAAAAGCAATATGCATTACACACTAAATATTTATCTTTCAGGAGACATTAACCATCTTAATTGTAACTTCATTTCCATTTCTATTGCCTTCAAGATTTTGTTTTGCAATCTCTACAGCACTCCACTGTGAGTTAAAAGAGAAGAGATTACAGGTTTTAGCAATAAATGACTTCACTGTTGCTTCATATTATACTTCTGATTCAAGCCTTTGAAACTAATGACTTCTATGTTGTTCAAAAACATGACTGTCTCATCTTCCAAATGGATAGTATGTTACCTCTTAAGAACTTCATCCACAATTTTTGCTACCTTCTAGAATAATAATTGAACAAAAGAGAACCAGAGATGCAAAGGACATTACACAAGTGGATAGATGACAATGCTGAAACTTGAATTCAAGGGAAAATCTAAAACCTGTTTCATTGGTAACCTGATCTTGGGCATGTCGTTATGTCTTTTAAATGTCTCAGCCAGACAAAGGAATGCAGTGCTGGTCATCTGTTTCTACTATCCCGAGCTGGTATATACTAGATATGTGCCATCGATAGATTAGCAAACCAAATGCAGAAACACTTTCTCCCTAATTGAGTGACAAATGCCAACGTTATTTCAGTGAAAATGGCTGATTAGAAATTGATTTCAAAGAGTCTGGAAAGCAGATCTATGATTCTATGGTTATACATTAAGAAATGATGGGGATAGGTGGGTGGTGGAGAATAGCCAGGATATACTTGTCTGAAATAAGTGCTTTGAGCTCACACCTTCAAGGTAAGGTGAAGTTACCTGGTTAGAGGTAGAAGTGGGCTCTGCTGGGAAATGCTCACAGAGGAAACAGCTTTTCAGGTCCCGAGTGATTCCACGGGAAGCAGTGGCTGGGAGCAGCTAGAGTCCCCAACCATCCAGTCCTAACCCATGCTCTTGCTCTGTGGTTTTAGAGAGGCAAGTGAAAAGTGCACTATATACGTGAGGGTTTGTGGGAGTATTGCTGAAATCTCCTCCAAACTCTTGTTAAAGCTTTAGTGTGAGGTCTTTTCACAGCTTAAAATTGAGGTTGATGGTGGCTTCTGTGTGAAAACAAGCAGAGCTGCAGACAATTACAGACAATATGAACTTCACTCTGGAGTGAAATGTGCTTCGGGCAATGCCTCCCCAGACCCTGCTGCTGAAGAAACCACCCTCAGACTGATGGGGCACCCAGCAGTGGCTAAGCCTTAGTCCCAGGGATTTTCAAAGTGTGTTTCTTGGCTAAAGTGGCGAGATCCAAAGAAAATGAGGTTGTCTTCGGAGAGGGGACGGGTGGCACGAGGAAGAGGAGAACTGTGGCTCCCGGAAGAGGAAGAGGTAAGAAGGGAGTCCTACAGACCACTGAGTCAAGTGGTCCTGAAGCAAATCAAAATGAATTCCCTCATCACAGGGGAACCCTGTCTGTCCTTCTTCATGCTGATGTTGTAGAGATACCACACTATCTCACTAAAGCAATTGGCAGGCATGGGGCCCATTTCCTGCCCTGTCTAAACTATATGTATTTTTTATGCTTAAATGACATACTTTCAATTTATATTGCAGTTAAAATCTTAATGCTCCACAAAACAGAGTTCAACAGATGCCAAGACCATAGTTCAGCAGGAATATAGGTAAGAGACACAAGCGATAATCACATGAAGAGCTGTCTGTGTCACTCACATACAGTCCATTTTGAAGATGTCACAGATCATTAAAATTATAGTAGTAGTATATCATTCTTAACAATCTGTTCACCAAAACTATTTTCTTTCACTCAAGATTCCAATCAATTGCCTTCTGTATACAGTTTCCAAGAAGACACGGGAAAGCTAGCAAGCTTTCAATTTCACTATTTTGGTGGTTTAGAGATCCCTGTCATGTTCTGCTTCAAATGATGAATGAAACTAACGTATAAGGATTGTTATCATCTGGCTGATGTGATCCCTGACCAAAGAGCAGCAGCATGAGGCCTGGTGGCATGCATCGGGGAAGGTGACGGCACTGACCTTCCTTTGTCAACAGATGAGTCATTTATCCAACACACAGCCTCAAGATCCAGTGCAGTACGATGTTTCTCTCGAAAATTCCATCTGACCAAGAAAATTAATTCCTTGTGAGCAAGGGTACCCTTTTGCGATGGGAGTAACACTTCCTAACTGAAGTTGATATTTTGTGTTCTCCATTGGACAAAACCTGGTTTCTGAGAAAGAGAACGGAAGAAATGATATTTGAATAGGCAGGGATGAAGGTCACCAAGCGGAGTTCTAGAACTCTGTTCCTGATGCACTCTGCGCCCTCGGTCTAACTCCGCCAAGGCGGGATTTCCTTGCTAGAGAAACATGTTTTCAACAAATAGGACAACTTGCAGATAACAATGAAGAAACGTTTCTGTCGTGTTTGGGAGTTCCTGAAGAGTCTTTCTTTATTTGTAATCACAGTCTCTTCACAACCCACCTTTCAAATAAAGTGCACAAAAAGGACAGGATTTCTCCCAAGCTCCCAAGTCCTGCCTCACTCAGGGTCCTGCAGCATGGTCCTAGAATGAAAAGCAGCCTATGGGTGTAGAGGGCTCTTACTGTGGAAGAATAAATGATAAAGCAGTTCAGGGCACAGTGCTGACACCCATCCCTGATGCCTTTCACTGCTGCTTCTCCTTGTTCACACACACCTCCACCATCTCAGTCCATTCTCCCTTCTATCGCCATACCTGAGCCCACGAATCAATTAGTTTCCACCTTTGCATCTCTTTCCTTATTTCTGCTACTTCTAAGCCTTCTTATTGGAGCATCTTACGGTCATAGTAAGCCACATACTATCTGTTACTACTTAAAATACTGAGGGTGAGTCTCCTTTGAGCAACTCATAGGCTTTAAATAGAGCATTTAACATGACAATCCTTAAGATCATAAGTTATGCACACAATTCTAAAGCTTTCATATAATGTGGTCTCTTAAAAAGCATAACAGTGGCCGAGGGTCAGGAGTTACAGAATTGTACTTATGCAGCTAGTGCATTTGTATTTAGGCTATTTATCTGATGAAGCAATGGTCATAAACTCATTCTCTCATTCATTCACATTTTACTGTTCACAAACAACGTGTCAAGGGATGTTCTGGGGGTTTTCAGATCAAAACCACAGGCCCTGATTTAGGACAGAACAGACATGTTGATTTCATAACATATATGTCATGCCCTATCCCTTAATCTTATGTTTCCAGCAGACTTGATGAATCATTTACTGCCCTTTTGCCTTTATTAAAGAACTCCTCCTAGTGTGGTCAAGGGCCAGAGTTACAAGCTTTTGACACTTTGTCTAGTGTTACTGCAGAAATTTCATAGATAAGTGACTACATCTACAAGGTACTGGATATCCATTGGATATCCTCGTTTTTATGCAATGAAGATGCAGTTCAAAGGAATGCCCTTTGTTACGGATCTGACAGTCTTCCTGGCGCAAGTGCAGATTCTAAAAGTAGTAAAGATATCAAATTGAGGATTCTGTAAATTGCTGTAGGATGGAGCCACAAAATTGTGAAAGACAAGTTTTTCACTTCTCATGGAAGAACGTAATCTTTTTTCTCTGAAATCAGCTCAGTGAGAACCCCTGGAGTTCATACTGAGCCATCTTCTCAGTTGGCCCCAATAGTGTGGAGATAGTGAAAAAGTGGTCTTAGATTATCTGGAGATACAGATAAGAAAATATATGCCAATAACAATCTAATGATAATGGAAGAATACACAAAGCTCTAAAGGGAAAATCCAAGAAAAATGGCCAGTTTTCTTGGAAGCATCAAGATTTTTGCTTAAAAAAAGAGGAATATTTGAATTTTTTCTTGAATAGTGTTGGTGCCAAAAAAAAAAAAAGAATATTACAGCAAGCTTTTTCAGGAAAAGAACAGAACAGTCATATGCTCTGAGGTTTGAAATACAGGATGCAAAAGAAGCTGTTACCCAGAATTGCAAACAAACTTTATGATAAATGATACTACAAATGAAAGGACAAATAATATTGCTGATTTGTTAACAACACTTCCAAGTTGCATGGATTTGAGGCTGACTAAATAATCTGCAATTTCCAAAACTATTGATTCCTGCCACTAAATAAGACAGCTTGCTGACATGGGAAATCTTCCAAGGCATTTAAGATGGCTAGATGTGGAAAAGGGAGGAAGGAAGGAAGGAAGGAAGGAAGGAAGGAAGGAAGGAGAAAAGGAAGGAAGGGAGGAAGGAAGAAGAGATGGAAGGAGGGGAAGAAGGAAGGAGAGATGGAAGGAGAGGAAGGAAGGAAGGGAGGAAGGAAGAAGAGATGGAAGGAAGAGAGAGTGGAAGAAAAAGAGGAAACGAAGCAGAAGTCAAGGAGATGTAGAAAATTACAGCTCAAAGCGCAAAAAAAAAAAAAAAAAAAGAGAGAGAGAGAAGAAAGGAGCAAGAGAAATAAGAAATCATTTAGGTCCACTGCCAAGAAGAGTTAGGAAAGCTGATTTCTTAAGATAAACTGAAGGGGAACAAAATATGCTCCATATGTTGAAACTGTATACTTGGTTTGAGATAAACAAAAACATGTTTGGTGAATAGCTGCCATAATTAAAAATAAATTAAAATAAAGAAAGGACCATCTGGGGACAGATACATATTTAAACACAGGCACACACACACACTGGTCCTTTCCTTTTCTTTCCTGTCCTTTCCTTTTTGTATTTTTATTTTAACAAATAAACCTGCTTGTTGCAAAAATATATTGCAACAGGCTTTGCCCACAGCATTCTGCTCTCTAGTTCCATGCTGTGGTTCTACAGTTACTCAGCATTGCTCAAAAAATACAAATGTTTCTAAATACTGTCCTCTGCTCCACCTTTTTGTTGTTGATGATGTTGTTTTTTCTCTGTTGTGAATATGTCTCTCTTTCCCACTGGAGATGCCTTTTTGCCTATTCACCCCTCTGTAACCAATTCAAATGTCACCTGCTCCCAGTGGGGATCCCCGATTTCTTGTGTTGCTAATTATGACAGCTTCCTCTGTGAACCTTGTACACATACATCAATTTTCTAGGAATGCCTGAACAAATTGCAACAGATCTGGTGGTTGTAGATCACAGACGTATCTTGTTTCACAGTTCTGAAGGTGAGATAAGTGAAATCTGGGTGTTCTGAGGCTTAAATACTTTGAAGAGCTTTGACCAACAATCTGCTCCATGCTTGTCTCCAAGCTGCTGGAGAAGGCCAGCAAACCTTGACACTCTAAGGACTTTAAATGTATCACTCTAGTCTCTACCTCTATTTCCATGTGGCTTTCTCCCCAGTATCTCTGTCTTCACTTAGTTATCTTGTCATAAACAATTGATTTTGTTGAATTATGGCAACAACCCATTCCAGTGTAACTAACAATTCACATCTCTAGTAACCCTGTTTCCAAATAAGTTTGCCTTTTGACTTACTTGTGGTTAGGGTTTCAACATATTTTTTGGAGAGATACAGTTCAATCCATAGTAACATGTCTAATACAGCTCTTCTTTCATTGAAAGAGTCAGATATATGTAGGTCTCTGTCATCTGTCAACAAACGTTGATGACAAATGTAGTGGAAGGAGAATAGGAGTGTAGTCTTGAACTTTGTGTCTCTAAGGCTGGGAAGAGTTAACAGTCTAAGTGTGTAGTTAACATTTTCTAGTTTTAATGAAAGAAGAAGAAAGCAATTTATGGACAGATTAAAAGCAAAAGAAAAATGTTAGGATGTAGTTGAAACACATTTACTCATAAAATAATTCCCAGCCTATTTCTTCCTTTGCTTTTGGCAAGAGGGAAAATGAAAATCTTAATCTAGAATAAACTAATGGTTGAGCATCTGAAAATCAAAGATATGTTTGAAAGTTCAGTCTAGGTGGTTATACAATATTGATTTGAGTTCTAGATATCTCCATTTATTCTTAAATGATGCTAATTAGACCAGAAAGAGTAGTTTTATAACAACTAATCAAAAGAACTAAAAATATTCTAATGAAATATCTTGTAAAAATACCAATTTAGGGCTCTGTGTAATGGTTCAGTGACTAAATTCTTACCTTGCATGTGCTGGGATCCCACTTGGTTGCTGGTTCATGTCCTGGCTATTCCACTTCCCAACAAGCTCCCTGCTTATGGACAGGGTAAGCAGAAGAGGATGACCCAAAGCCTTGGGGCCCTGTACCCACGTGGAAAACTTAAAAGAAGCTCCTGGCTCTTGGGTTTTGATAGGCTCTACTCTGGCTTTTGCAGTCACTTAGGGTGTGAACCAGTGGATCGAAGATCTTTCTCTCTGTATTTCCTTCTCCATAAAAACAAATCTTATTTAAGTACCAATTTATGTAACAAGTGTGTAATGTAGTTGCCAGAGATAAGCTGAAAAAGTGAGAAATCTTTCCAGAAAGTGATTTCCTTCCCAAGGAATTAGCAGAGAACTGGGTCAGAAGTGGAACAACTGAGTCACAAACTCATGCCCATATGGGATGCCAATAGTAGAGGCAACAGCTTTATCCATTACACCATGGCAGTGATCCCTCCTCTCAAGGAAGTTTTCAAACATTTGGGTAGATGGAAATCTACATTTGGTGTAGAGTCATATACATAAAAAAAAATAGAAGAGATGGAAAAGCTTTAGGAAAGAATGCTGTAGTGTGAGATTGTAAGGGGAAAAGAGGATGGATGAAACTTGGCATAGTCATAAAACAGTATTTCACTATGACCTCCTTCCTATTCACCTGGTCATGTTAGTGTTTCCAAGTTGTGTGCTGTGTTTTACTTTTGAGATGATTGTGTTGTTTTCAACTGAATCAGAACTGCATGATCACAAAGATGGCTAGTCTGACAGAGGGAAGACTATTTGAAATTTGAAATTTGAACTAGTGGATCACAAGGAGAGTGGCTTTCCTGCTCAAGTCGGTAATAACAGAGAACATCTTTATCATGATTTCCTTTTTTCTGTTTTGCTCCAGGGACCAGGAATTGTTTGTGCTTCCCAGAGCATGTTTCTTAGCAGTCTGTCTTTTGGTACATGTCCATTGCAGCTTTCAACCTCTGTATTTTTTTCAAATGGAACTTCAGTTTAACATTCTCCAGGATACTTTCTCCAAGTGCAATTAAACTTAATCTCCTTCAAGAGCTTATAGACATTCTTTGTCACGTGGATTAATTTGTATAATTGAACATTTAAACATTGCACTTCAATTTAATTTTCAGTGACTTTCAAATAAGGTATTCTTTGGGGGACAGCGTTATTTGTGTTTTTACTCCCCAGGACTCATCATGATGGACACTGGCTAATTTTTGCTGAATGGATGAGTTAATGTAAGAGTCAGTCTACTCCAATCTTCTCAGGTATTCTTACAAAAGTGTTAAGATGAGAGTAATGTCACTTGAATGCAGTTAAATAAACGCTTTGTGACAAAGGACCACAAACATGCATGTTTCACCAGTTTTTATGGGAAATTATTATAAAAACTGTATGTTTTATTTTAATGGTATGCCATTCTTTCATACCACAATTAAGCATTTGAGATCACAATGCATGCAATGTTTGCTTGTATTTACTGTAATTCTCAGTGTAACTCCAGATGTTTGGACGACTTAGCATCTACTTCATGTTTGGTTAATTAAGGAAATAAGTGATGTAATATTTAAGTAAGGTGAGCTAAGATTCTGATATTTCATTAGCAAGATCTTAGTGATTTTCAGTGTTAAGGGTGTAATGGAGCAGATGCTGTGAGGCAGCATGTCATCAAAGTCTGGACATTTCTTGGCAAAAGGTTTGAAGACACAAAGCGAGGCACAGGATTGAAGAAGCGAGTCAGGAAACTTCACCAATGTGTAGAATCACATAGATCCCAGAGACTTTTGTCAAAGAAATCGTGTATCAAGAAGCCGGAACTCAGAGAAAACAAGGAGTGTAATTTTACCACTTGACATACATAGAATGTTTTTGAGAGAGTAACTGCTGATGTCATCACTGTTTGAAACCTGGCGTCTCAGGAGCAAATGAAACAATCTGCTTTTGGTGACCATGACCTGGATTCGTGGCATTGCATTTCCTCAGGCATAGCCCATGCACAGGCTAATCACTGCCCTCTGCTTTGCTCACAGCAGCAGATTAGGTTGTTATCTGTAATGCCAGGTCCCATATGGACACCAATCCTTGCTGTTCCACTTCTGGCCCAGCTTTCTAACCTGTCTGGGAAGTCAGTGCATGATGGCTCAAGTGCCTGGGGCCCTGGGCTGATGTGGGAGACCAGAATGAAACTCCTGGCTTCAGCCTGGCCCAGATTTGAATATTTCAGTGGGCAAAATGTCTCTGTCTCTTCTCTCTCTCTGTTATGCAGACATTCAGATAAACAAATAAAATCTTTTGTAAAAATACTTATTGATGTATTTGTCTGAAAGGCAGGATTGCAGAGAGGAAGGGGTTCACTGGCTCATTCCTCAAATGGCTGCAAAAGCCAAAGCTGTCAAAAAATGATGTGTTCCTTGTACTCTGACATTCTTCACTTTATTTTTATTTTCATCCACAAGTGTCAATATGGCATTCTATCTGATCATGTGTTCACTCAGGGGTTAAAATCTTAGTAGCCTCCCGTGTGTCCATCTTGAAGAAACTTCACAGCTGCTCTCAACTGAGTTTCTATTCATTCTTCAGATAAGCCAAATAGTACCCAGAACTTTCAAATTGCAGGACAGTATGCTAGCAAAAGGATAATTATTCCTCAACACAAAAGTTTGATTTCTAATTCATGGTTGATTATATGGCAGTATTTTAAACAGCATTTTAGAAACATGGCCACTGTTCATTTTTTTCTTCTACATATTTAATGAACACCCGTTATTTGCAAGTATTATACCTATTATTGATGTTATAATGATAACTAAAACGTATATCTTTCTTATAGAGCTGACAATAATACAGGAAATAGAAATGCTTATTAACTCGAAAGGTTCATGAATGAAAAACTTGTGACTGAATTCCTACTATATACTGGACATTACTCTAAGCCTTATGAAATGGGAGAAATGATCCAAGAAGCCCTCTAACTTAGCAGAATGCTGGAAAAAGCTCATTGTCCCGATTAGCAAAAGCCATGCAGCTGGCATTAGGATGGAGGAAAAACGGAAGGCACCTTGGGATATTGGCTTGATATTTATGAAAACATTCATATGGACTCTGATTATTCATCTCTCCCTCCTAACAACTCTTGCTGATTTTACAATTTCCATGAAGATGCTTTTTCCACAATGTCTCTGATTTGAAACCTACACTGTGCAGCTTTTTCATCATGGCTTATTTTACTTGGCAATCTTTATTCAAATTGCCTCCCGCCCCCATATCTTCTCACAACTTAATAGCTCATTTCTCATGATTACCTCTGAATGGTATTCCATGGTCTTAACATACCACCATTTTAAAAATACTTTCATCCATTGGAGCATAACTGCATTACCTCTACATTTTAGCAATCATGAATAAACTTGCATAAGTGGTGTTATACCAGTATTTATGTGTATACATTTTTTGTGCACCTTGGATAAATACTAAAGAGCATAGTTACTGCATCTTGTGTTCAGGTTATATTTAGTTTAAAGATTTATTTTTTTATTATTTTTTTTTATTGGAAAGGCGGATATATACAGAGAGGAGAGACAGAGAGGAAGATCTTCCGTCCGATGATTCACTCCCCAAGTGAGCTGCAACAGCCGATACTATGCCGATCCGAAGCCAGGAGCCTCTTCCGGGTCTCCCACGCGGGTGCAGGGTCCCAAAGCTTTGGGCCATCCTCGACTGCTTTCCCAGGCCACAGGCAGGGAGCTGGAAGGGAAGCGGGGCTGCCGGGATTAGAACCGGCGCCCATATGGGATCCCGGGCGTGCAAGGTGAGGACCTTAACCACTTGCGCCACCGCGCCGGGCCCAAGTTATATTTAGTTTAATAAGCAGCTGCAACATTTGTTTTTCAAAGTTGTCATATCACTTTTCATTCAAACTAGCAATGAATGAGGGTCCCAGTTGCTTCACCTCATGGCCAGGTATTTGTATCATCAGTGTGTTGTTTTCTGATCGTTTCAATAAGCTTGCATTGCCATACTCTTGCTGTTTAAATTTTAATTCACTAGTAGCAAATGATGCTGAATATTTTTTCATATGCTAATTTATCACATGTGTTTCCTCTATGATACATGGCTGCTGAATTTATTGCCATTTTAATTGAAGTTTTCATTTTTATTGTTGAGTTCCTTGCCTGTCTTAAATACAAATATCACATTTGTTTCTATATATAGTCCCTATGTCATCTCCTCTCTGAAACTTAAAAATATGTACTTTTTTCTGTATGCAGAGAAAATATTTATATAGAAATTTTAACTTACATTAATAAATTGAAAGTGAGAATTGATACCAAAAGTCCTTCTTAGTACCTGGCATGGTACTGGTTTATGGATGATAAAATCTTGGCCTTAAAAAATAATAATTAAATGTGTTTCCTTAAAGCAGGCCAGGAACAGAGATGAGTTAGATCTTAGAACAACAAAAAAAAAATGAATGTTCTTTCAAATGCAAGTATGTTTAACTAACTCTAGAAAATTGATCTGGATAATTATTGATTCTTGGTGCCCATACAGACAGTGATAGCAATAATTAGATATTTCTGGCACCCACAAGTTAAAATGATTACCACAGTGGTGGTGATAGAAAATTTTCAGTTGAAAATTCTTTTTGTTTTCCAGGTATACTATATTTCAGTTATTTTTTAGAGAGCCACACCAAGAATTTTTCTCTGTATTAATCTTCAACCATGCTTGCTCCTATGCAAGAAGAATCATAGTGATTCAGAAAAAATTATAATTTAACTAATGTTACTATATCCTAGCCTTTGGCATAATAATTTGCATACAGCAGAAATTAATACCTTATATCTAGACTAGGGATGTAGTTCACATATTATGTCAGAGAGAGAGGGAAAGAGAGAGAGAGAGACTTGTACCCTGAGACAAACTGAATCAAATCAAAACAAAATAAACACACAGAAAATATCACTGTGTCAATCATCAATCCTTGAATAAACACAACCTTGACCCTGTTTCCTTTAAGCTTCTGCCTCTCTGATCGAAAAACTGCCTCTGCCAGTAAGATGCTGTGTGAAAAAGAGCTGCTGTTTCATCCACAAGAAGAAAATTTAAAACCCTTCATAATCTTCATAATCCTTGTAATTTTTCTCATTTAAATTTGCTTTGTATCAAAAACCTGAAGAGGGCCGCAACTTACCTACTCACCTGATAGGCGACTTGTGAAAACTTTCTCTGTAACTGCCAGTAGGTGTGAATTCGTGAACAAAAACGAAGTGACCAAAAAGTGAAATGCTTTTGGGGAATAAAGATGAAGGGTGGTGGAGATTCAAAGATAGTTTGATGACATATTCCAGACGAAGTAACTCCGAGAAAGACATGAGCAACTTGAGAGGGTGAGACAAGCAGAAATCTGTGTAGAATTCTGGGAAATGATGCTTCACAACGCCGGCATGGCATGTAAGGAGATAAGCTGTGTTTAGGAAGCAGGAGGGAGGTGAGCATGCAGGCCACAGTGCATGCAGCGGCGAACAGCTCCAGATGTGACCAGAGAAGCAGGCCAGTGCTGATAACGCTGAGCTTTATCAGATGTGTCAAGATTTTAGACTTTAACCACTTTGGGAAATTACTGATGTGCAACAAATATTTGTGATCTGTGGAAGTAAAACTTCCTTGAGAAAAAAAAAAAAACTTAATGCCGATAAATAGTTTAAGCAATGCAGGATTTCTTAGCCTTTATGTGATTGACATACAATCTTCGACCTAGATAATTTCTGTAGGAGGGACTGTCGAATGTTGTGCTTGACTCTTGACCTCGTCCCTGGCTGCACAGCCCCTCTACTTGTGGCAACCAAAACTGTCTCAAACATGCCAGAAGGACAGTTAAGAATCTGGTTTTAATGCAGTTGATTTTCAGTCAGTAATTGTGTTTATTGAGATTGACTTGCTCACTTAAGGTCAACAATGAAAATTCTGGCTGTAGCAATAACATAGTTCATGGCGGAGTTGCAAAATGGTCCTCTGGCTGCAGCACCACATCCCGTGTGGCCACTGGCTCAGGTCCCAGCTGCTCCACTTCCAATTTTCTCCCTGCCTATGGCCTGGAAAAGCAAAGGAGGATGACTCGAGACCATAGGTCCCTGCACCTACATGGGTCACCCAGGGCAGGATCCTGGATCCCAGCATTCGGCCAGCTTAGCTGTGGCTGTTGTAGCCGTTTGGAGAATGAGAGAATGGATGGAAGATTTCTCTCTGTCTTTCCCTCTCTCTGTTTTAGTATCTGCAATTTTCTGTTAGAATTCTGTTATTCTATTTGCTTCTAATTTACTTTTTTAAATTACTGTTATAGCTATCACACCTTTGGATTGGTCTAATAGGAGAGCTTCAAATCAAAATGATTTGGGAGTTGGCAATGTATAATTTCTGGAACTTTTTTCTTTCCTGTATCCTTTGGGGATTTGAAGCACTTGTTACTTTCTGTTAGCTGCATGGTGTTGAGCCCTGATGGGAACATTACCAAGCACAGAGGGATGCGGTCGGGGATCACAACGTAGGTAACACCATAACAGTTAGAGACTTCTGAGCTTCCACTATGGGCGGCACACCTCAAATGTACCTCTACACTGAGAAAGCTAGTGGCTGAACACTCCCACAGCTCTGACTCTTGACTTATCTACAAAGTAAGTCAGAAAAGCTAGAACAAAAGTTTTTGTTTAATAATCAAAGAATCATATGTTGACAAGAGTGCCAATTTATGCCACTTTGTGCCCAAATTTATTATCTTCCTTATTCTGTTTCCTCACTTCTAAAATGATTATAATAATTGAATTTAACATGAGTAGTTAATATGTGGTTTTAAAATGTCAGATTTGTTAAGTGTTTAGAAAAATTAAGTGTTTTATAAGCACTTAATTTATATTGATGTTTACTATTCGTGATTTTTAATTCATTAAAAATCCCTTATTCATGATTTTTAATTGATTAACACAGTGCATGTCATATGGTAGCTGCTCAGAAACAATATAATCATTCTGTCAAGGGATGTATTATTGAATAGCTTCTTCCTTCCAGAATTGATGCTAGATGTTAAGAATGTATATATTAGTTAACAGTTTCTTCACTCTAGGAAACCTTATCTAGGGAGGAGATTAAATATTTAAATTGTTACCATCATATAGTGCAAAGATAGTATATAGTGAAATATAAAATTATGATATATCAACAGTTTAAGTAAAAAATTAGTTTCAGACTGATTTGATCTGGAGTTGAGATGCCATATCCCATGTTCATGTCATTGCTTTTCCAGTTTCCCATCCAGCTCCGTGCTTATGGCCTGGGAAAGCAGCAAAAGATGGCTCAAGTTCTTATGCTCCTGTGCCCAGGTGTGAGACCTGGAAGGAGCTCCTGGCTCAGAGCTTCAGACTGCCCCTCTGACTATTCCAGCCATTTGGGCGGTGAACCACAGATGAAAGATCTCTCTCTCTCTCTCTCTCTCTCTCTCTGTTACACACACACACACACACACACACACACACACACACACACACACCCCTACATTTCAAATAGCTGAAAGCCTAAAATGAAGTTAAAGAGCTTAAACATGACTAAACTATGTAGGATTTTTTACAAGGATTTTGAATACTACCCTAAGAGAAGGAGTCATCAGTAATATTGGGCAGATAAATGACAAAATATAACATGTTTGCAAGAACTTTATTATTTTATTGTACTGGAGATGCACCCAGGTGGGAGAGTCTTGTGATTTTAGTCAAAGCAGTAACACAAGAATAACAAGAATTGGTTGGACTCTGGTTATATGCTAACGGCAGTGCTGTCAATATACACCGATGGATTAGATATGAATTTCACACCAACACACCAAAAAATTGAACTAATATTGGAATGAACAACTAGTGGCATTAAGTTTCCAAACAGAAAAAAAGACAGTGATGGTTGGTACTGGAGGATCAGAGATCATTGATGACATGCTGATTTTGAGATTTCTGTTCCATATTACTTTGTTTATGTTGAGTTGATAGCTTGATATATGAATCTGTATTTTGAGGAATAGGTCGAGCCTTTAGATACTAAGTTGTCAAGAGAAAAGTAGTAGCGAAAGTCAGGCTACAGATTGTAGAAAAGCAGGCGATATAAGTAGAGAAGATACTCAAAAGTTGACTCATAGAAAAATCCAGCAACTAACTATACTGTGGGCGGGAAATCTTTTCTGTCAAGGGTCATTTGGGTATTTATTTCACCATTTGTCAATCAAACTAAATTATCCCTTTAAAATTAGGCTTATATGGATTTACTGAATTTCAAGTATTTCTGGTAGGTGCTTTGGCAGGGTCAGAGTAAATAATTTTGAGGTTCTTATTGACTTGTGGGCTGGATGTTCTTAGTCCCTGAAACATGGAAGAAGCAGGAAAAGATGCTATGCTAAGGTGAATTACACTGATTGCAAATTAAGCCAAGCCAATAAAAATGTTTCTCTATAGCCAATTGATGTAAGCATATTTCTAGTTACAATTACTTGTTTTCCTATAAACTGTAAGCTTGGGCTGGTTTTGTGGCATGGCAGATAAAGTCACGTCCTGTGACACCTGTATCCCATATTGTGAATGGTTCATATCCTGGCTATTCTACTTCAGAGCCCATACCCTGAAAATGGCCTGGGAAATGGATCAGGAGAGAATCAAGATCTTGGAATAGGGTAAGGACACGTTTAAACAGACAAAGATGTATTAGACAGTGTGAAGCAGAAAGGGCATATTCCAAGAAATAGGAGAAGACAGAACAATACCAGAGGGATTCCCAGAGACTGAAAGACACAGGAAAGCAACAAGCAAAACTGTGTGGTATTGCAGTGACTGATAGGCCAGCAGCATTCAGTGAGTGGTGATCTGAATTGCACCAGCAGCAGGAACTATGCCAGCAACAAGATGGAAATGGATGTTCACCAGGAGCTCAGGAGGTGAACTCAGACAAAGAACTGCCCATCTTGGTGGTCTAATTGGTTTGACCAGGATCAGAGTCAGAGTGGCAGGTCTCAGTGCAGGAACAGGGTGGATTTCACAGAACAGTCAGCCCCCCAAAGCCATTTCGGGCACCATTTTGTTTAAGGAGGCAAGGTCTATGTACAGTACTGCACATGCACTGAGCTGGAAGTGAATTCATTTCTGGCTCAGTGAACTACAACAACGTGGCATCATACAGGTTCCACACAAGATAGGTCTGGGTAACCCTCAGACTTATGGCCAGCAGATGAAGAATTCTAGTAGTAGCACATTGGCACCATTTTGTACAGTGTGGCAAAGGCTTTAAGATTACAGGGACAACAGTAAGCTGTGCATGTACTGAGCTTGGCAAGAACTCAGTGAGCTAATTGCATTGCATTGGTTCCACAGGAAAATAAAACCAACTATAGCATCATATGGGTCAAAATAGGGTCATGTTGCCCCTAAGACCTAATGGCCAACAGTTTCCAGCAAAATCACCACCAACAACAACCTAGCTATATAGGACACCTGGTGTTTCCCTAATCCTGCTCCAGCCAGAGGTGGGAGAAAGGTTGTACAGACAATGGTGCAACCTCAGCACTTGTCACAGGAGGGAGAGAGTGGTGAATCAGTAGCTAGGCTACAGTGACCATGGTGGAAATCTAATATAAGAACCCAGACCTGGAACTCACTGGAGGGAGTGGCACAAGTGAATGCAAACAAAGAGCCATGTACTAACTGCAACAAGTAAAATGAAACAGTAGACCCGTGGGTGACACAGCTTAGAAACCTGCCGAAAGGAGAAGAATCTGCTAAGTAGAAATGGATCAGAAGATAGCCTAAGAGCCTGGAACCCTGCTACTTATGCGGTGCACACAGATGAAGCTGCTGGCTCCTGGCTTCAGCCTAGCTCAGCACTCATGACTGTGGCCATAAGGAGTGTAAGACGATTTATAGGATATCTCTCTGTCTTTCCCTTTCATCCTGTGACTCTGACTTTTACATTAATTAATCTTTTAAAAAGTGAAAAAAAGAAAATTGACTGCTATACTTTGCACAGTGCTCTACAAAATTTTAACACAGGATGGCTGATGAAAAGGTATAACATTTATTAATTTAGTGTTATAAAACATTTTCTGCTAGACGCTAACAATATTTAACATGTTCTTTAAACAGTTAACTCCTGTGTGCAAGGACTGAAAATTTGTGCTCATGGGATTCCTAACCATTATTCTAAAATGTCCACACCTTCTCTATAGGCAAGATTTCAAGTGAAATTTAAGCATAAACAATATTATGTTATTGCTGTGGAGAGTAAAATACTGGCAAAACCTCAAAAACTTGGCTCTAAAAAAATTAGACTTTCATTTATATATAATCCTTATGACCAAACTGGAGCATGCTACTGATGAGGTCAGGGACTAAAATGTGACATTTTGGAAGTATCTCTCTTCTATTAAAAAAAATACTTATTTTACTATTTTACTTATTTTAAAGGCAAAATTATTGAGTCACACATGCACACACTCACATGAACTCACCCACAGAATCTTCCATCAACTTACTAAATGGTTATGACAGCCGGAAGTCAAGAATTTCATCTTAGTTTCCATTGTGTGTGGAAAATAACCCATCAATTGGACTGTGTGCTGGTGCTTTTTCCTAGCACATTAATAGAGGAAGGATTTAGTGGAAAACGGAGCAGCCAGGATTTTAAGCTATACCCATATGGGATGCTAGTGTCACAGGCAATGACTTAGCCTGCTGCATCACAATGATGCCCCCCTCAATTGAGGATTAGCTTCAAACTCAGAGGGAGAATGGGCAGAGAGATGAAAGTGATATTAGTCCAACCATCTAGATAACGATTCCCACATGTCTGTATCCCAGCCCGGCAGGTGATTTTAGTGCATACTAGGTTACAGTAGCCAGATGCTCCTTTGTATATGATTCAGAGAGTGAGAAAACAAATAGAGGTACAAAACTAAATATGGCCTCTGCTTCTGCTTCTATTGTGCTTGCACACAAATGGAGAAAACTCCTAAAATTTAGCCTACACAGGGAAAGTGAGTTTGGCTAAGCTGGAGAGGGACAACATCAACTACATGCTTGAGAGAGAAAAATGTATCATCCTGCTGGCAGGTTGATGAAACAGTGAAGGCAGATCAGAAAGAAAAACATTTGGATTGGTTTGGGGCAGATAAGTGAAAGAGCCTTCCTGCCTGGGGCCAGGGTTATGGTATTAAGAAAAACTCAAGTTTTTCTTTCCCTCCTTTCCACTCACTGGGATGGTGCTGTGAGAATGCTGCCAGTGGCAGATCGCCTCTCACTGCCCTCGTGGTTGATGCAACATTCTTTGCTCCTGAGTGCACGCTAGCTCCTCCCTAAGCCACCCAAGATCCAGTCTGGACAGGAGAGAACAGAAATCAAGTGACTCACTTTCTTTTCCTGTGGCACTGAAGTCTATTGAAAAGCAGGTGTTCCTCATACTGAAAAAAAAATCCCAATAAAGAAATATATAACACATGGGAATTATTTCTTTTCTATGATGACATATAGCAGGTTTTCATTTAAAAACCCAGTAGAAAAATAGCCAATTTATTGGTTACCCATAGTAAGTTGAGGGAAATTTTCAATGCTTCTCCTGTATGTCAAAAATGAGAGTTAAAAAAAATTAAGATTGGATTATATCTATATATAGAATGATTAATAATATGCAACTTAATAATAATAAATTGTGTTTTCTGGAATACAGCTTTTCTTAGCATTATTTTTTCTGAAGAATTAAAAAAAAAACTTATTTATGAAGGAGAAACCTGGAAAAATAATCGACAGAGCTTCTTGTGACGCCATTCGGCTTATAACATTCATTCCAAATGGCATTGCTAAGTTTTTGCGTTCTTTTTCCTGTATTCATGGCTGAGATCTCCACAGGGTAAATTTATTAATGTAAGACTTCAAACTTTTATTTCTATGTTTCTGAAAAGGAATCTATCCTGACATAGATGACAAGTATTGGTCCTCCTAACTCCAACCTGGTTCCTTGTCACAAAGCTCCCCGTCTTTCTCTCCTCTTAGGGAGATAACCTGGAATCCAGTCTCATCACGACTTATCACAGATTGATCCAAATGGAACACTACAGCTGAGAGCACCGCATTCTTAATTTGGAGAATCACAGCATAGCAACTCTTTCTCTGGAATTTTCCTACTAGTTAAGGAATACATCTATTCCCAAACTTTAAAGGAACTGTCGTAAGAGACTGTCTCTTATGACAATATTTATTCTTGTTCTTTTTTAATTTTCAGTATTCTATGCATGTATTTAACTACATTATTTATTTTTTAATCCCCATCAAAAGATAAGTTTCACAAGGACGTAGTCTTTTCTGCTTTTATCATTACAACTTGCCTAACACTAAACGTGTGTAGCATATCACAGGTATTCAACATAAACGGAATGTGACCGAAGGGAGACAGTCATTATTTCTGCTTCATATTTGGAAATGGTAACAGTGGAGCTTACAAGGGACATATAATTTGACAGAGAGCCCGTGGCTGGTAAACTGCGGCCCCAGTCCATCTGACTGTAATCACAGAGCTCACCTTTCACATTCTGTGCTTTCACAAGCGTTGTGCTCACTGTCAGCTTGCTCTTGCCAGACAGTTATCCTGTTTATTTGTTGTTAAAGAAGCTCCATTCTCCCTGGGCTGCTGGTTTCTTATCTCTTGCTTGACCAAGCCAACTGTGTACAAGCCTCATGTCCTGTTAAAGTCATTGTTTTATCGTGGTTGATTTGTTTAAAGCTAAGCTCTGGAAGTGCAAACCAAGCTCTGCCAAATGTGTTTTTGAAACTCTTGCATAATCCATAGGGAAACGAAATACAAATGTTCTGGTTATTTTACATGGGATTTTAATAACTATATGATGACTGGTGTCCATAGGGCACTTTCAAAATTAAGCAATGGGAAATCAGGCCGAGTCAAGAGAAAAAGAAAATGAGAACCTTTCCTCCACAGCCTTCAGTCACAACTGTGCAACCAAGCTTCTATAAATGATTTAAAACATGGTAGTTTGTTTTATAAACCAATACATTTTGAAATAAAATTCTCCAGTTTCCAAGTCTGTGGAACAAACTACAATTTCACCTAACAGTTTCGTGTAGTTATTTCACACAGATATATATATATATATATATGTATATCAGATTAAAAAAATTTATATATATATATTTTAAAATAAGCCCACTTCTTTCTGATCACATATTTGAAGCTCATGATCTAATTCCAATCTGGTTTGACAACACACTTGCAGCCTAAATATGAAGCATTTCTTTTTTTTCACATTTAAAGATTTTTTTTTGTTGGAAAGTGATATATAGAGAGGAATAATGACAGATAGGAAGATCTTCCATCTGATGATCACTCCCCAAGTGGCTGCAACTGTTGGAGCTGAGCCAATCCAGTGCCAGGAGCCCAGAGCCTCTTATGGGTCTCCCATATGGGTACAGGTCCCAAGGCTTTGGTCCATGCCTGACTGCTTTCCCAGGCCACAAGTATGGAGTTGGATGGGAAGCTGGGCTGCTGGGATTAGAACCAGGGCCCAAATGAGATCCTGGCGCTTACAAGGGGAGGACTTTAACTGTTAAGCTATTGTGCTGGGCTCATGAAGCATTTCTTTACCTACCATGATCATTCCCTTTCAAAAGTCAGAAATGGTACCCAGCACAATGGCTCAGTGGATAAATCCTTGCATTGCAACTGCAGGCATATGTGTGCCAGTTGATGTCACAGCTGCTTTACTTTCTTTCCAGCTCCCTGCTTGTGGCCTGGGAAAGCATCAGAGAGGCTGGCTCAAGTCATTGGCATCCTGCACCTTCATGGGGGTCCTGGAAGAAGCTCCTGGCTCCTGGCTTTTCATTGGCTCAGCTCTGGCTATTGTGAACTAGCAGATGAAAAATCTTTCTCTATCTCTCCTCTCTGCAAATCTGACTGTCCAATAAAAATCAGTAAATCTTTTTTTAAGTCAATAATGACACTTCCATACATCCTTGAAAGTTCAAGATTAAATTACTGTTTTGAATAGTAAACATAAACAAATAATTTTTTAAAAAAGTTAAAAGCCCCAAACATTATAACAGCAAGAAATTTTGATGAAGACATAATTTTTAAAATTTTGTTTCAAGGAATAATGCATATTTTCAACTCAATGTTTTTACTCTTGGTAATGTTGATCTATATTTTTAAATATCTCTGTAGCTTACAAGTGAAATGGCTATAAACTATGACATTGAAAAAAGAAAGCTTTCAGCTTATATAAATCAATAATGACTATTTTAGCTGCTACTGATGGTTGTCACACAATTCTGCTGCCAAATATGAAGCATTTTAATAAAGAAATATAGACCTCAAGGCAAGGGGTATACTCTGTAGTCTTAAAATAAAAATAAACATTTCTGAGTCGAGTATTTTGCCTAGTTGTTAAGATGCTCTGTCCTGCATGGAAATGCCCAAGCTTGATTCCTGACTGCAACCCCAGCCTTAGGTTTCTGTTGATGTGAGCTGGGGCACAGTATTGAAGACCTGTGTAACAGTCTTGTTGTCATCTATGTTAGAGATCTGAACTGGGTTCCCAGTTCACAACTTAATCACAACCCTTATTATGGCCATTGTGAGTATTTGCAACTGAACAGGCAAATGAGAGCTCTCCATCTTTCCACCTCTCAAATGAATATATAAATATTTTTAAAGATTTTCTATATTTCATGTGTTTGAAAGCTATAAATGTAGCAGTAAGCTAGGCAATGCAGAAGCTAATTAGAGTAAGTATACTGATTGGCTGGTTGTCTTAGATACCAGCATTAATTCAGGATTCGGCCTTGATTTTGGTTCAGTGTGCATTTTACTACACAAGATCTGGGTAAGGTATTTGTGACAGAATTCTAAAGTTAACAGCATCTTAATGAGTTAATCAAATTCTTGAGAGATTCTCCAACAAATAATTCAAAATAACTTGAGAGACATAATGCTCTCAAAAAGGCTAAACAGATGCATAGTCAAGAGAACAGGATGCTTGGCTAATCCTCAAAAGATTAAGAAATCTGAAGGAGGTCTGGTCCTTGGGGTTGGGGGCTGCTTGCAGCTCCCCACAGTGTGGTGGTTGTGGGGGGTGCCCCTGCAGGGCTGGATCCAAGGCTGGGGACTCAGGCCAAAGCCACTGCCAAAAGGCAGTGACTGAGTCCTTGGCTTTCTCCAAGGCCAAGAGAAATTTTCCCTCAGGGTAAGTACACCATGAGGGAACCTTGGGAACTGGATTAAATTCCTAGCTCCACCATGCTGCCAACACCTTGCAGCAGGACAAGCCTGGGAGGGGTCTGGGCCTTGGGGTTGGGAGCAGCTAGCAGCTACCCACTGTGTGGCGGCTGTGGGGGGTGCCCCTGCTGGGCCAGATCCAAGGCTGGGGACTCAGGTCAAAGCCACTGCCAAAAGGCAGTGACTGAGTCCTTGGCTTTGGCCGGCCAATGCACCAAGTGGTGCCAGGCTCTGCCTGCTGGCTGCCCAGCGGCGAGCTCTGGGGTTTTTAGGATATGAAATTGCTGCTTAGGGACATCAATGAATAAGGCTAGCTTTAGTGTAGGTGAGAGATGAATTCTGGGTGATTCCCAGTAACAGGATCATGAAACTTTTGGGCAAGCGTGGGGACTGAGACCTGATGATTTGGAGGGCAGTGTCCATAAGATCTACTTGGGCCAGACTGATTCACCAGCCAAATTAGGAATCCTCAGATGGGCTGTTAGCATAGAGCATCCTGACTGTCACACACCAGTTCACACCAAAACTATGGATGGGGGCCTGTCTGGCAGGGATAGGTACCATTACTTGACTGGGTGGTGGAATAGTGGGATTGGTCACATTTGGCAGGGTCAAGACACTAACCGTCACGCAAGAGAACTTGGTCCAGGGGTAAACTCTGTGGGGGAATTGTGGGTCCAATCCTGTACAAGTCCTGCAGGTTAGCTCATGAGCTGGGATGGTGATGGGCTTAGTGAGGAGTGACTATGGTACCTGCCATGACTTACGGGTAAAGATATTGATGGCAATCTGGGCAGGTCAAGGCAGCACCATCGGAAGGTGCATCCGAAAATAGGATGTGGGGTGGGCCGAGCTGCAACTGGAAAGGGTCAGGCCAGATAGGGTCAAGCAAACTTTAATTCACAAAAAAAGGAAAGAAATCAGGATGGAGCACATGCCATTCTGATCTAGGCTCTTAACCCAACTGGTCTGCCTGAGGCTGGAATACGATTCCACAGCATCAAAGGCAAAGGCTGAGACAGGTGAGGGGCTAAACCAACTGGGTCAGAGCACCCACTGGCATGCACACAATCTAGGGCTTGGAATAGACTTGGTCGGGGAGCTGTGAGAGTACACTCTTGCTGGGTTGGGATTCCCACAGGAGAGTACAGGGGCTGGAGTGGGTGCTGTGTTCTGGTCTGGATATGGCTGCAATCTCTCTAGGCACAAATGTGGACTGCGGCTAGGCACACCAAGCTGGGCTAGACACCTTCACCATCTGGCACTCTGGAGAACCTGGGTAGGTGTAGGACGGACTAAGCTCAATCTCTGAGCCATGTGTGAGCAGTGTCTGGGTATGGACAAGCCTTGGCTGGGGTGAAACAGCAAACATCAAGAACTGAAATGGATTGAAGGCCAGCAATGAGGGCTAGCCCATGGAACCACCAGTATGCTCAAGACCTGGAATAGGGAGAGGTTCTGAAGGAGGAGCTTGGGCATATTAAGTAGAATCAAAGAGATCAGTTAAATTGTTGTCACTGTCAATATGTCCTGAATATTAGGATGTCGTTGTTTTCTTTAGCCTCATAAAAATTGGAAGAGAAAGCATTAAAACCTGATGAATTTTTTGTAAATGTATTTATTTTATTTGTTTGAAATTCCAGAAAACAGAGAGAGAGAGAGAGGAAGAGACAAATAAAGACTGACACCAGGGGACAGATCATTTCAATTGATTCCCCTAGCTTCTGAAACAACAAAAGCATGGTGGTCTCTCACTTTGGTGTTATGGGTTTAATTGCTTAGGCCATCAACCTTTATATTTCATGACGCATCAGTGGAAATTTTCCTTGGAGGTGGAGCAGCCAGGATTCAAACCGGCTCTCCAACAACAGATGCGGTTGTCCTCACAGCAACATAACTCCTACACCTCAAAGAGATTCAAATTCTTTTCAAATGCAAGATCAGTGATTTTGAATTTGCTATACCTCACTCCACTGCAAGTGATCTCACTAGTTACACCTCAACTATTTTCAAAATTTAGGCAACTTGTATACACAGTCCAACTCTCCTGACTTTATCTTCCAGTTGAATCCATTCTCTTTTTCATCAGCAGATTGACCTGAAAAAAAAAAGTCATCTCAATTTTCCAATGTTTACTTATAAACATAAGAAGTCCACAGGAGATCTCATAATTAAGTCTAACGTGGAGTCTCACTTCTCAGGAATCAATTCTTCAAGCTCATGAAGATCCTAAGAAAAACAAGAAACAAGCACCTGTAAGAACATGGACACTGATGAACATCTTACTAATTCAGGTTCCAATAATCATTCAGACATTAAATGTTAAATGTTGATTTTTATCTACCAAATGGGAAAAATGAGCTAAGAGAACAAAAAGTGTAAATTCCAGAGAGTTATTTGACATACAAACATGCGAGCTAACCCTTTTTAGGATCTGTGTTGTGAAGGGGCCTGTTGCTCTTTGAGGGTAATAGTCATTGCATTAGGGACTCAGCAGATGAGAATATGCATGTATTCTCCAGTACATCATTTGAATGCGTCTGAAAGGTAAATTACACTAATATCCATTGTTCCATATCTATGTCCTAATCTGTAAAATACCACTCACAAACATTGATCAAACCCCACAAGTAGAATTTGTGGGAACAGTTGGCAAGACATTTGGAGGGAAAGATCTTCAAAATAGTTGTGAGCTATAAAATACAGTTCTTTTTGCTCATGTCTCATTTGAATTTTTCCAGTTAATATAGACAGTAAGCTGGTAAAATCTTTCTCTGAAAAAAAAAAATCTATATAGGTACTAAGTAAGTAGCTACTTAGTTATATTTATGCATATTCTAAGAAGTACATGTATGCTTTTATACACTGTTTTATGGCTAAACCATAAACTATAGAGTATACAACAGCAGTTCTACTAAATGAATTGATAAATTCAGACTTGAAAAGATTAGGAAAGTTACCCAAGTTTATAAAACTAGTAAGTAGCTGAAACCAATCTCTAACTTCCCTTTTTGGTCTGTTATATTTTGTTTCTTTGCATCAATTCCAATCACTCACACACCAAAGCTGGGCTAAGGGGTGTTGTGCTTAGTACCATCCTCCAGCATAATACTTAACACATGATTGTTTCATCCAATGGCATCTGTACTCATTTTCTGCACTAGAATGCTACTTCCTTATGAACAAGAGGACGTTGTTTCCTTAAGCTGGTCTCCAGGGAATGTAGTACCTGTTTTAGCCCCATGCTGATTCAACACATTTTGATAAGAGTAGATTCCGAAGCAGAAGCAAAGAACCTAGACACCAATCTTCAGTTTTCTGGTTGTAGAAAACATGATTATATTTGTTATGCAAATTTAAATAAAAGAACAATTGCTGTTGATGTCATTTAAATTCAGTAAAAATATCCTTTGAGTATCATGCAGAGTAAGAGAGGCAAAATTCTGTAACTGATTCCCAAGAATCAGGCTCCTGGATCTAATAAATGTAATGAGATACCTTCCAGTGTTTGTCATGACCTTATATATTTGTTATGTTGTGTTATGCTGTGGTAACATGTGGCACGCTTGACCTTTAGACAGGTTGAATCTATTGTGATGATGTAAACAACCTCACAAGTCCTGAGTAATCTCTGGCTAGGGGTAAGAAGAGGAAGTCACAAAGACTCCACACTTGAGAGTGACTTGACTCACTATTGTGTCAAGGCTCCTAGTTGTTGGCCAGTGAGGAAACAGGCTTCAGTCTTACAGCTGCAAGGAGCTGAACTCTGCCAGCAACAGGAAAGGAGGAGAATCCCACGTTCCAGATGTGAATGCAATCAGTGGAGCCCTTGACTTCAACCTTACAGGACCTGGGAAAAAGAAGCAAAGCGTGTCGGACTGCTCACCTTCAGTGCTGTGAACTGATAAAGATGCACGCAATCAATTGTTGCACAACAACAGAAAGGTGATATGAGAGGGCAATCAACTTTCAGGGAGATTGATTCTAAAATAATGGGCACTCACTGTTCTGCAATGGGACTATAAAATGAGCTTTAAAAATAGAAGTTCGGGGAACACTCTCCATCTGTTCCAAACGATTCAACAGGAAAAAGCTTCATTATCCAGTAACAAACTGATATTAGGCGGCTGTAGCTGGTTCCACAGTATGCCAATGGATGTGCACTCTAGGAATGTCATATAGTCCATGGACCAGCACCCACATTAGAGGAGAAAATGCTCTTCACTGGGAATGGGAGAGAAGGGAGAGAATATTTTAATGATTTTTGTAAGGTACCAAGGCCTTATTGACCTTCTCACAAAACTCGACTCAGATCCCATCATATTAATAAAATATATGCAACTTTCTTTTATTCTTGCACATGTTTTAAGAACATATTTATGCTTGGTTTCTGTAGAGTTCCTTTTTGTCTGGTAAACAATGACAAAGATTTACCTAAGAGCTATGTGAGTCTCTATCCACCCACCGCCTCCCCTCCTTGGAAAGTCTGAATAGCTCCTAGGATTAGCAGCAGCTTAACTTCAGTCATGTTTTGTAGCAGATAAATGCAGTGATTGTTCCATTCTGGCTCTGCAGATGATGTGAAATTCACCACCTATCTTATCCTTCCTGAAGTGCTCTCACCATTCACATCTAAAACGCGTTATTAGTGGTGCTTCCCTCACTGGTCATAAAGTCATGTAAGTGATGCTCCATGTTTAGTGAGGTCTAAAGATCATGTCCTTAATTTTCCAGGTGAGTCAGATACTTTTGAAAAGAATACTGGCCTCCATTCTGAGGGAATTAATCCACAGTCTTGTTAATTAAAGAGCATAAGCTATTTTCTGTGGGTTTTAAAATTTCCATGTTTTGGTACAGATGCTGCCACTCAAAGAGGTGTAAAGATTTTCCAAAAAATTGGAACTGGGATTGTGGCCTAGCAAATTAATCCACCATGTCATATGGCTGTTGACTATGTCCCAGCTGTTTGGCTTCTGATCTAACAACCTCGCTAATGGCCTGGGAAAAAGAGCAGATGCCATCCCCATGTAAGACCAGGGTGGGGCTCCTGGCTTCCTCTCTCTCAAAATTCTGGCTTTTCAATAAATAAATGTTAATAATCAAGCAACATTTTCAAAAATTTGTAAGTACCGTGTGCAAAACTACTATGGAGTGCAATGACTCCTCACGGCTGTCTCTTGGAAGAGAATAGGATCTCATAAACTTTAAGATGGTCAAATACATTTAGCCTCTTAAGAGATATTCTGTTCTTGACTCTAATACTTTAAATTCTCCTAATGGAGAATAGAATAGTCTGTTTGACTTTCACTTGAACTATGCTGCAAATAAAGCTATGCATTATTTGTGCCTTTTCATATGTTTTAATGAAGTCTTTTATAAGAAATAGAATGTCCTATCATTCCTTCACACTACAAATTGTATTGCTCAACAAGATGTTTGTACCTAAAATTTTTAAAGTTAAATAAAAATTAGAACATAACTCCTCAGTCATATCAATTTTCAAACTTCAATAGTCACGTGTGACTAATGGATGCCTCATTAAATAGTGTGGATTTATAGGATATTTCAATAATTGCAGTACATCCTACTAAATGACACTGCATAGAGCCACAGCACTAGATAGCCACTGGAATATGTGCTGTGTATGTACTGGAAATTTGTAAAGAAGTCAATTGTGCCTTTATTGAACCTAGGGGCTAGATTACATCACACTTCTAAGTTGTGTTATATTACTAAAATATTTAAAAGATTTTTTTTTCTAACAGTTTTCAATAGAAGACTCGCTGGTTCTGCTGTCCAGAACTTAAGGGAAGTAGTTCGGATTGCCTATTACAAACCTCCCATTCTTTATAGCTGCTACTCCTATATCCTCCTCCAACAAAACTCACATCATCTAAATTATCTTTGTAAATATTGATTTAATGTATGTGTTTGAAAGGCAGAGTGACAGGAAGAGAAGTAGAGGGAAAACTCTTTCATCTGTAGATTTGCTTTCCAAGTTCCCAAAGCAACCAGGCCAAAGGCCAGACACAAACTGAGACTTTGATATGAGGAGGCAATATTACAAATGAAGATAACTAACCATGCCCCAGCACTTTCTTACCGTTAGTTTCTTAAAACGAATCAATCAAGCACTCATTTCAAATCTAATTGTATCAGTCACTGGATGAGAAACATGTAAATACAAGATTAATTGATAATAGCTTCTAGCCTACCTTTACTTTTACTGAGCTAATTCCTAAATGTCCTCCAGATCTTGCTGTTGGTGACACTTCCAAGAAGCCATTTCTGATTCTCTAGAACCCGAGTGAGCTGCCATGTTCTGTATTCTCACTCTAACTCCAGTTTGTCTTCCCCAGGAATCATCTCTCTTGATCATCAGATTACTATAATCGTCTGCTTTTGCTCCCACTTAAACAGTGGGTCACCAAGAGAAGCTGTGCCTAATTAACCATTTGATATGTTATTCTTGGAGTAGTGCCTCCCAATTCCTAGGGATTTGTTTTGTTTCATCCATGAATTGGCTTGTTTTTTGTTTTTGTTTGTTTTTGGGTTTTTTTGAGAAAAAGTTTAGACAAAAGAACTGAGCATATATTTGGCACCACTTCTCTCTCACATGTTACAGCCTCTAAAATAGTCTGAAAAATCAGCATAACTACCTTCAGAAAATATACTATGTCTTGATTGTGACCTTTAACTTAAAAGAAGTACAATATAAAATGTTTTTCAAAGGATTTAATACCTTGTGAAGTACTAAAAATAAGGAAAGAGGAGCAAGACTCAACTGAGTTCTTTGCTCTGGGTTTGCTGTGTGAATATCTTCAGTTTTCAGTATTCATGTATAAAATATGTATAGGTATGTTTACCTTACATGATTTCCAAAAGAATCAAATTAAATAGTCCATTATGTGTACCAAACACATGGTAGGATGTTCAATAAGTTCATGATTTCCTTTTTTTCCCCTTGTGTTTAAGGTGTATCCCTATGTACAATGGATGATAATTTATCCTTTTTTTTTTTCTTGTTTTTCTTTGGCTTCTTTCAGAGATCATTTTATTTGGTTTGTGTCTCCTTTTCTGTTAACATTTTAAAAATCACTTCTTTCTCTTCCATTTCACTTCTCTCTCTTATAGCATCCCAGCTGGTGACATACAGAATATAATGCAGTGCTGACCTCTGGCACAAATAAGCATCTGTTTTGCACATTTAGAACATGATGTTGCCAGTAATTCCTCCCAGCTCATGATACTAAATTGCATTTGAAGTACTGTGTAATATTAGATAGGTTAAAATTGTAATTTTTTGTTGGCAGATGATATGTTGCTGAATGACCTCTTCTCCATGCGTGCGTTAGGTAGTTGCAGCATGTAGTGGACCCAGATTTGTTCGTCCTTGATGACACCAGATATTAGAAACACTGACTTGCTTGGCAAAAGTTCACTTAATTTCTGGATGAAGCTGAAAATCCTACATTTTATTTTGTATTATGTTCATATTGCATTGGATAGAAAGATGTTTTATATTTTTATGCTTTTCCATCTCGTTTTTTTTTTAAAGGAAGAAAGAGATGATTCTTTCAAGCTATTGCTTTCAAAGCTGGTGTTTTGTCCAAAGCTTTTCTTCCCCCTATTCTGATAATTATTTTCTTCTCATAGTTAGTTACTGTAGTGTGTAGTGATAAAAATAATGAATGCCTAAATACTGTCACATTCTAAACTGTCAACTGAGGTAGGGTACCACAATGGCGGCAGAGGATGAGTTATGGGGGAGGGAGAAAAATGGAGTGTAAAGAGTCTCTTTGTGTGAGAAAAAATAATTTATTATCAGAATTTCCAAAAGAAACACATTTCCTGATTTTATAAATGTTTCATTTTTAAAATGTTAGAGAACTTTTTTTTACTTTAGCCCTATAGAACTCATTAGTTGGGATTCTCAGAACTATAAGAGAAATATGTATTAGTAACTAAACCATTTAGGATGCTAGCATTTCATCATTTATTTTGGCAGCAATAGGCAAATAACACGTTGTAATACAAGCAGGTGTTTCTTTGCTTGTTCTCAAAGTCATCCTCCTAAATTAAAAAAAAAAAAAAGAAAGGAAGGAAGGAAGAAAATGTCTCAAAGTGGGCTCTCCACTTATTTTAATTTGCATCTTCTGGCCAGCTACACTGTCTGACACCAAAAATTTGTTTTAGTTTGTTTTGTTTTGTTTTGTTTTAGTTTTAGTTTTATTTTCCGTGAACCTTTTTCTGTATCCTCATTTTTTTTAAAGATTTATTTTTATTATTTTTTTTATTGGAAAGGCGGATATACAGAGAGGAGAGACAGAGAGGAAGATCTTCCGTCCGATGATTCACTCCCCAAGTGAGCGCAACGGTCGATGCCATGCAGATCCGAAGCCAGGAGCCTCTTCCGGGTCTCCCACGCGGGTGCAGGGTCCCAAAGCCTTTGGGCTGTCCTCAACTGCTTTCCCAGGCCACAGGCAGGGAGCTGGAAGGGAAGCGGGGCTGCAGGGATTAGAACCGGCGTCTATATGGGATCCCGGGCGTGCAAGGTGAGGACTTAACCACTTGAGCCACCGCGCCGGGCCCCACATATCTATTTTTAATTAATCCTCAGATTTGTATGATCCTTTCCTTGCAACTTAAACAAAATGTTGTTTGAAGAACATTTTGAGATGCTGTTGGCTGATGGACTTGGAAAAGTTTAACAAACTAACAAATAAAGTTGAATGTGGTCAGTTTTTGGAGCTGCAAATCAAAATATGCTTAAGGCAATAGACAATTCTGCATTTTAGAAACACTCAAAGTACCGTGCATTACCTTAAAATCCTACTTCTTGGGAGCAAAATTTGTTTTCTCTCCATCAGCTTTACTAGCTTTTTGTAATAATGCTAAAGAAATCCAAACAAATCGTACCACACGGTTGGCCTGGATTGCCCCTAGGAGATGTGAAAACACACTTGGAACCTTAGATACCACATAAAATGGCTAAGCTTGTCTTGGCCATTGTCACTGATTTTTTTTTTTTTGTCTTATGAATTCAATTTCCCTGCATCTGGGTATACAATGTATAATGCCAAAATCTTTTCCTACTGTAAACCCTCGCCTGATGCTGTGATTTGAGTCTGGCTTTCTTTAAATTATTTTCAGAAGAACAATGTGAGAGTAAGGCAACAGACTCTTGTTAATACCGCGTTTCCTAAGGAAACGTTCCCTGATTTTCTTGAGCCAAGATAAGTGAGCCTTTCTGTGTGCCATTAACAATCCAACCACTCCTGTTGTCCCTGGGTCTTGTTTTATTCAAACTATGTTCATGGTTCTTTCTTTTGATGGGAGACATGAAGTTATATATATATATTTCACAACAGAGCTCCCAATAAACATGCAGTTGAGTCAAAATGCACCTGTGTTGATTCCTGCCTACTGAGGCCTATTCCTTTAATGTGCTTCGGCATATCAAGAGAGCAGGCACCTCCTTCAAGGATTATCATGTAGGCTTTGTGACTTGTTCTCTTTACCTGTGAAGAGACCCTTCTAATGCCTATTTCCTGTTCTGTTGGTTCCAAACCCATCAAAAACCCTTACACAAATACCATGTGTTGTATGGGAGCTAAAATTTTTTTAAAAAGCAAACACAAAAAATCAGTGCCTATGTGTATCAGTTTTCCTGCAAATACAGTGATTTGTTAAGCTTTGCTTGAAATCTTTGTCAAGCAAGATGTTAAAGATGATATACTACCAATTTGGTTTACATTTTCTATTTTACAAAAATCATTTATCTTTTTTTAAAAATTAAATAATCATTTAATTTTATAATGCCGTTCCAAAGGCTCTAGGATTTCCCCTCCTTCCCCACATCTCCT
The DNA here is from genome assembly GCF_017591425.1 of Ochotona curzoniae. Classification (NCBI taxonomy): domain Eukaryota; kingdom Metazoa; phylum Chordata; class Mammalia; order Lagomorpha; family Ochotonidae; genus Ochotona; species Ochotona curzoniae. Next base: position 10,578,269 of record NW_024465751.1, read on the forward strand.
CCAGATCATTTTCTCTCTTTTATTACAGTAGCGTAGTCCTTCAGTAATAATAGTAAGTACATGATTCTGTTACTTAAGCATACCCTGACATTGCAGGTATGGACAATGGCAGAGACTCCAGCATCTTATTGTCAAGATACATTTAACAGTTTCATTGGGAGTTCATCTTTGATTTGGAAGTAGAGATGCGTACTGCATTGTATCCTCACATCATTGATATGATAGTTTCTTATACTGTTCCTCTAGATGACTATATATACATGAAGGTGTGTGTGCGTGTATATAGCTTGTATTTTGCATGAAGGTTTCTGTATATCAAAGAGAACATATGATATTTGTCCTTTTGGAATTGGTTTATTTCACTGAGCACAATGGCCTTCAGTTGGGACCATTTGGCTGCAAATGGTAGAATCTCATTCTTTTAAATGAGTAGTATTCCATGGAGTAGATGAGTTTCAGTTTTTTTTTTTTTAATCCACTCCTCTTTTGACAGGCATCTGAGTTATTTCCATGTCTAAGCTATTGTATATTGTGCTTCTACAAATACAGGGTGATATACAACCATGGTTTCAATGTTACATAAGTAAAATAAACATCTTTTCATTTAAATATTACTTTTAGTTTTGACTTTAATTCCTGATGAACTATAATCTTACTTCCTATTTGTTGAACTGTTTAATGAAGCATTAAGCTTTTAACTGCAATGTAAACTAACAACATGCTATCTCAAAAAGAAAAATAAAGATGAAAGTTGGAGAAACAAACATTTTAAAAGTTGATAGACCCTAAATGGCTCAAAAAGTTCAGGTGGGCATTTTTGTTCTATCACATATTTACTAGAGGTTACTAAAGTGGAAACTTCAACCTTGGGAAACAAAGAAACAAACTTATGCAATATTTTCTATACTTTTTGAAACCGGCACAAATCAATGTGAAGAGTACATATTATCTATCATTGTTGAAGTCTCCAAGAAGTTTCCAAATTACCATTGACTAAGTTTTTTACAAGACGTAATGTGTAAGGCTCACTTTACCTCTGAAGTTGCTCTGATGCAGGCTACCCAGGAGGCAGAGAGTTTGAAACAAAGAAAAGGAACTAGTTTGTGCTTAGGGTGAGGGCCTTCTTTTCTAAGTGTCTGGAGGCTGAACAAGCATGATTTGGGTGATCTGCCCATTTGGTTCTCTGAGATGTGCCCAAAATATGTCTGTATGTTTTGGTCCAAATTATATATTCCTGGGTATTTTACATTGTTTTTCTTGAATCTATTTTAGTGGTTAGTCATTGGATATTATAATGGCCTAATTTCTCTTTGTCAGTCCATCTACTTGTTTTAATAATATGGATGTTCAATATGTAATGAGAAAATAGCCAAAAATGTCACTTCGGTTTAAACAGAGGAGTCTGAACATTCCAGCACGATAAAATGGAATCAGAAAGCTTAACCTTGGCCTGGGCCAAGCCCAGAATCAACATGCAGCCTTAAATGACTCATTTTTGAAAGCCTTAATTTCCTCATCTTTTAAAGTCAGTAGGAAAATACAGCAAACTCAATTTGCATAACTTACGATGATACAGTGTTATCCTATTCTAACAAAACAATGCAATGATTACTTTGCTTCCTGACTTAACCTGTGTCATGTCATGTAGCCTCATCCTGTCGTGAACCTACATAAGTTCAATGACAGGTAAAGCCACACTAAAGCCACTTTAGGTTACGACCCAGTTTCTTGTCCACAACACCGGAAGTGAGACGAAGAGATAATATTAACAGAGGACTGTGAGTAAAAGAATCGAAACTAAAGGTGATGCACGTAATGAATCTAATCTTTAGTGGTGAAAAGAAAATATCAGGCACTCTGTGAAAGTGGAAGATGCTCTAACATGTTGCTCTGTCTACAAGTGGATCAACTCAACTCTCCTTCACTCTTTGTTGAGGGGATTAATCCTGTCTATTCCCTGACCCAAAGGAAGGAGAGCAAACTCTATCTGGTTGCAAAATCATCTCCAGAAATACCAATTTCCTCAATGAATTTGCAGGTGATATGCATGTGTAAACATTTCTAATCAAGGTGGATGTTGGTGTTTTAAGGAAAATCTTTGGGCTGCCTCTTGGAAATTTTCTGCATGCATGATTAAGAACTCCTTTTTAAAATGTGAGAGACTTTATGGTAACAACACCATGCTTATTACTTTCCCATTTTAAAAATATTTATTTATTTGAAAGATTGCCAGTTAAAAAAAGAGAGAGAGACATACCGAGACCTCCTCTGGCTTATTCCCCAGTGGCTGCAAAAACCAGAGAAGGGCTGGGCTGAAGCCAAAAGCCAGAAGCTTCTTCCAGGTATTCCAGGTAAGTGCAGCGGCCGAAGCTCTTGAATTATCCTCTGCTGCCTTCCTAGGATATTGGCAGGAAGTTGAAGCAGAACTGCACCAGCTGAGTCAAATAGGATGCCAGCATCACAGCTGGGGTTTTGCCTGCTATGCCATGTATTTTTTGGCTTTGATTACCACTTTCTTTATAAAATCTTCTTTCCTGACGCAGCTTTCCTTTGGTACAAGTGGGTATAATGTACTTCCATCCAGAATTTTTTCACCTAGTGTGAATAAGATCAAGTGGAGAACCTCATCTTCTAGAGGAATGGGGGTATGACTATGCATGGATAATTGGGCTGGATTCCAGGAATTTTGTTGAAAGTGCTAAGATATGGCATCTGTCTTTTTTCTGCTGACATATTTAAGTCACTGAAGGTTGAATCAGAATAATTTCTGGTTGCCGTTTTCTCAAAGCCAAAAAACAACAACAAAAAAAAAAAAGGAAAAGAAAAAAAAGAGAGAGAGAGAGATCAAATCCTAGTGAAAACAGTAGCCTTCAGTTCCAGTCAAATGTAACAACACAAATATATTTATCATATTATTATTTAGTTAGTTTTTGTGAACACTTATTTTAATAGCTGAGAAAATGTTTGCTTATATTGCTTTTTCTTTCAAATCTCTAGTCCATAATATACACAAAGCATTACTAATTCCACCTTGGCTTGCTGTGGGTAATTCACTCTGTGTCATTGCTTGTATTACACCATGCTGACTTTCTAAAAATGAATTTAATGCCCTTCATCCCCTCCATAAATCAAATTTCCTGGAATACTTAATACAATTTATACAGAAAGAGAGAAGGAACTTCTAAAATGTTTTCAGTTCAGTTTGTGATTCTTGTGTTTGCATGCATGTCTATTTGGAAAATATGGAGCTGGCTCTCCTTAGTTTAGAGTCCCAGTGTGTCTGCACAGAATTAGACATCTGGATGGATACTAAAAGATTTTACATCTGGTTGAAAGTAAGAGTCAATCCAGTATGTCTGAGTAACACCAAACCACCATATGTTTGACCGATTTAAAAAAATATATAAACTCCTAGCTTGAATTATCTCTACTGAATTGAACCAACTGACTTACCAAAATGTGATCTATACTGAATCAAAGGTTCTAATACATTAATATTTCAGTTAATTCTTATGGTAATCTTTCCCAATTGACAATTACTGAACTAATTTTAATTAAGAACAAAATGTAAGCTGATTTGCTAATAATGCATAACTAATAGTTGGGAATCCAAGCTCATGCCACATTTTGACATGTTGGCAATGTCAACACGGCCTTGATTTGTACATGCTCAAAGTATACCACATCGTCTTTAGGTTTCTTTGTCTTGCTAGCTAGTAAAGTCTTCCAAACACAACTTAACCACATGCTGGTGATGATGTGGATTTGCTTGTATATGGCCATTTAATTTCTGAGTTGCTCAGTGTAGAGGGTTCATGCCCATCCTCCAAGGCTTCCTCATTCTAATTCAGCATGACCCTACACTCAACATGGTTTCAATTTATTGAGTCTCTGTTTTTAGTGCTTTGGGAAAGAACATTTGATGCTATTAGTTTCATTTCCAGTCATCTAGCCCATCACCACAATAAAGAACAGATATGTGAATCAAAGCAATTCATGCTCTACAATGAGACACTGGCAGGGTATTTTCTTAGAGTCCTTGGGTGGTTAAATGAGATGGATATGATTCTCAGATACTTAAAAGTATTTTGACTTATCAAAATAAACGTTTTTCAAGACTGGCAGAAAAGTGTGTTACAACTTTGCACTAGAGAATCAAACCATATGATCTGCAGAACATATCCGTGCTGCAGCTTGTGCATCGCAGAGCACTTGGGGGAATAAGGCCTATAGCTTTCACTTCTTTCTGGTGACAGAAAATACTATTTTTGAAGTTTGTGTGGTCTGCTTGAGCTGGTTTTCTGCTTCAATGCTGCCCCTGAAACAACTTTTTCCATGTCAATGGCCTGTAATAACCTTCCTTTAAACTTCCACAGCACAATGTCTGCTTAATTCCAAGATATGCTCACATGCATTGCTTGAATTAATGTCCCCTCTAGGGTCACATGTTTTTAGGAAGGTGTCATTCCTACTTTATCCCAATTAAATGAAACTGCTAAAACATGAGTGAAAGGGAATCTTAGCGCTATGACTTTAAATGATTCTTAAATTGAATATATGTCCAGTTATTCCGGTTTAAATGGCCATCTGTAATAAATTGACATTTGTACCACAATTTCGTGGAAACTTTAAAGATTTCTGTTCTAGTCCAATACCAACTTTTTACTTTTGTAAAAAAAAAAATAGTTATTTTAAACACACACAGAGAGGTTCTTCCACACACTGGTTCACTCCTCATCAGGCCCAGCCTGAAGATGGGAGAGAGGAAGTCCATCCAAGTCTTTGACAAGGGTACCAGGGGGCAAAATCTGCTCTCTTCCCTGTTGTAATGGGGAGAAATTAGATTGTATGTGGAGTAGAGAAGACTCAAATTGGCACTCAAATATGGGATGCCAGAGATGCAGGCAGTGGTTCACAACGCAGGTTCCCAACACTCGTTAAATGTTTTTTCTTCTTTTTAAAGTTTTTAGTTTTTAGCACGTTCACTGTGATTTGTGTACACGATTTGAAGAAGATGACCGCTCTATTGTTCCCTCCTTCTTCCTGTCTTCCTCCCATCCCCCTTCCTTTCCAACACTTTTCCTTTCAAATAATAAGAAAACTAAAAGGCAGGTGATTTCAATGAATCACACAAAGTCTATTAGCTCTGAAATTACGGAGCTTGAATTTACAAAAACATGCAAAAATAAGTAAAATTTGACCTTATAAATGTATAAGCCTTGTAGAGATTCTGGTTCCTTGTAATGCATATAGCATGATAAATGTCAATAAATATTCAGTGCTAATAAGTGTATGTAACCTTGCTTATAGACTTTCATTTCACTTAATACTTCAGTGAAAGTGATTAGAATCAGCATTAGATACTTTGGAATCCATGTCTGTGATCAGTGAGATACAATTATTTATGGTTAAGCAAATAACCATAAATAATTGTAACTGAATTGATGAAACTGGGTTTTCCTTAGGCTGGAAATTTCTGTGGTTTATTTCAACTAGTGTGGGTTCTGACTGATCAAGTGTAGGCGAGCCTAGATTATGGCTGATAAAAAAAAAAAAACATTAAATATTGATGCATTGGAAAATAAACTCATGAGCCTAACTGAATTACTTGGTAACCAGCAAGTAGGATGCTAGTTGGTTTGGGCTGTCATAACAAAATGCCACAGATGGGGCAGCTTAAATTTTATTTCCCACCATTCTGAATGTTAACAAGCTCATGGTGCTGGCAGATTCAATTCAAGCTAGGATCCACTTCTTGGCTTGTAGACAACTGTCTTCTTGCTGTGGTCCTCGTACGGCAGAAAAAAAAGAGGAAGCAAGTTCTCTGGTTCTCTGGCACCTCTTCCTTAAGGCACCAACCTCTTCCAGAAACTCCCATCCTCATGAACTTGTCTATTATGATATCCTTAAAGTCCCATCTTCATTTACAGTCACCTTGTCAGGTAGGAGCTAACCTCTGAGTTGGAGATATGGACACACAATTCACTCTGTTGCTTAAAGAAGAATTCCGGAATGTTTCCCTGCAGCCCAGAAAGCTATAAGTGAATGACATACTACAAGCAAGGAGAGTGCAAGGTCCCATTTTTTTAACTGAAAGAAAACATTCTAGAAGATATTAAAAATGATAGATAAATGCAGTCAAAACAGTACTACCTAACAATAATTGTTATGTATTTCATTCATATTATAGGTCAATCCAGGACACAAGTTCTTTAACCAATAGAAAACATTGACTCTGTGCCAGGATTGAAAGATTCTAAATGCTCTGCTACTGCAATGCTATATTCAATAAATTTGTAGTACTCAAAATTTAATATTCTAGATATACAGCAGAGCCCACACTTTACATGGGAATGGGAGTTAGGTGCAGAGGGCACTGAGGCATAAAGTAGACAGGTTTATACCAGAAGTTACTTTATTTCCAGTGTTGTACAGTATTTTTGTCATTTTTTAAAAAAGGAACCATACTTTTCTTAAAATTCAAAAAAAGAATGTGATTTATAAAATTTTCACCTTTTATTTTTCGTTTATTTTAACTGTTCTTTAAAAAGCATGTATTTATTTGAAAGGTACATTTTTACAGAGATAAAAGGAGAGATAGAAAGAGAAGTTCTATCTGCTTGTTTACTCCCCAAATGGTCACAACAGTCAGAACTGAGCTAATACAAAACTTGGTTCCAGGAGCTTCTTCCTTGTCTCCCATGTGGTTGCAGGGTCCCAAGGCCTTGAGCCATCTTCTGTCACCTACCCGGGCCATAAGGAGAGGCATAGTTTGGAAGGAGCTAGAACACGAACCAGCACTTTTACAGGATGCCGGTGCACGGGGTGGAGGATTAGCTTGCTCTACCACCGTGACAGCCCCTTGTTCCTTTTATCTCTTAAGTTGCTGGATGTAGATGAGGGAAGATTTGCTTCCCCTCTCAGCATTTGATTCTCTGACCAGAAATGAAATTATCCATGAAGGAAACAATAAAAAGTATGTAGTCGCTACAGAGACACTCTTGTCTGTTTGAATGCTTCTGGAAGTGTCATCCTCTTTTGAGACTGTCTAGTCCCCTTTAAGATACTCCAACTCTGAGTTTGTGCTGAACTCATGTATCTCTTTCTAACTTCCATCTGCAGGTCCTTTCCATGGATGAATAAAGAGTCTCATATCTGATAGAGTAAAGCTTTAGGTATCTGAAGGTAGTCATAATTACTCCACTATATTCAACTTATCCAACTAATAGGTTCCATCTTCCAGCTTCATTTTTGCTCACTTCTAGCAATGGGACTCATACCACACCCATATGATTAGTTAGCTAATAACCCAATAATCTATGAAGAAGCTTCAGCTCTGTTTTAGTCTCTTAAAATGAAAAATGTTTAGAACATCATTGTTCTCTAGTTGCAACTAGGCCAGAGCAGAGTGGAAAAGATTGTCACATCTTTGATGCGTGTGGTGAGCACTGTCAAACTCTTGGGCTTCAGCAATTCTTATTATCTCCTACAGTTGTATCTCTGGAAGGACAAGTTCTCATTGCGACATGATGCTCCTTACACCAAACTGCAACAAATTAAGGCCAAAGGTGGATACAATAAAACCAACCCAATGGCTAGCCAATGAGCAGATAATTATTACATCCTGAAGGTGAGAAACTAAGGTACAATGAAATTGCTGTGATCATTCCAGAATTCCTTATATAAAGTGATGAAGCATTGAAGCTAGGCGTGCTGTTTGTATCACTATCATAACTCATATAAGCTTGCATGATTTCTTCTTGTTTTAAAGGGAAGAATGGCATCCTCCTTGTCTTCATAATCCTTTCTTTCGTAGATTGATGCCTCACATGCAGAGGGATCCAACAAGTGCAAAATATCAAATGTATTTATAGTAAGAGGAGTATTATGTGAAGCAAGAGATTTGTAACAAGATGTTCATGAAAAATCTGTGACACAGAGGAAAGACAAAACATAAAAGATAAATGGATACAAATTCTATGGATACCAATGAAGAGTTTATTTACCCTTGTACTCTTAGCAACTTTCATTCAACATCAAATATAATAGAAGCACAATAAATTGTCATAGAATGAATTCAACTTTTGTAGAATGAGCTAGAAAACAGGAAATATGGAATGTACACCTCAGATTAGACCTCGCCTTATTTATAAGCATTTAAAAACATTTAAAAGAATAAAAAATTTGGACCCAGCATGGTAGCCTAGTGGCTAAAGTCCTAGCCTTGAACACCGGCATCCCCTATGGGCCCCAGTTCTCATCCAGCTGCCCTGCTTCCCATCCAGCTCCATGATTATGACCTGGGAAAGTAGTGGAGGATGACCCAAAAACTTGCTCAGCGTGATGGACTAAATACAAGAATTCACTAAAATATATCTGCCAGAGTTAACCTAGCACAAATATGAAAATTATTGAAAATCCAACTTCATGCAAATGAGCTTTGATAAATACCACTGCAATGAGGTTTGGATATCAGGGGAAAGTTTCTATCATTGCTTATCTTGTCAGTCCTTTTTCATAGCCCCTTAAATACAATTTTGTAAAGCATGTTATCAGTTAAGTTGGTTCTGATAGCTTTGTAATTAAGCCACATTCTAAATCTTTCTTAAAAATTCTAAATCTTTTTTTAAAAAAACGTTTTTAATGTTTCTGGGCATCTGTGTTTCTACCTCACAAGACAGCAGTTCCATTCCCCTGCCCCCACCTTGGTGCTGTCTTTCGTCTTTTTCTTACATATCATTATTTCATCAAACGTATGTATTCAATATGATTTCAATTTTGTTTTGTTTGTTGGGCCAGTGAACCTGAATAACCCAAGGCACATGGCCAAGTATCTGGTAACAATAAAATCAGCAGTGCAGTAGAGCACCAAGGATCCTGTAGCCATAAGGTAATACGGAGTATATTTGGGTAGTTAGGAAAAATACATGATGATGCACTTTTTGTCTATGATAGTCGTGTTCTCTGAGTTGACAGAACTGGGCCAAAGATCCTTGACAGCGTGCTTGCAATTCTTTGGGCCAAGAGACAGCAGTATTCGTCCCATGCAGCTGGCCTGGATTTTCGATTCGATTTTTCATTTCTTGTGAAATCCTTAGATTTACAAAGCCCTCAAAATTACAAACAAAATGTATGCACAGGGTCAGCGGCATAAACGAGATGGCAGATGGGCTCGTACTTCATGTCTTCTTTGGTTTCTCAGGTTTTCTTTTCACAACGGGCACTTACAGAAGAGCAGAGTGTGGAAAAGTGCGTGAAAGTTAACTGTGTCTCAGATACATTAACTCAGCACACACCTTTCCTTCATTTGGCAATTATTTGGCTGTTACAACGTAGCCCGGTTTTAGGATCCAGTAATTTCCAGATATGTCTGATGACTAAATGTGTGAAAGAAACGGTCTCCTTGTCTGCTGTTACTTCTTAGTAAATTTCATTCTTTCCTTGGCAGCTTACGTTGGCTTGCATGAGCCTTACTGGGTGCTTATATCAGATTTATGTAGCTCATGTTCACCCCTGGTACTACTTAAATCAACTCTACTTGTTTATTTACTAAAGCAGAAAAGGAAGTTCATTAAATGACTGTTTAATTTTGAATACTTGTAAGATTATTCCGGTAGCTTGTCTACTTCAGAATTCAAGAATCTCACTCTTTTCTACTTAACATTCACCAGAAAATATTTTCTTTAGCTTTCAGTAAGCATTTGTAATTAGTACCCAGTTAAAAACACAGGAGAGAGCCCGGCATCATGGCCTAGCCACTAAGGTCCTCACCTTGAACACACTGGGATCCCATATGGTTGCTGGTTCTAATCCCGGCAGCTCCACTTCCTCTCTACTTCTCCTCCTCTCTGTATATCTGACTTTGTAATTAAAATAAAATAAATCTTTAAAATGTTATCTGTATTTTCTCATGGAGCTAATAGTTCCTACCAGTAGTGTCAGTAATCTTTCTAGGAACTCTGAAAACAACTTTCCAAATACCACAAGAGGACATGTAGCCTCCCTATGTAGCCTTGACGGGGCCACTAATTTTTACCTGTTGTTATTCCCTCCATCCCGGGGTTTAGGAACTCAATGAGATCCTTGTGGTTCCTGCAGTAGAAATAGATTCATATTCATGTATTACTTTCCGTTGTCTCTTTCTAAGCACGGTCTCTTTCATTTTGAGTTAAAATGTATACAAACTTACACTTGCTTTCACATGGCCCTTTACAATCAGAGAAGAACATAAGATACATTTCTGATCAGCAGTGCATAAATCAAGGTTTCATTTTTTTTTTTTACACTTATGTATTCCTGATATAAAGGACCCGCATAGCAGGCACCACTATGCGGGTTTCTGATGATGGTTTAAATGGAGGTTAAAATGTCGGCACATTTGGAGTAGTTAATGCCATTTATGACCACAAGGTGATAAGCACACAACGGAGTCACTGCTCTGTGTTGGAGTTCTCATCTCTGTACTACACCACAACAAATCTGAAAAATGGGTCTATTTCACCTGTCTCTACAAGACTAGAAGTAAAAACATTTAAAAAAAGTTTTATTTATTTCTACTGGAAAGTTAGATTTACAGAGAGAAATATCGTCCATCCATTAGTTCATTCCCCAAGTAGCCACAATGGCCAGAGCTGAGCCTATCAGAAGCCAGGAGCCAGGAGCTTCTTCTCTGTCTCCCACACTGGAGCAGGGTCCCAAGGCTTTCAGCCATCCTCTACTGCTTTCCCAGGCCACAGGCAGGAGCTGGAAGGCAGTGAAGTAGCTGGGACACCAATTGGCACCCATATGGGAGCCCAGTGCATGCAAGGCAAGCAATTTAGACACTAGGCTACTGTGTTAGGCTCGAAAATCCAAAGTTTTAGTGGAAAATGTGAGAATTTCTGATAAGTATAAGAGTAAGTTGTAGACTATAATATACTAAAATAATTTTGATTTATAGTAGTAACAATTTTAATTAGTTTTATATAATGTATTGAGCCAAATTATATGTTAAAAATGTGTTTATCTTTATTTAAAGGAATAGTTACAGAAAGAAGGAGAGACAGAGATCTCCAGTCTGCTGCTTCCCTCTCCAAATGGCCACAATGACCAAATGAGTCAATATGAAGCCAGGTATGTGGGTGTAGCAGCCCAAGCACTTAATCGCTCTTGCACTGCTTTGCCAGGCCATAAAGAGGGAGCTGGATGGGAAGAGGAACAGCCCGGACACGGATTAGCCCCACAGGCAGAGACTTAGCCTACATGGTGTTTGCCCCAACTTTCATCCACAATGTGCTGCGTACTCATTAGAGGGTCAAAAATATCTGGATGACAATGCTTCTGCCATTTGTCTGACTGTTCATTATCCTCAGTTGTGATTTTTCAGCTCTTTGAAAGCTTGACATTATGCAGATTCAGTGAAATTAAGCACTGAGTTAGAGGAAATTGTCTCCTGACATTAAGAAATGGAGTTGAGTCACTCTGATCTTCCTCTCTTTCGTGCTTTTCCTTCTCTTAATGTGGGAACCCAGAAGACACTAGACTAACTGTGGGTCATTTATGCTTTGTTTTAGTCGTTAGTTGCTGATTTATGCTAAACCAAGCACAAGTTTACAACTTTTATGTGGCTTCTTACAGAGGATTTTTTTCTCTCACTAGTGTTAAAGGCCAGGCTTTTTGCACTCTCTTTGTCATGTTTTCACACAGATTACTCACTAATAAATCCATTTGGTAAAGTGTTTGGCATCTTTCTTTGATTTTTTGAAGATGCAATTCTGAAATTTCCAGTTTCACATGTGGAACAGATGTGTAATATGACTCACATAAAAAAGGAAGTGAGTATGGCTGTGCGATTGTGGGAATGTATCCTAGCTCTTGTGTGATACCTTTCCTTCTAAATGCCTGTGGCCGGATAGCTACTGTAACTGCCTGATTTCACCTGTACTTCCCTTTTGTGCCTTCTCCATTTCTCCCTCATCCACTGAAATAAATAAATGCAGTGGAGATGGGGTTTTCTGCTCCGTCTGCCAAATGCTAGTGGCAATACATGATGCATGCGTCACTATAGAGAAAGTATTGGCCGTGCAGTATGACTTCTAACTTAGGCTTTGTTTTTTTTGTTGTTGTTATTGTTGTTGTTTAATCAATGTGTTTCAAATTGGTCAATTCAAGTCAGCACACAAGATAGCTTGATTGCTGTAATGTAACTTTATTAATATAAATTTAATATCTATTTCAATAATTTTGACCCCAACCATTTTGCTTGTTTGGAATAAATGTATTAGTTAAAGCTTATACTCAGTACTGTTGAGTAAAACATTGGCAACTTGTGTGTGAGTGTGTGTGTGAGTGTGTGTGTGTGTGTGTGTGCTTATGCATGTTTAAATTGTAAAGGGGGATGACTCCAATGGGAGAAAATATATTCCAACATACTTTCAAATTTATCAACTTCTTTTCATTTTAATAACTGAAGTGGAACTGTCATGTCCACCAACATGGAACTCTGGAACTCTCACATACATCATCTCACATTCACTTACTCTTTTTGTTGTTGTTCTTTGTTGCATGCAGTAGCCAGAGGAGCTTTCATTTATGAATGCTGGTCGTTCTGACTGCATGACAAATTGCCAGTAAGCCTCATGCTCTATAAAGCTGATTTCACAATCTTTAAGATGACTAGTGAAGTCTGGTAGAATTTAACTCTTCCCTTTCTTTCTCCTCCTCATCAAATATTCCTCACATACTTCGTTCATTTCTCCTGATCTTATTTGTCAAACTGCTATACTCATATCCAAGATTTTTTGTTTCAGTAATCCTCATATTTAGTTAATACTTGTAAATTGCATAATGTATATTAAGAGTTCACTTTTTCTCCACTTGTTTCCTGCTTATATTCAGATTACATCATTGAAACTTTTGTACTAGGTGTCCAACAAAGCTATTGGCTCTTCTTCCATGATGCTTTTACTGTTGTCATTCTGTTGGTGCATCTCCAAGTAGAATGTGATTAGTCTTCAGCAATGGAGTGTAAATAGATGTGTAATATTTCACTCCAAGCTAACACGTTTCAAAAACAGTAGTGGTAGGGGCCAGTGCTCCTGCTTGCAGAGCTGGTTCGTAAGTTTGAATTTGAGCTATTCTGCTTTGCACTCAGCTTACCCTTAATGTGCCTGGCAAGCAGTAAAAATGACCCAACTGTTTGGGTCCTTACCACTCATGTAGAACAGTAACAAAGAATTCCTGTTTCCCGATTTTGGCCTGGTCTAGACCAGTTGCAACCAATTGTAAATAAACTACCAATGGAGTATGTAGTTTTCTGTCTCTCCCACACACTCTCTCCATTGTTCTTTCAAAAACCAATCCTGAAAGAAAGACAAAAAGACAAGAAGAAAGGAAGGAAGGAAGGAAGGAAGGAAGGAAGGAAGGAAGGAAGGAAGGAAGGAAGGAAGGAAAGAAAAGGTAAAAGAAAGGAAAGGAAAAGGAAAGAAGAGAAAAGAAAAGAAAGAAGAGAAAAGAAAATGAAATAGGAGTACTAGAAGAAGTAAAGGACAACAGCCTAAATCTTGGAAACGAAGACTTCAAGATTCTCAGCTAGTGAAGGCCACCTGCCTTCCCTGGATCATATCATTTTGCTTCCTGCTTCTGATGGGGCTTATTCTTTGATTTTGAGTCTTCTGACTCTCTTTTACCATTTTGAGTCTGCCTGGATAATCCAGGAAAACCTGTCAACCTGTCAAATCCCTAATTGCTTTGCAAAGTATCTTTTTTCTATATCAGGTTACACATGCTTGAAAATGTTCATGAATAAACTGAAATAAAAGACAGCATGAAGTTTTATCTTTGAAGACTCCTCATGCTCACAAGTTCTGGGATATGAAGATATTTGAGGCAAAGACAGAGAGGGGGAGACAAGTATTCTAAATATCATTCCAAATGGCATTACATAGGTATATGTCAACATAAAGGGCTTTCACCACAATGGCTCCATTGACTGTCAAACATGAGGCAAAGATAAGATTGAAGGGAATTTTTTTCATAAAACATGTTCTAGTAATCATCTTTATAACATGATTGTACCATCAGCTGGTGTTCTTGCCACGATGCTAAATCCTGTGGATCAAATTGGCATATTCTGTTATTCAATCCATATCTAGCTTCCTTTATCAAACGCATTTAGAATCCTCTCCCATGAATCTTCAAGCTTTAGCCAGCACCTGCTGGCTTGGTGCTGAAGTTCTTTTGCTGTGTAGCACATGACCAGCATATGCCTTGCTTTCTCATCGTGTTTTTGAATCCTGTTATTGGCATAAGTTTGAAAATGTATAATTGTTTTTGAGTATATGATTTTGGAAAGGCTATTGTTAAAGATTCTCGCTCATATCCAAAGACCAATTATTGAATACAGTGTATGCTATATTCCATTCTGAGTGATTATTTTGGTGAGAGTCGTGCAATGTATCAGCACTGCACTTTGTGAGTCTTTCAGGGGCCACAGACTTCGGCACCTGAAAATGTACTTAATTGTAAGTGTGTATTTTTGATTCAGAAACTTAGTATTTCATTGTTCTTTAAAAAGCATCAGAATAACATCTCCTACATTTCTTCAAACATATTCAGACTCAGTTTTTCTTTTTTTAATAATGTGACCAAGGATGAAAGTTTTCAATTTGTAGACCACACAATAAAGTGCAAGAGAGTAAGCGACAGACACTTCCGATGCACTCAGAGATGGGTCACCCACCCTTCAATGTCGTAGGAATTGTGCGAATCTGGAAATAACACTCTCATGTTGTAAAACTTATTGTAGGCATTCTAAATGAAATTATATAATAATTTTTCTTGGTATTTTTTCTTGCTCTTCAGCACACAATCACTGTCATTGACTCTACCTATTTTTTTCTAAACTCCAAATTCCAAATAGACTCTGAGCAATTACAGGACCCAGCGTCAAATCTTTGTATATTGCAAATGAGAATTTCAATGAGCATGTACTTGGGAAATAAAAGACAGATGGTCTTCTAGTCTGCGTTTCCTTTATCTCTTTTGTTGATTCAGAATTGACTTCACATGACTTTTATTTCATTCAAGTCAATAAATCTTGATATGATTTGCATCTGTTTCATATTTCTTCCCTTTTGTTTGACTGCTTTTAGCAATTCTAATTCTCCAAATATCTTCTCCATTGACATATACCTCTTTATTACTTTTCCATTCTTACTACTGAAATTCATTTCTCAATGCTGTCTTTAGGCTTACTTAAGATATTTAAAACTCAGAATATATTCATAATAAAATAATGTAACAAGCCGTTGCATATTCACATATTCACTGCCATCTGAATTTTGAGCATCTGCCTCACAGAAGGTATTGAACAGTCTCAAAGAGAAACAAAACACTGCAATACCTTCCATCCGTCTTCCTTTTTCCAAATCTGAAGATTCAGAAAGCATCACTGGGAAGGAAGGAAGGAAAAGAAATGATAATGACAACAAAAGTTGAAGAGACCATCTTCTTTCGTGCATTCTCTCCTGTCAGTTAAGGCCAGCTCTGACATGAGACAGTAAGTTGTGAATTTGAAGTTGGGTCTGAAAGTGAAGACGGTCCTGACAAGCTACATCTATAATAGCTTCGACCACATTAAACCATGGCAGATGCTGAGCTGAAGAACTTGGGACAAGAAATTTCAGAGTACTGGTAGGAAAAAAAAAAAAGGAATTTTACATCTGATACATAGATTTCATATAATCAAATCAGTTAAGTGTATGAAGTAAAAAATGAGCCAGAAAAAAAATAGTACAAACATTTAAGATGTGCTGCATAATACTACTGTGACACTGGACAAACGGAAGCTGTCACTCTGAATTTCCAGATATTCGATTGAGAAAGAACAGGGTCAGCTCAAAGAACTGCCACGTTTAAATGAGACTGCTTGGAGGTCTACCTAGCACAGTATCTAGGACCTGCACAGCTCTCTGTTTGAATCCGAGGGTGCTCCTCCACATGTCCCATCATCACAGATTTTTCAGAAATACCATACCCTTTGGGTCTATACTAGGAAAACAAGGGACACATCTGCTTTTCTGGATTTTATAAGCCAATGAGGGACATGAGAATGGTACAAGTAAGACTGAATCAATAATCACAAGATTTTCGTCCAATACCAAAATTTGTGGTTCAAATTGCAGTGTGATTTTTTGAGAAACACAGAGAAAATGAAGCTAACCCTGCATATTTCCTAGAAAACAGCCTAAAGGTCAAGTCAATGAGGGGACCTGTTTTTCCTGCTTTTGGCACTCTCCATTTTGAAATGCGTCCAGAGTCCTTTCTGAAAATCAGGAAGCCTCAAACCTGGAGGAGCCAATAGTCGGTTATTTTATCAGTTTGCTATCCAAGACAGAGTCAAGTTATCCAGATTCTTACAGAACTCATCGGTACCCTGTTTCAACATTTGCAACCGATTATTTGGAAAACATTGTTGGAGGTAAAGCCACATCTAACAACTCTCATTCTTAGAACATCAGATTTTGATTTTAATGGAAAGAAGAGCCAAAGCCTTTGCACATCAATTTATGGCAACAGGAACTGTAAATAAAGCATCAGGCCTAGTTACATTGCATATATTAATACAAACCACTATGAAATCAATGGTTTGCTCAAAGAATGTATGTTCAGTTTACCTCAGAGTCAGACAACATTTCATCTCATTACATGTGAATGCTATGAATTTGCATATATCACAAAAGAAAGTGGGAATGTTTACAAATTACATTGTTCTCTGGCACTCTAGTCTCTTTTATCAGGGTCCATTGCATCCTGCTCTCAATGTAGAATATTTAATCTAGGCCAAAGTCATTTTATTCTTATAATGCATGCCGAATCAAAATAATAGCAGAGAAACTTGGAGGAAAGCATTGTGGTAGTAGATCAAAGGCTAAATCAACGTAAATAAACGTGGGAGGAGAGAGGGAACGAGAGCAGAGGTTCACAGGAAGAGAATGTGGCAATAACACACAGAAAAACATAGACAAAGGCTGACAGCAAATGAAAGCTGCTTCTTGATAATTTTAGGTGACAGATAATGGAACATTTTAGGGTATGGCACATTTTTGTACATATATAACATATGATGAATAATTCAGGGTAATTTAGCTTACATATAATTTCAAATATTTACCTTTTTTTCATTCTCAGAACATTCAAAACTCCTCTTAAGTTACTGAAAGCTACTTTTACTGAAAGTTGCATAAGATGTATTTACTTGCAAGGAGAGTCATATCATTGAGCATTTTGCATGAAATGAGAGATTTTGAGCATTTTTCGTGAAAAATCAGAGAGAATAGAAAATCAGACATAAGAGGTTTGCAAATGTTAGGAATTGTGTATGCTTTTTTCTTCCCAAATATTTATTTTTTAATTGCTAAGTCAGATATACAGAGAGGAGGAAAAACAGAGAGGAAGATTTTCCATCTGCTGATTCAGTCCCCAAATGACCATGATGGCCGGAGCTGAGCCGATCCAAAACAAGGACCTAGGAACTTCTTCCAGGTCTCCCACATGGGTGCAGAGGCCCAAGGCTCTTTCTCAGGTCATAAGCAAGGAGCTAGATGGGAAGTGGGGTTGCTGGGATTAGAACTGGTGCCCACGTGGGATCCCAACGTATTTAAGTCGAGGACTTTAGCTCCTAGGCCACTGTGCTGGGCCCAGGAGTTGTTTGTGTTTTAACGTTTTGTGAGAAATATAAGTAATGTTCTGGCCCATTTTTTGTTTTGTCTTGTAATTTGTGCATCTTATATATTTATTTAGATTTTTTAATTTGGAAGACAGATATGCAGTAAGGAGAAGCAGAGAGAAAGATCTTCTGTCTGCTGGTTCACTTCCCAAGCAGTCACAATGGCTGGAGCTGAGCTGATCCAAAGACAGGAGCCAGGAGCCTCCACCTCATCTCCCTCTTGGGTACAGGGTCCCAAGGCATTTGGCCATCCTCTACTGCTTTCCAAGACCACAATGAAGATGCTGGATGAAAAGTTGGACACACAGATAGGATACCAGTGCATCAAGGCAAGGATTTAACCACTAGGTTACCTTGCCTGGCCCATATCTTGCACATTTTAAAGGCAAAATTGCATATGAACTAAATCATTTTTTTTCTCAGTCATGAGGGAAATCATTCTATTCCAACTGTCAGCACATTATTTTCATGCTTTTCTCCATAGAATGCCATTTGTGTATTCATACATGTAAAGATTAAGTCAGTGGACAAATGATTTCTTTTTAAGAATCATTGTATGCTACATGAACAAGGAATCTAGTCATGTCAGTGAGGGTAACAGAACTACATGCACTAGTAAGTGGAAAAAAGGGGACAAAAAGATAAGGAGGTCACGACTTGGAGAATAAAACTTTTTTTTAGAAAGTGCAGAAGAACTTGGAACCCAAAGAAACAAGTTTCTCAGAGGCACAAGTACAATCCAGTTGAGAAGGCCCCGAGGAGCCCAAGGAATTCTTCTTTGTCCTCAGTGGCTGAAATGGTACACGCCCCACTTTTGTATGATCCCCAACTAGGGGTCTAAATCCTTCCAGGAGCTGTATGAATTCAGTATTTGCCCCCCAGAGTCATTTATAATAAGCATTTGGTGAATAATTAAATATGGTCCCATATGAGCCACTATCACCACAATGAATGTAAGAAATTAAAGCAGGTGAAGAGTATGGTTTCCCTAACTGTGATGGTCTCCCTGGTCTGAGGGATGGTATTTTACTCGTGTTTGGAGTGCCTGTTGTCAAAGTCGTGCTCAATAAATGCATAGTAAGCTGAAGTTGAAAAAAAGAAATCCGAGGTCCAGCCTGTGGTGTGAAGAGTTCAGCCACACCAGCAATGACAGAATTCCACATGGGTGCCAGTTGCAATCTCTGCTAAAGCTCTAGGGAAAGTGACAGAGTGGCCCAAGTCCTTGGTACCCTAAACCCACACTGGAGACCTGGATGAAGCTCCTGGATCCTAGCTTTCATCTGGTCATTGCAACCCTGCCTTTAAAATGAATCTTTAAAAATAGAAAAGGAAATATATAAAATTAAACCAGTTTGGGCAGGAAATAGAGTAACTAAAACTAATTGTAGACTAACTGGACAATCAGATGAGGAAAGATTGATGCTCATAATGAGGTGAATCAGGATTGTCACGTAAGATCTTTTAAATTAGGATATATCTCTAAACTGTCTACACAAAATGTATGACGAGAGATTGTATTTCTCATCCCATACTCCCCGAGCCACAATTTTTATAAGCTTTGTTACTCTAAAAATACTTTTGAGAACTGTCTTTAAAATCTTTGGAAACTAATTTCCTTCATAAGTGGTTACAATTTTGAAAACAGACAAAAGTCAATTCACTGTTAATTCTTGTGAGTAATTGTTGGTTATTCAACTAGGTAATATAGCAATTCAGAATAGGCACACTCCCAGGATGATTGATATTTCGGAGTTGTTTACAAGATGGCTATGAAATCAATGCCATAGTAAGCCGCAGAAGTATGTTGTATCAGGACAATATTGAGTAAATCAGTACAATCATTCCCAAGAGGACTACATTTACAACGGCATGCTTGTGAATGCTGAAGTTTTGGCATGTTTACTCAGGCCAAGTCTCAGCACTTTAAGAGAATTCTTCCCAACTCGGAAATAATCCTGAACCCCATGTATTTTCATTACCCTCTGGGTGCATTTACAAGGAATGCCAAAGAACAATGAAAGAGGGAGGGGAGGAGGAGAAAGGAACATAAATTGAGAAACTGTCATTACAGAGCCACTGACTCAGAGGTTTAGGTCAAAGAGCTTATGAAATCTAGTCCATAAAGCAACAAAGAAAATGATCTTTACCCGGAGAAAAGTGATTGCAAGCAGATCTATAAACTTCCTCATGTGAAGTGTGAACTGCTAATCGGATGGAGCTTGTGCACCCTACTAGAGTAGTCCATCTGCTGAATGGCTAAATACAAATAAATGGCCTAGAACACAAAGGAGAAAAAATAGATTCCCAACCCTACCCCCACTTTTATGTACTCATTGGCTAAGTTGTTTGGAACATCGGTGCAATGAAATTCTATGCCTGCAAGAAATGTATTGGTGTTCCATAAGTGCGACTAGTTCTTTGTAATTAAATGAGAGCCATCATTGTGCCTTCAACTTTCACTGTATAGATACAGGTAAAATCTCTGCCCTCTACTGGAATACATTACGTATGCACCAGAAATTGATCCTTATTTCTAGGTTGCTTGAAATCACAAAGCAACTATATCGCACAGGGTGACACATTTTTCATGCTCAAATATATTCATGTTTTAGTATTTACAATTTTCCTTTATTCTTGAATCATTCTGTTAGTTATCTAACTTGCTGTTACAGTTGTATGAGGACTTAGGATCAGCTTTTTGAACTGGAAATACAAAGTGATACTATGGAATGGTCATGCGCTCTGGGCCGGCACATGCACTATAGTAGCCATTAGGCAGACATGGCGAATCAGCTTTGGAGATGTAATGAGTAGAAACGATAGAACTATGCTGCAAGTACTTGGTGCTGGTGTTTTGGCACAGTTGGTTAAGCTACCCATTGTGACAGGACATCCCATATCATCAGAGCGCCATTCTAGCCTCAACTGCCTTACATCAGATTCAGCTTCTTGTTGTGTCATGTTCTATTTCTAGTTTTCTGTGGAATCTCCCTATTGCTTTCCATACTGGCTGCAGGAATTTTCACTTTTGCCAGTAGTATAGAAAGTTTCCCCATCTTTTCATCCTAAGCAGAATGTTTTATCTTTCTTGTTGTAGCCCTTTAAACTGTATTGAAATGATATCTCATTGTGATTTCAACGTGCGTTTCACTGATTACCACTGGCTCGGACTTTGTTGTGTCATAGTCATAAAAGCGTCTCCTCAGATCATTTTAAATGATTACATCATTTCTAAATCAGATTATATGTTTTTATTTTAGTATATTTGCATTTTATTCTATTTAGATTCTGAGTAGTAATTCCTTCTTGGGTTACTAGTTGTGAAATATTCTCTAATTAATGAAAATTACCGGTGTGTTAGACACATTATAAAATGGTCAGATTCCTACAAGTAGAAAATATTGATGTTCACTTTTGCCACGATGTTTCCTTATCTACATGACTGCTCCAGAGCGGCCTCTCTAGTTGTCTTACATGCTTCCAGTAAAAGGATCTTTAGTTTGCAAAGATAATTAGATATTTATGAGTTTGCATTGCTTAAAATCATAGGTGTCTATCACCTAAAACTGCTTTATTTGCCACTCAATGTAAACTTTCTGGAGTTTGGGTGAAAATATCCAGATAGCCTGAAATTCAGTTAGTGGATATTTTCTAATAATCTTTGGTAAAGTCTTACAAGTCTTACAGACACTACAAGTCACCATCCCTCTTCCATCACTTCTTATAGCATGAATCCTTTTATACATGAAAGAGGGGTTACCAAGAACACGCCTTCAGAGCAAAGGATATGTCTGTATCTTTCTCCTGCTACTTCCAAGACCCTGAACAAAAAGTGTATTCAAACACTAAGAGCATAAATCATAGCCAGAAACACTAGAATATGTCATCCTTATGTTCTCAGGCAAGAAATCTAATTTTCTAAAACTCTTTTCCTAGATATGATATTTGGTAATACCAGCCAACATTCGTTGTGTAATTAAGTATTACCCACTGCATCCATAGCAGTTCTTTACTTTCATTATACTAGTTAATCATTAGAGGCGATTAATAGTATCTTCATCCCTATTTTGCAGATGAGAAAAATGCCACACAGTTAGAAATATATTGGGCCAAAGGGGAGTAATAAGACAGTAAGAAACTTAGGGTTTAATTCAACAATGTTAAAGATATGTGTTTAGGAAAGCAGTTAAGTGAAGGGAATATGTATTACTCAACTTTTAACAAACACTAAGAAAACCTCCAATGCTTAAGCTCCAATCCCTACACACTTTACTCTTAATAGTTTTCTAAATCTACTTCTGTCTCTTCTCCTACTGGTTCTGTTTTTCTAGCATTGCTTCATTTACTTTAAAGAAAATTTCCCTAGCAAAACTATATTTAAAGCAGATTTTTATCTTGGATAAGGTTTATTCCGGAATACCTACAAAACAAGGGTAAGCTTTCAGTCTGAGTCCTTGCCTTTGTGGAGGAGAGTCCATGTAATAGTTCACCAAAAGCAAAACAGAACTGTTGGGAAATTAACTCTAAACAATCCTTGCAATTGAACTTCAGCTCCCTTTGTAGAGACTTCTGCAGTTAGTTCAAACTCTAAAAGCATCAGTAGCCTATGACCTATAACATATTTAAAAAAACATAGCTTAACATATAGTCCTTAGCAGATAGATGCTACAATTATGACCATCAGGAAAAACAAGAACTGATTGTTAACACATTATTAACTTTGTTGTAAGTATGAGGCTGCTGTGAATCCTGGAGATGTTAATGAGAATTAACATGATTATATCGATATAATCTAGATATAGATATGATTTCCAAATGTTAATATATTTAATCTTTGTACTACATACAAACCCCATGTATTGAAGTGTTCTCTTACACTTGGAGAAAAAAAATGGCAGATGTCTAAGATAAATTATCCCAAATCCACGTGATTAAATAGCAAAACTGGGCCCAAGTGTAGCTTTCTATGGTCTGCACTGCTTTACTTACCTTAGGTTGAGTCTCCAGCCCCATGTCTCAGAGCTAGCTGAACATTTGGAATCTACAACACACCTGTCTGGCTTTCTCAACAAAACTAAACTGTGTTTTGCAGTACCCCTTCTCTTTGAATTTCAATATCACTTAAAATCTTTGAGGTAGAAACAAAAAGTGGGAATTCATTTAGCTTCATGTCCTGGTGGCTGAATCAGAGGGCTAATGGCCACCAGAAAGAGGGGTGTGTGAAAGTCCTATGGCAACTTAATAACAGAGTCACATCCCAAACTCGTGCTGCTTTGCAAATACTTTTTGTTTACAAAACTTCTATCCAGAAAGAGATATGAAACGGATAATTTCAAGAAAATCAGGGTAATGGCTTCATTAACTTGATGGTGGACAATGAGTCTGAATGAAAAGAGCAAATCTTTTGGAAAGAGCATGGTAACTATCCAGAATAATTGCCAGGAGAATCAGTCAGGTAATATGAAACAGTGCCCACTAATTTTATATACCAGAGAAACTTTCATCTTGCAATCCGTTTGCTCAACAAATATAAATAAGTATATAGCACATTTGGCAAAACTTAGAACTCACTTGGACTAAAATTGCCAGTTTCTTAGCCTAGAAAGATTTTCATTGCTGGGAGGTCTGAGAAGAGGCCCATTGTTTACTGAACACATGAAGAAATGAGTGAATTGAGAAAATCTTGTGCAAAAAATGTGTGCAAAAATGTCAACACACATGAGTCACAGCCTCTCTGCCTCTGTCCCAGAAGACACTGCAGGACGCAACTTGGATACATTTTAATATAACAAGCCATCCAAAAGCACCGTAGAAAATACACTGCTGAAATCTTCTCCATTAGGTTGTTCTCTGAAACAACCTCTCCTTTGTGGTAAGAAATGAAAACAGGAATTTAGAAAAACTGCAGTCTCTAGAGTGCAACAGGGCACAAAGCTGTGTATTACGCATTGCCCACTCCCTTTGAGTTTATAAAAGCAGGAGATTTGGTAACAGTGCGTTTAGAGAATTCAAAAAAGAATCTGGAGATGTATTCATACATTTTATCACCCAGTCCGATATGAATTTGATCAAAGATTTTTTTTTGCCTTTGCTTTATTCATCTCTACGTGCTCTTGGTAAAATTTCAAATAATAATGATCATGTGACAGCTAATGTGCTATCCATAGCACTGTCCATTCAAGATATCTTTTCAATCCTTATAAATAATGAACATCATAGCAGCATTTTTCAGACAAAAAGTTGATGTTCAGGTGTAACTAAGTCTTATACGTCCTAGACAGTGAAGAAGTGATAGGATCAGTATTTCAGTCCACGTGGGGCTTATTCCAATTTGCACGTTATAGTATCTCGTGTGTTACACTTTTCCTGTACCTGTCCCCAGTAATTCTGCCTGCATGTGTGTGTACACACACACAACAACAAGCAGAGAAGATTGACTTGTCACTATTTCTCGTACAAGCTTATCTAAAACTTATAAACTAAGAACTGAACAGAGTTTTTGGCTGTTCTCTGGACAGTGTCTTGGCACTTCTCCCTTTCTACACTGGGAATCTAACTATCTATATATGTTCAGGAGCTCAGATAAAGGGAATTGAGAGTTATTTGATAAGACTGGTCTACATTCTGGGCAAATTAATCTCTCCACGTAAAAATGTTTCTCTTTACGCAGCATGAACTCTCTCCACAATTCATCAATTAACACCCTAACTCCTTAGTGACAAAGCACTAAATCTTAAGTTTCAATTTCTTAGGGAACATTCCAGTTACTGATAGGTAATTGAGCAGCATTTATTGAACACCTGCTGTGTGAAAGCCCCAATAGGGAGTTAACAGAGAAGTATGAGGTCACAATATCTTACCGCAAGGAATCCAATTCCTGCTTGCAGAAAACCAGAAAACCACTGACACAACAGTAAAAGGTATGAATAAAATATGGAAGAATGACATGATACTATGATGTAATTTGTGATTGATAGTGCCTCAAAGGAAAATCCAGGTTAGATTGCACAAAAATCAGTAACCCGAAGAAAGTAATATTGCTTGATTAGTAAAAACATATATAACGTAATTGAAATTTTGAAAGGAAGAAGGAGACTGATAATTTCGTGTTTAAAGAATGCTAACATATTTGCCTTATTCAAGAGTAGACTGGAGTACTTAGTATTTTAAACTCTTTTAGAAAATAGTACCACTGGGCCTGGCACGATAGCATAGTGGTTAAAGTCCTCACCTTGCACATTCCGAGATCCCATATGGGCGCTGGTTCTAACCCTGGTAGCCCCGCTTCCCATGCAGTTCCCTGCTTCTGGCCTGGGAAAGCAGTCGAGGACGGTCCAAAGCCTTGGGACCCTAGAAGCTTCAGTCCTTTATCCATATCACATTGACCAACCCATGAGTGTCCTGCTTCCTGTCCCACATTCTAACAGATGTTGAAGGAGCATTCTCTTAAAGAGTGCGAGCCTTTCCTAACATAAACCTGTCACTGATCAAAATAAGTGAGCAGCCTCTGCCAGGAGATGTGCCTCATGCTTAGATCTGGGAGTGGAGTTCATCTATTTAGAATCTCATATAGGAAACAGAAGGTGAGGGAAGGAGAATACCCAGCACACATTCCAGCCTTTCCTTAGTTGAAAAGAAAAGAAATCCTAGTTAAGTATGTTAGGGAAAAGCACCAGCAATACCCTAAATTAGCTTAACCCACAAGATTAATTTATGCTCAGTATCATTTTTAGCATGACAAATGATACATGTGTTTGTATATGTGTGTGTGGCAAAGAGAGAGAAGGGGAGACAGAGAAGACAGAAATCAAGAGTGATTGAGTTATAGAACATATTATTCTTTTACAAATTCTATGATTTACATACTCGCAACTATTTTCCAAGCACATGTGTTAGGCTAGCTGTCAATTGTGTGCTACTTAAAACACACACACACACACACACACACACACACACACACACACACACACACACAAATAAAACAAAAACCTTGAGTGTCAAGGTGAAGAAATAACATAATGTACTTCAATATAATCTTTCTCTGTCTGATATTCAAAGTGACTTTCTTGAAGACATCTTCACAGACTAGAATTTGTAGGTCCCGGGGTTTAGCAGTTAGGGGTAAAGATAGGAATTGGACTACTTTAGGTCAACTGTTCAGTTGCACTTTTTACAAAGCTTGGGGCTCAGTAAATCGCCTCAGGCAGCCATGTAGTGGTTTCTGACAATAAGAATGAGGACAGCATCTTCAGCACACAGATAGCGCAAACCTGAATTGATCATGCCCTGGTACAGCCACTAGGACATCAGCCGACTTATTGAAAACTTTAAGATGTGACGCTACTGTAGGAATGCTCTATTGCCTTCCAAAATATTGTAGTTTAGAGGTGAAGCCTTAGCAAAAAGAAATGAAATACTTGACTTGATTTTTTTTCAAAAAATTGGCATCTAAGTCAATTTTCTCCAGCAATTCTGTAAAAATGAGTCCTGAAGAAATTCATTCTTACATTTGTATTCAATTCTTGAGCAGTTTTGTACTGAGGGAGATTAAAATAGGCTTTAGAAAGGGAAATTTGGTGGTCCAGGACTACCCTCCCCGTACCCTCTACTTCTCGCTCCTGCTTGTACTTCTTTTGGAATTTTATAGATAACTTTATTTTGGTTCAAGAAGTTTTGAAATCCTTGCATAGATTTTTTTATTTCCTTACATTTTTGTGTATTTAAGACAAACAAATTTCCTCTTTTGTATGTGCAGACTTTGACTTCTAATCAACAAAGTACAGCAATATCTACCCTTCCTGTTGGGCCCAGATTAAAACTCAAGCGATGTTATCTTTGAAAGAATTTAGAGATAGCGAATCAGTCTCCCAAGCAGAGATCTCCCCCCACTTCTGTGTGTTTAACAGGTTGTCACCAAGCTTCTGAAAATAAAGCTGCAAGTCTCGGCACTCTCCAAGACAATCCAAGCCCTTCCTAAACCTCTCCAACCTCTTCAGAGTTTTCCGGCTGAACTCTCCAAAAGGCAAGGTTCCAGTGCTTTCAGCTCTTGCACGTATGAATCCCTTTCCGGAACTGCATCATCGTCCTCACCTTATCCATTGCTCAGGGATCTTGCTAGGTACCAAATGGCAAGAATATATGCTGTATTGATTCATTTTAGCGAAGTTCAAGTAATTATCATCATTTAAACAGCAGCAAATGTTAGAAGTTTGTCACAAAATGGAAGTTTTCCAACTACCAAAAGCCTACAAGCATGCACTGTCAGATTCTTCGCTCTTCTAGTTTTCAGTAATCTCAGTTGAATCACTGGTTACTATGACAATGATCAATTTTTTATGTTTATTAATCCTTAAGAGATGAAACCAGGATTAAGCAAACGCAAGGCACTCAAGGTAATCCCACAAGAGTTTACAGGAATTTTCCCCTTTTGCTAGTTATCATACTCAGCCAAATAATAGTTAACTTCATTTTGTCCATGATATTTGGAGTTCTAATAAGCTAAGTCCTTGCCTTTGTTAATTTTGGAAATGAGACATTAAACAATTACAGAAATAGTAACTTCTTACTTCAACAATTTCAGACAGTGCCCATAATAGGCAAAACACAAAACAAAATCCAGCCTATCTAAATCTTTCCTATCAGCAATCTCTAAAGATAATGCTTTTGGCTATCTATATTATATATTATATATATATATGTGTGTGTATGTTATATGTGTAATATATCATGTTACATATATATATATAATATTCTTCATGATCCATTAGTATACCTATAAAGGGAGGCATATAACTCTCAAACATGATTTTATTTTCCACTTATCACTAGACTTATTCTAGTCTGGAGATTATAAGGTGCATGAAGACAGAAATGTAAAACAGAAGATTATTGAAATCACAAAATATGCTTTTCTCATGTTCCAAAGAGAAGGATTATAGGAGCTCACCCCTGGTTCACTGCCTGCTTAGCCCATGCTGGAAGCTGTAGGCACACCGTGTTCCCAGGGAAACCGCTTACAATGGTCCTGGTTAACCAAGAGCTCAACCTGTAGGTTAGATAGACATGCTTACCAGTCAGTCACAACATCGTTGTGGGTGGAAGTACTGTCAGGACCATCCTTCTGCCTGCCCCTTTTTCCAACCCCATGTAAGCTTGTAACCTCTTCTAAATAAATGGACAACCCTCACCATTTTATCTCTTGTGTTCTGTGGACAAACAAAAACACTTCACACATCTGCAGACTTGAGGCCTACTAGACAGAAAACCCCTGAGAAAGGATTGAGATGGAAGAGAAATTATTTCAGAGGAATGACCTCAAAGACATGTCAGTCTATAATCCAAGGAACTGTCACTGTTCTAACATCTACTCCATGACTTTCTACTGCTTCTTACCGAAAATAATGATAATGATGCTGTATTAAGAGAATATTGTAGTAAATTTTATTTAACTTGAAGAATAATCCTGGGTTATGTTCTGCAAAACCTACTTTGCTCATAGCTCAGGGCCCTTGAGGATCACTCCAACATCTTGGCAATGCATGCAGTTTGTTATTGCTCCAGGTGATCTGAATCAAACACCCTGCTCTAAAATATAAGCATGTGTATACATATATGTATATGGGGTATTTTGACATATATATGTGTGTATATCATATATATAATATATATTATATGTTTATATATTATTATATATTATATTATATATATTGTATATAATATTATACTATATTGTATTATATTGTATTATATATTTATTTATATATTAGATATTATACATAATATAATATGTGTATATATACAAATATATATAATATTCATGTATTATATGAATATAAAATGAATGCATACATTCATTTTTAAAGACAAAGAGCATAAAACAACAAAAGGAAATATAATTCAAGTGCCTATAATTTCCCAAGTCAGTTCTCTTCACAAGGGTTTTTATATAAATTTCTATTTAATGAACCAAGTAATATTAAAGGTTTATTTATGTGTTTCAGGATAAAATCATACAGAGAGAAAGAATGGTAGATGGGAGATGAGAGATATACTCCATTCACTGTTTCACTCCCCAAATTGCCACAAAAGCAAGATCTGTGCTATGTTTTCAAATACTTTTAATAAGCATTACAGTTTTCTGCTAATCACAAGACACATTATCTTACTTGAAAAAATCTCTAAATCTTTATAATTATGAAAATAACTTAGAGTGTTATTTTCTCTCAAGATCAATTAATCAGAAAATGACATAATCTGAGTGGTGTTAGGTTTTATCCAAGTTACAAGTTCATATTCAGAATATGCTCCACCTCAGCCCTGAGCTGATGCCCAATGGCCAGTGCCCATTCCTGGGTACTGCGATGGTTGGGAGGCTGGGTGTGGCTTCTCCCCTTATCTCCCGCCTTCTACCAGATACAGGAAGTAGAATAAGAACATGGAAATAATGCTCTCACCCACATTCCCCTAATCAACTATGCAAACATTGCCAAAAATAAAATTTTGAAAATTCACATGTGTGGTTAGCTCACTTATTTGGCGCAGTTTTAAATTTCTTAACGTAAGCATTGACTGAGTTAAACTTTCCCTTAGTGTTGCCTTGATTGCGTCAGGTAAATTTTGATATGCTGTGTTGATGTCTTCATTTATTTCAAACATTTTTTTTAAATTTCCCCTTTGATTTCCTCTATAATCCACTGTTTGTTTAGAAGCGTGTTATTCAGTTGTGAGGTATTTGCATGCCTTCTGGGGCATTTTGACTTATTGGTCTCCAGTTTCACTCTATGATGATCTGAGAAGATGCATGGCATAATTTCTGAATTTTTGAATTTGCTGAGGCTTGTTTTGTGACCTATAATGCAGTCAACCCTGCAGAAAGTATCATGTACTTTTGAAAAAAAAAAGTGTATCCTCTGTGTATAGGATGAAAAGTTCTTTAGATATTAGTTAACTTGATTCGCTCTCATTTCTGGATGAACTCTGATGTTTTCTGCTGAATTTTTCTCCCACTGAACTGTTCATTGGTATTAGTGGGGTATTAAGAACCCCTACCCCACTATTATTATATTGAAGTCTATTTCTAACCTTAAGTTCATTAATATTTGCTTCACACAGCTAGGTTCCCTCACATCTGGAGCATATGTATTATAGTGATCTCTAAACTTTGACAAGAGAACTGAAAATAATCCAGGGGAAAATCCTGGTCTCTTCAACAACTGCTGTTGGGACATTTGATAGCAGCTTGCAAAGGCCTGGTGCGGTGACCTAGTGGCCAAAGTCTTTGCATTGAATGTGCTGGGATCCCATATGGGCGCTGGTTCTGATTCTGGCAGCCCTGTTACCCATCCAGCTCACTGCTTATGGCCTGGGAAAGGAACTGAGGACAGCCCAAAGCCTTGGGACCCTGCACCCATGCAGGAGACCTGAAGGAGGCTCCTGGCTCCTGGATTTAGGAATGCTCAGCTCCAGCAGTTGCCGTTTCCTCTCTGCATATCTGACTTTGAAATAAAAATAAGTAAATCTTTAAAGGTAAAACTAAAAATATATTTGTGAAGGATTGGTCAAAGGAAATGAACAGACATTTTTCAAAAGAACAAATTCAAACTCAGAATAGACAGAAAAAAAAAATACTCAGGCCCCCTAGCTGTCAGGAATACAAATGAAAACCACATTGAAATTCCACCTAACTCCAGTAAGATTGGCCTACCTGAAGAATTCCACTAATAGCACCTGAGGAAGAAACTTGCCTTCCTTCACTGTTGGTGGGAGTGTAGGCTAGTTCAACTACTATGAAAGAATGAAGAGTGCTAATAGAACTGAAAATTCGTCTTCCTTTGAACCAACTGCCCCACTTTTGTGAATATATCCAAAGGAAATGGAATTTCTGTGTTAGAATAGATCTATAATCTTGTATTTACAGCAGCATAATCTACAATAGCAATTATATGGAAGCAACCCAGATGTCCATCCAAAGGGGAGTGGATAAAGGAATGTTGGAGTACATCCACTCCATGGACTATTACTCAGACATTTAAAAAAATAAAAATTTATCGTTTGCAACTAAATAGTCCTACCTACAGATAATTTATGTTTAGTGAAATAAGTCAATCACAAATGGACAAATACCGTATGTTCTCTTTGATATAAGGAAACCTTCATGAAAAATATAAGATCATTGCCCTTTCAATACTGTTTCTGCTATGTCTCAGTGGGGTTGATATTTTGGTTTTCATTTTGATTCATTCAAGAGAGTTTCTTTTATTAATTTCCTTACTGACTCATGTCACACAGGAGCATTGTTTGCTTCGGGGTTTTTAATTTTCATTTCCTCAGTGGCACACAGGTCATTTAACTTCAGTAGCATGTCATTTACCTTCATGCTGTTGTTAATTTTCTATTTTTATTCCTGTTTTTGATTTTGCTTTATGGCTTTTCACTGAAGGGGATGTATAGTAATTGTGTTATAAAGGCTATCACATTCAGATGTGAGCATTCAGTGCAGTGTGCATCTCTACTTTGAAATCAAAGATGGACTCCTAATGAAACTATTGAATGTATCTTGACAATAGGATGCCGGACTGTCTACCATTGTTCATACCTATGATGTCAACATACACCTAAATAGTAGAATGATGGACTTATAAGTGATTATGATGGATTAACCCTACTATTGTGTTCATACAGGGGAATTCAATGAGGAGGTGGTGATTTCAGGAGGGAGGAAATGAAATCCCAGAGCCTATGGAACTGTGTCACAAAACAATAAAATAGATATAATAAATTTAATAGAAGAAAGAACAAAAGTGTAAATAATAAGCACCAATGCAACAAAATCATTAGAATACAGTATGAAGAAAATTGAGAAATAAATAAAAAGAAGTATGCCTTATAACTGACTAGAACTGGCAAGAATTTCGAAACCAAATCAAAACCATATACGTATTTGAAAGCAAGATGAAATTTTGTTATTATCATTTTAACCTCCCATCCTCTGGTTTACTCCCCAGGGAAGCAATGTACCAGGATAGACAGGCCCAAAGCCATGAGCCAGGGTGTCCTCCGGTTCTCCCCCATGAGTAGTGGTGACCCAAACACTTGGTCTATCCTCTGCTGCTTTACCAAGGCCATTAGCAGGGAGTTGGATCAGAAGTGAAGCAGCTGGGACAAGAACCGATGCCCATATGGGTTGTGGGTATCACAGGTGATTTTACCCAGTATGAGACAATATTGACTTCCCAAGTTGAAAGGTACAAATCAGAATATAACTGGGAAGTCAGGGAATTTTAATAAACATGATTCCAAGATTACAAAAGCTTGTACAAGTTGGAATCTGCAATTAAGAAGTTTTGTATTGGAACAACACCATCTGAATGATGATGGATCAATGCTTTGAAATTTCTGAGTCAAAATAAATGTATTTCTGGAATATAATATCAAGTAAAGTCACAGTGAAAAAGAAAACTTCAGAGAAGTGAAATATTAAAAATATTTTTATTTAACTTTTTTCCAAAAAGTCTGGATTGAATTCTGACCATATAAGCAAGTAAATCAACAAAAATGACTTAACATCTTGGAAACAGCCAACACAAAGCAAAATAAGAGTATAAGCAATTTCTAGGGAACTGGAAAGGAAATTTCCAGAACAGCAGCAATAAAAACATGTAAACAAAACCAGATTCACACAGGGAGGGAGAAATAGCCCAAAGAACCTTTAGGATGTACCTCGGGAAAGATGAAATTGCTTTAAAATTTGTGAGCTCTTTCACTGAGAGTCATGTTACAGAGCTTATTTAAGATGTTGGAAGACTTAGCCATGTACTCCTAAAATAAACAAATTATACAGTGATTAAATCAAAGAGAGGGAGTTTGGGAAGCTGTTCAAGGAAAAAATATATGCTATGATAAGCCTACTTTGTGAATAAGCAGTGAAACATCAAATATTTACATAATCATGGCAAAAAATGTTAAAATTCATAGTTTAAAAATACTTCAAAATACATATAATGGTACAGTGGCAAAAAAAGAAGTGAGGAGAATCAAAATCTTCATCTTTGAAAGTACAATGTAAATAGTTATTATATAAACTTACTGAGACTGACATAAATATTGTATAGATAGGAATTTGAAATGCTAGGATAAATACAAACTAAATTAAGAAGAAGGGTTGTTTAACTCTGGAGAGCTGTCAGATGCTTATGAATGTACCACGGTGGATGAAAGTTGGTGCAGTATACGCTTTAAAACATTATTGGAACTTATAAGCTGATTTGGCAAAGTTGCAGGATATAAAATCAATGTACAAAAATCAATAGCATGTATATACACAAGCAGTACCATGGCTGAGAAAGAACTACAGATCTCTCCCATTCAGAACAGTTCCACAAAAAACTTCAAACACTTGGGATAATTTAGCCACAGAGGTGAAAGTTTCCTATAACGATAATTACAAAGCACTGAGAAATAGAAGACACAACAAATGGAAAAATTCTTCCATGTTCATGTATTGAAATGTTCATATCATTGAAATGTCCATTCTATCCAAATCAATTTACAGATTCAATTTGACTCTGAGTGCAAACATCAAGAACAGATCAGAAGAAAAAAAAATGATTCAAGGGACCCTTAAGAGATAAAACAATAAAAACAAACCTGGAGGGTTCACAATACCAACAAAACAAGGCTGCTGCAAAGAAAAAACAAGAGAAAGAAAGAAAGAAAGAAAGAAAGAAAGAAAGAAAGAAAGAAAGAAAGAAAAGAAAGAAAGAAAGAATCGCAAAGCAAAGCAAGCAAAAAACAGCCTAGCATTGCCAAGAGCCCATGCAACAGAATACAAGACCCAGATGTTATAATCCAACCACCTACATCCAAGTAACCTTAAGCAAATGACCAAAATTACTCTCTGGAAAAAGGATAGTCTCTTCAATCAGTGTTTTTTGGAAACATTTGATCTCCACTTGGAGGAGTGTGAAATAAGACCTCTACCACACAATCTATAGAAAACCGACTCACAGTGGATAAGAACCTGAAGCTGAAACCTGAAGTCTTTGAATTACTACAGGAAAGCACAGGGTAAACACTCTGAGACATTGCTATTGGCAATTGCTTCTTGATAAAATCCAGAATCATAGGCAACTGTAGCAAAAACATGTTATATTGACCTAAGATGCTTCTGCACAACAAAGGAAACATTCAGCAAACTGAAGAGGAAGCTTGAACAATGGGAAAAACATTTGGAATCCATACATCTGATGGAGGATTAATAGCCAGGGTACATAAGATGCTCAAGAAACCTAACAGCGATAATAATAACAACACAGCACACAATCCAGTTTAAACAATGGCAAGGGGCTAGAATGGTGACATAGCAGGCCTCAGCCTGCAGTACTGGCATCCCACAGGGGCACTGGTTGATGTCCCTCCCAGCAGTGACCAGGGGAAGACAAGAATGAAGAGGGACTTGTGATACTAAAGGGAGGTATGTGAGTGTCAGGAGGAAATTAGGACTGTTTAATTGGAACCATACTTCCTGCCTGGAAACGCAGGCCCTGCTCTCCAGCAGCATTGGGAGAAAGGTGAATGAGACTATAGACACGAAGACATTGCAAATGCAGTGAGGGACAGGCAACAGCACACATCCTCATCCTTGAGGGGTGCCCCACTCTCAGGAAACGAGAGCTAGCTATGAGACAGTGGTACAGGAAGGCAAAACAGCACTGGAATTGACAATGCTAGAAGTTCAGCACCCAACTTTTAATCCCATAGGAGAAAATCTGCCCATGAAGGAGACATCAAATCACTAAAAAGAAAGAGGAAGAAGTTAATGGGAAAAAAAATTACTGTGACTCGGTTTAGCCTCCAAGGGTAAACTGAGGTCTGCAGAAATCCTCCTGTGTGGAGGAAATCTTTCCCAAGAGCTCACGTGCAATGTAAAACCTCCTCATGTTCTGCCTGGACAATCTGTGTTGCCCTGTTTTGACCTCCAACCACAAAACAACAATGGCAACCAAAAACACGTCTGAGATGCTTGGGCTGAGGGCTGGATCCACTTGCTGTCAGTTCACTGCCTTCTGGCTGAGAAACAAAGTGTGGCCGCCAGTTGTTGTAAAATCTTTCAGCACTCCTAAAGTCCTGCCTGAACATCCATTCCTCTCCTCTCCTCTCCACCACCCTCAAGAACGGTCCTGTGTGTTTATCTCCTCTTTCTTGACGGGAGAAGCAAGAACAGAGATGGTTAGGAAAAAAAAAAAAAAGTCAGGCTGCAGAGACCTTGTTCTTACAGATTGATTCAATGAGGCAAATGTGGGCAGAAATAAGGAAAGAGGATCTCGCTGATCAAACCATGGTAGATGTTAGATACAAGCACAGTTTGGAAATAAAACCTGTAATAATAACAACTCTGCTCCAGAAAGATAAACACACAGTTGCTCATTTCACTTGTACTCCTCATTAGCTTAACAAAGAGCCAAAATAACTAAATTCAGGCTTGGAAATGAACCTTCTCCTCACCACAATGGGCTACAATAGCTATGCAAATAAATTCTTTCATTTCAAGGAAAATTGAGATGTGAGGAAATCATTAGAATTGCTTGAGAATCTACAATTGCGAATTTCTGAAATACTTTTTGTTTACTCATCTCTTTACTCAGTTACTGATGGGATCCTTAACACATAAGTGGCATTGAGGCAAATGCTGAGGATTGGCCAAAACACAAGACGGACACATTCCCTACCAAGTTACCCTTTCTCAAGGAAGTAGGTGACAATCCACTGCTTCGTTAGGACCACTGACAAGGCTATTAGGAAATCTCATGAAATCTTATGAGAACACATAGCCACAGATATTTGAGAGGCTATGAAATCTTTAATAAAGAAGAGACATTTTATTTGAGATTAAAAAAAAAAATGAATAGTGTGGAGGGCACTGGTGAATCCCCAGAGCTAAAGGTTAGGCAGGTTCCCCAGTTCCTCGCAGAAACGTGGATCAGAGAAAACTTGTTGGAACATGGTAAAAATGCACACAGCTAAGAAAATAGTCTACTTGTTTCAGCAGTAGTCAACTTCCAGAAGTCCTGATTACCTGCTGCTCACTTGTAATATTTTGAATATTTATAGTCATAAGTTCTCTGTGAATTCTACCACCCGTGAGACCGGCCTCTACTGACAATTTCCACAACAAACATGAGTTTATGGAGATACTTAAGGAAGAGAAGAGAATAAGGGAGTATTTCATGCAGAGAGAACAGCTTCTACAGAGACTTAAGACCAAAAGATAAACATGACCTTTTTTAGACTGCAAAAAGCTATAGAGAGAGGGATAGACACCCGATAATGCATTGCTTCCTTGGGCTTTGTCATGAACTTGGACTTAAGCTAAAGAGCTGTGGTGAGTAACGGCCTTTTAAATAAGAAAGTCAAAAGGTTTGCATGTTCTTTGTTTTTTAAATGTATGCATGTATGTGTGTATATTTGAAAGCAGGGAGTTTTGGGAGAAGACAGAGAGAGGATAAAGATGACACATACTGAGAGAGAGAGAGAGAGATCTGATCTTCCATCCACCAATTCACATCCCAAATGGCTAGGACAGCCAGAGTTGAGTTAGGCTAACGTCATAGTCCCAGTTTTTCTGGTCTTTCCCATGGGTGGAAGGAACCCAGTTGCTTCAGTTATTGCTAGCTGCCTCCAACAGTGTGCATGAGCAGGATGCTAAATTGAAGTGAAATAGCCTGAACTCAAAACATACACACACCACCATGCCATCCAATGTCCAAAGCCTTGACCAAACCTCTCCGCCAAATTACCTCCCCTGACTGTTCTTTTCACAAAGTAATATAAAATGTCTTTCATTTCTGTGGTTGTAATTTTGGCTACAGTGTCTTTGTTGTTTTGTGCTTGATTTTAAGTTGATTTCTTCATCATTGTCCCCATAGGGGTAAGCATAAGACCTATTCAGACCCATCTAATGACTTGCAGAGCCAGTCATGCCATCTGTCAAGGGCTGCCCATGTATCTCTCCTTCCGACTCCACATTCTGTGCTATCAGGACAAAAGCTGCACATCAGTACTGGTAAAAATGCATACTCCAGGAAAACTGGCAAACTCTTCTAATATGCCAGGGAAAGCACAAGAGGGTGACCCATGCCCTTTGGCCCTTTAACTCACCTAGAAGCTCTAGATGGAGTCCCAGGCTCCTAACCCCAACCATTGTAGTCGGTTGGAGAGTGAATCAATAGATTAAAAATCAATTGTTCCTCTGCAACTCTGCTGAATAAATAACTTTTTAAAATATTGTAAGATCAATGAGTGTACTAAGCTGTGCTATTGAACTTTGAAATATAGCCATCAGCTGTATTAGTCTAATTCAATTGTTCAACTGCAAAATGAATAATCAAAGCCATTTTTATATGAAACTTGCATTGGATCCATTAAAATGTGAAACCACAACATGTAAAAGAAACACCAAACCCTGTTGGTGATGAAACATCTTTTGACTAAGTTCATGGGAAGTCTCCAGTACATTAATTTATTGATTCTCATTCAGCTAGACTCTGAACAGTACTTTCTAGTGCCCCACAACCAATGTATTTCACTACGGAAGGTTCAGAGAAATATATTATTACTTAAATAAATGTTAGTCATCTTCACTCGATATTAAGGGATAACAGAGTTTATAAAGGTTTTATCCTGCACCATATATTCTTTCCAGTATCCAAGAACATCATCACATCACAGTGCAAGTTTTTATCTGTAGGAGACAGACATTGCAAAACCACAGTTACAAGTATGGCATTTATGTGGATCAGACATTCTCCGGATGAATCCTAGTATGGGTAGATTTGAGGGTTTTTTTCCTTGTAAATTACTGAGAGCTCTCTATTTATCTCTCAAGTCTCCACTGAGCACAATTTTCAAATACTACTCTTCAGATATGCCAGGGAATTTATCTTCTAGCTTCTGTCTAAATACCATTAGAGAAAAGCAAATAATTACATGGTAAATTTACTGAATTCAGCATATTTACACTTTTTTTCAAGTTTTATTTATTTAAAAGAGGCACAAAGAAAGGGAGACAGAGAATGATAGGCAAGCAGGTATCTATCATCCCCTGGCTTACTCTCCAAACACCCTCAATGGGTGAAATTGAGCCAGGACTACGCTGGGAGATAGGAACACAATACAGATCGCCCAAGCTATCATCTGTTGCTTTCCAAAGTACACATTCCTAGGACTTGTATCAGAAACTGAGCCAGTAGTTGCACCCAGGCACTCCAGCAGGTGGTGAGGACAGAGGACTTTCCAAACAAGATCGGCACCTCTTTGCCAAGCATTAGCCCCCAGTTACACAGACTTGACTATTCAAAAAAGACATTTGATTTCTCCAATTGTTAGCTTCTTGGAGTCATGTAGAATATAGTGGTGTGAGATGACACACGTTTTTTTTTTTTTCTCTTGACTCTCTTGTAAGTTGTACATCTATATTCTACTCTTTGTTCATGGTATCAGCTTGTGACAAAACAAAGAGAGCCATTATCTTCTGGGATGATAATGTCCTCTGTGATTAATTTAGATGTTGGATGCAACTATGTTCACACCTTCCACTGGAGTCGTTGGAATGAGGATGCCAGTGTCCTCTTGTCCTATTGCCTAGAGAAAATCTATCTGCCTACAAAAGAATGATATAAGCAGGCAGATGTAAGAGATTATTAACTAGTACGAGAATATTAACTAGTAGGCTGCTATCTAGGTCCTATATTCTAGTCCTTTAAGCTTTGATTATTACTGTTTTTACAACAAATTTTGTCACCTTGCCCTAATATTCTTTCCAATTATGTAAATACGACACGAGTATTTCTGCTTCTCTCCCTCTCTCTTCCTTTCTTTTGCTAATGACATTTTGAGTTCTGTATTTATCATTTAATATTGAACTATTTAGATCAATATAGAAAAACAAGAATGTTTTATCATGCTATATCTCAGTAGGTGAACCATAGGTTATATACTTACAAACATAAATGGAGACACCATAGCTTTTTAAGCCCACTCTGAAACTCACGGGTCTCATTTTTGTTACACTGCGCAATCCAAACCACATTCAACCCTAATGTTATTGAGATTTTCCTGACACACAGGGTCTGGTTTATTTTTTTTTTTATTTTGTTTTTTTGTTGTTGTTGTTGTTTTTGCTTTATTGTGATGACATGGCTAATTTGACTTGGCTGAAGCACAACAACCTGGGAAAATCTCTCTCCACTTGAAGGTCTGTTAATCACAATGAATCATAAGGAAACTTTATTAAAAGGAAGAAAGT
Organism: Ochotona curzoniae; assembly: GCF_017591425.1. Classification (NCBI taxonomy): domain Eukaryota; kingdom Metazoa; phylum Chordata; class Mammalia; order Lagomorpha; family Ochotonidae; genus Ochotona; species Ochotona curzoniae. Next base: position 10,617,277 of record NW_024465751.1, read on the forward strand.
ATGCATGTATAATTTATTGTTTGACTGCAACAGGCATGTTACATGAACTGCAGAAATCTCTACATCTTACACATCCCAAAAGGAGAATGCATCAGTTATTTGCGCACTTTCCATGAAGAAATTTTTCAATTAGAAGATACTGTTTTAATCTGACCTATATGCTTATATCAAATCTCTATGAGATTTTCTTATGTTATTTTGTATCTTCAGCTCTTTAGGGACCCCTGGACACTTGCCGAGACCTTGGAATTTTATGAGAGAAAATGTAATTTGTTCTTATCTTGATCTAGGTAGATACATAATTCACAGCATAATATATTAGTCGGCCTTCTAAACTAACCCAGCAGTTATTTTCTGATTTTCTGAAAGAGAGAGAGGTCTTGTTTCAGAGTCAATCACAGTGCCACTATTTTAAAATAAAATCCATGTGAGTCCTTTTATTGAGGGTAACCTTTTACTTTTCCCGACTGTTAATTCTGGCAAATACCCCCATTTTAGGGAAAAGGAAGAAAATAATCACACTTTTTTAGAATATAAACTCTTGAACTTTATTCCCAATCCCTGTAACCTTGTAGGTTTCTCCTTAAGCTTACTCATCCCAGAGACAGCCAATTTTTGTGGACTTATGTGGGACTTCATATTTGAAAACTTATTTCAGATGGCTTACATACACATGAAGAAGAGAATGATGATCATGTAAGACATTTGTGAATTACAGTATTTTCCATTCATCATATATTGTAAGATGAATGGAAGATAGCTAAATAAAAATAACAATAAATTGTGTAAGGCTCGTTCTGGAAGGAGGCATCTTCAGAAATTCTTCAAAAAGTCTTTTCCTGGATTTTTCTCCACGTCAAGTAGAATGAGGATGATATCCAAACAATATTAAGACTGAGAGGATATCCAGTAACTTGGTCAATCAGCTTTCCATCGACTGTGAGAGAACCAAGCCCACTGATGGGATAAGGCTAGACAGTTACAAATAAAGGAGCATATCAGGATGCAAACAGCTCTGCAACATAAGGGGGTGCAAACAAGAAGAACAAGCTGAAGGAAATGGGAGGTTAAGACAGGGTGTTCCCGTTATGTTTTTATGCAGTATATCCAAGAGCATGTTTTTGTGAGGTTAAGAATAAATCAGCTGAGGGGGAAACTGGGAATAAATAAGAGGAGACAACTTCAGGGAATTTTGACCCCTTGCCCTCACCCCCCAAAAATGTGAAAACATTAAAGTTCTGGTAAAATTGGCCTAAGGCATACTGGAGCAGCAAGAAAATCTAAGTATTCAAATGCATATGTGAAAAAGTTGGTGTAGTTACAAGAAAGAAGAGGCAACCCATATTTCTTTGATGATAAGTTCACATCAACTTATATGGAAGAGCATCTCTTGAAGAGGGACTAGAGAGTGAATTAACTGGGAAGTGCCAAGTAAGCTCCAATAGGCGGAAACAAGTCAAACCCTAGAGTCTAATGCATCAATATCAGTTTGTACATAGATATATGTGCATATTTTTTAAATTTTTAAGCAAACTATTGATTTATCCATTAAGTTGAAAGAAAGAGTGATGCAAAGAGAGGGAGAGAACTACATTGGGCTCTCCCACTCAGTGATGTGAATCCAAGTAGTGTAAGCTATCACGTGTTGCCTTCCTAGGCACGTCACTTGGAAACTGGTCTATAAGCAGAGCAGTCAAGACTAAACATGGCACTCTGATATCAGGGAGGTACAAGGAACAGCTCATTGCTGTGTGGTCTATGTCAGCCCCAGACTTGCTTTTTGGGGGATCATATGCACATGCACCTTTCAATAGCACATGTAATAGATCAGGGATCTGTCTGATGACCACGGTAGTCAGTGTCCTCCCTGTAAATTTTGATATTACTAGCTTGCCTCCATCGCTGCGTAGGTATGGGGTGGAGTGGCTGGTATTTTACGTCAGAGCCTACCTGTGAATGCATTTTATGAAGAGGTGCACCATTTTCTTTCTTTTTCTTTTTCCTTGATGTAATCTCTAGTTTCATCCTTTCTGCTTCCCATAACCTCTGGCTTCCTTATCCCCAGTGTCAGCGCTGATAGGTTGTAACGTTGGTGGCAAAGGAAGGAAAGAGTTTATTATTATTTTCCCTCAAGCCCTGCTTTGTTAAGGCTAGGGGGTGTGTTGCTTTGTTTTCAGAATTGGGTTTCATGTATATTTTGTTAAAACCCCCAAAGTCCTTTAGACACCAAGCACTGGAAAATGAAAAACGACTATTGTTGTGACCCTGTCTTGCCCAGGCTCCTGAGCCACCACATGTTTCTGACTTCCATCACTGACCGTGAGTGGATACACAGGAGAGCTGTTTACTTGTTTTACAGGAATCAGAGACACATGGGTAGGACTGCAGAAGTGGAGTCTGGGAAAGCTACCTTAATTCACACACGGGCTCTTACAAGATTTGGAATACACTATCTTCTTAGAGCCATGAGATTTTTTTTAAAGAACAAAATTTTAGTCAATCCAGCCAAAATGATTTGTTTCTCAACATTAAACATGGATATTTTGGAAGAATTCGGGCAATGAGTTCACTTGTTTATTCTTTATACAGATGTTTGTCATGAACATCTAGGCTCTGAGGAGTCTTACTTAATTGGATTCTTTAAAATCTACAATTTAGTTCACTAGTAACTAAAAGACATTTATTGTGTGCAGATCCTGTGCTGAGTACTTGGGAAGTATGTGAAAAGCAGCTTTATGAGAAAGAGAATAAAAAACAATTTTGATCCTCAGCCTTTTCATGATAATTTTGTGGAAAGTGACTATGATCGTGCACACTGAAGAACTTATACATTGTGATGGGTACACCAGCGACAGTAATTACAATTACTTGCAAAATTAATAAATAAGTCAATCCCTGCTAACCTCAAAAAGCTAAAAGCTCAGTTAAGGTAAGCAGAGATTCCTATTCATGCATTTAATACTAATGTAAAAATTAAAGACTACCAGAGAGAAATTCAAGGGATGTCGCAAGACAGTACACGATTCATCGCCTAAGAGTCTTGAACAGAAAGAAAGAGGGAGCGATGTGAGTTGGGGTTATCAAGGGACTAATGAAATGATTGGCAATAACCACGCAGACTCAAGCATGAGCCTCTGGAAGGTCAGATGAGCACAAACACTGAGAAAAGCATCATGCTTTAAATCTGAGTGTTGAACACCCCGATAAACAGCTTTCACAAACAAAGGACAGCTTTTACAGTTAGAGACTTCTGAATATGAAAGTCGGGCAAAGAGACAGTTACTCAGTGATGAGAAAGGGGACCAAGGAATCAGAGAGAACCATTAGCCTTCTGACAGCTCATTCTTGTTGCTTTCCTGACTTTAAATCCCAGGGAATCTACCCCTCACTGAGACCAGAGGGTGATACTCACCTCATGCACTATTGGAATTTGTAGAATCTGAGCTTTGTATGTTGTTGGGTGGTATTACGCCAAAGAAAGGGAACAGCATACCCAAAGTGCTTGAACAAAGTTTTGGGAATTGAGTGAGCAGAGAGAATACCGATTTATCCGAAGCCTAGAGAGCGGGTATCTGTGTCTAACAGGGCAGGAACGCTCCATGGTAGGGAGACACCTTGCAGCTCACGCTCATTACTAGAGAACTGATCCTAATGAGCAGTTTCAGAAGCACTGGTTTGCTTTAGAGGTGTAAGAAGCCAGTGGCAGAGGGAAAGGATTCCTGTTTGCACACAGCTGGTTGGACGCAGAGCTCTGTGGTGTGTGTGTACCTCTTTATTGGGGAACTCACAGCTGGAAAATCAAGGCTACTTGCTGTATTAAGCTAAATTTAGGAATAAAGGCAAGAATCACTCAATATTATTCTGAGAACATTTCATCTTGCTTTTCTCAGTTCCATTCTAGGAAAAGTTTGATCTTCAAGCCTTCTAAAAGATAGAAAACCCTGGGGCTACAGATTCGACACACAAACCCATGTGTTCAGAGATTACCTGAAATGGTTAGATTCCATTTTGCCAAGAATTCTAAACCCAAGCAAAAAACAAACAAACAAATAAATAAACAAAACAAACTTGGGTTTGGTGGGATAGAGGATATATTTGAAAAGATTTCACACTGTTCATGGAAAATAAGAAATTAAAACTTAACTTTGTTGTAAAAAAACATACTTGTGGATTTTGCATGTTGAGCATTTTCTGGGAAATTATTATTAAGATACTCCCATTTTTTGGTTACATTCATGTCATGGAAATAGCAAGTCCAACAACCCCCAGGGTAATCAACATAAAAGAAACTGTGATGCAGGACACAGGGATATAAGCCAAGGCAAGCCAGAATCTCAAAACTTGGTACTGTGTAGTGTTAACATATAATAAGGTTCACTTTGGCTTAAGCATAGTATTTTCCTCCTTGTATGTGTGTCCAACAGCTACACTAGGTAATAACAAATAACAAACGCCTTATATTTTAGTATGTAAATATTATCTTTTAGCAGCTAGGGCACAGGAAGGGAGATCTGGAAAGTGCAGTGTTGGATGTTTGAGTAGATGTCAACTTCCTCATAATCAGAAATGACAGTATTTGCCATTTATTCTAGCCTCGTTATCTTACGAATTTAATGTATTATAAATAGCCTACCATGCTCTTGTTTTTTTTAAAAGAAGCAGGATGGCATTATCTACTAACCCAGCACATCACCCTATATCCATACACACGCTGACTCCGTGACCTGTCCCAGCAAGAGTTTGTATAATAGTACATGAAATAAGACTTTTGCAAGAAGGAAATTATTATCTGAGTCATGTGCATTTTCGTTTCTCTTTACTTTCTACTGTCTTCTGGTTCCTTGGAGCAAAACTGGCTGTTTTTCATGCACTGGAATCCAATATGAGAACTGGTTCATGTCCCAGCTGCTCTACTTCTCATCCAGGTATTTGCTTGTGCCCTGGGAAAGGACTAGAAGACAGCCAGAGCCTTGGGAGCCTGTGCCTCCATGGGAGACCCAGAAGAAGCTCCTGACTCTTGGCTTTTGGTCACCTCAGTTCTGGCCATTGCAGCCACTTGAGGGGTGAATCAATGGACAGAAGATCTTCCTGTCTATCTCTGCTACTCTGTATTTATAAATATAAATAAATCTTTTTTAAAAATGCATTCTTTCCTAGCACTGCACAAATGGAATCAAGAAGAAAATAAATTGCTTGAATTGTGGCCCAGAAAGCACTGGGTTGGGGGACTAGATGCAAAGTATACAGGAAACATCAGCACATAGTAAGCATTCCATGACTGCCAAAATTCCCTCTCTCTGTTCCAGGGATACAGATTTTGAGATTACTTCAGACTAGCAATGTTTTCAAAACAACGGGAACACCTTGATGCTTATGAGCTGGAATCGACATCCATATCAACACATTGTTTCTAGGATTTTTTTCGTCCTACCTATTAAGACTTATCTTAAGGTTTCTAATTGCCCGTCCAAAGTTTCAACCTAATGTGCCCATTACATATCATAGAGTCTGCACTCTGCACGGTAGCAGGGAACTTGAATCTAGTTCCAAAGTGCCTTTACCTTCTTCCCCCCTCTACAAAAGTGACTTCTGGACAATGATTTAGCCTTTCAGTGTCTCAGCTCCTTTTTTGTAAGAAATCGTGGTAAGAAAGGAATGGTAGTTATTGAATAGGGCTAATATGAGGATTATGTAGTTTATTCCATTCAATTTTTTTAATAGTATCATGTGTGGACTAAGCACTGTTATTATTGCTCCTACCATTATCATAACTGAAAATCATTCTTGAATATGGAATAATTGGTGACATCTGATGTGCTACAAGTGCTTGTAAACACATTTTATAACTAATGAGACAGGATCCGATTGGTAAGGAGGTCTGTCCGAGTTCATTGCCCAGTAGCCTAAACTCAGACTCTGGGCGATCCCAGGCCACTCTTCTTAATCAGTTTTTCAGATTTGAAATTTGTAGTCACTATCCATTGGGGAAATTTACTGGCTTCTAGGTGCTCTTGAATTTAAAGGTTTGGTAAAACATATCTTGAACATAAAATCATTCAAAAATCAAGGGGGCAAGTCGTTATATATGATATAAGTGAATGAAGTGAGATTCTAGGTCAAAGACCCCGAGGCCAGCTGGGGTTGAAACTTCTCCACTATGATCTTCAGTGCAAATGGGAGCAAGGAAGACTTGTGTTCTGTCACTTCATCCTGTTGTAAAAGGCCTGAAGAATGTCTGCTTTGCGTTTGAAGGTATTATTCCAGTAATGAACTAACAGTCCTTTCAGGATGAATGGTCATTGAAGGAAATAAACTGGGGGAAGTAAAGCCAGGTATTCTGTGATCTGAAATTCACATGAACACGGCAGACTTCACCCTTTGTGCTTCTCTGCAGGCATCTTTGTGAACTCTGACCTACTGGCTCATCTCTTCATTGCCAAACTCAATAATTTCCCCTTTTACCACAAGCATTTCTCTGTAAGCCATATGTTTCTGCATTCAGGCTGTAAGCTAATGTGGACAAGATATTTACCAATTCAATACTCAGGTCAGATTTTTAAAAACAGGTTTCTATTTTGTGTTTGTCTACCAAATTTACTAATCCGATGCTGAAATGAAACATTTGCTTTATGGGGCTATTGATTTCACTTTTTTTTTTTTTCGTCTTTACACCTGTTTCCTCTCTAAATATTTAGTCTTCTTTTATTGAGCAGAGGACTCAACTTCAAAACAGTGATCAACAGAGTAAACAAGAGAAACATCAATGAAAACGGAGGTGGAGAGAGGGGTCCAGTTCTCCCAGTCTAACCCTGAGTGAGACGCAATGACTTGAAAATAAGACAGGGGATGGAAGGGACTTGTAAATTACGTGCTTTCTTTAGATTTTTGGTTTTTTTTTTTTTTTTTTGGTTTGTTAGTTTGTTTGCTTTTCAGTATTTCTGGAAGGAAAAGTAGTACATATAATTTAAATCTCAATGAATTTACAGCTTACTATATCCATATGTTGATTCAGATTGCTCAGGCATTATGAATGCCCCAAATAGGATTAATGATTAGACACACAACTTAGTGATAAGCTTGTACGAAAATAGATTTCAGACAACTGTTAACCAGAAACAAAAGTAAGAATGTGTAAACTTCAGATTAAATGTCTTGTGGGTTATTTGTTCTTAACTACATGATCGCATGGATATCTCCAATATTCCGATTCCTTTCTCTTATGTAGCAGCAGAATTACATTTTTAATGACTTATTTTTATTTGAAAGGTGTATGTTATGCAGACAGCCAGGAGCTTCTTTCCCATTTTCCACCTCGGTGCAGGGCCGCAAGAATTTGGCCATCATCCACTGCCCTTGCAGGTCATAAGTAGTGAGCTGGATTGGAAGTGAGGCAGCTGAGATCTGAATTGGCGCCCGTATGGGATGCCATTGCCACAGGTGGAGGATTGGCCAGCTGTGTCATTACGCCAGCCCGTCCATGACTACTTTTTATGTAATAAAGTGTATAAGAAGCTTGCAGCAAAAAAGGACAAGTCAAAGAACAAATCAGTCCATGGCACTGAGCGAGGCACAAGGGTGGTGACACCTCCGGTTTTGTTTCCGTTGCTTATGGTTATTCTGCAAGGCTTTGCTAATTTATTTTCTACTGTTAAGATTTACTAATACTGTCCAATCTTCAAATTCACAAATTCTTTCTGTTGTCATAGTCACTCTATTACAAAGCCCATACTGTGAGATTTTTTTAAAAAGTATTTTTATTGTCGTCCGTTCTATAATGTTCTTTCAGTTCTGTCTTTAAAACTCTTGTTTCTTTAGGAAGACTTTCTGTCTTCTTCATTCATTTCAAGACTATTTGAAATTGTCTTCTGAAAATGTTTATGATGGCTGCTTTAAAATCCTTATCATACAATTCTAATACATGACCCATCAATTAGCATCTATTATCATCTCATTTCTTAATCAGTAGGATGTGATTTTTACTGTATCCTGGACATTCGAAATATCCCATAAGGAGACTATATATCTTATTTGAATCTTCTGGGTTTTTTTAAAGATTTATTTATTTTTATTGGAAAGGCAGTTATGCAAAGAGGAGAAGACAGAAAGGAAGATCTTCTGTCCAATGATTCACTCCCCAAGTGACCACAATGGCCAAAGCTGAGCCAGTCCGAAGCCAGGAGCCAAGAGCTCTTCCGGGTCTCCCAAGTGGGTGCAGGTCCCAAGGCTTTTGGGCCATCCTCGACTACCTTCCCAGGCCACAAGCAGGGAGCTGGATGGAAAGCAGGGCTGCCCGGATTAGAACTGGCAACCATATAGGATCCCAGTGCATGCAAGGCAAGGACCTTAACCACTGCGCTATTGTGCCGGCCCTGAATCTTCTGTTTTAACAGGTAATCAATCAATGCTTCTATGATTGTGGTTTCAGGGACAATTTAGTTTCTCAGAGTCACTGAAGTGCTATTCTATTTTCCAATTTTAAGCAGCTTAGAGTTCATATTTGTGGCTAGCAAGTAGATTGTGTATCTTAGAGCCAGCCCAAGCTAAACAGCTAACTCTCACTTGTTGTAGCTTCATTAGTCATCTGCCCTTGGTGTTCTCAAGTCCATCAACCATAAAAAGGCAAAAAAAAAAACCCACCATAAAATATTGCTATTGTGATTAATTGAGATAATTGCATGGAATTCCTTAAGTAGGGCCAAGCACATAGCTGACAGGTACTGGGAAAAAGATGACCATTTTGTCTTACCAATGGCTTTAATTTTTACTTTCTATTGCATAAATCTCAAGGTGACGTCTTTTTCTCTAACAGTTCCTCATTTCCGGTAGCTGACATCTTTACATGAGCCACACCGCTGGGTTTTTTCCCATACTTACAATGTGTTCTAGATTTTGCTCCCCGAGAGTTCCTTTCTGTACATGCTCAATGGGCTTGAGCCTCAGTACAGAGCATCAAGGAGGCTTCTAACCATTGTCATGCAAGTCTAAGGGCAAGAAGACCCTGTACTGAGGTGCATAATATCATTGACATTTCTGAAATTTAGGATTTCACGTTGAAGCCATTTCATTGTCATCATCCATCGTTATGTAGGGCACACACATACATTCCGAACATGCTCTGATTCAAGTTTGGATTTCTGAATGGAAATCCCTCTGAAAAAAATCTGTGAATTTTCCCTGTGAGCTGGTAGGGCACCTCTGTTTGTTGAAGTCTATGCTCCCCTAGGACTCTGTGGTCTGGCAAGAGCAGCTAGAGTGCCCTGGATTATAGTTGTTGTTTTACAATTGCTAACTGAAACCTAAGCCAAGGCTTTCGAGGCACTTGCTTCCCTAGCACATCTGGCCTGCCTTTTCCCCTTTTCTCTGGTCTGGCGCTACAAGAGGAGCCTTTAGATAAATAAACTGATGCATGCATGTGGTCACCAAAACAGCTCTGTGCAAAGATGAATTGAACCAAAGCAGCCTGAGAGCCCGCTGGGTCTTTGTTCACTACCTCCTAGGCATACGAGCTAGCAGGAGGTACACAGTGGCAAAATAATTGCTGTTCTAGCATGTTCCCCTCTTTCCTTGAAAATGGTCCATGGTTGAAAAAGGCCAGGTTTACCTCCCTCACCATCTGCATTTCTAGAAGTTGAAAAATATTATTAAATTTCTTAACTTATGTATTTAAGCTAACACTCTGTGTAATTTGAATTGTTATTCTTAAGATAGGTAAATGATATTTTAAACATGTTGATGTGAATAAAAATGAAGGGTAAAAGGAAATCGATCAATACTTGTGAGCATCTACTCTTTAAAACAGTATGAACTTATCAGCTACAGTATTGTTCTAATAGTTGTCATTTACATTTTCTGGTGAGAAAAAAATGTCTTATAGAATCCTAATATCTTTATATCATTCAATATCTCCCTTAATAAAGCATTAGGTGTTTACCCAGGACCTGCCATGTGCCTGACATTCATTCTGAATGTTAAGAATCATTGAAAGAATACAACTGCAAGGTTCTCTGTTATTGTAAAGCTTACATTTCACTAAGCAAAAACAGATGATAAATATGGAAAATAATACACTATAATAATAATATACTATACTATAGATTGTTAGCTGGTGAGAAGATTGAAGAAGGCAAAAGACAAAACAGTAAATAATAGAGCATTTTGGGGGGGGGTGACTGTGATTTTAAACCAACTGACTGAGAAATAGTTCAGTGACAAGGAAATGTTTGTGCAAAATCCTGAATGACATCAGTGAGTGAGCCATGTTACTACTTGAGAAAAATATCCCTGGCGGAGAGAAGAACAGGCATGTCCAGGGTGGGAGGGATCCTGGCACATCTGTGAAAGGAGAGAAGGCACAGATGCGAAGAGAGGAGAACCATGGGCACACGAGCTTTGGAGGATGCTGTAAGCCACTGTGAGGTTTTGTCTTTAAGGCTGAGGGAGAGGTGAGGCCACAGTTGCAGAGTAGGGTCCTCTGCCTTGCGTTTTGACTGGATGTATTTGACTGCTGTGTAATGCCAAGGAAATCATGAGATTTTATGCAATAATTCAGGTGCCTGAAAGACTGTGCCCAAGGCCACATACTTAGCAATGACAGAGTCATCATGCAAACTTAATGTATCTGACTTTCCAATGAATAGCAACCTCTCTTCATGTGCATAGCTTGAGCAAAAGGCCATTCTTTACATGGGTGGCCAAAACAGAAAACTTACTTTGAGAGTTGTGCCACAATTGAACATTTTTCTTAGCTTAGTTTATGAAAAATAACCAGAAAGTTATTTATGGGCATGTCATTTGCAATATGTAAATAGAAAAAATACATACATTTTATAATATTATTGATTTTGGTAAACCTAATTATCATTATTATCGTGCATAATCTGACACAATCTTGAGACAACGCTTCTTAGAAGTTTTTATTTATTTATTCTTTTCGAAAGACAGATGGCAGGACAGATAAAGAGAGGGTGAGTGAGGGTTCACATCCCATAATTTATTCTCAAATCCCCACAGCAGCTGAAATTCAGTCAGCTAACACTGGGATGTGAAAATCCAGTCCAGATTTGCATGTGTGTAGCTAGACTGCAATTGCTGAGCTTTCACTCTGTTTTCCCATGGTCTGTATGAACAGAAAACTCCCTTCAGCAATCGGAGTTGAATCTGGTATGAGCATCAAAGCCAAGGCGTTAACTGATAGGCTAAATAATTAGTGCCATAGGATCTTTTCATGTATAGCAAAAACACCTCCGTTGGAATTTTACTTAATTTCTTCTGATGCCTCCTTCTCCTTAGGTTATATTTAATTCAAGAAAATGTGTCTACTCGTCACATTATCTCTGTCCAACATGTCACTGAAGAAATGAAAAAGAAAACAAAAAATACCTTCTTGGAGAAAATGATGCTACTGTGTGACCTAGGAGTCAGTGAAAGATTTAATAAAAGAAGCTATTTTGAAGGAATGAAAATAAAAGCAAAAATATCAAAACCCATCAGTTGCAGCAGTAAAATATTGGAAGGGCTATTGATCTTGTATTTTACATGAAAGTTGAGAGAGACCATAGGGTATTTGTCCTTTTGGGATTGACGAAACTTTTGAGATGAATTAGCACAGTTAATCAATCTTTGAACAATTGTGAGTTTGTGATTTTATCTTAGTTTAATATGAAAGGCAACATCTGGGAAACAACAGGGTCAGGATTCAAATCTAAGGAACTCGTCCCTGAAGATTTTACAATGGTTCACCCCACTACCTGGGCTGCAGCTGAGTCCTGGGAGGCCTCAACTCCGTATCTTCCCTCAACCAAAGGGACCAGAAAGATCCGTCCCCATTTCAATGCTGTTCATGTCCCCTCCACTGCAGAAGTAATACACTTCCCAAGTGGCAGAGGTTTTATTTCATTGTCACCTCATATCTTCCACAAAAGAACCTTGGGGAGGAGATGAAGAAGGAAGTTTGGTCTAATTTACAGCTGATGAAAATGGTGTTTGGGGAAATTAGACAAATTACTGAATAGAGCAAAGATGATAATCCTATCAGCCGCCACGCGGGAGATGTGAAAGTCCCTGGAGGTAGCAGATGACACCGCGCCAAACAAGTGTTTGCTGCCACTTTAAAGTCAACCTTATATGAATACTATCTCTTTTACAGATACTTATTTTGTAAATTTCCGGATGGTTTTTCCATACAAGTCATTTTTACTTCAATCTTCACATGCATGTAGACTTTGTGTGTGTGTGTGTGTGTCTGTTGAGGGTGAGGGTAAGAAGTGTTATCGCCTTTCTTCCAGGGAATAAATTTAATCCCCACCAAAATAAAAGATGTTCTAGGATTAGAGGCAAAACTAGAGGCACAGGCAGAGCTTAAGTCTCAATTCCAAAGCCAGCCCTGAGTTTGTATTTGCAGGGAGACAACTTCAGTTCCGTAATGTTAACCATGGTTTTGAGTGGCTTCCTCATTTTAATCTGCTTCCCTCTTTTTCTTCTCTGGGACTATACCCAGCTCTCTTAAAACCCACTATCACTTTTGCTTCATTATAATTCTCTCACTGTTCAAAGGCAGCAGACAGAGACCATTACACACTCTCGGAACAGAAAGCATTTTGTCAAGGCACCCATGTTGTGACTCCTCACCAAGGCAACACAGGATTGATGACGTGAGTACAGGAATGCCTTGTGACTGTTTAGCAATGCCTGAGATACACAACTACACATTTAGCGATCAGAAGCCAAGACGGGTTATCCCCTGATCTAGTGTCACCACACTTCCCCCCATCCTTGGCTTTGAAACATTAACAGGAATTGAAGCATTGATGTAAGTAAGCAGTTTGGTTGGAGAGGAAGTAGAGCACCAGATGGCAGAAAATCCCATCTTGATAAACTCCTAAGACTAAAGAAAACCTGTTACATTTAACATCTTGGTTGATGCATCTGGTAAATGGGAATTAAAGGAAGTAACTTAGTGAAAAATACGCTGTTTTTTCTCAAAAATCCTGAGCCGTTGTGACCCAGTGATAAGTGCACAGGCACCACGGCCTCTGCCTCAACTGAAGATGAGGTGATTTATGATGGAATTTGCATAGGCAAACAAATCCCCAGCTGCAAGCTGCCTGCCCTGAAGTTTCATGGTTCACTAAGGACTAAGATTCTTGGAGCCCCTTCTGGGTGGCTAGAGGCTGTGACAGATATGCTTTCTCATTTAGCTTCCTGACTGTGGTAGGTATCCCTTCACTCGGTGGCATGATGAAGTTTGACTCTACCCAGGAGGAGTGAATTAAACATCGAAGGCTGTGAGTGTCATGTTTTGTGGAACTTAATTATCGGGGGACTTCCTATGGGGAAACTGCTACTTTCCTCGTTCGGTAGAGCAGCTAGCAGAGCGAGTGCGGATGACAAAGGTAAAACCCTAACCAGTCTGTTCAGCTTGTAGATGTTATCCAGGAGTAACAAGGGTTTTTTTTTTTTTTTTGAAAGGTTTTGACAGATGGCGGGAGGAGCTGTTGATGCCCTTTCATAAATAAGAGAGTAAAAATACATTGGTAAAAAGGTAAAATCTCAGGATGAAAATAGGCCTAACACTTGTATCTCCTTTTTCACATTCAGTTCAGATAAGATAAACAGAATATGGAAATGCTCATTAACATGAGGCTCAATTAAAATGGGGTATAGCACCATCCTTGACATCTTTGGTTAGTACCAACTTTGTTACAAAAGTAAGGATAATTTTTCTCCTGACTTTATATCTAGTTGAATCTTATAAAATCAATCAGTTCCAACCAACAGAATAAATTTGCATGGGCTTGACAATATATATATATTCATGTCCCTTAGATTTTGTTTTCCCCCTCAATTGATTCTACTATTCCCTATTCCACATGAATAATCTCTTTTTAAAATGTTGGTTACATAATCATATGTCATGAATACTTACATGAACTTATATGTGTATATATGTATATATGTATATTCATAACATATGTATTTGAAACATTTCAAAGCCCTAAGCTCTTCTATGATATCCAACCGGGTACATAAGACTTACATGCACAAAACTCATGGATACTATGTATCATGACAAGATTAAGCCTGCTTTTAAAACTGTTGTTCTTTCAATTAAATTTCCCATGATCTTTTTGAAGTATCTTCACGTAGCAAAAGAAGAACAAAACCACATACACGGGTTCATAGATCATGACATAACATGGCATTCGTTGTCACTCTGTCCACTTGGCAAATGATGATTTCTCAGTCATTTCTAGAATCTTTAAATGCTAGAATTAAGACATACTAGAAGTCATATATAATGCTTTCAATATCACACCACGAAACTCACCTGCTGTGCAGATTCATGTAGCGTAATTCCCTACAAACTGTTACATCTACTATTGCTCTCACTTTCCGGCCGACAGTACGACGCAGGGTGCAGTGCCTCAGAGGCCGGCCTTAGTGACCAGCCATGCTTTATGGGCACATCCCTGATGGTGGTGAGCCACTGTTCCTATGATTTTTTTAAAGACTAAAGAATTACAGTGCAGAACAAATAAAACGCGAGTGATGATAAGCAGAAAATCAGGATTAAGTCCAGAAAACTCATGTACTGGACTGAAAAGGGATTTGAAAACCACAAACTTATTCTTCTGTTTGAACCACCTCTACCAAGTTCTGGCTGGTGGGTAAATCATAGTCTATTTGAGTGCCACGATTAAAGGTTAGCACATTTGGGCAGAGTGAAGCGTTTTTGTAAGTCCTGTTTATTGCCAAGTGCTACTAAGACCTGTCTCCCTGGGAGTAATGATTAGGGAACTTCATCTTCCTCTTTGTCATTCATAAACTAGTTTATTGTCAAGAACATAACTGCAAAATCAGAACCTCGTTTTCAGAAATTGGCCCCATACTGCTACTGGTGAGCTGGGTAAATTAGAAGCAGCCTGATGGTCAGTGCAAGAAGTTATGGCGGCCTGTCACCACTGACAGTGTGATTTCTGCAGGGCCCCCCTCATTATATGGGAAAATGCCCTCAGAGGCTAAGCCTGTTTCTTGTCCCGGCAGGCCTGTCACATCCGATGTTAGAGGGAATAGGAGCAAAGACTTGTGGCTGAAAGAATTGTAAATTTTTCCTGTGGAGAGTCACCAAGGGCAATCCTCCCGAAAGGGATTATTTGTCACCTGCCATAAGACTCTTTGTTATTAGAATTTAATGAATATTTGCTATTGGAGAAGAAAGCTGAAAACAGGATACAAGGCAAGCAATTAATTCTCTTTTGTAAAGTGTAGTTAATGAGTTGTCAAATTTGGTAAAGATTACACACCCCTCTTTTTTTATTATAAAGCTATGTAGAGATGTATACTATCTTGTGGAAATGTCAACCGATAACATGGAAGAAAAATGAAATCAAGTGAGTTCTGGAAGCTTCTGTGCACTGAAAAGAACAAAAACAACTTCTAGCTTAAATTGTTCAATAGTTAACTGCTATTTATTTGCTACAAGTGGCATGATCTAAATGATCTCTAAAGCGATTTCAGTTTAATATTTTGTTCATATTCCATTAGATTATTTGTAAAGTAGTACAGCAGATTAATATCAAACCCCTCTGAATCACAATATCTTGTCATCCCCAGTAGTCAGCTATGTGTTCTGGGTTAACTTAATTAACCTTTGCAAGTATCAATGTCCTCCATTATACGAAAGGAGAGCAAATGTGTGTCTCCCACGCTTCTACTAGAATCAAATAAGAGGATATTGGTGAATTATTTAACAAAATGCCTGGATGCTGGAAAATCGTAAGGAATTGATCACTTCTGTTAATATCGCTGTCCTATGACCCGGTGTTCTACGAACTGTGAACTGACCACCAGAGGGCACTGCATAGACAACAGCAAGAATTTTCTTTTTAGTGTAATAAAACTTTTTCAAGTGACTGCTTGCTGACTCCCAGTTTCAACTTAGGCTGTCTGTTATTCGTTTGTATCTTATGCCAATCTCATTGCAGCATTAATTACAATACTTTCTTCTGTCAGCTCTTCACATTGTTGGAAGAATCCTGAAGCAAGAAAGCCTGTATTTAGAGATATTTAAGTACATGCGTTTAGCAAACACTTATTGAGTATCTATTGAGCTTATGTTAATGATTCCTAATAATTCTAACAGAAAGAAAAAACATGAAGTCATGCCTATTCAGCAGCTTGGGAAATTGAAGTACAATCTCAGCTCCTTGTCTGATGTTGCATAATAAATGGCGGAAGTACAATGTGAAGACATTACTGCTTAATTCCAAAGGTTGTATGCTCTCAATTTCAGCAAAGCTATATTGGAACTAACACATTGATTCATCAAGAAGTCATGGCCAGAAATGCCCATTATCTCTTCCACGATTTAATATAGTCTTGGATAAACCAGCAAATGTTGTTAAGGGAACAGATGTTTCGTCCGTGGGTGTGCGATGCATATTCAGTTCTGCAATGCCAAGATGTTTTGCCCTCAAGTCTAGCTTTATGCTAATGCAGACCGTGGGAGGCAGTAGTGACGGCTCAGGTAGCTGGGTTCCTGCCACCTGCACGAGATTTGGGACTGAATTCTCATCTCCTGGATTAAGGTTGACCGAGACTCTAATGTTGCTGAAATTAAAGAGTAAGTCACGTGATGGTAGCTCTGTCTCTACCCGTCCTCCTATCTCTGAATCCTTTTCTGCCTTTCTGATGAGGAAAATTAAATAATTTATTTAAAAAATGCATAGACAATAAAAAACAAATAGCCAAAAATTGTAGATAAAACAATTTTCTTCTGCAGATTATAAAATTAAAACTCTAAAAACTATATTAACAAAGTATAGAGCATAAAATTATCACAAAGAAATACTTTTCAAGCATACTAAAAAATAGCTATTGGAAGAAATCATAGAAGAGCAAACATATAGAATCATAAAAATTGTAGGCAGTAGCAAAAAAAAATTAGAAAACCCTAGTGGGTACTGCGTTGGAAAGACAGATGTAAAGCGTGTAAATGGAAAGATATCTCATACTCTTGGAGTGACTTGACATAATAGGGATGTCAGTCCTCACTGTGTCTGCAGCTCACTGTACCATGGTCCTGATGATAACGCTGCTCTATCATCCTAGAAGAGAATGAGTAATCATGGCGTTCATCTGAGAGAATGAAAAGAACGTTGGACTATCTAGAAAGACTATAAACAGTAGGATTATCCAGGGGGACTATCTAAAATTTTAATAATGAGGTAAGAAACGGAGACTACTACTGATCCTTCTAGATTGTCACATCTCTCATAGCCCTTCTATTCAAAAATGTAGCACAGTGATATACAAACATACAGGTCAACCATATAAAACAAGCCTGTAGTTTCTGGAAGGGAAATCCAGAAAGGGGGGAAAAAAGCACGCATACATGAAAATTAAGTAATTGATAAAGAGGCTATTCCAAAACAATGATGACAAATAAACTTGTCTAAGCAAAAGCTGGATCAGCCACTTTTACAAAAACAATGCTAGGCATTTTTTAAAAAGATTTATTCATTTATTGGAAAGTAAGATATACAGAGAGAAGGAGAGACAGTGAGAAAGATCTTCCATCCAATGATTCACTCCCCAAGTGAGCGCAACGGCCAATGCTATGCAGATCTGAAGCCAGGATCCAGGAACTTCTTCCGAGTATCCCACACGGGTGCGGGGTCCTAAAGCTTTGGGTTGTCCTCCACTGCTTTCCAAGTCCCAAGCAGGGAGCTGGATGGGAAGTGGAGCCGCTGGGACCAGAACCGGCATCCAGATGGGATCCCAGCACGTTCAAGGTGAGGACCTTAGCCGCTAGGTCACTTTGCTGGGCCCTAGACATGGTTTTTCAAACCATGTCTTAGACTATCAAAAACACTTGGGCAAGTATCTCAGAGCGTGCCCCATATCCGGGACCTGGGGTGGGTGGGAAACTGGGTGGGGCTTCTCCCTCAATATCCCCATTTACCTCAGATACATGAAGGAAACAATACAGAAATAATAGTCTTACCCCTTCCTTATAGCCCTTGAACCTTTTTACCCTAATTAACTATGTAAATATTGTCAAAAATATAATTTAAAAAACATATCACATAAAAGATCAAAAATGCTTTGGTTTTTTAGTTTAAAACTGACCACACACATTACCAAAGAAAACATCAATGGTTCCTGTTATAAAAATATTATCTAATTATGACTGAACTCCAATGTTCAAGAGAAGTTGGATAATTTAGTAAGTGAAATTCAAAAATCATGATATGTGAAAAAGATAAATGCTTAAAAAGAAGCCAAATATCAAACTGAGACCAATTATCTACTATTTGTATTAGTGACTGTTTTAATTCATGTATGACATTTCTAAATATTGAGGAGAAAACCAATAATCTGATAGAAAACGAGTTAAATACCTGAGCAGATATTTCATAAGATGTGTAAATGTTAGAAAAACATTTGAAAAATGCCAATTTCATTGATAATGGAAATTCAGCTAAACTACACTGAGTTTTATTTCTCTCCAATCAGATTTGCAAAAACCTTGAAAAGAGTGAAAATGGAATGCTTGCCTTGGTTGGGTTTCAAGCTCCTTCATACATCACCGGTGGGCTTCGACAGCAATGCAACTGCAGCTGGTGAGAATCCGGCAGTATCTAACATTAAGAGATATCTAACAAGAATAATCTAAAAATCTTAAAAACTCAGTTGCTGTAACAGAGGGGAGAGGAAAGAGGAAAGGGCCAGAGGGTAGAGTTTATTTCTCTGAATTAATCTTGTTTTATAGCTTTGATTGCAAAGTCATGATGTACCTCATTTGACAAACAAAATTTAATTTAAAAAGAAAAAGCATGTTAGCACTAAAAACCAAAAGGAAAAAACTCTGTACTAGCTGAGTGTCACATCGGTCACATAATCAAATTTAACCAGGACTATAGTGATGTGGAGATGTGCGTTAGACAGACCCAGAAAACACAACAAAGGAGTCCTTGTTGTATTCAGCAATCTCAACTTTTATGATAACACTGATGTTATTTTGAAACACATACACACAAAACAAAGACTTGAACAAACCAGGAATCGTGCAGACCGAGGGTTTCACTGAAAGTATAAATGTGTTACAAAGGCAAAACTAGAGCTTAAAACATATTACCTTTAATTTTACTTGGAAATGTTACAAATTTGCTTCTTTTCTTTCTAAAGACAGATTTTCGCATCTGGACTGTTGCAGTAGGCAGATTTAGAAAACTATGATTTAGAAAGCTTTTTCAATGGATTAAAAATTCTCAGATGTGATGGTAACATTGTAGAAATGCTGAAATGCACAGATTTTAAAATAATGTTGGAATTATCTTATTGTCAACAATGACATTAAGACTGAATAATATAATATAATATAATATAATATAATATAATATAATATAATAGTGAATGCTTGTTAAACAATGCCCTGAATTGCTTGCCCAAACAAGAGGCCGTTTTGAGATGCTACCTTTCCATGTTATGTTGACAGAGGTCAGCTAGAGTACCAGCTGTGAGATCCTCTACATCAGTACTTCTGGATATTTGCCTAGGAAGCAAGATCTGTCTGGAGACCTATGTGTGCCCATTTGGTTTTGCACATTTCCTTTTCTTTTTTTTTAAGAGATCTATTTATTTTTATTACAAAGTCAGATATACAGAGAGGAGGAGAGACAGAGAGGAAGATCTTCTGTCCGATGATTCACTCCCCAAGTGACTGCAATGGCTGGTGCTGCACCGATCCGAAGCCAGGAACCAGGAACCTCTTCCAGTTCTCCCACGTGGGTGTAGGGTCCCAAAGCTTTGAGCCACCCTTGACTGCTTTCCCAGGCCACAAGCAGGGAGCTGGATGGGAAGCATGGCTGCCGGGATTATAACTGGCACCCATATGAGATCCCGGCGCCTTCAAGGTGAAGACTTTAGCCTCTAGGCCATGCTGCCGGGCCTGGTTTTGCACATGTCAATGAACACTTCCTCCGTTCAGTCTAAATATATGACAGTTGGTCATCTATTGTTCCTCTTTAATATTTTTAGGACACATAAAATTGAAAAGACTGTACAAACAGGCAAATGTTATATATTCAAAGTGCTCATAATTCAGCAATACTAAGACAAAATTCAACCTGAAGAGTACTCACACTACTTAGTATTAAGACTACCCTAAATTATCACAAATCAATGGAATAAATATTTAAATTCCCATTATCTGCTATGCACTATTCAGATCAGTGCAGATTAACTGGAGAACAAGACAGGCAAGATCCCAACATTTACAAGTGACTATATCTGTGTACAGAGAGGTAGAAAATGCACATGGAACATATATGTTAGCAAGATGTTCAGTACATGTTATGAATACACAGTTGATGAAAGAACAGGACCGGCTCTGGAAGACAGGCTATGAGTGAGAATCGCTGACAGGGAAGATAACACAGAGAAATGAAAGTCGAAAGGCCAACCAAGCACAGATCTGTGAGTCAGCTAAGATGGAGAAACTAATCTTTCATAAAAAATAGAATGAGGATTTTCATATCAAAAAACAAAAAGGATGATATATATGGCCAAACTGAGCTAAACAGAACTGTGAATATTAGTAAATCAGATAAGGATGGGAAGCAAGAAACAGAGCCTGTAGGTCCTAGTGGTCTGCCTTTTGACAGACACCATTCATTAGGTTTTAAGTGTAAAATTGCTGTATTATGATTGCTTTTCAAGGCTGCTGCTGGGAAGAAC
This sequence comes from Ochotona curzoniae, assembly GCF_017591425.1. Classification (NCBI taxonomy): domain Eukaryota; kingdom Metazoa; phylum Chordata; class Mammalia; order Lagomorpha; family Ochotonidae; genus Ochotona; species Ochotona curzoniae. Next base: position 10,638,016 of record NW_024465751.1, read on the forward strand.
ATGCATGTAGGAAGATGTGTTATTAATCAGCTTTAAATTACTCTAATTGAATTCATTGAAAGGAGGTTCCCAAGAAGAAATAGTTTTGGCTTACAGTTTAGAGGCTCACGTTCAAGGTCATGTGACCCATTTGTCTAGTGTCTGATGCAGGCAGACAATGGTGGAATTTGATTTGCAGGGATGTTTAAATTGTGAACCAGGTGAGAGCCCTAGCAGCAGGGGAGTGGGAGGGCTTTCCAGGTTTCCCAGCCCAGGTCCTTGGGCTTGCCTGCATGGTGGGTGTCAGGTCTGTGAGCCCTAGAGCTGGGTGTTCAGCAAGGCCCAGGTCAAGCAGCCTGGGATGACAATGACTCTAGGAGAGGCCCACTGGCTGCCCAGTGACAGCCTACGGGGACTTGATGAGTAGACTTGTAGGGCGTCTGGAGGACGACATGGGGTGGAGGGCAAGCAGGGACCTGAGGTCTCAAGTTTAGGATTGGTCGTCTGACCATGGAGTGCATACATCAGAACTGGGCCTTCTCAGTGACTAAGATGGAGCAGTGGACGGCAGGTCCAGATGCACGTGGAGGATATGGCAGCCTACTGGGGACCTCAGAGGACATCTGGTACCATAGAGGAGGGAGGAGGACAGAAAAATTGGACAATAACCCCAGCCAAATGATGACAGCAAATATCTGGGCAAATGGAGACTCTGAGGTCAACTGTGTCAGCCAGTGGACGTTGGGAAGGGTTCCTCATTCTTGGATTGGCAAGATGGACAGTATTTTAGAACTATCAAAACCACTTAAGCATAACCCTTGGAGCATGCTCCACATCAGGGACCCTGGGTTGGTACTGGATAACCATTGTCTATCCCAGAGAACTGGGGGCAGTTGGGAAGCGGGTGTGGCTTCTCCCCTTCTCTGCCCTTCTCCCAGATAGAGAAGGAAGAAGAAATAAAAATCTTGGAAGCAATCATCACACCACTTTTCCCTAACCCTCGATTCTTCCCACCCTGATCAACTATGTAAACATCACTAAAAATAAAAATTAAAATTAAAAATATAAAAGCAAAATAAATAAATTGTGGACAAGGAAATAAAGAGAGATACAGGAAGTATGCCTGGCCTATACAAGCAATCCTCTTACGAGAGTTACCTTCTTCTGGCAAAGTCCTGATGACTTGATGACATCCCACCGCCCAGAACACGTAATTGTATCAAGTCTCCATCTTAACCTATTGTTAGCACTGACCCAATAGCCACCACATTTGTATTTACATTACTGAATGAGACTGCAAAAACTAAGTCTTAGTCAATCTACAGCAGAAGATGGGAGTGGCTAGTTCCTATATGTATTGAAAGTTGATAAACACCTTGTAATTGAGTTGAGAGGGAAAGATGATGTGACTTAACAATATGAAAACTGCACGGAGAGTGGCTAAACAAACAACGAAAAATCAAGTACAAATGGTTATAGATTGCTGCCTTGAGCAATGGAGTGAATGGTGGCAGCGTGACAGAGAGACTGCCTTCTATTTCTTTTGTTTTTATAAAGTGAGGTTTTAATTCATTACTGACATGCATAAGGAGGAGGGCTTTTATGGCTGATTGGGACCATCTGTATCAACAGCTTTAGTTAGAGTCCCAACTCCAATCCTGATTCCAAAGTTGCTAATGTCTACCCTACGGAGCAGGAGAAGATGGTGGTGGAGTCCCCAAAACTCACGTTAGACATCCCAATGAAGCTCTAGGTTTCAAGCTTCCACCTGGCCTGCTCCTACTGTTGCAGCATTTGAGGGGGTGAAGCAGTGCATGGGATGTCTCTCTCTCTCTCTCTCATAAAACAAATATTTTTAAAATAACTCACATGTGTAACTCCAGATCTAGAATTCTGATGTGGACCAAATTTCTCAAGTTACAATTTTAAGAAGAAGTGGTAGAGAGACAACTCTAGAATCCTCACTTAAATCATGGAGCTGGTATGCTTGAGCTTCACGGTAGTTTTTAGACCATTTAAATATTTGAGTAAACTCTGGTTATTAGAGATTCAAAGCCTGTTGTGAGTAATCTCCTGGGGAAGAGGTGTTTCTCAGTAGCTGCAATCCACTAAAGCCTTCCCTGCCTGAGCACGTTGTTGTTTACTCTCTTGACCGGATTCCACATCTACTCTTTGTAAAACTGCTGGTATTTGCCATTGTTTCTATGTGAAACTAAGTCAAATTGGGGCAATGGCCTGTGAGTACTGAGATTCATTTTCCTTTTGTTTAGCTCTGTTCAACTTATGACTTTTTTTTAGTTTTTAAGAGCAAATTCCAATGTGTTGTAGAGTATTTATTCATAAATAGACAACTGGATTGAAGGGACAACTGGAATAAATGTACTCAATAAAAACATAAAATTTAGGGCTTGCTTTATGTTTTAGTGGGTTAAGCTACTGCCTGAAACAGGAGCATTCCGTATGGGCATCAGTTCATAGCTCAGCTGCTCCACTTCTGATCCAGCTCCATGTTAACCTGCATGGGAAACCAGTGGAAGGTGACCCCAGTACATGGACTCCTGCATCCACATGGCAGACTCCAGTGAACATCCTGGCTTCTATCTTTAGCTTTGCCCAGTCCTGGCTGTCTCAACAATTTGGGGAGTGAATCAGTGAATTAAATATTTCCTCTCCCCTCCATCTGCTCTCTGTAACTCCACCTGTCAAAAAACCAGATAACTCAATAAAGGAAGGAAGGAAGGAAGGAAGGAAGGAAGGAAGCAAGGAAGGAAGGAAGGAAGGAAGAAAGAAAAGAAAGAAAGAAAGAAAGAAAGAAAGAAAGAAAGAAAGAAAGAAAGAAAGAAAGAAAGAAAGAAAGAAAGAAAGAAAGAGAAAGAAAGAAAGAAAGAGAGAGAGAGAGAGAAAGAAAGAAGGAAAGAAAGAAAGAAAGAAAGAAAGAAAGAAAGAAAGAAAGAAAGAAAGAAAGAAAGAAAGAAAGAAAGAAAAACAGTGGTGAGAGAGAACAGCCTCTCCTCAAGATTAGATAATTGATCACAACTTGAGTAGGCATTGGGTGTTTTGTCTGGGAGCAAGGGTAGCTGTCAGGAGTCTTAGAAGGAAAACAAAACAAAGCAAAACAAAAGAAAACAAAAAAATGGCTCCCTGCAGTCCTTTGCACTCTTGAGGAAATTCCCATGTAATCAAAGATACTTCAAGAGACAGCTGGAGTTTCCCATCTGCTCCGGTTTTGTTTACAAATCTGAAGAACCTACTGCAAATTAGTAGCTAAGATTTCCTGGCCTTTAACATTTGGACAGGTTTTTGTTGTGATTCCTTAGAAGTACATGTTCTTGTCTGCTTTTTCTGAGACATATCAAATTGTCTTCATTTCTGAACCTTTGGCTTGGTGGGTCATTGGTGATCACAGTGTTTTGTTAAAAATGCACGAAATATCACTGGTGCTTTTCTTGTTTCCACGTTCTGAGAACTTGTACTCCTGAAATGGACAGTATTCTCTAAGTGAAGTCTAGATATAGGAAGATAGCTACCCCCAAAAAAACAATCTTAAAATATCACCCAGGAAGACTCTAACTAACCTTTGCAGATAGAAATGTGTAGTGAGATTGAGTGCTATTAAAACCTAACATTTCATGGTTGACCTATTTCGATGTTCGTCCTGTCATATGATTGTCTACAAATCAGTGATATCCCGTTTAATAAGTCCTTTTCAATACAAATGATCAAATCATGCCATAAGAGGATATATGATATATCATAGAGGGTCATTTTCTGTCTCCAAAATATCCAACAAGAATATTCAAAGTCTGTCAATGAGTTATTTTTGTGTAATATGAAACCAGTTCTTTTTTTAATTTTCTCTAACAGATCCGATGAGGTTTGGCATGTAAAAGAAATTTCCAAACATCTCTGAGACACAATTTCAAATTAGCGAAAATCAAACTCTGATTCTAGGACTATGTATTCAGTAGCAAAAATGATGGTTACTCCTGGACCAAGTTTTATGTCTTGAGTTTTTGCCTCTTTTCGACATTTGTTTCACAAAAAAATCTATGCCTATAATGCAGATACAGTTTGGACTCTCTAAGAAACAATGACTAAGTATTACTTAACTTGATGAGCATTCATTTTAAGAAGAAAAATCAGACTGATAACAGAGATTCATCAAAATATCTTGCATCCCAGATCCAGCAATAGTGCCTCAACAGATCAAAAAGATAGACACTGCAGTAGATGTCTGTATCCTTGTGGTGGTGAGCATCACTGTGGCTTTCTTGTGCACTGACCATTTAGCTTCAGATAACATTTTGATCTTCCTTGAAAAAGCTTTCGTGCTAACTTTAAGTTTAGTGTAATGCTGACCTTTTTCTCAACACAAGGTCTAAGTTGTACCTCGGATTTGGCCACAAACAATGATTCCTGATCCTTTGAAAATTTTTATAAATTTTAGTAACAATCACATTGAAATTTTGAGGATATAATTGAAGCACTAACATTTTAGAAGGCAAGAAAGACAAATCAAAGCCCAAGTGATAAAATTTGAGGCCAGAATTCATCTAAGTAGAACTTTCTCACTGTAAACCCAAGGCATTTCTTTTATTCTTAATTGAATTTGAGCAACGTTTATTTTACTTTCCACTAGAAACGTTCTGATACTGATGTTTTGTTGGGGCTTTTAACTGACCGGAACTTTACTCTGTTAGCTCTACCTTCAGACCAGAGAAGGTCTCCCCAAGAGGCCACTGAACTTATCTGGACAATAAGATGCTGGACTTTATGCTAGGTATATGCTTGCAATGAAGGAATCTCAACTGAACTTGAACTGTGGTTATGCAGCAAGGTGGAGGAATCCACTATGGGGGGAGGGATGTGGAAGGGGTGGGAGGAATCCCCAGTGCCTATAAAACTGTATCACATAATACAATGTTAATAACAATAAAAAAAGAAAAAAAAGAAAAAAAAAGAACATAGACAGGTCTCACGATATCAATAATAACAAATCTTATCCAAACTCGACTTCATTAAATTTACAGTTGTGTGTTTATTGCTACTGTTTGATTGGAAGCATTCTTGGAAAAGTGTCAACTTTGAATATATACTGCTGTTGCTTTCATTCCCAAGTCAGTGCCCACAGAACGTATACAGTGTACTCATGTGTATTATTAAGAATGAGTAAGGAATGATTATTTTTTTATCTTTAACTATAGTTTTATAGTTTTTCTTACAATTATATCTATTAGTGGCCCTTATCACAGAAAATTGAAATGCACAGGGAAAAGTTCATAGAAGTCATAAATGAAATTAACTGTCAAAATATTTGAAACCAAATAATTATCTGTCAGCTATATCATCACCTTCGCATAGGCATAACAATAAAGTTAACATTAGGGAAACAAAGGGTTAATGGTGTTGCTGTAACACTACAATTTCAGAGATTTAAGTTCTAATTTCATTCAGTCACTGGAAAAACATAGGGATTAGAAAATAGATGGACAGTTTAAGTCAAAATTTCCTAACTTTTGAGAGAAACATTTATGAGTTAGAGAATACTTAAGCCTATTAAGTACTGTGGCTTGCCTGCCAAATTCATCCTCTAAAACATCTTCAGATCCCTTTTTGTGCTTCCTTCATGACAGATTTGTTCAGCACAGCTCTGGAACATTCCCTTTGGAAAAAAAGTTTTTGCTTACAACCTCTCTTATGAACGTGTTGAAACTGCAGGTTCCTGTTTGTTCTTACACAGTCTACGGAACCCACTATTACTGCAAGTCAGCCATGAAGTTTCAGCTCCTTACTCCTAAGAGAACATGTGGAAGAATTTCCAAAAATCCAACTGCATATAATTGGTATTTTAAGTTCAGAGTAAAAGGAGTTCAATTCCCATAATTAACTCCTTAATTAAGCCCTATATTTCTAGAGTCAGCAAGTTTTTAATCACTGTATTGTATGCCTTTCATCCTGAGGCACAAAACAGTGCCCAGTGCTCACATTTTTGCTAATAGCCCTTTCTTTAATGAAAGCTTTAGTTGTATATAGGGGGAAATTTTGAATTTGAAAGTGTTGGCCATAGGACTTTCAAAAATGCTACAGCATTTTAAAAATTAATTTTATACATTTGATTTTGATTTATGTCCATACTTTCCACACATTTGAACTGATGAATCCTCAAATACAATGAAATTAGAAGATGGAAGCTTCCTTATCATATTGAAGCATGAAAGAGAGTCATTTCCCGGAAGTATTGCACTAAATCAGACCACCTCACACTCTCTTTGTAAAGTGTCAAATGCAGCCAATCAGAGATTTTCAGCATCGTTTCCACGCGAGGAATGGTTAGTTAAAATCACCCCAGTTGTCTGTATCACATACAGAGTTCTCTTGTCTGCCAACATGAATGGTTGCTATCATTACATCAGCCTCCAGTGACTTCAATACATGAATGGCTAGCTTACGGTCCAAGAGTGGATGGTCTTTTCTGTCTCTTTTTCAGAAGCATCTGCCAACCAACGGGAAGAGGCAGACAAAGCTATCTTTAAGTATTCTGCCCCATGCGATGAATAGGCAATGCCTAAAAAGCAGGTCAAGATGAGACTGTGAGAACATGAAGGATCCCATAGGCTTCTGAAAACCTCCTTCCAGTGAGAGAAGGCTTCTCATATAGGGATGAAAATAAACTGAGCGAAAGGAAAGCTGTGTTTACTTGACTTTGAAGGAGGGGCTTAATAGAAGGGAGTGGTGGAGACAATTCAAGAGACTGTAGAGACACAACAGTGAATGTGAATGGTCCTCTTTATTGGAAGTGACGAGCGACATCTCTGATACCCAAGAGAAAATTAACTGAGAACAATACGATGAGCTTCATTCTTTCCTTAGGAAATCTCATGTTCATGTAGTTTTAACCATCTATTTTCAACGTTTATTCACTGTCAAAACAATATCAGTTCTAAAGAATAGTAAGAAGTAGAAATGGATGCACAATTCTAATGGGAATCATTACTGCTAATTTTTATCTGTTGCTTTTTCATGTGCCTATTTTTTGTGTTTATTCAGACAGCAACACCCTATAGATATTAAAATATGATTATTTTATACCAACTTTGTATCTTTTTTAACTTATATATCATTAGAAGTCATGGGTTGGCATTATTTCAATGGTGAAAATGTCAAAGAAATAAGTAATAAAATTGTACAGATATGTTGCAGTTGAATCATACACTTAATACTGAACATTTTCATGTCCAAACTTTACATTATACAAAGCACGGCAATAAGCTTCTTAGCTTTCAAATATATGCTCATGTGTATCCCAGAATTTTTATAATCCTTCTTTAAAGTATCTGGCCTATTGTCACGCCCAACAAACATTATAAGCTTCACATGTGTTTAATTATAGGACAAAATCAATTGATCTACACAAAAACAACTATTCTAGAAAAATGGAAACTGAATTTAAATAAGCTTGAAGGCTTTGGACGAGTTCGTATTTATTGCAGTAAAATCACCTCAGTAAAATTCAAACTTCATAGAAGTGAAATTAAACGGTAATTGTATTTTGGAGGAAAATGTTTTGAAATCTATAGATTACTTTTTTTATAAACAGTTTTCATACGCATTAACACTTTTTAAATATAAAATCAGGGTGCAGCACTGTGGCATGGTGACTAAAGTGCTCACCTTGCACACGCCGGGATCCCATGTGGGAGCTGGTTCGTGTCCGGTAGCCATGCTTCCCATCCAGCTTCCTGCTTGTGACATGGGAAAGCAGTCGAGGATGGCCCAAAGCCTTGGGCCCCTGCACCGCCATGGGAGACCTGGAAGAAGCTTTTGGCTTCTAGCTTAGGATCAGTTCAATCCAGCCATTACAGTTGCTTGGGGAGTGAATCAACAGATGGAAGATCTTCTCTGTCTCTTTTCCTCTCTGTATATCTGCCTTATCAATAAAAATAAATAAATCTTAAATAAAATAGAATAAAATCATACTTGTTCTTTTGGACTTAATGACTGAATATACTGAAAGAACATTGACATATTTTAAAACGTTCCAAGTTAAGGTGACAGCTGTAATTTATCTATTACTTTCACTAATTAGTGTTCCTTAACGTATTTCATTTGAGGTTCTGTTTCATTTATTTGAAAAGCACAAAGAGAAAGAGGAAGACCAGCACAGAGATCTTTTGACTTTAGATTAGCCCCAAATTCCCACAATAGCTGAAGCTGTGATATTGCAAAGCCAGAAACAAGAAACATTCTCTTTCCCCATGATGTTGCGAACCTACGTCCTTAAGCCACTATCGGCTGCCTTCCATAGCGCACGTGGTCAGGATCTTGAATTCAGGCACTCTGAAGAGGGACACAGGAATCTCAAAGAGACATCCTATCTCCCTTGCCAAACAAAAGTCCCCAAGTGGAGATTTTACACATCATATTTCAGGTAGCATAGGCAGTTAAGGTCAAGAAAGGACTAACAAGAATTCTACTAATTCTCTCAATTCTGTCAGGTCCTCCTCTGAATTCATTGTCAGGGCAATCAGCAAGAGACTAAACACTTATTTACATTTCTTTTGATTTCTTTTTTGGTCTTAATTATTTATATTAGTCTGTTTTCCCCTTTGAAAATATGCCTTAGAATAAGTATACTTAACTGATACAGAGGAGCAAGCAAGATGCCTGACTAATCCCTGTATGTACTGAGTGACCCACTGCCTGAAAATGGAAAAAAATGACCGCAAGAATTTGGATTGAAATACTTCCTATCATCACCAAACCAGAGTTTGTCAGTTGTAAGGGAAGCCAACAGAAAAAGGAAGTTCTGGTCAGACATCCCATTGACTCATTTGACAAGTTACTTCCTTACATAATTTTCATGCCCTGTCAGAGTTCTCACAGAAAGGTAGAAGGTAGAGCCAAAAAAACCCCTTGACTTCACAAAATCAAAGGGGGATCAGACATGGACACAGCATTGATTCAAGACAAGTTTGAGCGTAACCTTAGTAGTAGCCACGGAGAAGCCAAAAAAATGTTTGTCAATGTTACTACTCAGATGGCCACGCTTTTCTGATTCTGAGATGAGGCACTTGTTATCTCTGAGCGAGAGGTGGGTACGACCTGGATTCACATTGAAAACAGAAAAGCAACCACCTCTAGGGGATCTGAGCCCCACCCAAGGCTCATACTTACCGTCCTTTGGGAAAGCAGTCCTTCTTTGGAGCCTGCAAGGGAGTCCTCAGAGGCAAACCATGAGTATTGGTGACAAAAGGCTGGACACATCCAGGGTTCTCCCCGTTGACCAACTGAAGGAACCACTGTGCGATGCTGAGAGATAAGAGAATGAAACGCACATTGTTTTTTTGATTATTAGAAAAAGGGTTAATCTCCAGAGATACTCAGTAGTCTCTCCTTAAAAGGGAGAACAGAGATGAGAAAATGTTAAGGGCTATTTTTGTCCTGAAGTGTAGGGGACTAGCAAATATTTGAATCATCTATTTACGAAGAATGACACTGCATAGCACTCAAACCTACTAGTGCTTGAAAGAATCCAAAGCATCTAAATCCCAAACCAAACTTCCTCCTCATCTTCCTCCTCCTTCCTCTAAGTGACCTTTCCAATTGGCTCACGTATCAGTTACTGTGTTATAGGATTGTTGGTGCAAGTGATCCCTTCTTTAAATAAACTGTTACAGTTAATGAGTGTAAAGCCATGAGGGCAAACCTGGTTTTATTCCTTAGAACGAATTTTTAAATATTCAATATTTATTGTAATTTTTTAACATTCTTATATTATTTGTCAAGAAAAGACTTAAAAGACTCAAAGGTACAGGGCCCTGCAAGATGGCTCAATGTCTAATTCCTCACATTGCAAGGCCAGGATCCCCTAAGGGAGCCAGTTCCTACTTTGGCCACTCTACTTCCCATCCAGCTCCTGCCTGTGGCCTTGGAAAGTAGCAGAGAATGGCCCAAAGCACTTACACCCTGAACCTACGAGGGAGACCAGAAGGAAGCTCTTGGCTCCTAGCTTTGGAGCAGCTCAGCTCTGGCTGTTGCAGCCATTTGTGGAGTGAACTAGCAGATGGTAGATCTTTCTCTTCGTCTCTCCTTCTCTCCGTAAATCTGATCTGCCTTTCCAACAAAAATAAATAAATCTTTAAAAAAAATTGAAGACAGGAGTGGTAACTTATTTGAATGATAATATTTGCTGAAATTCAATTCTGCCCACTTGTAGAGGCCTTCTAACTAGGAACCATCAGTGCAATATTTTACGCTTGATCTTAACCAAAAAGACAACACGCGATAGTACAATATTTTAAAAAGTGAAAACCTGGGATATGAAATGCTATCCCAGAAAATCATCTGTCATCAGAAATTCTGAAAAGGACAAAGTTTCGGGCAATGTATCAGGATAAGAATGGAGGGTTGTGCATGATTCTGAAATTGACACAGATGAAGCCTGGAGGAGCTTCCAATTCAGACTCCAACTCTTCTCCTTAACGATTGCTACATGACCATCACGACAAACACACTGAAAGAAGTCTAGAATAAACAATACCCTGGACCGTCAAGGGTGGCGACCTCCTTGATGATTGTTAACCCTTTGATCATAGCCGACATCTGTATCAACTAATTTACCTCGGTGGTAAGTTTAATGAATTCTGTTTACAGCACTCTTGTCAACCCTTTTTTTTGTTGCATTTTATTCCTCCTGCAGATACTATGTTTATATATGGTGATTTTTCCTGGAGACTCCACATGAGAAAGGCAGGTCCCTGACCCACAATGCTTGTCCCTTGCCTACGCAGCCTATGCACCACGTCTCCCAGGTTCCCCCAGCTGGGGGGCAACTTGAGAGAATCACAAAGCATTGATTGTCTCTTCTATAAGTGAAAGCATGAATTGAAGAAGGGCAAACACAGAAGGAAGAAGGTTTAGTTGACAAAAGCAATGTACCTTGGGCTCAATGAATGAAGAGCTAGAAGTAACTGGTGAGACGTCAGTGCTACAGATAGGCTCACTTGGGTCTAAGTGTGCAAATAATAACTTAGTCTAGTTGTCTAATTTGTTCTTCCTTCCTTCTTTCCTTTCTTTTCTTTTCTTTCTTTCTTTCTTTCTTTCTTTCTTTCTTTGTCTCTTTCCTTTCTTCTTTCCTTCCTTCCTTCCTCTTTCCCTTTTACCTAGATAATCTTACTCTACTTCCCAGCCACTAGAGAGCTTCAAAATGTTACACCTAAAAAAATATTTTTATATAATAATGTAATTATATTTATACATCATATGTGCCTACTTCAAAAAGTCTGAGGAAAATTTAAGAGAAAATGCATATTTCACTTTCACACACATGCAAAAGTGTATCTTTATATTAATTTTTTCATTAAGATTTTGTTTTCAATATTCAGAGATTTTTCAGAGCCATCATATTCATTCTTCCTTCATAGTTGTCGCAGTTTTTATGGTAATCCTGTCAAAAATGTTATAAAATGTAAAAAGAATCTATGTTGGTATAAGCAGAACTGACTTAGTTAAATTAAGTAAGGGCATCTTATCCCACTTTATACACTTATTCATCAAACACAAAACATTTGTTCATGTCAGTTACTGAATTGTTACAGTCCTTGGACTTTTTTTAGAAAAGAATTACTTGTTTTCTATTGGAAAGTCAGATTTGCAGAGAGAAGGAAAGACACAGAAGAATATCTTCCAGCTACAACAGCAGCAACAGCCGGAGCTGAGCTCATCTGAAGCTAGGAGACTGGAGCTTCTTCCAGGTCTCCCACACGGTGCAGGGCCCCAAGGCTTTGGGCCGTCCTTGACTGTTTTCCCAGGCCACAAGCAGGGAGCTGGATGGGAAGTGGGGTAACCAGAGTTAGAACTGGCTCCTACATGGGATCCCAGCGTATGCAAGGAGAGGACTTCAGCTGCTAGGCCACAGCTCTGGGCCCTGGAAGCTTTTTTGTTGTTGTTAAGATTAGAAAGCAATTCAACTTATTTTGACAAAATTTTGTCATGCACAGTATCTCAAGTGCTTTTCTAGGTAACTATAATATATGAATACAATTTTTCCTGTGTTGTTTATGGACAATGTTCTTAAATCTTCTTGAAATGGTGTTGATTCACTGCAGAGAAGATGGGTCAAAACATTTCCATTATGAATCACCTTTCTCCATCTGTAGTGGAGACATTGTATTTCATTAACCCTCATCAGCACTGGCAAAACCACAGATGGGTGTTCTTTCTCACCACTACGGTAAGTGCAGTCCTAAGCTGGGCTTTGGAATGTCCAGGACTCCCGTCATCAGACAACTCACACATAATGGCTCTGAGATCATCCGCCTGTGCTGTTTGCTGTGGAGATACAGCTATATTTACACATTTTTCTTAAAACACATCTATGGGGCCTGGTGTGACAGCTCAGTGGCCACATACTCAGCTTGTACGTGCTGGGATCCCATAGAGGTGCCAATTCTTGTCCCGGCTGCTCTGCTTCCCTTTCAGCTCCCTACTTGTAGCCTTGGAAAGCAGTAGCTGGTGGCTGAAAACATTGATCCTCTGTACCCACATGGGAGGTTCGGAGGAGGTTTCTGGCTCCTGACTCCTGGCTTCCAATTGTCTCAGCTCCAGCCATTCAGCCCACTTGAAGAATGGAACAATGGATATCAGATCTTTCTTTTTATCTCGTCTCTGTAAAGTTGACTTTCCAATAACAATAAATAAATCTTTAAAATAAAACAAAAAAAACATATTTACACTTTCCTTTAAAAATGATATATCCTTGATTTGAGGAATTAGCTTGCATTTTCAATTGCCTGTAATGCAAAAGGAAAACAAAATCAGTTACCACATACTGTAGATATTGTTCTTGTTCCAATTGTTTGAAACCTCCTTAAGAAAATTATGCACCTCTGTCTGTTGCCATGAGACTTGAATGGTCTCTTCTAGGAGGAAGATGCTTTCTTACTCATTGAGTGGAGTTTAATCACGTGAGTTTTTTAGCCCCTAAAAGAATTGCATGAAGAAATTGCTTCTGTGTCAGTTGATGGTTCATGTCCCAGCTGCTCCACTTCTCATCTAGCTCTATTCTTGTGGCCTGGGGAAACAGAGGAGGATGGCCAAGGACATTGGGACCCTACATCCATGTGGGATATCTGAAAGAAACTTCTAGTTCCTCTCTCCTGGCTCCTGGCTTTGGATCAGCTCAGCTGCAACCATTGCAGCAGAAAATCTGCATGTGTCTCCTTTCTGCATAATTTTTTTAAGGGAAGGAAGGAAGGGAGGAAGGAAAGAAGGAGGGAAGGAAGGGAGGAGGGAAGAAAAAGAGTAGTACATTAGTAGAAGTGTATACCTGAGGTCTTTCAGGTGTCCCTTCTAAGGCAGTGAAATGTCCTGGATTTTTTAGTATTTGTAAGGCTTCTTTAGATAAACTTAAATAAATGATACAAATGAGATATAAAATATTCAAATAATTTTTACTCTATTTGAGGTCATCTGTATCATATATATATATATACACACTATAATTTTGTCTTTATATATACATATACATATATGCATATATATATATATATACAATGCACAATTCAATTGACAAACCAGGGATTTCAGTAAGACAAAAATAACTAAATAAATCGTAATTTACTTCAATTATAGAAATCATGGAAGTAAATAACATCATCAGTTTGTGTATTCATGTGGATTCAAACAAGTATATTACCATCTGTCCTCTTTTTACATGGAGCTATGTTCTGTCAAGATAACCATCCTCATAGAGTTAAAAACCAAAATTACAGCTAAATCAGAACTAACATTCTTATTCCCATAGACTTCATGAACGTAAATCAAAAACTTCGTGATTGGTGTTATTTTTATGAATTTTGTTAGCTAATTATATTTACTTGATGTTATTGATTTTTTTTCCTGAATAAGACATCTAAGTTCCAATGCTTAGGGGTCTATGCTACGTGGTTTTGTAGAAAAGCATCACATTTTATCACTGAGGATATTCATATCTTCTTGTTTGGAAAACAACCCTAAGACAGTGAGCAGTATTGGTTCAAGTGTTGGCTATTCCACTTCTGATTCAGCTTCCTGCTAACCTACCTAAGAAGACAGTAGATGATGACCTAAGTACCTGGGTTCCTGTTGCCTATGTGGGACACCCCAATGGAATTCTGGGCGCCTGGCTTCGGAAAGACCTATACTTGCCAGTTGATAACATTTGGGGCGTGAACCAGTAGATAAAGATTCCTCACTCTTCTCTCTCTCTCTCCTTTTAAATTAATTAATCTTTAAAAAATAAACACAACCCATGGGATTATTTCTGGGCTAGCTTATATACTGCTATTGTTATGATTTGTGTGAAAACATAAGAAATTAATTAAGCCAACAGAGGTGAAATAGAAGATGTCTGCGGTGTGATGGTGTTGTTCCTCCCAGACGCCTTTCAACCAGCTGCTAGTAGAACTCTTAGCTTAAGTGAGACCCAGCTGCTCATCGCTCACAAAGCCCCTAACTCCAACAAATGCCACTGGCTTCCCAGGAGAGTGAGGTGCACCTCCAGAGGGACTGTTTGATGGGCAGAACTGATCAAAAGTGGGTTTTATCTGAGACCAATGCAAGCTCAACATTATTCTGATTCATTCCTTTCCTTATGGACATTTCAATCAATGCATCACTTTCACAAGTATTAAAAATCTCATATTCAGCTTCTTGGGAACAGATAAAGACAATGTTGCGAAAATCACAACAAATTATTAGGAATATGGAGAAAAAGTAAGGCTGGGGCAGGTGTTAGTTTTGGGTCATCAGTAAAGGGAGGGGCAGGAAGAGAGCTTAGTCAGAGAGCAGCATCAAGGGACTCCACCCTTAGATCAGCAGATGGGGAGAAAGAAGGTCATGAGGAGGAAGCAGATTCTACATGGTTATCTGCACAGGGAAATGCAATTGCTGGCCAAATGAAGCCAGAGCATCAGAGATATATTAAGAATCGAAATAAATCCCCAATCTTCAGCTATTGGAAGTAAACTTCCAGATCATTGCCTTGTCTCAGAGAGCAATTTGCTCAAAGGATCACACTCTGTGGGTACAGCAAAGAGCCAGACCACAGAGGGGATCCTAGCCTGGAATGGGTCAAGGGCTAGCATCAGAGGTTTTCCTTGTAGGTTGCTGTGTTTCTTCAATCCCTAAATTCATTATTGTAGTGCCCTTCCTCTCCCCCTGAATCTTATCGTTACCTACTTTATGTCATCCGCTCCTCTGAGCCATGATTTTCATCGCAGAAAATTTGGCACAGGCAGCAGGAAAACACATGCACACAAGAAACTGAAAAAGTTGAGAAACAGAGATGCCACAGAATCTCGGGCCACTAACCATGGTGCCAGAAACAGAGAAAACAAGAGCAAACTATTGGGGAAGGCTGAATTTGATGGAAAGATTAAAATGCCTCAGCACTCCATAACTCTACCATGTACATTCACGTATTGAGTTGTGCCAAGTTGGAAAATTCGAAGCTCTCATTATCTTCCCATCAAAGAGATACAGACTTGTGCAGAGAATAACAAATGTTAACAAAGAAAGACTATAAGACAAATGCATGAAATAAATGAGTATTTGGGTAGAAGTAGGAAAACAGGCTTAACCATGGATTAGAAGTTGAAAACAAGAGAAAGCAAACACCTAATTTGTGAGAACCGAATTAAGAAAAACAATGCAATTAATTGTAAATCGAATGTTGGGGAAAATGTGTTGGCAGAGTGAACTAATTGGATTGTAGAAGCTAATCTCCCGAGGGAAGGGGTGGACACTTTTGCATATTACAGGCAAAATTCTCACTGGCAGGAGAAAGGGTAAAATGACCTCAGGTCTTTTCCAACTCTGATTTCTATCATTTGGCTAGGAAAACCTAGCCAGGAGTTACACAATTAAGAATTCTTGTGGAAAAAAACAAATACAGAACTATCAGATAATACAGATGCATCTCCACCCCCAAAACACGTCAAAGCTACAATCACACCACCGATAAAGCCACAGGATCCAGCCCAGACCAGCTCAGGAGAACAATTCTTGACATGGACCATGGATAAATAGATGCATTCATTCCCCCTGGTTTTCTTAATCCTCATGTCTGAATGGCCCAGGGTGGTAAGTTCTCAGGGATGCTAGAAGGCAGGGGCTTTGCATAATCTCCCCTGAAGGTTTGCTCTGTTGGGAAGAAGTTACCCTTTGAAGGTGACTGGATAGAATCCAGCCAGTGTTTTGCTGCCTCCATAATCTTTTGCCCACTTTCCTTCAGCCCTTCCTCTTGGCTCTACTCATCTCTGGGAAAAGAGGGAAATTATAACAACCCTTAGATCCTTTCTTGGAGAATCGTGAGTAGAGTATTATATCCTAATAGCCAGTTGGCAAATCTAAATGGTGCTCAAATGAAAATCCACTTTGAAAGCATAGTCTGTGAAAATGTGAACATTCCTGGGAAAATATATTTTCTCCTGGAACTTTGCTTTATCCTTTTATCAGAAGGCTTAGGTTTTCTGGTTTTTCTTTATTAGAGGCAGGGCTTCCGTTGTTCTGTTTTTGGAAACAGCCGCCAATGTAGACAGAACAGAATAGATTGTACAGAAATGCTTGCGACTATTTTGACTGGAGCAAGACTCAGGCAAACTGGCAAAATCAAAAGAACAGCTTAGGAGTTTGTAGTTTGAGAATGCACAGCGGTGAGTAGTGAACTCATTTCTCAGCCTTCCTTTTCTCTCGTCTTTGCCTTTATAAATGCCTATTTGGGGGTTTTATGTGTGAATCATTGAAGTTAAGCAATCAAAAAAAATTGGCATGGATAGGTCTTACTTTGTATTTTTCTCAAGAGAATGTAACAGCTGCAAACTTTTGCATAACGAATGTTCATTTGCAGGCCATGAATGGGCAAGTCTTAAGACCACTAATATAGCTGTGTTTTAAGGGCTACCTCTATTTTGCTTCCTTCCATGTGCTGTCCAGTGAGTCAGCAGGCTTCAAAGGCCAGCGAATCTAGATAAAATGTAAAGCTGGCTCAGAGTAGTCACAAGCAGAGAACCAAGAGTAAGTCTTACACAGATATTTATAAAACAACAGAAATTCAAGCACAACAAACAACTGGCTGTTCTTTTTTTATATTCTTCAGCAGGACAGGAGTGTTTTCTACTTGTTCTACCATTACTATCTGCAACTGAATTTACTCATTTTCACCAAATCAACATTTTCTTTTGATTTTTGAGACATTGTAAGAATTCATATTTACGGGGTACTGTGTGGTATTTCAGTATAGCCAGACAATGAGCAGTTATCCGATCAGGGCGGTTCACCCATCTGCCACCTCGCCGTGCAGTTCTTTCAGTGAGAGCACACAGGTACATGCTGTCAACCATAGTCACCCTAGAAAGCTTCAGGAACCTGCAAGTTATTCTTCCTACCCAAGTATCCCTCAGTGCCCATTAAAAACCTCTCTCCATCCTTTCCCTCATTCATTCCCATCTTTGGTAACCACTAGTCTAATCTCACTTCCATGAGGTTAACTAAAAGTGAGAACATGCAGAATGGGGATTTCTCAATAAACTGAAAACCGTTAAATGTTATAAGATTTATAAATTCTGCCATTGAGCATATATGCAAAGGAAAGGAAGGTGCTATGAAGAAGAGGTGTCTGTGCTTCCTTGATTACCGTTGCTCTAACCACATTAACCAAGATTCAGAAACAATCTTCATGTCCTTGGTCAATGAATGGATAAAGAAAGAACAGTATATGCATAACATTATTTAGCCATAAAAAGAATAAAATCCTGACATTTGAGGCAACATGAATGATAATGGAGGAAATTATATTACATGAAATAAATCAGTCAAGGGCAAGACAAACACCACGTGTTCTCACTCAACAAATGTTTCTGGATAGGTGTTACCAAATGAACTTGATTCTGGAAGTACAACATTGAAACAAATAAAAAGCAAGATTATTTTTAAAAGAGAAATAAAAATAAACTTAACCACGATGAAAATATGAAAACATCTTTATCAGAAAAGAAAAAGGACAGCAAAGGTAGGAGGAAATGAAGGAAGGGAAGAATTGATTCTCAAATTCATTTTGTTATTGCCAAATAAAATCCAAGGAATCCAACATTAAAGTGTTGATTTTCTGTCCCTTGGAAAACTGAATAAGCATCTTTTTATCTCAACTACCTGCTAATACACATAAATCAAATGTTTTTTCAGTAATAATTTCGTGCAATGATTGCTTTTTCTGTTACAGATGAGTTTCTCTGTTTTTGTCCCATGCTATGTAAACATCTATATCCAATATAGGATATTACTTCCTTTCAAAAAAAAGCATGCATTAAATGAATAAAACTCCAGTGCTTATCATCATTCCTTACGTATTCTGTCAGTTCCCCACCACCATCACTGATGAACTTGTTTGCTTTCAATTCTTCTCTGCCTCAAAATTACAATGATTTTATTCATGAAAATTACATTTTAAGGAAAAATAATCCAGGCTAATAATTAGAAACTGTTTTATACAAAAATTCTATTCACTCTGAGTTCATTAGTGTGTAATTTTAGAGGTTAAAATTGTTGATATGGCCTACAAAGCATCTGAGTTTAATCATTAATAAACCGAGTCATTGTTTGGGAGTGCAGATTTGTTGGTCAATAAAATTGATTTTCAATTCTTGATTTTATCTTTGCTGTCATGTCACTCTATACAAATATGTGTGAGGAACCCAAGATCTGTAAAGCACATGAGATTAAATGCGATTCTTACTATTGTTATTAAGTGTACCAAAATACTATATTTAACAACAACATACATGTCACAACTCTGGTGTTTAATGGCAAGCCTAGTTATTGGGTGAATTTTTTAAAATTTGGTTTTCATGACACGGGGCCATAGGTTTAGGGACTTCCCCTTCTACCATCTCCTTTCTTCCTGCCGGCCCTGTTTGCCTTCAACAGTCACAAGTCCATCATTCTATTGTTTAAGTGTATCATGCCTTTGAGGTATAGACGAGGGTAGTGAGTTCAGCATCCTGTTGTCAAGATGCATTTAGCAGTTTCACTGGGAAAAACCATTCATTTCAAGGGATTGTCGAACAATTTACTCTAAAATACTTAACCAAAATTTCCCATTTGGTTCAATCCTCTGCTTCTTTTTTTGTACAGGTCAAAGAAGCTAAACACAATGCATGAAGTAGGATGACCGGAGCTGAGAGAACATTTGAAAGAAAACAACATAATATTCTGTATCCAGCATCCATATAAATCGAGTGGAAAAAATCTAGATTTATTCATTGTTGATCAAGAGTGGGCGCCGTGGTCTAGTGGCAAAAGTACTCGCCTTGAACGTGCCGGGATCGCATATGGGCACCAGTTCTAATCCCAGCAGCTCCACTTCCCATCCAGCTCTCTGCTTGTGGCCTGGGAAAGCAGTCGAGGACAGCCCAAAGCCTTGGGACCCTGCACCCACGTGGAAGACCTGGAACAAGTTCCTGGCTCCTGGCTTCGGATGGATGCAGCACCGGCTGTTGCGGTCACTTGGGGAGAATCATTGGATGGAAGATCTTCCTCTCTTTTCTCCTTCCCTCTCTGTATATCTGACTTTGTTATGAAAATAAAATAAATCTTTTTTAAAAAGTGAGTTTAATTACCCTTGGAAATTATTAGTGCCATTCGGATTTTCATCCCTACCTCACTTTTTTTTTTAAGATTTATTTTATTTTCATTGGAAGATCAGATATACAGAGAGGAGGAGAGGCAGAGAGGAAGATATCTTTCATCATTAATTCACTCCCCAAGAGTCCACAATGGCCAGAACTGAGCCCACCCAGGAGCCCTGAGCTTTTTCCAGGTCTCCCACACTGGCGCAGGGTTTCAAGGCCGTGGACCATCTTTTACTGCTCTCCCAGGGCACAAGCAGGGAGCTGGATGGGAAGCCAGGCCACAGAGATTAGAACCGGCGCCCATATGGGATCCTAGTGGGTGCTAGGCGAGGACTTCAGCCGCTAGGCTGTGGCTCTGCACCCCACACCTCACTTATTTTGTACATTTCCTTTTAATTTTTAATGCTCATAAAGGATCTGTTTCTGCCAGCTTCTACCCTAACAGCTGCAATAAAATGAAGCCCTTTCCGAGGCACACTGCTTTGCCCTTGCTCTGTTGCAGCAAAGGCCAGTCTATCAATTCTTGCCCTTGTTGCTGTCCTAACAGACGCTGGGTCTCCAGTTTCCAAGGGGAGTTTTGGATGAACTGCATCCTCTCTTTCCATTGGCTGAGCCTGTAAACCTTGGTGGGCTGGGTGGGTCCAAGAAGAAGGAGGATGTTTTCTTTTTCCACTGTTGAAGCCTCCTGTGAGTAATTCCCTGCAGCTGTACATAAACACCCCCTGTCTGCAAGAGGTGGGGGAGAGACTTCAGAACAGAACAGCCTTCTCTGTTTATCAAATGAAAACAAATCATGGCAACAGTTCCTTCCTTGAAACAAGAGGGAGTCTGCTGGCCCTCCCATGCTTGCAGCCACAGTAATGGCACTCTAGGGCTTCAGGCTAGAGTGGAGTTCTCCTGAGTTCTCCTTCACACAGCAAAAAGGATGAACAGGAGAAACACATTTTAAGTTGTTCTGTGTAAACAAATGGGATTTTTTTTGTTGTAGCTATTATGAGATTGGTCAACAATTAAGTAGCTATAATTATAACCCCAAACCCTGCTTGGCTGGGAGGGCTGCCTAATCAGTGAACCTGTATTTGCACAGCCGACGAAGCATATTATTGTTAAAATAAATGTTATTGTAAAAACAGCTCTGGAGAATACATTTCTTCCTACACAGTGGTGGCTCCTTTCAATAACGCTAAGAAATTGGTGCCCACTATGCACAGCACAGAAAATACCACCTGTGGGATTGCTGAGAAAACATTCTGGCTTGCAAATTATCCTTTGCTGTTTATTTCCAAACATCACCGTATGGAATTTCTTGGATTCCTAAGCTCATGTGATTTTCTGATCCAGCACAGCAGAGGCACCGAGCTAAAGGCAGAACAGTTTTTGCAAGGTCGTGCATCAGTAGCAGACAATAAAGTCACAGGTTGCTCTGTGCAACTTCATGACAGCTCTTACAATAATAGTACTTAATTGTGTGATATCATTTATCAGTTTTGAGATGTGTGAGACTCTGCTCTTTGAATACTCACAATCTAGCACTGTGTGTGTGTGTGTGTGTGTGTGTGTGTGTGTGTGTGTGTGTGTGTGTTTAGGAGCAGATTACGTTTACTGAAAAGAAAGAGGAAAGTAGACATTTATGTTCCTCTAATGAAATCACCTTCTGTTTTCTGACAGAGACCTGCTTTTATCATCTAAACTTCACATTGACTCACTGAAACGACGGCACACGATTTGGATGGAGCTTCGTGTTACAGATGAGCAAGCTCAACAACAAAAATCTTGACATCTCTTAAAAAGGGAATTTAAATTTTTGTTGATGTCCGTTTGACCCAAAATACATGCCCAGCAGTAAAACTGAGAGCTGTATTTAGAAGAGAAAATTGAGGAGACATGGGTCGCCACTCACTATACACACCGGGGTTGCCATCCTAATCAAGCTCTTCGAGCTGTATTGAGTGTGTTTTGTCTTGTTTATCATTGAGAGCTGATAACATCCACACCATGCAGCTTTTTTGTTTAAACATATAAACCTTAAACATGGTACTACAATTCTCAATTAAAATTTTATAGGAAAATTTTGATTTTGCTACAAGCTGGAATGACACCTTTACTTTTAAACATGTACTTGTGTGCAGTCAATGGGCATTCCTGTAAATTATGAGGAAAGAGGGTCAGTGCTGTGGCATTGTGAATTAAGCTTCTGCCTGCAGCCGCAGCATCTAGTATGGGCATCTGTTCTTGTCTTGGCTGTTCCCCTTCCAATCCAGCTCCCTGATAAGATGCTTGGGAAAGAGGTAGAGGATAGTCCAGGTGCTTGGGACTCTTGGAGCCTGGGTTTAGCCTGGCTGTGTCCCAGCCACCATGGCCATTTGGAGAGTTAATCAACAATTGGAAGATATCCCTTTCTTTCTCTAACCCTGCCTTTCAAATAAATAACATAAATATTTTAAAAAGATGATCCAAAAGCACAGGCTAAGTACTGGATGGCACTGGCTAAATTTACATCATATTCCACCATGTGCCAGTTGTGTTACCTGGCAAATCATCCAGTTATCCTGTCATCTCATCTATTAAATGTAAGCTGAACATGTCAACTACCGTGTAGAATACTTGAAAATAATAATTGGTGCTGAATCACATAAAGGCAATATCTGATTCATAACTAAGTGTTAACAGATGCTTGCTTTTGTTGCAGATGCAAATTTTTATTGCTATTTTATTCCTACTCTAGAGATAAAGGGAAAAAGAACTTTCTTTTCTCTGGAGCGTACAATTTGGTACTTGAAGGTGGAACAAGAAGGGAAGCTGTGGTCAGCTGTGGAGGGGTGTGATTAACCTCCAGGAACTTCAGGATCAGCCAGGCCAGGCCCCAAGCGTGACAGTTCACATAGGTTAGAAGTTCACTTTCGTTAATTGATCCCAGACTCTCAACTTGGACAGTCATCGTTGGTGGCAGGCTTGCCCGCTAGCTACTCTAGGTGTCACATTAGGAGCAAACAACCTTATATTACCCCTGGGCATACTCACTCAGCCACTGCTGCTCCTCCTGCTGCAGTTCCTCCTCCTTCACCAATGACAAATCTAACACATGAGTGTTTGCCTAACTGGCTTGTAATTTAGGTGGGATCTGAAGTTCTGAATTGGTTCTTAGTCTTTGGAAAGGCTAAAGATTCTCTCAAAATTTGGACAGAATCAATAATACTAATAAAGTGTGTGAAATAACCAAGAAAAACAAATCTCTTCTCAGGATTATCACAGGCATGAAATAGATGGGAGACATTCAGAAACATTATTCTTAGTTTAATATTTGGCTTCAGGTAATATTAAATTCATTTACACAGGAATCAATGCTAAAAAAAAAGAGATTTATATCTTTGAACTTGCTTTCCAGTAGTATCATCTTGTACACTTACAGTACAAAACCACAAACAGGAAATTAACATTTCAAAACTCCATCGATTTCACTCAGCTCTGTCAGTTTTATCCTTGTGTGGGCATGCAATGTTGTAGTTTCATCACAAGTGCGGGTGGGGGCTGTACCACCACAGTTAAGATACAGAGGAATCCCTTCCTCATTATGACCTGTGAGCCTTTTATATTTACAATGATCTCCTTCTCCTTTCAAAACTCAAAAACTGAGTTTTGAAAACTTCCCATGGTTTCTGGGCCCTTATCTGTTGTAGCATGGAATTGCTGACTGTAGATTCAGCTCAAGGCACAGCGTCTTCTCCTACAGTTCCATTTTGGACTTTACCACTGGAATCATGGCTCAATCAGGCATCCCAGCTTGTGGTCAGAAAGTTGTCCTTTTGGATTGGCCTCGAATGATTGATTGGGTACCATATCCACTCATTTATTTAAGACTTTCATGAAGTCCCACTTTCATCATCATGAAGGGAATTTCAACTATTATGATGGTAAATTTTGCAGGTCAGCTTGATACGGTAGAGGGTCGGGGAAACATTTGGAAATAAATACGCTTTGTCTTGAATTCACGGGTCTAGAATTTTTCACTAAAATTATGATATTTGAAGTCCAATTTTTACAAATTTTCTGAAGCACTCTTGTATATGTGTCTTACTTTATTAATCTTCAAAAAGCTCTTCGAGCCGGTTACTCCTGGATCCTTCTTAAACTCTGAAGATCGTGGATTCACAGAATTCACCCAAGATCACTCACCTGAGCAGCAGTCTCTATGTTTTGCTTGGAATCTGATTTGAGAACCCATAAAGTTTGCATAACGGGGTGGACAAAGGTGCTTTAACAATCTCAATTGCGCAGCTCCACATCGGGTGAACTGAGTTTACATTCTATGCTAAGGAAGCATAAAACAGTTCAGTGATATCTGAAGTATCAAGGACTCTACTTCAGGAGCAAAATGAATGAGTTGAATCCTGGTGTTTTATTTACTGCCTTCTGAACTCTACAACCCTTAATATGGTACTCATTTTAGTAAGCCAGATTTTAATGATATTGTTTACATTTTATAAAGTATTTAAATATATGGTGGATTTGTAACTGCATCTAATTCTTTGCCTGGAAAACGATAATTGTCTTAGAACAAGCGATTCTGAATCTGTATATATATGTTTAGCTCAATTAAGCTGAGGATCTGCTCCCTTCAACACATTTATTAGGCAGCTTCTCACAGTGCCTAGACTTCTCTCTGTCTCTCACCAATTAGACTGCGTGTTCCTTGAGAGCAAAGATCATGTTTTATCCGTCTTTTGTTTGCCTGTGTCTGGCACATTGCAGGACTCTTATCAGATGCTCGAGTTAGTAAAAACACAGTGCTCTTCATTCATTACCACACGTGTTGTGCAAAATAGTTTTTGTTTCTGGTGATGCAATAGAGATAAATACCAAGAATTCAGATATATATCCTCATGTGAGCACACATATGAATAGCTTGATGTACAACACATAGACACACAGAACATCTTACTGAGCTTTACTGAAATAGCAGTGTTTGTGAGAAATATCAATTACTAATTGAAATACATTTGATTGGAAAGCTTAGCTGGAATTTTGGTGTTGTGGCACAACAGGTTAAGTGACAGCCTGTGATTCTGGCATTTCTTATAGTCCTGACTTCTCCAGCCCCAATATACCTCCTTGGTAATCAGACTTGGAAATCAGCATAAGATGGCTCAAGTACCTGAGCCCCCATCAAGCATGTGAGAGAAGTGTAAGAAGCTTCTGGCTTCTGATCTTAACTTGGACTGATGCCAATCATCAGTGGATATTTGGGGAGTAATCAGTATATGGAAAATCTCTCTCTCTCTGTGGTTTTTTCCCTTTCAATTCAATAAATAAATCTTTTTAGAAAAGCAGAAACTATATCTAGGAATAAATAGGGACATTTACTATAAGATAATTATTTTATGTTCAATAGTATTCATTAAAATCAATAAATGTTTTCAGATTTACAATAAACCAAGAAATTCTATATGTTCTCCATGTTTCTTGTGAAACTTTTACAGATTTTAAGTAGTCTTCTATATGTTTATTAAATATTCAGGTTCTGTTGACGCCAATGTTGTGATGCAGTAGATTAAGCTCCCTGCAGCACCCAATATGAGTGCCTCCTGCTCACGTCCTGATTGTTCCACTTCTCATTCATCTTCCAGTTGCTGTGCCTGGAAAACAGCAAAAGCAACTACAGGGATCCTTCCAACTCATACGGAAGACGCTTGTGGAGTTTCAGGCTTTTTGCTTCCCAAACCTGTCCATTGCATCCATTTATAGCATAGAGCATCAAATGAAAAAAAGAACAAAAACAAAAACAAAAAACCCAACTTTCTCTAATTCTCTGCTTTTCAAATAAATAAAATTATATTTTTAAGGTTATTATGCACTCTAAGTAAATTATAACACATCTCTTTGAGGATCTGTAATATGATAGCGGTTTAATAGGATGAGGAACAGAATTTACATTCAAACTTGCAGAGTGAGGGGCCAGACTTTTGGAAGAAAGCATTGCAGGCATGATGACAAAAGCAACAATTTGGAAAATATACACCTAAATCCGTGGTAACTGAGGTGAGATCTGAAGAAAAGATACAGCTTCTGGAAAATAAGAAAATAAGTGTGACAGCTTGCAAAAGAAATGTAGATTAAAAGCTGGAAAACATCTTGATAGAGATTGAGATTTCAGGAAACAAGAGAAAGCATAACAAATCAGTAGACAAGCTTCCTTTGTTGGAAGTTGGAGGGGAAGGAAAAACGCCTTTCCATTCTTGGAAGTAAGAAGCATCCAGCAAATTTGACTCAGATCTCGAACCTTTCAAAGGCTCCACTGGGAATAAGGGCAGACAGAGGCATGTAAGAGAAGAAGGTACCTTTAGTCAAAAAAGTTCGTGAATCAAGGCTGCATTTCTGATTCTTTCACGTTGCCCAGGCATCACTATTTACTCTGTTAATAAACGAATCTTGTATCTGCCTCAAGAAATTGAGAATCTGATCAATGTGAGGCTAAGCATGTTTGAACATATTTAAAGCACACATTTAAGGGGTGAAAGAGAAGCCATCTGTTTTTCTTTCCTGACACTTTGTCACCTAAAATATATTTTATTTGCTTGATAGGAAGAGACAAAGAAAAATAGGAATAGAGAAATCTTGTATTTGCTGGCTTACTCCCTCATGGAACCCTAAGAGCTGAGGCTGGACCAGGCCAAACCCTGGGGCCAGAACTCCGTTTCAGTCTCCCATATGAATGACGGAGACAGACGTTTTTGAGCCATTACCTGCTTCTGACATAGCATTTGCCACCAGGCACTTATCAAAACTGACATCCCAGGAGGCCATTTAATATGTTGTACCGCCACTCATGCCCCCCTTGTCCTCACAACTTTGAACTGCTTCGTATACAGTATTTGGAAGTCAGGTAAACCCAGTTAAATATCAATTCTCACAATGTAACTCTAACATTATTTGCTTAGTGCCATCTATTTGTTGGAAATAGATTTTGGCTCTAAATAATTCCATAAAAACTTCAAAGAAACACAGCGAACTATCCTTGATTTTCTAGGTTGAGGTTTAAGCAATTCATTTAAGTAATTTAAATTCATATACCTGGAAATGATAGGGATGGGATTTAATTTTAGATTAATGTGACTTAGATCCTTCTATTGTGTAAGCCTCAGCATCCCTTTTAGAAACTGTCCATAATAGTCACTACTTAAAGCTCCTGCGAGCCTTTGGATAACTATATCCACACTATGGTCTGGGTGTTGAATCCTCTTCAAAAATTATACTGACACGTGTCCCATAATCTCATATGTAAACGACGAAGCCTTTAGGAGGTAGTGAGGATTAGAAGCTGTCCTGATACTAGGGCTCCCGTGATGACATTAGTGGCTTTTCTAAGAAAAGACAACCTCAAGTTTAGCAAGCTGGCTCTGTTAGACCCTGGGATTGTCTGGACTATAGAACATTTCCATTAACAAGAAGGGCCCTACCCGATACAGCCTTATCCATCTGAAGT
This sequence comes from Ochotona curzoniae, assembly GCF_017591425.1. Classification (NCBI taxonomy): domain Eukaryota; kingdom Metazoa; phylum Chordata; class Mammalia; order Lagomorpha; family Ochotonidae; genus Ochotona; species Ochotona curzoniae. Next base: position 10,665,142 of record NW_024465751.1, read on the forward strand.
TTCCAGAACCACGAGCTTCAGTAAACTTTTCTTTCTAGATCGCTTAGTATGTGCTATGCAATTGAAGTGAACTAAGACAACGTCAGGTGCCCTTGCATATCTTCATATGTGGCTTGTATCTAGCAAGTCCTGGGTGCCTTTCTAAGCGCCTTGAGCATTTGGAGATCTTTGCCTAACAGAATCAAACCCCTTTAACCTTGCCAGAATAAAGAGAAGAATACGTGAAGAAATTGTCAAATCAAACAAAAAGTTACAAAAATCGTAAGCTATGGATCAGTATAATCTGTGGTATTGACCGCACAGGATTCTGGGAACAGTGATTTTTGAATTACACTCTCCCTTTAATGCCCCTGATAACTCTAGCAGGCTCCTGACATTATTTTCTCCTACTGTTTAGATGTGAATGGACTTGCAGCCTCACAGGTACTGAGTTTGTCACTTCTGCTTGAGCTGAGCCTTAGGTTTTTTAGAGCCCCTTTCTATTTCCTTCCCACACCAAGCGACAATAAGACAGAAGCTGAATGCTAACCTCAGCCCATAACATCGCCAAGCCTTCAGCTCCCAAATACCCGCCCCTGTCTCTCGTTGCTTGATATTCAAGGTGATGGTTTGTCCTTTGCAGACCCTTCCTCGGCTGACCTCTCAGTGTCCTGCAGTAGTCAGGTGGGCTGCGGCTCCGGCTTCTCTTCCCCTGGGACAACTCCTGGGTGGCCGAGCAAGGCCTGCGGGCTTACACAGCTGCCTTCTGTGTCACTGTCCAGGCAGCTGGGCACGTGAGCAGCTCCAGCAGGCTGCAGTCAGATTGTGTAAAATGCTGGATACTTTTGGCAGCCCTGGGACTGGCGGAATCCCTTCAGGAAATGAAGGGAGAGTTCCAAGTGAGCTTGACAAGGGCTGCTCTGGGGCAGGAAGCAACAGACACTTGACCTCTCTGAATTTCCCAGCCATCTTTTCCAAAGACGTATGCTGTGCCTTAATTTTCTACAAATGCATGCTTTGGCCTGCCACTGTGCTTCTTACACAGTATGTGCTCAGGGAAATTTTGGTAGTGAGTGAAGGAGTGAATGAATGAAAGAGAGGAAATTCTGTTTGCAAGGTCCAAAGTTGATAATGAAGCAGAAAAGATATTTTTTTTTCCCCCTAGGATCCTAGAACAATCTCCCTAAAATAAGTAGCCAGCTTATTCCAAGCTCCTTATCCTGGCCTTATGCTACATGCTACCTCCCTCCCGTAAGTCTCAAATTTTCCCTCTAAAAGCCCTTGTTGGCCATACATTTGGCCCTTTGTGAGCTTTCCTTTTAGGATCATGCTAGAAAATAGCTAATTATTTGATCACAATTAAGTGTACCTCATACATAACATACTCCAGTATTAACCCTTCTAAAAAGGCATGGGTAAAAATTTTGAAAGAAATCACGTAGGCAATTCTTTTCTCTATTTGGCAGAGAAACCATTGGGAGCACAAAAGTTACAAATGAAACACGCTTTTAATGAAACTCAAATGTTTTCCTAAAATGTATAATTCACATGAGTCCCATTAATTCAAACATCACCTTGTAATTCAATGAACATATGTTGGGTTACACATACAATCGATAATTATCATCAATTTGTATTACTGGTTAAGTTTGGTACAACGCAAAGTATATAGGTTATGAAGCAAAGCAAGCCTTGATTCCAACTCCATTTACCAACTTCCTGACCTCAGGTGAGTTCATGTCTCATTTTGACATAAACTCACTCCTAAGTCAAAAAAAAAAAAAAATGGGGGCAACCTACATTATGAGAACTGACAATAAGATGACAAAAATTCCAGAAGCAAGCCTGATCACCAGTTACTTAACTATGCCATTGCTGCTGTTCAGTGACCTGCTAGTTGAGTTCCAGCCTTCTCCTCAAGTTTGGAGGAATCTTATTTGCCAGCCCCTACCCCAGCCTCTACCCCGGCCTCTATCCCAGCCTCTACCCCGGCCTCTACCCCAGGTCTTTTACCAAGGGGGCTACTAGGTACAATATCACTGTGCTGAAATGAATCTGGGAGGATTTCCTGGGAATTCCATACCCAGAAATCCCTCCATCCAGCAATTTCCAAGAAGAGGGAGGAGGGGACAGCAGTCATGACAATCTAAACACATACTAACCTCTTATTCTTTCCTAAGATGCCCACCTGGTCTTTCAGGTGCATTCTCATTAAACAAAAGACAATTTCCTGAATTTGAGATCTACCACATGGCTCTGCATGTAGGTGTTTGATAAATACGGCAGCTGCTCCTGGTGATGTTCTTACTAAAAAAAAATTAAAATTAGATGGAAAATTTATTGTCCCAGCAGATAAAAATAATGAAGGGAAATTTCATTGTTTCAGTAAGAGCAAAAACATTTTGGTAAAAGACAACTCAACAATCCATCAATGACATATTTCCGCAAGGGGATACATTCTTGTTTGTCGAAAAATCATGTCTAGACAAACATCTGCATCATCAGCAAGCAGTTAAGACACTGGGAAGCAGACGTCCTGTATGCATTGCATGAGTTCAAGTCCCGATTCTGCTTATGATTCTGGGTTCCTTCTTATTTCTTCCTGGCAGTCCACAAGTGATGGCTCAGGCTCCTGATCCCTTGCTCTCTGTCTAGGAGACCTTCACTTCAGTGAGGTGTGGCTCCTGAATTCAGTTTGGTTCAGCTCTAGATTTTATAGGCAGGCCCTTGGGGGAGGGGATTTCTCTCTCTCTACCTTTGAAATAAATTAAATTTTAAAATAATGACAAATAATAATTACCTAAAGTGTTGAAAACTTGCCAATATATTTCTGAAGAACTTATGGGGCACTTGTCAGGAACCACTAAACTAGAGAAAAAAATGACACTTATTTGTTGCTAGCAAATATATTTATTCTATGCCTAACTATATTTAAATCAAGTTTTGCATAGAAGATAGATTTTTTTTTACCTGCTAGCTTGAATAGCAAATACTGTAAAAAAGAGAGAAATGAACAGTTAAGGCATAAGATCTATCCATTTTGCACAAAAAAATAAGTAGAAAGAAATAATTATTCATTGGTACTATAATAAATGTGATAATGTTGTTAGCAGTGTTGTATTTATTTACAAGTTAATTGGGAAGTAACTGCGATAAAAATCAGGCATCCGTAGAGAAAGAAATTTGACTTTTATCAGCAAATAAGTCAGAGGAATTACATGATTTTAGCTGGTTCACTTAAAGATTAAATGAAGGGGGAGATTTCATTTAGAAAAATACAGCATGTGAGTGGTGCACAGTCATGAGCAGGCAAATTGGCCGTGTAACGACAAGATACCACAATGTGGAGTGAAAGCGCTAAAACTCAAGTGCAGATCTGAGTATCTTAAAACACATTGACTCAGGTACGATGCAGTAGCCTAGCAGCTAAAGTCCTCACCTTGAAAGCACCAGGATCCCACACTGTTGCCGGTTCCAATCTCAGCAGCCCTGCTTCCCATCCAGCTCCCTGCTTTCAGCCTGGGAAAGCAATCGAGGATGGTCCAAAGCTTTGGAATCCTGCAACCATGTGGGAGACCCAGGACAGGATCCTGGCTCCTGGCTTTGAATCAGCACAGCAGTGGCCATTGCGGTCACTTGGAGGAGTGACCCTTCAGATGGAAGATCTTCCTTTCTGTCTCTCTTCCTCTCTGTATATCTGACTTTGCAATAAAAATAAATAAATCTTAAAAAAAAAAAAGAAAAAACCACAATGGCTCTCCAAATTAGTTAAATGATGTTAGTAAAATTAAGGCAGGAGAGCCAGTGTTTATGATTTGCTATTAATTATGATTTCTATCAGTTCATAAAACAATGGAAGACAGTGGAAACACAAACACATACCCAGTGATAAATAAGAAACCCTTCAATTAAAAAAATATGGACACATAAGGGAAATCTTGTGGGCTTGCTCGCTATCTAAACCTTCCACACATTACTTTACTCTTCGCTTAAAATATTCCTTTCCTGGAAACCCAAGTCCTCAACCTCATGAAAGCTGTAGAGTGCATATAGTTTGTTTCGCAATATCTGCTTGCTTCCTGTCATGTTGATAAAACATCTGGACACGGAGCTCAAGTTTTATTTTTCCATCCAACTGGGTTCTGTTTGACTAATGACACACATTTTGCTTGCTGTTTGACGTCGTTTAGCCAGAGTGAGAACCATTTTTCTCAGTACCAATGTATTCAGAAGCTTCTAGAGAACCACTAATTTTGTCATTCAAAGACATTTGTTGCCAGTGTAAGTGTGTTTAAATGTAGTTAATCATTGCTCTTGGAGTAGTTGTTTCCAATTCTACTGCCTGACTTGACATTCAAAAGTTACTATTTGTTTATTTTAGTTTAAAAACACTGTTTCTTCTAATTATTTCCCTTTTATCCAACACTTAGACTCATAATGTCTGTTAGAAACGAATACTGTCTTCTTTTTACTGTATTAATTAGGGAATATGAATCATATTGACATGCGTAATCTCTTTATGTAGATGGATAACACCTTGCAAAGGAATCTTCATGATGTTCAGAACAGTGAGCACAAGCTGAAAACCCTTTGATGGTGTTCAGTTACACTTCGTCTAAATCCAACTGCTAAACTAAGAGCCATCTAGAAGCTCATGTCATCTGGCCCCTGTCTTTCGGTTTTAATCTGACAGCCATTCCACATCCTTCAGTATGTTAAAAGTCAATGACCTTATTTCTGTTCTTTTAACTTGTCATTCAGTCTTGCTTGCTCATTCATGTACTACAACTGTGTCTTTTGCTAGAATGTTCTTCACTGGGTCCTAATTCTTGTAATCTAGATGTCAGAGGGGTCTTCTCTAACTACTAAACAATTACCTGCTTGCTCTTCCTCACACAATCCCAATTTAATATTCTGTGTGACTTACATTTTTTATTTCATTTCCTTTATTTTTAATGCATGTTGATTAGTATTAGAATTTACATTTCAACAACATAACCATAACCGTAGTGTGAAAACCCTGCTGCCGGTGCACACAGAAGGTACTGAATTACTGCATGTTAAAGAAATTACATGTCTTTTTCCTTTTCCCTTTTCTGTATACTTATGGCAGTTCCAATGAACAGAGCATGGCAAAAGGATCTTCTGGAACTTACAAGACTAAGTTTGCAAAAGCTGTGCAACTTCAGTTCATTCACTAGTAATGCGTGCTTTGAGGAAAGCTAGCAGACAGAGGGACCACTGACTACTCTGATAACCTAATGGCAGGGCAGTACATAGATAAGCCAGTTATCAGCAGCAGCTGCACTTCCTAGAGACAGTCAGCCATGGAAATACACGGCTTTAAATCCAATCCTGTGGTATCTTTAAATGACTGCAGCCCTGACACACTGAATGTGTGACTCTGAGCAGGAACTGCCCAACTGGACCCTTCCCAGACACTCCGTCCCGAAATCAGGAGTAGAATAATGTATTTTATCTCAGAGCTGATTTTGAGGTAATATTTAATTAGGAATGACTACAATGAATTGGGATGTGGAATCAGTTTTTTAATTAAAAAGTCAGCAATTAGAATGGTGATTTTGGAATAGCTATTAAGAGTTGTTTAGGGATTATAGAACTTGATGGCTGATTAGACATAGGAGAAATCATAAACTAAATAATGAAAAGATATTGTTATTTTATGTCTAAGTAAATATTAATATTCTTATTCTATTCCTAGAAATGTTTACTTGATAGAATTGCCCCATGTCATTGTTTGCTCACTCATTTGACAAACTGTTATTCAATGTGCAATGTGTTCAGAGTCCTGCGGACTACCAATACACATGAAAAAGGCTAAACTCCACAAAGAACTTTGAATTGAGAAAAAACATGGACTGTGAGCTGGTGGGTGAAGTGTCACTCATGCGAAAATGAGTAGAAAAGATGAATTAGGAGACAAAGTTCAAAAGTCAACTAAGTCTTGTCCAACACTATCACTCTAAGAGTTTTCTCTTGAGGTTCGGGTCCATATCTTGCATCTATATTTCTTTCTCTTGGGTAGAAATACTTACGGTTGAGTATGCTTATTCATCTCCCGCTTTATCCAGACTTCAGTCCAAATTCTTACCCAGGAGTGAAGGCTCCCCACAAATGCCTCTCTGGATGCAGTACCTATAGTCTCCATCGACATCTGCTACAGATGAAACAGTCATTTACTGTATGTCTACAGTGCAGTGCTGATTGTAATGTTCTTGGCTTTTCTCACTGGGACCACAGATGAACTGCTCTCTGCTTTACTCTCTTCTTCCTGGAGTCCAAGCTGAGGTCATCTCATTGCAGTGAGCTTCCCTTTCTGAATTCCTGACCGCACTCTTTGCTAGGTGGTTCACTGAAAGCCTACGTTGTGTTAATCTACCACTGAGTGTATTTTATCTTTTAACTATATGGCTTTCACAAGATGGAAATACATATTTTAAATTCCTCATACCAAACACTGTGAATAGCACCTAGGAGGCATCAGATGGGTATTTCTGAGCACTGAGTGATTTTGGTGGTGTTAATTTTGTCTACTACTATTCCAAATGCTGTTAGCTTTACTCATTTGGTTGAAGCTGATCTATCTTTAAAAGTCTTATTGAAGGTTTCAATTATTAATTACTGATTTTTCCAAAAGCTATGGTTGATTATTTAGGAATGTATTTTTTCTTAATTGTTACTATTTTCCTTTTTCTCCAGAAATTCAGAAAAAATAGAATGGTATTGTTGTTACCTAGGTTACAACCAATCTATTTCTATAAATCTTAGATATTGGAAAATGATGATTATGAGATCTGGAACTTTTTTCTGAAATATGAACTTTCTTATGAAGATTCCCAATTATTTAAATAAAATCCATAATAAAATATATTAATTTAATGAACATTTTAAATAAGACTATGAATATAAAATGAAAGGAATAAATCTCTTAAAGTATTAATTATGCATTTGCTATATAAACATGAAATTACTTGGACCCACCAATATGTCAATAAAATAAGATATATGGGTGAAAAAACACATATTTTTCTCAAAAATTGGAGAAATTAAGACAATGTGTTGTGAGGGCTAAAGGTCTAGTTTTGGGCATGTCATCGAAGCTCCCCTGGGAAACAAACATAAAGGACTCTGATGAAGTTCATGTGGATCAAAACGTTGGTTTATTTTGGGTGTGTCATCTTAAAAACAAGAAACAACAGACATAGTGCCTCTCATGTTCCTGTATTTATTTGCCACAGAGGGACAAGAAGTCATAAAACAACACACAAAAAAATTAATTTGATTTGATTTGATCTGTTTATATTTTTTGGTAGCTTTTCACCAGTCAGTCCCAAGTTGTCTATGAAACAGTGGGATCATAAAAAGTCAGGGTGTGGTCCCTATGGTGTGACGCATTGTGCATTTCTACGGGAATGAGCCAATAGGAGAGAGCAAACAAAACTCAGGAGTGATAACAGGAGAGCCACTCTGATTCCCCAATGTGGCATGACAGTGAGCTGTCCCCAGGTGGCCAGGGGCCTTCCTAACCCCCGCACTTTTCTTCTGTACCAACTGTTTATTGAATCACCATGCCCCCACTTCTGCTTCAGCTAGGGATAAGAGTTCACTGTGAATATTAATCCACTCCAGACAGTAACATGCAATTGGGTTGAGTAATTTTTTAAATGCCAACACTTGAGAGAAGGGGTTACAAAGGCCTTTTTTTTTTCCCACTAACTACATGTGAACCAATTTCTTTACTTCCTGATAATCTGAATGGCTTGTGAATAAATTGAAGCTAACAGAGGAACCAAGAATAAGATTAATACCATACAGAATGGACAAGACATATTTAAGTCTATGAAAGTACTGTCAATGGTGGAAAAAATTGTTCTTCAATCTGTCATTTCAATTTATCCTCAAATAGGTTATTGAATCCTTTATACACCAGCACATATACCAGAGTTGGAAACCCCATGGGTGTTCATAGATGATGGGGAAAAAGCTAGAGTTGCTTGGTTGGTACTGTAGAAAAGATAGATTCATGTGTACAATGGACCTAGAAGACACAGGAGGAAATGAAAGGAAAATGAAGCATTAGCACAACCTATAACTCAAGGACTAATGCTGGACTACAGGGCATGGCGGGATGGCCCAACTAGACAATCTTCCTCTTTCAAGAACAGGGATCCCGTATGGGTGCCTATTTGTAACCTGGCTGCTCTACTTTCCTTCCAGCTCCCGTGTCGCAGCCTGGTAAAGAAGAGGATGCTGTAAAGCCTTGTGGCCCTGCACCCATGTGGAGACCCAGAGGATGCTCCTGGCTGCTGCCTTTGGATCATACTTAGCTCTGGCCATTGTGGCCATTTGGGGAGTAAGACAGTGTAGGGAATCTCTCTCAGTCTCTTCTATCTGTGAACTTGCCTTTGCAATAAGTAAATAAATAAATTAATTAATTCTTAAAAAAAGAAAAAGCTGGGCTCTGTGCAGCGGTCTAGCAGCTAAAGTCCTCGCCTTGAATGGGCTGGGATCCCATATGGGTGCTGGTTCTAAGCCTGGCAGCTCCACTTCACATCCAGCTCCCTGTTTGTGTCCTGAGAAAGCAGTTGAGGACAGCCCAAAGCCTTGGGTTCATGCACCCACGTGGGAGACCCGGAGGAAGTTCCTGGCTCCTGGCTTCGGTTGGGTGCATCACCGGCTGTTGTGGTCACTTGGGGAGTGAGTCACCAGATGGAAAGTCTTCCTCTCTGTCTCTCCTCGTCTCTATATGTATCTGACTTTCCAATAAAAATAAATAAATCTTTCAAAAATAAAAAGAAAAGAAAAAGGCTGGATTAAAGTGTCTGTTTCATTGAAAAGGCACACAAATCTCACCTTCTTTAATTTATGTACATCTTTTTCTTTTAGCACCTAGGCTTTGTGAACCCGAAATTAAGGAGTGGGGAACAGGGCACTGTTCTTCTATTAAGATATTGTACATATGGAAAACAGGTAGGTTATGTTTCATAACTCATACAGCTAGGAAGTGACAACATCAATATAAGGACCCTGGTTTCTGACCCTTGATCCAATGGATGAGCTAAGGAGGATGACTAGCAAAGAACTGAAGTGGTCAGCCAACCTTACCTGCATAGCAGCCCCTTCTGCATCTCCCAAACACACTAGGCTTCTATGCAGCAAGTACCTTAGCTTGTCTCCAAATGCTGGGCACAACCTCCAGCAGCCAAAAACAACCACCAAGTTTGCTGGCTTTATTTCTATGATAACCTTTTGTTATTTTTAATGTCATTCTGATAAAGTTTCTGTGGCTAACATACATACTCCTATTATGTATCTGATACCGTGACATTTCTGAGGTTTTCAAAAGTCAAAGAAAATGGGATACTCAAACCCCACCACAAACTCCACTTCATGCAAATATTAAATTAAAAGACACCCAACATCTCCCCTCTGCCTCCAGCTCCTATAAATGGAACGGCCTAAACTACGTTGAGTGTGGCTTTTTCCCTGGGGAGTGTACATTTTTGTTTTGCATGCAAACATTTCTTGCATCTCTATGGAGCTTGACCTGTGTTTCATTTCTGACTTCTTTTTTATATCAGAGGGAAAAAAAAAAAAATCTGGGCCCTGCAACCCTGCTACACAACATCTTCCTTAAGATATAATTATACACAGATATTCCTACATTATGCCAGTTTCGCAACTTTGAAATTTGACTTGTCCGTGTTAGAGTCACAAGGCTATGTTATAGTCGTCTTCCCTGATGTATCGCCCTCAGACTCCGTCAGTTGTCTTTTCACAAAATGATAAATATTGTGCTGAGAGGAAGTTATATCCAGCAGCCACCCTGCAAGCCCCATTTCTCTGAGCTGTTATTCAGTTTGGTCTTGTGACACAGACGCAGGCATGTGACAACACTGAATGCAGGACAGGAGAAAGGATGGCCCTTTGTACTGTAGCTAGAAACCAAGAGACTGCTGGAATTTTCTGGACAGGTTGTACAACCAGGGAGTGGTTTGTTGGCTTAAAAGATAAGACTGAAAAGAGACAATTCTCCAGTTTTTATACACAATTCAAATATTATCTACCTCAGTCAATCATTTCTTACGACAATAATGTTTCACTTCTTACTTTTGATTAATGGTGACGTAAAGGATTAAAGCTAAAGAAAATCAGTCTTTTCCTGAAAATAGCCTGAAATGTAGAAACAGTGGGAGCAAATGAGCAGACAATGCAATATGACAAGTCACTTGGTAGGAATCTCCTATGGCGTAGAGCACCTGGCTTACAATGGTGAGCAGAAGGCCAAAGTTAAATGTGTTCATCTTACAAAGAAGCAAACTAGACATCTAGAAAGTAGTTTTTTTACACAAGTCGAAGAAAGAGAAGTACATTGCTGAACTGCTGGAATAGGATGCATGTATTTCAAAAGGCTTGTACAAAATGAAATTGAAAGGAAAGTTTCTTTGAGTGAAAAATGCTTTTGGAATTCATGTATATAAGAGTCTTCACAAAGTTTTTCAATAATGTATATTAACAAAAACTGTAAGAATTTCATGGTTTTGCATCAGAAAGTAAACATTTTTAATTCTACTTTTTCATAAACTTTGTGAAGCACCCTGGTGTTCTGTAAAGTCAGAGGAACATGTAGCAATAAAACTGAGCCACCTCCAAGACTAAAATATAAGATTTGTGGAGAAAAACAAAAAGAAGGTGGAACTGTCTTTTCAAGGGTTTATATACGTCCATGATTTTCCTAGACGGCAAACTCAGTAAGTGCAATTCAGGTAGTAGTTACATATACTGGCATTTAGGGCATAGTAATTAAGCGAAACAAATCATGCAAAGAACTAGAATTGATTCATTTGTCTTCAGAACAACTTGCGATTGCTAATCCATTTTACAGATGAGTCCAGTGAGACATGGGGAGGTAAAAATTCATAGAAAGTAAATGATGACATTTTGATTTCAGTTGGGCACCATAGTACCAGGATCTAAGCTTTACAGATACTTGTTGGCAAGTGTTATGACAAAAGAAAATTAACTGCTATGAGACATTCACCATTCACATTTCCACCAGCAGAGATTCACACCCAAGTTTTCCCTACATTATTGCAAAAAATTCAACGTGATTTCAAATTCTTTGTCAATTTGATTTCCATCTTCTTACTCTTTCATGGAGGATGAAATAGCACAATGAGCTTCTTTTCCAATTGATTTTTGTGCGGTTGGCGAACAGCTTGATTTTTAGGCATGGATGAAAGAGAAAAAACCCGTTAGTGAATGTAGAAGGAGCAAATGAAAGGACAGAACAAAAAGATTTCTCAAATGTTATTGGCTGGCCAGTCTCCCAGCTCAGGATGAAGTGTCATTTTCCTGAAGAGCAGGCAGTGCTCACAGCCAATTACTGACAACTTTCAGGTAATTCTTTTTTGCTCAGACTTGAAATCAATCACTGAATGAAATCATTGTAAGTCTAGAGCAATAGCAGTCCACACAGTCGTGAATGTTTGTGATTATAGCTGGCAAAATGAAGGATTGTTCGGTAGATATTCACAGTTGAAACGACAGGGGCACAGGGGAAGAGTGAGTGAATCTCATTTAGGACTTCAGGCATGAGGAAACCAGCATAGAGGAGGCCCTTGGATCTCAACAGGGATGCCTCGTTCTCTGTTCTATTTGACCCTCAAAGCACTGTGTCTGGGACAGGTGTTGGTGAGTGGAGGCAAGAAAAAAAAAAAAAAAAAAAACCCTGACACTGCCTAGTGTTTCTCCGCCAGAAAGGAAATGAAATTTCCCTCAGTGCAGTTTCTGCTCTGATTCAGTTAGCTTTTCTTCACTTGGCTAGTTAGAGTCAGGCTGAGGGTACCTCCTGGAGAAAAAGAATGCTTCTGTTAAAGCTACTAAATACTGGGGAGAGGGGTGTCTGTGGCCACCCTCCCAGGTAAAATATAAGATTAGAGCATTCAGAGAAATTTAACCAGAACTAATTCTTAGGCATCGTTCCAATAAACCTGATGTTTCATAAATATTACAGGAACTTTCCTATGTATTTGACATGTGTGCTTCCAGAGCAACGATAAAATAAACTGCAAATTAGCTTCCTAGTGGTATTTTTAAATGATGGACTAATCCTTGAAATTATATATATATATATATATGTATATATATTATATATGTATATATAGTATTAAATATATACATAAATTATATATATATAATTATATATAGTATATATAGTATATATGTATATATTATATATGTATATATATTATATATATATAGTATTAAAAAGTAATACAGAAAATAATTGTTGGACTGAAATGATGGCATAGATAGATTGATTGCAGTTTCACCAGGTCAGCTGCCTGCTTCTTCTCCACAGCTGTATTTGCACCACCGTGAAATAATTTGAGGAGCTCATACAGAGATGAAACAGTTTTCATATCTACAATATTTATAGTGTCTTTTTGATATAAAACTTTCATAAATGTCTGATCCAGAATGTTAAACTGAATTCAATGAGGAGAATATCTTCTTTCTAAAATTGCTGAAATAATGGAAAAATGTAATTTGGTCCATATGGATCTTTGTAAAGTGAAAGAGAATTATACAGTGTAAGTGTTGTGGCACAGTGAGTTAAGCTGATGACTGCGATTCCTTCATCTCTAATCAGAGTAACTGCTTCCAGACTGAGCTGGTCTGATCCACCTTCTGATTCAGCTTCCTACCCTGTGTCTGGGAAGCAGAAACCATGGCTCTAAACACTGGGCTGCTGCCACCGACAAGAGAGATGGAGGTGGAATTCCTGGATGCTGCCTGCAGCGGGGTACAGCCCTGGCTGTTGTGAACTAGTGAATAGAAAACTCTCTCTCTCTGTTTTAAATTAAATTTGTTTATTTACTTGATGGCGATTACAGGGTTGACCAGGGTAGGAAAGATCAAGGATCACGGAGACATGGGTGAAATCATTGCTTCCTAATTCTCCATTTCTTCTTGTCTCTGGGGGAAGGGAGAGATCTCTTCGAGTACTGTAAGTACATATTTTCACATTGTCTTGCGGTCATTTCTTTAGATGTATTTATCCATTCGTTTGCCTGCAAACTTCACAAGAAAAGGAATTTACTAACTAATCATTAGCAGTGCAAGATTTCGTATTATTTCTAGAGCATTCATTCTCTCCAAACGAAGACTGAGAGGAGTCTCCAGTGATACAACTGGCAGAAATAACCTCGAAGTTTAACCAAAAACCCAAATATTTACAAGCAGGTCAGAATGATACCATGTGTACAACCACAATCAGAAGTATTCTAGCAAAATTGCAACTTTGAATTGAGTATTAAAAGGAATTTAAAAAATAAAATTAACAATGAACAGTTCAGAAAATGGCAGTGTGGGTTGGTTTTCACTTTACACAGACACACACACACAAACACACACACACGCAGAATGCTAAATTCCTTCCTTGGAATAGCTCTTTATTCTGTTTGCTTTTTGAAATAACTGCATTGGACACTGTGATAAGTTGCAGCCACAAAATCAGTGTCTTTAAAGAGCCGAATTCCGGTCCTCCACATTCTGGAAGGCAGAGAATGCTGAAACTGGGATACAGTGAGGACTCTGTTCCCCCATATGCTCCATGGAAGGATCCATGTCTCCAGCCATCATCGTCCTGGCTGGTGGCTGTTTCTCTCCTCACTACATCTTTTCATTGTCTGTTCCTGAGTAAATATTCACCAAGTCTTTGCATCTTTCTCATAAAAAAAAAAATTGCAGTGACATCTGGAGATTATCGAGATCATTCAGCTAAACCCTTCTTCATGATACTTAATTTAATCATTGTTTTATCATAGAACACGACATTCAAGTTTTTGCATTGTTAGAAAGATAACATTGATTTTTTGTCATATAACACAACGTTTACCTTTTTGACATATAAAGTAATATTCACAGGTTCTGGGAATTAAGAATGGAATATATGTTTGGAAAATCATTTTTTCCCTCTTCCTAGTGTATTGATGAAAATATGTTGAAATATAGTTTAGAAAGGTATTGGTAAAGTTTTGGCAAAGTATGGAAGGGAGGTTAATATATCTTCTAGTTTGATGCGGGTATGTTTTACTGTGAGTGGGACAACAGTTTTCTCTAAAATGATTAGCTTCTGCAGGTGCTAATGACTTTGTTGGGTCTGCATGGAAATGGATAAACATGTGAAGTACCTGTGAGCAAACATCAACACTCAATGGGATGCATTATTAAAGTCATGTTGCCAAAAGTAAGACAGTATTGTTTCAATGGGTTTATATTTTTACTCACAAAACAGATCCACCGAAGGCCTTTCGTAAGATTAAAAGCATACTCTAATAAAAGTGGGTTAGGATCACAGGAATATCTGATTTTCAAACATGAAGAGAGTGCCCTTAAAGGGGAAAGCACACATGTGTTCACAGTCGATAGCAGGAAGTCCCCGCAGGAAGTGAGGGAGTGATTACAGCCAGCTGCAAGCTTCCACGCCACACAATCGTATCTCAAATGTGCCACTTTTTGGAAAATGTGTTTTTGCCTGTGCTGTCTTTTCTTCCAAGCATTCCATAAAACCTGGCAAACTCTCTCTCCTTCTAGCAAATGCTGACCTTCCCAAGTCCCTATAGATGCAAAGAAAGAGATCTCGTAATCCAGAAGAGTAGAAAGGGGAAAAGCAGTGTTTACTTTTTCTCCACAGGAGTAAGGTTGGCAAAATCTCTTGGAGATTCTGTTACGGCAGTTTTTATGATATTTTCCAATGGCGTAAAGTAAATGTTTCATCTCCATGTCCTGAAATCGCTGAAATACAAGATAAAGTATTTGAACATATACAAGGTCTCACTGAAGCTTCAGTAATCATTGAGTCTTCCATTGCAAAGGATCTGAAACACTGATCATCATTCTGAATTTCAGGTGTAGCAACTTTGGACCACTTAATCCCAATGCCCTTCACTAGGTCTGAGGTTTTTAACTGAAAAAGTTACAGAGAAGAAGAGATGGAGAGAGAGAGAGATCTTCCACCTGCTGATTCACTTCCCAAATAGCCTCATCAGCCAGAGCTGAGCTGGTCCAAAACTGGAAGCCTGGAGCTTTTTCTGGGTCTCCTATATGGTTGCACAGGTCAAGGCCTGTGACATCCTCCACTTTTCTCAGGCCATTAGCCAGAAGTTGTATCAAAAGTAGCAGCCTAGACTAGAACCAGTGCCTATGTGTAATATTAGCATGCAGGCAGAGGATTACCTTGCTATGCCACTGTGCTGTGCTCTATTTTAAAAATATGACAGCAAAAAATTTTAAAGAATATTCCAGGTTAAACAAAAACAAGAAGAGAAATTAATATTATTGTCTTAATCTTTGTAACAGGTAAGTTAAGAGAAAGGAAGACATGAGGCACTATTACTAATCTGAAAAATCAGTATTTTTGTTTTTGCTTTGTTTTTGTTCCACACCTAAGGCAATTGCATTAAAATTAATGATGAAGGAAACAGAATTTTGGCAATAGTATTTATTTGTGTTCTACAGTGAAAACAGTCAAGTAGTTACAGAAACCTTTTTCCTCTGGAAAATAAGCCAAAGGATCAGATAGTGAATTGATGAATGAGATGGAAGGTGACCTCTTTGCCTAGAGCACCGTCTTTCACACTCATGGCTGGGCTCCTGCCCCTGTGCATGTAAGGTCTCTTTACTATATCTATCTTAGCATTTTAATCGAATTCTCTAGCTCACATAGACACGCCTCAAATATAGGACAAGATACACCAGCTTATGTTATTATTAAAGGCATAAAATGTAACTATGTATCTGATTAAATAATAATCATTCAATGGATGAAAGAATATGAAAAATATGACTTATAAAGAAAGAGAGTAAACAATGAAAATAGAATCTGACTCACAACTCAAAAGCACAGAGTCTTCTTACTTGCTCACGATCACATAAAGACATTGATCTGTTCCTGGCTCACAGTGGCCCAACCAGCCTCAGGTCAATCAGCACATGTGTAATAATGAGAGGTATCATTCACTGGTTGAGCAATTTTTCTGGGTCAGTTACATTATACACATCACCTCCATAGCAAAATAACTCCTAGAACAAATAGATTATCACTTCGCTTTGTTTTGGTTGCAAGTGATAGAAACAGTAATTGAACAAATTCAAACAAAGAAAACCTGTTGACTTGTGACTCCTGGATCTGGGAACCAGGAAAGACAGCAGAGGCTCAGACCTGAATTCGTCCCATCTTTATTTTCTGCAGTCAGCTGTGAACCCCCAGGATCTTCTGAATCATATTTTTAGATTTCAGTAAAAGAAGAAAGGTAAACTCTCCATCTCTCCTTCACACCCACCCACTCTGCCCCCGGAAAGGTCTGAGTAGCCATCCCTAGCTGACGAGCCATGGACACAGAGAGGCGATAAGGATGGTGACTACAGGGGTGGGAGAGGCAGGAAACACATTCAACTAAAGTACTTAGACTGAGTCAGCAAGGGCTGGTTCTTAAAAAAAAAAAAAATGGTTCTTTAAAAAAAAAAAAAGAATGAAGGTTGATGATACAAGAAGAAAGGAATCATCCATGGTAAAGGGAAATGAAAGAGGAATGAAACCTGCAAAAGAGCAGAGCTACAGGTGAGCTACTATTTAAAAGCTATATTTATGCATTCATCTATTTGAAAGGGAGAGACAGCACATGTCATGAAGCTCCATAACGAATTCTGTTTAATATTATTATAACTACTCTAGACATCAGTTATTTAAAAATGCCTGCATTAAGCAAGAAGGATTTTGGACCACTTATGTGAATCCCCACAAAATGCATAGGATTTCTACAATGGGAAAATAGATCATCAGAGTGTGGGTGTGAACAAAAGAATCGCTAACGAAATCACCGGAGCTGGAAAGCAACAACTAATCCAGTGAGGCTGGAACACAACACGTTTTATTAGTGTTGGAAGGAAGACAGGAAACGCATCTTCTGCCTCACGTTGGATAGGCACCTTTCTGTGTAACTCAGTGGGGCCTGATTTCCCCTAATGCACTGTAGATACGCAGCAAAGACATCAGGTTTGAAAGGGAGAGTGACCAGACCAAAAGTCTAGTGTTACTTCTATGAAAATGGTGGCAACACACACACACACAAAGCACCCAAGTTTCCCGGGTCTTGGTTTTTAGCAGGTATAGTGGAGAGAATACCACTGTCTTTGAATAAATGTCAAGCATCCATATTTTGTTTAACCACCTCAACATCTATAGGATAAGCAATAAAAAATAATGATCGCACTAGAACTACATGTGGATTCAAGGGTCAGAAACACAGGTTATCAAAAAATGGGTAGAAATTACAAAACCAAAACAGCATAAACTACTTGGTGTTCCCATAAAGTACAAAATCTACATCATATATTTTTAAGAAAATTATACCTTTTATGAGTATGTGACTTCCACGTTGGCTTTGTTCATGTTGGAACAGAATCAGAAAAAAAATTATTTTGAACACCGAGATGTTATATTTGTCTTGTCCACACAATTACACAGTGTAGCTTTTAAATGTTTCTTTTTTATTTAAAACATGCTGACTTACTTGAAAGGCAGTGACAGAGGGACATGGAGAATCTTTCATCTGACGGTTCAATCCTCAGGTCTGAGCCTGGCTGAAGCCAAGAGACCAAGATTCTATCTGAATCTCCCACACCAGTGGCACAGGCTCAAGCATTTGGGCCATTTGTGTTGTGTGTTGCCTTCTTAGGTACATACAGGAGATAAGATCAGGAACTGAATAGCTGGGACGTCAATGAGGCACTCTATTATAGATGTTGGTGTCACAAATGGCAGGTTATCTTACAGAGCTACACACTGGCTAAATTCCAAAGCATATTATATGGAATACACCATTCATGTTTTTGCAAGTCACATAAATTGTCTTATAGCAATTCTTATACCCTCATATTTAGTTATTTGATTAACATGAGGTATGCAATGCTTTTGAAGTGTGATGCCATTAAATTGCTTGGGGAACACCACCAAGCTTGCTTTTTAACAAATATTTGAGTTATCTGCCAAAACTAGAAGCATGTGAACACTCAAAAGGCTGCTACTCATGTGATTTTTAAAACTGAGGATCAGAGAAAATGATTCATGTTATTTTAATCTACAGGCTCTATGAAATTGAACTCTGAAGTATGTTATGAGCTCATATTGAGAAAAGCTAGCACATTTTCTAAATCTTAAATTTCAAATTTGATTTGACACAAAGAAAAACATTTTTAGTTATATTTAAGCCTTAGCAGCAAACATGAAAAAAATTGCTCAACTTAAGAATGTATTCTGAAGGGCCCCGTGCGATAACGTTGTGGTTAAAGTCCTCGCCTTGCACGCACAGGGATCCCATATGGTTGCCATTCTAACCCTGGCGGCCCTGCTTCCCATTCAGCTCCCTGCTTGTGGCCTGGGAAAGCAGTTGAGGATGGCCCAAAGCCTTAGGACCCTGCACTCACATAGGAGACCGGGAAGAGCTCCTGGCTCCTGGCTTAAGATTGGATCTCAACTCCAGCTGCTGAGGCCGCTTGGGGTGTGAACCATCGGACGGAAGATCTTCCTTTCTGTCTCTCCTCCTCTCTGTATATCTGCTTTTCCAATCAAAATAAATAAATCTTTTTTAAAAAATACATTCTGAAGACTTTTCTTTTATTACTCCTGCCTTTGGCATGCACACTATCTAGTCTGTTTTTCTTCTTTTTTTCTTTTTTGTACTCAGCCACTGAAATAGATATATTGCTTTCTATTTTATTTTTTCATCTTTTACCAAATTTCAAATCTTCATTTATGATCTACAAGGAAAGAGTTTTATTCCCTGCTGAATTCAAAGCCCTAAAGGAATGAATTTTCTTGGGTTCACCCTGTCAGATGGGTCTTGAGGCCCAAGTGCAGGAAGATCAAATGAGAACATGTAACAGAATGCCACTAACCCGAGACATCTGGGAGTGTTGCTAGTCAGCCACGAGCTCTATACTGTACACATTAGAATCCATCACAATAAATCTTCAGATCAGTTTTGCCAGTATTCTCTGCAATGGAAAGATAGCTCTCATAATCTAAAGTGAAGAAAATCAAACTTTACGGAGAGTTTTTCTTCTCAGGCAATGGAGAATTTGTGGATTTGGGGAAATAGAAAAGTTTTGGTACATCAGAAAGTTACAGAATAAAATGCTCTTGAACTTTAATTAGTAATGATTCCTCAGGAAAAATCATTGCCACTATAGGCCTATTTAATTGCTTCCAGTGGAGGACTGTTGCTTCAACAGGCAATCAGACAAGTTCTTTAGTACTACAATTTAGGAACCAATAAAAGGACAGAGAAGTCACAAGCCCTCACATTGTATCTGTCAAGACAATGTATTGTTTTGGTAGGAATAGGCTCTACTCATGTAGCGTGTGTAAAACTGACTAACTTGTCAGCTAACTGCTGTTGTGTGCAAGAGGTGGCATTACGCTTCAATATTTGCCATGTTTGAATACAGCAAGACATACATGTATTCTTTTCCGATGTACGTTCTATGGTCACGTCCACTGATCCTTAAAAGTAGCTTTCAATTTACCAAAAAGAAGAGGAAAGCAAAATAAAACACATGAAATCTCAACCAAATCCTAACAAATAGCTAGGCATTTTTGCACAAAAGTATTCCTTCCACAATAAAGCACTTCTGGATATAACAGAAGACAAACCTGTAAGATTTATGTTCTAGAAAGCAATTAATAAATTCAATCCATGCAAATAAATTGAATACTATTTAGCTTAGCATGATAATAAAATTTCTCTGGCTGCTTATAATAAGTAAAAGTAAAGAAGAAAGAAAAATTATTTCCAGCACTGAAAAAAATAGGCACAAAATCTCTCTGTATCATTACTTTGTCACTAAATTTATCTTCATACCATTAAGGTTGTGGTATTAGAAGGGAGATCAACTGAGAGTCTGACTAAGAATTGAATAATAAAACCACTGAATATTTGCGCAATTCACAGTCTGGCTTAAAGGTTAATATGCACTACAGAAAAACCGGTTGCTAAGGAGTTCATGAAATAAATCACAGAAATAAATTTAATAATTAAGTATTTAATATCTACGTTCAATGAGCTAGGTAAAAAAAATTAAAAACAAAGCCCAATGCTTGATGAGGAAACAGAAAACTGCTCACCAATGCTATTTTTCAGGGAAATGAAAATTCAAGTCATGATGTGTTATTGCCAGTTGAGCAACTGGGGCACTCGTAGAGTGTTGTTTTGAGAAAAATGTTTAGGATTTTCGGATACAGGTAAAAGCATCTACCATATTTTAGGGATTTACCTGAAAGAAATGAAAACACTCAAGTGTAAAAATATCCAGAGAGCCTATGTTTATCCTTAGCCCAGTGACAAGGAATCCAAAAGTTTATCAAGTAGAACAAATAAAAAAAAATTTCAAAAGTCACAAAATGAAATACTCGCCAGCAATTCAAGAAACATCCTACCAATGTAAACAAAGACATGGATTTTTGATGTGGTAAACAAGAGAAATCAGACATGAAAAGCATAAAATGTGTGAATTTGCTCATATAAAATTACAGAGATGTAAATAAACTGTTGTGACATAAATCAGCATAGCTCTATTATGTTGAAGCCAAAATTCAGTGGAAATGGGCATGAAGCAAAGAGAGCATTCCATATTCCTCCACCAGTTTGCTCTAGGTTTGTAATAAACCATCAAAATAGTTGATAGCTAAAGACAACATGCACCCTTTTGATTTGTGATTCTGTTGGTCAGTTGGGTGTTTTTCATCTCTGGATGAGAGCCCACTTGTCTGATGGGTCTTCAGAAGCTTCCTACATCGATTGTCAGGCGGAGACTAGACGATCTGGGATGCTGTATTTCACAGGTTCAGCAAGTGGCAGGCCCTGAGCTGGGATGCCATGGTACCCAGCTTCAGCCTTTGGCAGGCCCTGAGCTGGGATGCAGTGTTTCACAGGCCTGGCCAGTGGCAGGCCCTGAGCTGGGATGCTGTATTTCACAGGTTCAGCCAGTGGCAGGCCCTGAGCTGGGATGCCGTGGTACCCAGCTTCAGCCTTTGGCAGGCCCTGAGCTGGGATGCCGTGTTTCACAGGCCTGGCCAGTGGCAGGCCCTGAGCTGGGATGCCATGGTACCCAGGTTTAACCAGTGGCAGGCCCTGAGATTGGATGCTGTGGTACCCAGGTTCAGCCAGTGGCAGGCCTTGAGCTGGGATGCTGTGGTACCCGTGTTCAGCCAGTGTCAGGCCCTGAGCTGAGATGCTGTGTTACCCGGGTTCAGCCAGTGGCAGGCCCTGAGCTGGGATGCCGTGGTACCCAGGTTTAACCAGTGGCAGGCCCTGAGATTTGATGCTGTGGTACCCAGGTTCAGCCTTTGGCAGGCCTTGAGCTGGGATGCTGTGTTACCCGGGTTCAGCCAGTGGCAGGCCCTGAGCTGGGATGCTGTGATACCCGGGTTCAGCCAGTGGCAGGCCTTGAGCTGGGATGCTGTGGTACCCAGGTTCAGCCAGTGGCAGGCCTTGAGCTGGGATGTAGTGTTTCACTTGACTTCTCATCCTCCAGCAGAGTACTTTGCCCGATTCACATGTAATCTCAGAACGCCAAGAGTACCATGTTCCAAGGCACTGACATTTTTCAAATCTTTGCCTATGTTACATTTCTTACGATCCTGTTGCAAAAATAAATTACATGGGGCCCGGCGCGGTGGCGCAAGTGGTTAAGGTCCTCGCCTTGTACGCCCGGGATCCCATATGGGCGCCGGTTCTAATCCTGGCAGCCCCACTTCCCTTCCAGCTCCTTGCCTGTGGCCTGGGAAAGCAGTCAAGGATGGCCCAAGGCTTTGGGAACCTGCACCCATGTGGGAGACCCGGAAGAGGCTCCCGGCTTCGGAGAGGCATAGCATCGGCCGTTGCGCTCACTTGGGGAGTGAATCATTGGACAGAAGATCTTCCTCTCTGTCTCTCCTCTCTGTATATCCGCCTTTCCAATAAAAAAATAATAAAAAATAAATCTTTTAAAAAAATAAATTACATGAATTGAAGGTAGGGTTTCATAGTCAAATAATGGATCCTACTTTTTAAGGAAAAGGCTAGAGTACACAGAGACAAAAAGAAGTTGCAGTTGTCCTTTTAACCTGCCCCAATTTTGATTAATATTTGCTCGGGTGTATAAAGCTGCATAAATGCACACTTAAAATCAGCTTGTTTTCCTGAATGTAAACCATGTGTCAATGCAGCAATACTAAAAAACAAAACAAAACAAAGGAAAACTTGCACATAGAAATGGAAACAAGTATGTTATTATATGTACAAAATAACTTAGCATGTGGTTTACAGCAAAACATCTGACTCAAATTTAAATCATAAAGAGGAAAACAGTTTTCTAAGGCATTCAGAGCTGAGTTGTGGATTGAGAAACCTGCTAGTACAAATATTCTGCAGCTCCCTCCTCATTGCTATCCTCGTTCTATCTCAGTAGATGTATTTCTCAGGTAGGCTTTTGTTCATCTTAGCTACAGTCACTGTAGACCTTATGCCAGAGCATTATCTAGAAGCACAGAATGATTCCCTCCTGTTAGCCAACACAGCGAGGTCAACTATTTCACTCTGAATGGACTCAGTTAAAGTCTAAGCCTAGAAAATTACCAACGCAAATCTTGGTTCCATATTCCTGTATGAACTAATTAGGGTGGTGAGAACAGGGGATGGTTAGGGTAATGCCAACCAGGGTCAACCCTAAAACTAGAGGTGAGTTCCACCTCATGGCAGCTATTGTGCTTACAAAGATTGGAATACATGCTATGGAGGTAACCAAATTACACATAGAAGATGAATATGTAGGATAATGTTAAGTAATCTAAAATAATGAGTAAGCCAAGAAAGAAGTTGCAGAAAAATGTCAGGAGTTGGATGTGATTCTCAACCCAAATATGTTGATGTGTTTTGGTATGGTAATTTAATGGAGGAAAATTTTAAAAGATAGACATGGTATAAGCTGTCATTTCTCCTGATATTTTGGTACCTGTCTGTAACTCTCCAGTGGACACTGCAACCTGCCCTACACCTGTTTGTTTCTGTTACTATGGAGTTGATCAGAGGGCAGCATTTGGACTTTTCATTTTATCCACTTTGGGACATTAGCCTGGTTTACTCAGCCTGCAGATTTTATTATTATACAATAGTTTACACAGACTGCTATTTTAGTGAAGTGATCCTGAAACCTGAAAAACAAGACTATGCCTTGGAAGTTTGCCTAGGGAACAATATTCTCCCAAGTACTGATTTTTGCCTTGTGGCTCAATGTAACAGAAAAGAATAGTAGTTGATGCATCTTGGCACCCTCACATTGTCTGAACTTCTCCCAAGCAAAAGGCATCTGATCAGGTTAACATTCTGCACATGGGAATTACAAGTGACTGTGAAAGAGGATACATTAAGCACTGAAATCCATTTATACTTCAATATGAATGAGTCGAAAAGTTCTAAGTAAGATTGGCAGCATGTGGGAGAGAGCTAAGAGTGTGAGGACAGTGGGAAATTCTGAGTGTTTCAGAGAAAGTGGGACACTGAGGAGGGAAATCTCCAAAATACAAAAGTATAGGAGCTATAGGCAAGCATTGTGGTATAGCAGGTAAAGCTTCCATCCGCAATGTCAGCATCCAATTTGAACACAGGTTCATGTCCTAGCTGTTCCACTTCTGATCTGGCTCCCTGTACATAGCCTAGGAAAAGTACTCAAAGATGCCCGAAGACCTGGAAGAAGCTCCTGCATCCTGGTTTCACCCTGATCCAGTGCTGCCTGCTGTGCATCTGAGTTAACCAGCAGATGGAAGATTCTATCCTCTCTCCCTCTCTCCCTCTCTCCCCGCTCTGTGTATCTGTATGTGCATGGTTATGACTGCTTCTCTCTATAACTCTGATCCTCAAATAAATCATATATATACAGATATGTGTGTATACACAAAATATGTATATAACATAATAAATATCACACATAGATATATGTTAGCCAGGGAAAACAACATCGTACCTCATGTGGGACCCCGGGCTAGTTTTATTATCTCTTGCACCCTCCAATTTCTCATTTCAAAATCAGGCGTAATAACACTGATCTCATAACAAAAATGCAAGCAATAGGAATAAACTTCTGCAAACTTACTCTTCTATCAGTTGCTCTAACATTACCACTGTCACAGTAGGTGGAGAGTAGGTGAATAAGTAGATAAAAATGAGGGATGAGGGTTTTCTTACAACTGCAACTTTCTTAAAAAATACTTATTTATTGTTTGTTTAAAAAAGCAGAGAGGAAGAGTGACGGAGACAGATACAGACTAAACTTCTACATCCTTGTTCATTCTAGCAAATGCGTTGCAAATGCTTGAACGGAGACAGGTTAAAACAGGGAGCCTAGAATTCTGCTTGGTTTTCTGTGAGAGACAGAGACCCAAGTACTTGCACCATCATCCACTGGCTCTAGGGGTGGACATCAGCAGGTTTTGGATCAGAAGCAGTGCCAAGTCTTGAATCAGGCAAACTGATACGGGATGCAGGCAACTTGGGTAGAGTCTTAACTGTGGTGCCACACTCCCACCTCTAACCATAACTTTGAAAGCAGAGAGCATTTCCAGATTTTTCCTAGATGTCTATTTTTGTATCCAGTAATATGACAGGTATTGGTGCAGAAGATACAGTTTGTAACTGGGGAGGCTTCATACAGAGTCATTGAGAAAGTACAACAATACTTGTGCATACAAACCTATGGCAGGTTCTCAGCATGGACAGTGCTTTATATGGTCAGAACTCATTTAGAGAGTCAGACAGGTCTTTACAGAGGAAACAATACACATTGTTTCTGAAATAACAGAGGGTTATAGTGATCTACACATAGGGCTTCAGAGACCAGCCGACATGGGTAATAGATGACCTAAGCTCAGGAGCAACAAGTGTTCTGAGTTCCCTTTGATGTGTGACAGGAGAGCACTGAGGAGTTGAGAAACTTGGCCAGTACGGCAAGCAGATTTGAAGACTAATAAATGACTCATGTTTCAAAGAAAGGGTCATCAGATTCTGTAAGAGAGATGTGCTAGGTGATCCTAGTCATTGGGACATGAAGGGCATGGCCGCCATACTGTGCATTGTTCCCCTTTGTCTAAGGAAGGACCTGAGCCCTAAGGGAGTAGTGTTGCTGAACATGGTACAGATGATGTAGCAGAGGAGCAGCCAGCCCTAGGATGGGTTCTTGCCTCCTTAGGGCTTTCTCTAGGTCTACTTTCCCCATAAATAAAAGTGCCCACCAACCGTGCCCTACCACCACTCTGCTAACGAAGGACTTTGAAATATCTGGGGTTTAATTTCTTCATCAGTAAAATGAAGACGTTGAACTACAGTTGCCACTCTAAATACTCTCCTTTGCTTACACTCTAAATTTTAATGATTTCCCATGTGCTTTTTCACATTTACTCCTAAATTGATTGTTGCAGCCCATTAAGACAGCCTTTGATCAGTGAAAAATACGAGAAACAAATAATTATAAAAATGAGAAGAATGGAAAAGATAAAGACAACTAACAGAGCAGACACACTCAGGCACAGGGACTCTGTGGCGGACCCTGGGGAGACTCCAAAATTCTTTCAGAAGAACGCATTCCACTAGAGAAGCTCTCTTCTACAAAACAGGGAGCTGACTGAAATGGCAAAGTGTGCATAAGACAGAAATATGTGAAACTAAAATTGGCGTTGTTGTAGTAGACCAAGGCACTCAGATCTCTCCCCTGGATCATCCCCGTGTCTTCTTTTCACTGCTTACAACAGTTAATGTCTGCCAGGTGCTTTCAACTCCTCCAAAGAAAAGCACTTAAATAAAATGTGAGGTGTCACTTTGAGTGGTGAGCTTTGACCTCCAAACCCAGGGAGTCTGGATTTAAACTCAGAGAACTGGAAACTCATTTGTTTTGCTTCACAGTTGCTTTCTGCTCATCTGACGTACTGCTCATCTTGATAGTGTTGAACTGAAGATGAATCTTCCTTCATTTTACCCATACCTCAAAATACGGCTTTTCTCTCATTAGCTAAAGATGCTCTGACTATCTTAGCACTTTAGACAAAAGGCAACAACCATCTGTCTGGCGGTCCGTGATTCTCCCTCTCTGGGCTCCCTTAAGAAATTGCTGTGTTGGGGGCCATTTCCTTCCCCAGTCAGAGCAACTTTACTCTTATCTGACATCTTGATCTTAACCAAACACTCCGGCAATGAAGCAGACAGCCTGATGTTTGATACCATTAGCCTCTGACCTCTGAAGGACTTGCTTATGAAGGAGCTGATTATCCAAGGACATTTATAAAACTGGTCATCTAGAAACAGCACCAAAGGCAAAACAACAGAAGAGGTTTTGGAAGCTTTGCAAAAGCAAAGTTCTCTGAATCCAGCAGGACTGTTGAAAGAACGAAGGAAGATGCAAGGAGCCTTTACTAAAGTTGTGTAACGCTTCAGTCAAGATCTGATATCTTCAGGTGTCTTTCTCAAGGTTTTAAGAGACAACCAGTGCAATGTCAAAAGATACATGTTTTTCAAACTACAAGCCACTATCCCTTGCTAACATAATGCTTGTATTACGTTTCTAAGCATAAAGGATTTCTACAATATGACTGATTTTGTTTCCAAATGAAGAAAAACCACTAGGAAGAGTCATGTAGAGTTCTTCACATTGAAGAGCTGCAAAGGCAACCTCTAGATTTAGAGGAAAAAAAAAGTTTAAATAAATACTCTTCCTTTTTTGTATTTTCAGAATCGTCAATTTAAAACAATGAAAAGTCCCATCAATAGAAGTTTTACAGGGGTGGATACAGTGGATTTAGAAAGATAACAGCCTAGATAAAGCAAACTCAGTGATTCACTGTGTAAAGTTTATCTTTTTAATTAAGTTCTGTAAACTAATATGACAATATGAAGTAGAAATAACTTCAGCTATGATCCTAGACAGTACCATATTGAACTAGATGATAACTAAATTTTCATTTCCCCAATAGTTATCACAAATTTACAAGGTGATGATTGACTCAACCAGTATCACCTTGCTTAGATGTCAAGCTTATTATTTTCCTACTATTTTATTGTTGTCAAATAATGAGGGGAAATATGAGAACTGAATTAAATATTGGTTATACTTTGTCACGCTTCTATCATCCTAAAGAATTCCTTTGGAAAAAAATCGGTTTTGTTCAAAATCATAACGCACTAACTTAACAGATGGCTTGAATGCAATGCCATTCTACAGGGCTCCTGCCTCACGCCAGGAGGAAAGCCTGCATAACAGTATCATCTGGTATTGTTCACTTTCATTAAAAAGATATCAATAATGGAAGAGGAAGACTTAAGATATTTAAGAAAATATTTTCCTCATAAGACCTCAAAAACAAAAGCAAGTTAGCTACGGACCTAGACACATCTTTCCACAAGAGATGCAAGAGTGAGAAGCACCGGGTGGCCATTTAGCCCAGTGTTTCAGATGCACACATCCCACATTGGCGCCCTGGATTTTATTCCTTGCTTTCAGCTTGCTGCTAATTCAAATCCTGAGAGGCAGCTGACCTTTTGAGGAATAAATTTAAAAATGCAAGCTCTCTCTCTATTTTTCAAATAACTGTACTTTAGAAATTTGAAAAGTAAGAATCACTAAGCAAATTGGCACTTAGTCAACATTTAGCAGTAAAGGGTAATCAAGTAATATTAAAATAAAATAGCATAACGTCAAGAAATTGAAAAAGACGTAATCGGAGGCTGACTTTTTGGCACTGTGAGTAAGACTATGATGTTGACATCATAAATCGATGCCAGTCTGGGCCCCGGCTGCTCCACTTCAGATCCAGTTCCTGACTAATGCCCCTAAGAAAGCAGCAGAAAATGACTCAAATATTTGAAACCCTATATGCACATGGGGGACCCTAAAGAAGCTCCTGGCGTCAGTCTGGCCCTGCCCTGGTCATCTGGGGAGTGAAGCAGAAGATAGAAGTTTCCCTCGGTCTCTCCCTATCGCTAACACTTCCACTAAAATAAATAAGTCAAGTTTTTTTTTTTTAATGGAAACTTCCAATCTTACACGATAACATACATGTTAACAACTAGCTAATACAGCATCGCAAATGCTATGCTATTGACTTGAAGAACATACTACAAACACTAGGAACGAAAAGCTTTGTTCTCACTGAGAAACTTCAAACACTGGGTCACTGCAGTTTGTGAACGAGTTAAGCTTATTCATAATCCATCTGGCAAGATCAAAGCAAAGACTGGAAGAGGTTGCCCTTATTTTCCTCGTTTGTACAATTAAGATAATTAAAACTCAGAAGGTTTGAAACTGAAGTCACATAGCAGTATTTGAGCTAAAATTCCATATCCGCTTGAATTTGAATTGAAATTCAACTTACTTTCCTATTAAAACACAATTTCATTCAGACATGAATTTAAATTGCAATGAAATGAAATAGCATTGGAAGTTAGAAAGAGGGGTCACAATAAAGCTTGTACTTATGCTTGTTGCGTTGTTTTTAAAGACAGTAGCCTCTTAGAATTTTTCAGTAGGCAGAGTATTATATCTTAAAAATAAGCTCCCATGGTCCACAATGCTCATGAATCTTTGCTGATGAAATGCTGCAGAGAACTCCCAAGGCAGATGTTCCAAAGGACCACCTGTCTCCGAAGCGCTCTCCATCAGTAGCACAGAAGCGTGCTCTGAGGAAGCTCATCTCTCCATCAGTAGCACAGAAGCAGGCTCTGAGGAAGCTCATCTCACGATTCGCAGTAATGGAGGGAACGGAATATGTCCCATAAGGATAGCCGGGTCACAATCCAGGAGAATCCAATACAGAGAAAAGAAGTAGCCTGCAGGTCGGGTTAGGTAAGGGATGACAAAAATTATATTCACAGAAGAAGTCAGTGAACTGAACACTTTCCCACCATCTCCACTTAAAATGACTTCTTAGAATTACTTCTGCAATTGCTTTCTCCACTTCAAATACAGCTAGAAAGATATTGATTAATCCATTATTGTAAGAAGAAAAGAGCGCAAGGAAATGGTTGTTACAATTTTGTGAATTGTTGAATTTTGCTTTCTTTAGTGCTAGTACTTCCACAGATGATTACATGCATTAAATACTGGCAGAGTGGCAGACGTGGAAACAGTTCATCCTAGGTGATAACGGTAGCTGGAATCACTGGTTTCTCTTAACTGTTACAATTATTGCGATTTTTAAAACGACTATGCGATGATTAATTCCTAAACTTTTCTGAATTCAATTTCTTCAGATGCAGAAAACTTTGCCCTGTGGTTCTAGGTGTCTATCCCCAAGTTTGTAAATGTATTATTAATTATTTTTAAAGTGCCTTTAAAATTTTAAAGCGATGTTTTCAATTTTTTACACTGTCTTCATCCTTCCTGTTGCAATTCACCCTTGTGCCACGCCCCCGCCCCCACTACACCCTCACTTACCCCTTCTCTTTTTCCCACATCAGTTCCCGCAGTCCCTTCAGCACCTTTGACCACTGATAGCCAGCTAATCATTTCCCATTTCTTTGCTGACGGCCAACTGGCCTTTGGGGAACATTATGTCATGGTGACATTGAGTTCTTCAGATGTTCATAAGTCAATCTGGAAACTCAAATCCTAAATTGAAAACATCTTTCAGCAGAAATGAGATGCAGGTTTTCGGCACACACAGGACTTGCTGGAACCATATGAGGAAGTGTCCATGAAGGAAAGGGGAAAAAAAAAAGAGTTCTGCCCTCCAACGATGTGACCCAACTTGCCCTTCTGGACAAGTTCCAATGCATTATTCTCCCCTTTTGCCTGAATCTAGCAAATTTCAGTCTAGATAATTGCTTGAAAGAGCAGTGAGGAAAGCGGATGGGATATGAGCACAGAAGAACCTCAATGGAAGAACAATCCGTGCTTCTAAAATGAAACAAAATCCTCTTCCCCTTCTGTCTGCCTCTCTTCTTTCTCTCTGTCTCTCCCTTTTTATCCATGTCACTCTTCCTGCCAAATAAATGCTTTTTATTTTATTAAAGTATGGGGTTTATTTAAATCATATGCTACAAGTTCAACATGGCTGAATAGGGAGAAGACACAGATTTTATTCTGGGTCTATATCAGAAAACACAGGAAAGATCACACTCCCAGAGGGCAGTTGGCAAAAACAAACAAACAAAAAAACAAACTTGCAGTGGAAGAAGTGCGGAGTAGAATACACTCCGTGAATCAGCAAAGAAAATGTGGAAACACATAGCAGCCAGCAGCTGCAAGTGACTTCCGTGGCTGGCATCTGGGAGGGACATGACAATTCCCCAGAGCAAGGTGAGAGGGGGCTGTGGCAGACAGTACACCATGGTGGTCTTGTCTGGGAGAATATTGTGCCATTCCTCCTGACCGTGAGTGCAGCCTGGAGAGCAATGTGGGTACCCATCTGGTTGCATGAACAGAAGTTACACGGCTTGCTCCCCTTTTCCCTACCACAGAGCCAGACTGATTTTCCTTAGTTAAAGCTTCAACAAAGCTCTGCCAGACAGCTCGTTCCAGGGACAGGGAGGCATGCAGGAAGAGAAGGGATTCCCCACCCCTGTGAATGTGGGAATCCTACCATTGTGTGAGCTGTGCACAGGCCACAGAACTGAGGAGCCTGCAGAGTGTGGCTGAATTTCTGATGCTTTACCCGGTTCAACTTCAGAAGCTCAGGACTCCCTGGGTGCTGAGGAAGGACTTCAGGATGGGATCTGCGCTCATATTGTGAAGTGCTTTGGTCCTCTGTGCAATTTGTATGTCTGAGTGGATAATGTGCACAGGCACTGGGCACTCAATCCAAGCACAGAGGCAATGCTTCACCTTGGAGCAGAGAAAGGCTGAGGCTGTGAACGTATCAGCCAGCACAACACACCTCTCATTACTTGTGACAGAGCAGTTCTGCCTTATCAAACTTGGGTGAAACTTGCGACTCTTGCTCCAGCACAAATGCTAGCCAGAGTTCCTTGGTCTCACCAAGGACACACCTCAGATAGTCACCCGCAGGCATTCTACCAAGCCGGGGAGGTACATTTTCAAGAAAACAAACAAACAAATGAAGACCTTTAAAGGGGACACCAACAAGGCATTCCCCAGATGCATAAAAACAATGCACAAAGACAAGAAATATGAGTGAAGGA
The DNA here is from genome assembly GCF_017591425.1 of Ochotona curzoniae. Taxonomy (NCBI): domain Eukaryota; kingdom Metazoa; phylum Chordata; class Mammalia; order Lagomorpha; family Ochotonidae; genus Ochotona; species Ochotona curzoniae. The sequence goes on from NW_024465751.1 coordinate 10,696,368, forward strand.
GGCAGTATAGCTCCTCAAAAGGAACAACACAGTATATTAATATTGGACTACAATAATCAATAATCAGGAAATTGAAAAAAATGCCTGAGAAGTAACTCAAAAGAATGGAAGATTATTCAAATTCAAGCAAAGAAATAGTTATATGAAATTCAGAAACCCATTAATGCTATGAATGAAAAATTCTCCAAGAATACTGAAAATTTACTTAAATTTGGAGAAAGAGGTAGACATCCAATTACATAGAATTATATATACAGCACATAGAATTCCAAATTGGTATGGTCAGAAAACCATAAGATAATCAAACTTTCAAAATGAAAAAATAAAGAAAATACCCTAAAATGTACAAGTGAGAAACATTACCTGTATAGAACCTAAAATTACATTGATGGAAAATTTCTCATCAGCCCTATGGACAAGTAGGAAATAAACAGTGCAAGTCTTAAAATTCAAAAAAAGAATGTAAATTTAGAATATTTTATTTGACGTTTAGGAACGTGAAATAAAGATCTTCCCAAACAAAGCAAAAATTGAAAGAATTTGTTATGATTTGGCCAGGCTTACAAATAACACTTAATGAATATTACATACAGAAACAGAAAGATAATGGACAACATTTTTTTTAAAAGAAGGCAAAAGCTGCTAGTAATATAACAGAGGATATCCAAAATAAACAATAAGAGTGGGTTTTTTTTTGAAAAATGGCAGAAATAAGTTATTACTTATCAATGATAAGCTCAAAGGTAAATGTATTAGATTCTCCAACTAAAATATATAGTCTGTCTGGGGGTCATTATGCACAGTTAAATAACATAATTCTAAAAGGATAAATATCATATGTCCTATCTGATATAAGACACGCTTCATGCAAAACACAAAACAGATATGCAGGCAGACAGATATGCATGTATTCCCATAGATGAAAGGCACAGTGGAGACTAGTATACTGAGAAGCAAAGATACATTGCAGGATGCATCTCTGCTCCAAAATAACAGACTGTGAATGAATCAGTTAAATATACTTTGACAATATGATATTGATCTTTCTACCTTTGCCTATGCCTACAATGCTACTATATACTTAAATAGCAGCATGTTAAACTTGTAACTGTTACTAAATACCTATAGTACTGTGATAATATGGACAAGATACTGGGAAGAAAATGGGGAGGGAGGGAGGAAAGGGAGAGGAGGAGAGGGAACCCCATACCTACAAAACTGCATCCTGGATAATGATGACAACAATAGAAAAGAAATTAAAAAATAAAAGTAAAATATACACACTGTAATGGAGGGATAAAAACAAAACCCATCTATGCGTATGCTGCTGACAAGAAGCACGCTTCACCAACAAGTATGAAAAGATCTAAAAATGAAAAATTGGAACATGGTATCTGTGCCAATGCTAATCAAAAAGTAAGTAGGAATAGTTACAAATAACAAAGTAAATGATAAGATAAAAAGTGCTAAGAAGAAGAAGAGCATTACATAATCAATAAGGGACCAACTCAGCAGGAATATATGACTATAGTAAATGCATGTACTCCTTGCTAGGGCATGCAACAATTTAAAACAGATGTTAAGTTAACAGATCTAAAGGGAAGTATATGTGGTCAGATACAGCAATAGTGAGGATCATCAACACCCCACTTTTATCAGTGGGTAGATCCACCAGACCAAAAAAAAAAAAAAAATCAGCGATAAAACGAGTCCACACTATCAACCGAATGGATCTAAATTGACAGCTATAGAACATTTCATTCACATCTGCAGTAAAAATATTATTTTGGTTATTACATGGAACTTTTTCCAGGAAAAATCACATGCTAAGGGTTAAAATAAGTATCCACAAATTCCAAATAATTGAAATAGTGTCCTGCAACTGTTTTGATCCCAATGGGATGAAACTGGAAATTGGCAACATAAGAAACTTTAGAAAGCACACAAATACATACATATTTCTGAATGAGAAGTGGGTTATAGAAGAAATCAAAAGGAAAATTTAATATTTCCTTGAAATGTAAAAATGAAAACACAACATATCTAAACATATGGGATACAGCAAAAATAGTGTTCAGAGAAAAGCTTAGAATAATTAATGCCTATATCAAGAAATTAGAATGATGTGAAAAAAGCAATCTAACAATGCACTTCAAAGACCTAGAAGAACAAGAACAAACTGCACCTCAAATTAGAAGAGAGAAAATCACAACAAAAGCTGGAGAAGAAATAGCAAAATTGAAATTTTGTAAGCATTTCCTCCTATTCTGGAAGTTGCTGTTACACTTTGCTGAGTGTTTTCCTTTGCAGAAGTTCCTTATCTTGATGCAATCTGATACAAAAGATCAGTAAAATGAAGAGCTGTTTTGCAAAAAGTAAATGAGATTAATAAACAATTGACCCAAATAACCAGAGAGAAGTCTCAAATTAATAAAGCCACAGATAAAAAAGAAACTATTACAATGGATATCACATTAATAAAACAGAATCAAAGAAGCGATTACAAACAGCTATATGTCAACAAATCGGAAAATCTACAAAAAAGGGTAGGTTTCTGGACACAAACAACTTATCAAAATTGACACTTGAATACAGAGAAAGCTAAATTAGACCAATAATCAAGACTGAAAAAGTTACAACTGATATCCCAACAAAGAGAGCTCAGAACCAACAGGCCTTCCTGCTGAAATCAAACCAAAGTTTCAAGGAAGAATTAATCTGAATTTTTATGAATCTTCAATAAAAAAGGAAGGAACCCTTCAAAATTCTTTCTATCAGTAGTACCAGCTTTATTTCAAAACCGGAAAACACTGCCAACAAACAATGGGCCATGACACTAACATATACACAAGAGAATCAGGTTTGGGGGCAGATTCTGGTGGGTGTGGGATACGTGGGCTCACTCTTGTGGAACTGCAATTTCTTCTGGTTTGCTTAAGAGCTGGGGTACTGACAGGCTGAGAGTTTCATGACCATGGAATTATCTAACACTCATGGGTACTGGGGTAGGGAACAGGCCAGGATGGTCCAGGCTGCAGCACCTGCAGGTGCACCCAAGAATATAATGTAGAGCAGGTTGGGCTGCAACATCCATCAGCTCATACAAATACTGGGACAGAGGGGAAGGCTATGCCAGTAATGGCTTAGCACTCACTGGCACACGTGAGATAGGGGTCTGGGAGTGGGTCTGTTGAGGAACTTGGGAAACACCCTTAGTGGGCATGGGTATTGGCCAGGCTGAGAAAGGTAGCTTCACCAGCTGGCTAATGTGTATGTGGATTCTGGAATGGGGCAGACTGGGTAGGGCTGGGTCAAAACTTAGCATACTGGTATTTGCAGGAGCCAGGCTACAGTGTGGTTAATGCTAAGATAGACCATCACACCTACCAGTTTGCATGAGTCAGGGTTGGGAGTAGACTGAATAGGACTAGGTTGCAGCACATACTAGCCTGAGTTGGAGCTGGCAGCAGGCATCCGATAGCAAAAGCACAAGATCTGTGTCTGGGAGCAGGCCTGCTTGGGGAACTAAAGGGACATTCTAGCTAGACTGTGGTCCCCACTGGTGAGAGCAAGAGTCAAAATGGGGTGGCAATGTGGGCCGAACATGACTACAGTGTCCCTTGGCATGTGTGTAGATTGGGTCTGTGAGGTGTCAGATTGGATATGCTGGTGCTCATATGAGCCAGATGGGCTGGACTAAGTCTTGGCACCCAGTGAATCATGTAAGAGCTGTGTCTTTGTGTGGACCAGGTGTGGCTGGACTGTAACATGCAACAGTAAGAACTGGAATAGGAATGGGCCTTTTGCCTAAGGCCAAAAGGACAGAAGGTAGACTAAGTCAGTATGGGCCAAAAATCCAACGGTGTGCATGAAATCTGCCACTGGAAGGAGACCTGATAGAGGAGTTTGTGGAGCTCCTCTGTCAGGATGCAGTCCCTGCAGGTAAAGACAAGAACCAAGACTGGGGAGTAGCCCAGACGAGGCCAGGTGACAGTGCCTGCCAGCATACATGTGGGTCAGGTCTGTGGACAGGACAGTCGGGGCCAGTTCATAACACCCACTGGCAGATCTGAAAACCAAGGCAGTGTGCAGGATAGGCTGGGTCAGATAGCAATATCATATGTCTATGTAAGAGATGGGGCTGGAGACAGAACCAACCCAGCAATTGTAACTACCAGTATGGGCATAGACTGAAGAGGGTGACAGACACAGCCAGGACCCATACTGACAAGCACACAAGAGAGTCAGGTCTGGGATCACCTCAGACAAGGTTTCTTTGGGGATCCCCTCAAATGAACCACTGAACTCCAGTCATGGAGAGAATCACAGGATCTGTAGTCTGACTGTGGAGTACACAGGACAGAGCTCAGCCTGCTCAGTGGCTTAACTGGAGTAGTAGCCAGCAGGCCCAGAAGCACATGGAGGATTTGGCAGCCCATTGGTGCCTGCAGAGAACATCTGGTACAAAAGTAGAAAAGTAGAGGAAGGAGGGCAGAAATATTGGACAACTACGCTAGCCAAATGATGACAGTAAATATCTGAGCAAATGGAGATTCGAAGATCTATCATGTCAACCAATGGACACTGAAAGGGTTTCCTTATCCTTGGATTGGCAAGATGGACAGCATTTCAGAACTATCAAAACCACTTAAGCAGAACCCGTGGAGCATGCTCCACACCGGAGACCCAGGGGATTGACATAGGGTGGCCGTTCCTCATCCACAAGTACTGAGGCCCCTGGGAGGTTAGGTACAGATTCTCCCTTTATCTTCTTCCTTCCCCAAGATACAAGAAGAAGAAAAGAAGATTTGGAAACAATGGTTTAACCCACTTTTCCCTAATTCTCGACCCTTCCCACCCTAATCAACTATGTAAATATCAAAAATAAAATAAAAAAAAAGAGTTAGTAAAATGTTATGTGCTTGCAAGTGACATGACTCTTAAAAAGGGGAACCATGACCCCAGTAAGAGCCTATTGGAATATAAAATAAGCAAGCAAAACCAATAACTTTTGTATATACAGACAATATGTAAAAGGGTGCCTGTGAAATGTAGTATTACATTGTCAATTAGCCCCATAATGTTGGAAACTGTTCTTGATGTTATGTTATGGCATTTAATTGGTCGGAACGACAATCTGCCAGCTATGTCTCCAGACCAGAGTTAGTTTCCTCAAGAATCTGTTGAATTCAGCTGGGCAACAAGATACTAGACACCATGCAAGGCACATGCTTGCATTGAAAGAAACAAGATGAGATTTGATCTGTAATACTGCAATAAGGTGGAACAATCCACCACGGGGAGAGGGCAAGAGGAGGAGAAGGGGGAGCATCAGAGCCTATGAAATGTGTTATAAAATTAAATACAATAAAAAAAAAAAACATCCAGAACATGTAAGGAGCTCAAGGGACTCAATCACAACAAACAAAAAAATCCAGTTAAGAACTGAGTATGAACAGGTATTTTTCAAAAGATGAAATATAAATGGACAGCAGACACATGAAAAAAAAAAATGCTCAGGACCACTGGTCACCAGGAAACAGTGAGTAGAAGTTACAACTAAATTTCACCTTTCCCCATTTAGAATGGTGATCATTCCAAAGCCCAAAAAACTGAAATGCTGGCAAGGATGTAGGGCAAGGGTACGCTAACACACTGTTGGTGGGAGTATAAATAGCCATTGTGACAGAGACTATGGAAATTCTTCAGAAATCTTAAAGTAAATCAACTGTACGATGTAGCCAAGCCACTGCTGGACATATACCTAAAGGAAATTAACTAAACAAAGGAAACTTACCTACATCTCTGTGTTTAAAAGAGTTGAATTTACAATGACTAAATACAGAATCAACTTAGATGTCCATGAATGGATGAATGGATAAGACAAATGTGCTGTCTATGCATGAATAGATACTAACTATTCATAAAAGAAATGAAATCCTGCCTTTTGCAAAAAAGTTGATGCATTTGGAGATCATTGCAACTAGTGAAATAAGCCACATCTAAAAAGATAAATATCGGGCCTGGCGCAGTGGCGCAAGTGGTTAAGGTTCTCGCCTTGCACGCCCGGGATCCCATATGGGCGCCGGTTCTAATCCCGGCAGCCCCGCTTCCCATCCAGCTCCCTGCTTGTGGCCTGGGAAAAGCAGTAGAGGACGGCCCAAAGCTTTGGGACCCTGCACCCATGTGGGATACTGGGAAGAAGTTTCTGGATCCTGGCTTCGGATTGGTGCAGTACTGGCCGTTGCGCTCACTTGGCGAGTGAATCATCGGATGGAAGATCTTCCTCTCTGTCTCTCCTCTCTGTATATCTGCCTTTCCAATGAAAAAATAATAAAAATAAATCTTTAAAAAAATAAAAAGATAAATATCACATCTTTCTCTGATAAATCGCAGTCAATCAGTATGCAGAACACAAAAATGGTACGTGTATTACTGAAATCACATGTGAGGATTTGATTGCTGCTTTTGCACTTTGTCTATTCCTGTTGAACACGGATCTCTCTACTTTTGATTTGTTGAGTTATTCATTTACGGAAACACTAAGCCTGTGACTTCACAGTAAATTTAAAATGTTACTGCAAAAAGTAAGAAGGACAGAAGAGGGCCTGGCGGCGTGGCCTAGCAGCTAAAGTCCTCACCTTGAACACACTGGGATCCCATTTGGGCACCAGTTCTAATCTCGGCAGCTCCACTTCCCTTCGAGCTCCCTGCTTGTGGCCTGGGAAAGCAGTTGAGGATGGCCCAAAGCTTTGAGACCCTGCACCCACATGGGAGACCTGGAGGAATTTCTTGGCTCCTGGCTTCGGAGGGGTGCACATCGGTCGTTGTGGGCACTTGGGGAGTGAATCAGGACAGAAGATCTTCCTCTCTGTATATTTGACTTTGCACTAAAAAAATAAATAAATATTTTTAAGAAGAAGGAAAAAGAGAGAGAAAAAAAGAAGAAAGGGAGGAAAGAAAAAAGAAGAAAGGAAAGAGGAAAGAAGGAAGGAGAGAGAAAGAGGCAGAGAAAAAAAAAGAAAAAATGAGTAGGAGACATTCTTAGAATTTTCTGTATGAATTACATGAAATCTATTCTATTTTATATTAATAAAATTACATGATATGAGATTTTGTTGCAGAAACATTTTATTCCAAACCTTTATAAACATTGGCTTAAAACCACATGTCTAAAATTTAAATCTTACTCGTTGTCGGCTCTTGAAGACCTAGAAGATTAGATTTTGGAGCAGATCCTTTTCCCAGTTGAACAGCAGGAATCCAAGTTTAAAGGAGCCTTTTAGCTCTGCTAATAATATTAGAAAAGGAAAACTGGTGGCACAACGGAGTCTCTCCCTCACCTTCACAGTAACGACCAGAGCAGCCAGGAAATAGGTTTCCTGAGTTGAGTGGCATCTCTGAATATTCCGCTTCCTGTGATAATTGCTTAGACATTACACAGTCAGAGGCCTGCATTTACTGTTACTTTCAGGTAAAATCAGCCCAGAGGAGCCGGAGGTGTCATCCAATCAGTGAGAGCTGTGAAATGGGCTATGTCAGCAAAGCTCTAGGCACCCAGCCGAGACTCACTGTGTTTGAGAGGCGGGACATCAAGGATTTTCCCTTTTTTATTTCCTTTTCTTTCTTTTTCTTTTTCCTTGTCTTTTTTCTTTCCTTTTGTTCCCTTCCCCTCCCCTCTTCTCTCTTCCACTCCCTTCCCTTCTTATTCCCTCCCCTCCCCTCCTTCTCTTCCTTCCTTCTCTTCCTTCCTTCCCTCCTTCCTTCCTTCCTAAGAGGACACATTCTCCAAATGTCTACAGAAGTTAGGGCTGGGTCAGGAGTCAGGAAATTAATCTGGCCTTTTATATGTTTGACAGAACCCACATACTTAAGCCCTGCTGACTTTGGCACTGGGTCTGCACAGGCAGAAAGCGCTAACCGGCAGCCATAGCTGGGAATGGAACTCAGCTACCTCAATGCACATGGCACGTACCTTAACTACTAGGCTAAACGCTTGTTCTCAAATATATTTCCTGAGGCTGGGTTTAGATTTAATACTATTTCCAGTATTAAATTTCACACTGACTTGGACCCTGTTACTCCTTTCTTTTTTCCTATTTCTCCCTCTTTACATTGGAATGTCCAACCTATATTGCTCCCAGAATGGCATTCCGGAAGCATGCAACTTATTGAATGGCACCTTTTCAGCTGGAGGACAATCTGTACTGGAATGACTCATGTTTTGAATCTTACCCATATCTTATTTAGATGATAGTTTAAATGAGATTCTGGACTTAGAATCTATAGTTGATTTTAGAATGAGCTAAAAGTTCTAGGGCTGTTACATGCAAGAAGAACATAAATTGTGGAAAAGAGAAAAGAATTCTGTGGTGTGAAAACTTCATACTCATCCCTACCATCAAAATTTATATATTGTAATCAAATCATCAATATCAAGGTCTTAGGAGATGTAGTCAAGAGCCTGCATGATTGGAATTAGGGCGAATGTAAAAGAGACATCGGAGGGCTAGCTGGCTTTTCTGCAGAACTGGAACTAGGGCCATGTGCAAGAGACAACACAGAGCTAACTCGCTTCTCTCCCCAGGCAAAAGGTGCTATTTAAACCAATAACTGAACCTTCACCAGTCATTGAATCTATCAGTACTTGATTCTGTACTTCTCAGCTTCCAGAACTAGGAGAAACATTTCTATTGTGCATAACTGACCAATGCATGGTATTCCAGTATACCAGCCTGATAATCTAAGATCCCTATGCATGAGTGAAACCCAAGCCTTGCAGCCTAGCATGTGCCAGTGGGACAAGTGGACTACTTCTTGCAAATGAAGGCGGTTCTCATGCCGGATACTGGCTCACAGAGCAGAGCAGAGGGTAAACTACAGAACACAGTCACTTCTAGGCTACACAGCTTCACAGAGTGAGCATCTTCAACACTTAAATCCAGGGTATTGAGATCAGATATGCCAGAACTGGAACTCAATTCTCTGTGATTTGGTGCTGATGGTCTTAGTAATAAACCTGTGCTTTTTGATGTGGTATATCTCCAAGAGCAGAAGGCTCACATCTAGAATGCCTTTTAAATTACCAAATGTCATAGTGTGAAGAATCCTGTCTGGTGAGTTTCAGAAGCCTAGTGCATAGTTCAAGGCAGCTCTGCACTCACCCCAGGCTAAATTGTCTCACATACAGGAAACCCAGGTCCACCAGTCTCAGGGGTCCAGGATATACACAGTGGAGCCATCAGTCTTTCCATCTCTTTTCTCTCTTCGCTCCACACAGTAGCTGTGCAGGGACCATGTGTTCTTCAGAGGCTGCTTGCCCTGCTAGGCGTAAAACTTCAGGCAAATATTCTAGGCTTCCGAAGACTCTGTAACATGGTCCTTCCATGCTCATGGAATGCCTCACAACATTAAGTCAAGCTTCGAGAGGTGAAAATCCCCAGAGACAATGAGGCAAGTCATGGACCAGATCCCAGTTATGTGAGCCTCACTCAAAGTTCACTGTCCTTCCAAGTCTTCAGACATTTACTCCCTGTGGCTCTTCTGCTTTGCCCAATTCATTCAGAGCCCCCACCCTTTCACTTGGAGGCTTCCCTTCTGGGATCAGAGTGGAGGCTGGCCACATTTCCTCCACTGACTCAGCACGTTGAGAAATCTGGGAGAGGCTATTAAAGACACAACACCAGAAACCCTCCCAACAACCTGAATCATCTTCAGAGCTTGAACTTTCGGATGGGTAGGAATGTTGCTGAATCCCTGGCCTGTGCCTCAAACCAGGAGAGAGTGTTGGGGCAGTAAGGTGCTACCATGCCTTTATGGCACCACTGAGATTCTTCCGCACTTCTCTCATAACCGGAAGTAGAATCCTAGGCAATTTGGATGCTTTTGCAGAGAACATCTTTTATGTTTCTCATGAGTTTTTTTTTTCTTTTTTCATCTTAAGATTCAAGGTTTCATCTTAAGATTCAAGATTTCAACTTGAATCTATGCTCTGGCTTTTCTTTTTAGCACAAGTAAATAATAATAATAAGTATTCAAAAGCCAGGATTATCTATTTAACCGACATATGCTAGGACTGAGCTCTAAGGCTTATTTTGGAGGGTTGATGAGGAAAACTGAATTCAAAACATGCAGGTCTGTACAGTGCACAGTGCTGAGAAATACCTTGGACCAAATACACAGCCTTTATTTCCGAACCGCTGAATCAGGCAGATCTCAGGGTGGTCTGATCTTTTCACCTGTCATTCACAAAAGTTGCATCCCAGTGTAGAGATGTAGGCACCTCTGTTCAAAAGTAGAGTTTTACAGTTCAAGCGTTGGAGACAAGATACTTGCTTTGTTTGGGACTTGGGGCTTTTTCCATCCCCTAACATCCACCCCTCTAGCCCCTCCATGCCCAACAGCCATGCTACTTTAGTCCCAAGTTACTTACTCAGCTGGCTTTCCTGCCACAGTTGGAGCACTACTCACTTGGCAAAGAGGGAGGGTGTTCCCCCACTGCTCAGCGACCTTGATGCGCCGAAATGTGCAGTCCTGCACCCTCCCATGCCTCCTGGGAAACCATGCAAGGAGCTCAACGCCTGCAGATAGTCACAGACGGGCAAAACACAGCTTCCCCCGCCCTGCACCTCCCCCTCCTACAAAACACAGTGAAAGCACAATGAAACACGAAGAGCAGGGCTGGCTAGCCAGTCTGTTTTTCCCCCAGAGTCCGACTACTCAAAAACAAGGCCATGTGCGTGTAGTACACGGGGATCCCTTCACCCGCCCAATGACGCAGCCGCAGCTGAGGTGGGGTGGGTGCAGCAGCTGTGAGAGGCCACACAGGAACACACTCGGGGTCAGGCTGGGGAGGCAGGTGGTTCCCGGGTTGGAAAGAAGACAGGAGTCCCAGGTTGCAAACATTTGCCTCTCAGGAAAAATGGCTCCTGCCGACTCGTGGATTCTGTGCGCCAGCTTTCTCCACGTATAAGGTTGAGTGCTGGAGAAATCTTCGCTCTGAATGATGAAGAGCAAGGCGTCTGTCAGATGCACACAGCACAGCTTCTGCCCTCAGGGACCTCCTGGTCAAGTTGAAAGACAATGAGTCGAGGAAGGGCGAGAGAAATGCTTTCAGTGAGGTATATAGGATCTTTTTTTTACCCCTACTTCAGTCTCTTAATTCAGAGCAACACATTTTATACCAGGAATTTATCCAAGGTATGCCTTTTACTTGGGGCATCTTTCTCTGCACACACTCCTGGACAAATGGAAATCCTCTTGCCAGAATTGTCTTAACCAGATTCTACCCATGCAGTCTACTTACCCCACTTACTGCATCACCAGGATTGAGTAGGCGCCTCTTCCTCCCTTCTCTTACTTCCTCCCTTCTTTTACAGGAGCCCCTGTCACCTCACACATATTGTTTACTGAATGTTTGAGTCTTTGTCTCCACTAGATTAAGAGCTCCTTGAGAGTGTTCAGCCAGGGAGCTGGGGCAAAAGGAGCTCTTTGCAGCATGGCAGCTGCAGGGGGTGCAGGAGCCAGGCCAGAACTCAGTGCTTGGGACTCAGGCCAAGGTCAATGCTGCCACATGGTGACCGAGTGCTAGGCTTTCTCCAAGACCAAGAGATTTCTTCCCTCAGGGTAAGTACACCATGAGGGTTCTTGGGAACTGGATTAGACCCCTGGCTCCACCCTGCTGCCATCACCTCACGGCAGGTAGAGCCTGGGCAGTGTTTGGATGGAGAGCTGGGTGAAAGGAGCCCTTTGCAGTGTGGCAGCTGCGGGGGTACCCACGCCAGGCCAGACCCCAATGCTTGGGGCTCAGGCCAAAGTCACTGCTGCCACACAGCAGTGTGCCCATTGGGAGCCAGGCTTTGCCTGCTGGCTGCCTAGTGAGGAGCTCTCAGGTTTTTAAGGTATGTAATTGCTGCCTAGAGACATCCATCAATAAGGCCATTATGAATGTAGGGAAAAGATGGATCCTGTGTGACTTCCAGCGACGGGGTCATGGAACTTGGTGCCAACCGAGGGGACTGAGACCTAGTGGCTTGGAGAGGAGAGTCCATAAGATCTGTTTGGACCAGCCCACATGGGAATCCCGAAATGGGCTATAAGCATATAGCATCACTGACGCCACACACCAGTCCACATGAAAGCTATGGTTGGGAGCCGGTTGGGCAGGGTTGGGTACCAGTACCTACCTGAGTGGTAGAACAGGAGACAGGTCACACTTTGCAGGGTGAAGACACTAAGCAGCCTGTGAGAGAACCAGGTCCAGGGGGTAGATTCTGTGGGGGACCTATGGACCCAACCCTGTGGAAATACAAGTCCCACTGGTTAGCTCAAGAGCTGGTGTGGTAATGGGATGAACTAGGTGTGACCATGGAACCTACCATCACTCACAAATAAAGAAACCCACAACAGTCTGGGTGCGTCAAGGCAGCAGCATCCTAAAACAGGGTATGGGGTGGGCCAGGATGCAACTGGAAGGGGGCATACCGGGCAGGGTCAAACAAATCTTAGCTCACAAGGAAGAACAGTAATCGGGCTGGAGCACAGGTCATGCTGAGCTAGGCTCTTAACTGACTAGTCTACATGAGCCAGGGATGCTAGGCAATAGCATTGGAGGTAAAGGCCAAATCAGATGATGGGCTATACCAACTGGGTCAGAACAACCACTGGCACACATGTAATCTATGGCTGGGAACAGGCCCAATTGAGGAGCCATGAGAGTACACCCTTGCTGGGTTGAGGTTCCCACTGCTGAGTGCAGGGGCCAGAGTGGGGGCTGCGTTATGACCTGGATATGGCTGCAGTATTCCTTGACACAGTGTGAACTTGAGCTGGGCGCACTGATTTGGGCTAGACTCCAGCACCATCTGGAGCTTATAAGAACTAAGGTAGATGTAGAATGAACTAGGTGGTCTCTGCCTCAATGGAGCCACATTTTAAGCTGTGTCTAGGTATGGACAAACCTTGGCTAGACTGAAACATCCACCAGTAAGAACTGGAATGGAATGAAGGCCAGTCAGGAAAGGCCACTGTTCTTGCCAGGACAGGAAGTAGACTATAAGTAGGGGCCTATGGACCCACCAGTATGCATAAGATCTGACAATGGGAGAGGTTCTGATGGAGGAACTTGAGAAATGCCTCTGTCAGGACAAAGTCCCTGCAGATGAGCGCAAAAACCACAATAGAGAGCAACCCAGACCAGACCAGGGAAAGGTACCCAGCAACATACATTTGGCGCAAGTTGGGGGCAGACCAGGCTGAACCAGTTCACATCACCTGCTGGAGAATCTGAGCACCAGAACAGTACGGGTCAGGCCAAGTTCGGTCGTAACACATACCAGTGCACATTATGGCTGGGATTGGGTGCCTGCTGGACTGGGCTAAGCTATAAACCTCACCAGCGACAGCTGAAATTGGGGATGGACCAGGCCGGGTCAGGCTACAGTATCCACTGGCAAAAGTCGAGGAGAGGCAGGCCATGCCAGACTGTGCCTCAGCACCCAACCAGAACATGTGAGAACCAAGGAGACAGGGGGCAAAGCCAGTAGGGGAATGTGGGATCCTATGCTGGACAACCACTCCCACTGGAGAGCATGAGTTGGGATGGGGGCAGACCAGACTGGGCAGGACTATAACACATGTGGGCCTCATGTGAGCTAGATTGGGGAAGGGCCAGATTGGGCTGACTGTTCCAACTGGTGCAAGCAAAAATTAGGGTGGGTGAGAGTTGGTTGGGCTTTGCCACAGCATTAGCTGGCAGAGGTTGGCATTGGGGTCCAATTCTGTTAAGTTAAATGCCAGAACCACCTGGGGAGTGCATAATCCAGAAGTTGGAGTGGCCTAGTAGGGAGATAGTGGGCACCTCCCTCTTGGGTTGCCACTCCCACTAGAGAGCATGAAAACCAGGACTGGGGCAGGCATGGCTAGACAGTACAGCACCTGCCATCATGTGTGTGGGCTGGATAGTAGGGCTGGTTATTAGGTTGAACTAGGCTTCACTGCCCAGTGACATGTATAAGAGCTAAATGGGATATGAGATAGACTGAACAAGTCTGCAGTACATACTGGCAAGCATGGAACCAGGGTAGGGGGCAGACCTGGTGGGAATTATTGGGAGTCGTCCCAACTAGGCTACAGTGCCCACTGGTTTGCGTGAAGGCTGAATGTAAAGTGGACAGAATCAGGCTATACTGCAGCACCCACTGTTTCGCCTGGAAGATAGGGCTGAAAATAGAAATAACCCAGCAATTGCAACCACCAGCATGTGCATAAGCTGATTGGGGCGACAGACTGTGCCGGACCCCGTACTGGCAAAGACATACAAGAATCAGGTCTGGGGATCATCCCAGATGAAGTTTCTTTGGAGATCCCTCCAGCTGAACGCTGATCTCAGAACCCCAACCATGAAGAGACTACGTCATCGAGTGGATTCTGAATAGATTCTTTTGTGGAATGGCAAGACTGGCAGCAATTCAGACCTGTTGAACTATCAAAACTGCTTGAGCAGGACCCTCAGAGTGTGCCTCACACTGGGGACCTGGGATGGGTGGGAGGGAGGGTGGGGCTTCTCCCTTTATCACTCCCCTGACCCCAGATAAAGAAAAAAATAATAATATTAATGTGGAAATAATGGTCTTACCCACTTTCCTGTAGCTCTTGACCCTTTGTGTCCTAATCAACTATGTAAAAATTATCAAAATAAAAGAATTTTAAAAAAAGAGCTCCTTGAGGGTAGATGATTCCATCAGCAATCTAAACTCTGCAAACTCTTCATTTTATAAATAGCTGCCAATAAAGGTAAGGGTGAGAGTTGGAAAACACCTAATAAGTCATGCCCTCAATAAGCCATGACCTTGTCTGAGCTCCTCCTTTTAGGTGTTTGCAGGAATGTGGAATCTGTCACTTGCTTTGATCCATAGAATATGCCAAAGGTGATGGATATTACCTCAGACTACTCTGTGTATCTTGCTCAAGTTTTTAAATCTTGACATTCAATTGCCCAAATTCTTAATGAAGACATTTTCTGTGAATTGACAAAGGAATACAATTCCACCCATGGTTGTAAATGTGTCAATGTGTCTAATTCTTCCTTTAGTTATTTTCGTTTTTTAAAATCTTCTTCTTTTTTTTTTTTTGTTTTTTTGTTTTTTTGTTTTTTTGTTAGGGGATGGTCAGGGGGACTGAGGTTTGGTCTTTATGCCTTAAGATTATACCATTGGATACATTAAAATTTAGAAATATAATAGGCTCTTATTCAGGTGATCGCTCATAATTCCGAAATGTGCCTAAATCTAACAGTAAAGCTAAAGTGTACTTTGGTGACATTGTTATACAAGTGACAAGTTTTTTTTTTTGTCCTTTTACTTTCAACTTTGCTGTATTCTGATACTTATGACATATCTCTTGTAAGCAAGATTGAACAAGTATTTAAATCCAGTTTCATTACTTTAATTAATAAAGTAAATATCGAAAGGATTCTTAGCTGAGGAAACTAATAACATTAGCTTCTAACTTGCCAATGTTCTTACTGATTTCATGCCCCTCATTTGTTCTCTGATCCTTTTCCATTTTTTTTTTTAATTAAAACAAAAGACCTTGAAATGGTGGCAGAGATTTGGAATGCTGGGTAGAATGCCACTCAAGACACTTGCATGCCCTATCAGAATACCTGAATTTGTCTCCGTTCTATTGGTTACTCTAAGGTCCTATGAATGTGCACCCTGTGGACAAAGTAGTCCAGGTCCTTGTCACCCATGTAGGAAGCCTGGGCCGAGGGCTTGGAATCTGGGAATGATGGGAGTGATTCTCAGACCCATGTTGGAAACCTGGGCCGAGGGCTTGGAATCTGGCAGTGATGAGAGTGATTCTCAGACCCATGAAGGAAGCCTGGGCCGAGGGCTTGGAATCTGGGAATGATGGGAGCCATTCTCAGAAAGCAACACAGTCTTTTACGTTATTCTTTTTCATGGATTTTAATTCTTCATTTATTTTAGATGCTACAGCTTAGACATTATTTTTATAGTCAATGTTTATTTAAATTTACATACATTTTAAAAGATTGCTTAATTGTTTAAAACATTGTTTATTTGATTTTATTTGAACAGCAGAGAAACAGACATTCTCCATGTGCTCTTTTACTCTCGAAGGGCTTGTACCATCCAAAGCTGGGGCTGGACGAGCCAGGAGCCCATAACCCAATCGGGGTCTCCCTCCCACGTGTGTACCAGGGATCCAGCCACTGGAGCTGTCACCACTCGTCCCCAAGGGTGCACAGCAGGAAGCTGGAACCAGAAGTAGAAATGGGAGTCAAAGAAGGCTCAGCGTATTGTAGGCCTGCATCTTAGATTTTTCCAAGTCAAGTGTTAATCAATACATTTGTATTTTTAAACTCTGTTTAAACTCTTTTGATTCCTGCCCTTAGTTACATCTTAAATGTCTAAGTACTACAGTTAGTCATTAATATGTTACTATTTGTCACAGTTTTTGCTTAATGTGTTCACATATGTATTAATTTATTTGCTCATATCTATCAAATCTCTGATATTGCTTCATTTAACATTTTTCTTTCTTAGTTTGCTCCTGGTTAAAAAAAGTCCCAAATTTTCTTTTTCTTTGGAACATTTTGAAATGAGCATTTCTGGAGCAGACATTTTGCGCAGGAACAAAGGTGTTGCTTATTCATTGGCATGCCTCAGTTCAAGTCTTGGCTTCAATTCTGGATCTAGCTTCCCACTAATGCTGTAAGGTGTTGGGCAGTGGTGGTAGTCGTTGGGTCCTTGTAACGCATATGGGAAACCAAGACTGCGTTTCTAGCTCCTGGTTTTGGCTGGGGCAGGTATTTGGGAGTAAACCCATGCATAGACTGTTCTTTCTCTGTGTCTGTCACTCTCTCTCAAATGAATTAAAAATATGTACATTTTAAATTAAAATTTAGCATTTCATTGCTTTGCAGTATTTATTCTGAGAAACCTGTCATCAGGATTACTTTTATTGTCTTGAAAGTGGCCTGGTGGTATAAACTCACCATTTTCCTGACATAAGAGATTTTTGGAAGCGTATGTTCTAACCCTGAGGTGGCAGTTTTATGAAGACATGAGAGTTTTGACGTTTGACTTTCACTGTAAATATATATATATATGTATATACATACACAAACACGCATATATATACACACATATATACATATCTATCATTAGTCAGAGCAGTTATCTGCTCACACCTTTGTGGAAGTCTGAGATTTTTCCCATTTTTTCCCCTGTTAATAGTTTGGTACATTCTGCAGGAGCCGGGAAGAATGGAAAGAAAATAATGGGAAATTCTTTGGGTTATACCTTTAGTGGAATGTTTATGTAGATAATGTTTTTTCTTCAGGAATTCTCACTGGACACATTTCTAGATCTGACTGGCTTTGTGAAATTTGCTTTGCTTTGCTTTGTTTTGTTGGGACATTTTCTTTTCTTAATTTCCTTCTTATATTTTTAGTTATGTGAACTCAATGATTTTGTAATTGCTAGTTAACAGTTTTATCAAGATGTGGAAGTAGGGAGAGGGGAATGTTCTTGTAGTTGGTTAATTTCTTAATGCTCTTTGAAATTCTAGATTCTGGGCCCATTGTCCTTAGAGCTTGGTCTGTGAAAATGTAGCATTTGGAATGAATAGCATAAGTACCTATATATTTGTTTCTGGGTTGATTCCTGGTTTTGTAAAACATGCAATTCTGATATCAAACGTTTGGCAATCATCAGTAACTTAGAACAATTTTTTATTAATTTATTAGTTTGGCAGTTTCTGGAATATAAATTTGCATGAATTTGGTCTCAAGGGTTACCCAAGGAATAATTCTGTGTAAAAAAAAAAAATTGCAATGAAAGATTTAAAATATGTGGAGATAGATTTGCTTGTTATCAACCTGTGATGTGAGGTAGGTTTTTGAATTGGCTCTGTCCTTTTCTTGGAGGTCTTAAATATATGAATGCGTGATCTAAGTCCCAATTGCCAACGAGGTATAGATGGCATGTTTCTGCACCACCATTGGTTAAATTGAAACAAGCATCTCTTACTCTGTCCCTCAGGAGGAAATGCAGTAATCACCCTCAAGCCAACATTCTAGTTTTAGTCTTGCTTTACTGTCAACCACTAGGGGCATGTTTTCCATTATTGTGATCTCAGTGATGCATTTAAAAGGAGTGTTTATTCTGCTTTATCCATGGTTTTATTAGGACATGCTTTCAAGTAATCCTGTCTTCATAATTCTGTAAATGGAAATCAAGAGTGTTCCTTTAAAAATGATGAATTGCCTGTGTTTCAGTTTCACATGATAAACATCCAAATCCTATAAAAGAAAGGCTACGCCTTCATCAAAATGAGACCACCCTCGCAGAATCTTAAGTTCCTATTGTGATTCTCAGACGCCAAAGTCCCCCATCAAGTTAGACCTATCCTTTGCTATGCTACAATCCACCAGAGTTTAGGAAGTCCATTTTTACCAGAACCTGCTTTTTCTACATTCTATCCATTGGGTAATATCTGAATGTAAATTATATTATAGTTTTATTTTGGCTGTGAATTTCACACTACCCTTTAAGATAATAGCATAATGCCCAGAATTTACACAGAACTTCAGAAACACAACAATGGCAAAATGAACAACCCTATGAAATACAGGTAGAGAAAAAGAGCAGACATTTTTCACAAAAATAAATTCAAATGGCTAGTTGACATATGAAAAATGCTCAGGCTCCATAGCTATTAGGAAAATACAAATAAAACCCACGCTGTGGTTCCTCCTAACTTCATTGACATTGGCCTACATTCAGAAATCTAATAACAACACTAATGACAAAGATGTGCGGAAAAAGGTGCCTTTCTCATCTGTTGGTGGGAGGGTAGGCTGGTGCAACAACTATAGAGAGTGTTGGAAAGCTGGTGCAACAATTATAGAGAGTGTTAAAACAACTGAAAATTGATCTAATATGTGACTCAGTTATCCTACTCCTGGGAGTATATCCAAAGAGAAATCTGTTTATGAGAAAGTGATCAAGCCCTGTATTTATAGCAGCACAATCCACAATATTGAAGACATAAAAATAACCCAGATGTTCATTGAAAGAGGAATTAGCTAAAGAAGCTGTGATACATCTACACCAGTGAATGCTAGTCAACCATTCAAAAGAGTGAAATTCTACCACTTGCAACAAAATGGTCCTAACTGGAAAACATTATGCCCAGTGAAATAAGCCAATTTAAAAGAACAAATATCATATGTTCTCTCTGATATAAAATAATATTCATGCAAAATACAAGATCAATAGGTATATAGGTAAACATAAATATACATATATTCCCGTAGATGAACTATACAACTGAGACTAGTATATCATGAAATGAAGATACATTACAGCATGCATCTACTGAATAGAAGGTGCATGTCCAATGAAACTCTTAAGTATACCTTGACAGTACGATACTAGATTTTCCACTATTGCCAATACCTACAATGTCATGACAGACTTAACTAGCAGATGTTGGACCTGTGACTTTTGCTGAAAGATTATACTATTTTTATAATATGGGGGGGAGGGGGAATGGAAGGAAGGAATGGGGAGGCAGGTCAAGTATTTGGAGAGGGGAACCCTACACCTGCAAAATCATATCCTGGAAAACAATAATAACAATTTAAAAACAGCAATTTTTTAAAAACAGCTACAGAACTGAAATAATTTCAAAGATGATGTCTTTATAGAACAAACATTCTCAGCTAACACATGTTCATATACTTCCCTTGACCTTAAGTATTATTCATTGATAATACCGGGAGGAAAGGTTTTCCTAATGACTATGAAAGTATTTGGTTTTAAAGTAATTATTGCTTTCTGATACATGTTTCCTCGTGGATTTTCACATAACTGCATAATTACGTATTAAAAATATAATTTTTAATAAATTCTATTCTGAGCAAAGAAATACTGCGTGAAATGAGTTTTAGCCACCAGAAAGAGGACAGAATATATGGAAAAAGGGAGTAAATAAAACATTCATTCAAGCAGTGGAATTGATGCATTATTATGGAAACAATATCTAAAGTTAATTGTGTTGGGGTAGGCATTTGTTCAAGAAGTTTAGCTCCCAGCTGGGACACTTACCTTCCATGTCACATTCTGGCCTCATGCCTTGAATTCCAGCTTCTTGACAATGCATATCCTGAGATGTAGCAAGTGATATCTCAAGTGTTTGCGCCCCTGTCACTTATATAGACTCAGTCAGAGTTCCAGACAACTGGCTTCTCCTTGGCTCAGCCCAGCCCTGGCTGCTAGAGGTATTTGGGGAGTGAAGAAACAAATGGAAGATCCATTATTGCCTATTATTCTACTTTTTGAGTATATAAAAATAACTCAAAATTAAAATTTTTTCCAATATATTTATAAATCACTACTTTAAAAAATATGCTGGGGCCCGGCGCGGTGGCGCAGTAGTTAAGGTCCTCACCTTGCACGCCCGGGATTCCATATGGGCGCCCGTTCTATCCCGGCAGCCCCGCTTCCCTTCCAGCTCCCTGCTTGTGGCCCGGGAAAGCAGACAAGGACGACCCAAGGCTTTGGGACCCTGCGCCCGTGTGGGAGACCCGGAAGAAGTTCCAGGATCCTGGCTTCGGACTGGCATAGCATCGGCTGTTGCGCTCACTTGGGGAGTGAATCATTGGCCGGAAGATCTTCCTCTCTGTCTCTCCTCTTTGTATATCCGCCTTTCCAATAAACAAAATAATAAAAATAAATCTTTAGAAAAATATATATGCTGGAAGGAGAAAAAAATGAAATATTTTTTATTCTTCTCATCTGATGTCCTAGCATTCTCTAAAAACTAAATTAACAGAGGGTAGATTATAGAAAGAAAAATGAATAGATATTAGAAATAAATTGCCTTTGTTAATTACAATATTATTGGGGTTGGGGAAAGGTAATACAAACCAAGCAAGTACAAAGTATATCACACTGGATTTTGTACTAACTCACACTAACTACAATATTGTTCAAGCAATTCAGTTTCTGCTGGCTGCATTTTCTCACCTGAAATACAAGGAGTTGAAACTAGAGGACTGTAGAAATCCCCACTGTTTGCTGGAGTCTTTAGCACTACCTTGCCTGGATGGAGGAAAATATGACATCTTCCTCAATAAAGAAAAAAGACATGTTGGAAGAAGGATCTGTTTCCAACTGCTCTGATAGCCCCTGGGGGAATGAAGGAGATGAACAAGATTGTTTATAAGTCCATCTTGCCCCAAAAACTTCTGGAAAATATCAGAAAGAAAGGAACAGAAGGGCAGGACCATGATGATGATGATCTGAGCAAACCAGAAAATCACTGCATTGGCAAAGGAACGTCTCTGTGTGGATAGACCACATGGATGCTATAGCAACCATTTGTGACCCCCCAAAAAGTCTCTTGTGTTTCTAGAAAGGAGTGAAATATTTCAGTGCAATATTATAAAAATCACTGTTTGAGTAGGAAAAATAGGAACCCCAGAGCAGTGATTAAATAAAGCAATAAAACAGATACTTATTTCTCAGAGTACATTGATTTTAATGGTTATACCTTGTGCTTTTTTTGCCAAGCCATAAGCAGCAAGACATCCAAACAGACACGTTTCATTTTTCCGCTTCTATTTTATTTTTAACTTTATAATATGATTCCATAGGCTCTGGGATTTCCTTTTCCCCCTCCCCAAATTCCCTCTTCCAGTTGACTTCCTCCATATGATTACAACAGTCATAACAAGCAGTCATAAGTACATCAATCTGCTATTCTGTGTAACTCCACCTAATGATGAAATTAAGCAATAGGCTGTGACTTCAATGAAATTTCATAGAAACCGGTGCAGTTCCCTCCTCTGCGATGTCATAGCTCTCTTCTCATCAGAGAACAATCTCAGATTCTTCTGCAACGCCCCTTGTTGCTACAACAGTTTTACATATAAAAATTGCACAAGTGTGCTTCCCTCCCCATAAGGAATTACTGCATAATTCACAGTGGCCTGATTCATGACCTGGAAAATTAGATAACAACCTTCTCCTTTTGGCAAGGACAGCATTACAGAAGTTCCACATCATGACAGAAAAGTGTTCAAAAGTGAATAACAATCATGAAAACACACCTGCAAACAAATCATGAAGTCAGTAGGGTACAGCTAATAAAAATGAGTTGCAGGCTGAAGAAAACATCCCACAGAAAGAATCTCTTTGGCATCCTCCATCTCTTTGGGAAGTAGTTTTTGGCATGTGTTCTCCATATTCTGTTGGAAAACAAACAAAAACCAACAAACAAAAATCAATGAGATGACAAGCTCATGGTGCTTGCCTCTCAGCTTTCTGCCACCTAGGTCACTGCATCTCAGCCAGGCTGTGTGTTCCTTATCTTGTGCAGCTGCCTCCTGTTTGGCATTCTCTTGTACCTCTGAGAACTACAGCTGGGCATGAATGACCTTGGAGAAATTTGCAGTTGTGCTAAAGATAGCTTCATTTTGTAAGCCAGTGGAGATTCCCATAGCACTGTTGCCAAGATTCATATGAGGGGAGAGCACGTGGGTCTAAAATTCTTCTTTCCAAATGTGAAAGAATGTGTGTTCAGGAAGGAAAAAAGGAAGGAAGGAAAGAAGGATGGAAGGAAGAAAGGAAGGAAGGAAGGAAGAGAAAGAAAGAGGAGATGGCTCAGCAAAGGCAGTAGAAAGTGAATAAAAATAATGACAAGCATTTTGTGGAATTGAGAGTCAACAATATGATTTCTTGTGCATGTTATATATGGTGCTATCTTTCCAGTTTTTAAATTTTATGTAAGGAACTAATATGCAAACACACAGGGAAAGGTCCTATTCACTCTCTGGAGTGTGTTACTGGAGCTGTATTAGGGTCAAAGCAGGAGTTGGAAAGTCAATCCAGCTCTTCCTCAGGGTTGGCAAGGACCTTGTCATTTTGCCTGTCACCTGTTACTCCAGCATCATGCTTTAGACAGAGGCAGCAATCAGCAGCAAGAGCTCCAAGTCAAACGCCTATTCCTCAGTGAGAGCCGCACACAGCTCACCTGGGGTATTCGTTCCTAGACCGGGTGCCCACCTCTCTACAGTCTTCTTGTACACAGCTGACAGAGAAAAGGAATAAGGCTTAAATCAGTTTAATAATTTTCCTTGGTTATAAAGATACAAAATGTAATTTCCAAATCCTTGCTTTTCTCTTTGTGCCTGGAA
Organism: Ochotona curzoniae; assembly: GCF_017591425.1. Taxonomy (NCBI): domain Eukaryota; kingdom Metazoa; phylum Chordata; class Mammalia; order Lagomorpha; family Ochotonidae; genus Ochotona; species Ochotona curzoniae. The sequence continues at coordinate 10,719,598 of NW_024465751.1, forward strand.
TACAGTGTCCTGTGGACTTTGTTTCAGGATTATTATTATTATTTTTTTTTTAATTTCACCAGACATCACTAACTGGAATCTACACTTCTGTTTCTTACCCAGTTTCAACTTGCCCACTGTGGAGAACTAAATCAAGAGATTGACTTACCCCTGGGTCCCTTGTCCCAGTGGTGGAGCCTTGGCAAATTGGAAAGTCTAAAGTCCTGGAGGTGTGTTGGCTCCTATCTATATGCAGCTATGTAAAAACGCAAGGATCATTCCCAGCTGTTTGGCTCTAAGTTTTCATTTAAGCTATTGATTTCAAGATTTGAAATCCACTTGTTTAAACAGCAATCAACACCCTGAAATTATCTCCCTTGTCCTCATACAATCCAAAGTCTGAGACCTCCACCTCATATCACAATTTCACAATAATTATGTGGTTTCTCTATATCTCATCCATGCAACCATAGACACAATCTTATACTTCCAGCATAATCTCACTATGACTAGATTACAATGTTCCTGATAACTCCCACAGTAGCAAACTATCTTCTGTTTCCTTTGGTTATCAGGGTTTGTCCTGCATTTCCCTTCAATAATTATCTGCCTACTTGGGTGTCACAGGTCTCCCATGTGTTCCCTGGTAAATGCCTGGCTTCTTGCACTTTCATTTACACTTTCCGCCACTTATCAGTTCATTTGCCAATTATCTTCTCTGAAGATAAAATAAAAGGCCAGCATTTATTAAGCACATGAGTATGTCACATCGTCCTGTGATAAGCACACACTACTTGAGTTATTCCATTTGCTTCTCTAAAGATCCCTGGAAGAACCCCATGTCTGCACTTCGAGTGACTTTTACCTTGGAATTAGGAGTGACAGAATAAAAGAATGATCTTTGTCCTAAAATTCTTATGAGACACAGATGCCACTGATCTTATTTAAACTAAAGCCAATAGGACATCTCTCCAAACATGCAAAAACAAATATTTCTTCAAAATACTTTTGGCAAGGATATTTTATGTAATAGAAAATTCAGTCTGTATTTTAAGTCCTATATAATACATTCATAAAATTAGTAAATGCTTAAATTACCAATAAAATGAAGGCTAGGCCGTAACTTGCCATTTAACTATTCAGGAAAATTAGGTAAAAACTAAAATGTTATGAGAGAACATCATTTGGACTGTGTCATTTCATTTTGGCAAAGTGGTGGGAGAGAGAATGAACGAGGAGCAAAGACAAAGCAAGTTTTGAAAGTAAAACCTGTCAAGAGTGATTTGTGAGACACTCGTTTCCTCCATGTAGAAACGCATTGGGAATTCCTTACAGTATTAGAAAAAGGTAGAGTCCATTTACTATGAAGCACATTACTCTGTATGAGATCAGTTGCGGAGACTCCATGAATTTCATGTTTAGACAATCGTAGTGTTGATGTAATAATGCCTTTAAGCAGTGACAGGTCACCTTCTTCCACACTGGCTAGAATGAATCCTCCGGGATGAGAATCTCAACAAACCCAAAGTTCCGTAGACACACACTAATAGTGTCCAAATGAGATGCACTTGTTATTACCCTAATGCTAAAAGCTTCATTTTCTGTCTTCGGAAATGGTTTGACAAAATTGCCTTTGACAACATTAAACGGGGGTACGATCTTTCTTGCCCTGGAGAATCTGAATTGGCAAGCGTTTCCCTTTCCGAACGTGTATCTCCAAACAAACAAGTCTCACTGTTGAACATTGTTGTTTTGCAGGTGAGTTCTCTCTGTAGTGTCAAAGAGTGCAGTTATCAGTGGTCAGTGATTCCATTAGGGCAGGGTAGATTTGTTGATCACTAAGCCTGCATTACCTAGTTAAGTTGCTGGAATTAATAAGGGCTCAAAAAATAACAACTACTCCAGGTCCTAATATCTCTGCTTAATTGTCTGTAGGATTTGGGACTAGCTGTTTGGCAAAACAAGGAATTTCCATGTAAAGGACACTCACATATCTTCTGATCCTGATGTTTTATTGGGCATTAATCAAATGTCCTGGGTGTTCACCAGTTTGCCATAATGACTACAGGGAAAAAGAGCTCTCCTCCCAAAACACTTCATGAAATAATCCCTGTCTCCCTCATTCCACCAATCTGTGACTTTGTTCAACCTACTATTTGCCAAGGGCACACCCATTGCTTATCTTTTATAAACATTTTTAAAATCCAAACTATTGTAGTGTTAGTGGTTTCTTCCCGAAGTATAAAACATTTACTAACCTGACTGTACATTATTTACGTTTTGGCTTTTAGAATTTAGTTTTCTATGGAGCCTTTATTATTGCCACTCACCCACTTCCCCCTACAACATTAATTTATTCATGAAGATGTCTTCTATCCACCACCAGGAGGCAGTGTTGAAGTAACTGAAAGTAACTTCTAGAAAGTTAACCTAGAACTCAATAGAACTTGACCCCTGGAAGCTATGACTTTTTGAGGCTCTACTTCCAGAAATAAGACTCCTTAATATCTTCTGGTGCAGTATGCAACAGACCTTAAACATAGTTGTGCAATTTTAAAAATCTCTCTACAGTTTGCGATGTTATCATTTGGAATGTCTTTGAAAATTTTGTCTTTGAAATTATCCAGTCAATAAAATGTAGGTGTCATGTGCTTCTCTACTAATAGTTATTGAATGACTTTTTATTTGTTTGTTTTGGAGAATGTGATAAGTAACTAAAGGAAATCTTTAGAAAATGTTTTAATTTAGAATTTTTATTTAATTGAATGTTTATTGGAGAGATAGAGAGTGCTAATCCATCTTTTTCATCCCCCAAAAGGCTTAAAAGGCCTGGTGCTTAAAACCCAGGAATCTCTAACTCAGTTTCGGTCTCCACAGGAGTTGTGGAGGGCCTTTGATCTTTTTCTCTGTAAATCAGTCTTTCCAATAAGAAATAAATAGAAGTTAAAAACAATATTCTGGCACAATGGCTCAATTGACTAATCCTCCCCCTGCAAGTGGCAGGATCCCTTATTGGTTTGTGCCAAAGGTGTTCCACTTCCCTCCCAGCTCTCTGCTGGTGGCCTAGGAAAGCAGCAGAGGATGACCCAAAGCCTTGGGACCCTGCCACCACGTGGGAGACACAGAAGAGGCTCCTAACTCCTAGCTCTTCACTCCTGGCTTCAGATGGGCTCAGCTCTGGCCACTGCAGCTATTTGCAGAGTGAACCATTGGATGGAAGATCTTTCTCTGTGTTTTTCCTTGTAAGGAGTTATTTGAACATGCCACCCTGGACCCAGCACCATTTCCTGCTCCGCACGGCTCGCGAAAGTCATGCCAGTCAAGATATGCACCAATCAGATGTAACCTAGCATTTCACCTGAGAATCCCACCCCCAGTATCTCCCAGCCCCTTCCCCAACCATGCCCTCTTTCCAATCATCCTTAGGCAATCACTTGTGACAATCTCTCAGGCACCAATCCCCTCCCAATCCTCACTGCCACACCTTGCAGGGTCACCTGAACGGCATAAAAGAACCCCCAGGTGAGGCTCTGCCCTCTCTTCTCCTTCCAGCTTCCCCCCGCCCCGCCCCCTGCCCCTTCTTGTCTCTCCCTTTCTCATCTCCCACCACCTTCGTTCTGTTCTTGTCCCACTGGAATAAACCTTCTTTAAAGTATGTCGCTGGTTCTGGTGTTTTCAGCTCAGCTCATGGTACAAGAACCAGGCTGCGGCAATTAGCTGCGCGTAGTAAGATAGTAAGTGTTTTAAATAACGAACACTCCTCTGTGTAAATCTCCCTTTCCAATAAAAATAAATAAATCAAAAAAAAAAAGAAGAAGAAAGAAAGAAAGAAGGAAGGAAAGAAAGAAAGAAACCAAGCAAGCAAGCAAGCTGCAAGGCTCCAATGAAATCAGTGTCACCGCCTATCATTAGCAGAAGAGCTAGAACCAGAAGCGAGCTTGGCATTGGCATTAACAGAACTTTATAGAGGAAACAAGCATGTAAATTACCAGGTCAGATGCTTTGTCCAGAGCGTTATTTTATGCTGTATTTTTAATGGAGAGTTAATAGACTCACTAAGACAGGAAACTGGGGAAGAGAAGATGGTCCCCTCTAGCATTAGGCATGTATTTCACAGGTGTGCTGAAATCTCACAGCATCATTAAGTAACTGTTGCCATTTTTATTTACAAGAGACAAAGGTAAAGCCAGACTTTATTTAACTAGCTGGATACATAGTCAGAATTCCAATAGGGCCTGATGCAGAAGTTTGTTGCAACAAGTCATCATACAAAAGCTAGCAGCAGCAGTAACAGTGAGTGAATCAGAGAACATCACCAGATCTGTGACAATAGTCCCTGAAGCACCATAACCGTGAGTGCAGCAGAAATGGATATTAAATCACTAATGAGGGGGCATCTCCAGACACTGCTTCTGTCCAGGCAATGTGGAACTCTTCATTGCCTATTTACTGGTAGTGTTTTACATTTTGCACTGTAATTTTTCTCATGGCCTTACCCTTTCTTTTTTCCTAGTTTGAATGGTCATCTCCACTGCATTCCTGAATTGCCCCAAATGTTTCAGAAGATCTAGCCTTCCTGTTGCCATTTTCTATTGCCTGGGAAAAACCTCTGAGAAGTCACGAGATTACTTGCATGTCCACGATTACTTGAAGCAAGAGAAACGCATGAAAGGAGAAATGTTTCTCTGTTATACACGGATAGAAACTGTCAACCATAATATACACTAACTGGTTGCTTTGCTAGAAAGTATCTACTAAGAGCATAACGTTTTTTTGTAGAATAATTTGGCCAGGGCTAAAGGTACTTTTTCACAAATTTTGGAGGAAAAACTTATCAGCACTTATCAAAAATTAGGAACTCTACAACTTTGGAGAGATTGGATGAGCTTACAGATCAACTGTGAGGACAACAACTGGAGTAAGTTTTGTAGTTGAGCATTTCCTCCAAAAAAAGTGAAAGGGCAATTACAAGACATTATAGAAACGCCTCAATACTATCTTGGGAAGGAAATGAGGGTGCAGAGCTTCAGTTCCACAGAAGAAGAGATGGATGGTGACATAGAGAAAATGGTGAAGAGCTGAACACAGTCCTGCTGGGAAGCCTCTTTCCACCCAGCAGGTGGGTGATCTTTGCTAATGACCGCTTTTGATTGGGACAGTGCCTGGAGGCCATTTAGAGACAAACTCCAGAGCAGGGAAATTAGAGCTAAAAAAAGACAAAAGCTGATAGGTGTTTTGATTTGTTTGTTTGTTTGTTTTTTAACCCCCAAACCACCTGGCAGTCAGAAAGTGAAAATGCTTTGCCATGGGAAAATTCACTCCGTGACACATTTTCCCTCTAGGCTTTCCCCCTTCGGCCACTCTCCAGCTCTCTCAGCCAACATGGAAAGCACCCAAGGCTACTCTCACCTGCCATGCACCATCAACCTGACACTGAATACATTATCTGGATGTTTACACAGACAGTAGAAATACCTGTGGACTTTTTCTTTTTTAGGATGGGTCATTTTCAGTTACACAAGATCATGCTAATTATTCCAACATTAACCAGTCAGCATCTCAGCTGTATTTTAAAAGTTAGGAAAGCTTTTAGACTTGGATAAAATATTTGGCATGGAATGGTAATCCCTGAACACCTGCAGCTCTCCAAAACTTGAAAGTTTGTTATTCCACGGAACCTTCTCCCTGCCTGCAGCTCCCTTCACTGCGTACTCTGCTATAGTTCAGAAACTGGTTGCAACATAATTGGCCATCTGTACACTCTATTACAGGGCCACTGATGAGTGTGGCTTCTACGAGCAGGGCCTCTCCCAGAGCAAATTCAACCTTAAAAAATTAGGCCTTAAAAAATATCTACTTCTTTGTTGCCAAATACTCTAACGTAAACACTGTTCCATTTTTTTTTTTTAATTTTTTTTGAAGCAGGATACTTAGAGTTACATCCACACACTGTTTCTTCTTTGCCCTCGAGGTCTGATCAATCAATCAACAATGGGAGAAAATGGTGCAGGACAGTGATTAAAGGATCAGAAGCTGAGGTCAACCTAGGGCTGATGCAGTGATGAAGGATGGACCAGGAAATCCTCCAAAATATATTGGCTTGCATAGATAAATTCCCACACACACATTCATACTCATCACAAGTGAACACTTGTGCGTATTCATACACCTGGAAGAAATTTCAAAAGGAAAATGTGAAAAGCTTTTTAAAAGTAGTGTTGAGTGATCCTTATCTGACCTAAGTCACCCTTTATTTCACCCAAAGGAGGCTTTTTTAAAGTACTGTTTTTAAGCATTGGAAAGAAACAAGCTTTTATTGAGACTAAACTATTTCTTTTCCTTCCATTTTTAGTTTTATTTATTTGCTAAACACTTACATAGCACTTGCTATATACCAAGCACTATTTCAAGCACTCTGTAAATACCAACTTGTTTAACCATCCAACAAGTCTAAGAAATGTGTACTATTATCATCCTTGCTTGACAGAGGAGGGTCAGAAAAGTCAAGCGGCTTGCCCAGGGTCACGGTTACTCTTGGTTAAGCTGGAATGTTAGACAGTCAACTGACTGGTAAAAATCAATTCAAAAAAAAAAAAGAACTTCACAGGGGAGGAAGTTAATTCACAGATAGCTAAGTAACTAGTCTGCTTAATTCATACCAAAGCTGAAAAAGAACCTTAGTTATTCCAGACAGATGCACTAATAGAAAAATTTATATCAGATTTGCTTGTCTTTAAATTGACACCATTTTTTTTCCCAATCTTTCATACTCCCTAATTACATTTCTTGCAAGTATGGTGAGGAACACAGTTCTCTAAACACAACTCAAAATGGCCCTGCAGATCTCTGTTCAGCAGTTGGTACAGCTAAGCCACTTAATGCCTCATTTCCAAAGAGATATTTTTTCAGGCCTGGTGTGGTAGCTTAGTGGCTAGCGTCCCCGTTTGCATGAACTGTTATCCCATATGGCACTAGTTCTAATCCTGGAGCTCTGCTTCCCATCCAGTTCCCTGCTTGTGGCCTGAGAGGGAAGTCAGGGATGGCACAAAACCTTGGGACCCTGCACCGGTGTGGGAGACCCAGAGGGGGCTCCTGACAACTGGCCACGGATCAGCTCAACTCTGGCCATTGTGACCACTTGGAGAGTTAATCCTTGGTTGGAAGATCCTCCCTCTCTGTCTCTTCTTCTCTCTGTGTATCTGACTTTCCAATAAAAATAAAGTAAGTCTTTTTTAAAAAAGATTTTTTTCCTGTAGTTTTATTGGAAAGTCAGATTTACAGAAAGAAGGAGATACAGAGAGGAAGATCCTCCGTGCCTTGTTTCACTCCCCACGGGGCAGCAACGGCCCTGGCTTCAGGCTGCCCAGACCAGGGAAATCTCTGTCTGTGTGCCCATGTGTGTCCTCTCTCTTGCTCCCTCCCTCTCCCTGTTCCTCTGACTTTCAAATAAGCAAATCATTATTATTATATTAACAAATAGCATATATTAAAAGCCAACCAAACATCATTAATTATATAGATATAAAGCACTTCTAAGTCATCCATGGTTCAAATAAGAATTACAATGTAAATTTGTATTATGCTATTTAATCAGGATCTGTAAATTAAAGCTTTGCAATACATTTTTAAAGCAATATGCAAGAAAAATATATTCCAAAAAATAAATACATTGCAGAAGACTAAAGTAAAAGTGAAAGGTCAATGTCTTATTTGAAAAAGTGAGAATAAAAAGGCAGTCCAAAATAAACGAAAGAAATAATGAACACTCGGACTTAGCAGGGACAGGCATTGTGGGGTACAGTTTAGGTCACCTTTTGTGACAACCCCACATGCCAGACTGAAATGCCAGGAGAGTCCTGCCTCTGCTTGTGATCCAGCTGCCAACTGAGGGCGCCCTGGGAGACCTGAGACAGAACTCAAGTGCTAACACTCCGGTCACTCACGTGGGGGCCCCAGATGGAAATCTTGGCTCAGACCCAGCTACTGTGGATAAAAGATCTCGCTGTCTCCCCATACTACTTTGCCCTTCAAATAAAATTTCAGAAATAAGTAAATAATACATTTTAAAATACTCATTTTAAGAAAAAGGATGACAATTGATAAAATAAGAACAAAATTACTCTATTCAGGAAACCACTATATTGAAAAATTTTGAATTCTTAATGTGAATGAATAGAAAGAAAGTAACACAAAGCATTAACCAGAAATGAAAATGAATTATCACTATTTGTAATAAAGAGCTACAATTAAGAGTTTAATGCCTATGACTTGGCTTTTCATTAACCTGATAAATATTTTGAAAGCCACAGCTCTCTGAAATTGATACAGCTCCCTGAAACATTACTGCCATATATGATACATTTAGTAATTCTGCCATGGAAACATTATAAAAGAAAAGAAATCTAAGATGACTTTACCAGTTAATTCTTCCAGAAAAACAAATGAGCAACACCAATTTTGCACAGAATCTTCCAGAGATGAGAGAGGGTGGGAAAACTTCTAAGTAAGTTTTGTAAATCCAGAGTAATATTATACCAAAACATAAAAAGAAATAAAAATTACAGCACAATCTCTGACATACAGATATTAAAATTATATCCAAAAATATTAGCAAATATAACACATTGATATATAAAATGTATATGATTTTCTATACAAATATCTTTAATTGAACAGACACATGCCCCTGGAGTGGTAGCCTAGTGGCTAAAGTCCTTATCTTGCATGTACTGGGATCCCATGTGGGATTTTCTATCCTGGCAGCTCCAATTCCCATCCAACTCCCTGCCTGTGGCTTGGGAAAGCAGTCAAGAATAGCCCAAATCTTTGAGACCCTGCACCCACATGGGAGACTCAGAAGAAGTTCCTGACTCCGGATCAGCCAGTAGTGAATCAGAAGATGGAAAATCTTTCTGTATCTCCTCTCTAAATCTGACTTTCCAATAAAATCAAACAAACAAATAAATCTTTAAAAAGTTTCTAATTCTGTTTCTGTCTTTGTGTCTCTGTGTGTGTATCAAGTAAGTAAATCTAAAAGAAAGTTCAAAAGAACATACACTGACATGTCTATTGATGTAATGTTCGCGAATAAAAATAATCTCATGTACTGATAATGGACAACAGGACGTGAGCCAACCTATGGGAAGACAATGACTGAATTATAGACTTATTCTCTGGGAGATTGGTGATGTTCTATTTCTTAATCTTAGGATTGTTCTCATGAGTACATTCACATAATAAGCGCGATCAAGTCTATTCTCAATAGTTATGCATTTTTCTGTATATATGTTACAATTCAATTCAAAGCTAAATTTAAAAAAATCCCATTTACAAAGTTTCTTCTATTGCCAGGAAATATGAAACATACGTGAAACACACACACTGTTTTTCCTTGTAAGAGTCATGCTTAAGAGTCATTGTTTTCGCAAATTTAGCATTAGAGATACGCTGAGATTAATTCTCTCAGACAGGCTGATGTAGGTATGAGTCTGCTCTGCCATCACTATTGAAAATTGCTCCCTGAGGCCTGTTCTCTTATCTCCATCCAACTCCCTCAGAAAACTATTAGTGACGTTGGAACCTGGACAATTGCACAATCCTTTTAATGTCTGTCCTGGAATAAAGACATTATGCATCACTAGTGTGTGCATATGCTAAGGTAGCATTAATAACCTCTGTGTTGTTTAGTCTATATTTCATTGGCTGGCTGCCTAGAATGACTAAGGAAAGTGCCTGAAAATTATCCCTTCTTCCTCAAAAGACAAAAAGAACAGGCAAACTCTTGAGTTACTTCTACCAGAGGGAAAATTAAGAAACTGCATTAAAAATAAACTTTAAAAAAAAGGAGAGTCTCCATGCAAGTAGATTTCCTATTTATCAAGAAGAAAAGCACTTCATTCAGACTTAGTTGTACTTAGGCCAAATTATCACCATGCTCTGGTGATTTATAAATTGAGAAAAGATATTCATAGTCAATGCCTATTTCACATCAAATATTTACGTAAAACTGTTTGGATGCCTTGTGTTATAATCTATGGCAACTCAATTGATTTTGATGATACTAATGGTATTACAATTCTGTAAAGATACAAGAATACAGCTCCTAATTAAATTGACTCTAAAGAACTGTGATCCTCTGATATACTAAAAAATAGCTCATTGTATATTAAGCATATACTTTGTGAATATGAACTCACAGAGAGCCAGCATTCAAGCACTCAAGCATTGCACATGGAACAGAAGAATGGAAATAAATCCTTCCTTCCATTTTACTTTTTAGGTATGTCAGTGACTGAGAATCAACAATCCTCTGTTTGGCTGGCCCAATGTGTGAAACTTCCGGAGGTGAGATTCTGTATCCTTAGCTCAGCACAGATTTTACGGGACAAGAACCCTCAGGATGTTGCAAATGATTCTTCCAATATTTCATAATCTTATGTACTTTGATTTCCAGCAGCAGTTTTGTTGAGTCTTTTGTCTTCTTTTATCCTACGGATGAATGGGAAAGGCTTTCATTCAGGCAGCCAGCAGGTTAAGTTTAGGAGACACACAGTTAAAAGAAGATAATACATTATCAGGACCATGAGTGCAGCAAAGAAATAATTGCCTATTTCACATTGAACACCATTTAGATTGTGAACTCAAACACCAGAATGAGATGTCGCCTGTACCTAAATACCACAGACATTAAATATCATTAAATATCATTAAATATCACAGATTACCCCAGAGACTGAGACAGTTGTTGACTAATTCACATAGGCATTATGAAATTTTTTTGAACAAAGTCATGGCTTTTGCCTCTCAAGGAAGCCATTCCGACTTCCCAGTCCGATTCCCAGGGCTTATCTGATGATTTACACCATGTGCTCCAAACACTGGAAACCCTTCATCCCCTGTTGGTTTACTCCTCCTGGCTCTCATGATGGTTCACTCCTTTGCTAGCGCTCCAGACCATATTTGATCTTACACTTGGAAGGATCCCTATCTTTCTTCTCTGCAGAAATTACTCTACTACTTGGGAACATATTTTTGTTCTTCTCTCCATTTGGAAACCTCTCTGCTCTGTTACTAAGGATGTTGCCGGATTGTCGTTTTTACAGGACATAATGAAACGCGACCTTTCACAACACGCCTGATTCCAACATGGAAACAAACTGGTGTGACACTTGCGACTTTAGACAAATTACTCATCTCCCTTTGCCCTAACTTACTCATCTGTAAAGGGAGTACACTAACATTATTTATCTTTTTATTGGGTCCAACAGAACGACATGGGCAAGAGGTTGGGATGGGTATCAGGGATGCATCAAGATTGTCCTTTGCCATTTGATGCCTTTGGTCTAAGGGTTCAAATTTGGAACACTTTGAAGTCATTAAATATAATTAAACCTAGTACTTATTATGCTGATGTTTGAAAAAAAGACTTAAAAGAATATAAAAGCAGTCCAAAATAAATGAAAGAAACTGTAAAGATTAAAGTGGGATCTAATGGGGCAGGTATAGTGGATTAGTAAGTTTTCAATAATCGGGATGTCTGTTTCCCATACTGGAGCACCCAGGATGGCATTCTGGCCTTTGTCTCGGACTCAGCCTTCTGCTTACACACACCCTGGGAGAGTGGGTCCCTGCGCTTGAACAAAAGACCCAGATTTGAGCTGTTGGCTTTGTGTCACCACTTGCAGGCACTTGACCAGAAGATGGGAGTCTCTCTTCCTCACTCTCATTTTTTTCCTAAAAAAAAAAATCAGGGAGCAAGGGGTGGGTACCACCACTTGGGACACTGACATTTAATATTGCTAGTTCAAATCCTGGCTACTCTGCTTCCACACCAGCTTTCTGCTCTCACCTGGAATGCGGTAAGTGATGGCTCAAGTGGCAGGACTAAATGGAGTTTCTGACTCCTAGCTTCAGCCGGCACAACTCCCCCTGTTGTGGCCATTCAGAAAGTGAAACAACAGATGGAAATTCTCTCTCTCTCTCTCTTTCACACACACACACATGCACACAAGTAAATTTTCAAAATGAAAATGTGAAACAAAAAGGAGAACCTAAGTATTCCCTGGACTTAAGTCACGTAAGACAAGGCATGTAATGCAAGATTTATACTGAGACAATGAGCAGATACTGGATATGTTGAACAATCCAGACAGATTCCCAGGAATTTAGGGTTGTTTAGCATGTGAAAAACAGTCATCAAAATATATCTTGTTTTTATAGTCAAGTTCAAAAAACCATGTGACACTATCAGCACAAATAGAAAGGGGATTTTTAAATTATTTTTAATGTAAAAAGCAGACTTGCGAGAGGGAAATTTTCTATCCTCCACTTCACTCCCCAATTGCTGAAACTACCAACTCTGGACTGGTCCAAAGCCATGAGCCTAGAGCTTCCTCTGGGTTTCCCAGGTGGGTGCCCAATGATTTGGGCCATACTCTGTTGCTCTCCCAGACACATTAGCAGGGAGCTAGATTAGAAGTAGAGCAACCAGGACTCAAACTGGCTCCTGGGAAAAAGGAATTTAAGAGAACCCAGCATCTTTTTATATTAAGATACTCAGAAAATTAGAAGGGGCAGTAGTCCTTCTCAGACTGTGTCTCATCATTATTGTTAACGTTCCTGTCTCATAAAGGGAATGTAAATAAAACCACACTTTATAACACACTTGATGAGGAAACAGCGCGACTTTTTCTTAAGATCAGGAACAAAACAATGGCATCTGGCATAGCCATTTACACAATGTGCAGAGGACCTAGTTATAGAAATTATGCAAGAAAGGAGAAAAGAGAATCAGAAGGAAAACCACTCTATCAACAGACAACATTCTGTTAGGTGTTAAAATCATGAGGAATCCACTACAACATCATTCTAATGAATTAATTACCAGAAAGGTTGTCTTACATAAGGAAGGCAAAATTAGTTGTAACTCTATACTTATGTGACAGGGCAGATGTCATGATCAAAAAAACTACTTGTACTTTTATACATAGGAATGAAGAATCTAAGTGAAATTAAGGGGAAAGTTCATTTATAATAGAATCAGAAATAAAGTACTTGAGAAGAAAAAAATCTAAATAAAAGAAGCACAAGACCTGATACTTAAAACTTCAATTGCGGCCCAATGAATTTACAGCCCAAATAAATGAAAAGATAGTGCATGTTTCTGTGTCATAATATTGCTAACATAGTTTTATCTACAAATGTAGTTATGCATTAAATGCAAGCACTATTGAAATCCAGCTGCTTTGCACTCTCCCCCTGGGAACTGGAAAGCTATCCATAAAATTTATTTGGAAATCCAAAACACTCAGAATAGCCAAAACAATCTGGCAAAGCAGCACAAGCTTGGAATGACTCAATTTCCCAGTTTTCAACTTAGTAAACGCTACACTCATCAAGACACTAACATGAGGACATCATTTAGATCATGGGAAATGTAATTTGAATGTGTTGGGGTGGGCGGTTCAAGTGCAGTGTGTAGGGTAAAGTAATTTATGTTTTGGTTGGTTGACCTGGTGAATGGTTCTGAGATCATTCAATGATAAGGGATAATGTTTCCACAAAGCATGGTAGACAACAGGATATCCTGACTGAAATGCTCATCAGGACTTCCATCTTATCCACACAAAAAGTTAACATGGATCCTATTTTTATATGTAAGAGCTAAAACTATAAAGCTTTGAGAAGATAACTTTGGCATCTGTTCTTATGACCTTGGGCTTGGTAATGGTTTGCTTTTCATTTTCTTTGTTTTCTTTACTGTCAATGCCTTTAGTAACAGAAGACAAAAAAAAAATATGTATTTATAAATTTTGGACTAACCAGGATTTAACCATTTTATAATATACACTATCTTATCCCAATGTAAAAGAGATTGTGAGAAACAAGCAGATTGGGAGAAAATACTGACAAACTATGTGTCTTAGAAGGAGTATGTAGCTATAATGCATAGATTATTCTTATTCCTTAGCAATCAAATTACAAGTCATTTATTTTTAATGAAAAATATCTAAATAGATATTCCATCAAACCCCAAATCAAATAGGCAATAAGTACATGAGCAAGAAATGCTCCACAGTATTTGTCTTTTCAGAAATACAAAACCAAACCCTACGGGCCACTACTGTTTATCATCCATTGGAATACATCTAATCGAAAAGACAAGGGGCTGTGGTGCAACTCAAGTCATGATCTGCAGTGCCAGCTTTCTAGATAGACACCTGTTCAAGTCCCAGTTGTTCTACTTCCAATATAGTTCCTGCTAGTGTACCTGGGAATGCAGCAGATGACCCAAGCACTTGGTGGACTGGACTCCTGGCTCCTGGTTTGGGTCTGTCCCAGGCACTTCGAAAATTGATCAGTGGATGGAAGTTTTACCTCTTTCTCCTCTTTATCTTTCTCACTCCTTCTGTGTTAACTATGTCTTTCAGATGACTAAATAAATCATTTGTGTAAATAAATAAATTCAGAGAGAATGTGGGGAAACTATAATCCTCAGACCTTGCTAAGAGAAACAGAAAATGAAATATCTCTTTAAAGAAGAAGGAGGAGGAGAAGAAAAAGAAGAAAAAGGAGGAGGAAGAAGGAGGAGGAAAAGGAGAAAAAAGAGAGGAAGCAAGAGAGAGAGAGTCTTTTTAAAAAGTTTCCTCAAAAGATTAAACTTGGAGCTGCCATACATTCCATGTAATTTCAGGCTCAGGTCTGCACCCAAGGGGAATGAAAACACTTCCACATAACAATCGATGCCTGTGTGTGGGCATCGGGCGCAGGGGCTGATGTTTTGGCACAATACGTGAGTCCTCTGCCTACAACTCCTTTAGTTTGCGTCATGGCTGCTCCACTTCTGATCTAGTTGCTTGCAAAGGCACCAAGAAAGCAGTGGCAGATGACTCAAGTGTTTGGGCAGCTGCATCCACGACGGAAATCCGGAAGAAGCTTTTGTTTCCTGACTTTCATCTGGTCCACACCCTAGCGATTGTGGCCATTTGACTCATTCTCTCCCTTTATATATCTCTGTTTTTCAAATAAATCTTCGAAAAAATTGATACGAATATTTACCTCAGTGTTATCTGCGATCATTTAAAAATTAAAATAACCCATGAGTCTGTCAGTTGATGAACCAAAAATAAGTAAATAAATAAATAAAAGGTGAGAATAGTTATAAAATGAAATTTTTGGCAGAACTGATCTGTGTTGTTTCCATAGCTGAATTAGGAAAGCGTTATGCTAAAGTAAGGAAACCAGCCACAAAGACCACAGTTTGTGACACAAATGGTATGAAGTAAGCAGAAGTGGAAAGTCTATAAGGGAAATTTGTGGTTTCCTAGGACTGAAGGGATGAGGGAGATTCTGAGGGCAGACAGAGGCACTGCTATTGGGTACAGGATTTCTTCAAGATATGACACACTGGTCTAAGTTTGGATTGTGATAGATGTTACCCAATTTGGGGAACACATGAAAACCCACGGAGTTATGTAAAGTTTAACATGTTTATATAGTATGTGGATTATGCCTCGAGATAGCTGCTACGTTTTAAACATTTAACATATTAAGCCATTTGAAAGATTAGGTTCTATTAGATATTTTTCAAAATGATGTCACAATTTGTGTGTCACTATTACTTGATGCTCAGTGCTACACACTTCACAACTATGCAACCAAAGATAAAATATTTAGCTGTCAATTCAGAAATCTGTGAGGAAACAATGAATTTTTCCAAAAATTCTTTTGAAATATATGCCAGTAAAACTGTGAGTGCCACCGGATTAGGAAAGGCGATTTCAGTTAACAATTCTTAGGGTAGATTACAGGCGCAGTTCTTAGTGCCTCTATTGAAGCAATCGCAGTGAGAAACAGGAGGGCCAGTGATTATTCATTCATCCACAAACATATAAACCTGGAACCTCAAAAACACTAACTGGAGGCTAGTGTTGTGGGGAACCAGATTAAACCTCCATCTGGGATGCTTACTTCCCATCTCTGAGTGCCTGCTTGGAGTCCCCAATCAACTGTTTCTCATCCAACTTTGTGCTTATGTGTCTGAAAGGCACAAGGTCATGACCCAACTGTTGGTTTTGCACTATCAATGTGGAAGATCTGAATGGGAGTTCCCGGTGCTTGGCTTCTGCCAAGGCTGGCCTGCTGTGGAGTGCATTTGAAGAATCACTGACTCTGCTCTCCTCTCCTCCATTCTTCCCCCTCCCCTCTCCTCTCTTATATCCTTTCCTCTTGTCTCCTCTCTTCTTTTTTCCATTCCTCATCTCAGTCTCCTTTGTCTCTATCTTACTCTCCTTTTGTCCCTTTTCCCCCTTTCCCTCCCTCTCTGTCACTTTGACTTTCAAATAAATAACATAAATTTTGTAAGTATTATTTATTATGTAAGTCTTGAAATGGATAATGATTGAGATATTTCACAGTATATGGCTCATTTTTATAACAGCATAATTGCCTGGAAAATGTTATTTCATGTTCACACCTGAAAATAAATGCATACATTTCTCTTTAGTTAATAAATTTGAGTAGCAGTGCAGTGGCTTATCAGGCTAATCCTTTGCTTGTAATGACTGGCACTCCATATGGGCACCAGTTCCTGGCCCAGCTGCTTCCTTTCCAATGCATCCCTCTACTTGTGGACCGGGGACGCAGCACAGAATGGCCTAAGTCATTGGGACTTGCACCTTTGTACAAGACCCAGAAAAGGCTCCTGGCTCCTGGCTGCTGGCTACTGATCTTCTCTGCTCCAGCCATTGCAGCCATTTGGGGAGTGAACCATTTTGACTGAAGATTTTTCACACCTTTTCTCTTCTCTCTATAAGTCTGCCTTTTTAATAAAAATAAACAGATCTCCAAAAATTTTAAAAAGTTGGCCTTTATTTCTTACCAATCTTATTTTGTTCTCTAGCAAATTGCGAAAGCTATTTAAAGATGATCCTTTTCTTACAAGTGAGGTGTAGATGAGAAAGAAAAGAGACTCAAAAGAAAGTGCTCTTATTTAAATCATTTCTAGATTGAGCGCGTCGATCTTAAAATAACGTAGAGAATTCCTGTTGGAAGGCAGGGAGGAGAGAGAGGTGCACTATCTGAAGACAGGTAAGCACTGTGAGCACAGGTAAGACAAAGGAATTCCCGAGTAAGTCAGGAAGTGGGCTGTGCGAATCAATAAAGCACGGCGAGGGGCAGACATTTGGCGCAGAGATGAACACCTCGCTTGGAACACTCGCATGCCAGATGGGAACGTCTAGGTTGGATCCCTTCTCCACTCTCCTTTTTAGTGGCCTGCTGGTGTGTGCTTCAGAAGGCCATTCCCAGGCTCAACTACTTGGATCTCTGACACCTGAGGCCGAGATCCACTTGAGCTCCTGCCTTCCATCTGGGGCAGCCTCAACTTGCGTGGGTATTTGAGGGATGAACCCAAAGATAGGAAGTCCATCTCTCTCTAATAAAATGAAAATAAATGAATAAGGTTTTTTTAAAGCATTTTTTTTGAAAACAGACTGTCAGGGAGACTCCGTTTCTTAAAGGAATCATTACATTTGTTTATTTATGTTCACGGAATGTGAAACTAAATTTTACCATTTGAGGCATCACGTGAAGAGCTTAGCAGCTGCTTGCATCAAAGGCAGGAAGGCTGCTTTTTGAAGCAGAACATGTAGTTAAAGACTGGAAAATAATCCTGTCCCAATCACCTAATCCCTTGCTACAGATTTCTAAAATCCTGCATGTAACAGCCCATCCCTTTGTGCTTTTTGAAAAGGCAGCAGCTCACCAAGCTTCGGCTTTCCAAATCCCTGGGGAGCCAGTAAATCATTAAGCATCCTAGAATCACTAACACTTTATGGTGCCAATCAATCAATACAAAGTTGGTTACAGACCACCAAGCAAGCAAAACAGAAAATTGAATGCTAATCCCAGCTACAGGGAGTTCACAGCGTGATTGTAGAGCATAGAATACAAATAAAGCTCTTTGTACAATCCCTTTATAAGAGAGTCTAGTTCATGACAAAGACAGAGGAGCTGCAGGAATACTTCGATTTTTTTTTTTTTTTGAAATTTTATTGTTTGATTGGAAAGGCAGACTTACAGAGAAATAAGAACCAGAAAGAGAGAATCTTCCATCCACTGGTTCACTGCCCCAGTGGCTACAGCAGCTGGGACTGTGCTAGGCTGAAGCCAGAAGCCAGGAACTACTTGCAGGTCTTCCAAGTGGATGCAGGGACCCAAGCAGTAGGTCATCTTCCACTTCATTCCCAACGTCATTAGAAGGGAACTTGATGGAAAGAGAATATGAGGCAAAAACACCACACACTGTGGCTTAACATGCTGTGCCACGATGCCAGCCTCTCAGAAACTGGTTTTTAACAATTCTTTCATCATGAAATAGCAGCGACTGACTGCTACAAAGAAAAAAACATAGTAATTTCTTCCATCTAAACGAATAAAAATAATTTGCCCAGGATGATGTAACTCTCTCTAGCATTGCTGCACTGTGATTTTTCCAGTTAAAAGTCCTTAAAAATGTAGGTTTTCTACTTTCTGTGAAACTGATTCCAATGAAATGATACAGCCTCACTCAGGCACTGAAACACTCACTGACTACACAGAGCTGTATCTACTTTTCAGTGATAGACTAGTTTAGTAATAAGTTTTAGCACAACAATCACATCTCAGTTTTAAGATATTATCTAAATGTAACTTTCTAGAAAATCAGTCAAATTCAAACATTAATTTTAGAATGAACTCTGGATTTTTTCCCTCAGTCTCAGTTGTCCGGGCTAAATACTTTGATGATACGTTCAACTGCTTTGTTACTCTCCTATTGCCTGCCCCACAACCAGCAACCCGAATTGAGCTTAGGACAGCATCTATCAAAGAATCTTTGTAAATATTTTACAGAATTGATAAGCTACAGGTAGTTACAGGCCATCGATGTTCTTGAAGAACTAGAACATTCTTATCATATGTCACAAGGATTGATTTTGTGTGTAGCTGGGGCAGCTACGGTTCCCAGACAATGAGTAAAACTCTAGTCAAGATAAAGCCACTCAGGTTCTTCTAAAAACATGAGTAACATGTTTATAGATGTTGAGTAAAGCATAATACTCACCGAAGTTTGTGTGACCCTCACACCATGTGAAGGTTCAAGGAGTGAGAGTAAAGAACCCTCACAGAAAAGGAAATCCTGCCTCGACTTGACATTGAAATATCAGATCTTCTCTTCTTTCTCTAACCCGATATGTAGAGCTTAGATTTGTTTTCTGCCACAAATATTTAAAGCTGTCCTCCCTCTCTCAATCTCCCTCACTCTCTATATATCTTAACTCTCTGGAGAATTTTGATCCACATATAGAGTTTGTATGTTGTTGGCACTAGGAATGGCCAATAGAAAAATCTGCTAGAATATACCATTTTGAAGCAGATTTTTACATGTGCGACCACCACTGAACACACCATTAAAAATATATTTTAAAACTAGTGGAGTCAAATAAGAAGGAATGTTTGCCTGTGACACAAGCAGCAGTTCTTCTTTTGGTTGTATCTGAGAAAATGATAACTCTTACAGCATGACTAAAGTGTGATATTAATAGCAGCAATGTCAAAAATAACTCAAAAGGGGGCTCTGCGGCAGTGTAGCTAAAGTCCTCACCTTGAGTGCACCAGGATCACATATGGGCACTGGTTCTAATCCTGGAAGCCTTGCTTCACATTCATCTCCCTGCTTGTGGCCTGGGAAAGCAGTCAAGGATAACCCAAGCCTTTGGGACCCTGCGCCCGTGTAGGACACCTGGAAGAAGCTCCTAGCTCCTAGCTTCGAATTGTCTCAGCTCCAGCCATTGCAGCCTCTTGGGCAGTGAACCATTGGATGAAAGATCTTCCTCTTGGTCTCTCCTTTCTGTATAGCTGCCTTTCCAATAAAAATAAATAAAAATAAAACAGTCCTTTAAAAAATAGCTCAAAAGGGAACCAATGGATAAGAAGCAGGATATACGCACTCAAGGGAAAGTTTGCATCAACAAAAGATAAACTGTGAGCATGTGAGCCAACAACAAATATAAAACATTTCCTGAAAAAGAAAAGTGGGTTCTTTTTTTCTGAGATTAATCATTTTAATCATTTCTGGTGTTTATTTTATCCTACCAGGAAGAAAGTAGGCTAGCAGCACAGGAAGGATGAGTGGAGTGGGACACGGATGTGGACGGCGTTAGCACGCCCACATCCTGTGTCCGTTCCTGCCTCCAGCTTGCTGTTAGTGCAGATCCCCGGAGGCAGCAGGTATAGCCTCACATGGTGGGGTCCAGGCCATCCACATGGGAGACCCACACTGGGGTCGCTCTCAGTGTGTTTCTCACTCTCTCTCTGCCTTTCAAAATAACTTTTAAAATAGTAACAATAAGGAAAAATAGGAAAAATTAGAATGTGTGTTCCTACCAGTCTTCAGGCAAGGCCTAGATACTTGACATTATAGAATGTTTATATTCAGACCACGCTTGAATCATGATTGGGATAGTTTCCAAATTTATTAAAATGCTGCAGTCATCTCATTCACAGTGAGCATTCATATAGGTCGGAGGTGGGGTTAAAAATCCATAACATACATTTTTTGCTATACATTTTAAAGTTAATTTAAAATAAAAGAGACGTAGGGGCAAGTACAGTGGCTCAATAGGCTAACCCTCCATCTGCCAGCACTGGTGTCCCTTTTGGGCACCGATTCTAACCACGGCAGCTCCACTCCCATCCAGACCCATGCTAGTACAACAGCATGGGAATGCAATGGAGGATGACTCAAGGCCTTGTGGCATCCACATGGGAGATACAGAGGCTTGCTCCCAACTTCACATTAGCTCAGCTCTGGCCATTGCAGCCATTTGGGGAAGTGAATCAGTGGTTGGAAGATTTTTCTCTCTCTGTCTCTCCTCTGTAAAAAATTATCTTTCAAATAAAGATAAACCTTGAAAGAAATTTAAGATAACATGCATTCACATTATAGTTAAATGCTATTGAAAAATCATAAAATTGAGTTGAATAGGCAAGGGCTATTAACAGTAATCAAATGAAAAAAATGTTTAATGATTTTTTGGCTATTTTTGTAGTAAAGATTTTTATACATAATCTGTGTAATGTTAAAAATAATTACAGAACAAGCAATACTATTTTTTGTTGTGTAGAACCACTGAAAAATTGTAAAGAAAAATGCAACAAAATGCAAGAGAATAATTGAAAGGAAAGTTGTTAGAATCATCTCTTGCTGAGACAGAGGGATTTCATTTAGAAAGGGACAGAAAACTCTGAAACACAAACACTTCGTTTCTCAACTTGAGTATTCATGCATTGTTTTTTTTATTGGTATTATGTAGTTTACTTCTGTGTTTTGTGTACTCTTACTGGAGCAAGATTTAAAAAGTTTATGGGAAATAAAACAAGAAGATAAGCTTATTCTGTTGCAAAAAATGGCAAGCTGCATGATTTTTCATCATATACATTTCTACAAGTTCTCCTGAATGCCTTTTGTACTCCTATACATCAAATATATTTCTGAATGAATCAAATATAGCAGCAAAAGAGAGTTCAGTGAACAACTAATAAAACATCATAAGTCTTTCTGACCAGGCAAGCATAAAGATGAAAAGGAAAGCAGAAGTATGTAGAAAAAAAATCTAGAGTTGGATGAGAGTCAGGGGTCTTGCGGGCTCAGCAGAAGGAATTTGGATTTTGTTCTGGAGATACTCACGGTATCTCTTCCATGACTTCCCTCAACACAATCTCCTGTTTCGCTTTGGGTCACTGGCTGCAATCTGCTTATCTTCTGCAATTGGCAAGGTCTTCTCAGATAAGCAATTAACAGAGTGATAGACGACTCAGGTGCTGGCAACACAGGAGAGAATCAGATTATTGGAGACTTAAAATGTGGTGAGAGTGCTATCTGTGCCATTTCTGCCTGTAGGAACAAAGGCAGGGCAAAGGTTTCCAGGCTGCTGGAACTGCTATTGCTAATAATGAACGTACTGCCAGATGGGAGATCCAGGGTCCTCCTCTCGCTGTTACCACTGCAATCCATGCCACCGTGACCCTGCTTCCATGGTGGCACCCCAGCCGTTGTTGCCCACAGCAGTTCTTTCACCGTGGTTTCATTGTCACTGCCATCATGACACAAGTTGTAGCCGAAGCCAGGGGATTCTTTCCCTCAGATTTCTAATCTCTTGCTTCTATTTCCCAGAAGCAGTATCTTCAAAATACAGGTATTTGGTCACAATTTTCCCTAAAATACACAGTGAAGCACAAGCGAAAACAGACAAAAATCTAGCAAGGTAAGATAAAATTAACACATGATTGGTACATTCTGCTTGTTTAAGATTTATTTTTTATTTGAAAGGCAGATTTACAGAAAGAGAAGGAGAGATAGATCTTCCAAGCACTGATTCACTTTCCAAACGGCTGCAAAGGTAAGAACTGAGCTGGTCTGAAGCTAGGCGCCTTGAGGTTCTTCCATGCCTCCCACATGGGTACAGGGGCCTAAGGACTTGGGTCTTCTTCCACTGATTTCCCAGGCACATTAGTAGGGAACTGAAGTGGAAGTGGACCAGCCAGGACTTGAAGTTGATATGGGATACCCATGCAGCAAGTGGAGTTTAACCTACTATACCATGATTCCAGGCCCCAGAACACGCTTTTAAAGCAGAGTTTCCATTACTTTCCCGCAGATTTCTAGTGATTTTCACCCTTTGCTCCTCTCCCTCACCTCTGACCCACTCTGTGTACGTGTGTGTCTGTGCTGTGTATGTTTCTGCTGTGGTGATGTCCTTAGTCTTTTTTCTACTTGTTCATTTCAGTCTATGTACCTTCCAGCTCTCTATTCACATAGTATTTTGGCCAAAATTGAATCTAAACAAAGTTGAAGTTTCTCTTTTATGTCCCTGTTTACCCACTATTTTTTCAGGATGAAAACCTAAATATACTAATTAAATTCATAAATCTTTACAGAAAGGACTAAACAAACTTTCTTCCTTTAAGAAGATCAATATCTCTGTATATGGGGAATCAGAAAACTGTTACAAACTATCATACAGTTGTGTTGATGTTTATGTCAGATCAGTTATGATCGAATTTGATTGCAATGAAGAGAAAATACAGCACAGTATTTTTTTAAGGTGTACACTGATTTTTTGCCTCATGTAACTCATTTTTGGAAGTAGAATTCAGTTATGCTATAGTATCTCCACTAAGTTTTCAGGTATCTTGGCGTATGGTATCCATTGTCAAGATCATTTCATGGTTCAAGGTAGCTCTTGCACTCACAGCACATCCACCTTCCATGTTGTCTCAAAACAAGCGAAAGGCAGAAAGTAAAAGGAGAAATGGTGCTGAGGTTCCTCCCGTTAAGCAGCTGGGAGCCATGCAGTAACTATACTCACCTGTTATTGGCCAGAAATTAGTCCTGTCTAGTTGCAAAGGATATCGGGATGGGAGTGGTAACATTGTTACTGCAAGTAAACCCGGGACCTATTTACTTAGAAGAAATAGGAGCCAGATATTGGTTGGTGATAGGCATTCCTGACCTCAAATATAGTGTGATGGTGTGAGAGAAGTTAGACTGGGTAGTAAGCAGTTAGGGTATTCTGGGTCCCCAAGTCATCATTTTTTTCTCAAATATAAAAGAGTATTTTCCCCACCATGTCTTAGATTCACCAGAGCACGTTGCTCCCGAGACAAGGGTAATATTCACATTTCAGGAATACGCTTCCCCAAGAGACAAGGGCGATGTTAACATACCAATTCCCCACTAAAGTGTCAGCCCAGTTCTATCTCTGGCCATGGGCAACAGGGTGGTCTCAGACTGCCTCGTTATCATTAGAAAGCGACCAAGGAAGTTGGCCAGTGACACCTTTCTGGCCTTTTGTCCCAGGGACAGGTACCATGGAAATCAGCAATTCTCCTTTGTTTATGGAGAAGCATCTTAGAGGGGAACCTTTAAAACAAGCTTTCCCCACCATTAATATGGGTCTTCCTTTTCCACTTTTCCTCCTGCCACTATGGCAGAAGTCTAGGGTCTCTCTCTTTTTCCTCCTCCTGCCACTATGGCAGGAGGTACAGGTCTTTTCTATCTCAAAACCTCCTCCTGTCACTAGGATGGGAGCTCCTTTTCTCAGCTTTTGTAATAAATCTTGCTTTAAAAATTAACTGTATCTGCATGAAAATTATTCTTTCCTGCTAGACAGTAAGTGAGGTTGCTGCCGTATTCGGGGTCAAAAACTCTACAACAATGGGGATTCAGAAACTGCATTTGGGAAGCTGGGAAAGGATTCGAAGAGGTTATAGTGGCTCCTCCATGGATCTTTGGTGAATGGAGATGCAGGTGACGAAGCTTTTCAATGTGTCAGCTTTGCTAAAGTTTCCATCTATCTTATCTACAAGGTTAAAAAAAAAATGCCTCTAGCATTAGATCGTATATCAGCCTGCATAAATACTTTCTTGGAACATTTATCACCTTTTAACCCCTCACACATCTTCTCACTAAGACTTGACTCTTTTCATTTGTCTTCATGGGACTTTCTCTTCATGAGAACTCGCTCCATCCCCTAGCTCCCACACTGACCTGCACCCCAGCAATCCCAACTGAAGGCCTTGAGGGCAGGCCCAACGTCAAAGCCAAGGCAGATCTCAGGCTTTGCGTAGGTGAGGAGCAGTGACTCAGGGCTGCACAAAGCACGGCTTGTCATCATTTCAGGGAACACAGCTCTTGGAATAGGTGTGAGGATCAAACCGACACAGGCACACAGGCCATTACAATAACTGATTCCCACATGAATCACGGAAGTATTTCCGGATTTATAAGGTTATTGAAAGTTGAACATGACAACTGCTACTTAAAAGAGTCTAAAACCCTAACGTAGACAAATCTCAACCACTGGGGGAAATTTGAGAGCAGGTGTTGACACGGCTTATTGCATCTCACTTGGTTTACTGGTTTTGGGAATCTACTCAGAAAGAATGCCTCTGCAAAGTATGTTCTGGCTTACCCAGAAATGCACCCCGAGCTCAAACAGCTAGTTACCTTCCTGTTTGGCTTCCTTCCATATTACTAAGAAACGATTGTCTACGCACATGTTAATTATAGCAAAGCTGATGGAAACTTGGCTGTCACGTCTAGACACAGACTGAATAGGGATCTGGCTGGAGATTTGGGCTGGGTTGACCCTAGATTACATCTTGACCTCCTGGAATGCTTCTTCCCATGTTTGATTCTGAGGCCATTGAACAGAGACCTGCTACCAGCTGCTCCAACTCTGACATTTCTGCATTATCAGTGGAGTGTGGAAGAAAGAGAGCAGACTGCTCCCTTTCCAATTCGACCTCATAGAGAGCTGAGTTGGAATGCAGATTTCTCAAGAACCCTAAAATATGCTCTTAGGTACTCTTCAACAAATGAGCTCTTCCTTTTCTTTTAGGATGAAAGACAATTTTCTCCATAATCTTTTCTAGTTTTTACTCGTGACATTTTGTAAGAAAACAATACAGCCAATAAGAGCTCCAACTTACTGTTAAACATGATGAAACTGTCAAGCAGAGCATCCTGGAGAAAAGCAGATGCTTGTTCATTTCAGCTTTAAGCAAAGCTGCCTGAGGGATGAAACAACAGCTCCCCTTAGGAGAGACCCCCATCTCTAGGTAGGTCTTCAGAGAGCATATTCCATAACACCTCATTGAGCTTCTCCATCCTCTAGGAAGCGGAAGACACAAACTAAGGGCCGAAGCAGAACAGAACTGCGGCCGACCTCAGGTTTCTAATCTGTGTTACAGATGATGAAACTGAGATGTGGAGAACTGAATTCAGAATTATGAAGCATAGTACCAAGACAAATTACACTACATTAGTAACAGATTCTCAAGTGCTGTAATAGGGTATAGGACAAACACTGATTTTAGAATGTTAGTAAGCCCAGCCGTTTAGTGCCACCTGGAGCAGAAATAACCGGCATGCTAACTGGAAAATGAATTCATTGGCCTATAAATGGACTTCTGTCAGCTCAGTATATTCCACTAGCTTCTCTTAGTAAAATGAAACAAGCACCTAGTGAATACAAAATGGCCTAATGGACAGAGTATGAATGTAATACCAGCTCTAGCAACCTTTAGTAAACTGGACTAGTCCCTTGATCCTTTTGCGTCATGGCTTTATCATTTATAAAACAAAGGAAAATTCTTGCTTCTCAGGGTTAATGCAGGGTGTGATGATAGATTCCACACAGTGTTTGGCACTGTGTTTAGTGAATAGTAATTATTATTGTTGTTATTAAATATCAGAAATGTAAATTACAAACTGGAAGCTGAGAGGGAGGTGATGCATTTCTCTGCAAGCTGCTGACTTCTGCAGAGAAAGCTTTGATCAGTTGATAATGGAATGCCAGCTTGTCTACCTGGGATCTTGTGTTCAAGCTCACTGAAGCCCCTGGATTCTCCAGGCTAGTGTCGCTCCACCCCAAGATTCCTGTCCCGAATCATGGTGTTCTCACGTACACTTACATCGCACATACATTTGGCGTATTCTGAATGTTTCTGGAATTGCCATGGTTTCCAATATTTGACTCAGAATGTTTGAATTGAGGCTTACCAGTCAAAGGCAGGGGAAATGCGTGGTCATACAGACTTTATAGCTTTCCATGATGTGTCATAAGTATCCAGTCTCAATGCATTTTTCTTATACGTGAAGCAGGATCTTCATACCTGTTTGAAAAAAAATTTTGTAAGAATCGCATGGACTGATGTATGTTAAAATACATAATTTATAAAATGAGAGTACTAGGTGTAGAACGCATATATTTATTCCATCCTAAACGCTGAAGTCCTGCCAATCAGGTTTGTTCACCCTACCCTTCACACACAGAGGAATTACCAGCTCTTACTCTATGCTCTTTCCAGACAGTTGCACTTCCTCTTGCTTTGAAATGTGTTTGTATTTATTTCTTCAAAAAGCAGAATGAGAGAGAGAGAGACAGAAAGAGAGATGGATCCCCAATGTAGTGGATCATTTCCCAAAGGCCCCAAATAGTTAGGGCTAGGTCAGGTTGAAGCTATAAGCTGAGAATTCCATATGGATGATAGAGACCCTACTTGTTGAGCCAGCATCTGCTGCCTCCTCAGTTGTATATTACAGGGATTTGAACTCAAGCCTGAACCTACGCACGGGTATGAGACACTGATGTCCTAAGGGGAGCTTAGCCACTGCATCATGTGCTCATCCCCCCCCCCTTTTTTTTATAACCACTTAATGACATCTCATCGTAGTAAAGAGTAATGAGGATGCTGACGTTCTGTTTCAGGTTCTATTGCTCTTTATTAGTCCATCAAACTAAAACTGCTGAAAGCTTTTGGTGACTAGGAAGATGCCCCTTAGAGTTCAGCCTGTGTAAGTCTTAGTCATCTGTAGAACTCCACTATTCAGCAAAGAGTCCCGACAGTTGGCCCTGCGTGTGTACCCAGAGTTAGGGGTGGCTCTGGAATCTGAACCTCTTCTTGCTTGTTTCACATTCCAGAGCAATACCAGAATCTTGCTCATCTCAGAGTAACAGATAACATGATCATTATCTCTGCTTTGTTGAGGATTGCTCATTGAGACTTACAGCAGCCCATCATCTTGCACTGAGCTCCTGCACTAGGCCCAAACAGAACAGACCAATCCCTAATGGAGTCATGCTAAATTTCCATGTCACCAACCTGAAACAAAATTCTTGAAGTCTAAAAAAAAAAATCAGCAAAGAGATGGGCCAATTTTGGATAGCATGAATAAAAATTTCCCTTTGTTTTAACCCTTTCAAGAGAAGTGACCT
The DNA here is from genome assembly GCF_017591425.1 of Ochotona curzoniae. NCBI lineage: Eukaryota > Metazoa > Chordata > Mammalia > Lagomorpha > Ochotonidae > Ochotona > Ochotona curzoniae. The sequence continues at coordinate 10,747,398 of NW_024465751.1, forward strand.
GGTGCAGCATTAACACCGCTGGATCCACTTCTGCTGTCACACCTGTGCCTTGTCCCTGCTTAAGCTAGCTCAGGAAGACCGTACTCACAGAGATAATAGTGTTTTCTCTAAATCTCCAAATAAAACGTTGTTCAAGTAATGAATGACTAAAACAAACAAACAAAAAACAAAGCCAGCTTGATCTTTAACTAAAATTTGCTGAAATTCATTCTTTAAAAGAAGACAATAAGTAGTTGATACATTTTACATATTTATTGACAGAACTAAGTAACTCATAAAATATTTTTGGGAAAGAAATCAGTTATCAGGACACACACAGATGATTAGATATTATTTACCCTACAATTCCAGAATTAAATGAACAATTCACTCTGGATCTCAGGGCAAGCTAAGCCTATTACCAAAGGGCACCCCAGCCAAACCACTCTTTCATTGTGTCTCAAGTAAAATATGACTGCATTTCATTTCATTTTAAAATGCCATTTTCTTTCCAGTCTATGAATTTCTTTCCTCTCTTTCAGGTTCAGACCTAAGAAAAGATAGGCCATGACATCTTACTGGTCAGCTACCTGTCCCCTGGTCGCCTCTCCCGCTTCCAAATGCAAGAGGCAACATGTCTCCCCATCTTCCCTTTCTCTCTGCCAGCCTGTTCACACCTCCCAGGCAATGCCACATATAATCGCTTGATTGCTTCCCATGGCTTATCTCTATTAGATTGAGAACTTCCTGCCAGCTGAGTCATCTCCATCGCTTACCTCCCAGAATAAGGAACACAGCAGCCTCTGTTCCATCCGAATTGGACCACACTGGATTGATTTAGTTGAAATTGATAGCTGTTTTGAAATCATTTATCTTTACTGCTTCTCGTATGCATGTTAATTTGATAACTCACTTAATTTACTCTTAGTGGAATTATCAGTTTCATTTCTTACAACCCATAATGAAAACAAGAAGCACAACTGACTGGGGTAAGTGCCCTGTAAGTGTGATTGTAGGGGATTTATGAGGTATATTGCAGAAATAAGCAAATCAAATCAAGAGTCGACCCATCATTATTCTCAGCACATACTGAAGTTTCTTTCTCTTTAAAGTAGTTTTCCTGATGAATTGAGTCCCAGGCAGAAGTAATCAACCACAGATCTACAGAATGTATGAACCCCCATAGCTCTGATGATATCTTCTGGGAGAGACCAGCCTTATCTATAGGCTCAATCTCAGATATAATCAGGAAGAAAATAAGCTTGTATTGTTCATATATGCATGTGTTTCTGGGTACTTCCAAACATTCAAACAGCTTTTTAAAGAAAAATATGATAATCATTTTCTTGGTTAAAAAAAAAAAAGAAAGAAAAAGAAAATGTGAAATGATAAAAAAAAATGCTTTGAAAAAAAAAATCTCTTTTTTACACTAATAAAAAAGTCTTTCATATGAAAAAAAAAAGCCACCATGGATGTAGGGAAAAACTGAAGCCAATTACATGGTTGGTGGGAGCATAGATTAGTGCAGATACTATAGAAGTCAGGATGGAGAGTGCTCAGACAGCTAAAAATTAATCTGCTACACGGCCCAGCAATCTCACTCCTGAGGATATTTATTTAGGAAGTAAAAACTAGATATGAGAAAGTGACCAGCAACCCCATATTTATAGCACAATCCACAGTAGTGAAGGTATGGAAATTAACCTCTCAAAAGGGGAATGGATAAGCAGAGCTGCGATACATCTACTCCATGGAATACTACTCAGGTATTAAAAAGAAGGCGATTTCACCATTTGCAACAAAAACGCTCCCAACTGGAGACCATTATGCTCAGTGAGCTAAGACAATGCTAAAAGGACAAATATTATATGTTCTTTCTGACATAAGGCAATCTTCATACAAAATACAAGATTAATAGAGTCGGGACTGGGCCGGAAGACTTTCTACCATTGTCTGACCTTGCAATCCCATGACACACTTAAACAGCAGAATATTGGACTTTCTGACTTTCACTGAAGGACTACAGTACTGTAATAATGGCATGGTGGGGGGAGTGGAGAGGGAAGGAGGAGAGGCTGAAGAATTCCTACAAAACTGTATCATGGAAAATAAAAACATAAAAATTATTTTAGAAAATGGCATTTAGGAAATAAAACTAATGTTTCAGACAGGGGGCTGTGGAGTCAGAAAATTGCAATGCAAATCTTGTTACCACTTGTTTGCTGTGTGATTTTGGTCAAGTTGTTGAATTTATTTCAGTAAAATAAGTCAATCCCAAAAGGACAAATGCCATGTGTTCTCTCTGATATAAGGCAGCCTTTACGTAAATTGTGAGATCAATAACCCTTTCCATACTGTTTCTGCTGCAAACCATGAATTTTGATGTTTTGGTTTTTATTTTCATTTTTCCCAAATAGATTTTCTCTTACCAAATCCTTTACTGACTCATAGATCACACTGTAGCATCATTTTACCCAAGAAACATTTGTGTTTTCTTTTCCATTTCTTCTTCGATACATTTGCTATTTAGTAGCATGCTGTCTAACTCCATGGTGCTGTAATTTTTTTGGTTTAACATCATTCCTGTTGTTGACTTTGTTTCATGGCATCTCATTTAACGGAATGCACAGTGATGGTGTAATAGAGACTATCATATCCAGATGTAAAGGTACAATGCAGTACGCATCTCTACTTCCAAATCAAAAAGGACTTCCTCGTAAACTCTTGGCTATATCTTGCAATAAGATGCTGGATTGTTTGGCACTATCTGTGTACTAGCAGTATCAGAACACATGTAAATAACAGACTGATGGACTCGTGACTGCTTATGAAGGACTAAAATATTGTAATAATATAGGGAAAGTCAAAGTCAGTCAGGGGGTAGGAATTTCGGAGGGGGATAGGGGAAATCCCAGATCTCATGGAATTGCATCATAAAATTCAAAACAAAAAATAAATAAAGCCAATGAATGTTACAATATGAAAATTACAGCATAATTAAATTATGTTCAAGAGATTTTTATGAGTTTGCCTCCTAAGTTAACAATGGAGTTAGTTTTGTAATTTATTTACGAGCCAAACTCCTATGTGCTTCTATTTGTATCTGCAGTTGTGGGCACAATGTTCATAAGTAAGTCATCTTGACATAAAAAATTTTCCTTTAAAATGGCAGCTGATATAGAGATATAAAAATATTCTAATATGCTAAATTATAATTGACTCCCCTTTTTTCAGACCTTGAATGTTGTATCAAGATGCTCAGATTATTGAGTATTTCCTAGAACTATTCTCTTCATGATATAAGTATTTATGTAAGCAAACCTAAAAGATAAGCTAATAAAAATGAAAGTATTCATCATTAATTTTTTATTTTTAAAATGAGTGTTTAATAAATGATCTTGAATGTTTATGTTCTCGTGATGCAATCAGGTCCCTGTGCATCATATGAGACCACAGAGTGAGCAATGAGATTTGAAAATCAATAAATACAGCGACAGTCTAGTTTCCTGTGAAAGAAAAAAAATGTTTTGAGTTTCACTTCCTCTCTATCCTTAAAAAACATTTTACAAGGAAAAGACCAATGGATTCCTCACTGGTCTTTTTTTCATTGTATGTTTTGTTAGACTTTTTTTTTTTTTTCAAAAACCTGACTGTGAAAAGTTGTTGTTCATATTGATATTCAGAAAGTGGTCACATCCCTTTGAAGTGTAAGACAGCATCTGTTCCAAAGAGAGTAGAAAATCAACATCTCCAGCACATGGATTCCAATGTCAACTTATTGCCACCCAGAAACTGCAGGTGCGAGGATATAGTTAGCTTTGTCTAACAATGCATATTCCTGTGTGGTGTAATGAGTCTATGTCTGTGTACAAAATGAAGACCTGGTTTTATCAAATGCATGTTTTCAAAGGTTAGTTAGAAATGTGTGAATATGGAGCTAAAATTGCTATTTAGGCTAATTTTTCTCAGGTTTTTTTTTATTTGAAATAATTGCAAAGAATGATGTATACATACACAGACAGGGAGTGGAGGAGAGAAAGAGAGGGGAAAACAAAGAGAAAGACAGAAAGAGAGAAACCTGCTTCTGTTTCACTCCCCAAATGGCCACCATGACCAGGACTGGGTTAGGTTGAAGCCAAGAGCCTGTAACTTTACTTTAGTTTCCTATGTGAGCATCAATGGTCTGGCAACTTGGGCCATCTCCACTGCTTTCCCAAGCATATCACCAGTGAGATGAATCAGAAGGGGAGCAGCCAGGACTGAACTGGTGTTCACATAGGATGCTGTCATTGCACGTATGGATTAACTTGTGAGACAATTCTGGGCCTTATTTTTAAGTTTTCTGTCAAAACCATTAAGACTTTAATCAATAGTTATCTATGTTGCATGTAGAAGGAAGATTCTTGATTTTCTTTTTCATTTCTTCAGCGACACATTAGTCATTCAGTAGCATGTTATTTAACTTCAAGGTGTTGTTAATTTCCTCTTTTATTCCTGTTGTTGATTTTGCTTGTGGCTTTTCATTTAAGGGGATGCACAGTAACTGTGTAATGGAGACTGTCATATCCAGTAGCATGTTATTTAATGTCATGGCATTGTAAATTTCTATTTTTCTTCCTGTTGTTGATTTTGCATTGTAGATTTTCATTTAAGGGGATGTATAGTAACTGTGAAATGGAAACTATCATATCCAGACATGAGGATACAATGCAGTTGCATCTCTACATCCAGACCAAAGATGGACTCCAATGAAACTTAACTATATCTTGACAATAGGATGCTGGACTGTTTGCCATTGTCCATGCCCACAATGATGCATGTATGGCTATTTATGAAGAACTATACTATAGTAATAACATAGGGGAACTCAGTGGAGAGGGGAGGGGATTTGGAGAAGGGTTAAAGAAAATTTCAGGGCCTATGGAACTGTATCATAAAATAATAATAATAATACAAGAAGAAATAAAAAAAGTAAACTAATGGAGAAGAAAGATACTGTAAAATAAACATTAACAAAGTTGTGAAAGATGGTTGATTATGATAATTAAAATACATTTAAAAATAAATAGAAGAAGACATTAAAAACTGGAGAAATCTACCATGTTTCTGGATCAGCAGATCAATATAATCAAAATATCCATATTACCAAAAGTAATACATATATTCAATGCAATTCCAATCAAATCCAACAGTATTGTTCTGAAAAATAGAAAAGATGGTAGCAGAATTCATCTAGAAACACAAAAGGCCACAAACAGCCAAAGATATCCTGAAGAATAAGGATCCAGCAGAAGGAATCACAAACCCAGAGTCCAAGACATACAAGAAGGCAGTAGTCATCAAGTTAGTCTGTACTGGTACAGAAGCAGAGAAAATCAATGAGGCATAATCTAAATCCCAGCAGGGAGCCCACACACATACAGCCAGCTAATCTATGCCAAGAGAACTTAAAACAATCCAGAGAAAAAGCCTGGTTTCTTTCAATAAATGCTATTGCAATAATTAGATAATAGCCAGCAGAAGTAAGAATCAAAATTCCCATCTCTTACTTTATGCAAAAATCTTCTCTAAATGGATCAAGGACCTAAATCTACAACCAGAACCAATCTAACTACTAAAGAAAAAAAAAAGACATAGAAAACACTCAAAAGATACAGGCATTAGCAAAGATTTTTTAGAAAAATCACCAAAAGCACAGGCAAAGTGAACGACTGGGATCAGAGCAGATTAAAAAGCTTTTATCCAACAAAGGAAATGATCAAAAAGATGAGGAAGCAACCAACAGGATGGGAGAGAATCATTGCACACTATACGACTGATAGGGGACGACTATCCAGGTTCAGACAGCAAGACAAACAACCCTGTGAAGAAATGGGCAAAGAAAATGAGCAATCAGTTTTTAAAAGAACATATTCAAATGGCTAATAGATATATGAAAAAATGCTCAGGTTTCCTAGTTATCAGAGAAATACTAATATAAATCACATTGTGGTTTTACCTAAGTTTAATGAGATTGCCCTACTTTCATAACTCTTCTAACACCTGCTGGCATGGATGTGGGGAGAAAGTTACCCTGTTTCACTGTTGATAGGAATGTAGGCTAGTAAAACCACTCTGGAAGTTAGTATGAGAGTGCTAAGACAACTGAAAATTGGTCTATGGTTACCCAACTCTTGGGAATATATCCAAAGGAAATACAGTCTTTAAGAAAGTGACCTATAATCCTATATTTATAGTAACACAATCTACAATAGCAAAGACATAGAAACAAACCACATGCCCATTGAACCAAAAATGTATAAAGAAACTGTGATACATCTTCCCTATGTAATACTACTGTGGCATTATAAAGAATGGAATTCTACTAATTGCAGCAAAATGGTCTCAACTAGAGACCATTATGTTCAGTGAAATAAGCCAATCCCAAAAGGACAAATGTCATATGTTTTCTCTGATACAAGGCGACCTTTACACAAAGTACAAGATCAATAGATATAGAGATAAGCATGTATGTACATATATTTATCTAGAGGATCTGTATGATAGAGGCAAGTATACTATGAAGATACATTGCAGTATGCATCTCTACTTCTGGATAAAAAGGGGACTCCCCAAAAACTGTTAAATACATCTTGTCAATAGCATGCTGGGCTTTGTAACATTGTCTATTCCTACAGTGTCATAAATACACTTAAACCGAAGAATGATGGATTTGTGCCTCTTGTTGAAGGACTGTACTATTGTAATAGTATAGGAGAAAACACTGGGGAATGGGGAAAAGGAAGGCTGAAAGGGGAAATCCAGGAATTAAAGGAACTGCATCATAAAAATGAAGAATTAACACATAAATGCATGTAGCATAATACAGTACTCCATGTGTCTTATGTTTCAGTGGAGAAAACACACACTTTATCACATATAGGAAAGTCAGAAATGAAATGAAAAAACCCATCCAGATGCCAATGTTAAGAGGGCATGTATGTAGAATTATCTCACAATTTTTATTTTTTACCATAAAACATTCAGTTATTTTAAAGTAATCAACCTGAAAGTTAAGCAATGATGAACATTCATAAAAATGAAAAAGAAAATTTTACTAAAGACCCAGGAAGCTCAAATAAAGAAAGAGAAGATGAATGCATTCACAGAAGGAAATTTCACTTTTATAGTTTCGATAGTGGATAAAATATCCAGACTAAGAATAAAAGAGTAAACAGAAGAATGGACTTTATAGACCAAAGTGATTTAAAGTTGAATAGCAGAACATTCTAGTCAACACCAGCAGGATACAGATTCTTCTCAAATTCACAGTGATGTTTCCCTAGGATATGTCACATTCTGAGTCACAAAACACATGTTAATAATTCCCGAAGATTTTAAATCGCATCCTGAATATCTTTATGGCAAAAAAAAAATGAGATGAAATGAAAGATCAATGCCAGAAGGACAGCTAGAAAATTTACTAGGATGCGTAAGTCAAAGCAATACACTTCTGAATAACCATTGAGTCCACAAATGAACCAAAAAGAAAGTGAATATAATAAATACCTTGAGAAAAATCAGAATGAAACAAAACATACCAAGTAGTACTACAAGAGAAGGACATATTCCTAAGCACTTACATTAACAAAATGAAGACGGTAGAAACATGGGCACCATTACATCCCACATGACAATGCCTGGTTAATAGAAGGAAGTAAATAAGAAAAACATTCCCCAAAATGGCCACAATAGCCACGGCTGGACCAAATTGAAGTCAGGACCAAGCAGCTTCTTCCGAGGCTCCCACGTGGATGGCAAGGATCCCCCAAAGTCAGGCTATTCTCACCTGATTTCCCAGGAACATTAACAAGAAACTGGATCAGAAATGGAGTGGCCAGGACTGGAACCAGTGGCCACATGGGATGTTGGCACTGCAGGTGGTGGCTTAGCTTTATATGCCATAGTCTTGGCCCCTGCATTAAGGTCAGTAGTTGATGGATTACAGGGGAAACATTGATGGGTTTAATGGAGTTGGGGATAGTCCCAGAGGGATGTTTTAGTCTTTGAGGACATGACCTTAGAAAGCAGTTCTCAGGAAAATATTGATCTTATAAGTTGAATTCATACCAACTGTTCTCTTTGATTTCTAGCTCACCATGTGGATCTCTCTCCCCACCAGTTCTACTACTCATTCCATTCATCAGATACCAGATAAAGGGGCTGTCTAGTCTTAGACTGTAAATATCCAAAATCTTGAACTGAAATAAAATTTCTTGGGTAGCCTTTCTGAGGTATTTTGTGATGAAAAAAAAAAAAAAAAACAGGTTAAATAAGACCAAAAATTAGAACCAAAAGTATGGACTTTAATGCAAACTGCACCTGAAGATGTGGAGAGCTTGTGGAATTTGGTTCTGAAGATTGAAAGAATTGGGAGAAAAAAATCAAATGATGCTAGAAATGCAGCCATCATAGTGAGGATTCAGTTGAAACTGTGGAAGCACTAAGAATTGGATTAAAGTTCACTGTTGCAAACTTGTGGTAGAGTACCTGAGGGCATTGTGTTCTTGTCCCCGTGCCTTATGGTAGACTGAGACTGAACCTGCAGATGGTGAAGTAATTTATTGGGTTGAAGAGCTTTTAAGAATGCAAAATATTCAAGTTGTTCATGGGTTGCTATTGTCTGTTGTTATTAAGTTTGGCAGTGAGAATTCAGAGAAAAAAAAAAGAGTAGAGTGGGAAGATTTGGAAAATTCATCGCCTGGCCAGGAAAAGGAAGAAGAACATGTGTTTAAGACAGGACTGCATGATAGAGAAATTACTTGCTAAAGAGATAAACTCAGATAAGAGGGAATCCTATGCTAGTGGATGAAACCAAAAGGAAAAGATTCTGAAGGTGTTTTAGAGATCTTGGAGGCAGTTCCTCTATTACAATCCTACAAATGTTCAGGAGTGAAAAAGTGCTTGGAAAAATCAGCCAGAGAAGAAACCTAGGCTGCCTAAGGAATAGCTGCGTATTTTGGCCAGCAAAGTGCTGTGTGTCTGCTGCACGGGGATTCCAGTGGGGCCCCATGTGGATCCTGACTTTGGGGTTAGCATCCATGTGTTGTTGCTTCTGTAGATGGGCAGCATAGAAGAGTTACTGGATAACAGCTTCTGCCAAAATGTCTAAAGCAAACCTGGGAAGCAGGCAGAGCTGAGTTACACAGTTGGAGTTTCTGCAAGCAACCTCTTAAGTGGGGGACGTGTAGGAGATTGGTGAGAGCAGAGGTGGAAGTGGCAACAGTGTGAATTGTGTGCAAGGACAAGCTGCAAGCATTGCATCAGGCAAGCTTGGAAAAGCTGAAGACATGAATGTCCATATTCAGACAGCTGCCATCTTGGCAGAGAAAAGGAGATCCATGGACTCATGGAGGCTTACATCTACATTTCAAAGCTGTTTTCCTTTCTCTTTTAAATTTATTTTATTGGAAAGGCAGATTTTGCAGAGAGGAGATACAAAGAAAAAGATCTGTCTGTTGGTTCTTTTCCCAAGGGCTGGATCTAAGCTGATACAAAGCAAAGAGCCAGGAATCTCTTCAGGGTCTCCCATGAGGGTGCAGGGTCCCAAGGCTTTGGCCCATCCTGGACGGCTTTTCTGGGCCACAAGCAGGGAGCTGGATGGACAGCTGGAACATGAACCAGTGATCTTGATGCTCACAAGATGAAGATTTAGCCATTGAGCTATCATTCCAGATCCTACAGTATTTCTTCCAACAGCATTTCAGAAGAGCTTGGGGCCCAGACATCAGTCACAAGGGCAGAATCACCCCATCAGGGCAATGCCCTGGCAGACCTGCAGAAATAAGACTCCAACACAGGGGAACTGAAGTCTGAGCTATGACTAGCAAAGCTATATGGGTGGGGTCCCAAGGACAGTGTGTCCACTATGTTAAACGTGGATCTCTGGGATTTAATGTTTTCCTTCCCTGTTTTTCGTCTTATTTTTGTCCAATTAATCTTTCCTATGTCACTGACCTCCCCTTTTAGAATTGAAACATATTCTATGTCTAGCTCACTATTTTACCTTTGAAACATGTAACTTTCAAATTTTTTTTTTTTTTTTGCCAAGATTTTCACTTGAAATAGTTTGCTGTAAGTTTAGGTGAGATAATAAGATATTGGGCTTTTTCAAATTGAGTCAAGACCCTGGGACTTCTGGGGAGCAAATAGTTGTGCATTGTATGTAGGAAAAAGATGACATTTGGAAGTCAGGAGCAGCACGTGTTACAACAGGTTGAGTAAGATTTGGCTCTGAAAATGCCAATTCTTAAGGTAATGGTTGATGGATTGGGGGTGGAGAACTGATCTGATTGTGGCATCTGGTACGTTGATTGGGGGGAACTCTAGGTCACTGGCAGCTTGCCCTTGGAAGGTGGCTCTCACTAGAGCTGAGTATGTATACTTAAGCATTCAGCCCAGCTGTTCTCCGCCTTGTGTTGGCTCATGCATGGCATAACCCTCCTCAGATACCAGACAGATGTGGCTGTCTGATTTGGACTAAACTTTCGTAGAGTGACATAAGTCTTATTGCTTTCTAAGTAGTTGTACAGATTATTTTAGGTGGAATGACAAAATGTTGACTCAGAAAATGTGTATAATGTTTCCAGCACAGCAAGATAAATTAGTTCTAGAACTATGAAATAGCATGCCTATAGTAAACAACAATGGTTTATATATTTGTAAATTAGTTCAGAGGGCACTGTTTCATGATTAATGTTTAAGTGAAGATAAAATCAAAACTAAGCTGAAATAGCTTTAAAGATGAAACAATAAAAGGATTGGGAATGTTTCCTAAGATTCATTTATTACTTGAAAGGCAGAGTTATATATAGAGAGGGAGAGACAGAGATAGTCTTCCATCCACTAATTCACTCCCCCGAAGGCTGTGACACTCAGGGCTGGGCTCTGTCAAAGCCAGGAGTTTCTACTGGGTCTCCCACATTGGTGCAGGGATTCAAGCACGGAAGTCATCCTCTGCTGCCTTCGCAGGTACAAATGCTGGGAGCTGGATTTGAGGTGAAGCAGGTAGATGCCAGCTGCATCCCCTATGGATTGTTGGCACTGCGTGTTGTAGCTTTACCCACTACACTAAAAACTGACTTCAAGGCTGGAGATTTTTATTTAAAATTTATTGATTTATCTGGAATATGGAATTTCAGAGAGAGGCAGAACAGAGAAATAGCTCTTCCATCTGTTATTTCACTCCCCAAATGACTGCAGCAGCCAGAGCTAAGAATTTTGTCCCAGTCTATCATGTAGATGGCAAAGAGCACTTATTTGGAATGCTAACGTTGCAAATGATAGCTTAACCCACTGACAAAGCAAGACTGGTCCTGAGATTGATCTTCGGCACAGTAGTTAAGGCACAGCTTGGGATGCTTGCTTGCCATATAGAAATAGTTCTAACTCTATTTCTAATTCCAGCTTCCTGTAATGCCCACCCTGGGACACAGCAGGTGAATGGCTCAAGGGATTAGATCCCTACCACCTAGATGGGAGATACAAATTGAGTTGTCAGTTCTTACTTCAATCTGACCTAGCCCTGCCTGTCTCAAGGAAATGCAGTAACAAATGTGAGACCTTTCTTTCATCTGTCTTTCAAATAAAAATTAAAATAACTTTTAAAAATAAAAACAAAAATTCAGAACTGAAAAATACCTCGATTTAGCAACAGAATCAATCCATAGGATTAACCTGTGAAACAAATCATTAACAATAGAAATTGCACATTTTGAAAAACAGAGTATATACTGGAAAAAATGAATATTGTCCTGCAAACACGTAGAATCAAATCAGAATATCCAATATTTTTCAGTAGCATGCTGGAAGGCAAGAACAAAAGTTGAGGTTATAAAACATTTGAAGAGTTAATGGCTGAACTTTTCAGTATCTGGGAAAAAAGACATGCAATACATAAGCCTATTCAGGGAGCTGAACAACTCGCTGATCCTCCATCTCCCTCTAAAAAGAAAGAAGAATTAACTCAATGAAATTCTCACAATATGCATCAGACTCAAATACCTAAAAATCAGAGACAAAGAAAAAAGCCTGAAAATCACCAATAAAAAAATATTCTCCCTTTCGGGGAAGAAATACTCTGTGTAACAGTGGTCTCTCATTGGAATTATGTGGTCAGATCTGTGTTAGGTACCAAAAGGAAAGAAGAGGGAATGAGGCATCCAGCATTCAATACAAATTGAATGAAAATAAAGTCAAGACATTTCAGAAAAAAGAAGACAAAAGGAATGTGCTCCCAAGCACCACCCTGAAACAAAGGTCAACAGATATTCTCTAAATTGAAATAAAATGATTGAAGAAGAAATATTGGGACAATAAAAAAAGAGGAAAAGCAAACAAAAGGAGTGCCAATTTGAGTAATGCTATGAGATTTCTTATTTCGCTTGAGCTTTCTGAAGTATATTTGATTAGTGAAACAAAAGCTGTAACAAATGTTATACAACCAGAAATGTATAACAAGAAAATTTTAAGATAATTATAAATGGTTGGAGTTACAGAGATAGAAGGAGAGATAGGTTCTTTTTATATTTCACTCAAGCTGGTAAAAATCTCACAAAAAGATGACTCTATGGTAAGTAAATGTAATTTAGTATGAACTATATAAAATCACCTGTTTTTCTATTATGAGAGAGAAAGGGGGAGACTCAAAAAATCTAAAAGTAAAGCAAAATGGAATTAAAAAAAATATTCAAGCACTCCATGTAAAAGAAAGGGCTGTGAATTGAGGGTCCTTTCCAAAACTCATATCGAAATTTAATTGTTGGGGCCATGTTGTGCTGCAGCAATTTAAAATGCTTCATGCAATCCTGGCATTTCATAAGGGCACTGGTTTAAGTTCCACCTGCTCCACTTCCACTCCAGTTCTCTGACAATGGGCCTGTGAAAGCAGCAGAAGATGATTCAAGTACTTGGATCCATGCTAGCCACATGAGAAATCTGGCTGGAGCTCCTGGCTTCAGGCTTCAGCCTGGCCCAGCCTTAGTCATTGTGGCAATGTTTTAACCAACAAAGGGAATCTCTTTGTCTCTCTTTTTCAGCTCCTCCCTTCCCTGTACCCCACCAGTAAATCTGCCTTTCAGATAAATGAATGCATTTTTTATTGTTATTACTATTTTTATTGTTATTACTATTACTATGATAAAGTTTTTAAGTATAGGGAATTCCCTCTTCACCTCCTCTTTGTCCCTCCTCATCCCCCCAACACACACTGTTCCCCCATATTATTGCAATTGTATCGTCTTGAGCAACAGTCGCAAGTTCAACATTCTGCTATTCTGTATTATGGCACAGGTATAGGCAATCGTAGGAAATCTAGTATGATGTTCTCAAGGTGTACGTAACAGTTTTATTGGGAGTCCTCATCTAATAAATCTTTAAAAAAAATAGAAATTTTCCCTTCTAGCACTGCTAAAATGTGGTTTAGTGGGAGCTGGCTAGGTCACAAGGGCTTCACTTCCATGAACAGATGAATGCTGTCATTATGCAGGTGTGCTCAGCACAACTGGGGCAGTTTCATTTTACAGGGAAATGGACCCCTTCTCCCTCTCTTTTATGAGCTTTCTCTCTATGTGAGGTAGCCCATCACATCATGACCCAACAAGAAAGCCCTTACTGGATGCATCACATTGACCTCCAGAAGAATAAGTCTACAACTTTTCCTGAAAATTCCCTTCTTAGAGGCATTTTTTATAGTCAAAAACAGAAATGAAAGTAAGAACATATAACCCAAACCAAAATGGAAGATTATTTCACATTATTTTTGTACATTTTGTAGTACTAGCTGAGGCTGGGTAGTCTACAGAGGTTATTTGGCTCACAGCCCTGGTGACTGGGGAGGCCAACAACATGGTGCCTGTATTATGGCAAGGGTGTGACATCTTTGCAACACAGCAGAGGAGCAGAAAGGAGGCAGAAGGTGCCAATCACATAACATAGCTTCAATTTATCATAATCTATTCTAATCAAGAAAAGCACACCTCCATGAAACACAACCTATATTTATAATATATTGACATTATTATTTATTACAACAAAATTATTTCCAAGTGTATTTCTGCAAATTAAAATAATATTTATATTAAAGGGCTTAATTTACACCATGTCTTAGCAATTATTTTTAGCTACAATTATTTCCTCCCAGTGCTTGCAAGGTTCCCATTCTTCTCTCCAAAATGAGTTAGTTCCTTATTTCAAAATGTGAACATAAGTATTTCGAGAGAGAAAAAAGAAAAAAAAAATCCTCTGAGGACTTATCTAATCTTTTAAGATGCATTTATTATTTATTATGGTTTATTTATCCATTTGAAAGACAGAGAGCAAGATCATGCACCTGCTCTTCAGTCTGCAAATGACCCACACAGTTACAGCTGGGCCAGGCCAAAGCCAGCAGCCGGTGTTAGGTATCCGTGCATGTGGACCATCATCTGTTTCCTATGTGAAACACAGGGAGAAGGGTTGGAAGCAGAGTGGCTGGGACCAGGGCAGGTTCTCTGACACGGGATGCAGGCTCTCTGAGCTGCAGTGTAACCCACTGCACAACACTGCTCCCAGTGCTCGTGATATTTACTCCTTAAACTCTGCAGTTGTCAGAGATTTTTTTTTTTTTTCAAGATTTGTCTACTTCTTATTTGAAATAGCTACAGAGAGAGGGGTGGGGAGATTTCCACCTACTGGTTCACTTCCCAAATGGCCGCAATGGCTGGAGTTGGGATGATCCAAAGGCAGGAGTGAGGAGCTTTTTCCAGGTCTCCCACGTGGTGCAGGAGTCCAAGGCTTTAGGCATCCGCCATTGCTTTATCTAGAGCATTATCAGAAAGCTGAATTGAGACTGGAACAAGCAGGACATGAACTGGCAGCTTATAAAATGCTGGTGTTTATCCACTATAGTGTAATATCTTCTCTGACATAATCTTAATTAGGCCAACCATTGTGCCAATATTGGGGAGAAAAACAGAGAAAGAAAATCATTTTCTATCCAAATAAGAAGCCTGACACTGATAATTAAAGACTAAGATTTCTAAAGTAATTACTCATATTAAACTCTTCTCCCCCACTTCTTTCCATTATATACATACACTTGTAGTTAAGCACTTGTGATTCTGCATATAGGAGCAAGGGAATAAAACAGAAAATAGGAAAGAATCTATCCCTCATAGCAGAATTACATGCTTAGATTGCACATATTCCTTTCTCATCTAAACAACACAACATTTTCAGCAAATGTCAGTCTTCACTACTTGGAATATAGTATGGCTGGTTACTAAATAAAGACCTGTGTGACACCACTGAGAAAGGAAGGCTGTTAGTCTTATTTTCCAATGCATGTTTAACAAAAGGAGACATCTTTTTTATGGACAGGATTATAAGCCATTTTCTGTGCCTTACTGAATTGAGGTGGTGGAAAAAACCATTATTTAAGTAGAAGGCAAAGTTATATACTTGAGAAAATAGTAGGCTTGTAGAGACACAACATGAGGAATCAGTGCCAGCCAGATAATCCAGGGCATGAAGCCCAGGGCTGAAGTTTCTGCATATGTGGTAGATACAAAGATACCAGCTCTATTGTCTCATAAAATTAATAGGAGAATCAAATAAACTCAGACAATACACTCTACAACAAATAACACTTACTCTACCTGACTTTATTGTTTTCTTTTGTTCTTACTTCTTGCAAGTCTTACTCCATGAAAAGAAATAAAATCCAGTCTGGCTCCTCCTAGAACATGCAATTACACTGTAGCATTAGATCAGCCATATAAATAGATATTAAGTGATATCATTATATTAACAAATGTAACATTCCATTAAGTTACATAAATAGGTATTAAGTAACATCAATCACTAATTTATTCATTCCGCAAGTATTTATTTAAATATGTGTTACAGTTAGTTCTCTGTATCCATGAGTCTGCAGATTTAACCAACAAAAGAATTGCATCTGGACTGAACACGTATAGACTTCTCATCTTGTCATTATTCTCTTAGAGTCATGACAAGAGTGTAACAACTATTTATACAGCATTTAAATTGTGTTCAGTCCTGTAAATAAACTAGAGATGACTTAAAGTTTGTGGAAGGCTGGGCATACACTGTACGTAAATATTGTGCAGTTGTAGATGAGGGGTTTGAGCATTTGCAAACCTTGGGAGTCCCTGGAGGTCCTGAATTAATCCCCATGAATATCAAGGGACAATTGTTTCTTCGTGACTGTATTGGGTACCCTAAGTATAAAACAGTAAAAGGGTACCTTTCCCTTTGACATTACAGAAAGTCAAACTTTAAGAATACACCCCTAGGTGATAAGTACAAATTACTGGGGTGATTTTGAGGAACATTTCATAGTTTTATAATAAACAAAAGTAGCAAAATGTCAGTCAAGAAAGATTTGGCTAATATACTAATATACTAACCTAACTTCTTGTTATGCAGCCATAAATACAACTGCACAGTAGAGAGCAGGCTATTTGAAAAGCAAAGTTACTAAAAATACATGTTGCCATGTCAAACTTCTGTACATCAATTCATGAGTCCATATGAAAACAATTGCCAAACTAGGACTATTATCACAGAGTTTGAATAGACATGAATTTAACAGGCCTGGTGTTCAACATTTCATAATCCAAGTTAACATATAGAAATGTTACTATAAAAGCTACTAAGGGTTAAATATGATGTGAAGATTACGTTGTCACCTTAGCTCCGGGACCTGCTGCCAGCTGCATCTGTCTCCTCAGCAAAGCCAGCTTCCCATCCTGCCACCTCTGCTCTGTTCTCATCACAGCGTTCTCCCATGGATCCTGTTGGAGTGGCATCCCCTGAGCCAGGGCCGGCAGCAGCCTTTGGCCCCAGCAAGTGTCCATGAGCCACACCTCAAAATACAATGTCCTGTTCTTTGGCTGACGTCATGAGTGAATAGTTGGCTAAAGAATTGAAGTTGCAAGAAGAAGCTGCTGCTTTTCTTGAAGTTGCTGTTGCTGATGGGCTATTTGTCTTTGGAGAAAATGTTAACACCTCCAGTGATCGAATGCTGGCTCAGAAGCTACAGATGGAATTTGACAGAGAATATGACGCACAGCTGAGGCACGAAGCAAAGAAATTCAATGGAGACAGCAAAGTTTCCATTTCTTTTGAAAACTATCAAAAAGTTCATCCTTATGAAGTGCAACCTCTGACGAGATTGACTGGCAGGACATGTGTGATGATCCCTACAGACCAGCAAAACCAGTTCCCACTCCCAATAAGCAATTTATTGGAAAAGCAAAAGACATCACTACCAATCATGATGAGGTTGTATGTGGGACAAAGAACACAGTGAGAATAGTTCTCGCCCAGGGTTCTGCCCTTGGTGGCCATCATGTTCACCCTAGTGACCTTGACTGTTAGTCACCATCTCGTTGAATCAGTGACCCATTCACCCTTGAGCCCCACATTGGCCAAGGGCACCACTGGAGCAAGCGAGGGAGAGATGAGTGAGAACATTGTGATTCTACAAATGGACAAGGAACAGTTTAGAAAAAAAAATGGTTAAATATAATAGGATCAAATTTTACAGTTCAAGGCTAGATCAGATGAAGGAATTGGGCTTTTCTTGAATTGACAATTGGAAATGAAATGATGTTAGTTTTGGAAAGAAAGAATGATATACTTATAGCACAATGGATTCTGGCTTTTGCCTGGCCTAGTGCTGGTTTTCATGGACATTTAGGGAATGAGCAAGTAGATGGAAGATTCTCTCTCTGTCCCTTCTTCTCTCTGTGTCTCTCAGTTTTTCAAATTACAAATAAATAAATATTTTAAAATGACTGTACAGCTCAACTTATAAGCAGTAGGTATACAGGATTTATGACATGGAAGCCCCTATTACTACCTTTATGGTTCTGAACCTTGCAAATGTTAATGTCAAGATATGTACCTGGCCACTTGCAGATAATCAATAAACTCCTGGTGAATTAATATGCAGCCACGGTCAATGTGACAATTCCAAATGAGACAAGGTTGAAGAAAGTGGATAAAACTGGTCAGAATTTAAGTGGTAAAATCTTCTGTGATGGTTTTACTTTAATGACATCATAAACTCATTTATTTTAAAGACAGTTTAGAACCCACATTTCAGCTATATTTGTAAGCACCTTTCACTGTATTTAGAAATGTAAGTTCTTAAGACATGCATACAGATAGCCTTTCTCTTCACTCTAAAAGCAGAGGTGTAAAGATTTATTTTCAGTTAACCACCATTTATTCTTGGACAGCCCTAGGAACTTACCAGAAGCCCAGAAATGAATACCCTTGAACTCATCTGTTCAGAATCACTGACTCATTGTTTGTGACCTGGGCAAGACATTTGACTTTCTTGCCCTTCAGCTTACTCTGCTGGAAACCTAGGGTGAACCAGCAATGTGCTGAAACCTGGTTCTTTATCTAAATGAGTTTCCATAGGGGATACGCTATGGAAGAGTAAATAGCACTCGGGCCTGTGTCGGTCCATTAGTAGCTCCTCTAACAGATTCCTACATCCTGGGTAATACATAATAGTAGGAGCAATGTGGTTCACAGTCCTGGAAGGTGATAATTGAAGAGCAGAAGGCCAGAATTTTGTATTGGTCTTATTGAGTCCTTATCCCGTGGTGGAAGGGCAGGTCAGCAAACATGAGGCAGGAGAAAAATTGAGCAATGCTCATCATCAAGAAAGTTAGGTACTTTCTTGCTTGGCAACACACCCATTCTTATCACAAGCTCTTTAATCCCTCCAGGAACTCTCATGAGCAAACCATCTCTTACAGGTCCCACCTCTTGAGGTAGACATTTGGTACAGCAATAAAGATACTTATTATAATGTCCATATCCTATACGGCAGGATCTTGCTTGAGTCTTGGTTCTGCTTCTGCCTTCAGCTTCCTGCTAATGTGCTTTATGGGATGATGTAGGGAATGGTTTAAGTGCTAATAGTGTGGAAGACCCTGACTGAGTTCCCATCTCTGAACTTTAGCTTGGCCTACCTTTGGCCTTGCAGGCATCTGGCAGAGGAGGCAGTGTACAGGAAATGTATT
Organism: Ochotona curzoniae; assembly: GCF_017591425.1. NCBI lineage: Eukaryota > Metazoa > Chordata > Mammalia > Lagomorpha > Ochotonidae > Ochotona > Ochotona curzoniae. The sequence continues at coordinate 10,766,462 of NW_024465751.1, forward strand.
TCTCAAAAAGAAAATTAACAGTTCTCATACCTTTAATACTGTTACAATGGTAATGAAATTTTAAGATTCGTCTTGTAGAATATATTCAAAACTTCATGAATCCTTCTAGGCGGTATTTGTCGTTTACCGGAGAAGGAGAGATAGAGGTAGAAGAAGTCATTTCTAACTACTATGTCACTCCCCAAATGCCCTAAATGGCCAGCACCAAGCCAGCAATGGGAGCTGGGAATTAGACCCAGGTACCACAGTGTGAATTGCAGGCACCTTAACCAGTGTCTTAACTGTAAAACTAAACTCCCACCACAGGAGTGTTTTAAACTCAGATTTCAAACCTTTTCAAATGTGAAGGTCCTGTAAGTCAGGTGGACTGGAGGAGCACACACATAGCAAATTCTTCCTAAACTTTACACTGCTCATACTGAGCTCCTATTTCAAAGGGATTTTCAAATGGATACGTTTGAAACATGTATTTCCTAAATCTTCATGAATCTTAGACCAGTTTTCTTAAGTTTTTTCAATTCTGAACATAGTCTACAAATACATAGTAGCAAGAAGACTTCTAGGAAAGCGGGAGCTTTCAAACTCAGTGACTTCTACAACACTGATCATTATTAGTGAACAGTTACTTCATGACTATAAAAAATTTTAAATGGTAATTTTACTTACTACAGAAACTACTAAGGTAGGATTTTACTACCACATTCATTTTCTACAGAGCGAAACTGAGGCTTAGCAAAGTAAATCAAACTTTCAAGAACAAGAACATATAGTGTGTAAGTGCTTGCGGGTATTGGGGGCAGTGCAGGGAGGAACAACCCCAAACACAAAGATCTAATTTAGATCCTTGACTTTTAGACTTCCTTTACCTGTGATAAGAAATCACTCAATTAATGTGCCAGGAGATTACATAAATCTCAAGGCATAGGATCATTACATAATTACAAAGGATAGTTTCATTCTTTTGTTATCAAAGCAGTGTTCAGGCAAAAATACAATTCTGAAGAGTCAAGTATAAAAAAATGTTCAGGGCCTGGCACGATGGCGCAGTGGTTAAGGTCCTCGCCTTGCAAGCCCAGGATCCCATATGGGCGCTGATTCTATCCCGGCAGCCCTGCTTCCCTTCCAGCTCCCTGCCTGTGGCCTGGGAAAGCAGTCTAGGATGGCCCAAAGCTTTGGGACCCTGCACCCGCGTGAGAGACCCGGAAGAGGCTACTGGCTTCGGGGACCAGCATAGCATTGGCCGTTGCGCTCACTTGGGGAGTGAATCATCGGACGGAAGATCTTCCTCTCTGTCTCTCCTCTCTGTATATCCGCCTTTCCAATAAAAAAATAATAAAAATAAATCTTTAAAAAAACGTTCAGAAATCTCATTTTTTTCAGCTACAAAAATCTCTTGAAGAAGTTGTTAATTTCAGCTAAGAACCACACCAAATAAGCATATTCTCAGGACCACCACTAACACTTCTGACAATGATTCAAATCTGGGGCAGGAACATGGAATCTGTATTATTTCTTCTTTATTAATTGAAATAGAGCAAAAGTTCTTGCCCGCTAGTTCTCTTCTCCATGCCCACTACAAAGCTAGGATGCAGGGACTCTAACTGGGTGGTGGGGCCCAAGGACTTGAGCCATCACCCATTGCTTCCTACGGATTCTATTGATGGAAGCTGGAGTTGTGAACAGAGCCAAGACTCATGTAACATAGAATTATGTGAAATGACAATTCAGAAAATCTATATTTTTTTTCACAGTTTTGGGGAAATAATGGCATTTTTTTTCCACCTCTGATTCTTGAAGCCACCAGGTTTTCAGACCAAAGGATGGAGCTGCCTATTAAGGCAGCTGACAGATTTGGGGTGAAAAACAGCAAGACATGTCTGCAAGATATGAAACCAAATTAAGCAGGACACACTTCTCTGAAGCATGACATGCAGATGGAACAATTACACATGAAGTTTTCAGACAGTGACTTGGGGTAAACTTTGAAACTTTAAGTGCTGGAAAGAAAATGCAATGGGAAAGAACATTTCTATAGCTTGGGACTGTAGTTTCTTCAGTAAGTGTCACAATGCTTGTTTCCATTCTCAAAATACCCTGCTAGGGTTGGGGATAGGGAGGATGTGACTGATGCCTGAAGTCACACCAAATGGCATGTCTACCACAGACAACTGCTGCTTACCCTCAGGTGCTGTTGAAGCGCTATTCCTACTGACTGGAACTAGCAGCTAACGGTTCTCTCCAACACATGTGGGTGAATGGGGGCTCCACTTTCCTGTAACGGTCCAGCCTCCCAGCCTCCATCTTCTAAAGATGTCTGCCACCAGAATTTGAAGGCAGACATTTTAGCCTGAAAGTTTGGAGCAAATTCAAATGGCTAACAGACATATGAACAAATGCTTAGTATCCCCAGAAATTAGGTGAATGCAAATAAAAACCACATTGAGGTTCCAGAATGGTTCACATCCAGAAATCTACTAACAAAACCTTCTGGCATGGATATAGGGTAAAAGCTACCCTACTTCCTTGTTGGTGGGATTGTAGGTTTGTGCCAGTCAGGATGGGGAGTGCTCAGACAACTGAAAATTGATCTACCCTATGGCCCAGCTACCCCGCTTCTTTGAATATGTTCAAAATGAATTAAAATTTGCATGTGAGAAAAATGACCTGCATCCCTATATTTATTGCAGCACAGTTGCCGAGATGTAACAGCACCCTAAATGGCTACTGAAAGGGGACCTGATAAAGAAACTGTGGTACATCTACTACAGGGAATGCTACAGAGCCATTAAAAAGAATGAAATTCTACTATTTGTAGCAAAGTGGTCCTAAAATGGAGACCATTATGCTCAGTGAAGTAAGCCAGTCCCCAAAGGACAAACACCATACACACTTGCTGATATAAGGCAACACTCATGCAAAGTATAAAGCAAATAGATATATAGATTCACTAGTGTGTACCTATATTCCCATACATTAACTGTATAATGGAGACTAGCATATTGGAAAGTGAAGATACATTGCAGGATGTACCTCCTGAGTCAAAGGAGGACTCCTGATGACATTGTTAAATATACCCAGACAATAGGAAACTAGATTTCCTACCATTGCCTATGCCTATAGTGTCATCATATACTTAAACAGCAGAATGCTATGACTGTTGCTGAAAGACTATACTACTGTAATAATATGGGAGAAAATGGTGAGCGAGGAAAAAGAGGGAAGGAAAATGGGAGAGAGAAAACTTAGCATGGAGGGGCAAATCTCCATGCCTACAAAACTGTATGATGGAAAATAATAACAATAAAAAGCAAATAAGGTGGACAATGGCAGAGAGCCCAGCATCCTATTGTCAAGACATATATAACAGTTTCTTTGGGAGTTCATCTTTGATTTGGAAGTAGAGATACATACTGCATTGCATCTTCACAACTGGGTATGATATTTTCTATAACCCAGTCTATGAAACTGCATTATATAATTTTTAAAAGTTTAATATAGAATGCCACAGAATTTCCAAGGAATATTTTTAACTTGTTTCCTTGCTGTATATAATTATGAGTTACGAAGTGTTATTGTATTGTTTCAAACGATGAGGCATGACCAACTCCAACTAACCTACATATCCATCAACTCAAATACTTGACATCTCGCCTGAGATAAACATAGGAGATTCACCCTCCTGGTGACCCGGGGATGTAAAATGTCAACTGGCCTTCCTGGCCAGAGGGATGAGCACCACATTCCTTAGCTACTTGTTCTGAGTTAGGTGCAACACTGTTAGCACTTCCATCTGGACCAACCAGGCATTTCAAAAAAATCCCTTTCCTTTACAATTAAGACAGCCAAAATATAGAAGCAAAATTCTATTATGGACCACCCTCTTGAGTGTCACATCCCTTTTTTGTGATTTATCAGATAAGTAAGTACAAAATCCTGTATGTAGATGTTGGCTACATGAAATCAAGAACAACTTTACCTTTCCTGTGCTCTGCACCCAAAAATATGAGCAAATATGTCATTTAGGCTATGTGACACAGCCTAAATGTGAAACACACATCAATCCAGAAATAACCTATAGCATCAACACAATGCAGTAAAGTAAATCTGCAAGTTTATCCAGTGACTTGAGGTAAATTTCCAAAATGTAAATTTTATTTTTTAAAATATAAGGCTTACATTGAAAATTTGGTATTTTTTACAAAAAGATTTATTTATTTTCATCTGAAAGGTAGAGGTTTACAGAGATAGAAGGAGATTCAAAGAGAGAGGTCTTTAATCCACTGGTTCACTTCCATAATGGCTCCGATGGCCAAAACTAAGCAATTAGAAGCCAGGAGTCAGAAGTTTTTTCCAAGTCCTTTGCTGCTCTCCCAGGTCATGGGCAGGATGCTGGACTCAAAGTGGAGCAGCCAGGACTCAAACCAGTGCCTATATTGGATGCCAGCACTACAGGCAGAGGATTAGCCTGTTATGCCACTGTACTATCCTATTTGGTGATTTTTTAAAGCTAATTTCTTCATCTATTGAAAAGGCCATCGAGAGATGGTTATTAAGAACATTTAATGGCTCTTAAATCCTAGTGCTCTTCACTTTTGTTTTTGTGATTCTTACAGTTCAACTAATATATGGTAAAATTATAAAAAATGATGATGAGAAACTTGTCCTGCTATCAATGAATCAATTAGGATTTGGTCTCTTCTTGGCTTTTGAAGGAGCCATCCATACCTTTAGTTCTAGTTAGCCTCAGAAACATGGACGTACCTCCTTCATTTTTTTCTTTGAATCCATCGAGCTCCTTGGAAGCAGAGTCTTGAAAGTAACACTGAAAGTGAAGTAGTTCAATTTCTGTGTGCTGGTACAAAGTCATTTGCATCACCCACACTGCAATTTAGAAAATGACGTTTTCTAGGTCAATTCTTTTCTTGTTGCAGGGTTCAGTCTCTATCATTTGAGGTTGTGAAATATGTGTCTTAATTCCCTGAAGTACAGCCTTAGCATCACAGATAATAAGCTAAATCTCACATATGAATTGAAGATAATGCCTGTCAAACTCTCTGAATCTTGTGTGTCACAGAATCCCTCTTATTTCTTATAGTCATGTTGAACATGAGAAGGCTGTGTGAAAGCAACTTAAAACCAGAACAGATGGAGGCTTACCAGAAATCCCTAGGCCAGTTGAAAAGAATTGTCATGGAACTTGCCAAGTAAGACTCTGGACTCACTGCCATTGTCCATGCCCGCAATGATGGACATATGAATGTATATGAATAACTAGATTGTAGTAATCATATAGGGGAACTCAGTGAGGGGGGAAGAAATTGGGGAGGGGATAAGGAAAGTACCAGGGCCTATGGATATGCATCATAAAATGATAATAATTAACAGCAGTACAATTTAAAAAAAAAAGACTTTACTTAAAAAAAAAAGACTCTAAAGGATTCTTTAATTCTTGCTGACTAACTACAAGTCATAAAAATAAACTAACTGCATGTTTCCTATAAGCTTAAATGATGCAGATGTTTCCCCATATTGCTGTTTCTCCAGGGAAGTGTAGCATGAAGTAAGCATTTGCTTTGCTTATCGAACAAGCAGTTTGTAATTCCTGCCTGTACCTGACTTTACCTGGATGTTCAAACTGTTCCAACTGACCATCCTCCTGTGACTTGAATCAACCTGTTTGTGATTCTATCCTTCAGTGTCTCAGGTCCACAACTGCTGTCCATATTCCCCTTCTTCTTTGTAGATTTCTTCTCAACATACAACAGTTTGTCTATTTTGTATCAAACTAGAAACAACCGGAATTTGTACCACTGGGTGTCATATGTTTAACATAAACTGGGGAGGTGGGATTGAGGCTTTCTTAATGCAGTCTCTTCTTGACATCTTCAAGACTCAAAACCCCAGTGCTGTGCTTCCTCCTTGCTTACTTCAAACCGACTCGGGTCCATTTTTAAATAACAGGGTCTAGCCATAAAAATCAGGTTACTAAATCACTGAAGCTTCTTATACAGGCAGCACCATAAACCCGCTTCAGTTACAGACGGATCAGTTAAGTCAAACTTGCGCTTAAGGATTAGGACTCATAGCTGATACCAGGAATCAAAGTTGTGTTCTCTCACTGCCATGGAACCAGAAATTGGAGAACAAATGGAAACTGAAGAGTAGGCCAGCACTAGGGAAAAAAAAAAAGATCCAAAGAGTACATCTACCAACTGAACTTTTATTTATACCAATCCAGCTGTGGAGCTCACCAATCGGAAATGTCCCTGTTGCCATGTCCATACCTGGCATCATCCCATTGCTCTCTTGGTCTCCCCCACTATCTATTAGGGCATCATATTCAAGTATTGCTGTGCTCACCCTGTGCCACGGCTGCTATATTATACACTTTCTATTAGGACCATGCCTGCTGTGTTTGGCTTAATGTGTACAGATAAACGGACTCTTGGTTCTGGAAAAACAGCATGTTCCAACATTGGTTTCACAGATTCCCAGGCTTTGGGGAATGCAGGCCATTGGGAAATGAACCAGTGGGTGGAAAAATGGAAGACATGCGTGTGTGTACTGAGTGTATGTTTCACTCTCACTCTGCCTTTCACAAAACAAAGTTAGTTTCAAAAAAGGAGCTCATATTTGCATAACCAAGTCAGTATTAATCCATAATTGGAGAGCATGTCACTTACACACACAACAGCGTACTTTTCATTCCTTCATTAAGAACCCAGTATTACTAAACGCTTTCCAAGTAAGAACGGACACACGAAGTCAGAACATTCCCAGAAGCTTGGAGCTGGAATCTGCAAAGCACCTGGCATCTCATAATTTCTACCCCTGCTCCTACATTGTGTGTCACGGTACAGAAGTTAAAACACGTATGACAACCAGTGAAAAAACAGAAAATCTGGAAACTTGAGTGTGATGGAGATGAAATTTCAGCCTCTGTCTCTCCAAGGCAGAACTGCCTAAGGCAGAGTTCAAACAAAGGCTGAGACCAAGACAGTTTGGTGGGGGAAATGAGGAGGGTCTCTCTCGAGCAGCTTGAGAGCATCAGATGAAAGCAGTGCCTCTGGTCGGTGTGGCATTATGCACTTGGGTAGGGTGGAGCACCGGAACTCCTGGGACTTTGCACAGCAGTCCCGCGGGGGCGCGGGTGGATCACCAATTCGGACTACTTTACTACTTTATCTCGCTAATCACCTTCCTCATCTCCACATCCGGTGGACCAGCGGGAAAGCATCACCCCGGGCTTACTCAGGATTCTGCTGTTTCGCTATTGCGCAGGTATGACTAGGGGCCAATAACCCAGGTGCTAAGCTGTGGTTAAGACATAGGCAAGTCCACAACTCGAAGGACCTTTGGAAAGGAAGGGAAAAGTCAAGTCTCTCACCCCGTTACAATTTCATGCAATTCTCCCAAGTTGTGTTTGCACTCGCACTCTCATTTTTTCCTAAACAGTGCCACCTACTGTCCATTGTTAGTCTTCAGCAGGCTGCTCCTCGAGGGTCGAAGAGGTAGGGTGGGGGGAGGGAGAAAAATGGAACTCTACCTAGCCTTGTGGTATTGAAAGAAAACAAAACAACACAAACAAACAAACAAACAAAAACAGGACAGTTTGGAAGCAAGAATAAATATTTTAATGCATTATCTTGGTAGAAAGCTCGTAGGAAGCATAAGGCTTTTAAGGCATTTCTTTAGAGAAAGTTTTTTAAAACTTCAAGTCTTTCCTAAAATAGTGTACTTTATGTTTAACGTGTCCTGCTTGCCCAATGTTTCATGTTAGGGGACCAGGTTAAGAAAAAAAAAAAAAGAAAGAAATCACACAATGATTTATCTGATTGTCCGCTCACCCACGTCTGATTGAAGGGGGCTTAGGGATCCACCCTCAGCTGCGAATTCTAGAGACTGGCTGAAGAGAGGACTGAAACGCGTTTGAGGCCAAACATGGGCTGTGTAGAACTCTGGAAGGCTTTAGCAGGTTCCAGCTACACAGAGCTACACACACATGCATGTACACCACATAAGATCTGGGGTTCATATACACAAGCTCCAGCCAGGGTGCGTGCTCTCTCTCTCTCTCTCTCTCTCTCTCTCTCTCTCTCTCTCTCTCACACGGACACACGCACAAGCTTTAAGTACATATACAGCTATCCCATACTAGTCCCGGGTACACATACATACATACAAACTGGCTCCAGGATCCAGGTACACAAGCACATCCTTGTCCAAGTTTCAGATTTGCATGCAAATATACACACATTCATCCGCTCCAGTTGCATAATACATACACACATACCTCCACACAAACTTTGGGTACACACACATCCCACACTAACTCCAGGTACAGGGTTACACACACAGAGACACATACGTATATACCTTATACCACATCACCATTTCCAAGCAGAAACACACACACATCATACATTCACAGACACACATACACAGGATGTAGTTACACACACAAACACATCCCGCCCTAGCTCCAGGTATGCGCACATCCCTCACTAGTCCAGGTATAGTGCTGCATAAACACAGAGACATACGCACACACCTTACACCACATCACCATCTTCAGGTACACACACACGCTACAAGACTCCAGGCACACACACACACGTGCAGTCAGTCCAAGTACACAGAAATGCACACACACACCACACACTACCCCAGCTGTGCCTCCCCACCCTCCCCAGAGCCATCACTGAACCAGGGGCACCGTTTGGTCCTCAAACAAATGACTTAAACACACCGGGGAGCTGCTGCTGGCACAACGCGCAGCCTTGCAGACCGGGCAGGAGGTGAGGGAGAGCTACAAAGCGCCCGGCCCCCCGGCCCAGCCACAGGAGGCAGCGGGGGGAATCAGGTGGCGGCCAGCCTGTGCGCACGGCGTTTCTCCGCACACGTTAACAATCAAGTTAATTGAATTCATTGGAGTTGAGAGCCGGCCTCCCGCTCAGAGAGGGCTTTGAATGGCCAATGTCTCCCTCCCTCTCCCCCTCCCGCCGGCCCGCAGCCCGCCCTCCCAGATCCCTCCCCTCCGGGTTCCCCAGTCCACACCTCCCTCTCCACCCCCTCGGCCCCCACTCCCTCAGCCTATTAAAATACCCCCAGCTCACTCGTTAAGACCCCCGAAAGTTGGAGGAGGCAGGAAGGCAACAACAGCGGGGAAGGAGAAGTCAAGACGTCTGGAACGAATTACCCCATCCTGGCTTCGAGCAGCCCATTGAGCCAGGAACCCAAACCAGCCCCACCACACTCTTCTCTCGATTCTACGCTTCCTGGCTTCTGCCGACCCTTCGCCCGGCTTTTTTTTTTTTTTTTTAATTCAAAAAACCGGAGATTTTCCGTTATCTGGAGGAAAGGGATTGAAACAGCAGCAACCAAACAAAAAAATTAATTTATTTTTAAAGCAAGGTTCATTTTCTTTTTTAAAGAATTAGAAGACTGCAGTGCCACGAAAAATAATAAATATTGGTGAAAATCCCCCTCTCCGGTGGGGAAGCACCCAGTCTTTGAGTCTCCTCCGTCTTTTTTAAATGTTGTTTTTAGCTTTCTTGTTTTTTCTGGCCGGGCGTCTTAAATTCATCTGATCTCTCTCTCTCTCTCTCTTTTTTTTTTTTTTTTTTTTTATTACCTCAATTTTGGACGCTGCCCTCCCCCACCGACCCTCCGGGACCACACAGACAGGCTGAGGACGAATTTATGACCGAAAGCTGAACAAGGTACGTTGTCCCCCAGGCGCGCGGTCCCGAACAGGGAAGGTCCTCAGGCCACGGAGCGCCAAGAACGCAGCATTCACCTAAGTGCTCGCAAAATGAAGTCGCCTCCGACCGGAAAGTTGGAGGTCTGAAACTGTGCCAGAGTGGCCCTGGGGACTTCTTTCAGACTCCGATAAGGCTGAGCGGCGCTTGGCCTGTCCCCTGTCCCGGCCCATCCCCACGGCTCTCGCCAGAAACCCGCCGCTTTGCGGGGACCAGGTGCCCGCTAGGCAGGGAAAGAGCGGCGCGTCCCGAGGTGTACTTTTCCATTCTGCATCTTTCGGAGCGCCACGGGGGCTACCGAGTTAGGAAACAAGGATCGCCCTGTGAAAGGTTAATCCGTTCTACACAGACAACCTCTTTCCCCTTCTTCCCACCCTTCTTCCCTCTGGTCCCTACTCCTCCCCCGCCCCATGCAAACTGGAAAGGGAGTGGGACAGCCGGGGACAGCCCGGCTTATTTTACTTTTCCGTGAGAAGCTTGCTTCTTGCTTGGACTTCAAAGGGTTAAGCGATCTGGTCGTCTGAGCTCCAAGGGTCCTCCACCAACTTCGTGCAGCTACCAGCCTCGCTCGGCCACTCCCCCCTGCCCCGGGCCTCCCCCTCTCCTTGGCACTCCCCGCACCCGGTTAAAGTGTCAGGCTGGCTCTGTCTGGGCTCAGCTCGGCTCCGCGCGCGAGCCTTCCAGCCTTCACTCGTGCCAGGGGTGCCTACAGCCCCGCGGTGGCACTGGAGGGCTGAGCGCGCATCCCTGGGCTCCAGCGCCGGCGCCCCGGGGCAGGGCGTGCGTGGGGACCGCGCGGCGCGCTCGGGCGGCCGAGCTGCCCCGGAGCCAGTTCCAACGTGGCACAGCGCAAGCTGGCGCGGCTCCCCCCAGGGCGGCGGGGCCACCGTCCGGTGGAGAGTGAGGGGCTCCATCTTAAACACGGGGCGAGGGCGAAGGGCCCGCAGGAGCCGGGACAGCGGGAGGAGAGAGGTCAGGGGCTGAGGCAGGCTGCATCTTCCACACCTTGGGCGGAATTGGTCTGTCTGGTTCCCGCCCAGGGCGCGCGCCAGGGCTCCGACCTAGGTCCCCGCAAACGGGCGGGCAGGTTTGAAAGGAGCGTCTGTGTGAGGGTGAGAACGGGAGGTTTTTTTTTTTTTTTTCTTTCTTTCTTTTTTTTTTCCTGGCCCTGGAAATGCAGCTGAGGAAAAACGGTGCTGAAAAGATAATTAAGGCTGGAAAGGGGATGGGAGCAGAGAGAGGCGGTGTCTGGGGAGGAGGGCTTACAAGACCCGGGTCCGGTTACACAGCCTCCGGTGCCAATTTTCACCAGTGCCACTCCTTCACCCCGCCAAACACCCGCGCTAGCACCTGGACTCCGGATACAGCTAGCCAGCCGCGCTCCCCAGGGATGGGAAAAGCCCCTGCCAGCTCCTCCCTGCCCAGTCCCCACCCATCAGGACCGTTGCTGCAGGCTGGCTCTCAGACTGGGACAGCTGTGGGGCTGAGGTTGTAATCTTGCAAACCACGTGGTGTGCCAGGGCTGGGCTTGCCTTTGACGCAACAGACAGGGGGAGGCATGATGCAATAGATCGGGAAACCCCGATTGGCTGCGCGGGGAGGCTTGATAATATACCGACTTGGAGCTCAGTGTCAGAGTAAAGTGAGGGAAGTGAGTAGATGTGCTTTGCTGGAGGAGCAAGAAGGCGGGTGAGAGGCGGCGGGACTTCACTGCCTTGGCTGAGATTTCTCTCTGCGATGCAGCCAGGTGATCGTGGAATTCTGTAGGTGTTGAGTCGGACTACGATTTTTGTAAAAAAAAAATATATATATATATACATATATATGTAATAATAATTTTAAGAAGTTTTCAGTGGTTAACGCATTCAAATGAATGATAGCAAGTTTGAAATCTAAATATGTTGTTTCTATCAATCTGAGTCTGAGATAAATACCCATTGCTACCAACCTATTTGTAGGTGAAGTTTTAAGTTGTGCTGCAGAATTGGGTTATAAAAAAACTCTTACAGTGAAAACTTTTTCTTCTTTCCTTCCGGTATGTGAAGGCTGACTCATTCCTTAGTTTACTTGTACAGCGGAGGTGTCATCTTCTGAATCCCTGTCATACGCCACCGGAAGTTGTCCTTGTAGCTTGGCGACTCCTTTGCATTTTCCATGAACGTTGAGCACTGTATAGTACCTCCCGTGAAGTGTGTGTTATCTTATGCGTGCCTCTGTGGCGCTCGGACTGTCAAGGGAAGTTGAAAGCATTCGTGGAAAATGCATATAAAAATAATGCATGGAGTTTTTAAAAATTCCAATGAATGAACTTACTTAAACTGTTATTTATTTATTTGCTTATTTATTTATGGGGGAGAGAAAGAAAGAACATATTAGCTGTCATCCATTGGTTCATCTGTGGGCTCAATTGCCTCCTGTAGCTGGGGCTGGAGTTGAGGCAAATGAGGTCGATTTCCCCAGAGCCAGGAGCTACAAATGCAATCTGGGTGTCCTGTGTGGGTGGCAAAGCAGACGCTGGACCCCATCATTCCCACTGGCTCCCACGGATTCTGAGTTGGACTGGAAGAGTCTTACATTTCAGCTTACCAAGCAGGCCCAATCTTCACCCTTTGCTCTGTTTTTCACAAACCTTGTGAAGTCTCCGTGGATCTCTCAATACCAGCTGGACATTTCTGTGTTAACACATTGAAAGTAGACTCTCATCCTTCCTATTCTGCTTTTGCTGTGTGTTGCTTGATTTAGATGCGTGAAGAAATGTAGAGAGCTGTTGAAATACGCATTCTGAGTTCCATATGGTGTACATAGCACTTAATTCTTACATTGCCAAAAAAAAAGAATCTCTACAGCTTATAAACATGCATAGATGACTAGAATGAAATTTGAGTGTCGCTCTCCACAAAGGAAGGGTGATAGGGACCTTTCTGGAAAGTAAGAATCATGTAAGAAATGAGGAAGAAACTATTATCAGTGAGCAAGTTAGTTTGGAGCTGACCATTCTGGCTAGGTCTGTTGAATAGAGCACTCTGATATTGAACACTGTAAGTATTTTTACACACAAGATGGAAAGGATTTATTTTACAATATTTTCTTGAGTATTTAAGCATATATATTTTGCTGATGCAATCATTTCATGTTCCTTGTACTGTGGGAGAAAGCCCTTTGTCCATGCATCAAAGTGGCCACCCTGGTCGGCAAAGTTACGTAACACAGTTAACATTTGAAATTTAAGATCAAGTGCTTTGTTACATTATTAACTTCCCAAGTGGTATGAAATGCAAACAATGAGTTCACACAATGGCAGAGCAGAACATAAATCTCACGTTGTCACCTGGATTATTTTCAGCTATGCACACCCGGCTGTATTCCTCCAATAGGTTACAAAGACAGCCCTGATGCAGCTGGCATGTCAACTGGCATGTCACATCTCCCTCTATAGAAAAACCACTTATTTCACTGCAACTTTTTTTTAATATTAAATTTATTTATTCTGTTATTTTATGATACAGTTCTATAGACTCTGGGCTTTTTCCCTGTCCCTTCCCCTTGTCCCCTCCCCTGCCACTGATTTCCACTATGTAGTTACAACAGTCTAGTCCTTTTGTTTTTAATCCCTTCCCCTCTAACTGGAGTTAATATATAATAAATATCATTCCACTTATATTATTGTACCTTTTGTGTTATGTATGTGAAGCTTACCTATGTACTGCTTTGTCTACAGTTTAGGGGTATGCTCGTGATATATGAATCAAATAAATAAGGTCACTCTGTGACATATTTTATTTAATTAAAGTTTATTAATGCATGTCTGATGGCTGAATACATCGCTATTGCATCTAACTAATGGAGTTAACTTATGTCTACATGATGATATGTGAGAAATGATAAGTATTGCTTCTAACATGTCTAGTTTTTTTCTGGCACCAATCTAGCCACATTACATACACTGCATCTATTCCTCAATAGCAAAGAAAGTTTTAGTAAGAAAACTCAGAAAAACTAAGTCAGGGTCAGTAAAAGTTGTTGATGGAATTTAAATAATTCTTGAATATTGCACCTCTGGGAAAGATAAAAACAATTTCATGATGTGATTTGCCATTCTTGCTGTATTTGGCTACATAGAACTTTGACCTCTGTAGATAGTTCTTAACAGCCAATGCAGTTATGTCCAGAACGAGCATTCTATGTCCAGTCCTTTTGTAATTTAATCCTTTCCTGCAAACTAAGTTTGAGATGGTGATGCTCAAGAATTAGAAGAGCAGTTGGGAAAATTGACACCCAAGGAGTTACTGGTTAATAGTGATGAAAAATGGAAGAGAAATTTGAAACTACAACTTGGGATCCAGACACCACTTGTATGGTAAGGCTTTTAAAAGTCCCATGTCCTAATCTTACCAGCATGGCTCCAAGTCCCTTCTAGGATGACTGCCATGGGACTCAGCAGGAGAAGGGCAGAGTTCAAAGCCAGAAAGGGAGAATAGCTTGGGGTTCTGTGTTTATGTGCACTGATGTGACTACTAGGGGATTTAAAGTGGGCACTTCTATTTCAGATTTCTAACTGATCACAGTAGCAGAGGAAATATATATAAGAAAGTGTAGCAATGCAGTTGAGGTAACAGGATGTTAAGCCAGTGGTTGCCAGGCTTTGTTGCATTAGACTAGATTAGGATCTCCAGAGGAAATTTTAAAACTTGCATTGCCTTGGCCACACACACTGTCAGTGAACTCAGTGTGTTATGGGAGCCACAAGTCTGTATTTTTCAGATTCAATAGTAACTGCTGTATACAACAAAGTTTTGGAATCATTAATTTTCAACATTTTGCTCAAAATGCCTTCCTAGCTCACCATTATTGGGCAGATAGCTATAATCTTGGAGTGTCTTATCAGAGGCAATCCAGCACCCACACTCCTTGAGAGCATGGCTGGTTTGTATTAACATTATCGGTTCTATTCTACATATCACAATGTGAGTTACAAGTAAAGAAAGTCTATATTCAGAAATGAGCTCTGCTGTTTATTCTATCTGACCCTGGATTGCTGTCTTTAAGTATCTCCTATCATTCTTTGTGTTTTTCTGTGTTTAAATATTGGCTAAAGAAGATGGCAGGGAAAAGAAACAAGTGTGATTTCTGTCTTAAATTATTCTTGCTTTCAGATAAAATATTGTCTGGCAACAATGACAATGATAGCAATCACTGATTATGCACATGTATCATTTTGTATGCTGAGTCATATATTCACTTTTGCTTTCCTTTCAAGTCGCAGTAACCGTGCGGAAATGTATGGTTCTCATGTTGCAAATGAGGAATCCAGAATGTGCTCTCATCTGTGACTATGATGAAGAGCCTTGGCAATGGGACATGTCATGAAACACACGTTCATGCCTTTCACAGATACTCAAGTATGAATGCATGAACATGAAAGTTATTAAAAGTCATAATTTTACACCTAAGGTTCTTAACGTTCAAAGTTATGTGTTAATTATACTGCCCATGAGCAAATGACTTAATTATAACATTCACAAGTGATTATTTGATCTCAGCTAATACAAAGCAGAATTTGGACTACAATCCATAACTCTGATTCCTACCTCACTATAGTTTCTAATTGCTAATTTAGGAACAAGGAATTAAAAGAAAGGAGACTCAGGTTAATTATTAGCAGAAAGCTAACATAATTGAAACCTAATTGTTGATCATTTCTTTTTAGATACTTAAATGAGTTTCTTCTTATAATCTAGTACTTTGTTCTGTGAGTCTATATGATGAGCCCCACCTTATAATGATGAAATTGATAGCAAGTATTACATCCTATCATTTAAAAGAATGATGAAGATGTTGTGCCAAACCAGTCTGGTTCTGAGGCTGAGTTCTCCGGAGTAGATAGTAAATGACAGATTACAATTTTAAGGATAGTTGTCTGACTTTTACTAATCTGGTTGGTACCACAGTCTCTCCCATTGAAGAAACAGGACACATGCACATGTACCCAAATCTTTAGACCCCAAATGCAAAGTACTACATCGGTTAACAGAAAATCTGTGCTCGCGGAGTGCTATAGTTCAGATTGGTAAGAATAATCTCCTTATCCATCAGGTCCAACATTTAACCTCTGAATCATAAAATTGTCCAATTGCTGCAGATGTTCTTGGGGATGACCTGCCTTTCCTCCTATCCAAAGGTCTCCTAGAGCTGGCCTGGAAATCCTCACAGATGTAAATTTTAGACATCTGAGGAACAAATTTGCAGCTGGTTAAGTAAAAGAAAAAGAAAGGAGAAAGCTGTTGGATTGGCAGTTGCTTGCTTGGCTCTCAACATACTTTTACTGCCCCTGTTATTGAGAAGAGGGGTGGGGCCTACATTGAGCAGTCTGCTTGACTGCCCAGGTCTGAATAGATTTATGAATAATTTAACCTATAGTAAGTGTCTATTATAACCAGAGCCCTGTTTTAGGTACAGGGCAGAAGTCATTGAGATACACAAGTTCCTATGGCAAAATAGTAGGCTGAAATGCTACTTAAAAATCTAGAAATGGAAGGGAAGAATTGTGTGATGGGGTAAAGAGAGGAAAGAGCGGAAAAGCAACTTTAAAAAGAAGCGGATGCTCAGACCTCTAAGAAAAGGTCATCTCACCTCTTAAAGCTTTCCCCAGATGCAATATAAAAGAAGCACTTTATGAAAACAATGACCGCTGAGTCCTCACCACTGCTGTAGGGCAAAGAGAAAAGCTGTTGTTCTTCAATGTTTTGCTGTCTGTTTAATATGAGATCAAGGGGAAGAACAGGCTCTGGTGCACAATGAATGACCTAGAGTCCCATGCCTGATAGAGAGCAGAGAACAAGACTTGATCTCTGCACATGAAGTAGTAGTGCATTTCCTATGTTGAAAGTGGATTTTTGCATGATGGCATTAAAATGAAAATTACCATTGCATGGGCAGAACCACTAAGTACTTAACTTCTGATATCTGATAAGCATTACCTACCTAAGATGGTATATGAGCCAGAAATCTCTGGGAATTGGCTGCCCACCTGAGTGAGAGCCACTTCCCATTTTTCATACTCACAGAGACATTATTTCAAAGTTCCTTCCAGATGTTATCTTATGTAATACAGTTTTATTATCCAGAGACAAAAGGATGCTATCCGTTTTGTCATGAGGATGAAAACTATTCAGCAAATCTCTCACTCTGCCTTCCAAGTAGATGAAAACAGTAAATTCATAAACACTTATTGAGAATAATTACTTGTTCTTAGGCTGTGTGGGTCATACTCCTAATTTTATGGCTTTGGATGAATAACCTAAGTGTGCAAATTCCAAACACTTAGATTCTTGGCGCATGCATAAGTTATGAGACTTATAATACATTTACCAACCAAAGTTATTAAGATTCCATAAGACCTTGATATTTTTAAAGATGTATTTGTTTACTTGAAGAGAGAGCGAGAGACAGAGATCTTCCATATTCTGGTCTACTCTCTAAATAGCTGCCATAGCTGGGGTTGGGTCAAGCCTAAGTCAGGAAGTTGGAGTTATCCCCACGTCTCCCATGTGGTTGGCAGGAACCTAAGCACTTAAGCCATCCTCTGCTGCCCTTCTTAGGTCATTGACAGGGAGCTGCATGACAGTTGGGACGGGAACTGGCACCCATTTGGTACAGCAGCATTTCAGGTGCCACAATGCCAGCTTCATGCTATTGAACCAAACAAACTGACTTCACTAACTGAAACTTCACAAATGATCCATGATTTACTAATCTGCTTGGTACCACAGTATGGTACAGTGGTTGATACCACAAAATGTCACTGACTATTAGATAACTGTGAAAATGATGAATAAGTTTACGTTCATTTGTTTGGTCAGCAAATATTTACTAAGTATCAATGATGACCCAGGTAATATTTTATGGCCTGAGTCACACTGGTAGGAGTAGATTAAAAATACACTTTACGTGTGTGTGTGTATAATAAATAGTTATCTATTGACTTTGTGGAGACTAAATTATAGACTATTAGACCATCCCATACTTGGCCTGGCCTAGAATTCTGTGGAGAGTAGCAGTAAATACTTGATAGCAAGCCCAATCACAATTTATGAGTCAATTATTGAGCTGATGCCTGTCACTGGGCAAAGTGAATTCAAATTTTATGTTTTAAATATTTATACAATGTAGATTTTAAAATCATTTTTCCAACTGGTAGTAAACCAAGATTCACCAATCCTATTGTCTAATTTCTCCATAAAGCCTTGCGTCTGACTAGGAGTATGCTTACGCAACAGTGTTTGAATTGGGGATTGTTTCTGAGAGCCTAACACATATGGTGCCCATATCTGTGAAACCGCCTTGGGGAAATTATACAGAACGCATCCTGTGTGTCACTCCCTGAGATCAGCATATTCCCTCTGCAGAGCTGGCTCCAAAATGTGCCTTTTGCCCTTTAGCCTCCACTGAGACATGGCATGTGTCACGCTGGGCAACTTATCTTGCAGAACATAAAGGCTCCGTTCTAGCCATGTTGTAGCAGTTTGCTAGTAACTTTTCTCAGGCTTGAAAAGGACATTCTGTAGACTCCTATGATGTAAGAGGGTGTTCCCACTTCAGCTGTGGCCAGCAGATGCTATGTGAACGCTCTGTGTCCATGTGTGCTGATAAAAGCAAGGAAAATGTGAATAATGGAAAAGAATAGTGGGCTTTTCTTCTTCTGGCTGTGGTGATTTTTAAATACAGACTAACCACACACTTTAGCTTTTCCCTACAAAGTGTTTTAGTCCCCTTGAAATCTTTCACTCTTGTGAGAATGACTCATATTTTGGAAATGGCAAGTTCCAAGTCTGGTGCTCCAAGCACCTTAAGGCACTGGTTAATGTACCCGGTGGGGATTTTCAGTATCCCGTCAGCTGTGTTCATTAACAGGAGTTGATGTGCTTGCTTGCCTTTTGCTTAAAACTCACCATTTCACTGTTTCACAGAAGTTGATTTTTCTATGTGTGTTATAGTTACTTGTATCAAGCTCCCATGTTACTTCTATGCGATCCTACATTGCTGCTAAAAAGAGGGCGCACATTTTTTTTAGTTACCTAATTAGCTGATATTGCATGTCACAAAAGCACTTTCACAATATTAGTTCACTGTTCTCACCACAGCCATCTCAAAGTTTTTTGATAGGTGTGACAATCTCCATTCAACAAAACAAAATAACATTCCCAGGATGGAATTCTGGTTTCCAGGCTGCTTTGCATCAATGCTGTCATATTTGTCTAGAGAACTTAGATGAAAACCACGTTAAACAAGCAAAAATTCAGAAATTGCTTCCTGTTAAAATAAGAATCTAAGACAAATAACTATGATTATTGAGTTGCTGTCTTTTGTAGGGTAGCTGAAGGATGAACCTCCCTCTCTTGGGGTACTATAATCCCCTACAACTTGTTGCTACCTAGGACAAGCCTGTGGAGGAGAGAGATTATCACGTCATCCCTTCTGTCTTCAAAGACCCTACCAGAAGTACTGTGATACAGGCTTTCCAAGGCTTTTGTGCCATGGCTGTTGCATGCAGTCCATGCTCAGAAAGGAGCAGTCACACTAAGGTTGCCTAGAAGTTCATTGTGCAGTTGCTCAGGCCTACCACAATGGCTGGCTACAGGGTGAGGAAGGTGTCCGTGTGAACAACGCCTCCTGGAGCTCAGCAACTGGCCTCTGTGACCCTCCCATCCTCTTAGCCACCACCATGATAATAGGTTCTATGTGAACATTCAGTTCTAAGTTTTGATGTGGTTAGGAAAATATAAACAGAACATCAAGCAAGATGTTTTGCAGAGTTGATTGGTTAACCAAAGTTTCCATTTAGGTTAAAACTATTGAGTTTTGAAAATTAGTTGGATTAAGAAAGGATTAAGTACAAATTATATATAAATATAACAATATTTCCAAGTTGAGACAAATGGCCATAGATAGGGACGCATTGTGCTTATGCCAATTATGTCCCTTATGGTATTTTATTCTTGAAAGAGGAGAAAAATAAAACTTCAGGGAAAAAATAAAATAAATAAAAAAATGATTACCAGGTGGCCTTTCAGTTCTCAGCACTGGAAGTGCCTTGAGAAAAACAGAAACAAATTTTGTTTTTAATTTGTTCAAAACTTTACTCCAGAGATAGCAGAAAAATTTGGATGTGAGTTCAAAATTGGTGATCAAGAGTTAAAAGCTCTTTCAGCTCAAGTGTTGTCAGTAGCATGCCAAAATTCAATATTGTGACTTTTTAACTGATTAAATCTGACGAAATTATTATGTGATTACTTTGTTCCAAAAGGGTTCCTAGTTCCCAGGATCTAAACCTGTGGTGATGGAGGATAAGGAAGACAGGAGTGTAAATCGGAAGTACAAGGGCTTTGATGAATACCTGTTCTCATGTGTAAAGAATTTTAACTATCAAAGGGGGACTTTGATTACAGAATATAATCAGGCCGCAGATTCTCTCATTTAACAGATTTTTAAAAACGCAATTAAGCCTCAGAAAAGTAAGTTCATTCACTCAATGTCACACAACTAGTTGACGAGCTAGTCCTATAGCTGATTCTCCTGAAATCCATCACCAGTCATCTGCATTGTAAGGGTCTAAATGGAAGGTTTGGCAGTGCAGATGAATTGAAATTGCATACAAGAAATTTAGTCGAATCTCCTGTGGATTTTTCACTGGTCAGTAGTGAGACAGGGAAAACATTGTGGGAGAAGGAAGATTACTGTGGGTTTTCAGAACTGTAGACTCTATACCTATCTATGACCCTGTACAGAGTGCAGCCTTAGACAACCAACCCATCATTCTGACAGCAGTACATCTAGGTTTTTATGAGTATGCTGTGGATTTCAGCAGTACCTTGCACTGGCATATGCGTCTTGAATGAGACTGTGTGAACTCTACCAGAAGATGTGTACATCCACGTTTATAAATAAAGAAATGGATATTAACAGCTTCCCCAATGTGTCTAGCCATAAGCCCTATCTAGAAAACCATGTAGATAACCGATGTGGTTAACCAGGAGTATTGTTTGATTCTGTTACAGATGCATTGTGAGAGATTTATATGTATCCTGAGAATAATTGGAACCACACTTTTTGGAGTCTCTCTCCTTTTGGGAATCACAGCTGCTTATATTGTTGGCTACCAGTTTATCCAAACGGATAATTATTATTTCTCCTTTGGACTGTATGGTGCCTTTTTAGCATCACACCTCATCATCCAAAGCCTGTTTGCCTTTTTGGAGCATCGAAAAATGAAAAAGTCCCTAGAAACCCCCATTAAGCTGAACAAAACAGTTGCTCTTTGCATCGCTGCCTACCAAGAAGACCCAGACTACTTAAGGAAATGTTTACAATCTGTGAAAAGGCTGACCTACCCTGGGATTAAGGTCGTCATGGTCATTGATGGGAACTCCGAAGATGATGTTTACATGATGGACATCTTCAGTGAAATCATGGGCAGGGAAACATCAGCCACTTACATCTGGAAGAACAACTTCCACGAAAAGGGGCCTGGGGAGACGGATGAGTCACATAAAGAAAGCTCTCAACATGTAACCCAATTGGTCCTGTCCAACAAAAGTGTGTGCATCATGCAGAAGTGGGGTGGAAAAAGAGAAGTCATGTACACAGCCTTCAGAGCATTGGGACGAAGTGTGGATTATGTGCAGGTACGTCTCCAAATTCCTGCCAGGGCAAACATACATTTACATAAAGAAGCTTTTGTATCTCTCCAGTCATATTCTATAGCCCATCCTTGTCCCTTCTGAACACACTACCTCTTTCAGTTCATCTGAAAACAGCGTGACTGTTGAAAGAATATTTTGAAAGAGAGAGAGAAAAAAAACCTTGTAAAACTGTTCAATCTACAAAAATGCTGTCCTTGTGAAATTGGTTAGAGATCGAGATTATTTTAACAGGAGACCCCTTCCTTAACTTCCTCCTTACCCCCTCACCTTTTCTGCCCTTGTAGTTCTGCCAAATTAAATCCCACATCATTCTCCACCCTCTCAAAGTCTCCAGCTTCGTAAGAAAATAGGGTGTGCTTGAGCAGAAAGGTCTTGAGAAAATCCGAGGGAAAGGCTATAACATGTTTTTCACAGGGGCTGGGCAAAATAGGAATGATGTGAAAACTTCTGACTCTAAAGAGCAAGAAATTAGATACTGAGAGAGGGAGAGTGAGAGCGAGAGAGAGAGAGAGAGAAATGAAAAGGAAAAAAAATGAGCAAAACCAAAGTGATGTTTATTTCACTCTCCAAACAGAATTACCTCACTCACTGCAACTTGACCTTTGAAAGCATTTGTGATGGTGTTTGCTCGCATGAAAATTAGACAGGCTGTGTCTCTCATTAGTTCAGTGACAGCTCACCATAGGGTTTTTCCTCTCCTAGTTCTCATGGAAGCAGCTTTTTTTTCTCTGTAGAACATTGAAAGGGACTGTGAGTTTCCCAGCTCTAATTTTCTGCAGAGAGTTTAGTTAACTTTTGGTTTTAATGATATCAGGAAAGGAGAACTTCATGGTTTAAGAAATTCGTTGGGAAAATCTGCCTCTGACAAGTGAAATGTTGGTTTTCAGAAGACCCATCCTATTCTCCTGGGGCGTTTATTGCCATGAAGTCATGCTTAGTGTGTCTCCTTGTAAGTAGATGGGAATGGACACTGGCTTTTGAGTTAAATGAATAAGATTCTAATCACAGGAATTATTAGCTGGTTGGTTTGGAGCAAGACCATCTCCCTGAATGTCAGTTTTCTGAACAGGATAAGGCGATCTCATACACAGCTTCAGGTAATTATTTCAAATCACATATGCAACATTCAAAATGTTTAGCAAATATTATAGTATTGTTGGGATGATTATAACTTTTACTGTTAATATTATTTACTATGTGGCTACCAATTCCTCAGTCAAAAAATAAAAGCAGCTGTTAATTGCCACCGTTCGTTCCAATTACTCTTTGAAGAGTTTTGAGACATGTCTTCATTGGTAGCCATCTACATGTTAACTTCACTTCAAGGGAGTAGATAGAATTTCTTTCTTAACTTTCTCCTAATTTTTCAGTGGTAGAACTCTCACGGTTAAGGTTCTTTCAGTGATATCTGGCCTGTGGGATTTCTATAGTAGTAATCTGGCCTGGACATTTTTAAAAGAAGAGATGCCTAGAGAATTTATAGATGATAGGAAGAGTGAAGCTATTGATTTAACATAAGAAAACATCAAATTTGATATTTTGCCTTCAACTCTAGTTAAAATAGTGGCCACCTTTGTCAGGTGTAATCAATATACCACCGAATGGCCTCTTCTTTCTTCTTTTGTTCAACCTGCTCCTCAAGCTTCCTTTTACTAAACTTCTTGTTTTGAGTTTTGTTTGTATCCTTGACAACTTTATGCAATGCTTCTCCAGGAAAAATAATGAAAACTGTGCAATCCTAGAGTAGCTTGCTGCTAGAGGCCTAACAAGACAAGGAAACTTCACTGTCTCAAGGCTGAAGTCAGCAGATAGAATGGCCTGAGCAGAAGGTCTGAACTAGGTCTGAATGCTTTCACGAGATGCAGCCAGTTCCAAGCATTCATACAAGAGTGAAAAGCTTTTTGCATCTTGAAACCGGTAGTTCCCTACTGCCATAACCCCATCCTCTCATCTTCTATTCTGGGTCGGCTAGGGTACAAGAGCTTCAAAACAATAGCCGTAGAAAGTCAAGGATTCCATGTGATGTGATGTGATTTTCAGGAAAGACAGGGAAGGAAGATGCAGGGTCCAGGTGCTACACTCCAGAGGAAACAGCGATAACATTGATGCTCTGTCCTCACACTTGCTGGAGAATATTGTTTAGTTTAACTGTGGTTAACTAAACACTGATTCCCAGTTGGAGCTGGCTTCCTGATGCTCATTAGCTCTTCTGTCCACCCCCTCTGGGTCTTGAGTGTCTTGCTTGTTGCTCTCATGACCTATTATTTCATACCATCTCTTTCTTCCCAGTACCATGTCCAAACTCCTCCCTGCTTAACTAGTAACAGATGACCTTGCCTCCTACTGAAGAAAATATCAAAATGCTGGTCCTGCATGCCATCAGCTTTGCTCTCATCTGCTTGCACCATTTGAAGATTACCTAAGTTCATTTTATTTCCTATAGAACAGGCTTTATGAGTTGCCATCTCCCTTCCATCTGTCTTAGCTTTGATTTCTGGCTTTCTCTTCCAACTCTAATCTTGATTTGGTAACTGTTCAAATGTGCCGATATGACTCCCCAGTGAGGCCTCCATCTAAGGGAAAGCCAGGGTGGGAACAAATGTGTCTAATGGTGCAGGTGGCTGCTGTTAGAAAATACAGATGTGCAGAAAAGTGAGAGAGCAAGAAAGGAAGATGAAGGAAGCGAAAAGCAAAAGAGGGGAGTAGGGAAGGATTTCCAAGATTCAATTTATTTTCTTCAGTTTGTTTTCTTTGCAAAAATAAAGGACATGATTCTCTCCTAGCTAGGTCTGACTTATGATAGGGCTAACCTTTTACAGTGTTCAAAGTGATATTTATGTTGGCTTTTTAATTGGTGAAAGTAGTATATATTTATAGAGGTGTGTTTTCAAAATATGAAAGGCATATGAGCAAAATGAAAATGACCTGCAACAAACACATGACAGAAACAGGAATATCTTCTAAAGCACATGTTCTTTTTTTTATTTTAAAAAGGATTTTGGATTATATTTACTTTTATCATACCAGTTTAGTTCTACATGTCACGTCAAAAAGACAAAATGCCTTTTGATATCTAGGTTGTATAATTGCTTATCCGGATTTCTTTTCATTGAACATGCCTATGGTGACTTTAAATAATCATCAGCCTCTGGGACAAAAGCAAAAATCACCCCCTGAAATGTGCACTACCCAAACAGAAAACGTACAATAAACATGAGCATTTTTTCTAGAAAGGAAGATTATTGGAAGCCATTTTATTCCTAGTACAATATAGCAACATCCCAGGTATCTAGATTTTTTTTTAACTAGGGTACCAAAGGACATTGTCTTCATAATAATACAATAATACTGTTGTCCCTTGTTACTTAAGGATTCTGCATTTGTACACTTGTTTACTTAGTAACACTTGCCTGTCACCCACAAATCAATACTTCTTTTAAACGGGTGGCCATCTGCATGCATGTGTCCAAAAAAATGGTTAGTCATTCAATACACATGTTCCAGATGAGGTCGAACAAGGTGATGTTTTGCTTTCTTCTTTACATTTTTACACTGCAGACAGTTGTCCTCTCACGGTCTACTCAGTGCTGTTTTTCATACTTCTGTGCCCTGTGCTGGTGATGTAGCTGCTCACACTAGCTGCCAAGTTCAGTGCAGAAGTTCTGCTAGTGTCCCTCAGCCCAAGAAGGCTGTTCTCTGACTCACAGAGGATAGCTGGCTTTAGTTAGGTGTGAGTGGCCTTGTGGTTTGGTGTGCGTCCCACATAGGTGTTTCAACGATGCATGTCGAAACAGGTGCAGATGAGACGAGACTGATTCTGTATTGATCAGTAACAATGTGGACATCCGAAACTCAGAGGAACTTAGGATTGTATTAGACTAAGCGATTTTCAGTGTTCTGTAATTCAGCTGCAGCGATATATGCCATAGTCCTTACCATGAAGGCATTCACATAGTCACTACCATGAAGGCATGTGCTATTTCACTAAGTCTATTTCTCTACACAGGCAGAAAACCTAAGCGACTAGGTTAAGATTGAGAAGAGCATGTTTCTTTCTATTCTTCACATTGGAGGATAAGATGAAGCAGGCACTGAAATGAGGAAATCCAAATCCAAGACCCTGTCCCCTTGCCCTGGGCCTGACCAAGTGAATCTTCAGTGGAGCTGATAAAAGAGATGCTCTATCTCCAAGATGCTCTTGAGCTCTGACTCATTTTTTAAAATTCTGATATAGTAATTCTCTGATATAGTAATTCTTTCTTTCTGTTTTTTAAAGATTTATTTTTATTTTTATTACAAAGTCAGATATACAGAGAGGAGGAGAAACAGAGAGGAAGATCTTTCCTCCCCAAGTGGCCTCAATGTCCTCAGTTGAGCTAATCCAAAGCCAGGAGCCAGGAGCATCTTCTGGGTCTCCCACACAGGTGTAGGGTCCCAAGGCTTTGGACTGTCCTCAACTGCCTTCCCAGCCACAAGCAAGGAGCTGGATGGGAAATGGGCCTGCCAGGACATGAACCGGTGCCTATATGGGATCCCAGGACCTGCAAGGCAAGGACTTGACCCCCTGGGTTACTGCACCAGGCCCTATTCTTTCTAACAAAGTGCTGAAACTGTTGGAGTAAGATCAAAATCAAATGAAGAAATATCAGAATTTTCTTCTCATTTATCATTGCTATCATGTTTCTCTTAATCAGATTTTTAATCTGCCCTTTTCCCTAAAATTGGATTTTGTACCTTAAGCCTTTATTTAAATGCCAACACTGCAAATTTCCTGATACTCATTTGAGTGATAATTCCAAATACTGGGAATAAGGCTGTTTTGTGGCTTGGGCATTAAAGGCAACGTTTGGCTTCCCACTTATTCAGTTGGATTATCAATTTTGCAATGCACTTTCTAATTTTTAATTCATATTCATGCTTACAGAGAAGTTCCAGTTATCCAGGCATCCAAACAGCAAATTCAGGATTTGTAAAAAGTGAAGTATCGCACAATCTTGACAAATTCCTAGGAATTATGCGTAATTGGTATTTACACACTGCAGACCTTTGATTCTCTTTTTGGCTATAGGAGACGTGCTAAGTTGTCTGCAATATCCTAGCTGTGAAGGGAGATGTTTCTGTCCCCATTCTTTGGTTTCCTTATTTTCTGTATGAATTTAGTTCCACAAAAGTTACCAATGATCTGCATTCCTTTCTTTTTTTTAACAATGTAATACTTTTGAATCTAGATTTAAAAACAACATTTGTCATTTACATGTATATATTTGCAAAACAAAAGATTATGTTTCTGTTTTAATTAGTCACACATTCAACAACTTCTATGCTAATTAACTTGCTCAGTCAAGATGCAAGGGACCTTTCTGTGACTACAGTGGGTACAGAGTCCCACGCTTTGCTGCGTGATGAGCTTTTACATATTGTACCACAAGGGTACCCTCTAGGACATAGATGAATCATTGTCAGCTGGAAGATACTCGCTAATTACTTCTTTTCCTTTCCTTACTTAATAATCGACTACTCCTGAGACTTCTGAATTGTTGGTTCAAGAATTCGACTTGTTTGATTTAAATTTGTTCAATATTGGATGAGGCGTTGGTGTCCCTCTTCCAGAGTGAGTCATAGCTTATTTAAGGTAATTGTCAAACAGACTGTTTCTCTTGGGACTAGCATCCTAAATTTGTGCCTCTGGTTTGCATTTATTATTTCTAAGTATATGTGACTTTTCCATATGGAGCATTTAGTGCGAAGTATCTATTGGTGAGTGCTTTGCGTATATTATCTCATTAACTAACCATTACAACAGGCTTATGTGATGGATGTTATTATCTGTAATTTTCACCTGAGGGATGTGAGTTTAGGGAGATGAAGTAAGAACTCTTAGGGAGTTTATCTAAGGGTGTAGTCCAAGTTTATGTAACTGGTAACTGGTGGGTTGAAATGCAGCTCAGTTTGTTTTCAAAGCATAATGCAACTTGTTGTTTTACATCCAGGAGTATGTCTTCTCTAGTATTAATGCTGTTTGAATTTCAGAAAGAACAATTCATCTTTTGTTTCCTGGTAAATAACTATTTGCACATTTTTCTTGTTATTCTGGCACTTACCATTTTTATTTAAAGAGAAATCTGTTGTAGGTGTGTGAGATTTCCATTTACTTTGTGCTTAAGTTGTGGCAGGGACCAAAAATCAATTCCATACTTTAAAAATGAGTAATGTTGGGCCTGGAGCGGTAGCCTAGTGGGTAAAATCCTTTCCTTGTATGTGCCAAGATTTCATATGGACGCTGGTTTGTGTCCTGGCTACCCCACCTCCCTTCTAGCTCCCTGTTCGTGGCTTGGGAAAGCAGTCAAGGGATGGCCCAAAGCATTGGGAGCTTGCACCTGCATGGGAGACCCAGAAGATGCACCTAGCTCCTGGCTTTGGATTGGTTTGGCTCCAGCCATTGTGGCCATTTGGGGAGTGAACCAGTGGACAAAAGAACGTTCTTTTTATCTTCTTCTCTTTACATCTGCCTTTGGGGGAAAAAAAAGGTCATTGGGTCCAATTAAAATGAAAAATCAAGGTTAAGGTGACTTGCAAAGGTTAAGGTTTGAGCCTCATAGAAGACAGTTGATGGCAGCAAGAGCTCGGACTTGTTAGCAATCTGTTTCCTAACCAAAGGGAGTGAGAACAGCTACGATTTATTCTCACTACACTAGGGATGAATTCCTTCTGATAGTACAGGAGGCCTGATGAGTGTCCACCAATCAACCTGAAGAAAACAGCACACCTAGGTAGAATATTGAGACTTGACATTTGAGACATGGATTTCAAGTTTGAAGGCAATTGGAAGAACAAATAAATTAACTTTGCGCTCATTGAGACAGTTTGGAATGAATATGCATGCTGTCAGGTTTTTTTTCTCTGTTGAGCCATTTGTTTATGGTAATGTTTGCCATGCTAGTGCAGGAATAGATTAACTCACAGAGTATAAAAATGTTCAGGACTTGTATGTTGTGCTAATGGTACGCTTTCCTGCAGGATGCGTCACTAACGTGGCCTGGCGAAGCTAAGTGTCCTGTTCAAGGTTGCGGATGCTGCTACAGATCTGAAAACTGTCATTTAACTTTCTTGATTCTGTGGGCACTTGTTCTTAAAATAGGCAGAATGTGATTGAAGAAAATCTCGTATATTATATTCTACTCTTTTTGCAATAATCCTATGAAGATGAAGTAACTTAAAATGATAGAATTAAAATTAGGGATTTCAAGCACACTTTGCCTCAAATTTGCTCTTATTTTATGATATCTGAACCCTCCTCCAATGATGAATTATTCTGAATCCAGAGAGGGCAGACTTTTGAAGGCAAATGGAAGTGTGCCAGATAGTAAATACTCTTTTGTGGGCCAGGCAGTTTCGCAACTTTGCTGTTGGAGTGGGGGAAGAAGCCATAGATAATTTGTAAATGAACAGATTCCACATTCCAATATGGCCACGTTCCAATAAAACTTTATTTGTGGAACTGAAAGTAGAAACTGTCCTAAGGTGATCATTACCCCCTAGATACCTGAATCCAAAGAGCACATTGTGCTCAGGAATAAGTATAAACAACCTGTGCCAATCAAAAAATCAATAAAATAAATACAATTTGAATTTCCCAAAATTTTATGTATTATATAGTAAGTTTGTTTAGATTTTCTAATTATATTTGAAGATATAAAATCAGTCTTAGCATATTTTCCAAAGCCAAGTGAGACTGCTAATGACCTGTAGGCTTTAGTTTGCCATCCCTGTTTTATTTTTATTTATTATTTTTAATTAAACATTTTTTAAAGATTTATTTTATTTTTATTGGAAAGTCAGATATACAGAGAGGAGGAGAGACAGAGAGGAAGATCTTTCGTCCGATGATTCACTCCCTAAATGACCACAATGGCCGGTGCTGTGCTGACCCAAAGCCAGGATCCAGGAGCTTCTTCCAGGTCTCCCAAACTGGTGCAGGGTCCCAAGTCTTTGGGCCATCCTCAACTGCTCTCCCAGGCCTCAAGCAGGGAGCTGGATGGGAAGTGGAGCTGCTGGGATTAGAACCGGCACCCATATGGGTTCTGATGCGTTCAAGGCAAGGACTTTAGCTGCTAGGCCACGCTGCTGGGCCCGCCAACCCTGTTGTAGATGGGGAAAAAAACATGGATGTTAATCTTGGCTGGAAGAGTACAGCCTGTCTTATGCCTGTTAGTTGATGATTTTGTGGTTAAGGCTGAAGTGGCTGGTCTCTCCCAACAATATGTTTTTGTCTTGCCATTTCCACTCATTTTCTTCAAAATTTGGTGGCCTTGCTTCATTTTCATATATCCTAGTGATAAATTATTAGCTGGTGGTCATGTGGTTTCTGCAAAATAGAGTGATAATCTTTGTGTCCATAAAGATGTTTCAATTTGTTCTGTTTCCTGCATGGAAATCATTTCCAGTAATTTTTCCTCATGTGAGGTTCAGCTCTGCATAAACTGCTGTCTCTCTCGCACAGACTCTAGCATAATGCTAAATAGCTAACATTCATGAAACTGCACAGTTGTTACTCGGCAAGGGGACCACTGGGAATCTGCTCCCACCGCCGAGATTTCAAGAAGAGCCATTTTGCCTTTGTGCCTTGAGAAATGACTGGTACTGCTGTTTGGGAATACGCACGCTTTTATACACTGACAGACACTCATTTTTTCTACTCATTTTCCTACCGCCAAACAACATCCAGAAACTGTTTTAAAAGTATTACATTTCTTTACCTAAAACCTCCTCCCGAGAGGTTTCTGAGCGTTTCCCCTGTGACACATCTCAACTCCCATGCGAACAATCTGTGCCTGTCTTCTGCCGGTTGCTCCTTGGAAACAGGGAGGGGCAGGACCCAATTTAAATACGCAGAACCTCTGAAGTCTGGCTCAAGTTACTTCAAAGAGACAGCTCCCCTGGCTTTGCTTGTGCTCACAAGCAGGCTACAGTTATTTCACTACTAATTCTGGATTGCTCCCTTCCTGTTGTTTTAGGGTATTTTTTTTTAAGCTTTCTGGTTTTACCATTTCCAGCTTGAGTCAATAGACCATAAACTCAGGATGTTGGAGTCTAAAGGTGGGTTGGACTCTGCCTTCACCTTTCTCTACCCTCATTACATGTCATTCCAGGTCTCCTGGCCAAGTTAGCCTTGTACAAACCAGAGACAGAGAAGGATTAAGAAAGGCAAAACATCATCTTCACATCAAGTTGTCTAAACTCCTGGGCAAAGGATGCTTGGATTCAGCCACAAGCATTAGTAAAATCTTACTTTCTGCTATGAAGCAGCAGTGTCTACTGTTCGTTCTCATGCCCCTTTCTTAAATTAGAAGAGGCTGTATTGAAATGCATGGAGTTCCAAAAATAAGCTCCAAGTTGATAGTTATTCAAAAATGTACATTTCTAAGTCAAATAAAATAAAAGACCCCCAAATCACCTCTCTGCCAAATTGTTATAATTCATTAAATCAGTGGAGGGGAGAATGGTTGACGTAAATCCATCTTCTATGACAGGATGTTCCATCAACTTTCTAGGTTATAAGGTCCAGTAGTGCATCGCTATTTACATCGTAAATGCTATTTACATCAGTATTTTTATTAACATAAAAATCCTTTGGAAAAATAATAACCTGTTAGTGAAACTGAGACAAATACGGCAGCATCTGAGATTTCTTAGGTAGCAATGCAAGATCATCTTATGCATATCTGAAGTTCACTTCAACTATGAGCTTTTACACGGTTACGGGTTGACTAGCTTCTGTTTGTGTTTTCATTCAACACTGGCCAGCCACATTCTGTCTGTCATACAGAGCATTTGGGAGTACTGCTAAGGTAGTTACTTTTGGGATAAATCAGCTTCCTCTTTGATTCAACTAGCAGAGAGGGACTTGATGACTTGATGACAGAATAATGGAAGCTACAGCAAATAGTCTCTGCCACTCATATTGATTAAGTAGAGGAGGATGTCAAACTGGTTCCTCATGTGTCAATTCTGATCACATTTTGTCTGTTCTATTCTTGCTGCGTTCAGCAGAGAACAGTACATCTCATGGGATGGCCATTTGTCCTACCTTGTTAAGTAGCATATAACGTATGCAGAAGAAGGCTGGCTCCGTTTGGATGCTGTCTGGGACTAAGTGTGTCATGTAGTCCTGGGAGGGATAATTGTGAAGCCTGGTTCTTGAGACATAAGCCCTATTCTCTTTAACACCTTCATTAATTACACACATGGTATTTTGGCTTTTTTCATTTGTTTCAGTCTATCAATAATTCCATGCAATCATATGTTAGGCTGGAAGGAACAGTGTTATTTAACTCTCCACCCCATTTGGCCTCCGTTAGAGAAGTCTTTCAGGGATATTCAGGTATAGACTAATTTCCATAATCTTGGTCTGATGGATAAATGTGTTTGTTGGTTTACATGCAGGTTGTTTTTAAGAATGGCGATTGGCATTCCTGGAAAAGCTTAAGGGGATTTACAATTGCTCTTAAAGCTGAAGGGCTATGTGAGCACTTGGTACTCCCCAAATGACAGCTTGTTCCAGAGCCATCAGTCACCTGGAAGAGAATGGTCATCTGCCTTTCGTTAACCATGTTGAAATGGTGGTGGGGTGATCACTGTTTGAGTGTTCTTATTCTTCACATCTGAGGTATAAGTTGTTTAAAATCCTTATTAAGAGCAAAGCAGTAGGAAAAGATTGACGTGGCATTCTCCTAGGACTGAGGTGTTACCTAAGCCATGAGACTTCCCTTGACAAAACTGAGTACACGGATGGCAAACTGAGACAAACTGACATCCTATAAGATGCACCCAGCACATCCTTTTAGCTGCCCACCCAGCAATGTCACCGAGTATAAACAAAGGCCTTGCTGTTTGTAATCAGCTGTGGTTGCTCAAAGTTTTGGGACAAATTTTGGGACACTGTGACACTTGCTTCATGAGGACCTGAGAAGAGCTGAATGGTATCCAGTACGTATCCCCAGTTGACTGCATGTATTGTGCTTATGGTTCTTGCTTTTCTTTAAATAATTTCTTCTGGTTTTCCACTCAGGTTTGTGATTCAGATACCATGCTTGACCCTGCTTCTTCTGTGGAGATGGTGAAAGTTTTGGAAGAAGATCCCATGGTCGGAGGTGTTGGGGGAGATGTCCAGGTATCTATGTTTTTAATGTGTAAGACAAATTGAATAATACTTTTACTCATTGATTCATATTATATATTGATACACACCAACTCTATGTTGAATATTTTTATGGGTACAAGAGATATATTAAATATGAAAATATACTTTTCCCATCTTATTGAGAAAGTTTAGGATCACCTAGCTTTGTCCTGGGATATAGTCCTTGTCTATATTAGCTGATGAGTTATAGATAACATAAAACTTCAAAGTAAAGAACTGGGCCCAGCATGGTAGCTTAGTAGCTAAAATCCTCGCCTTGCACATGCTGGGATTCCATATAGGTGCTGGTTCTAAGTCCAGCAGCCCAGCTTCCCATCCAAATCCCTGTTTGTAGCCTGGGAAGGCAGCTGAGGACGGCCCAAACCCTTGGGACCCTGCACCTGCCTGGGGGACCCTGAAGAGGCTCTGGGCTAATGGCTTTGTATTGGCTCAGCTCTGGCCATTGCGGCCCTTTGGGGAGTGAATCATCAGATGGGAGATCTCCTCTCTGTCTCTCCTCCTCTCTCTCTGTATCTGACTTTGTAATAAAAATAAATAAATCTTTAAAAAAAAAAGAGTAAAGAACTAGAATACAGATCATACATCTTACTCTCTTCCCTCTCTCTACATAGAAATAAATACATATAAAGTATATTTCATATATATATATGAGATTTTAGTGATTTGAAAAGCCAAGTTACAGGGAGAGAAAGAGACAGAGAAAAAATGATCTTCCCATTCACTGGTTCCCTCCAGAGGGCTGTAATGACATGGGCTGAGCCTGGCTGAAGCCAGCACCAGCAGCCAGCTAGCCCATATAGATTCCAGGTACAAGTGGTCAGGCTGTTCTCAACTGCTCTCTCAGGCAAATTAGCAGAGAGTTGGATCAGGAGTAGCGTAGTGGTGTCTCAAACCAGTGTTCATATGGGATAGGCTTAACCCATTATGCCACAGCACTGGCCCCTACTGTGTGTTTAAAAACTGCTCAATATATAATTGATGAGAAAGTCCCAACCGGAAAAACAACAGAAAAAAACCTCAAATTTATACTGGGAAGAAAGGCAAAGGTTAAGTGGGCTTTTAAATGTGAATAATCCCATTCTTTTCATTTAATCAGTGGAGAAATATTTTAATGAAGCAAATAGTGAAAGTCATTCAAAGTCCACAGGATGGAAAAATGAGCATGTGAAAATATGTAAATTCCATAAAAACACGAGGTTAGATTTTAGCAAAAAGTGAGAAATACACAGAAAGTTGACTTCAAAAAGTTCAGATGTAGAATTGCAATATATCTGATTTTGTGTATGCATATTGATAATGAAGGCAATTAAATTGCATTGTACAGGACAAAGAAATAGCCTTGCAATGAAAGATGGCCTGAAAATTTCAGGTGAAAATGGAGCAGAATTGAGACAGTAGGAATCAGATAGTGATATTTGCAAGAAAAGTGTACAATTTTCAGCAATCTATATAAAGCATTATTCTAGGATTTAGATTTTGCAAGTTTGCTAGAGCAAATTCTCTGTCACTGGCATTGCCAAAACGAGTGCACAGGAGGAAGAAGGAAAATTAACATTTAAGGACTGGACAAATTGGTACTTAACCACAGCAGAAAAGGACTTGAACTCAAAATCCTCAAATATTACATGAAAAGAGTACCTGGGTAAGGATTAATGGAGTAAAGACTAAACCTAAAGATGCCATCTCAATATTATAGCATAAAAACCAGGACAAGAATGAAAGACAGAAAGACAGAAAGAAAAAAAGACAGAAAGACAGAAAGAAAGAAAAGAAAAGAAGAGGGAATGATAAACTTATAAAAAATACCTAGAATCCCAACCACACATATACACCTAGATTATCAATCACATCTAGCAATAGAGAGCCAGAGAAAACAAAATATAATGATGACAAAATGAGGAAACAAGTCAAAATATGGAGACCCAATAACAAATTTCACAACAGGTAGAAAATTGAGGCTTATGTTTTCTTGGTACTTTTAGGTAAAGCTTACATTTTTCTTTTTCACGTTTTTCATCTTGTTGCAGATTTTAAACAAGTACGATTCCTGGATCTCCTTCCTCAGCAGTGTGAGATACTGGATGGCTTTTAATATAGAAAGGGCTTGTCAGTCTTATTTTGGGTGTGTTCAGTGCATTAGTGGACCTCTGGGAATGTACAGGAACTCCTTACTGCATGAGTTTGTGGAAGACTGGTACAATCAGGAATTTATGGGCAACCAGTGTAGCTTTGGCGATGACAGGCATCTGACAAACCGGGTGCTGAGTCTGGGCTATGCAACAAAATACACAGCTCGATCCAAGTGCCTTACTGAAACGCCTATAGAATATCTCAGATGGTTGAACCAGCAGACCCGTTGGAGCAAGTCCTACTTCCGAGAGTGGCTCTACAATGCAATGTGGTTTCATAAACATCACTTGTGGATGACCTACGAAGCCGTTATCACTGGATTCTTCCCATTCTTTCTAATTGCCACAGTAATCCAGCTCTTCTACCGTGGTAAAATTTGGAACATCCTCCTCTTCTTGTTAACTGTCCAGCTAGTTGGTCTCATAAAATCATCTTTTGCCAGTTGCCTTAGAGGAAATATCGTCATGGTCTTCATGTCCCTCTACTCAGTGTTATACATGTCAAGTTTACTTCCCGCCAAGATGTTTGCAATTGCCACAATAAACAAAGCTGGGTGGGGCACATCTGGAAGGAAAACCATTGTTGTTAATTTCATAGGACTCATTCCAGTATCAGTTTGGTTTACAATTCTCCTGGGTGGTGTGATTTTCACCATTTATAAGGAATCTAAAAAGCCATTTTCAGAATCCAAACAAACAGTGCTGATTGTTGGAACGTTGGTCTATGCATGCTATTGGGTCATGCTCTTGACGCTGTACGTGGTTCTCATCAATAAGTGTGGTCGGCGGAAGAAGGGACAACAGTATGACATGGTGCTTGACGTATGATCTTACGTCGATGGATCTTTGCAATCGCAGGCGCAGACACACACAACACCTTAGTTCCTCGAGGGGCTGAACAATTAGGTGGCATTAAATGATGCCACCAAAGGAGACGTATCAGTGCTGCTGGGACTTGAACAAAGACGTTTCTATGAGTTTATTTTGATTCTGCCAAAGTAAAATGAAACAACAAGAGGAAGAAACTCAGATTTAACCTGTTATTTCTATGAAAATGGGAGGAATTACTTGTTTATGCACTTTTTCCCTACGGTGCATCCACCTGACAGTATTTTGCTCTATATACCTCACTAGCCATGCTTTAGGTGGGTTATCATGGAAGAAAAGGATTTTGGAAACTCAAGGAAATGTTCTTTCAACCTATACAGCCTAACTTATGAACAGTTATGATTGATCGCTAATTTTTTAGGAAGTGTTTTCTCTTTTAACTCTGCCAAATGAAATGCCAAAGGAAATTACAAAGGCCGTTGGCTGTGCTGTATTTTGATATAATTGTACTGTGTTTTAAATTTTTGTATGCCAATTTTTAAGACAAATTTTGCATATTCTATATTTTACTTCTCTTCCAAAATACACCTGATCTTCATTTTTTAATAAAATAGATTCTGAAAAAAAAAAACCATACTTAAAAAAAAACCTGCCCAAAATGTGAAGCTTGGTTGACTGATTTTCATAATAGAAAGAATAAAATGTTTCTCTCTCTCTACCTTTTAAAATGGAATAGTTTATTTCTGTGAAAAAGTATTTAAACTTCCAAGATTTTTAACTTTTGATTTCAGTTCTTTTTGAAAAGGACCATGTACCTGTCACAATTTGGGAGTGAAAACACACACTTGCATGTGTGCAAAACAATGTCATTGAAAACCAAGGCCAAAGGGTAGAGGAGTGCAATTTTTTCCTAAGTCAGAAACAAGGGAATGCTAGTCCCAAGCATGGGACATGCAGCACTGGGAAATCCTCGGATAATCTGTGAAGATTCTGGCAGTGATTTCCCAAAGGGCAGTGGAAGTCGAAAAATTATCTGTATAATTTGGACAAACACAGTGTAGGTCATAATAAGTTTCATTCTCTGGCCTGAATTCACTGAATTCCGTCATATATTGAACATGTTTCACCTGTTATTTTTTCTGTTGTTCTTCAACTTGATAGTTTACGTGTTTATGCGCTATTTACACGGATGAATTAGATACATTAAAATAAATAGAAAACACAGCTTCAAAATGGTCAGTTTCAAGCTCCAAAGGTTCTCTTTTACTTTCAGGGAGTTTTACATCCAAAATTATACAGATAATTTTTTTTATTATTCTTGGCCTTCACAAAAATGTCTACACAGCAGAAAAAAAAATCATAGCTAAGCAAATATGTCAAGAAAATGAACAAATCAGATACTCTGAATATCAAGTCATCATCCAGCATGACTTTGTAGATGTTTGGTCTTGTAGCTGGTGCTGTGTAGACCTGTGTTGTGAACAGCCATCCTGGAGCATGGATAGTTCCAAAGCATTGCTTGGAAGCAGAGACACATGTCGCAGTCCTCAACTGTGGGTTTCTTCCCATCTGCTTCCTTCCCAAGTGGACATCTGTGTTACAACCATCCTGCCTAAGAAAAAGCTGCACATTCTACCTTCAGAGAACACCCAGGGTGCATAAGATCCTTAGACTCACAGAACGGAGAGCTTGTGGAAACAAACATACCATGCCAACAAGACTAAAACTTGACTTTGACTTTTTAACTATTTATGTTCTAAGTTAAGCTTTGATAACATTCAAATGTCAAATTCTCTCATTCTTATAAAATTGAATTAATTGCCTGTATTTATTTTAGCAATTATTCAATGTACTTCCAGTATAGGATGTATAGTATGATTGATTTTTTTTGTAAATAAAATATTTTTGATAAGATTATTGCCTTTTTTTCTACGGGAAGGGGGCATTTTTTTTTTTTTTTTGGCTTGTAATGGTTATTGTTTAGGGGTTGGACATATATGAGATCGATGTTCATGGTGGGTGAAAGATAAATGCAATGTTACTTTATGTAATAATCTTCAAAATCGTTGTGGCAAGCCACGGGGGCAGGGAGAGACTGGGAGAGAGGTGGAGAAGAGAAAGAAAGAGCTCAGTTCAGCATTATTTTTTTCTGTGCGCTTGTCTTTCTTACATTTCCCTTACAAGCAGTCCAAATTTAGATAAAAGTTTTATTATCAAAGATCTTATAGTGGGAAGAAAAAAATCACAGATATGCAGAAAAATCTCAAATGACTTTGTTTTAATTATAGTATTATTTATCCGCAATTAGCAACATAAAGATAGCCTAAAATAAATAATGAGGGAAATAATTAAATTATGGCATATTCAAGGAATTTAGAAATGTCACATTATGTACAGCAGAACTCTGATTTTGTCAAAACAACTAAACATGGTTATCTCTAACACTGGCAATATGACCAACTTATATTCTGTATCCATTTTTGTATTTTCCAAATGCCATGAACATGTATTGGTTTATAAAGAGAAAAAAAGAAAATAAATAGTTTGTAAAGTGGGTTGGTATATTTAATAGCATTTCCTGATTTGAGGGTCTTGGATAGCAATTATTCCATTTTATTTCTTCTCCTTCAAATTCATCTTATTTCCCAATGCTTTCTATCTTTATATTTCCATGGATCGCCATTATTTTGTCGCAGTTACATTGTTAAGTAATTACCACTGAACGTTACTGTCACAGTACACAACAGAAACACTGCTATTGGCTGAATGTGCATATGATAAACTCACACTCTTCTCCCAGGTACTTGACTGTATTCATCAATTCTTCCCAATCTGCCTCAAGTTTCTTTAGTCAAAAGCACCATTTGTTATCTTGCCACCCATTCTTTTCAGCAGTAAGCAGCTGGTTACTACAGCCATTTGACTTCACTTTTGCCATGATCGGCTAACTCAACTCTCATTCTTGTTAAGATGATACCTCGTTTCTGTTTTAACCATTGGATTCTGGATATTTCTACAAAATTGTGCCTCTTGTAATATCTGTCTCTTTGATTAGAGGTAAGCGTTATGGTGGAAAGAGCTGTGTGATAATCTCTTCATTGTGTCTTCTGATCTTGGTACGCGGTTTGTCACTGGGAACTCCACATAAATCCATGGAATGAATAAACAGGTGAGGGAATGAGACTTTCCGGATAGTTTAGGAAACAATCATGGAATCTGAGTTACAAGTCAAACTGAGTTTTTTTGTAAATAAAGCCTTCCCCACCTTTAAATGGATGTACTATTACATGGATTTATATAAATGTGTATTTTTTGTGATGTGAAGAATAAATGTACACGATGAAGGTCTTGTCAGTGCAGTGTGGGTGGGAGGATGCTTTGTGCACTGTGAGAAACTAAGTAATGAAACTCTGGAATTGTTCCACTGAGGATGCACAGATATCTCTAAGTTATACATATACATATATATTTGATCTAGCAATTTCAACGTTAAATGCCACATTTCTGATTTTGGTTTCTGGTTTACGTTTTGCATGAGTGTAATTTTGGAGAAATCTTGTTGCTACATTTATCCTCTCACGAAACAAAGGCTTTTCTAATATATGTGGATTTTGCTGTTTCGCTTACGCAGAGGCGTTGGAGGTAGAGACAAGTGCCACATAGAGAGTTGCTGTTCACCGAGTCACTCCTCAAATGCCTGCAATGGAAAGGCTTGGGCCAGGTCCAAGCAAGGAACTCAGTCCATATTGCCCTTGTTCCTGGCAGGAGCCCAAGCCCCACAATCATATCCTCTGCCCCCCAGGGTCTACCTTGGCAGGAAACTGGTGTCAGCGGTGAAGCTCAGATCTGAACCACTTGTATGCGGAACAAGGCATCCTGATATCTCAATAGCTAGACCAAATGATGTGTGCTTTATATTCAAAACATAATATTTGCATTTATGCATAGGTACCAATTTGCTGTTTATTTGAAACTTTCCTGTATCAGATGGACTCAGAAAGTCCATGAACAAATGAGCTTAAACGATGTTCACTCTGTTTTTAAAGATTTATGTATTTTTTTTTTTTATTGCAAAGTCAGATATACAGAAAGACAGAGAGGAAGATCTTCTGTCTGATTATTCACGCCCCACAAGCTGCTGCAATGGCTGGAGCTGAGTCAATCCAAAGCTAGGAGCCTGGAACCTTTTCTGGGTCTCCCACACAGGTGCAAGGGCCCAAGGGTTTGGGCCATCTTTAGCAGCATTCCCAGGCCCCAAGCAGGGAGCAGGGATGCTGGGATTAGAACCAGCATCCATATGGGATCCTGGCGCATTCGAGGCGAGGACTTAAGCTGCCAGGCCACAGCACTGGGCCTAAATGATGTTCACTTTTAAAGCCACAATTTTTGAAACATATGCACAGTACTTTTAAAAAATACATTTGCATGAATTTTGGAAGTCCGCTTATATCAACACATTATTTATATTTGTGGAATCATTTCTTTGCAAGCCTAACTCTAAATTGTCACTTACAGTTCAGCTCAGTATCTTTTCCCGAAATCTTCATTTAACTGCCATAGCTGAATTCCAGGTTACAGTCTACTGCCTTGCCTCTTTTTTCCACATCTTAAATTTCGTTGCCATCACCTCATTAAAGAGTTCCGAACAGCTGTCACAGGGTCTCTCAAGAGCAGGGAATCAGTAAATATGGGTAGGGGGATGTTAAAGAACCAGTGAAGGAAAAATTGTTATACTATAAGTCTCTGCATTTCATTGTGTGTGTGAATATATATAGAGTTACTTCATATGATTGTATTTATTTGTATATTCATTTAGTCTTTAATGTTTTTAGAAGATTGATTTTAAAGGCATAATGAAAGAAAATGTGTGTGTGTGAGAGAGAGAGAGAGAGAGAGAGAGAGAGAGAGAGAGAGAGAGAGAGATTCTGTTTACTGATGTGCTCCCCAAAACATTCCAGTGGCCAGGCGAAGGCCAACAGCCTCCTTCCTGGTCTCCCATAGGAGTGGCATGGATACCACTACTTTGTCCATCTTCTTCTGCCTTCCCAGGCACAGAAACAGTATGTTGAATGGGTAGCAGAGTAGCCAGGACTTAAATTGGCACTCCGAAGTGAGATGTTGGCATTATAGTCGGTGATCTAACCTTCTGTGCCACCACACTGGCTCCTCAACAAATCTTTCTGAGTTGTCTATTGCCTTTCAGGTTCTGTGCTTGCAAAGGAACTCTTACCACTACAGTGAGAGCTCCACGTCGTTAAATGATCATCCAGGAAACAGCAAGGCTTCTCTGGAGGCTCAGGCATGCTAGGAAACAATGAGTTTGTCAAATTGCTGCACTGCTGTAAGTCCCGGAAAACTTGAACGTGTTGATAAGATTTATGGATCTGTAAGAAAGGCCTGCCACGTGTAGAAATTCCCACACTTAAATGCCTATGGTACCATTTCCATAGGGATGTGTATGAACACCTAGATTAACATAATTATTCTGCAGAACGCCATTTAGGCACTACTGGTATATAATTCTGGACATCATAAGTTGTGTTTGTTTTCACTCAACATCTGAAAACACCACTAGGAGCTTAACTTCCTTATTACTGGAGTAATCATTTCCAGGTGTGAAGACCACAGATGTAAGGGAGAGAGGCCTTCGGGTTCATTTGGCTTAACCTATGACCTATAGTAAACAGGCGCTTTCGGTGTCAGAAAGTCCTCCACATTATAGCTTAGGGAAACTAAATGACTTGTACCAGCTCTGCTACTCAGGGCAACAAGAATTTCAAAAGTGACGCTTTGGAAAATGCACAGTTCGTGGCTTAGGATTTATTGGACATGATTTCCATGGTGTATCAGAGCACTGATTGAATAAAAGCAGAATTGCTTTATAAACTGAGTGACAGACTCTCTCTCTCTCTCTCTCTCTCTCTCTTGGATTGAGCTTACTGCTGAGTCACAGAATCAAAGAAAGTCATCTTTTAAAAAATTAGGTCAGGATAGAATCACAAAATACCTGTTCCCTCTCAGAAAGAGCAGAGGCACTGCTGTATAAACATGTCCATCTCCTACCTCTACAGCCAACACAGGACGTGTCTCAATGCAAAGCCAAAGTTTAAAAATCTAAGTATTCTAGAACAATAATCTGTGTCAACCAAAGATAAATGCAGCTATTTGAGAAGTTATTAGTGGAATCACTCTTAGGAGACTTAAACTTTACTTAATCCATCTCAAATTTCTCTAATCTTTGTAAGGATAAGAGAAGGTCAAAAGATAGCAGGAAAATCCACTAGGTGAGGGTTTTAGCCCCTCACTCCAAAGTTTTCCAGCTAGTTATAAGCCTTAGCATTAGAGTTTTGGTCTATTTTTCCCAGATAATTATAGTTGGGTATTATTTATAATGCAGTGATTTGTAATTTTTGGGCAGTTTTCCTTCTTTGAAACCTAATGCACTAAGATTATATAGATATTCAGCCCCCTTGAAATGATTTGAAAATTATAGGGCTTATGAGTCTTCAATATTTTGCTCTTAAATTCAAAATCACCCCATAACAGCCGGAAATTGTTGGCTCCATGAAGAAATATCATGACATATCAAAAACAGAGAGATGGGCAAGTGTGACAGCCTAAAGGTTAATTCCTTGCCCTGCATATCTGCTGGGGTCCTATACAAGTGCTCCTTTGTACCCCTGCTGCTGTACATTCCATCCAGCTTCCTGTGGAGCTCAGCTCAGCTTGTGGTTGCGGAAAGCTTTGGGACCTGTACCCATGTGGGAGATCTGGAAGAGGCTCCTGGATCCTGGTTTCAGATCAGCTCAGCTCTGGCCATTGCTGCCACATGGGGAGTGAATCAGTGGAGGGGACATCTTTGTCTCTCCTTCCCTGTTTGTATCTGCCTTTCCAATAAAAATATAAATTTTTATAAGAAGATATAAATGGTTTTGCTCCACCTAAAATCGTTGCCACACTTCCCGGTTTGGATGTGTCTACTGGATCATGGAGTAATTTCATTCTTGGGCTTTGGCCGCCAAGCGAGTGCATCCAAACTCCTGCTCTACCACTTCTCAGCTGAGCAAATAAAAATGACACCACTTCTTTGAACTGTAATTTTCCCATCTAAATTGTAAAGAGAAAGATGCTCTTCTCTCAGAGTTATTATGTGCTTAAACTATCTTACGAAAAACACTTTAGGAAAAATCTCACTGCACAATAGAAATTGACCAGAAGTTTTCTTTCATTGTTCCTCTGCCATAAATAAATTTGTCTTCTTCCTAAGATTTTTGTACTCGGCTAAACGTTGCACTGAGCATAGAGATTTGTAACTCAAACACCAAGCAATTTTTACCTTGTAAAAATGCATCTTCATTTACCCATTTGCTGACTTGTCTATAACCTCAAGATTTTCTTTAAGGATTCTATAAGAATCTCCTTTAGAGACATAGCTAGTAAAATCTTAAACTGTGTAGTGTGTGCTTCTGTGTAAAGGAAGATTTGATACAGACAACATTTTATAAAGTTACAAATTTATCTTTAAAAATTATTTGAAAGAGTTGTATGTATATGTATATATAGAGAGAGGGTGTTCCATACTGGTTCACTTCTCAGATGGTTCCAATGATCAGGGCAGTCCAAGCCCAGACAGAATCCAGGAGCTTCATCAGGTCTCCTGCTTGGGTGCAGGAGCTGAAACACTTGAGCCATCTTCCACTGATTTCTCATGCCACTGGGAGGGAACTCAGAAGTGGAGCAGCCAGGACATCAATCAGCACCCATATAAGATGTTGGTGTCACAGGTGGCAGTTCCAAAGCTGGCCCCAATAAAGACAGTTTCGCATCTGACAAAACAAATGTTTTGTAATGTCTAGAATACAGTAGGTATGCAAGCAGGAAGAGCATGATGTCAGATGGATCTGAGTCCTGGCTTCACTGTTCTCTGGCTGAGTTTCAGTAGATGACCTTCACATCTTCATCTGGAAGGCAGAACTCCCCTGTTGCAATTTTAGAGGTATGCTATTAATATTGAAAATCGCAGTAGAAAGATAAGGTCATGAAGAATTCAGAAAAACTCTGCATATGTGATTCTCTGCTTATTCTGAGCATCAAAGGGGAACACTGAAGTATGAAATATAACAGAGGTCAGACGACAAGCTTGAGCCCTATTAGGGCATCTATTAGATGCTCTCTTCATGGTACTGCAGCCACCGAGGCTGAGCTGCTGACTCCTGTGCCTACTGCCGTGCCCGTGCTTCCCATGTTCCTGTTACTCTATTACTCCACTGAGGTCAGGTTACTTACCTGCTCAGAAGCGCTTATGTGTCCTCTTATTTCAGGATTCCATGTTTGACCAGGCTGACATAATCTGCCTCTGTTGCCGTGACCTCCTGCTTTCTCTTCTTTATAACATTCCATGTTGCCATTATTTCTGTTCTTCAACCAAGACAAATTGATTCCTGCTTCAGGACCTTTAATGATTGCCATTACTTTGCCCCAAAGCACACTTTTTGTCTAAGAATTTAGCATGGTTGATTTCTTTTTCTCATTGAGGTCACTTCCTCAGTGAATCTTCCCTTGATCCTGTCATTTATAGTGACATTTTGTCTCCCAACTATTGAGAATCAATGTATTGATTGATTTGCTTACTTGAATACTGTTTCTTTCAGCACTTAGAGTATTTAGTTCAGGGAGCAGAGGATCTAGAGATCTGCTTAGCATATAGAAAGTATCAAATGAAAGTGGGTAAGTGCCTAATACATAGAACGTGGTAAGTGAAAATTGGATGAACACGTACAGTGATCAAACAGTAGTGACCAGTGGCCCATTTTCGGAAATATTAAAACTGCTTCTCCTAAATTGAAGCATAAGGAAGGAGTCAAGTGAAAAGTGAGCAGCTAATTTGTTATTCCAATAGGGAGAAAAAACAATCGTCCCCACGCTTCTTACCATTTATTCCCATGGGTCAAGAATGGATCCCTATAAGCTGCAGCTAAGGAAGTACTTTAGAATTTAGAAATTAGAATTTAGAAATTTAGAGCTAAGTCATGTATAAATTGTAGAGCTAGAACATTGTTCCCATTAAAAATCAGTTGCATTCAATATTGCATGAATATGTATTCAAGCTTGCAGGCCAGAGTTTTACTTAGTTTTTTAGCTCTTTTAGATATGTGGTAATATTTTTCATTTTTGAAGAAAAATTCAATAACTCTGCATACATTGAAACCCACAGTTATTGCTCGTCTTATTTTTTGCACCACCGAGGAAAAATGTCCACCCTATCTAGCTAATTATCTAGAGATTGGATGTTGATTTCTGG
The DNA here is from genome assembly GCF_017591425.1 of Ochotona curzoniae. Lineage (NCBI taxonomy): Eukaryota > Metazoa > Chordata > Mammalia > Lagomorpha > Ochotonidae > Ochotona > Ochotona curzoniae. The sequence goes on from NW_024465751.1 coordinate 10,811,380, forward strand.
CCAGCAATAATTTCTCTGAGGATAGTGTTGGCAGGAGACACACTGCTAGAGATTAGGGAATAGAGAAAGTAAGAACTTGCACTGAGCTTCAGGTTCATAACTGAGTCGGCCCAGTGCTGGGATCCCAATGGGCAGCTGACTTCCACACCAGTTAGAACATTCCTCCCTGGGCATAGAGAAGATAGTTCACTGTGTGGCTAGAAGCCCAACCTAGGCAATGTCTCCTTAAACAATCTCTACGGGAATGATGCTCTCTAGCAAGTGAAAGATCCAGTGATGCCATAGGTATCTTCCATCGCTTCCATTCCTGAGTCATTTCCTTCATGGACCAGATAACAGGCATGTGACAGAACTACAACTGTGTGAGACTCCATGTATAGAGGTTAGAATGTTTCTTCAGAATTAATCTAATATGGCTAAGCTTCTGGAGTAAGACAAAGGTGAGCTTTCACAACTACGTCTCTTTTACTCTTTCTACAATTGTGAGAAAACATGGATCATTATTTTTTTTAATTACTATGGAATAACAGAATTGACAAACGTGAGTGAGTGGTAAAGGGGAGAAGGCTTACTTTTGAAATAAACACTAATTAGAAAAAGCTCACTGTAATTCAACTCATGTAATTCTTCTCATGTGATTTTGGTTTATTATTTAAACTTCACTTTATCTCATTTTGCTCTCAGGCTCATGAAAGACACCAGCCTACTCTGGGAAGCGTTCATGACAATCCCGAAAGAAATGACAGGACACAATCCCTAATTTATTTCCAACTAACAAGTTATTTTCCTCTAATAATGTATTTGACAGTTTTAATTAATTAATGATTGAAAAGTTTCTTTCCCTCATGGGGGAAGTCTGGCTGCACTGTGGTGTAGAGGGTGAAGCCCCAGGCTGCAACACTCGTACCCCATTTGGGTGCTGATTCTAGTCCTGGCTGCTCCACTTTAATCCAGTGCCCTGTTGAGGTGCCTGAGGAAGCAATAGAAGTTGGCCTAAGTGCTTGGGTCCTTACAACTTTGGGAAAAGCTGGGTGAAGCTCCAGGCTTGTGGCTTCAGCTTGGCCCTAGCTGTTGCCTCCATCTGGGGAGTGAATGAGAGGATGGGAGATCTTTGTGTCTGTCTCTTTCTCTGTAACACTACCTGTCAGAGAAATCAAAGCAGATTTAAAACATAGGAAATCCATTTTTCCCATTGTTGTGTACATATTTTGGCTACACAAAATGCTTATTGATTGGGTAAAGGCTTCATGTAGCTGAGTAAAAAAGTGATCTTGTCATTTTTGATGGCTTTTAAAAAAATAAGGAATTTTTACTTAGATCAATATGAGGTAACTACTATTTGAATGCTTACCAAATCACAGAAAATGTTTTGAGTATATGGTGTCAATTAACTTCAAGTAAGTCTATGATTTTGATAAGTACATTCTAAAGATAAAGGAACTGACATTCAAAAATGTTAGGTATCTTCACAGCCCATTAACATGTAAAGGCAGAATTCAAAACAAATGATTATATTCAAGTCTGATGCTCCTTTCAATCTTCAGTGACTACTTTTACAAATATTTTCTCATATAAATGCTACTGCATTAATGTGCCATATTTCTGACACAGTGTTGAAGTATTTTAAAATAATGGAACTCGTTCTTCGTGTTGCTTTCTTATTTCAAACAACATAGAATCCAATAGTATTAAGATAAGAGAATTTAACATACTGGCACATTCAAGATTAAAGTGGTTAAGATTTTAAGCTTGGGCTTGATATGGGTGTTAAAAATCCCAGATATGCAATTTATAGGAGGAGCATCCCTGAGCAGACATTACACATTCAATGAGAGTAATTTCCCTTATATTTATTTATGTTTGATAATACAACAGAGCAAATAAAGACAAGTAAAATAGAGAAGGAAAGTTACTAACTGGCACACCCAAGAAAGCCAGGCAAGGAAAATTGTAATAACACAGGAGCTATAAGTAAAGAAGCATGCTTGCTCCCATGTTTGTCTATTTTCCCAGTGAGTAAACTTCAGCCAGGTTTACATTTTTGTGCTGTTCTGTGCTTAAGATTCAAGTTCCCACAGGGAGATTGTGAATGAATGGCCTAGCTTAGCTCACTTATCAAATATGAGCAGGGTTTTCAATGGCCATTACATCAAGCCTATAAACAGTAAGGAGTATAAAATTCTCCAAAACATAACAGATAGCCTGTTGCTTGTCCCCGCCCAAAAGAATAAGCAAAATCTCCCCAAATGTGAGTCCTTGAATTAGTAAATATTAAGCTGCTCACAATTCTGCAAGCTCTGGAAGTTTCTCCCTGGGTTAGTTTGGGGATCAAATGTTTTTAAAATTTGTACTGTGGTGCTGGGCTTTTAGTAAACATTTGCGACTATCTTACATTTTTTTTAATATACAGTTATCAACCTAATCATCTTTCTGTTAGCAAATAACCTTGGGTAGTTAGTTGAGACACAATACCCAGATTTACAACTCAGTTATTTTACCTGTCTCCTCTCCTATCACTGACAAGTTAAGCAACCCATTAGATTCTCCTGCAACATTTGTAAAAAGGTATTATGAAACTATTAATCTCAAGGATTATAAAGGATATTTGTGTTCTAAAAGTTGCAACTAGTGGCTTATAATAATAAGACTTTATTGCCTCTCACAGCTGTAAGTTTAAGGATGGGCTGTGTTTGGGTGGAATTTTGGATTAACATGATGTCTCCTAGGGCTGGGTGGTGCCACATGGCTTCTTTACTCACGCCCCTCGTCTCAGCTGTGACGTCTGGAAGAAATAGAATCACGTCTTTGATCACAGTAGTTTCTTAGCCAGGCAGAATCATTGCTGCTTTTCTCTCCTCTCTGTGTGTGCTGTCCAGCAAGAGAGCCAAATCCCTTAAAAAAAATCCCTGGACTTAGAAAGAGGGGTGGGAATTTTTAAAAGGAATCATCACAGGGCGATTATCAAAACTTGTGCTCTCATCATACTAGCTGATAATGTCTGATTGGCCAAATCAATTCACATAAACAAGGAAAGAATCAACGTGGAAGGGATGATGTATGGACCAGCATCGTTATGCTCAGCAATTTTCTGCAATGATGAAATGAGATCAAGCACAAACCATGTTAGGTCATGAATTCTTTATTTTGCAAAAGAGCAAAATGCAAAGATTCGTTGTCATTTTTAGACATTTCAAGCAAAATTCCAACCAGATATGAATTATAATGATTTTTCGACTGTGTTGTGCCATTTAATGATATAATTGCCATATTCTATCTTGTTGGGTAAGAAAGAATCCATATGTTTTAAACACTGGAAATGTGTAAGACAAAATTCATAAAAACTTTTTACTTCAATAATTTATTTTCATGAGCAGGCAAGCTGCAGGCATTCCTGTAGGATCAAAAGTTTTCTCCATTTTACACGCTTTATGTCTGTTCAAAGACTTAAATGACTACTAGATGAATACTCAAGGCTTCACTTTACAGATAACAGAAAAGATGCTTTGGGTCTGAAAAATATTAAGAGCAGGTGTTTACAATCGTTCATTTGGATCATGAAGCAACTGCCTTGGAAAACGTTGAAGTAAAGATGGCAAGTCTGGAAAGTTCACTCCCCTGTTGAGTGAATTAGGGCTGGGGTTACTTAGTATGATCCATTTACCACATTTTCCAAATGTGATTATTTTAAACATCAGCTATCTTGCTATGATTTTAGACTGTAATTAGAAATTTCAGTCTGTCAGTGCCAGTCAGACAGTAGCATTCTGTGAATGTCATGTTCTATATGTCTAACAAAATTCAGATTCCGATTTTCAATGGTTTCCAATTAGACAAAACAAAGTATAAGTAGATTAAATCAGGAGAGAAATTAGTGTTAAAGACTTTAAGAAAATGCATTTGGCCTACCAAGTTCAAGGTTCCTCCACTTGGGAGCAGATGTAGTCTCTGCAGCAGAGACAGCCTCTTTCCCATGTGACCAGAGAGCGCAGAATCCTGGAGGCAAAGGAGGAGAGCACGAGTTTAGATCACACATTTTCTCAAGCCTCTTTACATAAACGTGCATGTGAATAAAAGCAAATGCAGCATAAGCGTGGCTGTCTTGCCCTGACACTCATTCTTACAGCATTCCTACTCCTGGATGTTTCTGCCCAAGCATCTTCCTTCCTTGAGGGGAAGATGCTGCCTCTTGGGCGGTTGCCCTTAGACCATCTGCGGTGCTTGCTCCTGCTACTCAAGCTGGCAGTTTCACTTTCTCTACTGATGCTTCCTGTAATGACATTGAACTGCCACATGCACAGTTGGTGTCTTACAGCTTCCATGGAATAAATCAAGAATGTAGGTGGAAACCTAAGACAATTCAAAGTGCCTTTTACACTCTTGTCCAATCAAGCTTCTTGGCACTTACCTATAAGACTGAATATTTATAGCATATTTTTACATTCAGTTCTCCAGAAAACAGACCCGGAGAGGAACGTGTGTGTGTGTGTGTGCATGTGTGTGCGCATGTGTGTGTGTTGCTTGTTTACTGTAAAGTGCTTTAAAGAAAAACACCTGTAAGGTAATGAGAGGAGTGGAAAGAGGCAAAGGGAAAGTTGAGGTGAGATGTCTTGACAACCAAGGCCCAAACCCTCCAAACCGTCCGAGGTTTTAGAGATGACATCACCTTCCTGAACTGTCCTGAGGAGGACACAGGGGCTGTGTCTTTGCACCTTGCCTTCACATCGGTTAGTGGCTTCCTGGGAACTACTCTGGGTTGATTAACAGAGCAAACAAGAGCCTTAAGCAAGGCAGCTGCCTTTAGCCTAGGCAACATTGCTTAGAAGATAACTCAATTGTCAGTCAAACACACTGTAGGGAGCTGAAGAAAGAGGACCTCTCCTAAGCTAACTATTACACCAGCTCCTTATCACTGCTGATTCTTTGGTGTTTGAAATTTCCCAGTTAGCAGACCAGAGAAACCTTAGAATTCTGTGCATCTTCAAAATTAGTCCAGGAAGTTCTTATACAGTTTTTTTTTCTTTTTATTCTTTCTATATTTTGGTAAAACATGAGTTCAGAAAGGAGAAAAGCCATCTGTTCACTTATTTTAACCCTTTTCTGTTTCTCCATTCTCAAAAATTACCTCTTCATCGGCAGATTTACTTTTTGCAAAATCGCCTAGGCTGTCTCTGTGAAACTAAAACTTTCTCTAACTTTTGAGTGTTCATACATGCAAGGAACGCTTTATGGTTTTCCAAATTTCTTCTCAGTCATGATTTTCCCCATTTTCCTCAGTTGGTTATACTGTAATATCGGTTTTTAAACTTTCCATGAGCCTAGTACTCCTTTATCTCCAATAAAATATGATGCTTTGTAACCAAGATTTGGGAAGAAAAGTCTGGACCATTTTGAGGTTCTTCTCCCAAAACTCTTAGTTATAATTTAATGGACATTTGGGGTGAGGGGAGGTCCCTTCCCTGGTCTATAAAAATTTGTTCCAAGAAAAAATTAAAGCCTGGTGTCTGCTTTTTTTTTTTAAAGCTAAAATATGGAGGACTATTTATTCTCACCAAGGACATTTCCCAGCAAGGAAATCCATAATCATTTTAGAAGCAGAAGGGTTGAGAGGGGTTGTCTTCTTTAATTTTGCAAAGTTCCTACAAAGATTCTGAATACCTTTGCTTTGAATAAGGGTTCACAGAAAGTTTGTGCCATGGACATGAATCCAGGTTTTCTGAGTATGAATCCAAACTTCTTTTTACTAAGCTAGGCAGGAACAAACAAGGGAAGCTCAGTAGTGTAACAACAAGCTATGGACATACTCATTGGAGGTGGGAAAATCACTTGTGGAGTAAAATGAATCAATTGGTTTCCTGCAAGCACTAAGTACAGAAGAAAAGTTAGTTATTCCTTTTTAAAAGATTTTATTTATTTATTTATTTCCTTATTTATATTTTAGTTTTGAGACAGAGAAAGAGAGAGAGAGAGAGCTTCCATCTTCTGATTCACTCCTGATAAGGCTGCACTAGCCAATGTTGGGCCAGGCCAATGCAGGAGCTAGGCGGTTCATCCAGATTCTCCATGTGGATGGGTGGCGAGAACCTAAGCATGTAGGCCATCTTCTGCGGCTTTTCTAAAGCCGTCAGCAGTGAGCTGGATCAGACATGTAGTAGGCAGGACGTGAATTGACACCCGTGTGGATTACTGATGTCAGTCAGTGCTTTACCCACTATATCAGAAGACTTGCCTAGTAAATTGTTTTTTTTTTTTTAAGAAGACCAGATTCTAGAGCCAATAGAAGCAAGAAAAGAATGACCAACACCAGTCAACACAATCTTTTTTTTTAACATTTTTTGCAAATTCAATTTTTCGTTTTAATATAATTATGAATATACATGCGTTTGTAAGAAAAAGAAAGATCCTACATGTTTTATCTTAGTTGTCCTCAGGCCTTCACTGGTAGAAATGTAGGAACTGGTAGGAACTTCAGATCACAAACATGAAACTGGCGTTAATTAAATGCACTAATCCTGTTCAGATCTCAAAATTTTATTTTGACTTACATGTGTCTGTGCAGATGTATGTGCATGTTATTTTTATGTGTGAGTGAGTGCATCTGTTGGCTTAGTCAAGGTACAGAACAGTGCAATGAGAATCCCTCTTCTGGAAAGGGTCTTCCTGAGCCACAGCAGTGTCTAACCACAGCACTAAAAAACATGCAAGGGGCGCAAACCAACTATTACCAAATAAATAAATCAAGTAAACAAAACCTGAATTTGAAGAGGATAGGCAAGAAATCAGTATCTATCAGATTTTATTCAGGCACAGTATCAAACACCTGGTATTAGTACTATTGCGACTACATGGAAGGATAAGAACAAAAGGGATGCATAGAAGCGGAGGGAGGGAGAGGAAAATGGAGAGCAAAGTGACAACAGAAAGGAGAAAACTGATACCTGGTAAGGAAAAGGGGAGGTCCTTTATCTCCAGGGCATCTTTTGATTCCTGATGTTAATGAGTATGATTCATGATAAAACTCCAAATAGTCTTTTCTCCATAACTTACCCATCACACTTGTAGCTCTATCATTTTTTTTGGGGGGGGGGAGAATAATTCGTTTGATAATTTATAATAATTATTCTGATAATATATCAGAATGTCCCATGAGATTGGTGATCACTTAGGAACCTGGGGGTAGAGCTTTGTCTGGCGGGCTGTGTTTCTTTATGTTAATGCTTGTTTCATGAAGCTAAGGAAGCTTCTTTGTAGAACAGAGTTACTAAAATAAAAATGTAAGAGCATAATTCAATGTCAAAAGCGACATTGGAAATATTAAGCAAAACACCCACAAATGGGAAAACACACACGCACACACACACACACACACATCACCATACCACCATCCTGAAGCTCAAGCAAGAAATAGGACTTGCAAAGGATATTTCGTACTCATAGGTCTTTATCAATTATGCATAGAATTTCAGAGAAAAAAAGAGCAAATGAATAATGTGACCTATAAAATCTGTTCTTTATGCATGAGAGTTTTCCATTTGTGCCAGGCTGTTGTGTGGTCCTGAGGCATGGTTGGTGCAACCTGAGGCTGAGTTACCTGTCAGAGAAAAGACTACCGGGACAGTATGAAAAATCAATCTGAAATCATGCGTCTGAATGGCGAGTCCAATGGGCAAGGCACAGCTTGGGAGTTGTGGAGAGAGAGCCGGTGGACATGAATGAGGCAGGATCTGAGAGAGACACCACGCTGCTCACTGCGACAGGATTGTGACTTATCCAGAGCTTATCAGTGCTTAGGTGGAAAGGGACTCATCAGATACTTGAATAACTGCTTTCATTTTTGGATTAAAAATACATCTGCAAATAAAGTTGAAACCAAGAAGTCATATTTAAGGTCCGTGACTTTCTAGAGGCTAAAGGAATTCTGGGACACCCAACTGAGTTCCTTGATTTCCTGGTTAAAAAAAAGAAGAAGAAGAAGAAAAAAGAAAGGAGGTTCTATGGCAACTTCCTTTAGTGCAAAGCTTGTGCTCAGGCTCAACGGCTTGTCATGGTGGTTTTCATTCAGATCTGCTTAGATCCGGCCAGCAGGAGGCCTGGAGCTTGCATCTGATTCAATTCCATCATGCAAGACTCAAGGTACCAGGTCTGAGGACTAAGGCAACAAAACCAAGGAATACTCCTGCAGTTCAGAAAACCTTGGCTAAAGCTTAAGCAGTAATAAAAAAAAATAACGAAGAAGCAGAAATAAAGTGTGCTTGTTCTCACAAAATACGGAGCTAGTGCTTTTATTTTTTTATCAAAGCTCAGGGCCAAAATTCATCCCTAGCTGAGGCTCACGTAGCAGAGGTATTGGAGAGATGAGTGCCTATGTTGGATTATGCCACTCACTGCTGTGCCTTGCTTGTCATGCTGCTGCCCAGGCTAATTACCTCGGCCAGGCGGCTCAACCACTGGCTGGATTCAACAGACAGATTGGATTCCACATAGAGTTTAGAAAATTAAATACCCCCGAGTGTCCAACTTCTGCTCTTCACCCACACTCAGAACAGGATGTCCTCAAGTTCAGTCTACCAAACCCAAGAGGACAGAGAAGGCAAAGAAGAAAAAAAAATCTTGTAAAACTCCAGCTGAGTCCAGGTTTCAAAAAGCAAAGTGGAGATTCCCGTATCCCTGCTCTTGACCTCTGTAATTTGATCCCTGGGGTTTGAAGGGTTTTAAATCAGTGTGTCTCCACCCTGTTTGGAGAGTGTCATGGAAATCTCCAAACAGAGTTGTATTTCATTTTTACGCCAGCCCACAGGGATGTCCTGTAAAGCCCTATCATTTGTGTCACTCTCCGGCTCTTGGATTCCGATGGCACAGGGCCAGCACTCTGACGGCTGACGGGTTCAGTGATTAAGCTCCACTTAAGTGTGTAGTGTAGGGGTTTTGAATGCAGCTGCGGGATCAAATTGCCCATGATTAAATCTCAACTGCACTGATTAAACATTGTATAACCTCAATTTTGTCAACTAACTCCATTGAATGTGTTTTATCATCTACGGAGGGAGATTAAAGAACAAACATTTGTTGAATCCTTACTTTATGAAATAGGTTCAAAGTGCTATAGCCTTTTATCTCATTCCTATGAAGATGTAATCTTATCACCATCATACAGAATAATAAAACACAGTGATGAAATAACATGCCCCCTCTGACACAGCTAGTACACAGTAGTGTAAGGACTGAAAGTCAGTAATTTGAGATCTTTAATAAAGCACTATTTGTCTAGGGTCTAACTATTGTGTGCTTCTTACATTGCTGCTTCTACGTCGACAGGAAAGAACACCTAGGCCAAAGGATGATGGTACTGCGTACACGGGCTCCCTGTATAGCGTCTGAACCATACAGAGTATTTAATGAACTCTAGTTGTATTTGCTATTGATGAGAGGGATGGCCATGTGACAGCTATGAAGACATGATGTTGGTACATAATGATACAGTGTTGGCATGTATTGAAATGGTGATAGTAATGATGATGAAGTCTGACAAAATTGCCTACATCTTTCTAAAGGATCTAAGGGCAGAGATCTAAGAAGAAAAAACAGCAAGAATGGACTTCAGAAAGCCCCCCCTTGCCCTCAACAATAATTCAGTTGTTTTTTTTATTTTTAAAGGCAGATCAGATTTACAGAGAGGAGAGACAAATCTTTCACCTATTGGTTCACTCCTCAAGTGGCTGCAATGGTGATAACTAAGCTGATTAGCAGCCAGGAGCCAGGAACTTCTTCTGGGTCCAAGGCTTTGGGACATGCTCTACTACTTTGCCAGACCACAAGCAGGGAGCTGAAAGGGAAGTGGAGCAGATGAGACATAAACCAGAGCTTGCATGGGATCCCCGTGCATGCAAGGTGAGGATTTGGCCAACAAGCCATCATCCAGGCCTGAAAGCCTTTACTCTCATTCCCCAAATTGGAGCCAAATGTCATGTCCTATACCAGGGAAGTTCCACAACAAAGTAGCTGGATGGGTATTGTTTGAAAATTTTGCCAACTGAGAAACTGACTATTAAAAAGACTAACATAACTGTTGCAGTGTCATTGCTGAAGGATTACTGTGCCAGGGTTTAATGCAGGTGCATACTATCATACCACTGTGATAATGTTCAGAAATTGCTTGGGCCAGGTGAAATGGCTCAGTGGCTAAATCCTCATATTGCACATGCTGAGAGCTCATATGAGTGCCGGTTTATTTCCCAACTACTCCACTTTCCATCCAGCTCTCTTCCTGTGGCCTGCAGAAGCAGTAGAGAATGGCCCAAAACCTGGATCCTAGCAGAAGTTCCTGGCCCCTGGCCTTGGATGGCTCAGCTCTGGGCATTGTAGCCACTTGGGGAATGAATCAGCAGATGGAAGATCTTTCTTTCTGTCTCCTTCTTTCTGTAAATCTGTCTTTCCAATAAAACATTTTTTTTAATCGGAAATTGCTCACGGAAAATGCTGGAAGTAAATTGCAGGGAGTTCCAGAGAAATTTGTCTTCCTTGCTTCTCTATAGTATGCTTTTTTTGACAAACACTTGTTGAGCATCTCACAGGGTGAATGAAAGAGGTGCCTGACAGCTTCCACAGTGCTGCAGAGAAGGCATGTGGTGAATGGTTAATGGGAAGCAGAACACCAGAGCTGATCCTGTGGGAGGCAGGTGTCTAGGAAAAGACACAAACTCCTAATTCCAAACAGTTGAGACCCTGTTGTTTTAAAGACAATTCAGCTACTCTTCAGTTCCCTGTAGGTAAAAATAGTTCAACTGCCAAGAAATCATTCGGTAATGATAAGTGCTGTCCCACTAAACAGAGCACAAATTTGTTACCAAACTTTGAAAGATTGCTCTTCAAAGCTCCACATCGTATTTGCATAATATGAGATGGGTGCATGTCAATACCATGAAATATGTTCTTATCCATAAATAATAACAATCTGAAGAAGAAGATATGGATCATGTGGTTCAGGAATTAAATTCTGTCCCTATCAATTTTGTCTTAAAGTTGTGGCATCCCACTATTTCCCAGTAGTTTTGTAGTTTGCCAGAGACTGACAAAACTTTCTGGGTTGCAGAGGGTAGGGGATCAGCCACCAATAATATAAGTGTCCTAAATCCAATGCATACATTTTACATGCACAACTGACTTCAGAATCATAGGTTGTTGTGGGTTGACTCAGTTGCTCCAAAACAATATACTGAACCACTGAAACCCTTGCTCCCAGGACCTCAGAATGTGCATCTTCTTAGAGCAGGTGCTTTGAAATCATGATCAAGATGATGTCATTCAGCAATAAAAGGATTGAACCAAGGATACTTATGCAAACCTAGAAAAATATTTAGAGAATTGCTGAGTAGAAAAAAAGGTCAATTATTAAAGCATCATTTGCTGTATGATTCCACTTATATAACATCCACTAAATGACAAAATTGTAGAGATGACTGTCCTGATTTCCAGGATTTAGAAATGTTGTGTGTTGAGGGGGAGTGGCTATGATCACCAAGGAGTAACTTGAGACCTTTGAAGACTGTGGTTATGGTTAAGTGTATCTACACATGTGGAACATGTGACGCAGAACTGCGCAAACATATTGAATCCAAGACAATTTCCTCATTTTACAATTTTACTGGGGTTATGTCAAGTGTAACCACAGGGAAAGCTGGATGAGGATACATGACTTTATATGAATCTACCTATGTTTCAAATCAGAAGTTAAAAATCAATCCAAACATAATGGCTGTAGGGTTAGCACTGTGGCTCAAAGGGTCAAGCCATGACTTGCGTTGCCAGCGTCCTATATGAGGGCCAATTGGAATGGCAACTGCTCTGTCTTCTAGCCAGCTTCCTGCTAACAAGCCTGGGAAGGTAAGAGAAGATGGCAGAAGTACTTGATCCTTTGCCCTTACAGTGGTGGTTCCTTATTGGTAGATGAGTCTTTCCGCCTTCTGGGGACACAGAACGTTGGTTAGAACTGCTCTCCAGTTCCTAAGGTACAGCCACGTCCCTGGATTCTCCCAGTGAAGAGTGAGTCAGTGCTGGTGGAATTGACGCTCTTCTGCTTTACCTTGTATTCTGCTTTCAGCTGGACTTGCTGTTGAGAAATTTCTTGTCAGTGATCTGTGTCTCTGGGCTGCATCCAATCACACTGCTTCCAAATGTGGAAGTTTTATTAGCTGCCTTTGCTGCTCTGTCTCAGCACCCAACACACCTGCATCACCACTCTAGGTGGTGGAGAAGGGCGTAATCATGTGAATGATGTAATTCCTAACAAGCTTTTGAGTGATGCTGATGGGGTCTGCTTTCAGTTTCACTGGAATCTTGTGGTCGGGTGAGCCGGAGAGTGGAGACATAATGTATTTCATTAGCAGTGTGCTTTTCTGAGTCTTGCTTTCCAGAACTGTGAATTCATAAGGTTATTGTGAAAGAAATGAGGTATTTGTAGCTTCTTAGTATTATTTTGTTTAGAATTTCACAATAGCACAGATAAGATCTGTTAGTCTGTTCCTGTTAAAAAAATATTAGTACATTCAAAATTTACGTTTGCATCTATAATGGTATCTTTCAGAAACAAACAAGTAGCGTTTCATATTTTTATGTCAGTATGCTTCAGGCAGCAGTGGTGATGATAAGCAAAATGTCATTTGCTTAAGTGAATTAATGAATTTTCTGTTACATAGCCTAAGGGACAGTGCAGTTCTTGTTTGGGATTATTTCAGTTCCAAAATGAAGATTTATGGAGGGACCTGGGGCACAGAAAACTGAGCTGAGGCTTCAGGGCAGAGAAGTAGCCCATGCCACTTACTTGGTACATCCTTTTAACACAACAGGTGATTACTTTGCTCACATAGGAATCATTTTTATTCTATGCAACTGAGATACATTACTTATAATCTTGGCAAATTCAGTGCTGCTATGACAACACTCATGAGTCAGAGCTCAGTAGCTTCTCACTAGATAGGCTCATTTTTAGGATATGATCTTGTCTCAAAAATCCTAAAGGGAGACATGGATCTGAGGGATTTTTCAGCATTTCTGTGCACAATGTGTGATATTATACCTGCACATGCTGTTTACAAAAACAGTTTCCTAGTCTATACTCTTACAAGAGATCATGATCTGGAGACATGGGCTTTTCTAGTTCTGACTCTGCTATCAAAAGTCCCCATTCTGCTTTCTGGTTCTCATTTATCCCATCTGCTAGAATAAGGCATTTGACTAGTTAATTTCTCTCTCTCTCTCTTTCTTCCTTTCTTCCTTCCTTTTCTTTCTTTCTTTCTTTCTTTTTGTACTATTTCTTTTTAAGATTTCTTTCTTTCTTTCATTAGAAAGTCAGATTTACAGAGAGAAGGAGATACAGAGAGAAAGATCTTCTGATCGTTGATTCACTCCTGGAGTGGACACAAACACTGGATCCAAAGCTGGGAGGCAGGAGCTTCTTTAGGGTCTCCCATGTGGGTGCAGGTTCTGAAAGCTTTGGGCCGTCCTCAACTGCTTTCCCAGGCCACAAGCAGGAAGCTGCATGGAAAGTGAAGCAGCCAGGATACGAACAGACACCTGCATGGGATTCCCACGGATGCAAGGTGAGGACTCCAGCAACTAGGCTGTCATGCTGGGCTGCACTGACTAGCTGATTTCTAAACATCCTGCTAATTCTAGGATTCCAACTCTGATTTTATGAAGGAGACATGCAGAAGATTAGTTCTTCAGACTTTCCCATTTTTTTGCTAATCAATAACAGCAGGAAGGAATAGATGGAGAGAATGGATTTGGAAATTGACAGGCTCAAACTCTAGTTCTAGCAATTAATAGCACTGTAATCCTTTCCAACTGACACACTTGCTGTCAACTTTTGTTCTCTATATAAAGTGCATGTCATGGTACCTCTCACTTATGCAACTATTATTAAATATTGCAACATTCAAGGATTACTTATTCATGGTGAGTAGATTCTTTGATTCACTTTTTGTTTCGCACTCTGTCTTCCTTCCTTTTTTTCCCTACAGATTCACTTTGAAAAATCTTTTATATTTGGTAAGTAAATACACTTTCTGCATATTAAAAGCATGCTATACTCTTTTAAAAACTCATCCTTTATTTAACATAAACCTGGAAAAATTTGGGATGTGAAGTATTCTGATAAAACAATTTCCTATTTTTTCAAACCCCAACTCTTTGCTAAAATTGATATGTAAATTTCTTTCTGAATTCTCTGTCCTCTTTGCTTAGGTATATGTTGCAATTTATGAGCATCTGAAAAGCCAATTGTGTGTCACAAAGTTATTAGGGTTTCAAAGCAATGTTATATCCATTATCTCATTTGATACTCCTATCAGCAATCTTCCGAATTCTTTACCAAGTTCCTTATTAGCTACCTCACAGTACAAAGGACAAGAAGGTTAGGTACAAAGTGGGTAAGCCTCAGCCTTCATCTCTATGTTTTTTCCTCTGATAACTAATTCCTCTCTGTCAAAGAGTTGCTACATTTTCACCCAAAACACTTCCTGTGAACTTACATGGACTACTTTGTTCACCTTTCATCACATCTAGAGTGATCACAAAGTTCTGGTTAGTGGAATATGAGTGGAAATGCATGGCCTCTCCAGATGTGGTTCTAAAGAGTTTCCTGTTAAGATCTATGCATGATAAATCTTGATGGGTTTGTTAGAGCAGCAAGCATTACCTTAACCCTTATAATCATTTCCTACCAATTCTGTGTCATTGATTCTCCATATTCTCCAAACCATTTATACCTACACCTTCCTTCCTCACAATGCTTTTCCTCCCACCAAGGATTGCATCATGAGTACTGTGTGTTCTTTGATACCTTCCAAAACAGATTCTTAGAGCATTTCATCTCTAAATATGTATAGCAGTAACAATTAGTACTTTATGTTTCAATACTTGATATTTTGGAGAATGTTGGTTATGCATCTTGAGTTTTACTCGACAGTTTGCATTTTTTCTCATATCCCATGATACCCCATGAGGTGTAGTGCAGAAAATAAGAATTTAAAGTTACACATTTAACAGGAAAACTAAAAAAAAAAAAAAAATCTCACTATTCCCTATTGATTTGTTCACTGCAGTGTAGCATTGCTCTAGAGGCTAGGGACCAAAGTAAATCCACTGCCTTATTATTTCCCCTCTTCAGCATCGGACAGTTCGCTTTTTCCATGTTACAGCTTTTCTCAGAGATTTGGCTGCTTTCTATGCGTTGGTAAGTTCATTGCATAGAGTAAGCTTTAAATCCACATAATTTGAGGATTAAATACTAACTCCTTCATCAATTGCTATGTAAACTGGGACAATATTCATTGTACACCTCTTGCTCTGTTATTACATGACAGGGAATCATACAGAATTTACAAGATTGTCTTAAAGACAAAATGAAAAGTCATGCATATATAAGGCATCTAACCTTAAATCAATGTAACAGATGTGCACAGCTAGCTCCCCCTTGGAATGGCCTAGCCAATTTGGAGAAGGAGGGTGGCTTTCCCTGTAGTTTATAGATATATTTGGGATTAAATTTGAGGTGGACTAAGTGACTTGCCTAGAGGATCAGGAATCTCTCTCTGCCTTGCGTTTAAGAATCCTTCCAAGCTCCTTAGGCGGGGACTTAACAGGGAAAATAATGATGCTGGGACTTTGTAGGGTCTTTTCCTTCAGGAGGACAGAAGAACACTGTTGATTTATTAGATGTGAGAGTTGGGGAACCCTGACATTGTGCCTAATTTTCTTTGCATCTCTTTGTAGTTTATGTAGTTTTCTAAAAACGAATTATTAACAGTTGAAATCTGTTTCGTCCCTATTTCATGATAATTAATTTTCCCATACTTGTAAGGGAACTGTCTGTAGAGACTATGAAAACACAACATTCAGGCTCTAGGAAGCACTGTGTCACACTAGGATGGGGGAGAGGTAGTGAAACAGCTGCACGTGTGAGAGGAATTAGAGATTTCAGTCGACTGCCAGCTCAACATGAGTCACCAGTCCACTGAGGCTGCCAACAGGATGATTTCATCTGGGGCTGAATTCACAGGACTGCAATGTCCAGACTGAAAGGAGAGATACTCACTGTGTCTTTCCATGAATCAGACAACACCTAACATCTTTTGTGTATGCAGAGCATCTCACTTCTTTGCATTCTGCACAAAGAAGAGTTTACTGTATTGCAGCAATGATCATCTAATATTTGTATTAGGGAACTTTATCTTTACCTTATCCCTACTGTAGACTATGCACTTGTGTGCTTGAGCTCAAGGACCATACTGTGTGGCTCTACATTTTCAAGCAATAGATCAACTGCTAGAAGCATTGTCAAATTAGTAAATTTTAGACATTGTGTTTCAACTGACCTCCATTGAGATCCTCTTTAAACTATCATGATAGAAAAATATTAAACAGCTTTCCCCTGATGGTTAGTCCATTTGGGAGTTAGAGTGTTGGTCTGTATCTTTCCTTCTATTCCTAACCAACTGGACAGAATCCATAACATAAACTATTGCTCCATCTATTAGTACTACTGTCACCACCACTACTATTATTATTATTATTATTATTATTATTATTATTTTGTAAGCAGTAAACATGGCATCCAGGGGCTTATATCTCCTTAATAAGCAACACTGAAAATCAGTTAAATAGGAAATAGAGTAATACAGAAACCAGAAGAGTTCTGATTTGTGTAAGAAAAAAACATTGGGAAAGTTGGGCACAAGGTGACAAAAATCAGGCCATGGGACAGGAGACAGTCCCTTTTAAAATGATCAGCCCAGAGAAGATGAATGCTTCTCTGGAAATGGGCTGAATACAAAAGGTACCAAACTCTCACTCATTGCTCTTCTTCCTGCTCTAGCAATGAATCTGAACATGGGGCTGAACTAGCAGTCAAAGGGTCAGTAGAAGAACTCAAGGGTAATTTGAATGAAGATTTATTTGCAAATATTATGTCTGGAAAGATCTTCCCTGCCAAAATGAGTAGAAACAAAACAACACAATTATTGCAGTGTCGGAAACCATGACCCAAACACAGCTGTAGAGAAGTGGAATGATACATTATTCTAAAGACCCACAAAAAGAGCCTGCTTCTGAAATGCGTTTTATGTAAAAAGTAAAGGGAAATTTTAGTACAAATCAGAAAAGACGATGTAAGAGATTCTTGATGAAATGGAAGTCGAGATTCTGGGGACATAAAACCTGTGAAAAAGAAATAGCAGAGAGGAAAATCCTTTTTTTTTTTTTTTTTTAAACTAAGGGAATGAAGTGAAATATACAAAGAAAACAAAGATAGCTACATTAAGTTTCAATATTGAAGCAAGAGTGATTAGAAAAACAAAAACCCCAAACAAACAAAACCTTAGATTTGGTATTGTGGCAGCCTCTTGAGTTAAGCAGTAGTCTACAAGGCCAGCATGTGATATGGGTGTCCATTCAAGATCTGGTTGCTCCTCTTTCAATCCGCCTCCCTGCTGATGTACCTGGGGTGCAGTGGAAGGAAGATGGGTCAAGTACTTAGGTCCCCAGACCCACGTGCAGAGTGAGAGAAACGCACTGAATAAAGTTCCCTGCTCTTGGCTTAGCACTGACTATTTCTTTTTCTCTTTCTCTCTCTCTGTTTTTCTAAATTCTGTTTTTTTTTCTAAATGAATGAATGAATGAATGAATGAAATCTGGGGGAATGTTTCTGGTTAAGGAAATCTGACCAGGAAATATCAATGATAAAGGATGACAAAAGTAAATTTAAAATGAAAATGATGTCTAAAAAAGACTTAAATGATAAGGCTGAACCGGTTGACTACAGAGAACATAGAAGCAGCCTAAGGATGATTTGTACTGAGCATTAACAGAATGTGTCTGAGATGAATTGGAAGAACCTACAGCACAAATGAAGGAATGTTTCCTTTCTAGATGGAGGTGCTCAATCAGTAGTTTGAAGATCGTCATATTTAGAGAAGCCAATTTAGAAGAGTCCACACGTATGTCGGAGAATTCAAAGGTTCATGGAGAACAGAAATGTAAGCTTATTCTGTTGCAAAGATTTTGAAATCCATGTACTATTTTCTCACAATATGTAATTTATAACTTTCTGAAGAATCCCCATATGTATGGATGCCACATTTTTGCTCCAAAATTAAATTCCTATGTTTTATTTCAACACATTTCATTTAAAAAGTATCCCAAATATCCATCCATTTTCCAAATGCTTTTTGAAGAAGTTTCATATATACACTATATAAAAATTTGTCTCAGAAATAAATAAAAATAATATTAGAAAAATATTGTCATTCTATATAATACTAGGTTGAGGAAAAACATTTTAGAAAAAACAAATTGCTATAAGTTCCCAGCAGTTCCTGGCCTTTGCAATATGTAGGTCATCATTTTGTATTTTGTTTGTGTCTGTGACTTTAATTTTTATGTATTTATTTATCTATATTTTGTTTGGATGGCAGAGAGCGGGAAAGAGACAGAAAGATTAATGTAATTAAATTTTTTTTTTTGGTTCATTCTCCAAATGCCTAGAACAGCTGAGATTCGGCCAGGCAGAACCCAGGAGCTTGGAACTGAATTTAGGACACAAGCAAGGAACCATGTCTTACTGTCTCCGAGAATTCACATTAACAGAAAACTGATACAGAATTGAAGGAATTAGTCTTGGAGCCAGACACTTTGATATAGGATGTGGCTACCCCAAGAGGCAGCTTAATTGCTGCACCAAAAGCATGTTCCAGTCTGGTCGGCATGGACTCACACAACCTTTACCATCATTTTAATTTGAAGTTGAGACATCTTAAGCAAGTAGATTTCTAGCTTCTAATGATCAGAGCCAAAGTTATGTCTGGGTGCAAGACGCTGTTCATAGCTACCTAGATGGTGAGCATAACTTCATTTTGAAATTGTTCCATAAGAGTCTCCATTCAAATTTCACGTAAGGGACTATAGTTATGAGACGTGATAGCCAGATTAAAAGGTGAGGGCTTGAAGGTCATGGAAAGAAATGAGGACTCATGTGGGGCTGGTAGAACCCAGGAAAGAGCTAGATGGGACCCTGAATGAGAGCATGGGAGGGAAAAATACTCCTCAGAGAGAAGTACTAGAGTCTAGATGGAATTGAACATAGCAAAACAAAGCACTCACACACAAAAAAATACGCATTTCCTCTGTTGCTTTTCATTCATAATCTTTTTTTGTTTGCTTCATGAAATTCACTTTGTTTATTTATTTTGAACATTTACTTATTTCTCGTTAATTGCAATTAAGGAAGCACTCCTCAGTATTTCTCATGAGGTCTGATTCATATTATTTCATAGTCCTAGTTTTGTCCATTTAAAAAAAAGTTTATGGGTGCAAGTGATGGCGCAAGTGGTTAAGGTCCTCGCCTTGCATGCCCAGGATTCCATATGGGCGCCGGTTCTAATCCTGGCAGCCCAGCTTCCCTTCCAGCTCCCCGCCTGTGGCCTGGGAAAGCAGTCGAGGACGGCCTAAAGCTTTGGGACCCTGCACCCACGTGGTTTACCCAGAAGAGGCTCCTGGCTTTGGATCAGCATAGCATTGGCCATTGCGCTCACTTGGGGAGTGAATCATTGGACGGAAGATCTTCCTCTCTGTCTCTCCTCTCTGTATATCCGCCTTTCCAATAAAAAAAATAATAATAAAAATAAATCTTTAAAAAAACAGTTTATTTTTTTTTTTTGCTTGAATGTCAGAATTAGAGAGAAAGAGAGAGAGAGGGAGAGACAGCCTCCAGCTCTGGTTCAGTCCTCAAAGGGCTGCTATTGACAGAGTTGAGCTGGTCTGAAGTTGGATCCAGGAGCCTGTAGCTTATTCTGGGTTTCCGCAAAGCTGCAACAAGCCAAACACTTGAACCATCCTCTGCTATTTTACAAAGCCATTAGCAGGGAGCTGGGTCAGTACTGGAGCAGCCAAGATATGAACAGGTGCTCATGTTGGTTGTTGTAGCCACATGCAGAGGTTTAGCCCAGTGCACCACCATGCCGACTCCATGCTCACATTTATATATAATTATATGTATATAATTATACCGGCTGTATGTGGGTTGTCTACTGCTAGTTGACTTTTACTGGTCCTTAGCCTTTTCATATATTCTAAACTAATGCCACTTTATTGTTAAATAATGTGCAACACAAGAAAACAAAAGCTATGGATATAAAATTGCAAATGTATGTATATGCATAAACATATACTACTATTTTATTTTTTCTTCAGCCCCTTTCTTCTGTAAATATTGCAAGAGATCAAAAATTTCATGCAAAAATATATTACTGGGTGAATCATGATGGCTGAATTAACTAATTTTCTCCCTCCTGTGCAAGTGTCAAGATCCCATGTGGACACCCACTATGTCCTAGCTGCTCCACTTCCAACCTATCTCCCTGTTTATGACCTGGGAAAGCAGTGGAGGATGGCTCAAAGCCTCGGGACCCTACACCCATGTTAGAGACCTGGGACAATCTCTTGGCTCCTGGCTTCGGATTGGCACAGCTCCAGCTGCTGTGGCCTTTTGGAGAGTGAAGCAGCAGATGAATTTTCTCTTCTGTGTAGATCTGACTTTCCAATAAAAATAAATAAATCTTTCAAAAATTGCCTATTACCTTTTAATTCTATTTTCCATGAACATTTTGAAGTATTCTTATATACACTATATTTGTCATAGGTAAAATAATTATTTGGAAATAATGTATTCTCACTCTATAAAGTAAATTTGAAAATTAAGCGAAAATATAAACTTATTATCCTTGTGCTCCAATTTCAAACTTAATGTAATAAAAATTAGTTTTTCCTTCTTACTTTTGGCTGAGTTTCATATACCACCTTGTTCCTACAGTAAAGTAAATTCCTGGGTTATTTTAGAAGGTCTGACAAGATGACCATGAGTATTCATAACAGGGGGTGAGACATACAAGGTGCAAACCAGACAATAAAAGCAACGCCATGCCCATGGGCTGCGTGCAGAACACGTTGTACTTCTCATAATTCCCGCCTGCCTCTCCTTCCTGGCCTTGGAATCAGTCTCCTACCAGAAATGCATCAAACTATGTTGACCTATTTGCAAAACACAGCTCAGCTATGTGACTTTTCATTTCATTTCTTGTAGGCAAATAAGAGACAGATCATCTCAGAAAGAATGCTTAAGACAAAACACGGAGTGAGAGTTCAAAGGAAGGAAACTGTGGGACAAAGTTCTCAGATTAGGCTAAGGCGACAAGATATCATCTTGAATAAATAAAGGTAGGACTGAGATGAAGGCAACGGCAGGACACTTTTAACAAAAATCTTGACAAATGTGCTATTTGGCGTCTGAAGTTGATTTTTTTTTCCCTGCAAAATCACTTACATAAGCTCTCAATAAGCTCTTTCCCATCAGAAATTCTCAAATTATCACCTTTGTAGTATTTCTTTGGCCCTCTATTCAGCATTCTTAGTCCACAGTTCACCTGAGGTGGCATCTTTCACATCATTACTTCCTAATCGCCTCTGGGCACAGGTGACGCCGTTTGACTTGGCAGCATTTCACCTCGCTGAGAAGCAAGGTGGATGTTTATAACATTAGAGCAATCATTACACAATGTGATTATTGTGGCTCATGTCCGTTTTTTTTTTCTTTTCTCTATAAAAAAACGTTAAACTGTCTGGATAAAAGACTTGGATTGGATGTAGTGAGAAATACTGAACTGGGAATCAGGAAACACATTTGATTTCTGCAAGTAATTTATATGAGACCTTGGTGAGATCCTTTCAATTCTCTCCAAGTTACAATGTAGTAACGGCCAGAATGGGCCTTCTGTAAAACAGCTTCCAGAGTAACACTGCAATGTCATCGTTAAACACATGTTGGAAGGGAGATGGGAAGACAGAACTTCAACTTTTAAAGAGTTGCCTGAAATAGTAAATTTTCCCCTTGTGGGGAATGTGGGAGAAGACAAAAAGCAAATGACTCAGTTGCTGAGTATGATTGAG
The DNA here is from genome assembly GCF_017591425.1 of Ochotona curzoniae. NCBI lineage: Eukaryota > Metazoa > Chordata > Mammalia > Lagomorpha > Ochotonidae > Ochotona > Ochotona curzoniae. Next base: position 10,833,373 of record NW_024465751.1, read on the forward strand.
GTCAAAAGAGAATGCTATCATAGGAGTTTCTAGTTTTGTGTGTGTGCGTGTGAGTGTCGTGTGCACGCGTGCGTGTGTTGGTAATGGGTGAAGATTAGCATCAGCAAGAGACAACACAGACAAGGCAGTTGGTGTGACTTCACGTGCTCCTACTTGGAAGGAAGTAGCTGATAACACAATGTCTATCTCATCAATCTTTAATAACTGGAAAGTGTAGGAGAATTTGATATTAAAGATGTCAGTAGCCCTCAGCCACAAAGCATTAGGTTAGTGTTTGCCTAGTGCCAGAACTTTACTAGGTGCTGAGGATATGCCTGGGAAGTTCTTATGGGGTCCTTCCAGAATGTCTTTTGACTCTAAAATGCTACAGGAAGAGAGAGAGCTTTCTTAATGGCATTACTCCATTGTGATTCCTAAGATGCTAACAGAATACTAGAACATTTCAAAAAGCTCAAGGAAAATACCATTGCCTGCTAATTCCGTGTTCCCAAGCTTTTTTAAAAAAAATTTTACTTATTTTTAATTGAAAGCCAGTGCTGGAGAGAGAGAGAGAAAGAGAGATTTTCTATCTATTGTTTTACTCTCCAGATGGCTATAACAACCGGAGCTAGGCTTGTCAGAAGCTGGGAACCAGGAGTTTGTTCCAGGTTTCTTATGTGGATGTCGTGACACGCGGCCTTGGGCCATCCTCTGCTGCTTTGCTAGGCCATTCGTAGGAAGCAGGATGGAAAGTGGAGTGCTGGTGCTCAGACTAGCACCCATATGGGGTGCTGGTGCTGCGGGTGGAGGGTTAGCCTGATACAATACTATGGCTCCCACGTGATGGTTGTGAAGGGTACACTCACAAGGATGTCACCACCTGAAGCCTCCTGCAAAAACAGGAATCGGGCTCTTTCCCTGAATCCAAGAGTCTGGAAAGCTGGCGTTAGATTGGAAGTTGTTATCGTGGAAAAAAAGGCATTTAGGAGTTCAGTCCTTGGGGAGGCTTCGGTGAGGTTGTTCCTTCCACCTGTGGAAAAAAGGGAGGGCTGTTCCATCACTCTGCCTCACAGTGAAGACTTTAATAAGAGAGTTCCTACCACTTCACAGGTTCATATGACAGAATGCATCATTTTTGTTTTGCCTCTTCTCCACTTTTCTTAAAGCACCTTTAATTTTAATTTTGAATGCAAAGCCTTCTTTTTCATCTTATCATCTAAACATACTTTATGGCAAAGGTGTGAACAATAAACAAAATCTTACTCATTGAGATCCATTGAAAGCTTGCTTGCTTTCTTGCACCCACACTGACCAGGAAGTTTGCTGAATAAGGCAGTCCTATAGAACACATGTGGCAATAATACAGCTTGGGTTTAAAATAGTCCGCTATGGCATGCTGTGTCTTGCTTCTCCCCAATAGAAATAGCTCTCCCCAGCTGTTTCTTTCCACGCCCATTAGTGCTAAACGAGTAAATACGAGACAAACGGCTGTTTAGTCATCTTGCTGGCATCTAAATTCTACATTGGTCTGCCTCAGTTAGAAAAATATTTGGTGTATCCTGGTTCAACCTGCTGCACTCATATTTACAGTCAGAAAACACTGTCGTCTTTCTTAAAATATCCTGAAATGAGTAATGTGCAAAAGCCAGGAATACCATGGACCCAGGGTGAATACAAACCCCAGCTTTTGTCCACTGTGCACTTAATTTCTTCCTTGGCAGTTTCTGCATCTCTTGAAAAGCAATGCCTTCCTAGCAACACCTATCTGGCAGCAAAATCACAAGCTCCGTTATGCGTGTGTTTCTTTTCACAGACACTAGACACGTTCGGCTTGGGTTGGCAGGGCTTTGCTTAATGGCTGGGAGACGATTTCAGGCACTTCTTCACGTAACTCCTCTTTGAAGTTGACAGCCTGTCCGGAATAAAGTGTATGCCGTTTACAGTCCCCAGCCCCTTCCCCCACCACCTCCTCCACTCTGAACTCCAACGGTTACAGTCTCAGATAAAACAAATAAACCTCACAGGGGCACTTTCTTCCTGCTTATCTTCTGCCAGCAGCCGCTATTTAGTGTGGCTCGCATCCGTGGCTGCGTGAGGTTATGGAAAACTGTGTCGTCTGGCTGGAAAAGAGGAGGGCTGTTTACATTGTGATGCGAGACGGGATAGGATCATTCCAATACATTCTGATTGCCTTTCTTTATCTAGTGAGACTAAAGCGGCACAGCACAAAGGACTCGGTGTCGGCTGCTCTGGCTGGTAGATGGTTTGTCAGATGAGCGGGTTCTTGCCCTAAAACAAATAACTAGTGGATAGCAAGCTGCCTTTTTCATTTCACCTTTTTTTTTTTTTTAATGGTAGAGCCTCTACATTCACAGAAGCAAACAGTAATAGTTCAGTAGCAGTTATTTGGGGATTTCGATCTTACTGAAATGTTTTCTTAAAAGTTTTACTTTATCTTTTGTAAATGTATAAACTGTAAGCCTATTTCATATTTCTTGAATATCTTATAAAAAAAAAAGACAGAATGTTCACAACGGCACAATAAAACACTCACTTTTAAGCTAGTAAGAAAATGACACCTGCACCCCAGTCCTAACCTGTGGGCAATACTTCCTTCAGTTATGACAAGCTACATGATGTGTGTGTGTGTAAGTGCTCATGCATACACGTGTTTACACATAGGCACACAGTGAATGGTTTGAAAGGAGTGTAAAACACTGCTAAGTAAGCAGAGGGGGATGCTTTAGGATCTTGCAGGAGGAGATTTTTGGGAACGTGTTAGCTATTATAGGGATAGGAAAAACTTGTCACCTGTTGTGACAGTGTCTGGCAATGCCAAGAATGGTGTGATTTCATGCTATGGCTCTAAGGGAATCCTGGCCCCTGTGCTTCACAGCTGGTTGAATGGCTCCCAGTCACCAGGGACCAGCATTAACATTGTCACGGGCACAGCCTCCAGAGTCACCCATTCTTGCTTTAGGGGTTTGAGGAAAGTTCTAGAAAATAGCTCTCATATTTTACCTAGCTGTTAGGACTACAGGCTAATGTTTAATCCAGAAAATGATTATTGAACACTATACAGACTTGAAGATATGTAAAGTATATGAAATATTTGTATGAATTTAATGGGCTTATATATAATACATCTATTTATTAATTTGATCTGGAATGACTGATTTGTCTGTGAATATTTCACAATTCAATTGTAGCATTTTCTCATTTGTGTGATGTCAATTTCGCAGCAACAGACCTCATTGAACACAAGCCTGGCATGGTGGCTGTGAGTACACTGCTGTGCAGGATATCCACCCTACAAAATCAGTGAATGCAAATGACCTGTGAGCATCAAGAACTGTTATTGAACAAAGGCATCAGGGAGAGAGGAGACAAATATTGTATAGCTTTAATTTTTTTTTTTTCTAAAGTCAGTGAAAGGCGGGGGGTACTGTGATAACTGAGCTTTCATTTGCAGGCCATACTCCATACTGGCCCACACACGGGGCCTGGGCTGAAATGAGAAGCTTTATTCAATCCATATCTCCCATGTGGATAGCAAGAATGTAACAGCTTGAGGAATCACTGTTGTATCCCAGGGTGGAGGTTAACAAGAAGGTTAACAAGAAGCTGGAATTGAAATCTGGAGCTGGGCTCTTCCAAGGTGGATGGCAGCACTGCGTCTGATATCCTTTACACTAGACCAAAGCTTAACAAGAAGCTGGAATTGAAATCTGGAGCTGGGCTCTTCCAAGGTGGATGGCCGCACTGCGTCTGACATCCTTTACACTGGACCAAAGCCCCACCCCAAGTGTTTAATATTTAACTAATGTATATCACTACTATTACAGTGAGAATCATGACACTCTGATTAATGGACATTTGAAGATTATCAGAAGTGTTGACAGAAGTTTTAAATAGATCAAATGAAAATTTCAATTAAAATAAAGACTCCCTGACTTTCCCTCTATTTCAGACTTCTGATTGTACTCACATGATTGTCCTTCCATTGTACTACTTGAAATGGTTTAGGACCAAGAGCATGTGTGGAGGGAATGAGACCTTCTTGGTGAACTTGTGGAATATGTATCTGACAGTCATGGCAGAACAATCCTCTTTTGTCATTCTTTTGTGGCTTCTGGGGCATCCATCCTTAGCTCTTCCCTCAATTTCCCAAGTCATCACTCGGTTTCTTCCTGGAATGACTCAACAGGGATATTCCTGTTACTCAGAATGGAAAGGAGAAAAATTAATATGCTGGATTTCATGATAACTATTTCAACAAAGCAGGTACAACTCAGTTCAGACCCTGTCTAAAACATTAATACTCACCTGGTTTGCTCCCTGTGGACAACAGAAAGTTGACTGCTAAATGCAATAATAGCCTCTTGATTTCTTGAATATCATGGCTATTATTATTTTTGTGTCATTGGAAATCTTATAAATGAATGATTGTTCATGTAAGTAGAACTCTTATAAATGTGGTGCACATGAAATATGTTTTACACATGAATAACCACAGTAACTTTTTATGTTAGCAGTCAACATTGTTCTATTACTGTAGTGTAGTATTACTTAGCTGATGGTTTGGCTGGCAGGGATGACTGTTACTTTATAGACAGAGCTATAAATATGGCCACAAATGTGACAGCCAGGCAACAAAAGTGCATCTGATAGTTCTGTAGCGAAGATGTTCATCAAGATTATTATGGGCTTAAAATCCAGAAATGCAGTTAACCTGCTGCTTGGGATGGCTGCGTTCCTTACCGGGGTTTGTTTGATCCTGGGAGGCAGCAGGTAATGGCCCAAGTGCCTGGGCGGCATGTGGTAGGAATTTTTTGGGAGATGAATCAACAGATGAAAGAGCTCTCCTCTTCTTGCTCTACCTCTTGCTCTGGTTCTTACTAAGCCTGTCAAGTAGATGCAAAAGCGAATCATATTGTCATGGAAGCTGCAGTCCCCTTGGAGGACCTTAGAGATAATGTGTTTCCTTATATTTCTCCAGATTCAAAAGCAGCCACACCTGGCCCTCTTCCATCTTCAAAAGCAGCACTATGCCACCATGCCAGGCCTGGAGATGCCTCTTATTACCAGATTTCAAAAATTTTGAAGTATCTTTGTATATATATGCATACGTGTGTGTGTCAACACATTCGCATCTATACATACATGAAATACAATGATTTGTTCACCTATATTATAAATAACAAGCTATGTAATTAGATGAAAATTCATTGTATAGACAAAATAAATGTGAAGAATAGATTTAGTTATTAACACACTCTAATATACTATATAAATACAGTACATATAATACTTTGTACAATATGTTTAGTATATATATGGTTTGTATACGTACATGTGCAGTTATGCCAATATTATTTCTAAATTATATATTATAAATATAATCATATGTTCTAAATTTTATATTTGTTCAATATTTATAAGCCATAAATATGTACCACAAGTGTTTTGAACAAAGTATGAATTAGTCCAGAATTGCTTTTGATTTTTATCATTTGAAACTTTTTTAAAGATTTATTTATTTTTAGTTGAAAGGCAGATTTACAGAGAAAAACAGAGAGAGAGAGATCTTGCATCCACTGGTTCACTGCCCAAATTGTTGCAGTGTACGGAACTGGGCTAATTTGAACCTGGGAACCAGGAGCGCCATCCAGTCTCCCATCTAGATGCAGAGGCCTAAGTCCCTGAGCCATCCTCCACTGCCTTTCCAGGCCATAAGAAGGGGGCAGGATCGGAACTGGCACAGCTGCAGCTCAAATCCATGCCCAAATGGGATGCTGGTGCTGCGGGCTGAGAAAGTCAGCTATATCACCATGGCAGCCTACATTTTAAATTTTTATGGATATATGTTGTATTATATATATATAGACATACAATGAAAGCTGAAAGATTGCACGTGAACCATTTAGATGAGTTTTTAAGTTATATATATATACATCAAAATCGGGAACAGCAAATTCAGGCTCCCCGAAGTTTTCCTTGCAGTTACTATTGCTCAAGTTCGCCCACACTCCTAATTCACAACACTGCAGATACATGCTTATGAACCTCCTTCAGTTAAATTCATGTGGCGTATCCTTTCATATCTCTGGGTTTCTGTTTCGTTTTATTTTTTCTGAGCTTTTCTACTGTGTTGCGTTAGAGAATTTTTACCTTCATGTTGTGTTATATTTTTACACTGTGTAAATACGTGCAAGTTCCACCCATTGCACTATTATGTGTAAACAGTTGTATTTGAAAATATAAATAGTGTTATGATCATGATTGCATGCATCTTTTAAAAAATATTTATTTATTTTTACTGCAAAGTCAGATATACAGAGAGGAGGAGAAAAAGAAGAAGAGCTTCCAACCAATGATTCACCCCCTAAGTGGCCATAATGGCTGGAGCTGAGCCGACCTGAACCCAGGGGCCAGGAGCCTCCTCTCGGTCTCTCACAAGAGGGCAGGATCCCAAGGCTTTGGACTGTCCTCAACTGCTTTTCCAGGCCACAAGCAGGGAGCTGGATGGGAGGCAGGCAGCCAGGACTAGAATGGATACCCATATGGGATCCTGGTACATTCAAGGCAAGGGCTTTAGCTGCTAGGCTGTCACACTGGGCCAATGGTATGCAACTTTTAATGAGCACGTATTTGGATTTTTTTTTTTTTGATAGCCTGGAAGGAAATGTTGGGTGTGACTATGGTTAGCAGATGAATATATATTTTCCTTTGGGGATGAGATTAAAAGCCTTAGAGTGTAATTATTTGTATGCATATTTCCAATTTAGTCAACATGGCTGAACCATTTTCCAGTATGGTTGCAGCGATGTTCATTAGCACAATGTAAGAGTTCACATACCCGTATGTGACGCTGTCTCTCTTTTCAGTTTCTGCCTTTCTAATCATAGTGTACTCTGTACTTCTGTGCTAGATTTTTCTTGTCTGTAAAATAGGGAAAATATGATCTCTTATGTTATCTATTAGCTTCAGCAATAAAGGAGCTAATTCCTGCAAAGGTTTTTTTGTTTTTTTGTTTTTTGTTTTTTTGCAATGGCAAGCGCAGGACACCAAAACCACAGTATTGCACCCTGCTTGTCATCATCAGCCGTAATAGCACTATCATTGTGATCTGGAGCAGTAATTAAGAATTCCACAGAAAGAAGCAGTTTCCTAAACAGCGTGTGGAAAGTCAGAACGATGGGGAAGAGACTGCTGTGCTGGGCAAGCAGTGAGCACTTTGCTCCTTCGCTCACGGACGCTTGATCACTGTGAGAGACAGAAGTGTTTGACTAGCAACAAACTCAATTGTTCTGTTTCAAAAAGAGGGTTATTAAGCACCCATTTCACTGAGTAGATTATGCATCTCAAATGAGAAGCAAATAGTTATTTAAAGCAGTGTGCGTCATGGGTGTCTCGTCCATAAGAATGAAGCCAGAACAGTGCCCACTCTGTGTAGAGGACAGATCTGCTTTCTGTCAGACCAGCAGCACTTTCTCCTTCCCTCCTTTTCAGAGAAATGCTATTATTGGGAAATCCATGGAAAGCCCCTTTCTTTGTAGATCAGAATATTTCCATGGTCTTCTGACTTAAAGAGTCTCCCGGGCTGCTTCCGATGGAATGCAGAATCATATCCTTGTCTCATTAGATTTCAGTTTGGACCAGTGTGCCAGGCTGTCTACAGCAAGCAGGGACTTCCCAAACTCAAAGCCAATTGTGTCCAGCTGAGCTGAGCAGGTTACCAGCAAAGTTCATGTTAAGTCCCAGCAACCTATGCAAAGCATAGCTTGACAGGAGTTAAATGTTGGAATTCTCATATTTGTTTTACACATTGGCGCTCTGCATTCAACAGTAACAAAATCTCAACCTCGCTTCCTCTTCTGTCCCTTTAGGGTTTGGAAACTGTAGTTGTTGGCTTAGACATGTTTACAGCCACTGGTGACTCCGGCTGGAAAAGGCTTTTTCTGTGGGGGTTTAGGGACCAGTGTTACCGCAGGACATCTGCAGAGAACTCTTGCTTTCAAGATGTTGCGACCCAAAAGCCTGGCTTGCTACCAATGGGCTGGGCTATTTCTGATCACAGTATGACACAGATGTCGAAGCTTATTTCCCCTGAAGCCAGAAAGAAATCCCCTTCGTGCAGAAAGTGATGTTGCCCTTGGGGAAAGGACTTCTTTCTTCTCCAGACCAGAGTCGTGGTAGCCTCCGTGTATTCCAGAACAGAGACCGGAGAAGGACAATGCTCATTGTCTAAAATTGGCAGGACTGGCTCTGATCCCAGCTCTTCTGTCAATCAGTTTAGGAAAGTCACATAATTACTTTCAATCTGTTTCTTCAGCTGCATCGACGGGCCAGTCCTGGCTTCTCATGGTTGACTTGAATCTTTAGGGACATCCGTGTGTAAAGAATTCAGAAGTGACTGCTGTGGAATAAGACCTCAATACCCACAACCTGCTTTATGTTACGTTCTCTTTTTCCATCCTTTCCCTCTTGTTTGGCCAATGCTTTTCCATTCTTTGTTTGACTTTTCCTTTTTTCCAGAGTTTCATTTTGATGTCTCTTCTGACTCATCCAGTAACTACCTATACTATGCAAAGCCACATGCTTAATGTAATTGCATATCCTGTTAACTTCTTCCTTTAAATGGATCCAAGTGTACTTCTTTATATGGCTTATCATAATACATGTTAAATGATGAGAATCCAACAAATATCACATTTTATTATGATTAGGTATGGTAATTTATTTTTGTTGGAGAAAACTAGGTTTGCTCTAGTGGCAGCTGATCAGTCCACCATGCACCTGTGTAGGCTGAGTACGGGCTTCTAAGATTCTCCTTGATTTCTTTCTCTGCTCCTGTTAGTCTGTTGGTGTCTACATCATTTTAACTATCTCATTTTTTCCTGACCAAGCAACCTAAGGAATCAGTTCTTCCCTAGTACCCAGTATTACAGGTCTCAACACATATTACAATTTATGTTCACTGCAGGTTAGGTAATCTAGGCAGTGCTTATTCATATATAGTTGAAGTATTGGGAGGGATTCTACACAAAGCAGAACTTGACTAGGAAACCTTGTCTTGAGCAACTCTGTTTCATGTATCTTTTATCACATTTTGGCTCAGGGCCATCTGCAAATAGAAAGTGGGCTTTGATCAGACGATTCATCTTCAGGTGTTTTGTGTGACTTGGCACATCTGATGCTTCAGAACTGAGCTTCTGTTGTTGAAAACCCCTCATGTGCTATGACTTCTGACAGCAGCCTGAACTAAGGACATAACCACAGGTTGTAGCAAGAGAACTGCAGAGTCGTCCAGCAAGGATCATGATGTAGGGAGAAGAAATATTGAGATCAACAAATGGCACGGTATATCCCGTACACCATATCAAAACATTTCCTTGGGGTAACTCAGACTGAGACACAATTCATCCAATAAGCAAGGTGTTACAAAATGAGTCTCTGGGTATTAGATGCTTCAGGGAATTCAGGTAGCGGGATAAGGGATATCAGCTCTTCTAAAATGATTAATTACCTGGCAAGTTATCAATCATACATTACAATCCCTAGCTCGGAATTAAGCTGCTCAAAGAACACAAAAGGTAAAGCTTCATGGTTCATGATATTAAAAAGCTGGTAGACTTACATAAGAAAAAACCCATTTGTAATACACCATATTGGATAGGATAATGGACTACAAAACTACATGATCATCTAGATAGCTATGGGAAAAAATGAATAAACTAGGATCTACAAGTTCCAAAGTTAATAAAAATCCTAAGCTAACATTTTGCTTAATAATGACAGAAAAATTCCTTTCCCCTAATTTGGGGGATATAACAAAAATGTACATTAAATTTGATACCAGAGATTATAGTCAGGATTATTAAAACAGAAATAAAAAGGAACTATATTGGAAAAACAATCATCAAGGTTATCTCTAATTGTAAACGATATGCCTTTTTATGTACAATATACTTAAACAAAAGTTCTGTGGAACTAACGAAACTTTTTCATTCAGCATGCAGGACGAGAAAAACCCACAGACAAAAATCACCTAAGTTTCTGCACAGATGGCACAAATCATGCAAAAATAAAATTAAGAAAATAATTTCAAAAAAAAAACTCAGAAAATAATTTCATGTATGCTACCACCGAAGATCCAGTACAATTGCAAATATACTTATTAAAAAGAACGTCTGTACATGAGAAATTATAAAATGTTTTTGAAGTATTTAAGAAAAGCAAATGTATAGAAGTATATCTTATGAGTATGGCTTAGAGGACGATACTGCAGGACAGCACTCGGTGCAGAAGTCAAGATGCCACGCACCAATGTTAGAGTGTCTGGGGTCAAGTCCTTAATCAGCTCTAGATTCTAGCTGCCTGCTGATGCACATGCCAGGAGAAAGCAGTGCCAGCTCAAGGACTTGGGTCCCTGCCAGCCACGTGTGAGACCTTGATTGAGTTCCTGGAGTCTTGGTGTTGGATTGGTCTGTTCCTGCTTATTGCAAGCATTAGGCTGTGAATTGATTGATGAAGGACTGTCTTTCTCTGCTTTTGAAGTAAAAAAAAAAATCAATTTAAGAAAAAGAAGATAATATTTTTAAAAAGATCATACACCCCAAGTTTTATATATGTGTATATTTTATATGTATATATATATATATATATTCAAAGCAATATACACAATTCAGCTTGTCTTTTTTCCCCCATATAACGAACTATTCTCACATGTTCAAAAAAATTAAAGGACCAAGAAAATTTGAGAAACCAAAAAAGTTTGAAAGCTCATATTTCTAAATTACAAAGCAAAGCTAGAGTAATTGTGAGAACATGGGTGAGAGAGAACAAAGGAAAAAGATTGATGAACCGGTAAAAAGTAGTAGTTCTATAAGAAAGAGTTCTGTCAGTGCAGTGACCTTGGGTGATAGTACTAGAGTGTGTATTTGTTACAGACCTAGAAAAATGTTCTTCTTTATTAAGACATTTTAAACTTTCATTTGAGGACTCATGTATGCTTATCCTAATTTGAGTCCCCAGTCTACACATGGAAGGAGGCATTTCACAGTGTCCCATGACTAGGTACAATTTTCATGTAGCAGTGAACAAAAATTGAAAAGGAATAATTGAAGGGGGGTCTTCAAATGCTTCATGGAATAAATATTAAGAAAAATTATGCATGGGTTTATTTTTTTTTTTTTTTTGCACCACACATAATAAATCTCTCTTTGGATTACATTTTTGGTTTGTTGGCACTGGGGAGTAACAGGTTAAGCTTCTGAAAACAGAGCTCTGTCCGTTTCTAGCAGGAGATACATATGCAGCTGGGTGAATACAGATTTAACAGAAGTACAAATGTCACCTAGCCTGATTTCCACATTCTGCAGGTGTGTTATTCTGAGTGAGCACCAGGATGGATTCGCCAGGAAGCCCAGTTATCGTCTATTAATTCCACACCCCATTCTGCATGCCACACCAATGCCCGAGAAAGAAGCGTTAGATGCCTTTCTGAATCCTCTAGTCAAGGCTAGATCTTCAGTGTGAATTCAGAATTCTAACTGCCTTCTAGTTCTCAGCATTTTCTGTAATGGAAATTCACTTATTTAATCAATCAATACCGAGGGCAAGGACCTTCTGTTTCTTCTCTGAGGCAAGTGCTACACCCTACGTCTCATAGTTCCTATCACCAAAAGCATCTGGGCTATTTGAGGTTCAACCATAATTTAAAAGTATCTCAAGAATTCTCACTGCTCAGGTTAGTGTGCCTTCTCTGCGAAATCCTGAAAGCACCTGCAGTGGCAGAGCTTGTCTGCTGTCATCAGTGCCATGATTCAACAGTCCCTGATTTTGCAAAGTTTTATTATCTGTTACTTAAAGTCCTTTTGTGACTCCATGTTCCTAATAAAGAAACATTGAAATTCCTTTGCAGAACCCACCAGCTTCTTAGGGATTTGGCATTTACTGAATGGGATGAGGTATTGACTACCTATTGCTGCTGAATAACACTCCTTTTCTTTATCCATTCATCCATTGATAAATTCATAGGTTGATTCTATATTTTTCATTTTTAAGAGTAATGCTGCAAAGAATAGTAGCCATAATGAACTCTCTGAGAAATAAACTGTAAGATCAACCCCGCTCACACTACCCACAAAAATAGTCACATAATTTGAAATGACCTTCTCACAGAGAATATTAAAACTATCCACAATGAAAATTATGACACATAAAGGAAACAAATCGAAGAAGACAAAAAAGATTGGAGATGGGCCCGGCATGATAGCGTAGTGGTTAAAGTCCTCGCCTTGAATGCCCCGGGATCCCACATATGGCTGCTGGTTCTAATCCTGGCTGCTCCACTTCCCATCCAGCTCCCTGCTTGTGGCCTGGGAGAGCAATCGAGGACGGCCCAAAGACTTGGGACCCTGCACCCGCGTGGGAGGCCTGGAAAAATCTCCTAGCTCCTGGCTTCGGATTGGCTCAGCTTCAGCCATTGTGGCCACTTGGGGAGTGAACCATCAGACGGAAGATCTTCCTCTCTGTTTCTCCTCCTCTCTGTATATCTGCATTTACAATAAAAATAAATAAATCTTTAAAAAAAAAAAGATCGGAGATATTTACAGACTTGAAGGATGTATGTGATTAAAATCTGTGCTACCCAAAGCAATGAATAGATCCCTAATGTGTTTCAAAATACTGATAACATTCCTTGCTGAAGTAGACAAATCTCTCAAAACTTCATATGAAGTCCAAAAAAAAAAAAAAACTTGAAGAGCTAAAATGATATGAACAAAAGAAACAAAACAGAGGCAGCCTGATAGTGGTCACCGATGCCACATGATGTTGGCATAAATGTAGCACATAGACAAAGAAACAACTTACAAAGTCCAAAAATTCATCCACACATCAACACACATCTTTGACAAAGGCTCCCACACCTGCACTGCAGAAAGGACAGTCTCTCAATTAACTGTGCCAAGAAAACTTTATGTCCACGTACAGAAGACTGAAATGAGACCTTTTCCACATTTTATTCCATGTGTAGAAAAACAAAACCAAATGGATCAAAGATCTTAATGTCATACATGAAACAATGACACAAATAGAGAAAAAGTACAGGCAAATTATCTTATAGCATTGGGCATAGGCAACATTTTTTGGATAATACTCCCAAACACAGGAAGCCCCAAAGAAAACTAAACAAATGCAATCCTATCAAACTGACCGAAACACTTGTATGGAAAGGAAATATACGTGATGCAAAGAGATTATTGAAACAGGATGGGAGAAAGTATTTCTAAACCATTCATTTTACTAAAGACCAATATACAGACCATATGAGGAATCAAAAAAGTAACAACAACAACAAAAAAGAAATGAGCAAAGAATATACAACTCGGTATCACAACTCGGTATCACAAACCGTTACGGAAAGGCAAGTGAAAACTCCAAGGTTAGAATCATCTCCAGGTAGAATGAATGCAATAAAAAAATATGAAAAATAAATACTGATGGAGATGTGGAGAAAAGCAAATCTTTACATACTGCGGGTGGGAATTGGAGTTGGTAATATCCCACTTCAGGCTATATATATATACAAAAGTAATTAAATCAGCACATGAAATATATAAATACGTGTATATATATATATTCACAATATATATATATATATATTTGTGAATTTGAAACCAGGTTTTATCTGTAGTACAACCATAAGGGATTCCTTTCATATATGTGGGTCTCAGAGTTCCCAGTACTCATATACGCAGGTTTGACAGTTACTTGCCAGGGTTATGTTATGATGATTTGATCACCTGGAGAGTTTTTACAGAAAGCCAAATTGGTGTTAGGGATGAAGAGCGCTGGCTTAGGGATCACAGAGACCTGGCTCAGATCTCAATCCTGTCTTTTGATAAGATGTATAACCTTGGGCCAATTCCTCAATCTCTTCATGACTAAATATCACTCCCAATGAAAGTAGGACTTTTTATGCTTGCCCTCAGCTCATGTCGTTTTGAGATCAAGAGGGTCAAGCACAATAACCTCTGTAAAGCAATTAGCATATAAATATCATTAAGTGCATTTATTACTATTAATAAAATTACCACGACTACCGAATATACACAAAGGATCCAAATGTACTTAACATTTTCAGGTTCGCAAACAGAGTGCCCTTTGGTTCTCAGTTTTACTTTTTTCCTCCAGTTAAGGCAAAATGAAAGGTTAACTCTTTTAGCACACTGTTTTCATTTTTCCCACACTGTTTACAAAATTCCCTGGTCCTGAGATGAAAAGAAAGATGAAATGCACCTCTTTTTGCTCTGAGGCCTCCTGCGTGCCTGTGGTCACACGGGGCTTCATCTCCGTAGGATGCTGGCCCCTCTCTTCTAAGCAGCTTCTTCTCTTCCCTGCATCAGGGTAACCAGAGAAAATCGCTTCCCGTGACTCTCACGATCCTCCTTCGAGTTTTTCTCTCTTTGCTTGGACGCCAGAACAGGCAAGTTGGTGCTGATATCCAACTCCTGGTTGCGTATTAATCTGCACATACTGCTGTTTTCTCTCATAATGGAAATAACAGCCACACAAGTCACTTACATATGGGAACGCTTTTAGTTTTTAAAAGCTTGTTTCTCTTTTTTCAGAGCTGATGCTTTGAAACACATTAAAACAGAATATTGGCAGTTAAACACATACAGGATGTTGTCTATATGTGTGTTTGTGAGTTCATTACTGTTGTATTGGCTATTTTCTATAATACAGCCAGAGTTACACTGAGAAACATTTTTCATTTTATATTTTATTTTATTATTATTTTATTTTATTTATTTTGTTTTATTTTATTTTTTTTTGTTGAAAATACTGAAGTGATTCCAGCTGTATAGATACCTGTCCATTTTAGAGGATCTTCAAAAGATGTTTGCTAATGGATCAGGTGCGTCCTCACGCTCCTTAGAAAATGTTAAGGGACCAGTCATGTGTATTCTGAGTAATGGAAAAGTCAGCCCCAACTTGAACTATTTATATTCCTATTGGTAATTATATAAGAACAAGATGGGCTTATCATGCAAATGTCTTCATATCTGGTAGAGATGAAATAATAGTGTACAGACAAGTTTCTTGGTACTTCGCATAATGACCCTGTGTCATGGGGTATGCAGGAGTCAGACCCACCCCAGTGGCTCAGCAGATAAATCCTCACCTTGCATGTGCCAGGATCCCATTTGGGTGCTGCTTCATGTCTTAGTTATTGTACCTCACTTCCAGTAAGCTGCGTGTGACGTGGGAAAGCAGTAGAGGATGACCTAAAGCCTTGAGACCCTGCACTCATGTGGGACACATGGAAAAAGTCAGCAAACTGTCTGGTCACTTAGTTTACCTCCTTGTTCCTGAATTTTCTCATCTGAAAAATGAGCATAATAGTAGTAGCAGTGCTGATCTTATGGAGCTGTTTTGGAAAATTAAATTAAATACTAAGAATTCCTAAAGTATGAAGTAACAAGTAAAATATAAATGTTTTGTGTTACGATTAGTGCACTGCTTTGAGAATTTAACTCAATGAACTTGGTTTTAAGATAGGTTTGAGCAAAGCCAAGTCTATCCCACCTGGAGCAATTATGACTAAGTCTACTAAAATAACCATCTTGCCTAGAAAATTACGTGCTCAAAGAGTTAAGCCTGAATGAATCAGCAACGGAAGTAGAAATACGATTAACTGGTACACAGTAGGCTCTTATCCATGAGGAGGACAAAAGATGTAGTTAATGTGGCTAACATTTAAGATATGAGCTATAATTTGAAATGGAACAAGGTAGCCTGGGATGATCTCAGATTTTTCCTTAATGGAGTCTTCTGGAAAAAACACCACTTTAAGAAAAAGAGAATCTTTGGTATGCATTGTGAAACAGCAGGATTAACCTGTGCTTGGGATTCCTGAATCCCACACTGAAGTGGCTGGGATGGAGTACCATATCCATTCCTAATCCAACTTTCTGCTTATACTTACGGGAAGCAGAAGACAATGGCTAAAGTGTTTGAGCTCCTTCCACCCATATGGAAGACACTGATAGAACTCCGGGGTCCTGGCTTCAGCCTGGTGCAGTCCTGATTGTTGGAGGCATTAGGAAAGTGCACCAATGGATGGAAAATTTCTTTCTGTCTTTCTGCCTCTCTCTTTCTCTTTGTCATTCTGCCTTCCAGCTACATAAATAAAAGTTTAGAAAGTTTTATTTGTCAATCAATCAAAAAATAAAGAAAGAAAAGAAAAACAGACATAGTCTGGTCTTAGAAAGACTCTGAGAGTCTTTCCGATGTGCCATCTCAGTACATACATCGGTACTTCAAAAACTTTATAGAAAAGTTTAATTTAAAGATGCATTTATCTTGACACAAAATTTCAACAAACACATCTATCATCCCTGGGACCATCCTCATTCTGTTCCTCATCTTCGGCCCTCTCCTCTGGGGAAAAATCTAAATTCAGGCAACTATAGAATTGATAGAAAATTAACAGCATTATCTAATTTAGAATTCAGTGGCTGTTGACTAGGGAACAAGTTAATTTCTCTTCATCCTGTTAGGAATAATTAGTTATGACATAAGCTTAACACTACAACAGTTTTGCATTGTGTTTAGGATAAGTCTTTTCCTTCTAACACTGTTAAAAAAATAGTGAAAATATGAGTCTAAAATATTGAAAATAGGTCAATACTTGTAGGTTAGATAGATGGACCACTTAACAGATAACAAAAATACAACCACAGAGCTATCTGCTTGCATGAACTGCAACTCCCGTTTGAGCACCTGCTTTTCTCTGTGCAGTGTCCATTGCCTCACTGATGGATTACAGTGGCTCCAAAGGGTAATGTCGCCCTAGGGGGAACCAAGACTAAAATAGGCTTGCTAAATGGTTAGTATATTTCTTAATAGACATTTACTGAGTTGATGATTTGTGAGTGACAGGAGATACAGGTCTTAAAAAGACAGGGCTGCTTTCTCATAAATCACCAGTGGCATTCAGCCAACGGGTGACAAAGATGAAAAATACAACTTTCAGCTCCAGATTCTTTCCTTTTTCAGTGAAAAAGATGAGATCAGACTGACTGAGCTTCTCAAGAAGACTTGACTTCGTTGTGCCTTCATGTTCACTGCCCTTTCTCTTTCCCAGAATGTCTACTTGAGCTTTCTAAAGGGTGCTTTCCAGATGATTTCCTTCACAGTGGTTGTCATGAGTCACACATAAAGCTCTGAGGAAGAACTGCCAAGGGCTCTGACAGCTTCATCCTGCGTCATCTCTGATGGACAGACTCCCTTTTGTCCCTATAGGCTAGCCAAGGGGAACACAGCCTTGGGCCCAGTACCTATTTGCTCCATGTAGCCTCTGGTTAAGCCTTAGTAAGATATAGGGCCATTACCTTGAAATCTGACTGATGTGTTTCATGCAACTCCTTGTGGAGCTCAGTCCATGGCTGTGGAGAAGACAAAAAGCTGTTCAGTTGCCTGATCCGCAGGCAGGTCCATAAACAGGTGAGTGAATATCTAAGGTAAAGGAAATCTCTCAAGATGACAACAAAACGCAAATAGGCATCTGCTCATGTAGAATAGTTTCCAAATATAAAGACTTTTCCAAATCCTCCATGTTAGATTTTCTGTAAAATGATATTACTAGAATGATCCATTTTCATTAACCACTTTACAAAACACTCAAGTCTCCAAAAACTCTATTATTTTCTCCAAGATCATTGACATTGCACAGGCCAGAAGGAATCATCAAACGGAGACCCTCTTGCTGTAGGACAAGCTCTCTGCTGTGCAGTGGCCCTCAAAGTGCAGTACCAAGAACAGCAGCACTAGCATCAGCATCACCTAGGGATGCTCTAGGCACACACATTGCTGAGCTGGTGAAAGACTCGCTAGTCAGAGGGCTTGAGGGTGTCTCCAGCCGCCTCCAAACAAGGCTTAAGGTTTCCTACTTTATACAGGCTGTGAACTTGGGAGAACTGAGGGAACGGATGAATTGGTCAGTGGGGCCTGGAAAAAAATATATGCACGGATACAGAAGAGATGTGTTACAAAGTAAATGATCCTTGAAGGAGTTAGGTATGGTCAAAGGGTTTGGTCTCAAGTTTGATATTTGACCTCTAGTTTGTAGCTGCCTAAAATGCTCTGACAAAAATGTTCTGAGGTCACATGGAAAAGGAAATCTGTGTTTAATTAGCATTATTTACACAGTTAGATTCATGGGAGTAAGGCCCACGTATTTGTCTCGGTTTGTCTAAGGAAGAATTTATTCTTTGGAACCTTTCTATGTCAGCCCAACCTTTGCTTCACTGGATGACCATAGACAAATCAACAATCATAAACATTGATAACACTTTGTACTTTCTTTTTTTTTAATGATCTATTTATTTATTTTAAGTTAGAACTACCAAGATTCCTTCACTGGTTCATTCACCAGGTGGCCAAAATGACCTGTGCCAAGGCCTCATCAAAGAGCCAGGAGCCAGCAGATCCATCTGAGCTCTTTGTGTCAGTGACAGGGGTCCAAGCATGTCGGCCACCTTTCACTGCCTTTCCCACGCTGTTAGCAATGAGCTGGATCAAAAACCTAGTACCCATGTAGGATGGGGTGCTGTAGTCACCACAGCTTTCCCTGCTTTCCTGGTACACCACAAAGCAGCCCCAACACTCTGAAAGTTCGTGTACACCTTTTGAATGGACCATATATGAGAGTCTTCTTGAAGAATAACTGATATTATTGCCTTATGTATGTGATAGATGAGAAAAACCATGACAGAAAACTCACTATGTGCTTGTAGGTAAAGCACATTGAAGCCCTAGACTGTATCGAGTTCTTTCTACCGAGCTAAATGAGGTCTTTCAGTGGTTTATTATGGATCTTAAAGTAACTTTGTGGTGTATTTCACAAGAACATATGCATTGAACATTCTGGAAAGGTAGAAATATCTGTGGAATGCACATAGAAAAATAATTCCTATAATCAGTGTTGTAATAGTTTCTGATTTGGATAAATGAGGCTTGCAGGTAAAATGGGTGTTTTCTGGTTAGATTCAAGTAATGAGTTTTCAAGGACTTAATTTTGCCACCAGAGTAGTATTAGGACCTATGTGGAGAAACATCTGATTGTGACTGCCCGGTTTGTCCAGGCCACTGATGTGACTAAAGACAGCCCCCAAACAAAGAAGAATCTGGTCCTAAATGTCAGTTGGAAAATTGGATCCAAGCAAGGGAGAGACACACTGGTGGAAGACAGTCATGCTTTCTCTACAAGTAGAAATACATTTTGTTTTTTCACCCAAACCATGATTTTTCTCTACTCCCAGTCCATAATCTCTTTCATTGCTTTTTGTTCTGAAATGCTTGCTTTGCCCCCTCCTCGCCTGTGTGGCATGTATCTTTACTGATTTGGTAGGGGCTGTAGAACACACCTCATAACTTTAATGTGAAGATTGAATGGAATGCATGTAAACGCTTTTAAAAGTTCCTACTTGGCCTATGAGAAGAACAAATATTTAAATGTCTTGTAAGCAGAAATTTGGTAATTTTACATTCTCCTTAAAATGCCTTCCTGTGCTCATTGTTCTTGTCATTCTTATGGTAGTTGGTAATTTAAACTCACTTAATTAGTTTTTTTATTAACACATAATGTTTATACTTATTTGTAAGATACAATGATGTAATTTGATACTTCACAGCATTCCTACCTGAATTTTAAAAATCTGATATCTTATTAGCATTTAAAATTTAATCATACTTAGTAAATAGTAATGAGTACTCAACATACTGTATATTTTTTGAAATTTCATGATTACCCATACTCTTCGTTCTTAATGCTGGTAGATTTACAATGTGGCATAAGTAAGGTTGGGAGAGAGAGGCCTCATCTTCATAACCTGCGTTCACAGGAGACCCAAGAAGTATATCGGGTGGGATTAGTGGATTTCTACTAGTTGGATAGAAATTAACAAAAATGGATTTTAAAAGAGCATTTTAATTAGCTTTTCTACTAGATTCAATATAGTTTGTAGCTACAGTTCTAAACATATAGTGATATTCTCTACTTTACTCCCTTTCAACCCTTCTAACCCTTCCAACCCTCCTCGCCTCTCTAATTATTTCTGCCTTTGAAAACGACATTTTTTAAACTTTGAATTTATGTGGATATATGCTTACCATTATCAGGAATGCGAAATACCTTTGGCACTGATACTGCTCCATTATATTAACTACTACATCTGTTTAAAATCTGTTTCCAAGGCATTACTATCAATTGGGTAATACTAAGAAAGCAGTTTCCTAAACAGTTTTGGTACATTTCCTCATTACAACAACCCTATCTTCACTTAAGTCAAAAACGTTTGCCTCAGATCTGTCCATTAACACAAAATAGCGTTGTAGATACTACATAATACAAATGTTTAGGTAGGAATTGAAAGGAGTGAGATGGGACAGAAGTCACTAAGAGCCATTGGTAGCTGTGTTTCACAGATCAGCAAAGTGAGGGCTTGGAAGAGCAGAAGCTGCAGGCAGTGTGACGCAGGAACACATGCAGTCTTGAGACCTGCTTACCCTGAATTCCAATATGAAGGTGGTTTTAATTCTTTTGCACTACTGGTTATGTGGTGCCATGTAATTTTTTTGTGGGGGGGGGTTTACTTTTGCAATTGAGATTCAGACATTCACACTTTTATAATTTATTCCTCTGGGTAGAGAGATTTGCCACCAAAATTACAAATGTAAGTATCTATCTGTCTGGGCCAGGTAACACTGAGACTTAGGTGTACACTGGAGACTGCACAGGAAATTCATCAACTCTGCAATTGCAAATAAGAAGAGTTTGAATGTTGACAATACAGGAAACATGAGAAAAGTTTCACACTTTTATACTTATGTATTTAATTACATACATGTGTATATTTTCACATACACACACACGCACATATGTTCACTTGGGAATGCTTTGTTGGGGATTGTCATGGAAACCAGCAGGAATGAATTTAGTCATTTCCTTGTTGACAAACAAAGATTTATGTTCTTTGGTTCTCTTTCAGGTCTTGATGCCTGAATATCTGTTTTTGGGATTTTTTTTTGTGATTTTACGTGTGAGAAATTTCAGTAAGGGTGGGGTAGGGTTGTGCTTAATTCTCTTTTTAAAGAGGGAAAAATCATTTCCCTTCTCTTTATTTTGAGTTTCTTCAATTCTTTGCTAAGTTCCCTTTCCTGTAACTTCAGGCGGAGCTCAAATTGCCAAGTTCCAGGGACAAGTTTTGGAAGACTATCAGCATTTCTGAGCTGCCCAAACATCTGGCTAATCGTATAAAGCACGCTTATATTTAACCAGACTGCAGCAGGAATCCCTCAGATGAAAAATTATTCATCTAACATATGGACACTGACTTTCAGGGAGCTGCTGGCTCAGGTTCCAATTAGGTAATAGAACCACCCTGCCTTATTGCATCTGGCAAGGACAGGAGCTGGCTAGCGTTTGTTCTGCTCCATTTGAACTTTGTCACTAATGTAAGAAACTCCTTATTATTCACAACCTGCATTCCCTACTCAGGGCAGCAGTAAAAATTGAGTGCATTACAAATTCATCTGGACTGTTTAAATGACTTAAGAGTCTACATTGAAAAATTCATCTATACCTGTGTACTGTTATTCTCATTGCCACATCTAAGCATTCGATAAGCATTACGGTGTGTAATAAAACAATGTCCAAAAAAAAAAAAACATAGTGCCATCATTTCTGTGTTATAAATGGTGGATTCAAGACTTGGATGGTATTTTCTTTTGTACAATATGGTAGAATCAGCTGAACTGTTTAACGCAAGATTTTTGTAACATCACCTTAAATGTAATCAATTCCAGGACTTAAAAAAAATGCTAGCTTTTATGATATAAAGTATAATGTATCACAGACTTGTATTGTTCGAATCACATGCTTTTTTTTTGTTTTGAATTTCTCTTTAAAGACATAATCTCTCAATGGGAACACTCGGTCCAAAGTGATCCTGACTCCTCCCTGTATCTCAGACAGTAGCCTCCACCCTCCCACATGCTATCGAATTTCTGTGCCAGCAGCACCATCATTCTAGCGGGTTTTCACCCTGGAAATCTTGACTTACATTTTTCTTTTATCGCCCTCTTCTATTAAATTATCAGATGCCATTCCTATTCAATCTGACGCTCCCCTGCTTCTCGTTACTGTGTAGACTCCTCATAAATGCTTTATGTGGCCCACTCTTTTGGGCCATTGGAAATAGGCATCCCTTCCAATTTACCTATATTCTGCTGGAAAGAATCTCCTTTAAATACTTTACGTGATTGCTAAAAGTGCTCTAAAAACTCTTAAAGAGGCTGTTACTGTGTGCCATGAACCTCCTCTGTTCCAATACTTACGATAGCTGTCTTCCACTGTCCAAAGTCAAGCTAAGTCATTCTAATTTCCTTTTTAAAAGGAGCGGTTACTAGGCTTTTATTAAAATATGGAAGGTGGGGTCCAGTTTTGTGGTGCAGTGATTGAAGTTCTATCTGAAATGCAGTCCCAATCCCAGCTGCTCTGCTTCCCTACTACTTCCCTACTCCTGGAAGAGGGAAGCAGTGGAGGATGGCCCTGGTTCCTGAGCTTCTGCCACCTATGTGGCAGCCCCAGATGGGATCCTTGGCTCCTGCATTTGATCTCATCCAGCCCCAGCAGCTGTAGTCATTCAGGGAGAAAATCAGTAGTGAAAGTTTTCTTTCTACTCTTTCAAATCGATTTCAAAAAAAGAACATCAAAAAAAGTTTTCAGAAACAACAGAAATAGCTGATAGTTTGACTGTCTTCATTGTCATTTATAACTTAGTGAAAATTATTTTGTGGGCTTAAGAGAAATACAATGGGGACAGGTGCTGTAGTCTAGTGGGTATTACACAAGCTAAGATCCCATATGGGCGCAGGATCTGATCCCAGCCGCTCTACTTCCCATGCAGCTTCCTGCCTGTTGCCTGGGAAAGCAGTCAAGGATGCCCAAAGCCTTGGGACCCTGCACCCATATGGGAGACCCAGAAGAAATTTTTGGCTCCTGGATTTGGATCAGTTCAGCTCTGGTCATTGAGGCCACTAGGGGAGTGAACCAGCAGACAGAAGATCTTTCTGTCTCTCCTTCCCTCTGTATATCTGTCTTTCCAATAAAAATAAATAAATTAAAAAATAAATATGTAATAGTAGATAAATATGTTATAAATATTAAATATGGCAAGCACTGTTTTAACTGCTTTAGGCAATTTTGCTATTTTTAAATTTATTTCTTTTATGATAAAGCTCCATAGGCTCTGGGATTTTGCCTCCCCTTTCCCCAAAGTCCCTTCCCTCACTGATTTCCCCTATGTTTTTATAGTAGTATAGTCCTTCAAAATCAGTCAGAAGTCCATCCTTTTGCTATTTGGCAGTATCATGATGTTATAAGTATAGACAATGGCAGAAAGCCCAGCATCCAATGTAACTCTTTGGGAGTCTATCTTTATTCAGAAGTAGAGATGAATATTGCAATGTATCTTCACTTCTTGATATGACAGTTTAAATTATACAGTTCCTCTAGATGACTACATATACATGCATGTTCACTTTTATATTTATTGATCTTGAATTTTGCAGGAAATTCTTCTAATGCAGTCTATGGGACACACTTATTAACATTTTATGGTGACTTTGAAAAGTAACTATCTTCTTTAGTACAACTCAAACTCTTGCAAATGATATCAGCAACTATATTTTAAACACTTTTCCATTTAAGGCATGGGTAGAAACTTCCCCCTAGTTAGAAAACTATATGGCATGGAAAAATGGAAGAAAGACTTTTTTTTTAAAGATTTATTTATTTTTATTGCAAAGTCAGGTATACAGAGAAGAGAAGAGACAGAGAGGAAGATCTTTGGTCCTATGGTTCACTCCCCAAGTGAGTGCAACGGTTGGTATTGAGTCCATCGGAAGCCTGGAGTCAGGACCTTCCTCCAGGAATCCCAAGCGGGTTCAGGGTCCCACGGCTTTGGGCCATCCTCTATGACTTTCCCAGGCCACAAGCAGGGAGCTGGATGGGAAAGGGGCTGCTGGGTTTATAACTGGCTCCCATGTGGGATCCTGGTGCGTTCAAAGTGAGGACTTTAACTGCTAGGCCAACATGCCGGGCCCAAAAGATGTCATTGTTTTCCTTAGAGAACCTATTCTGAAAGGAAATCTCTGCCTCTAGCTTCTTACACATGCCTGGAGAAAATTAATATGCCCATTATCACTTGAAAATAAAATTATGGTTTTCAAAAATGGATCTTTTTTTGCATCTTAGATCCTGTGATGTAGTAATATAGTCTTTGAATACTTGAATTACATCATTTATTTTAAAGGCTTTTTAAAAATTTTTATACTGTTTTAATTTATTTGTGCAACCACACAAAAATTACTACCAGCCTTCCAACAGTGGATATTTCAGAATCAGCATATTTTGTATTTAAAAGAATTAAGCTAGTCATACTATTTACAAACATATTGGTGAGAAGAGACTGAAAGTGAAAGATGCATGAAGATCTTTCCATTCCAACAAAACCTAAAATAAAGCATCAGCAGCTACGCTTCTATCAGACAAAAAATATACATTTTATATGAGATACAATAAAAGCGACTGGGAAGATCATTTTATACTGATAAAGGGCCCAATCAAACAAGGAGAGATAACACTTATAAATATATATGTGCAAATATAGGAACACTCAAATGCACAACACAAAATTAGTAGACTTAACTGTAGCAGCTTCAACAAATAATAGTAGAGTAATTTGATGCTACACTTTCAGAAAATCAATAAAGAAACCGTGGAGTAAAATTGCACCCCAGGTCAGTTGAACCTAACAGACATGTACAGTTCTTTCCATTCAAATAAGCAGAATGTCCATCCTTTTCAATAATGAAAACCGAAACAAAATATACCAACATGTATGGTATTATATAATGTAATATATTGCAAACATTAATTAAAGTGAAGTTTATACATCTTACACTTGCAGTTTAAAAAAAACAAAAAAAAAAAAACCATTATGGAAATGTATAGTGACAGAGTACTGGGGTCTATATTATACAGACATGGGAGTATAATGGGACAAGCATCCCGGCTTCCAGACAAAAGATGGATTCCCAATGAAGCTGTTGGACATGTGTAGGCAATGAGATGCTGGACTGTCTGAAAATATTCTGTACCAACAGTGTGGAGGCACACTTAAATAAGAGACTGATAGAATTATGATTACTTATGAAGGACTACAGTACTGTAACAAAATGGGAAAAATCTAACAGGAGGTGGGAATTTGGGGGTGAAATCCCAGTCTATATGAAATTGTACAACATAATTCACAATTCAAAATTCAAAAGAAAAAAAGAAAAAAGAAAAACAGAAATATAAACAACCTATTGCTATACCTCAAAAACTAGAAACAACAAAAAGTCTAATCCAAAATTGGTATATTTAGGAAAGAAGTAATATGCTTTAGAAACCAGTTTTGTCATTCTGCATCTTTTAACAACAAGATTTAGTACACTGACAGTTTTGGTGATATCTTCTATTATGTTAATACTTGTTTTTCATTTTTGTTGTAGTTCTTTTCTTTGCTTTCCCCTAAATTAAACTCTTAATTTGTGGTTAAGTGACCTTCTCTAGGTGTATACTGTGATTCCTTGACTCATATAGTTTTGGCAAGTCTATGTGTCTCAGGTATTGTGGGTACCATTTTTTTTTTTTGCATATACAAGGTGTCATGCTATGAAAAAAAATTTAGATTGATTCTAAAAATGGTAAAAGAGACAAATGAAAACAAAGAGATAAAAATGCTAATAATGCATTTTATAATTGCATTGCATTCCTCGCCACATCTTACATCTTCGTGTTATGATTTGCTTCCCATTGCCTGTCTGCCTCTTTACACTTGGTTTCATAATTGTACATTTTTAGTCTTCACAGTAAAGATATGAATAAGTTACATACAATGTTTATAACATTAGAGAATTCTGAATTTGGTGGTGTTACTCTTGACAAGGAAATACTTACCATTTTTCCTTCTCACTTCACTTGCATGTCTGCCTTGTTGCTCAAAGAACTCCCCTTAGCATTTCTTGTAATTCAAGTCTGGTGATGAGAAATTCTGTCACTTTTCTTGGGTGATGTATTTATCCTTTATCTCTCCTTTCTATAAGCAGTACAATTTCCTTTTGTTTTGTTTTTGTTGCTGTTCTTTGAGTTACATAAAGAGAAAGAATGAGAGAGGGAAAGAGGTTTTCCATCTGCTGAGTTACTTCCCAAATGCTGCAACAGTCAATGCCTGCCTGGTCTAGGGCCAGGACTGTGGCACTTCTTTCTGTTCTCTCATATGGGTGTAGGGGCCCAAGCACTTGGGCTATTTTGTGCAGCTTTTCCAGGCACATCAGCAGTGAGCTGGATTGGAAGTGGAACAGTAGCTCCATGGGATGGCAGTACTGCAGCTGTGGCTTTACACACTGTACCACAGGCTGGCCCCATGCATGATGCTTTCTCTATGGTTCTTCACTGGCAGATCCCCCTGCTTCAGTACTATCACAGTTTCATTTTAACCTTCCTTGCTTGTGGGGTTTTAGCCAAGAAGTCTGAATCAGGAGAATTGAGATTCCTTTGTGTGTAATTTTCTACTTTGCTCTTTAAATTTGCAGACAGAGAAAGCAGGAAGGAGAGAGCAAGAGCGAGCGAGCGAGAGAGAAATATGTATATGGAGGGAGAGAGAGAGTGAGACAGAGTGCAACACTGATTGACTCTTGAAATGGCGTGTAGCCAGGAACCAGGAGCTGCTTCCATGTGCCCAAGGGGCTGCAGGAACCCAAACACTTGGCCTGTCTTCCACTGCTTTCCCAGGTACATTATGAGGGAACTGGATCATAAGTGGAGCAGCTGGGACATTAACCAGTACCCATATGAGATGCAGGTGTCACAGGTGGTGGCTTACCCGCTATGCCACAAGCTAGGGCCTCAGTTAGTGCATTTTTAAGTTGAAGATTTCTGCTTGATTTTGTTACATCTTTGTTAGAATGCTGAATCATATCCTTGTATTTTTTTTTTATTGAATTTCCTGAAAGCCACTAATTTGAATCTTCATCTGAGCATCTGGAAGTGTTAATTCCAAAGTGGTCGCTTTCTGGCACCTTATTTTACTCTTTAGGTGAACTAAATGTAAAGGTTTTAGGAGTGAAAGAGGCAACTCCCAGTTACTCACGGGCTCATATATTTACTAGGTCACATACTAACCCAGCCCTGTGCACATCACACCCACAAGACAGCGATGGTACAGAAACAAATTCTGTCTCAAAGTCTAGGTTTCTGCCTGGGATTTGAGACAGCACAGAGACTCCATCTACAGGTCCTGGCCTAAGGAAAGACTGTTAGCATTTGCCTAGCACTAGGCTTTTCCAGCTCAGCATTTGTTTCCAAAAGTCTTTGGTCTCTTTGTCTTCTCAGTGCTGCAAGAACATGATAGGGTAGCCCTTGACCCTCAGTTTGACCACAGGCTGCACACAGCTGCAATTGGGAGTCTCTGGCCGTCACAAGGTCCGGCACACTAGCGTGCAGGTGTTTCACTGACATAAACCCAGAGACTCTGTGGGCAGTGACTGGATGGGAGGGGCCTTGAGCTCTGTTAGGACTGTCTCTGCAAGGTAGACCCGACTCTGTGCTGAAAACATCCAGAGCTCCTCTTCCAGCCTCTCTGCACTAGAATTTTGCCGTCTGCTGACATCTGCTTGAGGAATGGTGGAGCCTGGCTGGCTGTGAGATCCCAATATCCCACAGATAGGGTTGGGGTCAGGGACTGTTGGGCTCAGCTTGACTGAAAGTCTCCCAGTGAGACTGGCACCAAGATTTCAGTTTGCTTTTATCTCCCAAGTGGAGAGCATCCCTCCATGGGGCATTCCTCAGAGCTGTGTGGAAGAAACTTAGGGGTTCTTTCTTCTTGCTCTTCTCTTATATTTATGAATATAACAAGATAAGGTATTTGGCTTTCACCTGTTTTTCATAACTCTTGATGGGAAGACAACATGTTGTATGTCCAGCTCTTCACCTAGGTGTCTCTTCTGGAAGGTAGTGGCCAGGTCTTCTTTAACCACCATCCTGGCTCCAGTCTCTGAGAATGAAATTTCTATGCATTTAGAACGATGCCTGCTTTGGTTGACTGGGTATATGAATACCTCAATAGTCTAAGTAGAAAGTTCAGGAAATTGCATGAACATTCCAAAGAAGAGAATGAGTTCATTTTGGAATAAATGCCTTAAGAATATTGAATGTCAACCTATAGACCAAATGCTAATTTTAGTTGTGGCTATCTGCTCCATAGGGAAGACAGAAAAAAAAAGTTGATAGTAAGTACAGTGAAAACTGCATGTGACCTAACCATAAGGAAATGTTCAGTGAGCACCTGTTTGTCCGGCAGTCAGGACTCTTGAGTGAGGTCTTGGCCACAGTTACAGGTCTGTGAGTCAGCATCACTTCATCAGTGATCATTGATGTGATGGGAATGAATGAGAATTCTCCTGGGGAAGACTGAATGAGCGCATGGAGCTCTGGAGAACAGTAACGTATAAACAAATGCTAATAATAAGCC
This sequence comes from Ochotona curzoniae, assembly GCF_017591425.1. Lineage (NCBI taxonomy): Eukaryota > Metazoa > Chordata > Mammalia > Lagomorpha > Ochotonidae > Ochotona > Ochotona curzoniae. Next base: position 10,862,007 of record NW_024465751.1, read on the forward strand.
ATTGCCATGAACATTGTTCACAAGGGCCATGGAGACTCAGGAAAGAGTTACCGAGTGGAGTAGTTTTAAGAGTGAAGGCTTCATTAAGAAAATATTGATATCTTCTGGACATAGAAAAGAAGCAGAAGTCCAGGCAGAGGGGCCCACTTTGCAAGGAAGGAGAGAGCATAATGGGCAAAATCTGGTGGGAAGGGACTCAGCATGCTAAACATATCTGGTGTATTAGTGAGACCAGGCAAAAATTGGAGCTGAATCCACAAGCCAGCCAGACAGAAGGGGACAGAGACAGTTGCAGAAGCTGAATATGTAGCAGTGTGCAAGTGCTATGCTTTGTCCTCTGTTAATGCAGTATTGTGTTTGTTGTTTTGGTGTGACTTCTTTTTTTCTTGCTTCCCTGGTGACTTTCATGGGTCCTGTGATTTCTTTTTGATTCTTTATTCCCGTTTCCTTCTTGCCTTAGCTCATTATCATCAATAGTTTTGATATCAGGGAGTAATCAACAAAATCCAAAGAAATAGTGTTTCTCAAATCTGAAAAGACTCATAGTCTTGGCATTTCTGAAACAAATGATCAAAGATGAGGGGTTGGTTTTTATGAGCTGTTGGGTGGATTCCTTCAGATAAGGAACACTTGCTTTGTTAAGCAGTGAAATCACATAATTGTTGATGCTCACCAAGAAGAATTCTCTTTAACTTTATTTTACACAAAGGAAAAGCAAATAACAAAGAGATGTAATGCAGGACAGTGATATTTATGCGCTGAATTTGACTAGAAATATGATCCAGGATTGTGTTTGTGTGTGTCTGTGTCTGTTTTATGAGTCTGATAAATCTAGGAAATGGTGCAACTACAAACACTACATTTAATTAAATGAGTGCAGTTTTTGGTCTACATTTAACCTCTAATCACTAATATAGAAGACAGTGAGTGGCTAAGTTTTACCCCAGAAAACATTTATCATAAATTTGGCACAGGCAATTTAGAACTGATTTTGAACAAGGTCTTTGGAGTTGGAATTGTTAGTGTTACATGTAAAAAAATTCTTGGGCTTTGTCGGTGTCAACAGCAGCTGCAGTTTCCTAATATTGCTCTACCTTTGGATCTTTGCCAAGCCCTCTACTCTTTCTTTTCTTCTATTTTATTTTAATGTAATGTCACAATTCCATAGGCTCTGGGAACTCCCCTACTCCTCCTCATGTTCTCTCCTCCATCTAATTTCCCCCATATTATTACAATAGTATAGTGCTCCATAAGCAGTCATAATTCCATCATTCTGCCTTTCAGTGTGTCCTGGCATTGCAGGTACAGACACTGGCAGGCAGTTCAGCATCCCACTGTCAAGATACATCCAACAGTTTCACTGGGAGTCCATCTTTGATTTGCAAGCAGAAATGCATACTGCATCCTATCTTCACAACTGGACATGACAATCTCTATTATGCAGTTACTATGCATCTCCCTAAATGAGAAGCCATGAAACAAAATCAACAACAGGAATAACAATAAAACAAGATTTATAGCACCGTGGAGTTGAATAACATGCTAATGAACAACCAATGTGTTGATGATGAAATGAAAAAGAAAACACAAAAGCTTGTTGGAGAAAATGATACTACTATGCGATCTGTGAGTCAGTGAAGAATTTTTTTAAAAAAAGAAACTATTTTGAAGAAATGAAAATAAACGCAATATGAAGACCCAGAGGTTGTAACAAAATCCCTATTTAATCATTATACCTCACTGTCTTCTTATACATTGAAAAATAAAGACTTCCAGTAATTTTTCATCATTTTGTCACTTTGTGCCAATAACATTTACATCCTTTTATCATCCTGAAAAAAGAAATGACACAGCTATGAGATAATTGGATACCCTCTCCTATTGCCATTTTTTTTTCCTTTTGTCATAGACACTTTCCTTAAAGTTAATTCAGGAAATTAACCAGATCAAGGCAACATTTTATAGATAAGCAGGCAGAGGGGTGGATGTTGTGTTGCAACACATTAAACCATAACTTATATTGCAGTCATCTCATAATGGAGTTCCAGTGCAAGTCCTGGCTGTTCTCTTCCAATCCAACTCCCTGCTAACGAGCCTGTGAAAGCAGCAAATGATGAACCAAGTGTTATGACCCATTGTGCCCACGTGGGAGACCCAGATGGAGTTCTTTGCTACTGGTGTTTTCCTGGTCCAACCTGGCCTGTTGTGGTCATTTTGGGAGTGAACCAGTAAATAGGCAATCCTCTTTTTTTGTCTCTCCTTCTGTCTCTCTTGCTCTGCTTTTTCAAACAAGTCATCATTAAAAAAAAATAAAAGAAACTAAACCCAATTTGATGAAATATTCAGGGTCACAGAACCAGTTTGTGACAAAAAGATAGAACTTACAGCTTCATAGCAAGTCATTCCTTTCTTCCTTCTTTCCTTTCATTTTTCTTTTTTTTTTTTGAAGATTTATTTTTATTGCAAAGTCAGATATGCAGAGAGGAGGAAAGACAGAGTCAGATCTTCTGTCTGATGATTAGTTCCAAGTGACTGCAATGGCCGGAGCTGAGCCAATCTAATTCCAGGAACCAGCGACTTCTTCCAGGTCTGCCACATGGGTGTAAGGTCCCAAGGCTTTGGGCCGTTCTCAACTGCTTTCACAAGCCACTATCAGGAAGCTGGATGGGAAGCAGGGCTGCTGGGTTTTGAACTGGTGCCCATTTAGGATTTCTGCATGTGCAAGGCAAGGACTTTAGCTGGCAGACTACTGTGCCATGCACTCTTTCTTTTTTCTTAAGTGTTCTTTTAAATTGACAAATTTCTGTAGATTATTTGGTAGTAAATAAATATAACAGCAATATTTAACTTCTTAAAACAGCACTATTGGGATTTAGCTGACATACAGTAATTTACATACTCAACGCATATAATTAGCTAAATTTCAGATTCTGTGAAAACCATCAGCACAGTCAAGAAAGATTCCTCCTTCACCTTTCTAATTCCTAGATAATTCTTCCACCTCATCCTTAAATCACAAAGAAGCCACCGACTCACCTGCTGCCATTATAGACTGGTCTTAGGTTTTAATTGAAATACAAGGTGCAACCAGTCCAGAGAAATGGATTAGATTTATACTCAGCATTTTGTTTTAATTTGGGTGGGGGGGGAGTTGCATAGACAGATTGTCCATACATGGGTTCATTTTCCAAAGGCCCACAATTGCCCTGAGCTGCAGCTCAAGCTGCAGCCGGGAACTGAATCCAGGTCTCCGACATGTCTGGCCACAACCTACATTCTAGAGTCATTATGGCTGCATCCCACTGTTTGTATTGTCTGAAGTCAGGAGCACAGCTGGGTATTGGAACTAGGCACTCCGAAATGGATCCTGTGTCCTAATTTCTATAATACACCCCTCACTGTACTTAACAGTTTTTGAATGATTGTCATATAGTCACAGTTTTCATTGATTTTCTGGAATTCTATACATGTAGAATCATATTAGGCAAACACATTTTTTAAAATCTTATTTGTCTACCTCACCGTACATAATTTAAGATTTTTCAATGTCAGTGCTTTTTTAATCAATAAATTGTTTTTTATTTTGAAGTTGTACTTTATTGCATTAACCTTGTGGTCAACATTTTCGTTCTTTCGCATTGGGGTTTTAAGCAATAAAAGTACCATAAATTTTTGTGTACAATCTTGGTAAATACATATCTTTTCCTTTCTCTTGAGTTAGGAAAATCTATAAATGGATGCCTGAGGAATGTTGAAATAATGTGACCCATTGAGCAATTGGTAAATTAGAGTCCCCTAATCAAGTTCATTGAGGTTTCACTGCGCTCTCATGACTTAGATTAACAACCACTTAATTAATTGTTGAATAAATAAATTTTCTTTTGCTGAACTATTTACATCTCATTTTTATTTAAGTCAAGATTTTTTCTTATCATTTCCAGAAATTGAATGGATCTTGGTATGAATTTAAGAGGTAGCACATCATTAAAGCAAAACCTTTAGAATCAACACCTGCCTTTAGCTGGCAGCGTGACCTTCTGTGTCCCGGGTACTCCACTTGTGATCCAGCTTTATTTTTTTGAATTTTAGTTTTTTTATTGGAAAGTCAGATACACAGAGAAGAGCCATAGAGGAAGATCTTCTGTTTGTTGATTCACTCCCTAAGTGGCCCAAATGGCTGGAGCTGAGCCAATCCAAATGAGCAAGACAAGGACTTTAGCTGCTAGGCTGCCATAGGGGCCCCAGTGATCCAGCTTTCTCAGATTGGCCTGGTATAAGCATCAGAAGGCGTGTCAGTGTTGCCTTCCCAGCTCCCCTGTGGGATACCCAAAGGAAGGCCCTTGGCTTCAGCCTACCCCAGACATGGCTCTTGGGGACATCTGGGGAGTGAATTAAGAGAAAGAGAACCTTTCTCTGTCTCCCCTTTTGAATATCCTTTCTCTTTCTCTGTGATTCGGCCTTAGAACTAAATAAACCTTAATATTTGTTTCAATTAGTGATATTATTATTCACAATGAATATTCTAAGATGTTAAAATTTTTCCTTCCATCACAAAGTTCACAAATTGCAAAATGACATAAGCTTAGTGTCTCCAGAACACACACCTCTCTTTCTTCCACCCTGTCTGTCTGTCTTCTCTACCGTATCTTTCTCTTATACTTCAGTGAATTTTGTGGAGAGGATGTAATTTTCTGGAGTATCTGTTAGGGGTGGTTTTTGAACAGTAGCACAGAATAAATACCAAACAGGAGACAAAAGGAAATCATCAGCTACATTTGGGAGACTTTCATAGGTATGTATGTATGAGGCTAGAATGTGCAGGCCAGCTGCAGGAGCTGCTATTTTTTTTTTTTTTTTCCTAAGTGAAGAGAATTGAGTAAGGAGGAACTGATGATGTAGTCAGGTGAGTGGTCTGGACTAAGTTCGACTAGTGTGGGCTTAAGTGAGATATTCTGATAGGGATTAGCAGTTGTAAATGAGGATAGAGGTAGAAAGAATAAGAGTTTACACTTTGTGACTAATAAAGTCTAATTAATTTTTAAATGTTTATATTATATTCCTCCATTGTGGGAGATAAATCAAATTCAGTTTGGATGTTAGGCCAGGATAAGTAGTTTATCATCATCATTGTCTCACGTAGAGAGAAAGAACTGGATCACTTGTTTTCATTAGCAAGTACATATTGTTAGCATATATACATTTTTTAGAGAATTACAATCTTGTGTGTTTTTCTTTGAGTCATCCAAAATGAAATATACAATGATTGAAAAATGAAACTACCTTTATGCACCTTTAAATTTTCTATGCAAGATGTTGCTAAAATAAGAAACCATCAGATTCATTTGATGTACTGGCATTTTCCTCTTTTCTCCCCAAAGAATTTGTCATTAAATTACAGTTATTTGAGGACCTGCTGTTGTTGGGTCCCAACAGCATGAAGTTCATGTTTAAAATGTGTTGTTCATGTGTAAACCTGTCAAGTTTCAGATGAAAAGTGGGACTTTGGGAAACAGTGGAGCATAAACAAATGAAATTCCACCTCCAAGGCAAATAAAATGAAAATGAAAATTCTGTCAGGCTGAGAGCGTCTTAAGCAGAATCTCTGGATAATGGTTTATAATATTATCTATCCCTAAGGATCCAAGAAATGGAAAAGATATATTTCTCCATGAGTAGCCTTTGGCAAATTACCATAAATGCACTTCGTTAAACATCATCTTGGTGCTTCAAACCCACAGTCTGGGATATGTAATACTTATGCTCAGCGTCTAATAGGGTTTTTGTGGGAGTGGTCCCCGGGAAATCTCATGAGAAAGAAACTCATAGAAACACTGCTTCTTTACATGAGCTGAAAAATCTCAGGAAATGTTAGTAACTACCTGGACCTCAGTTTCTGTTTCTTATTCTCTTCCCTCTCCCACTTTCATTTCTATTTCCTCTTCATCACTCCCTTGAGGGAGGGGGCATTCATTATATCAGAATGGAATTATGCAATCAGGAGTGTGGTTGGCTTCCACACAGCAAGTGAGAGACTTGGAGGTAGGAGCTCTGTGTCTGTGCTACAGTCAGAATTAGCATGGTCTAGCAAGAGCCCCATCGGGGCACAAAATGATTACTGAGTAGGTTCCATGCTAGAAGCCCTAAGTGCAGTGCTTTCATAAAGTCATTTATTCATTTTTTTCAGCAATCATATGACTTGTCTCTACTACTTCCAAGGAAAAGGGCCCTGTGTAGCTTGTCTTGGATCCCTCAGCCCATAAACAGAGTTAATGTTTGAAGCAGGCAAATTAGTTTAGCAGAAGCTTGTTGGGGTCCCTCTTTGGGTAGATATTCTACCTGAGACCTTGCAGAGGCAGCATTGAAATGGGCAGGGAGTTCCACACAACACCTCCCGCACCTCCCACACCACATACAACTGGAACACAAAAATATTTCTTAGCTGTGAACCCCTGTGCAGTAGAAATCAAATACCATATTTCCAAGATATTTCCAAGATATAATGGCATGGTGAGCACAAGGTACATATCTCCATTCCAAAAGAGGAAGGCAAGATAATGGGAAAGAATAACATGATCAGATAAAGAATGAGAAGGAAAAGATAAAGGTAAAAAGATAAAGAAAGACATGAAAAACTATTAAGTCTTAAAGTTCGATTTGTGATGTTCTGGAACACACTGTGGATCCTAACAGCTGAGTATATAATTCATACAACTTTTTTGGTCACAGGCCATGCTGTAAAGGAAACAATATTATAATTTAACATGTTTTATATTATTATTTATGATTTGGAGGTCACAGTTCAGAATCAGGCAGCCCATTTGGCCAAAGTTTGTTGGAGGAAGCAGGTGAAGGGATGGTCACATGATTGGCTGTGAAGGAGGCAACCCTTTCTTCATCTTTCCCCTTTCTGCAACACCTCTCTGGCTCGATTTTTTTTTCAGGGAGGGAAGTGTCCATGCCTTAATTTTCACTTCTTCATTGCTCCCATGCACTAACAACATTGGGAATTTTGTCGAGGCAATAATGGAGATCCTAACGCAATTAAATAAAATTAACCTCAGACATGAATAATCAAAAGCATTCTAAGTCACCTTTCTAGCCCGTATGGAGGGTGGTGGGCTCTGTGGCCTGGGAGGTGGAGTTTCTGGTGTCATGAAAAGACCTGGGGACTCAAGCAAGGTAGATGGAGAAAGCCTGGAGAATTCCCCATGTCTTTGGTCCCAGGTAGGGTGGAAGGAGGGACTTCAGAAGACTGGTCTGGGGAACTCAAATGTACCTGAGCAAGGGGACCATGATTGATTAGGCAAGGGGCAAGAAAATGTGTGGGAGGGAGGATCACTGATGGAATGCATTGCAGGTGAGGAGTGATTTCTGAGAGATTTTCATTAACAAAGCCGTTGTACTTGCAGGTAAGTGAGCAGTTTGGAGGGAGGAAGCTGGAAGACCTTTATGGGTGGCACCAGCTCACGTGTGAGACTCAGCTGGGCTAGTAAACATAGATCACTGTCAACCACCATGCATGAGCAAACGCTAAAGCTAGTGCTGGGGGACTATACCTAGCAGGATGAGATCACAGTTCCCATCAGTGAGAGTCAGAACATGGGACAGATAATGATATGCTGGGCCATGACACTAACCAGCATGTGAGAGAACCAGGTCTGGGGGCGAATGCTGTGGAGACTATCTTGGTCCAACACTAGAACTATAATTTCTGCTGGTTTGCTTAAGAGCTTGGTAAAGTGATGGGTTGAGTTAGGCATGACCAGAGAACTCTCTGACTTCATGGGTACTGAGGTTGAGAATAGGCTGGGCTGGTCCAGGCTGCACCACCCACAGGGGCACCCAAGAATGGGGTATGGGGTATGGGGATGAGTTGCAACATTCACCCGCTCATACAAAGGCCAGAACTAAGGGGGGGCAGGCTATGCTGGGTGGGGCCTAGCACCTGCTGAGGCATGTGAGATCCTGGTCTGGAAGTGGGTCTGGTCAGGGAGCTTGGGAAACCAGTGAAGGCTATAGCTCTCATTGGTAAGCATATGATTCAGGCCTGGGTGTTGCTCAGGTTAGGAGGATACCTCCATTCATCAGCAACTTTGTGGGTTTGTTTGGGGGGGGGAAGGGGAAGATTGGGCAGTGCTGGGCCAGAGCCAGGCTGAAGGTCATAACAGGTTAGGATATCACATCTACTGGTTTTCATGAGCTAGGGATGGGAGAGACTGGGCAGGACTGGGCTGCATCACCTGCCAGAGAGAGTTGGGACTGGGAGTAGACTGGAATAGGCCAGGACAGCAGCATCTGAAGGCAAAGATCAAGATGGATGGGCTATGCCAAACTAGGCCAGAACAACCACTGGCATGTACAAGATCTGTAGCTGGGAACAGGTCTGATTGGGGAGCTAAGAGGATACCCTGGCTAGGTTATTCCCAATGGTGAGCATGACAGTCAGAATGAGGGTGGTGATCTGGACTGGGCATGGCTGCAGCATCTTTCAAAAGTGCAAGACTGGGCTTGACTCCAGCGACCACTGGTACTCCTGAGAGATAGAATGAGTATAGGACAGGTTGGGCTAGGTCTTGGCTGCTGCTAAACCATGTGAGATCTGTGTCTGGGCATGGATCAGGTGTGGCTGGACTGTAGCATCCAACAGTAAGGACTGAAATGAGTATAAGCATGTTGGGCAAGGCCACTGTTCAGGCCAGGACAGAAGATGGACTACGTAAGGATGGGCCCAAAACCCACCAGTGTGTGTGATATCTGCTACTGAGAGGAGACTTGTTACAGGGGCTTGAGGAATTCCTTTGTCAGGATGCAGTCCCTGAAGCTGAGTGCAAGAACCAAGGCTAAGAGCAGCCCAGACCAGGTCAGGTTATGGCACCCATCAGTATACACGTGGTTCATGTCTGTAGGCAGTACAGGCTGGGCCAGTTTACAATACCCGCTGGCAGATCTGAGAATAAGGACGGGGTATGGGACAGGCTGAGTTAGGCTGTAACACCAGCCAGTTTACATTAGGGTCAGGACTTGGGGCTGGCTGGGCTGGGCTAGGTTACAGCAAGTACCAACATGAGCTAGAACCAGGGGCAACCTGGACCAGGGCAAGGCTATAGGACCTGCCTGCAAATGCCAAGGTGAGAAAGGCCATACTAGATGGCCTCAACACACACAAGCACAGGTAGACCCCAGAGGTTGGGGGGATGCGAGCCCAGTAGGGAAGCTATGGGGGCTCCCTCTGTTGGGCTTATGTTCCCACTGGTGAGCCTGAGAGCCGGGACCAGGGACAAACCAGGATGGGCAGGGCTAAACACTGGTTGGCCTGCGTGTGAACAGAGCTAAGGGGAGAACCAGGCTTGTCTAACTGACTGTACCCACTGGTGGATGCATGAGCCAGAGTAAGTACAGGTTGGTTGGCTTTGACCCAGCATCACCTGGCACGTGCTGGGACTTGGGTCAAATTCTGTCAAGCTAGACTACAGAATCACTTGGAAAGTGAAAGATCTGGAACTGGGAGTGGGTCCACTAGAGAAATGGTGGGCGCCTCTCTGATGGGCTGCAATGTCCACTGGTGAGCCTGGGAACCAGGAATGAGGGAAGGCCTGGCTAGATAGTCAGTCGCACCCGCTGGCCACAGAGTGGGCTGGAGAATTGTGTTGGTTGTGTGTTCAATACCCACTGACATTTACGAGAGCTGAATGGAATGTGGACAGACTGGATCAGTCTGCTGCAAATACTAGCAAGCATTGGAACCAGGTTTGGGGGCAGACCTGGTGGGGGTTATTGAGAGTTGCTCTGACTAGGCTGCAGCTCCTGCTGGTGTACATGGAGACTAAGTATGTGGTGGTAAGAGTTGTGCTGGGAATATGTAAAAGATGGAGCTGGAGACAAAACTGACCCAGCAATTGCACCTGTTAGTGTGTGCATAGGTTGATGTGGATGATGGGCTGCATTGGAACCCATTCTGACAAGCATACAAAAGAATCAGGTCTAGGATCACTTCAGATGAGTTTTCTTTCAGGATCTTCCCAAATGAACCACTGGATTCAAAACTCCAACCATGGGGAGAACAGATCCATAGAGGATTTGTGGTCTGATCCTGGAGTCATGTGTCAGAACTGGGTCTTCTCAGTGGCTTAGAAAGAGTGGTGGACCGCATGCCCAGATGCATATGGAGGATATGGCAGTCCGTTGGGGCCTGCAGCAGATATACGATAGCACAGCAGAGGAAGGAAGACAGAACAAATTGGTCAACTGCCCTGGTCAAGCGTTGACAGCAAATATCTGGGCTAATTAAAACTCTAAGGTGAACTATGTCAGCCAATAGACCTTGGAAGGATTTCATCATTCTTGGATCAGCAAAATCAATAGCATTTCAGGGATATCAAAACCGCTTGAGCAGAATCCTTGGAACACCTTCCACATCAGGGACCCTGGGATAACATCAGGTGGCTGTTCCCCATCCTTGAGTACTGGGGCAGTTGGGAGGCTCCATGGGGCTTCCGGTCTTCTGTCCCCAATTTCCCTTCTTCCTCCAGACAAAGGAAGAAAAGTTGGAAACAATGATCTCGCTCACTTTCCCCTAATGCTCCACCCTTCCCACCCAGATCAAATATGTAAACATCATCAAAAACAAAATGTGTTAAAAAACAAAAATGAAAACAAACAAACAAAAAACATTTGAAGATGACATTTCTTTCATTCAAAAGGAGCTCAACTGCTTACTGGATCAAGGAAGTGAGGTTTTATGGAACTAAAGACTCTCAGTATTTTACAGTTTTAGTAGCTAAAGGAAATAAGAAAGGAGGCAGAATTTGAGGAAACTGGGAAAAACTTACCAAAGAAGACACATGGATTAAGGTGCATTTCAAAGGCAGGTTAGTCTATTTTCAGCAGAAGGACTCTATTTATTTACAATTCTAAAATGTTGTTTTATTTATCTGGGGGTTTCAAGGACAACAAAGGGAGCTATTGGAGAGTTTCATTCAGCTTTTGCTAATGTCAATATGCTAATGTCAATGTCAAATTCCTAAAAATTATTACGCATTGAACCACCCTAATCTGAGTACTTTAACCCCAAAATTCCTGTATACACACAGATGTAAATATATATGCAAATATATATATATATTACATTTTTTTAAACTGGAAAGGCAGTGTTACAGAGAGAAGGAGATACAAAGAGAAATATCTTCCATCTGTTGGTTCACTCCCCGTTTGGCCACAAAGGCCAGAGCTGAACCAATCTTAAGCCAGGAGCCAGGAACCTCTTCTGGGTCTCTCAAGCTGGTGGAGGGTCCCAAAGCTTTGGACCCTCCTCTATTGCTTTCCCAGGTCACAGGGAGGGAGCTGGAATGGGAAAAGGAGCAGCCAGGATAGGAATTGGGATTCATATGGGATCCCAGAGTATGCAATGTGAGGATTTAGCTACTGAGCCATTGTACCAGGCCTGAGACTATTTTAAAGTATATATTTAGTACTTAGAGTTGGATCCCATCCTGATTTATATGCTTGTATATACATGTTAAATGTATAAGTACACATATAAATGTATTGTATATGTATTCCTGATATATATACACACATATATTGAGCATATATACACACATAATTTGTACATATATACATGTGTATTTATATGTATATAACATACATCATGCATATAAATATGTATGTATATGTTTATATGTGTATATGTTATACACATTATATATACACACATAAAAATATGTATACATACACAAATACCCTAAAATCTGAGCCACTTCTTGCCCCAAGCAATTTGAGTTGTGGGTGCTCAGCTGTATGACCACAATACATACCATTAAGTAAACTACAGAATTTATTCACAGTTCAGAAACTTTTGTAAACAATGTCATTTGTTTCTTCTGTTGCAGCACCAATTCAGGAATCCACATTTCTTTTCAGTTTCATGATTCCTTAGTCTTCATTAAGTTATGGCCATTATTCCACCTATCATTCAGTATTATTTTAAAAAAAGGCATTAATACTGAGGGTCACATTTAATTAGCTTTAGGACTAAAACCCATGGCTAACTGCTGAGTCACAGTCAGTGCACCACACCAAACTAACATCTTTTTCTTCGTTTTTATTGTTTTTGCCTTTTTTCTCCTCTCAAATTTTCTTTAACATTTTTAATCTCTGCTTATTTTCGCCCAACCATATGGGATTTCTGTCACCACTTAGAGCACATGTCCTATACCCTTCAGTCACCTCCGCCATACTCTTGTTCCTTTATTAAGTGTGGTCCAAATATTTCCTCCTCAAGGTAAATGAAAAGTAATGCATTACCGCCCTCCACCTGAAGGTCTAAACCATAGCAATATCCTCAGGGAGAATGGCACAATTCCAAAATGAGTACCAACAGCCCAAACACTATAATAGATGAGGCTTTATACCATGGGGGGATATAAATCATGCTTCGCACTTGGCCTTGGCTGTCTTCAGAAGTTATTTGTAAAGCACTCTGCTTACCCTTGTATTTTGTAGTTAATATCATTTTCCCTTCTTAGATGAACTTCCCCTAAAACTGGAATTGCAGAAAGTCACCTTGAGCTTTATGTTTGAGTGCAAATCAAAGGACAAAGAAACTCAACATAATCCAAGAAACTAATGTAGAAAAGGCTTTCAGCCTAACCCCAGAAGAGTAGTTGTCAGAAGCTCCAGGGTTTGTATAGAACTATGAAATAGGCAATACCTCAGCAAGAGGTAAAAATGACATCAATCACATTTTATGCCTGGGGCTACTTCTTTCCATTTGCCATTGTGTACTTACCAGCTCCTGAAAGACATTAACCAGATGCAAATAGAATAATAGGAAAGCTGTATTCTCAAAAAGGATTCACAATGTATGTGTTGCTGAGTGGGGTGTGTGTGTAAGCACTAGAACAGGAATGGTGAAAAACGCAGAGCCTCTGTTGAGAATTTGCTCTTATAACTATTGGATGTGGATCTCTTTGTTCAAAGAGGAGAAAATCCAGGTCTGGGGGGTGGGAGGGGCTGCTCTGTGCAAAGGCATCCATTTTCAAGGAGCAGGTCAGAAGCAGGAGCAATGTGTTTTGTCTTCAGAACCTAATGCTGTTTTCTAGGAACTGTGTTGCTACAGTGTCCCAGAGGGTAAGTTGACTTCAAGACAAGTCCAGTGAGATCCAAAATTGAACAGTTATCAGAAACCAGCAGAAAACTATGTAAAATGGTGAATATTCCCTATAATGAGTGTTGTATATCTGCTAATTTAAAGCATATGTGAGTGCGCTAAGTTGCAGAAAGATGGAGTATTTTATCCCTAGTCTAACCAATATTTAATAAAACTAGAAAATAACCTTTGCATAGTGCTTGTATTACTAAAATATCATCACTTTAGTGTTCATTCTGTGTAGGAAACAACAATATCCATTTGGTTATTATCATTTCCTTTGTATCAAACCTATCACTATAGACTCGTTTCATAGACCATATCACTCCTTTTCAAATAATGTAAAATTTTAAAAGACCGTAACAGAGAGACCAGCATCCTATTGTCAAGGTACACTCAACAGTTGCATTGGGAGTCCATCTTTAATTTGAAAGTAGAGATGCACACTGCATTCTATCTTCATATCTGGATGTGATAGTCTCTATTACATAGTTACTATACATTCCCTTAAATGAAAAGTCATAAAACAAAATCATCAACAGGAAGAAAAAAACAGAAAATTAACAATAACCTGAAGCTAGATAGCATGCTAATGAATGTCCAGTGTGTCGCTGAAAAGTGAAAAAAAGAAAGTAAGGAAACCATACCTACAAGATTAGGATACACCTAAATATAGCAAAATGATGGACTTAGGACTAATTATAAAGGACTACACTATTGTAATGATATAGGGGAAATCAGTGTGGGAGGTTGGGGTCTGGGGAGTGGGGGAAATGGAAATCTATAATGTATCATAAAGCAATAAAATAAATAAACTTATAAAGACCATAGCATAGTCATACTCATTCATGCTTTGTGTGCTTACTTAGTCAAGTTCAACTCTCAGCGCATGTTAAATGTCTTGAGCCTATGAGTCAATTTGGTTTCACTTCTAATTCTGAGTTACAGTAGAGTGCCTGGCCCACTGTATGTACAATGCAAGTTATTTGTAAGATGAAATGGGATAGTGTGGCAAAAAGAGTATCACGTTTCAAGATAGAAAAAATCATGTACTTTAGATTCAGCTTCAATAACAGCTGTAGATGCTTTATTGTGTCAGTTGCTGTCTTAATGTTGCTTCTCATCCATGGAACTGTAAGAACATAGCCAGTCAGCAACTATTTTTCCAGCATCAACTCCTGTGAACTAGATGCTATGCTAGGAGGTGCAGACAATGCTTTAAAAGGACAGATTCTGAGTTTCCAGAAATGTAGTCTTCCTTATTATTTTGTCCTGAATCTTTTAGCTCATTAAATGAGACTGGCTCATTGATTTTCTCAACAAATATTCACTGAATTACTATATCCTAGAACACAATCAATGTCTGACACTAATATGCTTTATTTGTTAAGTGGAATAGGCAGGCAGGCAAGTGATGATATACAGATAGATGATAAATCAATAGACAGACAAGAAAATGTTTTGAAATAAATTAAATATAGCCGGCACTAATCATGGATTTTCCTTTCAAGACGAAGTACTCTTTCATCCCTTTGTAACTTGGTCAGTAGATTCAAGCACAAGTGCTGGCAGCATGGAAGCCTCTGTTTCAGAGCCTTGCCACTTACATCTTATTTTGATAAAAAAGTGTTCTGAGTGAGCTAAAAAGGTATCCATTTTGGCTGCTTGCAGGGTGACAATCTAGTCAAAGAATTCATTGCCTCAGTGGACAGCTAGCCTCAAATGCTGTACAAGAAAGTGAAGCCATTTTCTGGCTATGTTCACTACAAATAACTATAGCTTCTTCAGTGAACCCAAGCAAATTAGCAGAGGAATTAGGCCCAACAAAGAACAGAATTTTGACAGATAATAAATTATTGCTGTTTTACAGTATAAATTTTGGAGCACTATGTTATATATGATAGTTCATGATGTAGTGCTTGAAAGAACATTAGGGGTAAAGAGCATAGAAAGTCCCAGGGGTTGGCTAATATTCTCTGTTTTATATAGATGGTTAGAGAAGTCCCACATCAAGGAGCGTTCTTAGGAGACAGGAGTGTGTTTGCCTGGTGGATGATGAACTCCAGGAAACCCACTTCAAGTAAAGTGGCAGAGGACAAGGGCCTCAAGATAAGACCAGAGATAATATAGATGAATGCTGCGAAGATCCGGCGGGCCGTGCCAAGGTCTCTGACTTCCGTGTTTGTAATGAACTGAGAATTCACTGGAGAGGTACATTGAACATCTGTCTGCCATGCTATAAGAAATCCATGGGAGAGAGAAGCCTGGTATAATAACCCCTGTGTGATATCGAGGGAAGGGAACAGAACAAAATTACCCCTATGCTTTATAGAAAATCAGTGAAGTCATTCATGATATGGCAGGTATCAGAGCAGCTAACCTTTCCTGAGCCTGTTGGAGTTAAATGAAGGGCATTGAGAAGAAACATGGGAGGGAAGAGGAGTTGACTGAATCCAAATGAGGATGAAGAGCATCACTGGAGAAAGGACATTACATGAATGGAAGCATGGAGCAGAATCAAGTGTCCAGGTCACTGGAGGAGATAAGAGCAGTTTGTAAAGATGTGCTTCATCGTGCATGCCCATGGAGCAAATTTCCATGGTTAAACAAGGTTGTCTGTAAAATTCTTGTCTAGAACTTAAGAGAAACAGGAAATGATTATCTTGTCCACCAGTCCACAGCCAGGGATTGAGACAATACAGAATTCATACAAAAGACTCAGCTATCTTTCATTGACCAAGTAAACCAGTTGGCTTAACCACATTAATTAGCTTATCCCACTTACTAAAACACTCACCACTTCCACTCTTTCTTCATCCCCCAAAAGATGCTACCTTATGACATATGCAGTTGAATAAGATGTGAAGGATGTGTTTAAGCACAGAACTTCCAGTGAAATATATAAAGGGTGGATGGCAAAAGGCAGAACTGAGTCGGGTCCTGTTGGCAAGGTGACAGTTGTAAGTTTTGGTATATGTAAACAAGATTTATGTTAAAAATCTGCAAAATTACACAATGCAATGAGTGAAAAGGGAACCAACTGGAGACCTAGGCATAAACTTGGTCTTACAAAATCCGTCTGAGGAGTGAGATTATGATATGGTAAACTAGGTTGCTGGGGTTTGCAGTGGTTTTTAATATTGGAATTTTATATAGAATACATGTAACATCTTTAAATATATGGGAATGTATAAAACATGTTTTAGTAAAAAGGAAAACTTGATGAGTGATATCAGCATCAGATATTATTCATTACCTTAAAGTTTTCTTTAAGATTTATTTATTTATTTATTTAAATTGGAAAGTCAGATACAGAGAGGAGGAAAGACAGAGGAAGATCTTCGGTCTGTCGATTGACTTCTACAGTGACCCAAACGGCCAGAGCCAATTCGTTCTGAAGTCAGGAGCCAGGAGCCTCCTCCAGGTCTCCCTCATGGGTACCAGGTCCCAAGGCCCTGGGCTGTCTTCCCCTGCTTCCCAGGTCACAAGAAGGGAGCTGAATGAGAAGCAGAGCCTTCAGGACATGAACAGGAGCCCATATGGGATCCCACTGCAGACAAGGTACAGACTTCAGCCACTAGGGTACCAAGCCGGGCTCACCGGGCAGATTTTTATGTGTACTTACAAAACACATTAATTCATTTGTCTTGGGAAATTCCTAAAATTGCCTCTCAACAGTCTCACAAATCAGGTAGAATAGAGAAAACCAGACTGTAAGTTTTAGAAAGAAGCAGAAAGCCAGTTGCAGAGAGAACTACATTGGGCTTCAGAAGTTTTCATTTGCATAAAGCTTGTGTATGTGTGTGTATCAGTATAACTCATATATATAGTTGCTAACATACCTTAAATTAATTGTGCTTTATCTTGAGTGTATACAGTTAAATAGGATCACCATGCCTTTCAGTACAAATTATATCTGTAACAGTAAATGCATATCTGCCTTTTTTAGATTGACAAGTAAAAACTATATGTATTATCGACTATTACATTTTTATAGATGTGTTCTGTGGAACAGCTAAATGAATCTATTTGCCATATGCATTACCTCATAGAACTAATGAGAAAACATTTAAAATATAATTTTAGGAATTATCCAGTGTGTGATATAATGTTTAATAGACCTCCAGAACACTTATTCCTCCTATGTAACAGAAATTTATGTCTTTGGGCAAACATCTCCAAGTCCCTCCACCATGCAGTCTCTGTCACTATGATTTCAACCATTGTATGTTCCTGATGTCATTGAGACAATGTGGTCTTTGTCCTTCTGTGGCAGGATTGTTTGACTTAACATTATGACCTCCAACTTGAGCTGCATTGTTGCAGGATTTGCTTTCTTTCTTTAAGATACATAGTATTGGAACTGGTGCTATGGCCCAGTGGCTAAATCCTCATGTTGTACACACTGGGATCCCATTTGGTCACTGGTTTGTGTCCCAGGTGCTCCACTTCCCATCCAGCTCCCTGCTTGTGGAGTGGGAAAGCAGTCGAGGATGGCCCAAAGCCTTGGTACCCTGCACCTGCACAGGAGACTCAGAAGGAGCTCTTGGCTCCTGGCTTCAGATCAGCTCTGCTCCAGCCATTTCAGCCATGTGGGGAGTGAACCAGCAGATGATGGAAGATCTTTCTGTATCTCCTTCTTTCTGTAAATCTGCCTTTTCAATAAAAGTAAATAAATCTTTAAAATAAAAAGAGACAAATTGTGTTATACTGTGCACATATACCGAGTTTATTTTATGCTTTGCTCCACTGCTGGACACAAAGACTAGTTTATAACGCAGCTGTTGTGGATAGCACTGTGGCGAACAAGAGAGTACGGACATTTGTTTGATACAGTGATTTCAAATTCTTTGCACATTTACCCAGCAATGTGATATCATGATAGTTTGGAAATCCTATCTTTAAGTTTTTAAAATAGTATCATCCTGCTTCCTATGAAGATGACACTTACTTAACACTCCCCCAGGAAGTACTCAGGTGTTCTTCCCTTCCCAGCTTTGGCTACCTATGTTTCTCTGATTTAAGTTCCCATATGGAATTTTTGTACATCCAGATTTCAGCTTCTCTTAAAATATTGTATGCTCCAGGTGCCAGTGCCGTGGCATGGTAGGCTGATTCTCTGACTGTAGCACTGGCATCCCATATGGGTTTCTGTTTGTGTCTTGGCTGCTCTGCTTGCCGTAGAGCTCCTTGCTTATGCCCTGGGAAAGCAGTGGAGGAAGACCCCAGAAGAAGTTCCTCGCTCTCTTATTTGGGTCAACCAGATTCTAAACATTATAAACTTTGGGGAAGTAATACAGTGGATGGAAGGTCTCGCTCTCATTTTTTCTCTATTTCTGTCACTCTGGATTTCAAGTAAAAGAAATAAATACTTAAACATTACTATAGTCTGCCCTTAAACAGAAGAAATTCTGAAGCTCAATGCTATCTTAAGAATTACAGGTCCTTTTTTGGCTGAAATGTCTCCATCAAGATGATTCATTGCTGTTTTTACTTATTGGCTTGCTTTCAGCTCTATTTTTAAGTAGAAATATCTAGAAAAATTATCTAACATAGTATTTTCTTAAAATATATAACATTTATGCACATTAATGAATTCAACCAAACTGTAACTTTGTTATTTAACAAGCAAATAATCAATGGACCATATATGACTCATAGTATATGAGTTGAAAGTCACAGGATTAATTAAATCTGTAATTTTTACATATCGTAGTATACCTTACTTTTCTATTTGTTTATTTATTTTGCAAGTTTAGATTTACTGATTATTATTTATTTGAAGGGTAGACAGACTGAGAGAGAAATCCCATCCCTCATTTAAAGTCCCAATGACTACAGCAACCAGCAGTGGGCCAAGCCACAGTCAGCAAACACAAACTCAATTCAGGTCTCCCATGTAGGGGCAAAGGCTCAACTGTCTGAGTCATCAGCTCTGTTTCTTGTTGTACACATTAACACAAAGCTGAAATGGTTAGCAGAGCCAAAACATCAATGCTCACATACTGGAGTTCCTCAAGGCGTTTCTTTTAGGTAGTTAAAAGCCTGATAGTGGCCTTCAAAGACACAATTTTGAGAACTTTAACTAAAAAGATTTAGTTCTACATGGAAAATCTTAGTATAGGGGTACTTTTGGGAAAAGAGAATTAAAATCTATGTTTTTCTGATCCAAAATTTAAAAATCTATTCATATTAGGAGTTTTTGAAAGTTTATGAATACATACTGTGAAAAATGATACTTGGATTTAAAAACTTGGTGGATGAAAATAAATTTAATTTTTAATTTGAAGTCTTATGAACTTTTGATATCCCCTGTAGTTCTCTTGTCAGTGACAATTTGGTATCAATTTACTAAACTTAGTCAAGTTAACTTGGGCAAAATGTATGAATATGCTTGAGTAATCTTGTGGTGTTTCAATAAGCAAAAGGACAAAATTATAGTTACAATTTATGAAACACAACACAGAAGCAGAAAATTGGGAACCACAGTTTAGCCTCTTGAAAGTTTTATTTTAATCATCTACCTTAATAGAGACCCTCTTTGTTCAGATTTGTTTCCCCTGACTTATCAGTGCCACACAAAACGTGGTTAGAGTTCAACCTTCCAGTCCCAAATTTCCAGACAATCTGGTTGATCTGTTGTGGATTAGCGACAGCCACAAGACCGTCCAACCATTCAACTGGCTCACAAATCACTCACAAAACTGACAAGGCAGACTCTTCCTCAGATATGTAAAAGTTTCTGTAAAAAGCGTAACAGTTATAGCAAGGAGCCAACTGATATATTTTGAAATATGCAAAAGGCAATTGGAACCTCTTCTATACAGAAATTTCAATACTCGCACAGGTATACATTAAATCATGTTTTGAGTTGGGTTTCATTCCAAGGTAAAAATAGATTAGGAAGTGGTCAGGATGTTCTTCTAAATCATATGGGCTTAGCCTTCTAGGAGTTTGTGTAAAAATGTGTTTGGTGTATTTTGGAGCTCAAGGTAATTTTTGTTTTCTCAAACTGGACATATATGTAGTTTATTACCTGTAAATGGACAGATAGAAGAGAAGACAGAGAGAGAGAGAGGAGAGGGGCGGAGAGACAGAGGGAAGGGAGAAAGAAGAAGGAGAGGGCAAGAAGGAGTTTTAGAAAGGGAAAGTGAGAGAGGAATGACCTTTGGCTAGTGTCATTTGTTCTTATCTGAATAGTGACAGCAGATCCTTAGCAGCGGTGCGCATTTCGCCTGTGTATATAAAATAAAACCTTCTGGGAACATAGTCTTTTGTTCATAGGTTCTGACTCTTATCTGACTTATGTAAATCCAGCCTCAGGCCTAAATAAAAACTACAATAGATAAGGAAGATCCATAGCCAGAATTAGCAAATAATTCATCTGCTGTGATAACAACAGTAGAGACAGTCTTCTCATTAGGCATTTGATGGCATCTCCAGTCATTTATCTTTGTTTTACCGAGTTCTACAGTGTATTTGGCTAAAATTCTTATGCTTAATTTATAAAGCAGAAAAATAAGCTTTGTAATTGAGCTGTAGTTGATTCATTAGCATGTTTTAAGTATATACTGAGACAATTCAAACAGAAATTCCCAATAATCAGTGGTATTCCAGATGATTTTGGATGTCATTTGTATAGTTTCTAGAATAAGTAGTAGTGTCTTTTATTTAATAAAAAATCTTCATTTCTTTTCTTTTAACTTGTGGAAGTGACTTTTGTACAGAATTTCTGTTGGGCAAGACAGACACTGTCATGTGTTCAACTTGAAATTAAACAAATCATACAAATGTTTGAAACACTCATCAGGAGATGTGATAGCATAATTGTATTTCTGATAATTGAAGGCTGATGAAAGAAATCACATAAATGTCCTAGAAATGAACTAAGGAGACACCATTTCCACCCTATGTAATAATCCCTGACTTAAACACAAGTTGTTGCAAAATATGCTATAAAAGTTATGCACAAATATCCAAAAGCTCATTTATACTTTCTACTTCATGCTAAGCATTTTAGAAATTCAGTATAATTTGCACTTATATTGAGTATATGTATTTAAAAAGAGAGAGAGAGAATGTTCCACCTGCTGGTTCATCCCACAAATGCCCATAGCATCCACGGTTGGGCAAGTTGAACTCAAGTGCCCAGAATTTAATTTGAGTCTCCTGTAATCTATCAGCAATATCTCCCAAGACACTGGGATTAGAAGAGGTAACACATGAATCCAGGCAGCCCAGTACCAGACCCTGATTTCAGATGTGACACCTTAACTACTGCACCACATATGTGACCAAGGTAAGTTATTTCTAAAAACATACTTGGAATTATTAAGAATTTAACGGGTTCCAGCTAAATTTCATTCAGTTGATCCTAACAATTTTTTTTCCCCAAAACATTTCTAACTTGTACTTATTTTTTCCTTGAAGGATAATTGATCCATTCACTATGCAGAACTGGAGGAAAGCAGAAAAATTTCTGACCATCTTTAAAGTAATTATCCCAGAATGCATTTTAATGGCCTTTGTCTTTAGATAAGTTTTGCTTCTTTTTGTTATAATTTCTCTGCTGGGTTTATTCACTTTAATGGAGCCTATGGGACTAAGGCACCTGCAGCCATTTAAACTGTAATGATGAAGAGTCTGGATTAGAAATCAGAAATCCTGGAGCCCCATCTTGGTCCCACTGAGCACTGAAATTTTTGGCCTTGGCAAAAATGACGTAGCCTCCTTCAGTAACTTTTCAAGTTGCTATGGGGTGCGGATGCAAATGAGAACCCCATTTGGAAGGCACAGGTGCTCCCTAAGCACCTCTTATTCCTCATCTTTTTTCACTGTAGATTTTTTTTTTTTAATGCTAGTTCTTTCACAATGCTTCAGAGACAGAGAATTCCTACTTGATTATGCCACGCATGGTGTGATGTGTGATGTGTGTGCTAAATCTCTGCCCCCTCTCGGTTTCCAGCACTACTGTCACTCTTTTTCTCCTTCAGGTCTATTGGCTGTTGTGGCTCTTCTTCCCCAGCAGTGCCAGTCTGGGCTCAGACAGGAATGAAGCCATGTCTGTCTTTATCCCCAGTGCCTGACCTGTGGCAGATCCCTCATGAGAGCATGTCTGCCTGGATAAACAGGCCAACAGAATGAACGGCGGGAGATATTTTAGGGGCTGTCCCTCCCAGACTCTAACTCTGTCCTCTCAGAAGAAACAAAATGGTGGTAGGATAGAGGATCCCACTCCTGTCTGAGTCACTTTAAAGTAATAGACAGTAATCTGGGGAGGAAGCAAAGGTTCAAGAAAGAAAGAAGGAAATAATTAATCGATATGCCAAGCGTTGCACACCTAACTCCAGGGTTACATGTGAGTTGACTTTATATCTGTCAAAATTGAAGCTCTTTGAAATTAAGTAGTTTATGCAATGTCACATAAATTTGACACCAGGGATGTGCCTACAATTTCCACATTTGCCAAGTTGCAATTATGAGATGCTAGTGGCCACTGTGTAAACACACCTGATGTTTCCACGAGATCCATTGATGCCATCTCCTCTGCCACTGGATCATCAGAACGCCTTCGGTTATTGCAACGTAGATGTGGTGGGTTGCCTCTCTAAAGGCATTCGTTACTTTTTTCCTCTTGTCTCGTTCCATTGTCGATGTAATAATACTGTTTAGTGATAGGGTGCCTAACTAATAATACATTAAAATCTGTGAAAATTCTTACAGAAGATTATTTAGCTTTGTTGAGCCTGTGATTTCCATTCTGATTATACAATAGCATGTTGCGTGGGGGGGGGGTGTGTCTGGGTCTAGTGTTTTATTTGTTCTGTATCAGAAGACAAAATATTTCTTCGCTCATGGCATAGGATTTCAATGGCAGGTGACAGAGGTGGAAGGTAAAGCTGTTCAATGGGTAAGGTGTTTGAGATACTTCAAAAACGAAAGTGTAGAAAGTCAGAGTCGACGGAAGAAATGGCGTCCTTTCAAAGACCACTGGTCTCTTCGAGGGACAAAATAGAGCCATTGCCTCCCCTGGCAACCCTAATAACAGCTTCGCATTATGTACAGGCAACTTAGCACTGAGTTGCTCAGGCTGTTAGCAGGGTGGGACCCCCACAATTGACATGCAGTTGGTCTGTGAAGCTGCCAGCTCAGATGCCTCACTGGGAATTTTACCTTTCCGGGGGAGTGGGTGTGTCAGTGCAGAATGCTGGGTAGACACTCTCCCACATCTTTTATAATTTAGTCCTTACTTGAAAGTGAGAAGACACATACAATCAAAGACGGCTTTGTGGGCCCAGCGGTGTGGCCTAGCAGCTGAAGACCTTGCCTTGAACGCCCCGAGATTCTCTATGGGCACCAGTTCAATCCTGGCAGCTCCACTTCCCATCCAGCTCCCTGCTTGTGGCCTGGGAAAGCAGTCGAGGATCGTCCAAACCTTTGGGACCCTGCACCCGTGTGGGATACCTGGAAGAAGTTTCTGGCTCTTGGCTTCAGCTTGGCATAACATTGGCCGTTGCGCTCACTTGGAGAGTGATCATCGGACGGAAGATCTTCCTCTCTGTCTCTCCTCTCTGTATATCTGCCTTTCCAATAAATAAATAAATAAATCCTAAAAAAAAAAAAAAGGCGGCTTTGCTTTAGGCCTTATCTTTGCCCAATTTATACTTATCAAGGTCAAATCATTCCTTTATTTCTGCTACCAATTAAGCAAACAGTATCCTGCATTTAAAATGTTCTTACGGATCAGTTCAAATATCTAATACTTTCAGAGCACTGATTCTGGACTTGGAAGGGGAGTCACTGTAAAGTTTGGGAGGAAGGAAAAGTGAGAATTCTGAGTTGAACGTTGCTTTCTGATTTCGTACCCTTAGGAATCTCTGTTATAAACAGGGCACAATTATTTTATTTAACTACAGTGCAACCTAAGCAGGACACTGCAGACTGTAAACAGATCTTTAATAGTTAAAAAAAAAATACTTCCCAGAAAATTATCCAAGGACTTCTTTCCCAGACTGTTTTCTTCCCACACCCTTAAGGAAAAAAAAAAAAAATAAAGAAATAAAAATAGATTTTATGATCTACGGGTCTCATGCAATTTGAAGTCTTATTAAAGCCATCTATCTGGGCTGAAGCCACTAGCTTATCATAAGTCAGTTAATTATTTAAATGGGTGAAATGGATTCCTTCAATCTGAAACTCAGATGAATGACAGTTAATACCCAGACAAGGCCATGTAGACATACTTATAGAATTTTATAAAATTCATTTTAATCACAAGAAGGAATGTTCTATAGTCTGGTTTTTATCATGTTAGAGGTGGAAATACAGTGATAACCATCATTAGGTAAAAAACAGCAAAGCTTTGTGCATATACAGAATAGATAAGAATATCATCAACATTGCTCTTCACTTTTTCCCAGAGTAATAGCTGCAATTTCTTTTGTCTTTTCTGGAACTGAATTTATATGTGACGAATCAGCCTATTCCCCTGGTTTCTAAAAGTTTTGGACGGAATGCAGGGAAATTCTGATAGGACATGATTGTTTTTAATTTAACAGTAGTGTAATTTTGCTTTTCTGCCAAACCTAACTTTTTATATGTATACATATACATTGAGAGACAGAGACCTGACAAATACTACTGCTTCATGGGACTTGGGCAACTGCATCAATATTTCAATGACTCTCATACCGTTACACTCTTTTTATCTCATTTTAAAATTATCTTTCAGCTGTATCCAAACTACAAGCACAGGAAGCCTGTTGGTTGGTTTGGATATTGTAACTACATTTTGTTTTTCAATAATGAGAGAAGAAAATAGCTGAGATGGTATAGTATCAGAATGATTGCCAACACCTCAAGTTCATGAGTTTATCATACCTTATTTGTGATGGCCTCTTTATGGAAAGTATTTTGCTGAGCTGAGAATATCCAATGCAAAGCGGAAAAATAAACCCATCAAATACCCTGTCACTGGAAACATGGTAACAGATGTTTCTCATCCTCGGATAGCTCTGGGGAGGGGAACTGAAAGGTTGTCCGTTTTTCCCAGATGTTGTGTGATATGTCTGGGTTCCCAGGATACATCGCAAAAATGAAGATGCGCTGAGAAATCAGAATTTCCCAGCTGACTCAGGATGGGAACAGGGACAATAAAGATTAAGGATTTTCTTTGAAATTCTGTGGCATTCATGAGACTTTCTGTATTTGAATTTAGGTCACGCTCTGTGCTTTGTCATGCTGGTAAAGTATCCAGAAGAGTTCTGTCACATGCTCCTAATTTTCTTGTTTCCTTTCTAACTTCACTAAATATGTACTTAATAAACAGGGAAGGGAGAAAAGGGCCCAGAACACCAGTGGTGAGATGTAAAGGTAAGGTCCATATTGCTCAGGATTCCTCAGTCTTTCTTGGTAATGTTACATCTGTACCCACTTCCGATAAATATGGCATCTTTATAAGCCAGACTGGGAAAAAAAAAGGCCCAAATCCCTGGTCCTTCAGTGCTTCATTATGTTCATCACAATGGAAGACTCTTAAATCAGGGAGTGTCCTCAAACAGGAAGGCACTTCAATAGTGGAAATGGAAAATGTGGGAAATAGAACTGAATGATAAACAAAACTTGCTTCCAATGCATGCATTTAAGGGATTTTGAAAGATTCCTGGGAAATGTGTATGAAAGAAAGACTGTATATGGATTTCAAAAGGTTTTGCACCAAAACAAGCTTATTTTTAATTTTTTTAAGAAGCATTTACTTGAATGGCAGAATAACAGTGAAAGGCAAATATAGAGTTCCCCCATCCATTGATTTATTCCCTGAATGGCAGAGCCAAGCCCAAGTTAAGAGCCAGCAACTCCATCTGGGTCTCTCTCTTTCTCTCTGAATTTATTCATTTTCATTTGAAAGGCAAATTTACAGAGAGAGGAAAAAGAGAAAGAGCTTCCACCTGTTGGTTTACTCCCCAAAAGACCTGAGCCGATCCGAAGACAGGAGCTTCTTTAGGGTTTTCCATGTGGGTGTAGGGTCCAAGGACCTGGGCCGTCCTGCTCTGATATTCAGGCAATAAGCTCAGAGCTGGATGGGAAGTGGAGCAGCCGGAATATGAAGCAGTGCCCATATGGGATGCCAGTGCTTGGAGGTAGATGATTAACCCGTTGAACCAGTCCCCTCCATCCGGGTTTCGTATGTAGTGTCAGGGATCCAAGGACTTGAACCATCTTGTACTGCTTTCCCAGGTGTATGAGAAGAAAATAGTGTTGGAAGTGGAGCGGCAGCTCCTGCATCCAGCATTCTACTGTGGATCTCTGCCTTAAAGCAGTCGCTTAGCCTGCCACACCACAAGGCCTGCTACTAAGCTTGTCTTTGAATTCCATATTTCCATTTTTTTTAAAATTATGCTTGTTTACAAAGCCAACATAATTGAGTCTTAATATGTAGCCTTCTCTCACCTCTATGTCATTTATGTGAATAAAGCCATGTGGTAGATGCTGTTTTCCCCCATTGGACCAATGAGGAAATTAGGCCATAGAAATTAAGACAGATCTTTTCCTTTTTCACACGGTTAATGAGTAGATACATCAAGTTTTGAAAGCAATAAATGTGGTTTTAAGAGCCAAGCTCTGAAGCCCTGTGGCTCAATATAACCATTTTGATTTTGGTTATATAATACATTGTCACAGCAGATAATTTTCAGTGGGGAATGTGTTGCTTAAAAGTACAAGAAAGCAAAGAATATCTGCCAAAACTTAGGCTCAGAGCTGGTGTGGTGGCACACGAGGCTAATCCTCCGCCTATGCGCTATGATACCATATGGACTTGGGTTCATGTCCCGGCTGTGCCACTTCTGATCCGGCTTTCTGCTTATGGACTAGGAAAGCAGCAGAGGATGATTCAAGTTCTTGGGTCTCTGTATCTGTCCTGCCTTCAGATAATTTCAGTTCTGGCCATTGTGGCTATTTGAGTCATGAACTAGTGATGGAAAATTTCTCTCTCTCTCTGTAAATCTTCTTTCCAATAAAAATAAATAAATCTTAAGAAATATTCTACTTTCACATCTATCATCAGTTATTAGGTAAATAGCAATATTTCTGTAAAACTTTGATTAGTCATCTGTGGGCTTAGGGGGAAGGGAGAAGAAGAACAGAAATCTTACACATCTTTTTTAGCTCTCTGATTTTGTAGTTCCTGCGTCACATATTGTGGAAACATCTGAATAATTACATAATTACTTGCTGAGCGTGAACCATAGCACATTTTCATTTCCTTCAGGAGACCAAAGATTTAATAAAGCGATGTAGCCAATGAATCGGTGTGTGTAAGATCTGTTGTTACCCTTGCTTTGGCCTTTACATCACCATTTGTACTAAATAAATTAGAAATTGAGTATAAAAATGCATGAAGTCATCTGTCAAGGAAATGTGTATCATTTATGTCATCTACCAAAAACTCTTTCCAAGCACATGGTTGTCATGGAGATTACATCCCCCAAACAACTACTTCTCAGCTACTCCTGTCCAGAGCTGAGATTCTTCATTTATCTTATTTGAAGGTCTTGGTTGGGATCCAAAACACCCATAAGGGAGTTCATCCTCTAATGGAAGTACTTAGCATTTGATTCCCAGGAGCAAGGTTTTGATCTGTAAAATATACCTCTTTTTAATTATAACATATTCAAGTAGTTATAATCTTTTCAACTGACCTCCCCATGAGTCAGTGAAATGGCTAGAAGAGAAGTACAACACAATTACATAGCAGACTTGTGTGTATCAAAATTAAAGTTGAAGTATTTGTGAATTGGCATTTGGTGTAACAGTTATGATACTGGTTTAGATGCCCACACCCTATATACAAGTGTCTGAACTCAAATCACAGTTCCGGCTCTTGATTCCAGCTTCCTGCTGATGCAGACCCTGAGGGACAGAAGGCATGGCTCAAGCAGTAAGCCGGCTCACATGGGACATATGGCTTGAGATCCCGTCTCCTGGCAGCCGTGTTTCCTGGGCCTGGGACAGAGTCTTGGCTTTTGGCATTTGGGAAACGAACCAGATGATCAGAGCCCTCTCTTCCCTTCTTTGTAAAAATTTTAAAACATGAACATTGCTAAGTTCACCCAAGAAAAGAGGAAGTATTTTTCCTCACCTCGACTTATGAACCATGATTTCTTCTTCTTTAACAGAACAAATACTGTAGTCTTGTTTGGGAATTTCTTAATTAAATTCAAGGATTTTTTGTGCAAATTCAGGATTATCGTTGTCAGCCAGATTTAGTTCATTTCAAAGCTCCTACTCTTCCCTGGTACCTGATTCCTGCCTTAAATTCACAAGAATGCTGCAGGGAGCGAAGAGATGGCATTTATGTCCAAGCAAGATGCGATTGCTTCATGACTAAGCACTCAGTGATAAAGCAACATAAGCCAGTCCCTATTGTGGTCTGCTTGATGATGTGGGTCCTTTGTCTTGAGACGGTTTTTTTAGTTCATGCTCAGCACTGTTAACTTTGTTAATCCTCCTCAGACCTTGCAAGATGTGCAACCAACCTACAACGCCTCCCTCCACACTCACTCATGGATTTCACCTTTCCTGATCGTGTAACTTCCTGCTCCCGTGAACCAGGCCACTGTGTCAGCTGCTCCACATCTGTTTATTTGGTGACCTGGAACATCTAAATATTCTGTTTCACCTGGTGGATTTGGGTACTTGAGGGTCCAAGGATAGACCAGACACCTTCCTTCTCATCGTTATCATCAGGACACATCTGGCGGGATACTGCTCATGATACTCTTCTGTGTAGCATCTCCCAGGTGCCCCTGAACTCCCTTTCTTCCCTTCCAAAACCTGTCTCTCTCTTAAGATAAACTTTCCTCCTGAAACTCAGAGCTCTGTGTACTCCATGTGGGGACGTGTGCTGTGGGAAACAATGTGGGACTCAGAAGAATGGCATTTGGTAAAGTCCCAGTTGTCCTCCTTTGTCTGATTCTACTTCTTCCCAGGAATTCATTCAATTTATAGTAGCTGAGAAAATTTTTTAAAAATGGCATCTAAAGCTATCAGACAGAAAAATTCAAATTGTTGTATAGGAATGACTCTTCCATTTTCCTGATGTTTCGTTTATTTGAAGATGGTGTGCAAGGGGTCTGGAAATTTCTGGAAAACGCTTATTCTGAAAATATGAGGTATGAATTTCAAGATGCTTTTTACTAAGATAAATTTAGTTTTAATTCAAGCTCTCTTCATGGGTTAGCATACTTCTACTCTCCTCTACCCTGTCACGTGGTACGCCATGGAGGAGGAATGAAGACTTTCTCACTAGAACATTTAGAAAGACTGAAATGGACATGCATCACTCAGCAGATCTTCTTGTCTTTCCTTCCGGAGTAGCCTGACACTGAAGAATATGTTGGTGGTTTATTCTCTGCCTGTTCCCAGTTGGGACACTATGGGTTTTCCAGAATGTTCAGTACCCATCAGGGTTTCTGCCTTAACATGCCATCCTTTTTTCTTTTTTTCTTCTGGTTCTTATCTGTGTCCCTACACTTGAAGCAGGAGTACAAGAACTTTATGAAAACGTTACCTGGCCTACTTATCAATAATATACACTGGGCATCTTATTTAATCTCTGTGACTTGATAACGTTGCCTGTCAAGGCAAGCCTGTCAATCATTCCTTCATGACATTTCAAGAGGGACTCTGGGATCTCCTCCTCAGGTAACTGTCAATTTGTGTATCTTTTATGTATTTTTTGAAGATTTATTTATTTTTGCTGGAAAGCCAGATGTACAGAGAGGAGGAGAGACAGAGAGGAAGATCTTCCATGCATTGATTCACTCCCCAAATGGTCGCAATGGCCAAAGATAAGCCAATCTGAAGCCAGGAGCCAGGAGCCAGGAGCCAGGAGCTTCCTCAGGGTCTCCCACGTGGGTGCAGGATCCCAAGACTTCGGGCTGTCCTCGACTGCTTTCCCAGGCCACAAGCAGGTAGCTGGATGGGAAGAGTGCCCAACAACCCAGTGCCCAAATGGGAATTCGACGCATGCAAGGGGAGGACTTTATCCACGAGGCTACAGCACCAGGCCCCAATGTGTGATTTTGACAAAAGCTCAGGTAACTGTCATACCTATTTTTCAGGCTTTCGTAAGCAAAAAGTACTTTGGTGGTAAAATATTTAGTTTTTCCAATCACTACTTTCAATAACACTCAAAAGCAAATGGCCATATCTAAGTACTTTCAGCACCAGGCTGCTTTTTCTAAAACTATTTATAACTCAATGGGTTTCTAAAAGCATCCAACTCAGGAGCTTTCATTTCTTCACTGAGGTATTTCCTCACTTTTTAAAGACTGGGATGTGAATTTATAATGTTCCAAAATCACACGTTCTAGCCAGAAACCAGTTAGGGAAAAAAAAAAAAAGAGTCCGTTGTCTGAGAACTCTGTCCAAATTCTTGCTGGGCTTTGGGAACCTGAATATCCTTCCTTCTCTTTCTTCTAAGGCAGACACTGTGAGAGTGGAGCAGGTTTTGTAATAAAACCAGCCAGAGAATTTGGCTCACCATGGACAAAAGTGCTGTATATAGACACAGAGCCATGCAATACGCTCGGATAATCTCTCATATAATAGATGAGAACAAATTCATCACCAGCATAAGAAAAAAATGAGTGAAGTGCTGATGAGTAGCATGAAATTTGAAAAAAAACTAGAAAGATATGTAATTGAGAGAGTTCAATAAAAAATGACTTCAGACAAGACATGTGAGACTGGTTAGCTCAATGTCTTCCGCAATATCTTCCTTAAGATCATTTAATCAAATGCCCTGGAGCGTTCTTTAGCAGCAGACTGGTCTGGGAAACGGATTGTACTGGAGCAACTGTGGCTTTCTATTTTAAGGTCCATCATCAACTGAGCTGCTTTGCTCCACTCTCAGGTATGTATTTTTATCCAGGAATTTGAAACACAAGCCATCCTCAAGAAATTAATAGAAAACGTATCTTATTTAAAACACCATGCATGCATGTATTTCAAACTTTTTTGGTACTCAAATAAGCATCTTTTAAATCCATTTTGAGCAAATATTTTAAGGTTTACTTATTTATTTGAAAGTCACAGAGAGAAGGAGACAATGTGAAAGAGAGAAAGAACGAGGGGGGGGAGAGAGAGAGAGAAATCTTTCATTTGTTGGTTCACTGTCTGGGCTCCCTAGATGGCTGCAGTGGCTGGGGCTGAGCCACATTGAAGCCAGGACCCAGGGGATGCATCCTGGCCTTCCCCTTGGGTGTTAGAGGTGACAGTGAAGATTATGATGGCCTTTGCATTATTATTTCCTAATTTCCTACTAAGATATTAAAATGTTTACTTAATGGCCAGCATTGTGGCCTACCACACCTATGCAGGAGCCACTTGATGCCTAAGCTGTTCTGATCTGGATCCAGCTCCAAATGCTTGGGAAGAATAGAAGACGACCCACGAGTCCTGACCTCCACCAACTATGGGTGTGACAGGATGAAGCTCCAAAGGCAGATTCAACCACTCTAACACCGGCCCCCGAATTCTGTTTCAGAAAGGCAGAGATTTTCTGAATTTTGGCCACTTCATTCTTTGTGCTCAAGGAAAGCAAGACAAAGCCATTATGATAGAAGGATTTCATATTCCTTATTGAGACTCTAACAAACAGGTCTATAGCTATGTTTGAACCCCAATCAAAAAAATTGATATTAAGATTAAAATAGCCACAAGTTCATTATCCCAGTATTGTAGGAAGAAATCTGGACGTGAAATTAGGGAGACTTATTTCTCTTTCATTGATTCAAATGGTGAAATTGCACTTGATATTCCAACAGTTTTAACAGCATTTAAAACACCGCTCAGAAGCAGTCATCGGTCCTGTGTGAAGCTCTGTTGTTACTGTCTCACCTGCAAACACAATGCACTCATAGTTACATGACCTGGTTAAAGGAGAAGCATATTATCTATATTTTTGGAAGGTAAGTGAGAAAATAAGTTACAAAAGCAATAGCAGACGTCTGTCTATATTGTGTTTTATCATGAAAATAAAAACAATGTAATAGTTAACATTTTGAACACAAATAGCAGTAAAATCTATGGCATAATATTGTAACACATTAACATGCCATTTATGCATTCAAAGCTGTTTGAAGTGCATTCATTGAAATGATATACCTCATCGTCAAACTTGCTTCAACACACAAAAATATTATAAAGACGATCAACGTGACCTAGCACAGTAACTTGTATTTTGTGGTTTTTCTTTTCGGTTTTGGAAATAATTAAGGAGAGAGAAGCATTAAAGCTTAAGGGGGGAGAGAGAGAGAGAGAGAGAGAAAGAGAGAGAGAGAAGGAAAGACAAAGAGATAGAAAATGTCCCATTCGATGTTTCACTCACACAACAGCCAGGGCTGGGTCAGGCCAAAGCCAGGAACCTGGTACCTGGTTTGGGTTTGCCCCGTGGGTGGCAGGCCATGTACGCTGAACTGCTATCTCCATCCTACAGGCAGTGCATCCTCACACGACCTGGAATCAGGAATGGGGCCATGCTTGGATTCAGGCACTCTGACATGGGCAGTAGATGTCCTAAGAAACATCTTAAACACTACATCCAAGGTCTGCTTCTCAGAACCTTTTGATAATGTAAGTGCTCCGATATCATCACCTTCGGAGACATGTCCTAGGGAGGGGTGGAGGTAGGGAAAGCACTTCTGGGAAACCCTGCCGGGCGGCTTGAGCAGACAGCTCACAATCTGGAAAGTGCTGAAGTGTCCCTGCTTGCAAGTCCACGTGTGAGAGCATAAATCACTAGTTTCCATTTGCAAATATCAGAAGGAACCTCCTGTGGCTCTGTGGTTTAAAAGCAAACACGCAATGGTGATGTAGTGACCTGTCAGCTGAAGCACATTTTTTCATTTATCAAACCATTAGTCACAGCTATGGGAAGGTTTTGGACTGTTCGGCCACTTAGGTCATTTAATTTCCCCTCCCTGCTCCTCCTGGCTTGTGCAAAGCTGCCTCCTCCCTCTAACGGATTGCCCAGTTCTGAGTGCCTGGCTTGATGGCATCTGACTGTGCCTATTACTTCCAAAGGCTCCTTGTTTATTTGTTTAGCAATGACCCTCACAACTTTGAATGATAGAGAAAAGTTAATACTCAGAAGCACAGCTCAAATATAACGAGGGATAGATTGACAGAGAAAAACAAATCACCCACAATGACAATTAACTCTATTCCTGGGCAGTAGTTTCTAGTGGCTCTGAAATGCAATTTTCCATTCCTCCCTTCCCCTATAACAAATTGATGGCCAGCACTTTTGTTTGTTTGTTTGTTTTATTTCCCTGTATGAACATCCTTTGTCATGATATTTTGCACTTTCTCCTTTCATGAGATAGGATATGTTCTCAGAATTTTTGTTTCCGACCCAAACCTTAACCAACAGAAAACGTAGGAAATGAAGTTCAGGTCAAAACCTGGGCCTCAAGGGAAGGAGTTCACCATTGTTTACTGACTTGGAACTCCTATATTACTGTCGCTTTTGCCAGCTGCAACAGGAGAGAGGGTTAATGGAGATGAGCAGTCATCAATGCAGCTAGTCTATGCTGTCCATCTCATTGGCTGGCTAAGTGCAGATGTGCAACCAAGTCCTAGGGAGACCAGAAACAGGAACCAGCTAAGCAAGTCTGAACTGCCAAATTACAGAATCTTGGCTGCTATTTTAAGCCATAATAAAGCAAAGGCTAGCTGGCAATTTTTTTAAATTAAGATTTATTTATTTTTATTGGAAAGGCAATTATATGGAGAGGAGGAGAGACAGAGAGGAAGATTTTCTGTCCGTTGATTCATTCCCCAAGAGACCACAACGGTTGGAGCTGAGCTGATCCACAGCCAGGAGCCAGGAATCTCCCCAGGTTTAGGCATCTCCCATGCAGGTTTAGAGTCCCAAGCCTTTGGCCCATTCTAGACTGTTTTCCCAGGCCACAAGCAGGGAGCTGGAAGGGAAGTGGAGCTGTCCATTGCCCATATAGGATCATGGTGTGTGAAGGTGAGGACTTTAGCCACTGGACTGTAGCACCAGGCCCTAACTGGTACTTTTGTCAGTGCTTAAATCCACTCATAATTCTCATATTATAATGAATAGTAAATTCAAATCAAATGGTGTGGGCAAGAGTTGCGGACTCAGATGTCTCCAGGAGCCAAGGAAGTTACGAAACTCCAACAGCCAAGCTTGAAAAATTCTCCAGGCTTTTAGTCTCATTTTCAAGTTTTGCTCAACATAATTAAGTCAGAGCTCTTTCTGTTTTTTTTTTTTTTTTTACAAAGTTAGCTAATTTAAATTTATATTTTATTATGTATACTTAAAGTGATGTTTTGATATATATAGTACAGAAATTGTTGTAGTCATGAAAGTTGAGTTTGCATCATAATACATAGTTACCTTTTCACGGGATAGTAACCCTAAGTCTACACTCTTATTCCATTTTCAGGAAACAATGTTCATTTAACATTACTAACCACAGCCCCTCTGCTGCACATGCCATCTCCAGACTTACTTATCATTGGTAATTTTGTACATTTTGACTTATGTTTCCCAGTTCTGCTCCTCTCCCAGCCCCTGATAATCAATATTCTACCACATTTCCATCAAATCAATGTTTTTAGATTTTACATACTAAAAAAATTAATGTAGCATTTTCTTGCTATCTGTGGTACATTTTATCTGGCGAATGACTTCCGGACTCATGCAGGGATTAATGAATATGCACACCCTTCTTTTTGTTTAATTATCCATCTACCTATTACCTATCAATTTCTTCCACAATTTCTGGTCTTTCCTGTATGAGGTGACATGATATGGTTGTGGTTTGGATTTTCATTTCCCTAATAATTAGCGATGTTGAGCACCTTTTCATACACCGGTTGTGATTTTAAAAATCACTTTTATTCATTTTGTTTGCTTGAAAGAAGAGTGATAGACATAGAGATAGAGGAGGGCAAGAGTGAGAGAGAGGATGAGAGAGATCTTGCATCTGCAGATTCACTCCTCAGATGCCTACGTTAGAAGGGGCCGGCTGAGGCTGGGGCCAGTAGTTCGGAACTCCAGCTGTGTGTCCGGCCTAGTTGTCAGGGGTCCAACTACTAGCCATCATCTGCTGCCTCCCAACCTGCACAGTTTCAGGAAGTTGGGTTAGAAGTGGAGCAGCCAGAACTAAAGTCAGGCACTTCCGTGCATCTCCCAAGAACTGCTACATATTTTGAACATTCTCCCTTAGCAGATACATGGTTTGCAACATTTCCTTCCAATCTGTGGGCTGTTTCTTCCCCATTTTATTATTTTCTTTGCAGTGCAGGAGTTTTTCAATTTATTGCCATCTCAATTATTTATTTTTGCTTCTGTTGTCTGTATTCTTGGTGGGATCTAAAAAAATGACCAAGTGGGACCTGGCGCAATAGCACAGTGGTTAAAGTCCTCACCTTAAACGCGCCAGGATTCCATATGAGTGCCGGTTCTAGTCCTGGTGTCCCCGCTTCCCATCCAGTTCCCTGCTTGTGGCCTGGGAAAGCAGTTGAGGATGGCTGAAAGCCTTGGGACCCTGAACCTGCATGAGAGACCAGGAAGAGGCTCCTGGCTTCAGATTGGCTCAGCTCCAACCATTGCAGCCACTTGGGGAGTGAACCATAGGAAGGAAGATCTTTCTCTCTGTCTCTCCTCCTCTCTCTATATCTGCCTTTCCAAAAAATATAAATAAATCTTTAAAAAATTGCCAAGCAAGTAAATATAACAGATGGTTTTTCTTATTAGTTTGTAGCCTTCTAGAAATTATAGTTTTAATTCCGGTGCATAGAGGCTTGAGCACGGGTGATATTCACACACAAGGTTTGAAGAGGCTCCACCTCAGGCATTTTTTGTGTGGATGCCTTTTTTCCAGTACTTTTGTTGAGAAGATTATCTTCAGCTCCTCATCTGCCAACCTTGCAGTTTTTTTAATTAGTTGCAGATATATAAATACACACACAGGGGGAGAGAATGAGATAGCAATGTCTTCCACTACTGATTCATGACACAAATGGCTACAATGGTTAAGTCTGAGGCATGCTGAAACCAGGAACCAGGAGCTTCTTCCCAGTCTCCCAAATGGGTAGTTGAGTCCCTAGTAGGTGAGCCATCTTCTGCTGTTTTCCTAGGCACATTTTCAGGATGTTGGATAAGGAATGGATCAGCCAGAATATGAATCAGCACCTGTCTTGGATGCCCATGACGTAGTCTGCTTAACAAGCTATGCCATAATGCTGGCCCTATTTTAAACAATGTTTAAGTGTAATTTTTTTTTCAAATTTTAACATGAAAACCTCATTCTTAAGTTTCTGAGTATTTTTCACTGTTGGCTTAGCTGAAAGAGTAAAATCATTCAATCAAAAGAAGCATTGACTTAAACAAGCACAGAGGTCGAATGCTAAGGTTCTTCATACAGGCTTAAATTTTGTCTAACAACATATTTTAATAGCTGAATTTTTCAAAGAAGTAGGTGATATTGAAAGATTCAGATTATATGCTGTGAAAACAAATGTATCAAAGAAGATGAAAGAAAAAGCAGCAGATGACAAGTGTAAACGTCCCCTCTTCGGCACAGGGAGTGAATTTAGTAACCCGTATCCAGTGGCCCACGACAGCAACCGTAGCACATTCCGTAACTGTACATTTGATCAAAATAGGAACCAGCAATGGAATTGGCCCTCATGGGCCAAATTTGTCAGCCTTCCAAAAATGGCTGTTGGAAAAGAGCCCAGGGCAGTATCAGGCTCTGTCCACTCTTAAACTCCAGCTGGAGCTACAGCCCCCAAACCGGCACTACAATTAGGACAATACTTCTCTCTTCTGGAACACACCCCTGAGAAACCCTGCAAATGGGTCTAGCCGGGGTCACACCGATGGCCGTCCCCATCCTGCCATGGGAATGCAGAGGATTCTGCGTGGCCGGCCACTGTTGCCATGCACTGCTGCCTTTCTGGAGAGCGAAGGATTCTTCACATGTCTCAAAGCTCTCTGGGATGCAGGCTAGAGAGGAGTGAAGGACTGGCCAGGCCTGATTTTGCTTCTTTGCAAAGAAAAGGAGACAGTTTGCCTGGAGAGTATCTGCTTGGGCTGTTGAACAAGCATTGGCTGTGCTCAACTCCCAGCTTTGCTATTGCTTGCTGGGCGGGAAAAAATATATATAGGGATTTACAGAGTCTATAACAACATGTATACAATAAGAAACAACGATTGTGATCTTTTGAGGACATTCCAAGAACTAAATGGGTTATTTTCCATGAAGTTCTTCACACAACATCTAGCATACAAAAAGTACAGAGTGAAAAAGATGGTGGGTGAACAAGTGCTGCGATGCGGACTTGTGCCCTGTGCATTCTGCTGTGGCCTCGTGTGCTGTTCAGTGACACCTAAGTATTAACAGAATCATTACAACCTTCAATTTATTTACTGCAGATTTACTCCTCCAAAAGCTGAAGGAAACATGGCGAGAGAAACAGTGACAGAAAGGATCTCGTAGGAGAACAAAGCCCAGGACCAGAAATACTAAAGTCTAGGTTCAAAAGGATTTTATCACAAGTATTTTTTGTGATATCATTCTTGTGGAGTATCAGGTGGCTTCCATGGCAACACCGGCATCCCACATGGACACTGGGTCTGCTTCAGCTCCCTGCTTGTGAAGCCAGGAAAGAAGCAGAAAATGGTCTGAGTGTCTGGGCCTCTGCACCCATCAGGGGAGACAGAGATGGACCTGGCCTTGGCCGAATCTTGGCCGTTGTGTCCATTTGGGGATTGAATCAGCCGATGAAAGTTTCCTTCCTCTCTTCCTGTGGTTGTGGCTCTGCTCTGTCTATGACTTTGACTTCTAAGTGAATGCATCAATCCTTTGTTTAAAAATCATTGTGAAACTGGAGAGAGTAATCTACGAGTCTGTGTTTTTACTAGCATCGAATGGAGTTTGGAGAGGCTGGCCAGCTTACAGATGCTGCTGCTCAGAGCCCTAGGGTTAATTCTGGGTGGTTCTTCAGGGTCAACTTTGAGAAAAGCGGAGAATGAGAGAGAGAGAGAGAAAGAGAGAGAGAGGGATTGAGAGCAGGTGAAGAGCAGGTGAACTCTTCCTTTTTAGCTAGGTACCAAAACAAGGGACTTTAAAATATTGGTGACTGCCATGACATTTCTTTAAATAGTGAACCTTCTTCAAGCAACATTTGAATAGTGGTGGCCTTGATAGCTACTGTAGGTCTTTCTGGTAAAAACAAAACAAACAAACGAACAAATCACTTTAATTAGATTCGGTTCCAAAATGTGCGGGGTCCACTTCAATATGAAAATGCCTTTTTATTTCTTTCACAGCTTCCCCATCTCTCTGTCTCTCTGTCATAGTGGTTTTTATTTTCTGTGAAATGTTAATGTCCTCTTGGGCACAAGATATTCAAAGAAGGTATAGATCCTCTTGAGTGCTCAAGTCAGGGTACAAACTCCTGACTCCAACCCACTCTGCATCCACACCCTGATCTTAACGAGGGATGGACACCTGCAGTGATTGATGGGTAAGACAGGAGAGCAGGTGGCAGGGGACACATCTAAGGGAGGTAGCAAGGCAGGGCTGTGCATGAGCTGAGGCTGCAAAACCCTGGTCCCTGATCCCCTATCTCATCAGATTGCACACTAAGCAACAATTTAAAGGAAAACTGTTTAGATAGGCACTTTGCCTAGCCATTGAAATGCTCTTATTCCATATCAGAGTCCCAGATCTGCTTCTGATCCAGTAGCCTGCTAATGAGCACCGTGAGAGGCAGTAGGCAACAAATTATATATTTGGATCCCTGTATGCCAGATGGGAAGCCCAGATGGAATTTCTGACACCTGGCTTGGCCTTGGCTCAGCCCTGGTTGTCACAAACATTTGGAGAGTGATTGAGCAGATGGATTCCCTCTCTCTCTCTCTCTCTCTCTCTCTCCTTTCTTTCAAATGAATACAAATAAAGTAAATACACTTAAGACTATCATAATGAAATTAACTCTGCCTTTAACTCCAATAATTTCAGAATAATTCATTTTCTGTTTTTTACACGTTTGAAATATTTACCCTTTATTTTTTGAAGATTTATTTTTATTTGTTTGAAAGGCAGAGCTACAGAGAGACAGCAGGAGACAGAGAGAGCTCTTCCATATGTTAGTTCACTCCCCAGTGGCCACAACTGCCAAGGCTGACAAAACAATTCTACGTTAGTGTTTTGGAGCATTTTATTGCAAATGACTAGGCTACAGACCCTCATATTATAATTAGATTTTATGGTTATTAATTGAGTTTTATCAGATGTAAATGACAGCAAAGCAAAGCAGCAAATGCATAAGAACAACCGTCGTTGTTTAGAAAACTACATTAAAGTTTTAGGATCAGCTTGACTCCCAGTATCCACATTCCAAAATCTGTTGCTGACTGTTCCTGGAAAACTTCATCTCTTTCACTTTGTTTCTCAGCTTCCTCAGCTAATCACCCTCAATTTGCGATTCTATTCTCAATAATTTTTTGCTAGTCAGCCATGTTGCTATCATCCTGTTCTCTTCCTCTCTTTTCTTCTCTGGACTAACCAATCTGAAACCTGGTTTGTTTCACCGTGCCCTGACCCATCCCTCCCCAGGAATACACATCAATATTCCCCGCCTTTGATCTATTGTTCAGTTAGACCCTCATTAATCTCCTGGTTGATGGGCCAACCATTACAGAGTTACATTTGCCAATGTATACATTTACCTTGAACACTTAAGGAAGAAGGAAACCCCGTATGCTTGAAATACAAATACAGATACAATTGCAGGGGAGGCTATTTTTCAAAACATGTCTTGATTCACCAATGCATGTGCAACAACCCATACGTGAGTACTATTATCTGCAAATAGGCTTATCAAGCCTGTCCAGATGGAAGTAGACATTGAAGGCTATTCAAAACTAAGAGACTTATTGGCTCTGACTTCAGATACTTAGGATAAACAAATCCTGCTCAAACCAGTTCCAAGTCAAGATTAAAGCCCCAACTGCTCACATAGCCTCTCGTCAGATCACAAACAAATTTTGTCAAAGTGTAGGCATATTGAAGTCATTGGGTGACAGCAGGAGAGTGGATGCCTGTGGTACTTTATTCATTTCCAAAGGGTACTTTGTACATTTTCAAATTAAACAAGCATCATTTGGTCAAATGGCAGATAGATTTCTATGTAAATAAGATAGCTCATGTACATGCACTTTAATATTACAGGGACAAAATACTGAAAAGTTGAACACAAGCCTTCATTCATTTTTGTTGTTATTGATACATAAGCTTGATTTAAATGTTTCAAGTATAGCAATATAGATGTTAATCAAAGTTTATTTTAATTTCAAAATCTGAAAAAAAAAATCAATCACCACTAATTGAACAAAGTGTGGCATTATATATATAAAGCACTAAACTGATAAACTAAAAATTACACAGAGTAATTTTTATCAGGATTCTCTTGTATTATTTTCAAGTCTGGATATCACAATGTTTTCAGAAATATGGTAAGTGATGACTCTATTTTGTGATTATCTTGATTTTTCATTTTCCTTCTCAAAAGAGTAATCACTCACTATTTAAAAGCTAATGACTGTTTAGAGTCTGCTGAGCACTCAGATTTAGGAAGATAAAAGATGGTGCTTCTGTATAGGCAAACAAACAATGTATTAGACACAGATTTTTATTTCACAATCCTTGAAAGAGATTTTAAAGTGAAAATACCTGTTTAATCTACCAAATGTGATGGATAATGACACCTAAACACTTTCTTAGTAGAAAAAAAAAAAGAAAATTGATCGTAAAAAACTGTGTTCACTGGTGCAAAGCATCAGAATTTAACAACACAAACAGGATGCCCTCAAAAGTTGGGAAGGCAGTAAGAGAAGACTAAAGACACGGTAAAACTCAGGGACCTTTGTCTCCCCTAGAGCAATGAGTCTGAAAAGCATTTGTGATGACACACGGCTGGTGAGAAGCCAGATGTAATTTCACTCTTCACCTTGGGTATTTTATCTGTTATATGGATGACTGAATATGTCACAGCTTGTAAACGGCTACATCTCACAGATAATTAAACAAGGAAATTGGCTTGTTCTCTATTTAAAAAGGTATTTGTGGTTGTTAAACTTCGATTCATTGGAAACCTCTGTAAGTGCTGTGGCACCATTTTCCTAGTTGGGGGTAAACATGAAGCTCTGCGTATTGGGAACTGCGTCTGAGATTTGATAATTCAAAACTTATAAAAATTCAATAGAAAAAAGTAATGCTATCTAATGTTAAAAGACATTTATTTTATTTGCTTAAAAGGCAGAATGAGAGAAAGGAACAGGCAGAGGAACAGATATCCCGTTCACCTGTTCTTTTGTCAAATGGTGACAATGACCAAGAGTTCCAACTGGGTCTCCCACGAAGGTTGCTTAGGTCCCGCCACCAGGGCCATTTTCTGTTGCTTTTCCAAAAACATTGCACTCTCTGGATGAGAAACATAGCACCTGCTTCTCAAACCAGTGCTCCAATAAGGGATGTTATTGTCGCAAGTGGCAGCTTAGACCGCTGTGCCACAAACCTGGCCCACATACATGTTCAAAACATAAATGTTAAAACTGATACTTTAATCTACGTATTCAATACGGAATGTTAAAAATTAACATATGGAGTTGAGGAATATACTTGACAGCTGTTCAAGTCCAATTAGCTTACCGTAAAAACCATGTTGATTGCCTCAGCATTATATCTGTATGTCTATATATGTGTGTATGTGTATGTGTGTGTCTGTGTGTGAGAGAGAGCTATGCTGCATCTCTTCTCTTTGTATTAACATTAAACAACAAACATCAAGTGTCGGAAAATTTACCTCTGACATGACTAGGTCAAGGGGAATAGACATGCCTTATAGCCAATTACAGCATCTTTGGTGGGTGGGATGACTTCCAGAAGACGCCCTCCTGCCCTCCCCTTCCTTAGCCTTTAAAACTTGTAACTTGCGCATCATCAAGTGGACATTTCTCACAAGCTCGTCTCTGGTGGTTCTTACGGCCCAAAAAGCACCATCGCCTCACCCTCCGTGACCTCAGGGCTTGCTGGCAGGGTTAAAACCTTAGACAATTGTAGCAGGAGAGATCGCAATAAAGACAGCGTCTAAGATTTACTGAGTACTCCTGGCATACTGTTCTGTTTCATGTGGGCTCCCCATATGTGCCAATTTAAATCCTCATCACGGTTCTTTGCATGAGCACAGAGGAGAAAACCACAACTCAGAGAACTGCATAAAGTGACACAGTCACTGATTTAGCTAGGTGAGGATTTTGACCCGATATTTCAAGCCGTACTCAAATGCCTTTTAGGACAGAGAGCAGTTATTCACTGAAGTCTTAAAAGAGCTGGGAAATCGGTGCCTACAGGATTAACATGTAGGGCAACACTACACAACTCAGCAGCTGGAAGAGTAGGCCTCTACCACAGAGAAGAGCTGGGGAATTGGTGATAACGATTGGCGCCAGGGTAATGGTGTAAGACGCCAAGGGACAAGGAACTGCTTCTAGAATTACTGTCTCCAGAGTTAAGTTGTATCTACTTCATGGGCCTCTTGCTTCCTGCTGCATCTTTCCACACGTAACTCCATCTGGAATTCAAGTCCATTGCCAATCACTGTATTCGATTAGCACAAAGAACTGAAATTACATCTGGAACTGAGTTATGAAGCCTCTGAGGGCAGAACACAGTCAGAGAAGAACGAAAAAGATGGCAAGCAAGCCCATCTCAAAGTCTCATGCAAATACTCCAATACAACCCATTTTCCTTTGCTTCAGCATTTTCTTACTGTT
This sequence comes from Ochotona curzoniae, assembly GCF_017591425.1. NCBI lineage: Eukaryota > Metazoa > Chordata > Mammalia > Lagomorpha > Ochotonidae > Ochotona > Ochotona curzoniae. Next base: position 10,905,041 of record NW_024465751.1, read on the forward strand.
CCTGGTAAGTACTCTTTCGGATGTAGTGATGTGGCTCCTTGTGAAATGAAAAGGAGAAGAAAATGAAAAGTGAATGGAATAAGATGTTTTAGTTCCCATTTCTTTTTTCTTGCAAGTTTCAGGGACAGCTAAAGATTGTAATCTTGCAGAAGGATGTAGTAGCTTTGAAGGCAGCAACTAATATGGTTTCCTGCCTTTTTAGAGAACAAGCTGACAAATTCTACATTAGGAAATACTCAGATAATACTTAAGAGGGAGAAGGTGAGGGAAATCTGGGTAGTTGGTTTAAAGAACGTTACCAATGCTCTTCAATTATGTATCTTTCAGTAGAGAAGTAATTGGTTGCTGCTCCTAATCTATAGTTTCCAACAGGTGGTGCACATCATCTTATTCCTAAAAATGTTTACAGTAAAGATCACTTGGCACCCCACAGATCTAAGTAATTGAAATCCCCGTGATTAAGGCAAATAATCTGAGCATTATAAGATTTGTGTATTGAAAAGGCAAAGCTACAGAGAAGACATAACACTACACACACACACACACAACACACCTTCCACCTGCTCTTAGCCTCCCCAGATAGCTTCAAGAAGCAGGCATAGGCAAGGCTTTGGCTAGAATTCAGGAATTTGATCTGGTCCTGCCACTCATGTAGCAAATCAAAATACGTGTGCCTTCCCAGGGATATTAGTAGGAAGCTGGACTGAAAGTAGAGTGGTTAGTGTTTGAACCAGCTCTCTGCTGTGTGAGCAGCTGGTATCACAGCACCAGCTGAAGCTGTGGGGTCAGCAAACCAACTTTATGAATCTGAAAAAATGATGACCTCGAGCCTCTAATGTAACACTTTTTCTGCATAAACACTAATTCAAACTTCCATGTTTGTAGTCATCATTCACATTTTCAGGCAAAGAAGTAATTGTGGGTAGTAGCACAGAGGATATAATACAAATATACAAATATCCTTTTTTTTTTAAATGTTGCTTTTCACAAAGTGATTATGGAGTTAATATGACTAATGAAATAGAAGGTAGGGTAGGACTTAACTAAACAGTGAATGGAAGATCTGTCTCTCCTTCTCTCTGTAAATCTGCCTCTCCAATAAAAGTAAATAAATCCCTTTAAAAACAAAGTAGAGGGCCCGGCGTGGTGGCGCAAGTGGTTAAGGTCCTTGCCTTACACGCCCAGGATCCCATACAGGCGCTGGTTCTATCCTGGCAGCCCCACTTCCCTTCCAGCTCCCTGCCTGTGGCCCGGGAGAGCAGTTGAGGACAGCCCAAAGCTTTGAGACCCTGCACCCACGTGGGAGACCCAGAAGAGGCTCCTGGCTTCGGATCGGCATAGTATCAGCCGTTGCACTCACTTGGGGAGTGAATCATCGGACGGAAGATCTTCCTCTCTGTCTCTCCTCTCTGTATATCCGCCTTTCCAATAAACAAATAATAAAAATAAAAATAAATCTTTAAAAAAAAACAAAGTAGAATGTGGACAGTTAAGAAAGCTGATCAAATTATTAGGTTTTTAAAATAACTTTAAACAAATCATTCCTTTCAACTGTGATTTTTTCTTTTCATAAGCTATGTCATGTTTTATATGATGAAAGGGTTTCTCCTCTGTATATGCTCCTTTTGTCATTTGAAAAACTCGGTGCATAGGAACCAGCACTGTAGTGTACCTGACCGCAGGATAAGCTTGCTTCTGCAACACTGCTTTCCATATGTGCACTAGTTTGTGTTCCAGCTGCTCCACTTCCATTTTGGCTCCCTGGTAACACACTACAGAAAGTAGCAAAAGATGGCTGAAGTCTTTGGGACGCTGCACCCCGTGGGGAGGCCTGATGGAGTTCCTTTCTTCTGGGTTTGGCATGAGCAGTCTGGACCGTTAGGCTCATTTGTGGCATGAACAGTGGATGGAGTATCACTGTCTCTGTAATTCTGACTCCCAAACACATAAACATTTGTATACACACACACACACACACACACACACACACACACACACACACACACACACTCAGACACAAGTAGAGGGGTCAGAGTTGTGGTGTAAGCCTCTGGGTGCAGTGGTGGTTTGCCATATGGTTTCTGATTCATGTTGAGTCCCTTTGCATTCACTCACTGCTTGTGGCCTGGGAAAACAGCAGAGTACGGTTCAAGTCCTTGTGACCCTGCACCCACGTGGGAGACCTGAAAGAGGCTTCTGATTGTGGCTTTGGATTGCTCAGCCCCAGTCGTTGTGGCCATTTGGGGAGCTAAAGCAACGGATGGAAAATCTGCCTCTCCTCTTTCTCTCTTTCACTCTGTCTCTCAAGTTAAAAAGTAAAATAAATCTTCAAAAATTGGCACATATAAAATGAGCTTATTCATGGTTCCCTTTGATATTTTGATACAGAAGGCCAAATACTGCTACTTATCATTGTGATTTTTTTTAAAAGACACTTATTTTTATTTCAAAGGCAGCTTTACAGGAAGAAGAAAACACAAAAATATAGAGAGATCTTCCATCCATAGTTTCATTCCCCAAATGACTGCAACGGCCAAATCTCAGCGGCCGAACAAGAATCAGCACCCACGCGGGATGCCAGTACTTGCGAGTGGAATATTGACCTGTTGAGCCACCATGCCAGCCTCCCATCATAATCATTAACTTCATTCTCACCCTCACGGAACTTGAGTTTGATATTCAATTCCAATACTTCTATTTAGTTGACAACATCCTTTGTGCTTAAACCTGGAACATTCTTTCTGGTTCTCATTGCAAACTCCTGCCCCAAGATATCCAAACGTTATAATTCAGTGAAACAGCACATGAAAATGTGAATATGAGAGGGGGGAAGCAGGAAAGGCAATGCAAAGAGATGAAAGTTATTGTGATAGGAAATATCCAAATTGAGCAAGACTCCCCCAGAGCTTAGGACCCTGTTCTGAGTGCTGCTGTGAACTGCGGAGGTAGCCAACTGAGAAGCATTCTCTCATCTCCCTTCCTCTTATATATTCTCCTCCTTGGAGAAATCTTTAGTGTAGTTGAGATTTTCTGTTCCTTGGGAATATCTACTTTTCAGCATTTCAAAGGCATACAAACTCTATCTACATGTCCAAAACATCTTTTTTGGTCTTTAAATGATCTGGAACTGTTCCTTAGCTTATGTGTGTATTTTTATAAAAGAAACAGTGTAGATTAAAATGTACAAACCAGATGCCGGAAGAATCAATCTGTGTTCCCAGCACTTCTGATCACTCTGTGCCATGTCCTTATATTTTACCTGGCTTGCATGTTGCTGTTAACCCACTCGATCTTGAACCTGAAGGCTCTATTGTGTACTATGATTTTCTTCCAGATAAGCAACAGGAATAGAATCCAAATTGGTTTCCCTGTACTGCCTACCTGCCAATCCAGAATTCATCAACCATATTGATTTTTCCAAATACAATCCTGATGGATTGTTTCTCTTGGCCTAAAAGTGTGTATAGTATTTTCCTATTGTTTTAAGGATACTGGGAAGGATTTGACTTTTGCTAACACTGAAACGGGCACATGTACGCTTGCCAGTTACTACATGAGTGTTGAAACCTACTTTCACCACTCTTCCCTTGGCAGAACCTCTGTAACCACTCAGACTTTCTTCAGTGTTATGCACTCCTGTGCTTACTGCTGTCTACAGGGTCTTGGCGCATCCCCCACCCCTGACCTGTGCAGAATCTTCTTTCTTCTCACTTGACTGTAGTTTTATATTCACTCATTTCCTCTGGGAAGCTATTGTCACATCCATACTTTATCATGTGCATTCATAACACCAAGATTTTCTCCATATAACTCATCACAGCTGTGTTTTTCCCATTTCTTTCTATGTAGTTATTAACCATCTTCTCTGTCCACTTCATGGCTGTCCTTGAAAGGGCGAAGCTTAATGCTTCCCTCTGTGCTGGCAGTGTCTTTGGCTGGTATCAGAGTTTCAGTGAACTCCTCTGAATATATGAACGGTAAAAGTGAGTTTTTATTTAAATGTGCTGGACTTAATTTTATATTTCTTCTATTCTCCCAATGGTCACATTGAACTAGTGTTGATTTAAAGCATGTAACAAAAAAATAAAGTAGATTCAAAGGCTTTTTGTCATCATTATCATTTTTGCTCAAGAAATGCCAGATTAAAAAAATTATGTTATGATTAAAGGTAAATTCCCTCTTACTCATTGTTTCTCTCTGAATCATGCCAAATACCTGCGTAAAAACATAAAAAAGTTAACTGTAAATATAGATACAAATTTTATAACCTTCTGTCACTATGGAAATATTTATAACCTGGATCTTTGCAAATTACATTAATCCAATGTCCTTCAGGTTTCTTGAATTTGTCAATGCCATTTTCTAATGGTTGATGGCTTTTCATTTTTATAGTGATTCTGAAACTATATCACAATTTTAAAATAAAGGCTAGCTAGAGCAAATCCAATTCTCACAATTTATCCTTAAAAAAAAATTCCCATTTTACAAATGAGAAATTCAGGTGCAAGGTCATATCTATAGGGAAAACCATAATAGCATTGCATTTAAATCTATCTAATTCCAAGGCTTGCTTTAGCTTTCTTCTATGATATAACACTTTTAAGTTATTTTAGAGAAAGGTGAAAAAATTAGAGAAAAAAAGATAATTCAAAAATGTTTCTCTGCCTCTTCCTATTGTTCATATTCCTCTTATTCTATATCTATTGCTTTTTAAAGATTTATTTATTTTTATTGAAAAGTCAGATATACAGAGAGGAGGAGAGACAGAGAGGAAGATTTTCCATCCGATGATTCACTCCCCAAGTGACCACAATGGTCAATGCTGCACCAATCCGAAGCCAGGAGCCAGGAACTTCCCCCAGGTCTCCCATGCAGGTGCAGGATCCCAAGGCTTTGGGCCGTCCTGGACTTCTTTCCCAGGCCACAAGCAGGGAGCTGGATTGGAAGTGGGCCCGCTGGGATTAGAACCGGTGCCCATATGGGATCCTGGCGTGTTCAAGGCAAGGACTTTCGCCACTAGGCCCTATATCTATTGTTATCTGCATTTTCTCATTTAGATGAGTCGAAGTACCTGTAATTTTTTGTACAATATTTATGTACTTATCAAATCATAAGTTCTATAAAGGCACAGTTCTATAAAGGCACAGACTCATCGACACTGGAAATATCAGAGAAGTTCCTCTTGAGTTGGTGATGCCTGTATCTCAGAGTCTTCTCATTTGTTTGAGTCTTTCCTTGAAACTATTACTATATAAACACAAATATGAGACTCTTGGAGGTTTAGTGGACTTGATCTTTTTACAAGGATGGTTAATTGAGATCTTCATCTATTCTGGGAGATGATATGAAATGGCAAATCAGGCTACTTCAGTTCTGTTCATGATATTATGATGGATTTTTCTTGAGGGGCTGACTCCTATGAGAAATAACCCAGTAGTGTATTTTGTAAAAGACCGTGAACTTAGTACAGCAGAGATCCCAGCCAAGCCTCAGTAGCACATATTGTGGAGAGAGTTGCAATAATCCTAAAGTAGGTCAACTGCTGAGTTTGCTTCACAAATTTGCACCATCCATTATCATTGTAACCTTTAGCAATTCTGTAATCTATAACCACCGGATGCTTGTTACACAGTGCTGGGATGATGCAAGCCTTGCTGCTACCACAACGTAGCCCCCCCCCATCCTCCCTTGTCCTGTCTGCCCAGCCTTGGCTCTGGATACTCACTCCCCTCCTACTCCACTGCCCTTCCGTCACCTCCTGGGTCTAGATTGCACTTCCCATGTTCCTCAGCCAATGAGGAACAGGGAAAGTGATCTCCATTTGAAAAGGATAAAAAGAGCAGAATCTCTGAGGCCAATGTGTTTTGTGGGCTTGGTTCCCACACTCCTTCAAATGACAAATAAAGCAAGTGAAACTCAAAGAGGCAGCTACACCTAAGCACCACACAGCTGGTCCTATCATTGCCACCCCTGAAATCTGTCTTGGCATTGAAGTGTGTCTTTAAGTAATGATTAACTAAGGGGAAAAAATCTGTCCTCTCTGACCACCCCTACCCAAGAAGCAGAATACTAAGCATGCATTTCCTTTATTTTTATTTCCAAAGTGCCTTTTCCACAAAGGGTTCGATTTATTGATGTCATGTGAGCAAATATCAGGCTTTGGGGCATTTTTTTTTTTTCTTTTAAAGATGAGTGTTCAACTGCATGTGTCTGTGTAATAGAGTTAATTCAATGAGGTCCAAGCTGACCCACTGGCAATTTTTATGACAAATGCCTCATTTTTCACCTCCTTCCAGACCCCAGGATATGTTTTAATAAAATTTCCAAGTTCTGCCGCACCAGGGGCAAAAGAAGCTGCAGTTTTGCCTTCTTTGGCATAGAGCTCCCACTGAGATCTAGAGACTGCTTCCAGCTCCCTGGAGGGCTGTCTTTCCTTTGATGTTAATGTATGGGCCTCATGTGCACAACAGCTTGAAAACATTACAGGGGCACCCAGCCAGGAAGATGTCCTAAAGACGTTCTCCAGCTTTAGCAATCTGTGACGAAAGACCCCGTGTGCACCGTGCAAACAATCACCTGCAAGATTCTGCATCTCCTGTATTATACCAGCAGGCTGCATTGCGACCATTACAGCCTCATCAGACACAAGCAGAGAAGCTGGGGGCAGTGTTAACTGTCGTATGCACTGTGAACTCAGATGCACAGATGCCAAACTCTACATCTAGGGTGGCATTTCTCTCCACTGTTGTGTTTCTCAACAAGGGCGAGTTTACCCTTTTGGGAATATTTGGCAATGATCAGAGATATTTTTTGTTATCACAGCTGGTGGTGAGGGTGCTACTAATATTTAGTGGGTAGATGCCAGGAATGTTGCTGAATATCCCACAATGAACAAGTCGGTCCTTGACAACAAAGAGTCCTCTGTTCCCAAATGTCAATACTGACAGTGTTGAGAAGCCCTGATGTAGAATTAACTAGATGGGCAATAAATAGATTAAGATAATTGAATAGGTTTAATACCAATCAGGATCCCCATATTAAAATCCCTACTTGAAATAAATGAACATGGAATGGTAAACACTATTTGATCCCAGCTCTGATTTCTTTTTTTACTTTTATTATGACATTAATTTGTCATTTGACATCTGATGTACTCAATTTTAGATGAATGATCTGTTATGCACGCATTTGCTGAGTGACATCTTTCTGTCTGTATTACTCAGGGAACAAATATATAAAGATACAAAGTGACTTATCTAAATTTGCAAAGTGAGAAGGGGCATAGCCAAAGGACCTGCTCTTGACCATTCTGTGGTGGGGCGGACCGTCTACTTCCTGGGTTTCTTTCGCCTAGAGACACCTTCCATCGCTTGGCATGTTTGACCCGCCCACTTACCAAGTGGGATGCTCAGGGCAGGATAAGCTCAGTCATGCATACAAATTCCTGCTCTGTGTACATCAAACCTCAAGTTTGTGACTCCATTTTGGCGGTGGTGAACACACTTGGCAGCTGATGAAGGATTGAGGATTCAGAAATTTTGTTGCCTCATATTCTATGAAAGGCGGGAATGGCAAGCACATAATCAAATGTATGCTCTCGAAAGAATTTCCTGGTAATAATTAAGGGTTAAACGTAGTGACGGGCATGAAGAATAGGTGGAAGCAGTTAACGCTAACTAGAGGATAGTGAAGGTTAAGTGTTACTCATGTCATCCAAAGCCGTTAAACAAGGTGCCACACAACCCTGTGACAGTCATATATGCACTATTATGACATACAAGCACCAAGTTTGGAAAACTGATATTTGCATAAAATAGTTGCCTTTCTCATTGCTAAGGAGATGTGAGAGGAAAACATGAAACATTGAAATTGGAGCTAACATGTCACTGGGAGGACTGAAAGACTGTATTGTTATTAGAGTAGCCAGCACTTCTGAGAATTCACAAGTGACAAACCGTGTGACCTATCACCCTAACGCAGTGGGAAGCAGGAGGCATTCCCCATGAGAGCGGACATATCATGAGAAGATTCTAAGCATGGAATCTTCTCCTTCTCCCAGGCCTTTCCCAGACATTCTTGGGTAATGATATTTTATTTTGCACTATGAAAAATGCTACTTCTATTAAAACAAATTTACACCCGTGAGGAATTTGGGTAATGTCTACTGTATTTCTAAATTCCAGGACCGATATGCACTGCATATACAGAGGGTTAGGCAGTGACAAGCGGCCCACCTGCTCATCCGCAGCATCCAATTATCTCTCCAAGGCAGCCAGGTACCTGTCCAATGCTGGCTTTGCCCAAATAGAAAGCAAGAGTTGGGCCCGGTGTGACAGAGTACTGGTTAAAGTCCTCACCTTGGACGCACCAGGATCCCATGTGGGCACCGGTTCTAATCCCAACAGTTCCGCTTCCCATCCAGCTCCCTGCTTGTGGCCTGGGAAAGCAGTTGGGGACGGCCCAAAGCCTTGGGACTCTGCACCCACTTGGGAGACCTGGAAGAGGCTCCTGACTTCAGATTAGCTCAGCTCCAACTGTTGAGGTCACTAGGAGAGTGAACCAGAAGACAAAAGATCTTCCTCTCTGTTTCTCCTCCTCTCTGTTTTTCTGCCTTTCCAATAAAAATAAATGAAATATTTAAGAAAATAAAAAATAGAAAGCAAGAGTCCAACAAAGGACAGATCGTGGTAACTTTACGTATGACCCAGTCTTTGTTTTCAGATGCTGAAACTTCTACAGCCACACGGTGTCCTGCTTCAGTGTGTCTGTAATCATCAGCCAAGAAGCACGTGTGAGATCAGATCTCACCCAGAGAGACCTTCCCCAGCTTATCAATAGCCATTAATAAAACAGAGTTCTTTACCACTCTCTCCATACAGAAATGTGATTTTTTTTTTGTTGTGTCTTTATATCATGTGCCAGTGCTACTATCCTTAGTTATTGCCATTTTATTGGACCAGAAAAAAAAGTTGTTCCCTCTTATATATTCACAGAGTATATCCCTAGAGACATGAACATGAAGGCTAAAACACCCAATTTTAAGAATTATGTTTAAAGATCATAATAAGAATTTTTAAATCTGGATAATTTGGGTCTTAAGTTTTCTTTCCATCAGATAACCTAACGTCTCTATTATCAGAGCATAAAATTCATTAGTGTTTCTAAGCCAGCACTATGGACCAAGATTTTTACCCGTATACATCATTCATTTGAACTTTAAGACAATCTTGATGAATAAATACTATTATTATACCTACTTCAGAAAGGCACAAAATAAGATTCAGTGATAGTAAATAGTGAGAAAGATGCCTAGTAGATTTGTAATGATTTAATTAGAAGCCTGAGACCCGCTGCCCTTGGGGATCCGCTTACTACAGCAGATTTGGGATCTTTTTAAGTGCATTCAGTATTGCTCAGTGTGAGGTTATTTGTTCTTGTTGTGGCCAGGGGCTAGGACTTTTAGAGCAATTTCAACTGTAAAGCGGGTTTATAAACACAGAAGTTTTCTGACCTTGCTCTGAGCCTTATAGTGCTGGTACTAAGCTTTCTTCTTTCTCATCCTTCTTTATATATATATAGATTTTTTTATAACAGAAGAGACATATGTAATCATAACATTCTATTAAATTATGTTTTCAATAACCACTTATTTTTTGAGAACTTAGCTCTCTAAATAATTTAAATACAATCCTTTAAGCAACCACACAAAGTAAATATATGTACAGAGGAAGGAATGGAGTTTCAGAAATGTGCAGAAGCTTCCAGTAAAATGCAAGAAATAGGTTCAGAAAGTTAACTCATGATGTTCCAACCCAAAAACTCATCCTCAGATACACCATCAGTACTTTTTTCCTCTTAATTATTAAGGTGCAAGCCAGCTACGTCACGCAAAGCCAGTCTTTGTTGCTAACTTTCACGTCAAATGTTTCTTCCTTCTGTCTGCCTCCCAATGACTGTCGTGTGCATTACAGTCTCAGCATGGTTTTTGAAGCAAATGAGCTTCTTTAATTCTCAGCTTTATCACCCACTGGATGCGTAGATTTAGACAACATGAATAACCTATCTGCATCATGTTCTTCATTGCAAGATGGAACGTATTAGTACCCACATCATCAATTATTGCCAGGAGTAACTGAGTTAATATATGGAAAGTATTCCAAAGAATGTCTTACACATGGTTCATGCACGCGAATATGATGCAGGTTAGACTGTCTTCCTATGCTACACCTTGTCTCCTCTTGCATGCTCTGTTGTATCCATTACCTTAGTAACAGCTTCAGTCGGATGGAACCTGAAGCACCTGCCTCCATGGCAATGCACAGCTCTCATTTATGTCTCTGACACAATGAATGGCTCCACCATATCTGGAAGTGTGAGAAAATCAGCATTCCCTGTGATGACTTCTGGTAGAGGAAGAAGGAAAGCCAGTGGAGTAATGCTTTTTGCTTTCATTCAGGAGAGCATCCCAAGCATTGCTCCCCTCAAGGGTTGGAAGAGATGGCCCTGGATAAAGCTCCTTGGAATAAGTGATGCAAGCTTGCCTTATGAATTGCATGCTTGCCTTACAAGGCTCTCTTCCTTTTGTGTCAATGTATTTCTTACTCCATCTCATGCATCATATAGAGCTAAGTAAAGCAGAACAGCAGAGAACTAAAAAGTGTTAGGTCACATATCACACACATGGGACCTTGTTTTCATTGGCCTCGTACAACCTGAGCAAATTGCTTCCAGTGAGAAAGGTATCCAACGCAACAAAGTTTGGTATATGAGAAATCAGAAGATGTGAGCTCTAGCTTTGTGTCATTGTTTAATTAGTTCTATGATTTTGGGAAAGATACTAAACCTTTTAAGTTTCATGCATCCTCTTGAAAAAATGGGGAGATGTTATGCAATTTCTAGATCTTTTCTCTGATGTGAAGTCTAACATTATTCCTTTTCACATGTCCTAGCCTTATACAAATTGTCTGGACCATACCACTAACACAAATTCAAGGTGATAAAAATCTCTCATAACCTAACTTATTGAATATGGATTTCGTAGTATACTTAAAGATTTACAAATTATTTTCATCAGTTAAAATAAATTGAGTATAGTTAAGGAATAAAATAATCTGACTTTACTCACCTGCAGGCAGACTAGAGTATGTAAACTGCTTTTTAAAATATTATCCCTGTAATTTAATTTTCACACATCCTATTATACAACTCATTAATAGTTCCCGTTTGAGATATAAGGTAGTACATTCAAAGAAGCCCTGCAAACTTACTTTCAGTCACATGACAATGCATTAGTGGACATAAAGCTTCTTACTAAGGAACCTTTTCTTTCTGAAAAGAAAAAGTTTTCTACCCCATCTATACAAAATAAGAAAAAGTAAAATCAACCCTGTAAATTTGAAATTAAAATGATTTATCTAGACAGGTAAAGATAGTAGCACAATGGCAATAGTTGCTTGTTTTGTAGAAATGTTCATACTTACTATTGAGTCAAATTCTTGAGGTTATAATCAAGTACCATATTTGTTGTTTTGTGTTCTCACCCCCAAATTCACCATAGCCTTAAAAATGTATCACCAGATAAATGACAGAGCAGCAAGTTGCAGGTGTGAGAATCAAGATCAAGTGCATTTCTTCACTGGTTCTTTTCCAACCACAGCAAGGCAAGGCCCTTCTCTGCTCTGGTCACTCCAGGATCACCATGACATTTGCTGTCATGTCTCAGAATTCCTTCTTGTTTTTTCCTGATAGCATGCAAATTGTATGTAAGAAAGTGCAATGTTAACAACCTCTTTGTCTTGTGCTTCTAGCATAGGGTAGATAGAAAAATTGCATGGTGAATCCAAAAGCACTCTGAAAGTAAGTAAACAGTTTAGTAATTTGTGATTTATTAATATTGTGCCCTACTTAAAGCTGGTGAAAATAGTAGTGAAACATGGCAATGAGTTCTAGGGAATATTCATAATTACGAGGGAGAAGGAAGGCAGAGGAAAAAACTCCTGAAGGCGAATTAGAAGGATCTGAGAAACATGGGACCAAACAAACTAAGAAGAAAGTAGCACATCACTGCTCTGATCTTTCCATTATGATGTATTTAAAACACTTTGTAATGAGTTTTATTTGGCAAGGCTTAGCATATTACCTGTGGTTGCTATTTAATCTCATTTTAGGCTTGAACTGCCTTAGCTGCTGTTTTAGAAACCTTAAAGCAAGACAGATGCTGAAACCATGCTACATTGGGTCAGGGTTTGTAACCCTTTCCTTGTGGCTGAAGCAAACTGCGTATCATAGCCTGCATATGACTGGGTTTTGTTTGCACAGTAATAACATCACTATCTTTCACACTGAGCTGTTGTATGCAATCATTAATAAAACAATTTGATAAAGCCTTCCATAAATATGAAATGCTATTGAGACGTCGGGTAATACACTGGATATCTTTGTTTTCAATCAGACACATCCCCTGGGATGTTCTTTCCTTCCAGAACATGTACACTCAATGAAGTGTCCATCTGGCAAATACAACTCTGCCAAGAATGGAAAGGCAAATTATTGTAAGGTAAATAGCCAAATGTGAGTATGTGAAAGTAGTAAAAGATCGGCACTCCTGGCTGTTTAAGGGTGAGGCATAAGGATGTACCATTATGTACAACAGAATTGGTATTTTCCCCAGAGAGAATGAAGGCAGGGAAATTTCTGGCTACCTGAACCCCTCTGTCTTCCCTCCAAAAACATTACACTTGGCTAATGGAGCTGTAACTTTGTTTTGATTTCCTGAGTGGTCTAGTTACCTAATATCTGGCTTGCTTCGCTAGATGGCTGCCTCTTAGATCTCTCCAGTAAAATCATACTTAAACCATTTTCATTAGGAACTGAGTACTACATGATCATAAAGTACCTCATGAAATGCCTTGATTAGTGGAGATCAAAGAATGAGATTCATTAGTTTTGCTCTCTTTTCTCCCTGACTTTGCTTTTGTGTTAAACTACATTAACCTGACTAAGCTCAGCCTTCCAAAGTTTGTACAATCTGGAAAATATAACCTCTTCTGAAAAGTCAACCTTGTCTTTGGAGCACATGGCTCACACGTTTTCTGTGGCCCAAGGCAGTCAAAAACTGCTGTGTATTCTGTGGCAAGAACTATTCCTGAGTCCTAATGCAAGCCCACTTCTGCTGCTTCCACGATGCTTGCTTGGGCTGAAAAAGACTTGTACCAGCACCATGGCCAAGGTTACTAGTGTACAAGCTTAGCCGTCTTCACCAACTGAAATCATTTCAAAAATGTTCACATGCCCGATGCTTTTCACTGAGTTATATGATGATAAGGCATGCTCCTCGTGAAGGTAGAGCAGAGGGCAAATATGGCTCCTTTACCACTCTGAGCTTCAAGTTTCTCACATGTAGATTTGGATGCTGGTGCTGTCTACCCAGAACTTGTGTAAAGACTAAATGGGATATTGTTTAGAAGCCACTACCACAAGAAATGGTCTTTATCTCTTTCTGTCTTAATGTATATATTCCGTATGTATGTGTACATATACAATACGCTCATAAAATATATACATATACACATATACATTTGTGTGTGTGTGTGTGTTTCCATCCATTCGGCACACACTTGTAGTTCTAGAAAGGAAAAAGGACTGATGCAAAAACTGTAGCACATGTTTTTCTGGATCTAGAAACTCTTTCCAGTTGCTCAACCACAGCAATCTCCAACTTTCTTTTGGATGAATATTCCAGTGAGGAATGGAAGATGTTTTCTTGGATTAGCTATTTGGAACCATGCAAACCTCAGGCCTTCCCACAAGCACATGGAAGAAGACATCTACTCTGAGTCTAACAGTAAGGGACACAGTGGAAACGCTGGCTTTCTGCACTGTGGGTTGAGTGCATGGCCCAGACACAATGTAAGGCTTCTGCTTTTTTTCTTTTAAATATATACACACACGCATATGAGGTTTTAAAAATATTTAAAGTTTAAGATTCTTTAAAATCATATTTCAAAGTGAAGGTTGCACATTTACACAATGGAAACAGTAAAATCCTTCCTGAAATGTCAGCTGATGGCTTGTTTGAACATATCTATCTGTTTTCTCCTATTTCTTTAGTCATTATAAAAATTGTATATTATGATCATAGCACAATTAAAGTAACTACTCCTCTTACATCGTCACTATTATTATGTAATAGTCCCTGAATATTTATTATCTGCCAAGTACTATTTTTAAAAAATCTATTAGCTTTAGACTAATCCAAGCAATTAAGAGTGAACATTCAAGTGCTTCATCATGACTGTCCAGATACGACCAGATGGAATACTTGTGTCATCTTTATGACTAAAGTACAATTATCATTTCTATTTTATTGATGAGGAAATGAGCCCTGAGAATTACATATATGTTTCCTTCAAGTTGCCATACCTGTTCAATAGTAAAACTATTAAATAACAAACTCTCATGTGCCTGACTTCAGAGTACAAACATTTAGCTATGAATATCCATGATATGTCAGTCTGCTCTTTATATATCCTACGCACACACATACACACACATCCCCCAATCAAAAGTCACTATGTTAGGGGATAATAAACACATTCAGACATCGTTAATCACGAGTTTGCCTAAGAAACGGAATGAATTTTTTTCCTGTGTCTTTTGTGGAGGCGGGAAATGGAATTCTGAGGAGCCTTAACCAATCAGATGTGAGTTTGGTTAACACTAAAGTCTAAGTAAAAAGAAATTCTTTCTTCTTTGATCAGATTGTTGGCCTTATCTGGATCATTCCTGTCTTTGGACTGACTGGGGTTCAGACTGGACCTTCCATGACTGATTCTGCTGGTTCCTGGGCCTTTATGCTAGGACTGCAAAATGGTGTAGTTCCACAGAGTTTAGCTCAGACGTCTGCCTCTGCTGTCTATCTGGCTCTGTGAAAAAGGCCTGTCTAATGCACGAATACAATCCCTTGTTTGAATCGTCTGCATTCAGAGTCATTCACAAACCCCTATTGAAATGCATGGCTTTGTTATATTCCTTGTGACTAACAGTTCACCAACGCAAGCATACCCATACACCTAAGGGCTGCTATTTAAGGTTGCCGGCAATTTAATCGGTAGATTGAGGGCTTAACTTTTGTTTTTCCTAGAAATTTCCTTCCTTAAAAGCCACAGATGCCAGTCTGTGTAAGTGAATTTTACGGTGCCCAAGTAGCTGCTGTTGCACAAAAGACCATTTGACTAAGGAATACAGTAAAACAGCAACAGCCTTTATCAGCATCAATATCAATTCTGAAAAACTTAAGAGTGAACCAAGCCTAAGTGAATGAGTGAATTCCTCTACTCATGAAGTGTATCCTGCCGTTTGCTTGTCACCATGTTCAGTGTTGTAATGTCAATTTGCCTCTGAACCTAAGACGGAAAGAGGGCGGAAGAAAAGGCAACGTGTTCTACAATTGGTTGTGTCCAACACGCATTGAAACATACATACTTCTGCATTCTTCTAACAACTTTACCATTTTTCTTGTTTTGCAGATTATAAAAAGTGGTCTCAAAGAGAGAGAAATCCTTGAAATTTTTGATTATGATAAAAAGCCCCTAGAATGCAATTCAAAACTTTTTGGACACTAAAAGGCAGATTTGTCTTATTCTATCATGGAAGAAAGGAAGATAGGTAAGTGAAAGGACAATGAATTGTTGTCCTAAGTGCAGCATATTGTTTTGCTGTCTTATCAAAACTTTCTTTACATTTCTCCTTAACTTTTAGAAATTTATTTATGATGGATCTTGATTTTTCTTTGAATTTCTCCTGTTTGAAGTAATTTTCAGCTCTACAGTTTCCATTTAGGTTTTTATAGCATCATTTTGCCGAGCTTTTTAAAAAAATTTTGTTTGTGAAAGAATTAGGAAGCACTTGTTGAATCATTTTTTAGGTGGTTGTTTTAAAGCCTTTGTAGGTAATTTCAGTGTTTTAGTATTCCAAGCATTGTTTTCTTACTCAAGAGGAAACTTTTTTATCTCTACTGCTAGGGTTGATCCACTGGATACTTAGGCTATTTTGTTAACACACTTACAGTCCTATTGAAAACTTCAACTTAGCAACATTCAGTTGTCATATTTTAGTTTAACACATGGGTCCTGGACTAGTTTTGTTAGCAGTGGATACTGTGGCAGTATAACTCCCAGAGGGCTTCCTGTGCTTTTGGCCACATGTTTTATCTGGTAGTGTTACAGTACCTACTGATCCAGGGTTTCTCTGAGCATGCCTTATTTCTGAGCCACTGGGAAATGTTGCCCTAGATCAGGGCCATCATAAAGATCACCTTCTTTGTTCTTTTGTTCAAAGACCACTGTCCTACTCTGTCTGAAGCATGTCTGAAAAACATGCTTTTACTTAGGTCATTTTTATAGTTGTTTAGGATACAAGAAAAGTACAGTCTTAATTTTTCTTGATTGTTGATTTGGAGTCATTTGTTTATATATGAATGGCATTATATTAAGATGCATTGGCTTTATATCATCTAATTATTAACAATGGTTTACAATTTTTCTAAGTGTAATTGTTCATATATATATATATATATAGTAGTTTTTAATGTTAAATAAGATAATCATGTATACGGCCAAGCACAATGCTTGATGCTTAGTAAACATTACCTAAAGATTCATTAGACTTCATTCTGCTAGAAGCAGATATCATCTTTGACTCTGTCCCCAGTTTTCCTCCAAATCTGATTCCGTCAGTTTGGAAAAGAGCAATGATGATCATTTCAGTGAAAAAGAGCTCAGAAACGAATCCTACAAAGCTGCTTGTTAAAAACAAAAGTTAAGACATGGTAAATATTTGACATTATGGTAAATATTTGAAAGGCCATGTACCAAGTGGTTTGGAATTGAGATCTGAAGTCAGATAACCTAGGCCTTGGTTCTTATAAATATGTGACTGTACCAAGTTGCTCAATTTTTCTGTTTTTCGGTTGTGTTAACAGTAAATACAGTATGCTTCATAGCATTGCTTTCACAGTAAAGCATTTCTCAGCATTGCTTTCTGACACCCAGGAAGATATTGGTAACACAGAAACTAAATCTTCAGTCAGACACTCTACCCAAAGTAACATATGTAGGGAATGGAAGGATTGAGAGCTTTTACCTACTTCTGTCTGACTTGAACTCTGCATGCTTTTGTCTGCTTTCAATATTTTTCTAACTTGAAAAATAGATCCCTTTAAAAATAAACAAATGGGCCCAGCAGTGTGGCCTATCAGCTAAAGTCCTTGCCTTGATTGCCCCGGGATCCCATATGGGCATCAGTTCTAATCCTGACAGCTCCACTTCCCATCCAGCTTCCTGTTTGTGGCCTGGGAAAGCAGCTAAGGATGGCCCAAAGCTTTGGGACCCTGTGGGAGACCTGGAAGAAGTTCCTGGCTCCTGGCTCTGGGTTGACATAGCACCTGCCATTGTGCTCACTTGGGGAGTGAATCATTAGACGGAAGATATTTCTCTCTGTCTCTTCTCTTCTCTGTATACCGGACTTTCCAATAAAAATAAAAAATAAATATTAAAAAACTTTAAAAAATAAAAATAAGAATAAACAAATGTTTTATTTAATGCCAATGTTGTTTAAAACTACGTTTTTATTCGAATGGTGTTAAAGTTCACAGATAGCTAAGCCTAGTTCCAATGCAGGGAAGTTAGTTAAGCAACAGAAAGCAAATATATTTACTAATTGAAATCAGGCAAAAGATGAAACTCAGTAAAAATTCAACTTGGTTATGCTTATTTAATGTAATTAATGTTACTCTTTTCTTAAAGCTAAAAACCACTTGTAAATGAACACAGTGCTCACTGTTGTGGCTCAACTGCTTTTGAGATCATCGCGCCCATGCATCTGTGTACCCCAAGACTGGTCAATTTCTCCACCCCTCTTCTCTGTTTCAAATACTGCAGAACTATAACATGATGTCATTTGGCCCTCATTTAACAGAAATTCACCATGTGGGCCGTAATTCTGCATCCCAGAGTAAAGTGAATTACTTAAACACAATAAACAGAAAGTATAACACTATTAAAACCATCAATTGGTGGCAATTGTTCATTTTGAAGTTGTCTTCAGGTCACTGAAATATGTTTATATGAATTTTTTTTTGCATTGTGATTGTTACAAAAGGCTCAAATTGAGTAACAATTTTATCAAGAATCCCTAGAGAATCAAAGACTCTAGTTTAGCAAGTTTTGAGCTTCTCTGGCCTGTGCTAACTGTTCTCTCTCCCTACCTGGCAGGAGCACAAAATGACATAAATGACATAAAAAAATGTTTGAATTTTGCTGACATAGAACCATCCAGAAGCAGATAAACACAACACTGAATCGTTGTCTCTAATTGTTAAACACTGCAAAACAGCAACGGTATTCTTTTTGAGCAGGTCATGTTAATGATGTGAAAAGGGTGGTTTTGTTTTGTGGCTGATTTGGGTAGTTGAGAAGAAGGGAGTCATAATCAAAATGACTCTACTATGGTACCAATTTCACGACTGTCATCAATAGCCAGTGCTTTCTTCACAAAGTGCTTTCACCAACTTGACTTTCTTCCATCTTCGACCACACCCAGTTGAAGGCATTTCTCAAAGCAATAATCCTGAGCTGGGGAGCTGCTGTGTAATCCTGTCTTATAAAGTCTGTCTTCTCTACTTTTGGCTATCCACACTGTCTTCTATAAAGGGTAGTGCTACATGAAGTCTCCCATGGACTTTATTAGGACAAATATACCTTGTACTTTACATTGTTTCTGAGTTTCTCTTTGAAAAGTATTTTTAAATGTTTTTGAGGTGAAATCAGCATCCTCTGAATTTTGCAATGCTATCTACTCAATTTTTCATTTTGATGTCTCAAATTTAACATTCAGAGAATCAAGGATATTTGTACTGGGTACATCATGCAGTTTGGTCATAGTATGAAGCGTTTAATTTCCTATTAGCTTGACCCTGTTTCTATGAAAGGTAAATCTTTCATGTCCTGTCTGTCATTTTATAAGAATCCCTGTTCATACGAATTCTACAGAAAGTGTTCTCTGCTATGTTTCCTTGTAACTCCTGAAGTTTGGATATAATCATATTCATATTTAATAAGCAAGAGATAAACCACACACACACACACACACTATTTTTGATTCTTAAAATAAATCAACTAGATATGATGGTATATGGCTGGCAGAGCTGTGACATGAGTATAACTGTGATATCAAAGTTATTGGGGGCAAATCCAGAGAGCAGCTGAACCAAACGTGATGGCGAGCCTTCACACTGGAACAGGACTGGCTGGAGCTGACAGTCAGTGGTGACTGGCTCCAGCTCTCCCTGCATTCATGCCTCAAGAAATCTTTTGCTAACACTCTGTGATCAGCAGTACTCAGGCTGTGTTGTTCCAAGACCTCCCCACCTCTCTTTTGTCCCTCCCAACGCCCATTGCTGGCTAATATGCTCATATTCATCAAGAAAAATTTGTTCTCTGTGTATCTGATTAATTTGCATTTGACTCATCAAAATGTTTTGTAAGAGAGGTCTGGTGTCCAAGAAATCAGTTGAGACTTTTTTGTGGGACTTTTAAGATCTTTTTCTCCTGGGAAGTAAGGAGCTCTTTTTGACCAAATCCAAGTGAGTAAAAACTAATGATTACGACCTTCAAAGGAATAAGATTCTGTGGTGAACATGCAAGCACAAGCCCCGTGGTCTTAATTTATGCACTTGTGCTTGAGGAAGGTTTTCAGTTTCTCCCTGAAGGTCAAGTTCAGGAAGTGACTAGTTGTGCACTGTGA
Source organism: Ochotona curzoniae (assembly GCF_017591425.1). Taxonomy (NCBI): domain Eukaryota; kingdom Metazoa; phylum Chordata; class Mammalia; order Lagomorpha; family Ochotonidae; genus Ochotona; species Ochotona curzoniae. The sequence goes on from NW_024465751.1 coordinate 10,924,844, forward strand.
CCCAAGAAACCCTTTCAAAATATTATATAGTTCCCCAGGGCCCTACTGGGATTCCTTTTGCCTTAGTGTCTCTAAGATTTCAAAATCATGACAGCACCACCTCAAGATAACAGCTGAGCTGAGTTGCGCACTTCTGTCAGAATGATACCTGGAAAAATTCCAGCTAAGGTAGCTCAAGGTCTCCCGTGCCAAACTACCTGGACGGACCCTGGCTTCTGGCAGTTCCGTATTGCCAAGGAGCCCCAGGAAAGGTGATACCACCCATGGGCAGCAGAACTATCTTTGTTTTCACTCTATGGGCCTAAGTTAGTTATTCAAACATGGCAAATTACATTATAAAAGTTCAACAAATGGTTCATTGTACAACTGACTTAGGTCTTTCATTAGAAACTGGAAGTACTTTGCTCTTGCATGTAATGTTAGACTGGCCTTTTTCTTCCATTATCCAAATGTTGTAGCTAATTTATCTTGTAAGATATCTTGCAGCAGTACGCTCCTGAAATATGGTGACTGTATGTAAGTTAGACAATTATGGTCTCATTTGACGGAAGGGATTTAGAGAGCATTTCCTTAATATTTCTTCCTGGCTACTTGCTGCAATCTGTACCAAACCACAGGCTGTCCTAAGCTGAAAACCCTCCACCACAACAACAAAGCCCCTGTTTGATTACTAAACACTCTTGGAGGTCTCCTTTGTAGAAGCTCATTTTTAGTTTTCTACAATTGCAAGTTCCTGTAGAAAAACAACTTTAATCTTTCAAAGCAAGAGGACAGGAATTGAATCCAATCACCATTTTGAATATCCTCACGCCAGTGGATCCTGATCTATCATTCTGTGGTCCACTTAGGCTCTCTACTGCTCAGTAACTATTAGAGAAAGGAGGGTATAGCTGTATTTCTTCTAGTTGTTGTTCTTAAATATATTTAAGAGAACTAAAACTCAATTATCTAATGACAAACAGCTGCATATGTGAACACATCCTGTTATTCCACTCTTTATTCAATTTTCAGTCAGCTGTTTGGCATATTGAGACAACACCTAATATTTCTAAAAAGAACCTCAAAAATATAACTTTTAACAATGGGACTTTAGAAATGCAAAGACTTGGAAAGCTGTAATTACAATCTTGAGAAATTATGAATGAGTTAAGTAATTGAACTCATTCATAAAATCTCAGAACACTAGAAACACTCTACAAAACTTGACAGATTTTGAGTCACAAACAAAATGAAATCTCTGTTGGGAGTAAGCATATGGGATTAGTTAGCCCAGAAGCGCAGGACGAAGCTGCACATACTAATTCCAAAATATTTATATATGTTCAGAGATGATTGGCAGAACTATTAAAGGCAACAAAAATATTTTGGATACATTGCTAAATTTTGGACTTGGGTATCAGGAAGACAGTTCTCACTTGTATTTCCCGTTGTCTATGCACCGTTTGTATCCACACAATGGTCAGTTGCTATCTAGTCTAGATACAGTCATTTGCATAGCAGCTGCTTATACTAATTTTTCAATGAATATTAATGCATATAGTGCTGATAGTGCATATAGTGCATTAATGCATATTGTGCTGATCCTAGTGTGAAAAGAGATCAGGAGGAGGGTAGCTACAAGTTCAGGTTCTGCAGTTGGATTTGTTGAAAATCTTCACTATGTAAGTCATAGGATTTGCTACTTTTGATAAGCCACTTGAACTCTCCAAAACTTAATTTACTTCTACATAAAATAAGAGGTTACTTTTTGTCATCTCTGTGAAAATTAATGGAATATCAGACCTGATAGTATTGTATAGCAGGGATAGCTGGCTCCTAAAGTGTCAGTGTCCCATATGAGTGCCAATATAAGCCCTGGTTGCCACATTTCAGACCCAGTTCCCAACTAACGTGGACCTCTGCACCCATGTAAGAGATCTGGAAGAACCTCTTGGTTCCAGACTTCAGCCTGGTCTACGCAGCCCCAGCTGTTCCCCAGCTAGGGAAGTGAACCAGCAAATGGAATCTCTCTCTCTCTTTTTTTCTCTAACTCTCTTCCCTTCCTTCTTTCTGTTTCTCTACCTTTAAAATAAATAAATAAATCCAAATGTTTAATTTAAAAATTAAACAAATGGAAAATAAATGAGGTATGCCAGGTGAAAGTACTGTTCAGTCCCTAGAATGTAGTAAATATAATTCAGAGACAAAAAAAAAAACCCTAATTTTAAGCATATTAAGTAGCCTAGCCATTGGACAAAACATAGGTGACTAATTGCAGTACTGGGAGTAAAATAGAATTCTACTGACTCTGAAACTTGTATCCTCCCACGTGTGCTGCATATGCTATTCAGTCTAAGAAAAAGAGTAGGCTGAGGTGTCCAACAATAAAGAAGTCTGGGACTCGGGCTCTGAATGTGTATTCTCCTGTAAAGACACACAAGGACTCTGCAACTCATTAAGTATTATATATTTTAAATGGACTTTGATTTGTTTTATTATAAAGATATTCCATTTACTTTTTGTTGATAACAGTCAACCACATGTTTAAATTTGTGAGCTCACCACAGTTTTCCTGGGAATGCGTGCCATTTAGTAAATAAATTCTGCTTACAATTATAAATAACAGCAAATATTTGCATGTATATGCACTGTTTTATGGTGAGAAGAGGATTAGACCAAATGATCTGCAGGAAACATTGTTAAATCCGTTCCTCAAAGGAAGGAACTATTGCCACATAACTTTTGCTAAGGTTTTAAGATGGAAAACAAATTGGAGCCAAAGCATGATCAAGGAGGCACACACCACAGACTCATGGCCAGCTCTGGTTTATTCAAACCCTGAGAGAGGGACTCGGGATAGGAGAAGATTTGGAGCATTCCCTCAGTCAGTGCTGGAGGTTTATAGAGATGGGTCTGCCTGGGCTGTAAGATAGTGGTCTCCCAGGATGAGGGACTGTGAGAGGAGTTGATCTGATTGTAAAAGGGAAGTTGGACAAAGAATTTGTGAGAAAGAATGGATGGGGTTGACTTCCGCTCCCAGCTGTCCCACAAACTACGGACAAAAATAGGTCTGTGGCTTCTGTCCTTGCTCTACCAACATTAGCAGGGGAAATAATTAATATTCTTTCCAAGATGTCATACAAAATAAGCAAGGCGGCATGTTTTGATAATAGAAGAAAAGGTTCCCAGCAACAATATTTCCACTAAAACCCAAGTACAAAGGTAAAAAATAATTACAATTAAAGAGGGAGTGTTTTTAGCTATGTACAAGTAAATCAACATTATTTTGGGCACCTGGATTCCAGGTTTGTTTTAGCTTTAATATTTTCATTTTCATCATTTTGTATCTTTTAGTTTTTTCATTTCTTCAACCACAACCATCACAAGTATCTAATGGACTCAGTAAAACAAACGAAAAGAATAATCTAAGAATAATAATGATAAAATAAGATGGGAGACATGTCAGTTAAACTGCAACCACCTTAAGTGCTTGACCAACAGGTTATAATGCAGGCAAATCGACTCCCAATATACATATTAAACATTTTTGCATTTTACTGCCTTAATTACTCATAATAATCCCATTGTATATTATTATATCACCCCATTTGACATATGAGGGATCTGAGACATAAATGTGATATTATCCACTGTCCATGAGGGATGGACTCAAATCCTGGTGGCCTGGCGCTGTATGCTTTGCCCCTAAGCAATGTTGCATTCTCTATGTTCATCTAAAATAGCCACATTCCTAGGGAATAAAAGGAGTATCCTGGAAAGCCATGCCACAGTATCGCCAGTCACACATTGCTCCGAAGCAAGCGTTATCTGCTGGATGAAGCTACGTCTGTGGTGTAGAAAGCCTGTTCCCAGTTGTGCTCACCTGTTCAGCCACGGAAATGCTTACGAAAGATCAAAATACCAGCTGCTCAAACTTTGTTGTTAATTTTATCAGGCAAGAATGGGAGAAGAATCTGTGTTGGCCAATTACTGGAGTATCAGGAGAGATACAGATATTAATATGAGATTTGGGACAATATATACAAGAAATAAAGCAACTCTCATCACCTCTTTGGACCATCATTTGATTAAGGAGGCTGAACGCAATGATCTTCAGTTTTTTATTATATTAGGAGTCTCTGTGGCTATCTCTTTAGTGGACAGAATCCTTCTTATTGCTTTTACCATCCTTTGCAATAGACACACATCACATTAATATCTGTGTGATCACAGCTGACAAAGATGATGAAAGATAGCTAATTGTAAGGTGATGGTAGATAGTACTTAGAAATCAGATCAAACTAGTTCAGCTCCATTCTTAGCATCACTTCTTCAAGAATTAAAAACAACTTCAATCTAGGAATAGCCAATATAAATAATGGAAAAATCAGATATCTGTTTGCTGTTTCAAAATGAGCATGAAATTATTGTGTATTTAGTTTCAAGAAAAAATTAGTGTCTTCTCTGAAATATGTAGACATTGTAACATATCTCTTTATATTCTACTAAAGTTTGTTCTTCTGTACTAGCGCTTTTTCCATGGAAATCCTATAGATCTCCACCTCCCTACCTCTCTATGTCTCTCTCTCTCTTTCCTTTTTTCTTTCTTTAGTTAGATTTTGAGCCTTTGAGATACATATTTAATATTTGTTTTGTGTATCATGACTTAACACAGATTCCTAAGATAGGTGTTCAATTAGTCTCTGCTCATTGCCGATATACAATTATAACCAAACTTCCAGCTGACTTGCACCAAAGTCCTTTTTATCCGGAAGTCATTCCTCAAAAACACACGGGGAAAAGGAACACAGTAAGTAATCTAAGCTAAAACATTGTAGAATTCCATGACACACCCAGAATGCAACAGTCCAAAGATGAATTCAGCCCTTTGATTATTTTTCTTTTCTCTCTTGGCTTCAAAACGAACCATGAGTCATGGGCCAAGCTGAGATACAAAATAGGGCAAATTTTGTTTCTTTATTTTATTTTAAAGTCTTGTACTTTCTTTCAACATTTTGTCTAAGCAGAGCGTTATCTGAAAATATCTATTATGTAAAAGTTGAAATAAATATGTAAAAATGCAAGTGGATACTGCTTTGAGAAAACATTCTACCGTCTTAGTAGATTCCTGTGTCGATGGGCCAAATGATCACCTTTTATTTGTTATTATTGTGATTTTAATTGTGCCAGTGAGTGGCAGTGAAATCGAAGGCGTGTTGATTTTGTTACATGGTCAGAAAATGGCCTTCCAAGCCAACATCTAGTCCTGCTTCATCCTTTATGAAGCTTCTTGTCATCCTGATCCCCAAACTTTTCACCAAAATATAATTCCCTGGGGCTCATGTTTAGGATCAAATTAAAACTCTGGAAAATCTAAAAATTGAAAGATAACGATATACAAGATCGTTCTAAAAATACTAAACGAGAAAGCTAAATCTAAAGAGAAAATCAAATAGCTCTATTTTTCTACATAAACTTTTTGGGTTTAATCCTTTGTGACAGCCTTTGCAATTTGGGCTAGGTGCCTATCTATTGATTCGTTACACTGAGTCCCCAAAGAGTTGGTGTGTGTACTGAAGGAATTTTATCACCTATCTCATTCAGTTGAAGGAAGACAATATTAGAACTCCTATTTTAATACATTCCTAAACTTGAATCAATTACTTTGCATATATTTAAATCATAGACAGGCAAAAGCACTCTCAATCAGGCTATATGTTTTTCTGGATATGTAAGACTTCAGTTTTCAGCTTGATTCACAGATCAGAACCCTAGAAAGAATGAATATTAATCACAGCCTACTTCAGATATCTTTCCTAACCTTTAGTGGTATTAGGTCACTGTACCCAAAAACAATGTCTTAGAACAATAGAGGGAATTAAGACAACTTCTTGGGCCCGGTACGGAGGCGCAGTGGTTAAGGTCCTCGCCTTGCACGCCCGGGATCCCATATGGGCGCCGGTTCTAATCCCGGCAGCCCTGCTTCCCTTCCAGCTCCCTGCCTGTGGCCCTGGAAAACAGTCCAGGACAGCCCAAAGCTTTGGGACCCTGCACCTGCGTGGGAGACCCGGAAGAGGCTCCTGGCTTCGGATTGGCATAGTATCGGCCGTTGTGCTCACTTGGGGAGTGAATCATCGGAGGGAAGATCTTCCTCTCTGTCTCTCCTCTCTGTATATCCGCCTTTCCAATAAAAATAAAATAAATCTTTTTTTTAAAAAAAAGACAACTTCTCCAGATGACTAAGTATGTTACAAGCATTATGTCCACGACATAATTTTATAAGGAAAAGGGATAAGAGCAAGTCAGCCCAGATTTTCCTCTGGAATGCACATCTATACACACATTCAAACACACAAACAGATGCACACATACAGAAACATGTGTGAGTCTTTTTAACATGCAAATGTACTTAGATTAGATACTGATATTTAGAGAACCTGACAAACTGACGCCTCTCTATGTGAACGGGAAGACACTACAAGTTAAATGGATATGAATCTCAGCTGCAAAGAAGAAGTGAGTATCTTGGGTCTCACTTTCAGAAGTCAAGTCACACTCACATTCTTGTTTCACAATTCAATCAAACTGGGCGTTGCCAGGCACAGAGGCAGAGGTAAAGCCTGTTCATTCTCCCGCTTCTAACATCTAGGTACAGTTCAAGAAGTGCAGGGCATACCGAAGAGAATGCCTGCTTTAGGATTTTCTTCAAAATGTGCTAATTTTGACAAGACTGACGTGTAAAAGCTGAGAATTTAGAAGAATAGCCTGAAACATCTGAAACTGTTAAGGGCTATAAGCTGCCTGGGCCTCATGACCACAACATCTCCCGAACTTACTCTTGGCCACATCTCACTGGACCCTTTCACCCTATCAAAGATTTGGCCTTTAGGTTAAACTTGCATGAGTTTCAAATACTCTTAAAAAAAAAAACCAAGTGTACAATTCTACTTCTGAATCAAAGATGAACTCCCAAAGAAACCATTAAATATGTCTTGGCAACAGGATGCTGGACTCTCTGCCATTGTTCATACCGGCAATGTAAGAGTACATTTAAATAGCAGAATTATGGACATGTGACTGCTTATGAAGGATTATATCAATGTAATAATATAAGGGAAATCAGTAGGAAGAGAGGGCTTGAGGAGGCGGTGGGGGAATCTCGGAGCCTATGGAACTGCATTGTAAAATAATAATAATAATAATAATAATAATAATAAAGAAATTCTTAATATATTAGAGAAAAAAACAAGGCCCACATTTCAACACAATGAAAAGTCAATGAAAGTATTTAGGTGATGGCTTCCTCTCAACCTCAAGGAAACTTTTCCCAAACCATACTTTTCCTCCCTTTATTTCTCAAAACATCGGTGCCTTATTTTGCATGGCTGGGTTACCCTAACACTCATCCTTGGAAGATTGCTATTGTAATGCTGCCAAAGGGCCTATGGGTGGCCAGGTCATGATGGTTGAGCCCTGCTGAGACAGAGTCAGTGTACTCACAAGGAAGAGACATGAGAGAGATATTTTCTGTCTCTCTTCCATCTAAGGAATTGAGAAGGATGCAGTGATCTAAAAACCAAGAAGACAGTGCTCACCAGAATGGCCAACACTTTGATCTTGGATTTATCAGCCTGAAAAATCACTAGCTGTGATTAAACAACCAAGCACTGTCAACATATCAAGCTACTTGGATATGGAATTTATGCTATAATTGCCCTAAGCCAATAGCTCAGTGTTATGTAATCACTTTTGCAACCTTTTTTCTACTTCTTAGAAATGACTCACCGCCTATCAATCATTGCAACAGAGTGTACTGTAATTCTTCCTCTTATCTCTCTTGCTCAGTGGAGTTCCTAATTGATTAGAGAGATGACATTTGGTAGAGATGTCACATATTATTAAAAAAATGTGGGAGTCTGTGTATTGTGTAATGTGATTCAGGGCAAAGAAGTGGCAGATTATCTTGTCTTAAAAGGTCATGGTTATCCATTAATGAGAATTAGCAACAAAGTTTTCAAGAAAGAGTGCTTATGAATGTTTTATGTCCCTGGATTATAGGATATATGCAGTTTTAGAATGAAGAAACATGATGGGTTTTATTTTCGGTTCTCTATGAAATACTAGAGTTCATGTTCCCCTTCTTTTACCCTGGCTTATCTACAGGGAAGTAGGAATCATAAGCCAATGAGAACAGAGTCCCTCTCTGGCACTTCGGCATGACTACGATTAGACCTGGAAGGAAATGCCTAAGCATTTGTAAGCCTCTTCTGGAAGACACAAACATGAGTTAACATGGATTGAGATATTGTTATCTACATTCAAAGAGACACAGCTAGTAATTTTCTCTACTGCTTTTTTAAGATACCCACATACTATATTTAACTGCCCGAGTACAATATCTGACTTCAGATGCTAGCTATACCTTTCCATTTATTCAAGCTCTGGGAGAAAGTAGACAAGGGAAGATGTTGATTCATTGGCTAGCTTCTAGCTTTGCCCTGACTCAGCCACAGATGTCGAGAACGCTTGTAAACTGAATCAAACCATGGAAAGCCTTCTCTCTGCCTCTCTGCCTCTCAGATGAATAAATGAAGGAAAACTTTTACATACAGATTAAAAATGACATGTCACACTAGCACTGGAGGCACAGCATGACAGAGCAAGCTTTGTGTTGGGGTGCATTCTTATTCTCACCCTACCAATTCAGTGTTTACTAGGTTTCAGGGTAATGCAAAAAGTGTGTGGAAAAAATGGAATTAAATGATGTTTTTTTTTTATTTTCAGGCAAAAATTTAAATCCATATGAATGAAGGATCTTCAAGAAGCTGATGAAACATGTACGTTATGAAAAACTATGCACTAATCTCATATTTTCCACTAATCTGCTCTTACCTTTCATTTTCGTTTTCCACCAACCGTTTTGCTGAATTCTCATGTATGATTTTTGTCTATTTATTTAAGCCATCCAAGATAGACGGACATTCCAGGGCATGTGGGAGAGAGTGGTTAGCTAATGCGCTTCCAAAAAGCAACAGGTTCAGAACCAAACAAGTGATGGCATTTACCTAGGATGGAGAGTTCGGTGTTCTTGGCCTTGTTTCTAGAAGCTTTTCTTCAGAGACTTTCAGCTTTTATTACATTTCAGAAAATGTATTGAGAAGATCAAGGGAGGGATCACACTTAAGCTGAGTGCAAAACCCAAAGCTCACTAAGCTATCTGCTGCTTATTCTACTACTGTGTAGACTTATGTTCTTGGGCAAAGGCAACTGTTTTTCCTGGCTCTCTTCCTCAAATATGCAGACAAATCCTCGATGGCAGAAACAGAAGAGAGTTTGCAGCCAACTCTGTTAAAGGAAAGTCAGTACTTTGAGTCCTGTTTACTGGTACCAAACTGCACAGTGCATCCAGTACCAGAAAATCGTTCAGCATCTCTGGGTGGCTATTGACCAACAGGAGTGATATGTCCTTTTTGAATTGAAAGTGTTACACATCATCATGTTAGACTTTAACTAGAAGAACGTATAGAAAATGAGCAGAGGATTTTCTGTTAGTTTTCTGACCAGCTTGGACAGAGACAACAGTGTAGGCACCAACCCCCGAAAGGGGTGATTTTATTAAGTTTACTAAAAGGGCTTCTGGAAGAGAGACCAAGAGATTGGAAAAAAAAAATAAAAAAACAGAAGTGGAGGATGAAAGGGTAAATGATGTGATTTCTACATGAACTTGTGTAACTGGTTACTGCTGGCTATGCTGAGAAAAGCTTCGGCTTGTATTTTACAGGGAGACTGCCACTTCCACTCTTGGCCTTGAATGTCTTCTTTCTGAGCCACCATCATTTCAGCTGTCATTGCCCATTAGAATTGTGAGGCTCTACAATTATAGGTTAAATATTTTATGGTAGCTTAAAATTGGATTTATTTCTTTCTGTAACTATTATGTTGTCATGGCAAAAGTCTTGTGTAATTCGAGAACTGTAATTTCCATTTCACAAAGAAATAATGATTCTTCAAGCTGACTTAAAGAGTTCAGCTATTTGAATGAATGGTATCATATTCAAATAGGGACAACACTGGATTTGCACGCAGCTGAGGGAGTATGAATAAGTGGTCACTATTCAATATCCTGTGGTATAATGCTCCAACACCTATTCCAACATTTCTGACAGGCATTTATTTATGATTTCCTATCATTCATTCCCTTAACAGCATGGATATTGTTTTATTAGGAAGTTCAGAAATTTCTCTAGGATTCACAGAAAACCACATCCCTCATGCCAGGATCCTGAAATTCCTTACTAAATCTGAATCTTTGGAATTTTCATAGCTTAAACAATGTTGAAAAGTAAATCTAGGAAGCCCTTTGATACTCCACCTGCTTTGCTGTCAGGGGTATGAGAAACCAGTGGCTATGGAAAGAAGTGATCTTACTTGAAAGCTATTACTATGCTTACCAAAAGCACTAACTACAGATATTAGAAAAAGAAGAGAAAGAAAACATTCTTTATGTTCAAATGATTTTTTTCTCTTACTTGGAGACTATCTTTTTGAGTAGTAATAATTGATGTTTTGTAGTTTTGTGAAAGGAGATCCCATTGGTACTGCCTGAATTACCAGGGCAGTTGCAATTAAACAGCAGTCCGATTAGCGGATCTGGGATTTTTAGAAGTATCTGATGAATGGTGCTGTCAACAAGAAATCCCAGCCCTTCTCTTTAGGCTCCATCTAAAGGCTCTCACAATTCAGTTGGTGTCTTTCTCCTCATATTTTGCTACCATGTGTCACCTTTGTGAACAGGCTGCCTTTCTGGTTTGTGGATGTTCATATATTGGAATAAATCTGCAAATCAGAAGAGCTGGGTGAATCCTCCATCACCAAATACTTCATTCACAATGTACTGAATCATGCGCATTAATTCTTTGCCAAGGACTCTTACTTTTTATGTTTTCAAGAGTCTCCTTTTGTTTTCTGTCTCTAAAAACATCAACTGTATAACTATACTTTGTTTTTAAAAGTATGAAGAATATCCTACTTTTCATAATAGAGAAATATGATCTGAAAGTCTTCTGCAGGAAATCAGTAGATCCAAGTGAATAAAATCTCTTTAAAATTCCTGGCAATCAGCTGCTGGTCTCCTCCTCAGCTGACCACTTATGCACTGGGCCACAACCTGAGGCTGTCGTTAGCCAAGCCAGTGCTATACACTTCAGCTCCTGTGAGAGTACCAAGGGTATGCAACACTGAATGCGGTCGGCATGCTAAATAACAGATGAGATAACCAGCAAAATCATCCTGAAGATGTGGTATTCCTGTTATCCTATAGGCCTCATCCCTAGTGATGTGGTCCCAGGAAGGTAAGTGCAAATGTATTCTGGATTTTGTTTTTGCTTTTTAAAGATCATGTACTTGAAGAGCTAAAATTTCGAATCATGAAAGAACGCAATTACTGAATACTGGACATGAGTCCTCTTAATTTAAGGAATATAGAGTGTAATCACAAATAAATACACTAAATAAATGATTATCTCTTTTGGGTTAATTATAATCATCTACAATTTATGTGATTAACTTACCTTGAATATTTTTGTAGATGTTGGATTTTAATTCCCAGGGCAAAATTTCACTTGTTTTTAGCTGATGATGAAAATGTCACAGAGAATTAAGTTTATTATCTTTCCCTCCAAGGACAGAACAGGTTGAGGAACAATAAACAAAATAAAGAAAATTGACTCCGTGTTAATTTACGGTTTAGAAATCACAAGATAATTGCATCTATCTGGGGAACTTACCAAGCACAGATTGTACTTGTCTCCAGTATTTCCAAGTGAATTTCTCAGGAAGACCATGGCGATCTAATAACAGCGTTCATATTCTAAGAACATATTCATAGAAAAAGAAAATGAACAGAAGATATGAGCATAGGAAAGAAAAAAGTGGAAGCAAAGATATGAGCTTCTGGATTTTGGCACACGGAGCTTGAAGTCAGGCACTGCTGGGGGAGATGGCTGTGGCTCCAGGAGTGATGGCCTGTCAAGGGTCACTTAGTTCGCACAGTGAGAACGATACAAGGCCTGGGTTTCCTGGGGGTTAATTGAACCCTTTCCACACTAGACCACACTGCCGTTTTGGAATTTATGGTATACTTTCCTCCTAAGCACTGGCACACTTCTGAACAGCACAGTTACCCCTAGGTCCTTGAATTCAGTGGGTGGCCGGTATTATTTTACCAAAAGGGAAACAGAAGCTCCCAAGGGGTTAAGTGACCTGCAAGAAGTCAAACAATTCTTTCTAGGGATGATGCTCAAGGTAAGGTTAAACTCCCTCCCCAGGAAGCCTTGAGAAAGAGGGGCTTTATTTATTTTTTTCTGAAGAAAAGAAAAATAGTTTTCAGGATAAATAGATGTAAAAGAATGAGGTTCTAAGTTTACTGGAGCTTACACAACAGATCAATGATGACTTGGCAAACAAATTCTCTAATTTAAAACGTGTGGTGGTTTTACATGTGAAAGGGCTACCACTAATAATTTCTTTTAAGTTTTTAACAGTTCCTGGGGCCATGGTATGCCTACAAGGAGAATTTTACCTGTCTTGATCACCATTGTTATGATCTCTGCTCTGGCCTACTGAATTCAGATTTAAGAAGACACAGAACTCATCCTATAAGAAAACTGCATAAATGTTAACCATGTGCTTTAGTAGTTCCAGATGGTTGAAATCGAAAGCAGACTTCTTCTTCTTGCCTGCTCTGCCAAAGTTTTATGCAGCAGTAAATAAACTCTTATTTGCTTGTTCCATGTTTTATTGCATAATACACAAGAATTGGGACTACCTAGTTCTCCTGCAATGATTTTTATCCTGAAATATTTTGGAAGTTGGGCACTCTCCCTCTTAAAACAGGAATATGTAACTCACAATTTTAACTTCAATAATAAAGAATTTTGCAGATTCTTTTCTAACATTTGTAGAAAATTCCCTCAATTTCTGCTACTACTTCATTATAATTTTTAAGCATTAACATTGCATTCATGTAAATAATAGTGGTTCTTTTTGCATGTAAAATCATTAATCTCTTGAGAAATATAATATTTTGAAAATCTAAAGTAAGCTTTAAAGATGGCTGATTTTCCTGTTTGTGTAGAGGCAGACATAAAGAAAACTAAGTTAACAAATGGATTTATTAGTTTACAAATATCTAGCTGAAACTTTTTAAAAACCTATGATTTTTATGCTTTTCACTGGTAGTTGTGCTCTATTCATAAGCATTACTGGATTATACTTCGGCATCTTAATGTATTCATCAAACAGAATATGGTTTACTGAATCAAAGATCTTGCAGAGAATATGCCTGCTGCTTAGACAATACACATATAATCCAAATAGTATATGAAGCGTGGTGCTAGAATTCAATAAAATACAGTAAAATTGCTTCATGCCATAGTATGTTCAAACCTCTCCATCTATCATTCATGCAAAAATAGAATGTAATATTATTTGTAAAAATATCTGTAAATATTACATTCTATTTTTGCATGAATGATATTATTTACATATATTTCTGTAAAAATATTACATTCTATTTTTTCCATATAATTCTTTGTGCTTTCCATCACTATGCATACAAATGATTTTTAAAAAAACAGAAGAAGAAAGAAAGGAAACATTTCCCTTGTTTGCAAATGTGTGGATTAGGCCTGGGCACTAAAGCTGCCTGACCTGGGCTGAAGCCAGACTCTGCAGGAATCTGAAAATAGGAGCAGAAAAGATGATTGATTCTGGGGCCAGCATGATGGCTCCATTGGCTAATCCTGCACCTGCAAGTACCAGCATCCCAAATGGGCACTGGTTCATGTCTCATATGCTTCACTTAAAATATTGCTCTCTGTTTACAATCTGGGAAATCAGCAGACGATGGCCCAAAGCCTTGGGACCCAGCACCCACATTGGAGACCTGAAAGAAGCTCCTGGCTTCTGGTCTCAGCTCAGCTCAGCTCTAGCTCTTGTGAGCATTTGGGAAGTGAACTAGCAAACGCAAGATCACTCTGTCTTTCCTTATTTTGATAATTTTTTTATTACAATAAAAAATAATAATTTTTTAAAAAAATATGATTGATTCTGCTCCCTAGAATATACCAATAAATAGCTTCCTTTGCCAGGCAATTGGGAAGGACACATGGTGGAGACTGTACATTTGAAACAAATTGTGTAGCATTCTGCCTTCTCTTGTTCTTGGATGTAAACACGTGCTGAGTGTCAGCTATATGACTAGATTTGACCTGGGTACCTAAGATCAATGATGAAAAGACAGCACTCATTCAAGAAATGAAGAGTCCCATATGGTTTGGTTTTAGTCTGTCTTTTATTATTATTATTTAAATTGGAAAGTCAGATATGGAGAGGCAGAGAGGATTTTGTCCACTAATTCACTCCCCAAGTGGCCACAATAGCCCAGAGCTGTGGCAATCTGAAACCAGGAGCCAGGAGCCTTGTCTGGGTCTCTCATGCAGGTGCAGGATCCCAAGGCTTTGGGCAGTTCTCAGCTGCTTTCCCAGGCTACAAGCAGGGAGCTGGATGGGAAACAGGACTGCCCGGATTAAAACCGGCGCCCATATGGGATCCCTGCATGTGCAAGGTGAGGACTTTAGCCACTAGGCTATGGTCCTGTATTTTTTTAATAACATTAATGAATTCATTTCAAAATTACAATGAGGTGAGTGGGAGAAACCAAACAAGCAATCTTCAAGCCACTGCTCACTCCCCGGTTAACTGCAGCCCAGATCAGGCTGAAACCATGAGCCAGGAGAGTCCTGAGTCTTTCATGCACATAGCAGAGCCCCAAGCACTTGGGCCATCTTTGGCTGCTCTTCCCAAGCCATGAGGAGAGAGCTATATTGCAAATGGAACAGTAAGGACTTGAACTGGTACCTATACGGGATGTTGATATGTAAGCACTAGCTTTATTCACTAAAACCACAGGACTGACCGTTTTTAGTCTGCATTAATTTGTGTCTGGGGAAGTTATTCTGAGAAGGCAAATATAAATCAAG
The DNA here is from genome assembly GCF_017591425.1 of Ochotona curzoniae. Classification (NCBI taxonomy): domain Eukaryota; kingdom Metazoa; phylum Chordata; class Mammalia; order Lagomorpha; family Ochotonidae; genus Ochotona; species Ochotona curzoniae. Next base: position 10,939,864 of record NW_024465751.1, read on the forward strand.
CAATAAGAAGTTCAAATGAAAAAAAATGTAAGGGAATATGAATAGAAACACAGAATTGGTAAACAGGGCATGCACAAGAGAATAGTGACTAGAAGAAACTTCAACTATCTTGGACTATAACTTAGAGAGAAAAAATATGAGAAGAAGCTGAGAGCATGAGAATAGAGGCCGGGGTAGCAAGGTATCTCTTACCTGCATGAGTGATGCCAGTGGGACTTGGGCAGCATTTAAAGCAGTTTATTCAGATGATCAAAGTTGCTTTTGGATGTTAACAAATGATTTCTGTGATCAGAGAATTAAAACTCAAGAATATGAGAGGCATGTAGATCAATTGGGATTCTGCAGTTCTAGATATTAAATAATAGAGCCACTTGATTTCAGAACCTATGTCACAATCATAAGTAACTACTCTCCTGTTCTGTTACAAGTGTGTTTTGCATTGTCTCCCTTTAGAAATAAGAAGCAGTACCATGTCAGTGAATGTGATTCATTCGCTACTACTCTACTCCCAACACAAAGCAAATACTACTAGTAATGAATTAATCAGTAATGATTTATTAATGTAGGAGTACATGTCTTGAATGAAAGATGTGTGAATAAATTTAGAACAAGAAACATTCTTCAAAATGTATTCAACAAGTGTAGGTGTTAGGATTTGCTACCTGAAGTTAACAATGACACTCAATGCTTGGTGGATAATCTATATAATAGTGCAGGGCTAAGCATATCAGGTGGATTCTAGAGTTCTCCTAACTGAAACTCTCAATTTCTTCATCATGCATCACAACACAAATAAACGAATACATCTTCAGACCTAACAGATTTCCGTTTGCATTGCTGTAAAATGGAATATGCTAGTCGATGTGTCGTTTGCCTCTGAAAATTACATGGGTCAATGCTTGAAAACCCTTAGGATACAGCTAGGCTGACAGCATTTGCTCAATGAAAATTCAGAGTATGTTATCATAAAGCCATTAGTCACTAGAGGCTGCTTAATTACAGGGAGGAGACTTTGATTTTGAATCTCTGCTCCATTTGATCTGCACTCTGGGCCCGAAAGGCTGCACTATCTCCAGTTAACAAATGGCAAGTCAGAAGCTTGAAATGAAGCGATGTGCTAAAGTTCACAGGTTGTTGGTGCCCAGACTCCACTTAGGGCAGGCTTGCTTTGATCCTCTAAGTGTTTCCTATTAAATCTCCCCACCATGGGAAAACACTGCAGGCGACACAGTTGCAAAGAGCTAAAGTATTCGCTTCTAATTAACCTATTAAAACATGATGGGAAATCACACGACACTCCAGACTGATTCAGTCTTGTTTTCAGGAAAATTCCTCAGAAATGGGACTTTTGTTATAGTTCTTTAGAATCTCTTTTTTCAAGAGCTCAAGTTAAATATATTTGTGTTTAAAACACAATTACATTAAAATGGATTAATTCTGTTGAGTTCATCATGAGACTTGCGTTACTCAAGTTTCTAGTGTAAGTAAGCTTTCATTGGCTTATACCTTCCCCAACTAGAAGAATTTGGTGTGCATCATACATTAACTTTTATGTTAAGGTTCTTATAAAATTTTAGTAAAAACTGAAGCAAACTATAGGGTAGATACAAATGGAAGGCAAGCAAATGGAGATTAGGAGTAATGGTTTTACAGTTCACCTGGGGGCAAGAAGTAAAAGAAGTTAAATAAAAATAGCCTTGAGTCTGACAAATGTTACTAAACATCAGTGTGAGATGAAGAACTGAGGTGTGAAAGGAAGACTCTGAGAGGGAGATTTTCCAATATGTGTTGAGCACTGCGGAGTCACGATTGGGGAGTAGACTTAAACTGACCCATTGTGCCAGATAATGTCAGAAATGCTATTTCAGAATGAATGATTTCTTTCTACAAAGATTTCTAAATTTACGGTCATGTTGTTAAAACAGTAGAGGAAGTAAATAGGATAATTTCTTCCAAGCACAGGGGAGTAAATGAAAGTGAAGTTCATACTGTCTAGAAATCCTATTTTAAGATAGATCAATGACATAGGAAAGTTTATTGGTTAATATATTGAATTTATCCTTTTTATTTTTATATACATTGAAGATACAAGGATTTTAAACTCTATTTATGTTTAGATGAGAGACTGTCCTTAAAGTCATATAAATTTAAGGTTTTGTTTGTTTGTTTGTTTGTTTTTTTTTGCAGTGAACACTTTTAGTTCATATTGCCTGTTAGTGATTTGGAATAGTTGATATTATTTTTTCTTGTCCTGCACCTGTCCCTTTGTCAATTACTTCTAATGGAGCATGCAAAATAGTTTTCATTTTTCTAAATTTACTTGCTTGAAAAATTATAGTAACGTTCTCATAGAATTTTTGTTATTCCTCACCCCAAGTGATCTCATTTACCATGAACATTTCTATCTTCATGTTAGGATGTATGAGGAAAGTAGCTTTGTGTTAAATAATTTATTTTTTTTTAAAAAAGAAAGAAAATAGACACAAAATGTTTATCTCAACTCTAACTAAAAGATCAAGAACATTGGTATGTTCCAATAGTAACAGTATTATAGTGTGAGTTAGACAAGTGGCATCCTTGATTTGGTGCACCCCTCGGGGATGTGGTGATGTGCTCAGTCAGGACACACATCGACACACTGGCATCCACACCTCTCAGAGGAAGAGAATCTGAAATACCCTGCACCAAAAGCCAGAGTTTTCATTTAGGTCTGTCTGGAAGTGAGTGTAAGCACCACAGGGTTTTTGGAAGACCAATGAGCATCAATGGTGAAGCAGCCCACGGGGAGCTGAAATGCATTCTGTGATACCCATATGTCTACACGATCATAAAAGCAAAGAGCTCAGATACTTAAATTGGTACGAGGATCTTGACTATACAGATTTGGCTTGGAATCATGCTGGCAGAGATCAAAACACACATCCTATGACTACGTTGTTGAAGAAAATGAGTGAAAACAAACCTCCTCTTTCAAAGTCAGAGTAAAAGAGTGCCATAGGGAAAAAGAGATCTTTCATCTTCTAGTTCAGTATGGAAGTACACAGAATAGCTGGGGGAGGATCAGACCAAAGTCAGGGTCAGGAACTCCAGCCAGGTTTCCCACACTGGAAGCAGAGACTCAAGTGTATGGGCTATCACCTTCTGTCCCTGGCACATGAGCAGAGAGAACAGAAATCAAAGTGGTACTGGGTCTCAGGTACTCCAGTGTAAGATGCAGGTGCTCCAAATGATAGCTTAGCTTGCTGTACTAGCGATCCCACCCCCGTGATACCTATAAAAGTTGTAAATTCACAGCTGCACTTTGATGACTCTACCACATAGCTGTAGGCGGTAGACAATAAGAGTGTCTGCTTCCTCAGGGTTTCATTTACTACAAAATAACCTTAAATATGACCTATGTGCAGAGACTACGTCTTGTTCCTGGAGTGTAGCATTAACAGGAAAATAAAATACCTGTCTTCAAAGAAATGATAATTTAGTGAGAACAGAGATTAAGTAAATGAACAAAAATAAATAAGCTTGAATAAACTGATAAAGAAATAGGGAAAGTGGAAGGTGGGACAGGGTTTGCATACATTGAAAATAATTGAAGATACATATACACTTTTTCTTAAAGATTTATTTTTTATTATTTTATTTATTGGAAAGGCGGATATACAGAGAGGAGAGACAGAGAGGAAGATCTTCCGTCCAATGATTCACTCCCCAAGTGAGCCCAACGGCTGACGCTATGCCGGTCCGAAGCCAGGAGCCTCTTCCGGGTCTCCCACGCGGGCGCAGGGTCCCAAAGCTTTGGGCCGTCCTCGACTGCTTTCCCAGGCCACAGGCAGGGAGCTGGAAGGGAAGCGGGGCTGCCGGGATTAGAACCGGCGCCCATATGGGATCCCGGGCGTGCAAGGCGAGGACCTTAACCAATGCCCCACTGCGCCGGGCCCTACACTTTTTTTTTTTTTAACAAAAATTCACATACATAAATATGTCATTTCACTTAAAAACGATACGACAACAAAAACTCCATAAAACTACAGCGCTTATTCAGGTAGAAAAGATTGAAAAATCTAAGGTATAGAGGAGTAAATAACGTTTATTTCCATTCATCTGGTTGTTAAACAATGAGCTAGTGCTAAGCATCTGTGTCGGTAAAAAAAATCACAAAACATTTCACATTTTCTTCAGCCTAAATTGATTTAAAATAAAGAAATTATATGAAAGTGTACACATATATGTACACATATCTCACGTGGACATGGAAGTGTATGTGTGTCTGTACCTGTATCTGCACATGTGTGTGTAAAACTCCAAGGCAGCCAGAGCAGGAAGAGTTGTTCAATGATTTCTTCGGCCAAATACTGAGGAAGGAGTTGTTCCTTAATAATCCCTTTGTCCTGTTTTAGCTGTGGCGTGTGCATTTACAGCTTTTTTAAGCAAATGGTTGTTTTATAAAGCCTCTGATTGAGTTAAAAAGGAAGTGTCAAAGTGTTGCTCAAGCGCAGTACAACTTCAACCTGGCTTCCAGTGTGCTTGTAGGGCATAAAATGCTTCCTCTGGCACTTGACACAGACAAAACACAGCAAGTGCATGGCCAGAGATGTGCTGATGTGGAGAAATGTAGAGAAGCAGCCAAGCCGGTTCTGAAAAGGAGACTTTTTCCACAGATAATGTTTGAATAAATGTCAGGCATCAAAGATTTCCCCCTGGACAAGCAGGCCCACTGCAGTAAGAGGTCATAGCATGATGGGAGAGCGTTTAGCAGGATCTTCAGAACCTCATATTGTCCTTGCAAGAAGCTGCTATTCCAAAATCAAAGAATTAAGCAGAAGTTATGTTCAAGGTACTGGGCTAGGTTTGATGAGGCAATAAAGGAAGTTTGGACCTCTAGATATGAAGAACAGATTTAGGAATCTTGCTAAAGTAAGCCTCCAGATGTGGTCTCTCTGGCAATGCTTGAGGAGGCATCTGGGCAGAGGGAAAAACAAATGCTGAGACCAGTCACACAGTTTGGAGAAGATGAAAACAAACTGGGGCACCTGACATTTGCCCACAATTGGGCTGAAATATCCCACCCCAATGATGGTGCAAACAAATGCACCTGTTAGAAGGGTGAGCTAGAGTACCAGTTCATGAGGATAAGACACGTTTATCCTACTGCAACTTCTGTTGATGCAAGTTTTTAGTTTCTGTCCAAGTCAAAGGCAGGATAGTCTCATGGAAGCACTTTAGGAAAGATTTAGCATATGCATACAAAGAGAACATTTAGAGTGTGTTAAAGAATGTACGCACTGCCTAAAGAGACTTCGTCAGCCAGTGGATTCTGAATAGTTTTCATTGCAATTGGAACAGCAAGATTGGCAGCAGTTCAAAATTGTTGAACTATCAAAACTGCTTGAGCAGGACCCTCAGAGCATGCCTCACATCGGAGACCTGGGATGGGTGGGAGGCTGGGTGGGGCTTTTTCCTTTGTTTCTCCCCTGCCCCCTGATACAGGGGAAAAATGATGATATTAGTGTGGAAACAATGGTATTACCCACTTTCCTGTAGCCCTTAACCCTTTGTACCCTAATCAACTAAGTAAGATTATTTAAAAAAAATAATAATAATGTACACACTGAAATAAGACTGCTTGGAATCAGTCTAGTCCCAGTTTGAGACTTCATGCAAGCTACGAAATCTATGTAAACCTAAGTTGGTCATTAGTGAAATGGGATAATGATAAAAGCTATTGTGATATCAGGGACACGCATTGTCTCATATGTGATATACACTCAACAAGCACCATTATCAAGAAAAAAAAAGAAAGAGAACAGATTATGGAAGGTAGTTGTGTTTACAGAGTAGCAGCTTTGCACAAGCAGACAATGCATGCGTTGATATTGGTTACCCGACATGAGCATCAGAGTGAGATCTATTGGCTTCTATCTTTTTAATCTTGAAGTGGCAGTGGGTTCTAAGAACAGGAAATCTGTTAGAGTTCTTGTAATCTCACCATCTAGAGTGGAAATAAATTACTCTTGGCTTCTTGTTCCTCCCCACCCTTTGGGCTCTTTAGGCTCAGGGTGGGAAACACCTGTTACATGATTCTCATGAATGCAGGCTTTTATTAGTAATTTCATATGTTGCTTAGTTATCATCCACAACCTATGCAAGGCAAGAAAAATACTAGCTGTTGGTCTTTATCATGATAAATCTCACTAATTAGGTTTTCTACTTCCTTTGTTTCCTGTTCCCCATTCCGTTAGAATGAAAACAGTAATTTTATACCAGAAAATGGAACCTGTATTCACTTGTCATGACACTTCCTGCTGCAGCACTTCCCATAGTTCCATGAATTGGTTGTCCTTCCTTTGGACTGGAGCTAATGCAGATTTCATGCAAGTCTGAGTGTTCAGTGAGAACTCGTTTGCTTCTTGTGGAACACGAACACTGGAAGACAGTATGTTCTCATAGTATGCATTAGTCAAGATGACTTCATGGCAGAGAAACAACTGGCAAGACTGGTGCCACGCACCATAGCTTCCAAAAATCTAAATACCTAGAATATGTTTAACCAAGAAGATGAAAGATCTCTGCAACAGAAACAACAACAACATTTTAAAGAAAGAAATAGCAGAACACACACAAAAAAATGGAAAAAAATCTTACATGTTTGCAAATTAGAACAATTTAAATTCTCAAAATGTCCATACTATCCAAAGGAACTTGCAGATCCAATGTGATCTCTATAAAAACATTGGTGGCATTCTTCTCAGATACTGAAAATCACATGTAAACAAGGAGATCCCACAAACTGATATAATCTTAATCAATAAAAACACAGCTGGAAGCATCTGAGGACCAGAGTTCAAGCCATTTTACAGATGATCAACAAATGATGGGAAAACTTGGTCTACGTGTGCTGAAGAATGACTCAAAAAACATACTTTACAAAAACCATTGCAAAAAAAAAAATACCAAGAATCTAAATGATCTAACAGCATCAAGTTACTAGAGGAAAACGTTGGGGAAATTCTATAAGACATATACAAAAGTTTCTTGGACATAATCACAGAAAAACAAACAATAAAAATGGAAATCAACAAACCACATGCTATCCAGCTAAAGAGCTTCTGAAGTGCAAATGAAACACTCAACAAAGTGAACAGGCAGCTAACAGAAGGGGAGAAAATGTTTATGAATCATCTAGTTAATAAAGGATTGATATTCATGATTTATAAAGCACTCAAGAAACTCAACAATTCAAGCAAACTCAAGCAATCCATTTAAGCAATGGGAAAAGAACCAAACAAATTTCAAAGGATGAAATGCAAATGGCCAACAGACCCATGAAAAATGCTCAGAAGCCCTAGCTTCTTCTCCTAGTCAGGGAGATGCCAATAAAAGCACAGTGAGGTCTCCCGTCATCTCAGCTGCACTGGATGCCAATCACAAATCAAATCAAAACAACAACAACAACAAACAGTAATTGTGGCAACGATGCATGTGGGTGTGGAGGTGGGAAATCACCCTTGTCTACTGTTGGTAGAAATGTAAACCAGTAACACCTTTAAGAAAGAAAGTGTGGAGATTCCTCAAAAATTGGGAAACAGTAATACCATATGATTCAACCATCCTAATTCTGGGAATTTACCCCAAACAAAACGAAATCAGTACATGAAAGATTGATCTGTATTCCCATGTTTATTAGAGCTCAGTTTATAATGGCTAATATATGGAATCAACCCAGATACACATTAACTGATGATTGAATAAAGAAGATGTCTCACATATACACAAACACACTGGATTACTAGTCAGCCAAAAAAAAAAAAAAAAGAAATTCTGTATTTTGCAACAAAATCAATGCAATTAAAACCATTATGCCTAATGAAATAACCCAGTCCCCAAATGACAAATAGCATGTCTGTCTTCTCTGATTTGTGAGAACTAATAGAAATTTACATAAAGAATAAAAAATGCATGGGAAGGAAACAATTTCCAACATGACTGTCATTTTACAATCTATACTCTTTCTACTTTTCACTTGTTGAATGTTATATACAGCCATGAATTAAACCATAGTTCAAATTATGACTGCAGACTGATGAAAGGAAGAGAAGAGATGGAGGAAGGGCAATTATGGGATGAACAGAAAAAGGGAAACATCATTGTCTTCTTGGAAATGCACCTATGGAATGCATCAATTCTAATAGCTTTGTATTAACAAATAATGATAAACAATACTGTGCAAGTCAATATTGATTAAAATTTCTATTGCTGCTTTAAGAAATAGCCACTGAGTTGGATCCTTAAAATGAGATGCAAATTTATAATCTATTTTCATAGTTCAAAAATCTGACAACAAATGCAAGCTGCTGCTTCCGCTGCTGTTTCACAAGGTTGATACTAATGCAGAAGCAGAGTTGTGCTCCTTGCAGAAGCTCTTGCTTAAGTGCACCTCCAAGCTCATGCAGGTTACTATCAGAACACTTTCAAGTCACTGTGTATGGAAAATCCCAGTTCCCCACTGCTATCAGGCATAGGTTATTCCAATGTGCTGGACACTAGCACTCACATTCACATTCAGTTTCATGTTCACCTTAAATCTCTTTTCAAAAAAAGATTTTTCTATTTTTTATTGGAAAGGCGGATATACAGAGATGAGGAGAGACAGAGAGGAAGATCTTCCATCTGATGGTTCACTCCCCATGCGGCTGTAACAGCCAGAGCGAAGATCATCTGAAGCCAGGAGCCAAGAGTCTCCTCCAGGTCTCTCATGCAGGTGCACAGTCCCAAGATTTTGAACCATCCTTTGTTGCTTTCTCAGGCCATAAGCAGGGAGCTGGATGCGGAGTAGAGCAACCAGAACACAAACTGTTACCCATACAGGTTCCCAGCATTTGCAGGTGCAAGATTAGCCAATTGAGCCATCTCACTGGCCCCTAGTCTCCTTTTTTCAACTCTTCTTTCCATCAGATATACCAGGCCAGGTTGTACAACTTCTGTTATTTCTTTCATCATCTCTGTTATTTTTATCTATATGTCTCAATCTGACATTTACTCTTATAGCTCAAAAATTTTATTTTGCCAATTGTCAATTCATCAGGGTTCAACAAATTAACAGGAGAAAAGAATAGAAAGGCTACTAGGTTTTAACTCCGCTTAGATGGGTCTGGCTGCCCAGCATGTGTCTAATATAAGAAGAACAGTTTTATAATGAAGTTCAGTAAAATCTAACCCTCGAGGAGTACTTCATGATCCTCTCAATGCACACTGGAGCTGAGTTAGGTAGGTGCAGAGTTCAGAAGGAAACTTTGTAAACAGACTAAACTGCTTGTTTTCAGAAACTCCACGCTCTCTTCTATAAGGAACTCCTTAGAGAATGCATTCCCAAAAGAAAGAGGTCCCTGGTCATTCCCAGAACTTTGTAATTCCCAGTTCCTATTCTTGGGTTGAATTCTGCACTTTTCTTTCTTTTCCCTTCTCTCCTATGTTCAGAACTAAGAGACAAGTCTCTGGTTATGAGTTAGCTATGAGTTAGTTATGGTTAGTGAGTTCTCTTGAACTTAAGTTACACTATTGATCACCTATTATGTCCTTCATTCACATTGCTATCTTCTATAATTCCTTTAGGGACCCATGATAAATGTTAACTCTTTAAAAAAAAACTTAAGGCAAACAATGGAAATGCTTAATACATTTAGATTAGAAAAAGAAAGTAAGACAAAATACATGTATGTGGATTATATCATTTTATTCATTTTATTCAGTTTAAAAGGTGAGAATTCTTCAATTTAAAAGAAAGGAGTAAGACTGAAAATTGTCAATCAATTTACTAAATTGCAAAATCATGTTGAATACTCATGGAGGCTCAAATATTAATTATTCTTAATTGAAGCAATATTAACATTTCTATGCCTGTAACTTCTTAGTTCAAATGTAGTCATTTCCTCACTGATCCACCTCAAAATTGCTTCCTTCATGAACTATTCCTACCTGTACCAAGAAAATAATACTCAGATTTGACATATTTTCCCTTATTTGCTCTCAACCTCATCAATTCTTGTATAATTAATCTTTATATGCCACATTCCTTGTGCTTTCCCTAAAGCTTAGAATGAGGTTGCATTGATTTTGTCCTCTTTGAAAAAGCCTACAATTGTTCTAGTAAATAATGAACAGGTACTTGAAATCAATCAACACTTCCCTGAATGGCTTTTTTTAGATATTGATAGAAGAAGGGTCTCACTTGTATCAGAAGAGTATAAGTAAAGATGACTTAAGTCATACTTAAATTACCTTTAATGCTTCTAATGTGGCTTTAGCTTTGAAACTAAATTCCTAAATGATTAAAAGTGCATTACTGACTTTACAGAGTATTCCCTTTGGTCAATGCTCACGCACAGGGAATATCAGCCTTCTGAAGGTTAAAGCTAATGGCTTCAGAGAGGAGAACCCACACTTAATGATGCCAGCAAATCCAGGCCTTGGGGATCTTATAAAGCAACTCAACCATTTCTTGACACTATGATGCTACCAGTTGCTAATCAATCAGCAACAAGTCATTCTCTGATAATATTTCTCCTCTTGACTTACATAGTCTAAAGGCAATGGGATCAATTACTTCCCTTTGCTTAGCACAATCTAGTTCTAATTCGGGCCAAGAAATCATCACAGAGAGTTGAGTTGCTCATTTCCTTTTATTATTTGAGCTAAAAAAAATAATATACCTCGAATCTGTGGTCCTAGGTAATGGCTAGTAACTTAATTTTTGTTTAAATGCATTTTTTTCTAGAAATGCAGAGTTTAAGAAAGAGTTTAAGTGATGGTCCCAAACTGGGTCCAAAATAAGAGCAGGTTCAGCTCAATGGAACTGAAATTCCGAAAAGTACCTTTGCAAACTCATGTGATCTGTACACAGGGTGACTGGATTAACAATCTCATTAACAGCTCAGTTTCTACACAACTTTTTGCTCTGATTTTCTGGTGGACTTTTTCTCCCTCTTGCCCACTTCAGGTCATAAAGTCAATGGAGTAATTTTCACCTTTATGGCATCATATAAACATCTCAGAAGCCATGAGATGACAGAGAGATCATGTCTGGCTTATGCATTTCTATCTAAAGGCCATAAATGTTTTTTAGAAATGTGTAGCTGATGTTTCATTATTTATTATTTTGAGCAGCTAATTATCATGATGGGAATATTATTCAGCATTCATCTCCAGGAAAGAAGATTTGTGTTTCCTCTAAAGCGCGCACATTCATATATCCAAATGAATTCTGCTTCTGTGAGCAAGGAAAAAGACAATGAGCTACTATACCTACCCTATGCACATAATTTCTTTTGACCCCTCAACATAGCTCAGTAAGGATATTTATGGTAACATTGTTTACACCCACATGAACAGGCTAGTCTTCCTTTTAAAACTGGAAGGGATTCCCTCTTTCTGCCGCTTAAGAATAGAGCATGTGGCAGATTCTAATCAATACATTTTTAGATATGTTACATGTATTCTCCCAGCAAAGAGCACCCATCCTTTGCAAAATTAACTTGTCCTTTGTCAATTACGTGTGCCGCTGCTGTTGAAATAGAGTCACAATCCTGGGACAGTTTCCTTGGAGAATCTTCCAGATATGCAGCAGAATCCCAGGGAGTCAGAAATAAACCTTTGCCATTTGAGGCAGCTGAGGTTGTGTTTTTATAGCATATCAATTTAATATTGCCACAGATATTCCAAGTCGAATTATTTTCAATTATTTTCCACATGCAGCTGTCCAAAGAGTTGTGTAATGTATTCAGTCTGTGTGGGGAGTTTTAGGGAGCCTGCACCCCACACCCTAGACGGACTGCACCGAACTGCTGCTTCCTACTGTGGTAGAAAAAACAAGTTTCAGGAAGTCTGCTGTGATTGGCCCAGGGGTGCGTGGATGGCGCGTGGACAGGGCGTGACCTGAGTGAGGATTGGCCTGCCTGCTGCGTGCAGAGGTGACCTTTACGTTGATTGGCCATGTTACCCAATATAAGGAACCAGAGAAACGAGAGAGAGAGAGAGAGAAAGAGAAAGAGAAAGAGGAGAGCGCGCCTCGCCAAGATGTAGCTGCTGCGCGCCTCGCGATGTGGCGGCTGCGCGGTGGCTGCATGGCAGCCGCTGCGCACCGGTTTTGCTGTGTCATCTCTACAATAAAGGTTCCACACACACAACGAGTGTCTGGGTTTGACTTGCTGGCCAAGGGATCCCGACAAGTCTGCATCCTTCTACACCCTCATTCCAAGTTAAATCTCCTTAACTTCCTTTTTAGTACTTGGCACTAAGTTATCCTTCCTACTTGTGAAGGGCATGTCACCCCAACAGCATGGGAGGACATCTGATTCCATAAACATTCACTGAGCATCTATTATGTGCCAGGGACATTATGTTTGTGTGTAGGTTGTTATACTTTGACCACAAAAGAGATCTGTGGAGCAGGACATGCTGATCTGAGCTTTGCAAGGAAGCTGAAACTAATTCATTGGGTTGTTACATGAACTCTTTCAGACCATCCAGCTAGCAAACAGTGGACCTGAAGGAAACGTTTAGGATGTCTGGCTCCAAATTCAGTATACTTTTCACAGTGCCACCCTACAACTTTTGGAAAATAATTCATTAAGAGACTGTCAGCCAGTGGACTCTGAATAGGTTTCATTGTGGTTGGGACGGTGAGATTGGCAGCAATCCAGAACTGATGAACTATCAAAACTGTTTGAGCAGGACCCTTGGACAGCGCCTCATGTTGGCGATCAGGGATAGGTGGGAGGTTGGGTGGGGTTTTTCCCTTTGTTACTCCCCTAACCCCAGATACAGGGCAAAATGATTATAATAGTGTGGAAACAATGATATTACCCACTTTCACCCTGTAGCCCTTGACCCTTTGTACCCTAATAAACTAAGATGATCAAAATAAAAAAAAATAATTCATTAAAAAGTAAGTGGATACAAAAGCATGATAGGCCAGAGTAAATCATATTAAACAATTTAGGTAAAGACACTCAATTCTGGAATCCTAGCTCTAGTTTGTACCTAAAATAATTTTAGATTGTAACTTAGAGGGTATTCAATAGCATCAAATTACACTTCTGCTTCTCAGAAGATGGACTCAAGAGAACCTTTTTCTATGCATTTCATCAAGTAGAATTAAAAACTTGGACATTATATGAAAACAAATACATGAAGACTCCAAAGGTGAAGACAAAGGTGTATAAAGGATTTGATACTCGATCAATGGTGTGTTGGAAAGTCCTGTAGGCTTTCCTTTTGCTTCATGTGTTTCAGACTTTCCCGTTTTGTTTTATACATATAAATGATCCAGTGTTGTTGCAGAACTTGCTAAACCACAACATAAAATGCCATTATCACATTGTGCCTGTGTAAGACTCTGCTTCCAGTTCAGCACCCTACTAACATGCCTGAGAAGGCAGCAGAAGATAGCCCGGTCCTCGGGCCCCGTCCTCTTACGGGAGACATGAATGAAGATCCTGGTTCCTGGCTTCAACCTGGCCCAGGTCCAGGCCCAATTCCTGCCTTTGAGGGTGCTTGGGGAATGAGCCACAGGACGGGAAGACCTTTTTAGTGCAGGCTCATTTATGTAATTTCGCTTAAAAAAAAAAAAAAACTGGGCCCGGCGCAGTGGTTAAGGTCCTCGCCTTGCACGCCCGGGATCCCATATGGGCACCGGTTCTATCCTGGCAGCCCTGCTTCCCTTCCAGCTGCCTGTAGCCCAGGAAAGCAGTCGAGGACAGCCCAAAGCCTTGGGACCCTGCACCCACGTGGGAGACCCGGAAGAGGCTCCTGGCTTCAGATTGGCATAGTATTGGCCGTTGCGCTCACTTGGGGAGTGAATCATCGGGCAGAAGTTCTTCCTCTCTGTGTCTCCTCTCTGTATATCTGCCTTTCCAATAAAAAAATAAATAAATCTTAAAAAAAAAAACTACTTAACCTAGGCTTTAAAACAAAGCACTATTTATTTTTTTAAAGGTTAAGTACATACAGATGGGAGGGACATAAAGAGAGAGAGGAAGAGAGAAATCTTTCATCTATTGGTTCACTCCCTAAATAGGCACAATGAATAAGAGTCAGCCAGGCAGAATCTAGGAGCCATGAGCTTCTTCCAAATCTCCCACAAGGGTGCAAGGATCCAAGTACTTGGGTCATGTACTGTTGCATTCCTCAGCATAGTAGCAGGAGCTGGACTGAGAGCCAAGCAGCCGGGTCTTGAACTGGCATCCATGTGGAATGCCAGAGTCACATGTGGTGAATTAGCTGCTATGCCACAGCATGTCCCTGTGCCTCAGAAGAATAACCTGAACACCTTGAAAAAGCAAATATGTACATTAACAAACACCAACAAATCGCCCCAATATGACTCCATTCTCTTCTAAAGAACCAGAAAACATGTGTATGGCTCAGCAGTTAACAAACCACATCGGATGCCCATATGCTATGTGGAGCTCCAACCTCAAGTCACGGCCCATCTGTTTCATACAGTGTTCCTAAAAAACAGATGGTGAAAGGTACCAGGTAATGGCACAATTACTTGGGTCCCCACCACCCATTTGAAAGCTCCAGATATAATTGTAGGCTCCTAATTTTTTCTTGGCCAACCCTTGGCTGTGCAAGCATTCGAGGACTGAATCAGTGATAGAAAAAGTTCTCTCCATTTCTCTCCCTCTCTTTCTGTGTGTGTGTCTTTCCACATTTCATGTGAAGTAAAAATGAGTAGGATTAAAAAAAAAAATCTGGACCAGAAACTAAAAAAAAAAAAAAAAAAGCACCAGAAAGCAGAGAGCTGAGAAAAAACAGAACAATGAACGCTCTACTCCAGGCAAGCATTGCAAAAGTATATTAGCAACCCATCTACCCACACCAGCAAAAACCCAAGGAGCAGCTTAGACTTCCACACTATGAAGCTGTTGTGAAACGCAAAGTGGATTTGACTCTGAGCCTCCGTGGGTAGTGTCCGTGGAGATTCCTCAGGGGAGCTGGACTTAAAACTCCTTCCCCTTGGAGATGGTGTCAGCTGGGTACTCGTCCCGAGTGCAGACTTTCACACAGTGCTGGCAGTCTCAGTGGAGGCCCACTGGGAACTAGGGCTTCAAACTCCAACCCACTGTGTGGCTTTCTGTCCCTCCCAGAAAGTATCAATGTGCACTCTTCCGTCTGCAGCTCCCGCAGCATCAGATAACACCAGATCAAAACAGAAGACAAGTCCAGAATCCTGTAATGAAATACAAATATTCCCAGATTTTAATAAAATATCAGGTAACATACTAGGAGCTAGGGAGTTTCAGACAAGCCACTGAACAAACAAAAATACAAAATAATTACTAAATGAAACACCTTCAAGGAGATGGAGGAAGTCAAAATTATTGGGTAAAGATCTTTCAGTTTGTTGATGTGAATCACCTTTCTTGGTTTGTGAATGCCAAACCATTCCTGAATGCCAGGGATAAACCCCACCTGCTCTGGGTGATGATCCGACTGATGTAGTGCTGATCCTGTTGGCTGTTATTTTGTTGAGGATTTTTGTATCTGTGTTCATTACAGATGTTGGTCTGTCTCTTTTTTTGTTGCATCTCTGTCTGACTTTGGAATTAAGGAGATGTTGATTCGTAGATAGAGTTTAGAAGGATTGTGTCCCTTTGTGTTTGGAATAGGTTCTGGAGGATTGGGGTAAGTTCTTCCAGAAATACTTGTTAGGATTCTGTAGTGAAGCCATCTGGTCCAGGGCTTTCTTGCTTGGGAGGGATTTAACTACTGATTGTATCTCAGCCCTTGTTATAGGTCTATTTGGATTATTAATTGCTTCATGATTCAGTTTTCATAGATTGCACATGTCCAAAAATCTATCCATTTCTTCTGGGTTTTCTGATTTATTGTCATATAGTTACTTGTAATAGTTCCTAATAATTCTATGTATGTCCAAGGTATCTCATTGTATTTCCTTTTTCATGTTGGACCATATTGATTCATATATTCTCCCTCCTTTTTGATTAGTTGGGTTAGTGGTGTGTCTACTTTGTTGATTTTCTGAAAGAGCTCTTTAATTCATTGATCTTATGTATTGCTCTTTTGGTCTCTATTTGATTTATTTCCTTCATTATTTTGGATATTTCTTTTTCCTGCTAATCTTGGGATTGCTTTGTTGCTGTTTTCCTAGCTCCTTCAAACATACCGTTAGCTCATTTACTTGGTGCTTTTCTAATTTCTTTTTCTTTTTTTAAGTGCTTCCATCTTTATTAATTTTTTTAAAGTGGTAATTTTTTAAATTATAGTTTTGACAATCTTTACAGAGTTAATTAGGGTAAAAAGGTTCAAGGGCTTCAGGAAAGTGGGTAAGAGTATTATTTCCATATTGTTTCCTTCATGTTTAAAGGGGGGTATTAAGGGAGAAACCCCACCCAGTCTCCCACCCACCCCAGGTTCCTGATGTGGGGCATGCTCTGAGGGTCTTGCTCAAGTGGTTTTGATAGTTCAACAGTTATGAATTGCTGCCAATCTTGCCACTCCAAACACGATGAGGTCGTTGAAGAACCCACTGACTGACATGGGCAACAACATTTAGCTAGTGCTCCACAGGACTGCTTCCATGACATTTTCAGTTTATGGTTTTATGTTTAATTTGCAAGACAGAGTAATACAGAGCAGGAGCAAGAGAATAAGAATGAGAAGGAATGTGAGAGACAAGAGAGAAAGGCTATCTATCCATGGGTTCACTCCCCAAATATCGACACATGTGAGTTGGAAGTGGGCCAAGTCCAGAAGCCTGGGACTGCATCCTGATCCCCCACAAGGTTCCAAGGCCCTAAGTGCTTTAGCCATCATTTGCTTCCTTCCAGGGTCCACATTAGCAAGATGCTGGGGCTGAATGGCAAAGGCATTTGATCCCAAATGCTTTGATAACAAGCGCACCTATTCCAAGCAACAGCTTAATCTGGGCCGCAGTGCCAACTCCCATTGGATTTACTTGCAAGGCTATTTTCTCTGAAGCACAAATTTCTGTATGTTATAAAGTGCAACTTTTCCATGAAATAGAGGGACAAGATGGGCTCAATTATGTAGCAAGTATTAAATATTGCTTGATACAACAAAACAAGAAGACAGTATGCAGTGAGTGAAGTTTGTGAACCAATTTAGATAAAGTGTTAAAGCCATTTTCAATCATATCCTCATATCTGCTATAGTAAAACACTTACTGAACTAAATGAATATATATGTGTGTGCATATACACATAGCTACTATAATGTAGTAAAATCTGGACAGATGTCAATTCTTTTTCTACAGTACTTAACATTGTATTCATTGTATGATGTTCTCAATAAGTCAGTGTTAGAACACCTGTAGAAGAAACTTCATTGGAATAGAAATAAATTCAGTCCCTTTGTTATTCATTTGTCTACAGCAGACAAAGGAGATGAACACTGTAAAGAGCATAAATGTTTCAATTTTCTCAAATGTGTCAATGTACCTGTCAGGAAGGGGCATGAAAGGAAGGTATAGGGGAATGAGTGCTTTGCTCTCATTGGTCAATGTCATCAAAACTGTAAAGATGCTACTTTGAAAGTTCAACTCCACATTTCAGTAGATGACATTAAATTTCAGAGATCACATTTTAACGTAGGCATATTTCCTTTTGATTATGTACTGCATTAATAACATTGGAAAGTAATTTTTATATGATACAGCTAACTCTAGAGAAGCTATCATAACTTTTATGAAAATCATCATGGGCTTTGTAGCTAAGGAATTCTGTGTGTATATATTTATGTATATGTTGTGCTCGCTTTGGCAGCAAATACACTCATATTTATGTATATGTAAGTGTATGCATATTGTTTGTACCATTTTAACATTAAAGGGTTTCTTATAATCACATTGTTTTTACTTACCTAGACAATTTGAAAAGTCGAGAGAAATATCCTTGAAAATCTAAACTTTTGTAGTTTAGCTAAAAAACACATTTCCTTTCATGTCTAAATATACTTGAGGGAATGAGCCATAACATCTCTGCCCCTCCCCCAAAGAAATCACATATTTTGCAGGCATGGCACATATATGTCTCTGTGTGTATGCATGTGTGTATGTGTGTGTGTCTGTGTGAGGGAAACGTTCAGAGAGACTGGCAAACTGATTATTAAGTTCTTACTAGTTTATTATTGTTTTGAGACACAATCAGCAGCCCATATGTGACCTGGGAAAATATGCAATGGAAACAGATAAAAACAACCATTATCTTGCTGTACAAGTTGCTATTAAGTGTGTTATTTCTAAAAATCCCCCTGCTTGATGTGACTAACAGTGTTGTATTCATGTCAAACTATTTTGAAATAGATAAATGCATAAAGGTAAGCTGCATGTATATCTATTCAAATGATCACAGATTTAAAATCTGTTGCATTACTGAAATGTAATGCATCTAAGAGCTTGAGGGGAAAATTATTTTATCTTGAATATTTCTGAAAAATAAAGCAAGAAATTTGCAACCTTCAATTTCAGGTGTTTAAACTGATAATGAACAATTTAAGATATTTGTCACCAAATAAAATTTTGTGATACAATATCTGCCAGAAAGTGTGGCATCCACCGCATATTCTGACAATGTCTCAAGCCCTTCTAGGGACAATAGTTTGTTTCATGTTTCACTCTGATGCCTGAGAAAAATGAAAGGCCATGCTCGTGGGAAATGACATTTCAGAACTGGAGAGAAGGGAAGAGTACATTCATGAGGAAAAGAATGATTCATTTATGGGTATAGTTATATCTGCTTCACAATAAGTCGGAGTTGAGTTGATACCGTCCTTCGCTGCACATTTATTGATAGCTTGCTGGGTGATGTGTTGATTGCTCATCAGAGTTAATCTGGTCAGCGACAGAAAAAATGTTTCCTCTCTCATGGAACGATGCCTCTTATTGAAAAGAATCAGATTACAAAAGAAAAAAAAAAGATAAGGTAATTTCAGAGAGTGGGAAGAACTGAAAGAAGAAAAACCAAGGTGATATGATCAAAATGACCCGGAGAGAAAAAAGAAGTGACTGTTCTCCCAAAGCCAACAAAATTCTGTAAACGGAGAATATGAATAAGAAGAAAGTGGACAACAGGACCCTTTGCTTCAGGCTCTGTGCTTTACAGGGCCCGAATGCAAGACAAATTCAGATAGTTCATGGAAGTTTTGTATTATGAAAGAAGCTGTAAATGGATTTCATTTTTTTTGTCATCAAATTGAGCTTTTAATTCTGTTTTCCATGAGTTGCTGACATTTTCACACGTGTATGGATCTGTTGAAAATGCTTGCAAGACAGGGCTGCCCGTGTCACTTTGCATCCATCCTGGTAGGCACGTTGTTGTGGGCTTTGACTTTAACCATCCAGCCTCATGACTAACAGCATTCATTGCCCAAGGAAACACTGATTCGGCACTTTTTCTGAGACGCCTTCAAAGCCAGAGGGTGGAGGATTGTGTGCTGTAAGCCGCTAACTTCAATAGTGGAGAGTGCTTCAGAATCCGTTGACTATTTGAAAAGCCAACTTACTAAGGCAGAAAGATGAAAACTTCTCAAAGTGAATGCATCATCAGTTCTTTGGCTATAGAATCATTTCCCAGTATTGCAAAAGATCTTCTGATACTTAGTGTTTACTAAAAACATACAAATATTTAAATATGTTTATGTAAAACATGTTCACAGGCATAATTTTGATCTTCAACTGTCGCTGTGGTTCTGTCTTTCTTTAGTAGATAATCTGAAATAGCTAACCACACACATACATCCATACATATGTATATGTGTATTTTAAAAAGGAAAATTGATTAAAAGTAAATCTGCAAAACTTTGGAAGGCAAATTAGTTTCTTGAATAAACAAATAAAATAGTAAAAGCTCTAATAAATAGGATTAGCTACAAAATACATGGTCATTTTTCATTTTCAACTGTGAAAGAAGAGACATCACTATGATTATTGCATTTTCAAATCATGTAAGACAATTTTATAAAAAGTTAAACCAGTACTCTGGAAAACTTAGATGAAACATAATTCTTTGATCTCTAAAAATTACATCAAATCTGTGCCCCTACAGGACAGGAGATGGCTCTAAGACAGATAAGCACATTATTTTAAAATAATATCAATATAGCTCAGTGTTCCAGGACACTTCCTTGACTTTTGAACATCTAAGAAAAACTGTGAATTTTTTTTCAGAGAAAATAGCATAAATTTCATTTCTAATTGGTTTTGGAAACTAGCAAAACCTGAATACCTAAAATGTTTCTCTTTTTTTTTTTTTTTTGGCTTTTTGTGAAAGACTCATCACCCAAAATAGAAATGAATGAATGCAACTAGGCCTTAACGTAAATAGGGTCTATCTTCTATGTAAATGGCATTGCCTTCAATAACAGTGCAGAAGCACCTTTAAAGATTAGGCCATCAAAAGGGACCAACAGAGCTATTTGATTGTATTTCCTCAAAATAGAATACTAGGAGTCATTCCTATCACCCTGGATGACTCGCTCTCCCTCAACCTCCATGTCTTCCTGGGTATCAAGGGCAAATGTTGAATTTATATGCTGAAGACATCTCAAGAGCATCCCATCTGTTCACACCACCCCCGACAGGGCACGTCAGATTCAGTCTCATCACTCACCTGCTTTTGCAGTCCATTATGTGCGCTGCAACTACAGTGTCTATCCAGAGCGTAGCTTTCATCTTGTTTAAAATCTTTAATGTTTTCTCATTAGTTCAGAGATGAAAAAAAGTTTTGATGTATCTAAAAATAGCCCTACATAATATTGTAGCTAATCATAACACCAACCTCAGGGATAGCAAGACTTCATTTCTTCCATTTTGGGTGCTGTAGACGCCGTTTGTTCCGATCTGGGTGTTGTAGACTTTTTTTTAACTCTCAAGGATACTAATGCTCCTACATCACCTGTGTGTGCAGTACAGGCAACCTGAAACATTCTTCACCTTGCCTCCTCTAAGAATATTTTCTTTTCAAGATTTTCATATTCTAGTATTTTCACAAGAACTCAAAATCATCATTTGCACCTCTGGTAATTCTTAGAGATTTTTTTGTTTATTTGTTGCTTTAGAAGGCAACCTGTGGAATCAAGTGCAGGAGCAAGATATGTGAAAGATCAGCCAGATCCCTCACGTACGTCAAAACGGTAGGAACAATTGGACCATCATCTGCTGCTTCCCAGGGAATGTCAGTGAAGAACTGAATCAAGCAGAGCAGTGACCACGTGAACTGGTGCCACAGTCTACCCCACAGTCAGATTGCTTTCCCCTGAAAAGTCTTGCATATCTACTTTAGCAAAAATTCACTTAGCACTCTGTGCCTCTTTTGATTAAAAAGTATTATTTTGTTTTATATTTAACATTTGATTATATGTGTTGTTTTGATTAATGTTTAACCCTTAGATCAGAGATTCTACAAGGAGAGAAAGGCTCTGATTTCACACTTTATTTTTAACACTTAGCTCAGTACCTATAGCACAAGGCACTCAATAAATAATTCATAAATGCACATGCAAATTAATTAGTTTAACAGTGAGTTTTTTGGTAAGAATGGCTAGGTTCTCAAAAGAAGTAAAAAGTTTAATTGTACAGAAAATCAATTTATAAAATATTGCTACATAATGCAAATTGATTTTTGTATGAAAAATCATAGCTCAAAATTAACAGAGTAAAGGTTGGAAAATCAGAGATTTTATGTTAATCGAATTTAGCATTAAAAATGTAACTTTTTTTAGGTTCTCAAGGGGTTAACAGTATCTCAAACTTTACAATTCTTATTATTTCCTAGAAAATATTCTGGTGACTCAGGGAGCTAAGGCGGAACCCAAACAAAATCAGCTTTCTGTGATTCAGTACTGGATGAGCTATTGGAATCTGTGACTGAAATACATGTGTGGACACCAGCACAAGCTGAGTCTCATGTT
Organism: Ochotona curzoniae; assembly: GCF_017591425.1. Lineage (NCBI taxonomy): Eukaryota > Metazoa > Chordata > Mammalia > Lagomorpha > Ochotonidae > Ochotona > Ochotona curzoniae. The sequence goes on from NW_024465751.1 coordinate 10,961,809, forward strand.
TTCTCTTGAGCCAGCCAGGCATTGCTAATAAATCATCTAGAAACAGCAATAATGGGTTACGTCTTCTCTGAACATTCACTGTGCATAATGAATTTTCCTACTGAGCCCTGAAAATATCTATGAAGCAGATTTCTGTATTTTTCTAAAAATGGAGTAAATTCCGTTTTAGTAACTCTAAAGTAGACACAAAGTCAAACAAGCATGTAAAGTGCCACTGACCAAAACCTCATTTGTGGGATTTGAGTACTGGGTGCAGAGTTTTCACATTTAAATAAATAAATAAATAGTAAATAATGAGTCTTGTCTATTCAAATACAGTAGGGAAATGGGTGTTTCGTTAAAAATGTTCACTTTTTTTTTTTCTGGGGTGGCATGAAGGGTATAACAGGCGAACGCGCCTCCTGTACCATCAGCATCCCTTATGGAAACTGGGTCATGTTCCAGCTGTTCCACTTCCAATCCAGCTCTCTGCTTGTGACCTGGGAAGGCAGACAGGGATGGTCAACTCCCTGGTTCCCTGAGCCCATGCGGGAGACCCCAAAAGAAGCTCTTGGCTCCAGATCAGCTTAGCTCTAGCTGGTGAGGCTATTTGCGGAGTGAATAAGCAAATAGAAAGCCTGTGTCTTTGTCTGTCACGACCTCTCTGTAAAAAAATCTGCCTTTCACATAAATGAAAGAAATCTTTAAAAAACGCTAACACTGTTTCTTTACTGTTAGAATTTCCAGAGCTAAAAATGTAATGCTTTCCTATGCTTCGTAATCACCGAAAGAGACATTAGCAGCACACAAAACAATTTTTTAAAATTTTCTTTATTTTTGAAACATAAACAAAATATAACTTTTCTTTCTTTCTTTCTTTTTTATTCCTTTCTAATTAGCATCAACTCCCTGTGGCACACTAGAAAAATGCACTGGCTAAGAGATTGGTTTAAACTTTGAACTTAGAAGTTAATATTGGGACACTGTGCATTGGCTCAGTGACTAAATCCTCTCCTCGCACGTGTGGAGATCCTATATGGGTGTTGTTTCATGCCTCATCTGCTCCATTTCCCTTCCAGCTCCCTCATTTGGCACACAAAAGCAGTAGAGGATGGCCCAAAGCCTTGGGACCCAGAAGAAGCTCTTGACTACTGGAATTGGAAAAGCTCAAATCCCAATAATGTGGCCATTTGATGTGTCAATCAGTGGGTGGAAGACTTTCTCTTCTGTTTAATTTTCGCTCCATAAATTTTATCTGCCATTCCGGTCAAAATAAATAAATATTTTGGAAAAAAGAAATTAACATTGAGTATAGTGAATGCCAAAGTTTTCTAAATACCTTTCTTGTCAGTAAGAGAAACTAAAAGATCATAAACTTAACCCAGGCATAATTTGGAGTCAAACCTCAGGCTAATGTTCCTTTTCATTAACCAGCAAGGAGACAAAGGTAAAAATCACACTGAAATATGAACTCAATCCTATTAGAAAGGCATTATAAAGGAGATCGTGTATAAAACATATTGATGAGGATGACGGAGTGCAGCCATCAAAGAAAATTATATGGAGCTTTCTCAATGTGTTATTAATATAGCTACTGTGTGACCAAGAGAAAAGAAAAGAATTCAGCATGTAGATGAGGTTCCACACTGCTGTGTTCATTCCAGCGCTGGTCACAGTGGCCAAGAAGTGGAATCAAGTGGTCATGGGATAAAGGAAACACAGTCCATACACACAAATAGAAGCAGCCTTTAAAATGAAAACAGTTAATTTTGTCATTGGTGACAACATGGGTAGATCTGGAGGACACAATACTACCTGGAATACATAATGCTAATCATGATAAATATTGTTTAATTTCAAGTCCAGTGGAATCTAAGTGGAATTTGAAATAATCAAACTCCTAGAATTGTATAAGAATGGTGGCAGTTACTGGCTGGAAACGAGAAGACAGCAATTGAGATGTTGGTTAAAGGATAAAAGATTTCCAGTTGTACAGTACAGGAGGAATAAACTCAGCAATTCTACTGTACAACAAAGTGATTATAGTCAATAATAATGTATTGTGTACTTGAAATTTTTTTAAGAAAGTCAGTTACATATGATCTCACCTCACAGAAGTCAGGTAATTGAAGTATTGATTACTTTGATTTAGCCATTTCCACAATGTGTGAATATAAATAAGCAGACAGATGGACACTGAGAGAGGACACTCATCCTCTGGTTTATTCTCTAACGGGCCCTAGTGGCCAAGACCGGGTCAGGATGAACCTGAGAGCTATCAATTCGACCCAGATCTCTCCCCTGGGTGGTGGGAACAGACCACTTGGCCCATTACCTGTTGCCTCCCAGTATGTGAATTGGCTGGAATTCAGTACAGTTCAGGGACTTCAGGTTGCTAAAAGACTTTCCGTGGTTTTGGGGTATCTGAGGTGAAGGAAGAGCTTTTTTTTTTTTTTAATGGAAGCAGCCGTGGTTACTGGGCTGCAGCAGACAGTAGGTATGTGACTCGTTTCATGGTTTCTGCTGAGACTACACTACTACCTCAATGGTTAAGGAAACTGTTAGAAGTTACTTCCACACTAAACTGAGCTTCCAAAATGTCTGAAGTGTATTTTCTAAACACCTTGTTCCATAATGTTAACAGTGCAAATTATGAATTAAGCAACCTTCTACCTGAGACACCAAAAACTAGAACAAATTCTGATAGACATGAATAGTGTCATAGAAATAGTCCTAAGGGGTGCGTGTTTGACACAGCAGTCAAAGTGCACCTTATGAGGCCCATGTTCTGTTTCACAGTTTCTGTATTCCAGTCCCAGGTTCACTTTTACCTAAGCTTTATGCTAATGCTCAGCCTGGTAGCAATAAGTGATGACTCAGGAGCTGGGTCCCTGCCCCTGACATGGGACACTTTGCTCTTGACTTTAACTGACATTGGGTGTTTCAGGAATTTAGAGAGGCAATCTCTTTTTTCCTATATTCCCTTCAAAAGAAAACAACTCCTAAATGAAGACAAGAACGAGCCTAGCACCAAACAGAGAACCTGGAAACTACATTTGGGCTAAAATTATTTCATGTACCTTCCAATTAAATTCAATCAAATTATAATACCTTCTAGGACTCACTTTATTTCATGAATTTTTTTTTCATACTCTTACATAAAAGATAACAATGTAAGTAAGAATGTTCTTTAAAAAATGTTAGGGCACAGCATGATGGCTCAGTGACTAAATTCCTTGTCTTACACTTGCCAGGATCCCATATGGCTTGTGTCCCAGGTGCTTCATTTCCAATCGTACTCTGCCTGTAACCTGGGAAAGTTGTGAAGCCTTGGGACCCTGCACCCTTATGGGAGCCCTGGGAGAGGCTTCTAGCTAGGATCAGCTATGCTCTTGCTGCTGCGGGCACTTGCGGAGTGAGCCAGCAAACAGAATAATCACCACAATAAATGGGGAAAATTTGGTAAACTTTATAATTCATTTATGTTAAAATGGTTAGAAAGCTCAAGATTAACAATAGCATTCACAATTTACCAAATGACATTGAAAATCTAAAGCATCAGACATTAGATTTTATAGCAACAGTGTAATGATTTCTCCTTAGGCTTGTGAGGAAGACAGGATCTTTTCCATTATTTGCATATAACATTGTACTTGAACCTAACCAAACCAAAGGGTAATTATGAAACTGAAGGTAATAAAATTGGCATTATATCCAGATAACTTGATGATAACAATAGAAATTATAAAAGACTTGCCAGATAAAGTACCAGAGTTAACATATATCAGTTGCCTTTCTTTAAAACAGACGCATTTTAGGATGATGAACTTTATAATCTCATAATAAAAATTAAAATCTATAGGAGTTAGAAAAAGCTTGTGCATAATTTCTATCAGTGAGATAGAAATCTATCTCTATCACATAGATCTTTCTCTCTGTCTCTTGTTCTCTCTCTAAATCTACCTTTCCAATAAAAATAAATAAATATGTTTGTCTAAAAATTCAAGCTACTTTATTTTTGCTGAAATTGTTAAGATGATAATATACAAGGGAAAGTGGAAGGTCTATAGTGGCCAAAAGTATTTTGAAAATGCAGAACAAATGTCTAGAACTCGCAAAACCAAATATCAAGACATATTGTTTTGGCAAGTCAAGGCAGAGTGATATTGGTGCAGAGACAGATGAAACTGAACTGCCAAAAACCCAAGACCCATGAAGAGATCTCACATGTCACAAAGGTACCGCAAAAACATAGGGGGAAAGAATGATCTTAACAACAAATAATACTAAATAAACTGACCTTTATCTCACACTCAATAGAAAATAGTAAATGAAAAAAAGTCCAGGTGGACTGCAGATCTTTTTAAAAAGTAAGAAACGAAGCTATCAGGGTATTTTTGTATGAGCAAAAATCCCAAGCAAGCCTTCACAAATACTCATCATCAAGAGGGAAAACTGTCTTGATTAAAATAAACTGACCTCAGAAAGTTGGTTGTATTAAGATAAAATATAATGTCCAAGCAAAAAGTAAAGTCAGAGAATAGAATTCTCTTGTAATAGATGCAGCAAGCCAAATATTTATACCCAAGTCATAAAAAGAACTCTTATAAAATATGTAAAATCAAACACTTTTTTAAGAAACTGAAAAAAATCTTCATAAAACCTCAAAATTTCCAAAAATGCATGTCTCAGAACTCAACAAATAATACAAGATTGAGTCTCCGTCAGAAGAAAATATACTAGGATTATAAGATAACGAAGCTGCTTTGCTTGATCACTTTCCAATAAAAAATGGCAAGCACAACCCTTGCAATCAGTATAAACACATCTTAGTGTACTCCAAAATGAGCAGTTTCAAATAAAAACTCCAAAACTGTAAAAAATAAAAAGTAGAGGAAAAGAAATATATCAATTCCCCAAGGAAAAATTGGGTATCTGTGCAACAACTTATGGGTGATAATGCATGAAGAATGTCATTGGTATAACATAATTTAGGTGATATTGCCATCTAAGCGAGTGTTATTGTCACTCCTGATTGCAAGCTAAAATGCATTGAGAGTGGGGATTTAAAATGGGGTTGAAAATTGGATTAAAGTAAACAAGACGAGGTTCAGGAAAGAGGTAGATAAGAAAATGTTCCGCTTTTGAAAATGTAAACCCAGTAGATTTTCTTTAAATAAGAATTCAGATAACCGATACCCAACGGCATGTTCTAGAAACCTCAGTGCCTGGAAGTTGGAAGTCTGTGTACTTTTGGTTCATAAAAGAAGTAGAGGCATGCAAAATAATGATTTATTTTGGTATTTCCATATGCATGTGTATATGCTTATATATCTATGAGAAAAGAGCTGTGTTTATCCTATGATTCTGCTGTTATCAATCACCACTGTTGAATAACTTTTCTCTGATATTTTAAGCATAGTTGGGATTATTGTTAATTATTGTAGGTGAATTCATAAAAAAGAAGATGTACTTTGTGACGTTGTCTTTTGCCGTAAATTCAAAGGGGTCAAAGGGAGAGTAAGAGACATGGAGGTCATACAACGGTGAGTGCCTTCCCAAATGGTGACAACAGCTGAGGATAGGCTGGGCTGAAGTTAATAGACAGTAAATCTGCCTGGATCCTTCTGCATGTGTGGCAGTGACTTGGGTATTATGGCCAACTTCTGCTGCCTTCCCAAGCACTTTAGCAGGAAGCTGGTGCCAAGCAAAGCAGCTGGAATTTGATGTGCTGCTCCACTATGAGTGTTGCTTGCATGAGTGTCTGCTGTCCCACCAGACTAGCACAGATACACTTTCTGATAAAATTAAATTTGTTTATATTTCAGGTTCTTCTAATGTTTCAGGATAACTCAAGCATTTGTAAATAGCCACTAAGTGACTAATGAGTTGCGAGTGTGTGTAGTACACGGTCTCCAGACAAATGGAAGATTCACCTCCCATGTTCAATGGCAGGAGATTTCATCACGCAACTCACAACAGCTTTATGAGGACTGTTGATGGGAGGCTGTCCCGTATCATCATCTCAACAGCATTTGTCTCATCACTTGCTCTCCTCGCTAAGGTGTTGTATCTTGAATTTCTCCACAAGCAGAAGAGGAATAAACATATTACAATAAAATATTTTGAGACACTGAGAGTTGCCACATTCACACCATTCACATAAACTTTATTGCAGTATGTTTTCAAAATTGTTATATTGATTCATTGGTATCCTTTTCTAAAGTGCCTAATGTATAGATTTTATCGTAAGTATGTAAAAAAAAAAAAAAAAAAGAAAGAGGCCCACTATCTCTAGGGTTTGGAATTGTATATAACCTCAGGGTTCCAGCAAGGGTCTTAGAATTTATTATGTATAGATAGGGAAGCTGTATAGTAACCCATTCAATTTTTTTTCAGAATCAATATGAAGCATATGGCACAAGACTTCACCCTTTTAGGATTTTACCAGTGTCCATTGCACAGCGTATAACGCCCCCCAAAATGCCTGAGGATGAAAGGAGGGAGGGAGAGGGTTAGTGGGATCAAAAGTAGAGGGGGGGCTAGGGACAAGTGAAGGGAATAAAAACATCTTAATATCTATAGGTAGGGAAAAAAACAAACTAACAAAACAAGCAGAGCTTATCAAATTTATGAAACAACCCTTCTTTCCCCTTTCATCTAAAACACACACACACACACACATTGTGGTCACTACTGTAGTACATTTTGGACTCATATCCTGCCTAGCCAATTTTGGCAGTCCCCTTCTCTCCCCCACACACCTCAATATATCTTTGGTTCAAAATACACATTCTTTTTGTTTTAGCAAAATTGACCATGTTTATTCATTTCTATTTCTAATTTTAAGGTCTGAGTTCCAATTTGCTTCCTTGCACACGGCTCAGGGTTGGACCGTGGGCAGTCTGGACTCAACAACAATCTTTGGGATTTCTACACTCCCTGCTAGTAAAGTCTTATGAAGAAGGAGCTTGAATTCTATTTGTCTATGCGAAACACCATTGATATCAGTGTTTCCTTTTGCCGGGAGAATAGAGGATGTAAAGGTGGTGACAGCTTTGCAAGTCTATCTTTACACGGGTAATGTGAAAGCTGTTCGGAATTTTCAAACATAATATAACAAAATCTAAAAACAAAAAAGTTTCTTTTCATCTGCACAGAGGCTCTGTTGAAACTGAAATACTTGTGGGATAGTAGGAATGAAAAATGTCAGCATGCAACTGCCCAGGCTTTCCTGGCTTGGGGCTCCCACCTCGTGGCCGTCATAACCGCCCCGTGAATGGAACTCTTTGTCCCAGGAGCCTGACTTTCAAATCCGAGACACATCCACAAGCATCCTCTCCCTTTGACATATAGGTCATGGCATTCAGAGAATAATGCGAGGAAACACCAAGTGCCAGGTTCTCAAATCACTGGGAGATGAAGCTATTCAGCACCATTTCAGCTAGTCCTCTTTTCTCCCCCTACAGATTTTCTTCCTGAATGGAAATATAGTTTTCCCATGAAAAAGATTTGGATTCTCCAGTAGCTTGAACCAAGAGGCATATGTATAACTAAAAGACCACAAAGGATGATGAATAATGGGGAGACACAGGCAATAGAGAGTGGCATGTTATTTAACGCCTGTACTGGCATTGTGTATGTCTGTGTGTGTTTCCAAACCCGCAAGAGCAATGCCAGTCCTCTAATTGAGAGTTAATATGACCCTAACTGCAACGAGCTGATTTCCTGATGTTTTGCAAGGATAAGAGGCATGGCTGATGCAGAAGGAGGCTCACCCACTAGCTCAACAGAAAGAGAAGATTGAAATGAATAATGGGTCTTCCACACGTACACAGAACTTCCCCTGTATTTCCAGGCTCAAACCAGGAACTAGAGTGGAATGGTGTATGTTTTGGCACAGTTCTGGAATGCAGCAATCTGTATTTCCTGAAGATGAGGATGTGATAGTAAATCATTTTGAGGTTTGTTAAAATCATGTTGTCAAAAAGGGCATACCCGAGTTTCTCCTTAGATGGCTTGTATCAATTAATGGATGTCAGGTATAGTAGTTTTCCTGTATATATTGTGTCTGAAACATATTGAAAATAAGAAGAGCACATCGTTTTCCATAATCTCAGTTATGCTTGAGCACCACAGCAGACTCTGAGGGGGAATGTGCATTTGACATGTGGCAGAAGCTATGATTCCTGTAGAGCCTGAGAAGTTCAGGTTGAAAGTCAATAAGGTTTTAGCAGTAGCAAATGGATTCTCAGCGCATGTGTTACGTAGATTAGGCAAGAACTGTCGGGAAGATAGTTAACATCTCTGTAACAGTGCATGTGCTTTTCCTTTCCAAACACCTTGTTTTGAACTAGCACACACAGGACATACGCGAGAGACAAAGGGTAGAGTTGAAGTGCTGAGATAATCTTAGTTCCCTTCACTACTCATTCACCCAGAGTTAAGCTTTTTTCCTTCTTTCCTTTCTTCCCCCCTTCCTTCCTTCATTCATATTTCTAATCTCTTTTTGGAAAGAAGGTGTTACATATTTTCCATGTTGTATTCCTGTGCAACTAGGAGATAGAGTAACGATAACTGGATGCCATGTGAATGAAAACAATATTGAATAGAGTCTACCTTCAAATGGAGGAGAAGGCCAGATTTTTTTGGCCTAGGATGATACAAGACATTTTTTGATGTGGATAAACAGGCCTGTCATCTCTAATACGTAGCAATATTCACAGAACAGTTTCCACAGACCTGCCGGGGAGGGGAGGGTTGGGGAAAGATGAGCCTGTTTGGGAAAAGGGCATGCCTCTTGTTTTACTTGGTTGCATAGTCAGGAAGGAGGATCAAGTGTTCCCCTCTGGCAAAGCACTGGACAGATTAGGTGGAGCGTTGGTCTTGTGGAGTGTGACTTGGAGTTTCTCCATAACCCAGAAGATGTAAGTGTTTCCACGTAGAGGAACGTCATGCCACGTGTGAACTATACAGAGATTTACACGGTCCTCACTTTTCAGCTACTTCATTTTTCCTACCCAGTTGTCTACTGAGCTCATGTTTTTCAATTGAGCCTTTTCCTTCCAAACCAAAACATTTTCTCAAGTAGAAAGTCTTCTACCATGTTGCAGTTCGCAGACAGAATGGCTGTGATGAGTGCTGTGTGAAGGAAAGGTGTTTCTTGGGCCCCTGACTCCAGCAGCTGGAAAGTCCGCACAGCAAAGTGCTGGCATCTGGTTGCCTCACAACATGAAGAGGACAGGCAGCCAACAGCATGGAGGAGAGGCACATGTACTAATGGCATCCGTTCCCTGCCAGGACTTTATGTTCCTCCCCTAATCACCATCGCCAGGACCCCGCCACTTCAAGTTCAAGTGTTATTGCTTTAATGGGATTATTGTGAGGTTCCTTAGTCATACCTGGTGAACTCAGTTTTTCTGTGAGGAATAAGTATGAGATACACTTGGTGTGCACTGAGTTATGATCGTCTCATCCAGATCATGGCATAGCGTGTAAGGCGTGGGGTGGGTCTGTAGTAGATGCTGGCTTCCTTTTCCACACTTTGGTTAAAGCACACTTCACTTACCACAGTACCATGCTAAATACACTGCACTAACACAGATAATTTTGACTTCTAAATTTCCTTTATTCTGTTTCTACTTTTCTGCTACCTTTTACATTGCCACAGTGATAAGGGTCTTGGTGGGACTTGGAAATGGTAAGAAGCCTAAAAGGGAGAGAAGAGAGCCAGGAGATAGTGCTCAATGGCCAAGTCTTCCATCGTGGCAGGCTGACTCTCCCATGTATGAACACATGTGTCTTCCGCAGAGCTCGCTGTGTGTAGTGATACTATACTATTTGTACTTCAACCCTCCCAAACTCTCCTGTTGCATTTGTATTCCAGTCCTTCTCCTCTTTTTTCCACCCTCAAACTGGTTTCTACTAAACTGTGAGATTTGCTCAATCCCTGTGATTTTATCAAAATGACAAAAGACTTCAGATTCCTCCCACAACTTGATGCTCAAAGCTACAGATCTCAAATTATCCCTGAAGAATTACAAGTTCTAGGGAAAATCGCACTGTATGCCTCTGGTTTTCCTCGCTTGCTTTCCCAGTTTTAGAAAGGCGCATATATTACAGGAGAGAGAAAGGCACAGGGCTGAATTCAGACTGTTCTTTATTTTGATTTCACTGGGCACAGCTCAGGTGTGTGACCTAATAGCTTCTGGAATCATTTTCTCTACAATTCTGATCTTTAAGTGCAAGACAACTTCTCTCTTATCTCTCCTCCCTGTAATTTGGTTTCAAACAAATAAAAATGTCCTCAACATCATTTAAAATTAAGGATTTCAATATTCTACCTTTAATTCCCTGTGTGTAGCCGGGTGGTTCTTATAAACACATTCCAAAATATTTAATGCAGACGTAGGTGTAAAATCCCAGCCATGTTCCATTGTGCCAGAATTAGATGGTCAAAATGCAAATAAAGTGTTTTTTTTTTAATTACATGCTTTTTCCTTTGGAAAATGTATTAATTGCTCACAACAACATGATGTTTGTACCTATATAAATGCTTTTCAATAATATAATAAAAGTTGATAAATGATTGTAAATTTGAGCTTTTACAAATATTGAATGCAGCTACAGTAAGTATTTTTCTCAAAAACAAAAGGTCTTTGATGTCTTCAGAAACGCTTTTTAAACAGAGACAGGTATTTGATGCAGTGCTTAAGCCACTACTTCTGGTTCTCCAATCCCACAGAGCACGAGGGTCTCTGCTCTTCATTGCTGCTTGCTGATAATAAACACCCAGGGACATGAGAAGCAACTACAACATCAGTGCTTGGCTGATTGCCACCCAGCAGAAAGACAGGACTGAGTTCCTGGGTGCTGATTTTGGCCTGTTCCAGCTATCTTGGGCATTTGGGGAGTGAATCAGTGGAAGGAAGATCTCTCTCTTTCATTTAAAGAGAGAAAATTAAAAAATAAATAAATAAAAATATAGAACAATACTGAATGAAATCTTTGAGAATCACTGAGCTACTAAAACATGACTATAATCATCACATAAAATTCAGAAAACTAGAACTAATATTTTTTTCCAGGAAAGCAAATTTTCTTTTTAAATTTATTGTACAATTTTGTGTAGTCTGGGATTTCCCTCCCCCTAGTTTCCACCTCCCCAATTGATTTTTCCCACAATGTTATAACTCTTCATAAGGTATTACAGTTCCATCAGTCTGCTGGTTAAATGTGCCCCAACATTGCTGGGTCAGACAATATCAGACAGTCCATCATCCCATTGCCTAGTTATAGCCAACACTTTCATTGGGACGCCATCTTCTGTTTGGAAACAGAGAGGCATGTTGCATTGTGTCTTCACATCTGGTTGTGGCTAGAGAACATTATGCTTCGGGAAATAAGTCAATCACAAAATATAAGGGATCCATCGTGCAAATTGGAATGTATAGTGGTGGAGTAATGGAGACCACCAAAATGTTTATTTTAGTTGCTTTCCATCTGACATTTCCCTTGATTTTCTGTGGTCCAGTATTTTATAATATTGTTTTAGCCTTTCTACTGTCTTCTCTACAGTCAATTCTTTTCATTTAATTAAGAAAGCATGTCAGTGCAAATCAACATAATAAGATCTTTTTAAAATCTGAAATGTGATAACAAATTCAGTAAAAATGAAGCTAGATTTAGTGAAAAAATAGAAACACTTGGCTACATTTAGGAAGAAACTGGAAAAATAATCAAGGTTATATATAATATATATATATATTCCATGTTATACATGATCACTGTGACATTAATGAGATAAAATTGCAACATAACAAGAAGAGTAGGAAATACTACCTTCTCCAATAGCATCCCATTTCATTTTGCTTTTCCCCCACCATTACTTTTTATTTTTTAATTTAATTTTATTTTATTTCTGTTATTATTTACATAGTTGAGAAGGAATCATGCCCACGTAGACCTCTGGTTAGAGTGGAGGAGAGTAAAAGTATGGAGGAAGATGGATGGGACAAAAGTTTCAATTATTTTGTTTGTATTAAGCATGCATAGGCTAAATAGTGGGGGAGAAAGAACAAAACAAATAACATTTGGATCCATTCTGTTAGCTTCTCTGTTTTAAGTTCTAGGCAAGTTCAGTAATAAGACATCACATTTGCCAAGGCGGAGTTTGCTGAAGAAAATTTTGCAGCAGAAACATTTAAAGATCATGAGCATGGTAACAGACCAAATGAATAGAATTGTAAGAGCAGACACAAAATATTTGAGAATTCATGTTTGTCAAACATATGAACTCAATAAACTAGAGTGAGGAACCTACTGATATTTAAATACCATGGATATGTCCTTAATAGATCTACATACACTCACAATCCCTACATATTCACTATTTAACTACTTATGTACAATTTACTCACCCTTTCTCTAAATAGCATAAATATAACATAAGAAAGGAAAATACAATGGAAACCCAAAATAATGTTCGGAGGGTAGTGAACAGTATCCTATAGCTTACCTCCATCATATCTATTGTTATATTATTGTTAACATTTGACATTGAATAATCTGTATGTTTCAACAACTTCACACGTATTTTATAAGTTGACTTTCATGGTTGATTTAAGCGTAAGAGTTAGTTGTTCTTATTTCACAGACAAGGGGGCTGGGAAACAAAGACCTTTTCCAGCATACTGAAAGTTGTGTGTCTAGCAAATGAAGGATTTGAGTTTTTAGCCCTTTCATTACCTTACTAGCCTGCACTTTGGGATCAATTGTTTCTTGAGGGAGGTGGGATGCAGTAATGGGTGGGTACCACGATCCTGATTTCATGCAGGTAATAGATTCATGCACCAGGAAGACAGAAAAGAGAACCAAATGGTTTTAAAGCACACTGTATTCTTATTTGTGTTATTTCTTGGGTTCCCAGCATAAGTGCTGAGTAGATAGCAAGGCTACTGGGGAGTATTCATGCAAGCTGACGTTTAAATTTAGTGTTTATGATTCAACATCATTTCCACAGACAGGGAATGGGAGAGATTACTTCATCTGGAAATGAGGTGTTGAGGAAATGCATCTCACTACCATTAATAACCAAATGGTAGTACTCATTGAGTCATTGTTACATGTCATGGTTGTGGTATTTTCTCATTTAATACTCAACAGTGACAGATCAATATTGCCTTAGCTCTTAATTTATAGGTAGGAAAGTTGAGGTCTGGCAATTTGCTGTTTATCACGGTTGACAACTGATTGCTAATACTCCAGGCTGTTTGAACCATATATCTATGGTCATAGTCACAGTACTACGGGTTCTTCTAAGAATGCCAGTTTCTCCTAAGATCTCCAGTTCTCTTGTCTACCCCTAGACTCTTCCATTCCACCTGAGCTAAATGACATATTATCCCACCCAGAGAAGCACCATTGCCCCCTCCCCACCCACACAAACATTGTATTTGAGTTCACATGCAGTTGTATTCCAGTTTGGATGCTTGCAGGCTTGCAGCCTCAAACCGAGGAAGGAGGAATCCCAGTGGGGGCAGGACCAGGGCTGTTTTGTAACTAGAAGCCAGCAAACTTACTTAGCGTTGAAGGCACAAGAAAGACTTCATTTAGATACCAGGCAAAAAAGATCAAAGGTGGGGAGTACAAACATGCCTGTTGTCTGAAGCAAGCAGCAAGTCACTAGTACAGAGCCCCACATCCTCTACGGTGGAGCAGATGCAGTGCATCCACGAGGTTACCATAAACCAAATAAATACTGCCATAGACCCTTCCCTTGAAGTCGCACGGAAACAAAAGCATTGCACTGTCACCTGAAACAGAGCAGGGCTTGCTCTCTCTGCAGCTGGCCCATGGCCTTCTGCCCCGTTCTGCTTGTCATGTCCTAGATGAAAACTGAACATCTATGAATAAAAACACCAAAAGCACACAGCACTTTATATGTATGTCTGAAAGAGCAATTGATTTATTTGAACATTCCCTGGGAAGTGGTGCATAATGACCTCTCTGCAGATCACAAAGGTTCCAGGGTTGGAAGTGGATAACTAGGAGAGCACTTGAGGGCAGCTGTGTGGGGCGTGAGTAAGGGCAAAGTGAGAGCAGATTTCTCACCTTTCTAGTCAGCCAGCTTCCCGACTGAGAAGGTGAGGAGAAGGGTCTTGATGTCTACTGCATGGCAAATGGACAGAATCAGTCTTAGTTGTCTTATATACATGTTGCTCATTGCTATCCAGATCCTGTGATTTTGCAATTAGTTTATCTGCACATGGGAGAATATATGGACGTATTCCCTTAAGGTCACATAGAAAAAAACGAAGAACCAGGGTATGTGATCCTTATTCTTACAAATACTAAATGTTATTTCAAAATAACTTTTTAATGAATTGTATCAGTAAACGTACTGAAAAACTCAATTAGGGCATTCTGCAAAAAAATTGTGGAAGTGTTAGAAAAGTGACAAAATTCATCAACTGGAGGAATCAATAATAATGTTGCTAAGTTTGAAGAAAGGAGAGAGAAGCTTAGAGTCTTAATTAAGAGTTGGTCACAGAAGTGGGATTTGCTCCATAAATGTTATTATGAAAGCTGTGAGTGTAACTGGGGTGATCAACTCTTTCCAACTGGCCTTGGGTGGTATTCATCAGAGCCTTTGTTTCAGTTGCAGATGAACAATGAGGAGAAAAGTCACCATGAGCAGAAGCAACAGAACTTAATTATATGACAGCCAGGGAATGACAAAAATAAGGGATTTGATCATGTTAATGCCTTCACAGGTAGCGAGCAGCTGGATTCTCTTGGGTACTGATTCATGGCTTCCTCTGGAAATGCATATGACAGGGAACAAGTGGAATGGGTTGATACAAATTACATAGGAAGGATATGTTCCAGGCATAGGAGAAGGCATAAAGACAAGATGGGAAAAGGCAGGAGACTTTGGCATGTAGAATCTTGGGGAAAATAAAAGATGCCAGAGACATCAGACAATTCAAAGGTTTGCAGCTGAGTGGAAGGTTTTAACCTTTGATCTAAGAATAGAGAAAATAGTTGAAACACTCAGAGGAGATTGAGGGCTACTGTGGCAGGCCAGGATCGGCATGTTCACATTTCTAACGTGCAAAGTATAGTGGTGTAAAAACTCAATCAGTTACAGGAGAATATTCAGCAAACCTGCAGCTCGACAGCCAAAGGAAGAAGTAGTGATGATTCAATGGGTACAGCAGATGAAAAGAAGAGAATGAGGGATGCGAATAGGTAAGTAAAAGGTAGTAATTTTTGAAGATAAAAGGTTTTGGCCTTGTACACAATAGGCAGTGGAAATTACATAGGTTTGTTTTTATTTTTATTTCTTGCTACATCTTAAACATTATTTGCTTATTTAAAAATAAGAGCTACAAAATTGGGGGCGGGGGAGAGAAAAAGGAAGAGACAGAGAATCTTCCATCTGCTGACTCATTCCTTAGAAGACCACAATAGACAGTGGTAGGCCAGGGTGCATTTAGTAGCCACAAGTTTTATCTGGCTCTCCCATAAGGGAGGCAGGGGCCCAAGCATTTAGTCATCTTCCACTGTCTGTCCAGGGTTTCTATCGTGGAGATGAATTGGTAGGTCACAGGACATGAACCAGTGCCCATATGGGATGCTGGTGTCACAGGTGCTGGTTTTACCAGCTATGTCACAATGCCTGCCCTATGTTTTATGCTTAGTGTCTAAAACTTACTATACTGTTTTAATAAGTATTTTGAAAAATAGTTTTATTTGTGAGCCCTGACAAAGGTTCAGTGACTAAATTTCTCACCTTGAAAGTGCCAGAATCCTGTATGGGCACTGGTCTGTGTCCAGGCTGCTCCACTTACCATCTAGCTCCATGCCATTGGCCTGAGAAAGCAATGGAGAATGATCCATAGCCTTGGGACCCTGCATGCAGGTGGGAGATCCAGATTAAGCTCCTGGGTCCTGGTTTTGGATCGGTTCAGCTTTAGACACTGCAGCTACTTGGGAAGTGAAACACAGGACAGAAGATTCTACTTTTTGTCTCCCATCTCTGTGAAATCTGCTTTCCTACTAAAAAGAAATAAATCTTTAAAAAGTGTGTGTGTGTGTGAGAGAGAGAGAGAGAGAGAGAGAGAGAGAGAGAGAGAGAAAAAGAGAGAGAGAGAGAGAGAGAGAGAGAGAGAGTTGTAGCTCAGTCAACATTTCTGCATCCATCCTCTACCACAATCTCCCCAGCCTGTGGTAACCACTGTTCATTCTGTGCTATGAGGACAGCTTTTTCAGATTCTATGCTAAGATTCGGATCATGCCATGCCTGAGATTTGATGCCTGTCTTATTGCACTTAACACAATGACTTCCTCTATCTGCCAAGTTGCCTCAAATGACAGGATTCTACCTTTTTTTTTTAATGGTGGAGCGTATTTTGGGCTTATGAAAAGGTTGGCACATACTTACTCATTGAATATTCACTGTGAGATCAGTGGCGTCCTGCCTTCTAATAGAATGGAGCATTAGGTGTTCTTACTGAGCTTGATAGCAGAGGATAATATAATACACACCACGCAACGTAAGATACATGATATATTATAAAATATACATTCGCTTCCATTCTACAATCCTGATCCCAAATGCTGTTCAATTCTTTGGGCAGAACAGGTGATCTTAGTCCCTCTCGCACCACCTTTCTCCTGTCTTAGGGGACTTTAGAGTTCTTGGTCAGCTTCCAAGTGGCCGCCTTGAACTTATCATAATATGCATGACATTCTGTGATTTGAAAGAACTGACTAATGGCAACTGGAAGTAATCAAGAGGACACAGAATGTGGCCCATGCATCGTGTTCTGAATAGGGACATGAAAAAGCCCAGAAAGTGTTTGTGTGAGGTGAGGTGTCTACTTGGCAAGGACCAGCTTGCCAGCGCCAAACAGCTTCGTTACAGGTGGTGTTCGTCATTCTTTCCCTTTCATGTGATGTCAGGAGCAGCCCTGCAGCCTGAACTCACAGAGGTTCCACTGTTCTGGCAGATGCAAAGTGAAGGGACCAAGTGTCCTGGCGCCACAGCCTGGCCGAGCAAGCTCTGCCCCGGAAGCAGAGGTCATTAAGCTTCAGGACATTCAAGGAGCCCACCCACTCGGAAGAACAAAGACTCCTCTAGGTTGCCCAAAGATGAGAGCAGAGGGGCGGTGGGTGCAGGGCACTCTGTGTGCCACGTGGGGGGGGGGGGTGACATCATTTTCTAACTTCACACCAGAGAGCTAAGAGGCAGAGTAAAGCACACCGGACTGCAGGCAGTGCAGGAACAAACCAGGTCTCCCTCCTTGCTCCTGGTTTCCCCCACGTGCTGCTCACCCCCAAGATTGGCAAAAAGAAGGAAACAAGAGAGAAAAGATAAAACAGCACAAAACAAGCCAAAGGCACATATTCGAAAGCACATACAAACATACAGATTTATGTGTGTGGCTCCTTGTCTTTTCTCTGATGTCTAAAAAAGAAGGTGGAACATTCATTTGAAACAAGATTATATTTAAAAGAATTTTTTTGTGATGGCAAAGGTAAACTTTTTAAGATGCAAATGAGGGACAGAGCAAAAGATGATTTTCACAAAGAGAAAATGCAGCTATCTGTGGCCTTCTCTTTGATCCTTCCTGATTCTGTTCTCATTGTCCACTCTAATCGTCCCCAAAGGAAAACTTGTTATAAATACAGATTCTTGAACCATGCCTCAGCTCAGCTAAGTCAGAAGCCTTAGACATAGGGTCAGTAATCCAGATTTTAAATCCTATTTATTTATGTATTTGTTTAAGAGACACAGAGTTCTCAACAGTTGGCTCACTGCCCACATTCCGCCAACACTCAGGACTGGGTCGGGTTTGAAGCTGGGAGCCTGTGATCCCATCCAGGTCTCTCCTCGGGTAGCTGGAATTCTTAGTACACGTTAGAAGAAAGCTGAAATAGGTGAGTGGAATCAGGACCCAAACCCACGACTTCTGATATGGAATTCAGGCACCTGAAAAAAAGTTTACATTGTAAACATTTACGCAAATGCCTGTGCCACCAGCAAACCATTTTCCACCCAAGCTTCAGGTGACCTAACATATACTAAAATCAGAGAACCACTTACAGGATCAGTTGTCTGAGTAAGTGTTTAAACTGTGTATCTGATATATTTTTTGCAAAAGACTGGTTTTGGCTAAAACATAAAACAAGAAAATTCTAAGTTGTTTGTGTAGCCCATCTTTCATTCTCAAACATAAAACCCTCACAGAAATTTGTCTTACAGTTATCCAGAATGACATCCACGTCCTCTTTGCTTCACAGTGCCTTTGATTCCGATATTTGTAAAACAGAAGATTGCCCCAAGAGAGATTGTGAGCAACTCTGTGTCACCAAGAAAGCTCTGACTTCAGTAAGCACGCAGTGACCTGGTTCCATGGTCATTGCATTCCTTCCAGTGTTATGAGTTCCATGTCACCCACAAAGAATAAAAGCATTCTGTGACCAGTGACTCCCTCTCTTCCTAACATATAGTAGCTAATGTATAGTTTATTGCATAAATGAATGTTTAATTAAGTCCAATCCAAGAACACCACAATAATTATTCCTATAAGTAATTTACGGTTCTGATGTGATGAGGTGGCACCTAATATAATAGGTGTTGTTTTATTACCACCAAAGTTTGCAGATCCTTTCTTTTTCTTTTTTTAAAGATTTATTTTTATTTTTATTGGAAAGTCAGATATACAGAGAGGAAGATCTTCCATCCAATGATTTACTCCCCGAGTAAGGGCAACAGCTGGTGCTGTGCTGATCCACAGCCAGGAGCCAGGAAATTCTTCCAGGTCTCCAACACGGGTACAGAGTCCCAAGGCTTTGGGCCGTCCTCGACTGCTTTCCCAGGCCACAAGCAGGGAGCTGAATGGGAAGTGGAGCTGCCAGAATCAGAACCGGCGCCCATATGGGATCCCGGGCGTGTTCAAGGCAAGGACTTCAGCCACTAGACCATGCCATTGGAACCAATCCTTTCTTTTTCAAACCTTTTTCAATATTACTTCTCTTTTTAGTTAACCTTATAAGTCACATGTTTGGTTTGTTGGTCACATGAAAAATATATGAGAGTTCCTAAATGGAAAGGTTATTTTTTAATGAAATTATAGTATATTTTCTCGATCATCACATTCCTATTTTAATTTTTTCCTTGTGCATT
Source organism: Ochotona curzoniae (assembly GCF_017591425.1). Classification (NCBI taxonomy): domain Eukaryota; kingdom Metazoa; phylum Chordata; class Mammalia; order Lagomorpha; family Ochotonidae; genus Ochotona; species Ochotona curzoniae. The sequence goes on from NW_024465751.1 coordinate 10,980,983, forward strand.
TCTGTCAAGCTGGAAGTTAAATTTTACCTTCTGTCATCAAAATTGAACCATGAGACCAGTGACTTTGGGCAAGAGGAAGGCAGTGTTGCCTTATGAGCCTTCAGCAGATGCCAAGCAACATGAATATAACTTTATCACTCTGTCTCAGCCAGTAGATGATGAACTAGCACTCAGTGTACACCTGGTGCTTATTAATGATATGAAAGAATGAAACATGATATCTAGATAGATATTAGATATATTTAGATATCTTTAGATATATTTAGCAAGAAAGAAAATAACTGAATGATATTGAATATAATAGGTAAGAACTCTTCCACTTATCTAAGTATTGAGCACACAAAGACTCACTCACCAGGTTACTGGGTCAGTGTACATGGAGAAACAGACTTCCATAGTGGCTGCACTGGCCTACACTCCCACCAACACTGGATTAGGGCACCTTTTTCCCCACACCTTTGCCAGTTGGTGTTGTTAGATTTCTGAATGCAGGCCAAACTTGACTCAATTTGGTTTTCATTTTATTTCTCTAATACCAAGAGAGCCTGAGCATTTTTTTTTTCATTTTTATATTAGCTGTTTGAATTTGTTCTTTTGAAAAATGTTTGTTCGCTTCTTTCATTCAGTTCTTCACAGTGTTATTTGTTTTGATACTGAGTTTCTGAAGTTCTTCATAAATCCTGAATATTAGTCTCCTATCCATTCCGTAGTGTGAAAAGCTTTTCTTCCATTCCGTTGGTTGCCTCTTCTTTTTGTTAATTATTTCTTCTTTTGTACAGAGGTTTCCTAGTTTGCTGTAGTGTCATTAAAAAGCATAGAATGAGCATTCTATAAGACAAAGACATATATATGTTTATATTATATAATATAAATACATATTTGTATCTTACATTTTATTGTACAATATAGATATAGTATATTTGTTATATATGTGTGTGTGTATATATATATATATATATATGTATATGACAGCTTCGTTCTGAATGGGTAAAGGTGGGAAGCTTTTCCATTAAGACCTGAAACTAGATAAGGATGACTACTTCATCACTGCCATTCAACATAGTGTTGAAAGGTCCCACTAAAGTGATTAGGTAAAGAAATTCAAATTGGAAAAGCGGAATTAAAATTATTAATGTTCATGACATGATTTTATACATAAGAATCAAAAGACTGAATAAAGAGACTTTGGTATTCATTAAAGAGTTTGGTAAACTAACACGGTACAAAATAAATGGATATAAATTGATTGCCTTATACACAAACAACGCCATGGCTGAGAGTTGAACCTCAGCTGGGAAGCAACTCCAAAGAATAATCCCCTTTAAAATAACAGGGAATAACTTTAAATACCTTGGAGTAAACCTTGCCAAAGATATGGAAGACTTCTATGATGAAAATTATAAAACCTTCCAAAAAGAAATAGAAGAAGAAATTGAAAGATGGAGAAATTTACCACGTTCCTGGAATAGCGTCATCAACATCATCAAAAAGTCCATGTTATCAAAAGTAATGTACAGATTCAATGTGACCCCAATGAAAATCCCAACAGCATTCTTCTCAAACAGAAAAGATGATAGGAAAATTCATTTGGAAACACAAGTGGCCAGAAACAGCCAAATCTATCATGGAGTATAAAACTAAAGTGGGAGGAATACAATTCCAGACTTCAACATCGAAACTGCCTGGTATTAGTACAGAAATAGTGAAGAAATCAGTGGAACAGAAAAGAAACCCAAGAGCAGAGCACACACATGTATAAACTAATCTTTAACAAAGGAAATGATAATAATCTAGAGAAGGTTAGTCTGTTCAACAAATGTTTTTGGGACAATTAAATAACAGCCTGTTGAAGTAAGAATCAGGATCCTCAACCCTCACCTTCCAAAATTTGGCTCTACATGGAGCAAAGTCCTAAATCTGCACCCAGAGACCATCAAACTACTAGACAGAAACACAAGACATTCTACAAGATGTAGGCATTGGTACAGACATGTTAGAAATGTCACAAACTTCAATACCTTAGTGAGAAGTAATTAATCTTTGTGTCCTACCTAGTAAGATATATGTGAGTCCATGCTGACCAATTCCTGTCTGGTTCTAAGCTTTCCTTGTTGTTCCCTGTCTATCTATTCTAATTTTGGGGTTTTATTTGTTTCTTTGTTTTGTTTTTAGGTATTGAAGATTTCTCTGCACAACCCTCCTAAAACTGTTCCGCGCCTCAACTGTTGACATATGCCTTGTTAGAGTTACAACCCAGTTTAGACTATCCTAAAATCTACCAAGTTCAGCAGAATTATGCTTCAACGCTATAAACTGCTAAATACTAAAATGAAAACAGACATGAGACAGCTGAATAGTAATCTATAGCCATTTTAAGGTATATAAAAGCCAGTAGTACATAAACTAAAATTGAAATGTCAATGAAGTAGCCACAGGATGTGGTTAAGAACTTGCATTTTTTAACATATTGGTTACTCAATACCATGTCAATTAACTCGATAGTGTTGTAAATTGTTGTTGATGTTATTTTGGGGCTTTTCATTGGATGGGATGATGTTCTGCCAGCTCTGTTTTCAGACCAGAGATGGTCTCCCCAAGAAACTGTTGAATTTATCTGGACAATAAGATGCTAGACTCTATGCTTGGTATATGCTTGCAATGAAAGAATCATGACTGGATTTGAACTGTAATACTGTAACAAGGCAGAAAAATCCATCATGGCGGGAGGTTACGGCGATGGGTTGGGGGAATCCAGAGCCTATGAAACTGTGTCACATAATGCAATGTAATTAATAATAATAAAACAAAGAAATGTTACCAACTTACACTTTCTATATAAATAGTATGAATTAGTGGGAAAAAATACCAGGATTTAAGTCTCCTGATTCTGTCTTCCAAACCTTTTAAAAATGCAAATATTAGATTATATTTCCTGTGCTAAATGCTTAAATGTTTTTCTCACTAAAGTCTCTCAGACATGACATTTTCCAGCATCATTATTAAGAAATAGAGAAACAAAAAATTTCTTGCCTACTGACATTATTTGATCCCTGCAACTGAAATAAGTATTAGGTAAAAAGTTACTCATTGCAGAAATTAATATCATATAACATGGTCTAAAAGTCCACTGAACTACATTAGGGCTATAAATGACAATTGATATTCGTGATATTCTTTTGGGAAAGAAAAGTCATTTTTCTTACCCACAAATTCCAAGTTCACACTTTTTTGGACCAGGGTTGGAAAGTCTTGCGTATGTGGAAGGGAATGAAATAGTGGTGAGAAGAAACCATTTCCAAGCCACATCCTCCTATTGCTTATAAAGGTGATTGCATCATTAAGGAACGCCTATATGTGGCTGTGTCATGTATAGTGAGAACTTTTTGTTTCTCTTTGCCTAACAGAAGTTTCAGTAATTACTTTGCGTGCCAGATCTCTCTTTGTAATAAGACCCTTCCTACCATGTTAACACACTTACTTTTGTACAACAGGCTCCCTTCCAAAGAAACACCTACAACCAAACACACTAAGAGTACCACTGACCGTGGCTTAGATTTCTTTTTGCCCTAACAAAAGATATTAGTCAGAACCTTGTTTACTTCTCCAAATGTCATTTTATAAAATTGGCTGTCCTGTAACAAAAGGAACCGCTCCTTCATTCTGTAAAAATCACATTAGACAGCTGTTTTGTTTTTGCTGAGTTTGGGAATTAGGACCATGATATTTACACAGTGTCCTAATATAAGTTAAATAGGCTCACACCCTGAAAGCAGTCACTGCTTAATGGAAGTAATATGCTGTGACCAAGATCATATTAATATCTGACAAGAAGACCTCCCTTGTACTAACATGTGTCTGTTATAGAAAGAGTATGTGCAAGTTGAATTCCAATCTCTGGTTTCACTCAGCAATGACTTACATAACTTCAGTTTTCTCCTATGAATTATCTGAATTTAAGAGAAAAGTACATTATGACCAATGGGCATATTTCCTAATTAGGAATCATGCCTGGTCCTGGTCCACAAGGATAGAAAGAGGTGTGTAAGGATTTGAACTGTGCCACCTAATTGCTGTATCATTTTGTAAAAAAGATTTAACTTGTATATCAATTAGTTTTCTCATATGTCTATGTCACGTGGTATTATGAGACTATTCAGACAATGTCAGGAAGCTATACATGAAAAATAACATGTATTCAGTACAGCCTTATGGTAAACACCAAATATTTGGAAGTCAGATGATCAGAGTTCAGAGTTAAAAGTCTAACTATTTTGTCTGAGCCCTTGCTTTTGTAATCTGGATATGATAGCAAGTGCCGTTGGACTTTTTAGGATTCTTTAAGAAATTATACACATGACACATACTGCATAATTACTTCATTGGCTTAATAAGTATTTATTGAGCATATACTGTATGTATACTCTTAATATATTCTATAGCTCCAATAATAAAAGTACCAAAAACCCTTACCCTGATGAGCCTAATAATTTCTTAGAAACAGACACACATACACACAATAAGTAAGATCATTATTATATAAGATATTGAACCCTTACCTAGAAATCCTTTAAACAGCAGAGAAAATTTTCAATGGAGAGCTGAAAACAGGTTGTGTGCTCATTAAAAAGATGTGATTTTAGTAAAAGTCTCGGTGTTAAGACCTATTACCACCATTATTCCTCTTCTTCCCCTTTTTATTCAGCAGTTTGTACTGGATTCAAGTGTCAGGCAGGGAATAAAGAAAATGTGTCAGCTACCAATTGATCAAAACATCAGAAACTCCTCCCATGACAAGGGAGTTGATCAGGGAAACAGTTGGATGTTTGCAAACCAACTGAGCAACATGAAGAAATGAGGCTTAAATAAACTACTGTTTTGTTTTGTTTTGTTTTGTTTTGTTTTGTTTTGTTTTTAAGAAATTAAGATATAATTAAACTGTTGGATAACATTGCCAATTATCTCAGCAACATATTAGACCAAATTGTCAAGGGACCTCAGTGCATCCACTGGCAAATTCTGGCATTTGTCTTTTATCCAAGATGAAGCACCTGCCTAGCCTTGGGAGAGGAATTATATTAACTTTTATTTTATGTCTGCCTTCATAATCTCATGCAAATTGCCTCCACTGAAGGAATTTAAACCAGAATACAGGAAAGATGGCACAAAAGAAGACAAGGGAACCTGGGGCACGGGAACTTTACTTGTTCACCTTCCTTATCTTGTATGTGCCAAAACTATAGCATAAAATAGAACCTGCATAGATATCAGTCAAAGAGAAAGGAAACAATGATTACTTCCTATGTATAATACAGTGTGTTAAATTTTTATAGCTGTTTAATAACCACAAAAGTGTTGGTAGTCTGTAATCTTCCCCGTTTCGCACATGGTGAAAAAGAAATGTGAATGAATTAACTAACCTATCCAAAGGTCTATGTTGATTAGATCACGAAGTTGTATTATCACTGAGGACTATGACCTCAGCATATGCATCTTTATTTTTTATTTTAAAGATTTATTTATTTATTTGGAAGTCAGAATTAACAAGAGAGAGAGGGAGAGAGAAAGACAGAGAAAGCAAATACCATTGTAGGCTGAAGCCAGAATCTTCTTCTGGGTCTCCTATCTGGGTGCAGGGACCCAAACACTTAACTTACTCTCCATAGCTTCACCAGGCACAATACCAGGAAGGGATCTGAATTTGAAGTGGTGCAGCTGAGATTTCAAAAACACAGCATTTAATGCTGCTTTCATTGCAGGCAGCAAGCCCATTAACCGGCTATGCCACAATGCCAGCCCCCAGGATCTGTGTTTGTAATTACTCTGCTTCTGTTCATTTATTTCTTCCTCCTTAGAGAAATGGTGAAAGAGTGAGGCTAAACAGTGATCTAGACTGCATAACTGGGGTTATTTGCAGCATTTTCTGAAAAGAGTTGGTGAATAGCAACTGACAAGGATAGAAGATAATCTGAGGGATCAGAAAAAAAGAATTCAGGACACGTTGCTATGAAGACACATAGGCAATGCCCTGTCACCCATGCCCATGAAGAGTTTGAACCACTATCCTTTTTCCAACAGGACCCCTTTGCAAAAGTAAGGTCAACAGGAATTTAGAGTACAGATCAACAAGAAATCATTTAACAGTGAGTGGGAAAACCAAACCATCTAGAACTCCAAAGGAAAGGATTGATTCCGTTTCCTGCACAGAAAGGCCTTAGTCAAGAACTTTTACTTCCTGGCCACTTTTTTAGACTGTGACTTTAATTCTTTAACATCTCTGAATCTTTGCGTGTCTGGCAGTTAAAACAGTAAAACAGAAATCTTGTTTGCTATTCTTGGATTCTTTGCAAGCCCATTGGCAGCCGTGTCATGTCTCATTCACTCCATCCAAGGTTTCTAGAACCTCCATGTTATCATATGCAGGAGTCTCATTAAACGCCTTTCAAAAGCTTGAAGGCACCGGATTATGAGTTAATTTGTGTAAAACACTTTGAGATTCTGGCATGAAGTCCATTGTATAAGCAAATAAAAGGAACTATTTTGCTTTTCTGGATCAACCAATAGGAAACAGACAGTAGATCCAAAGGGGAATGTGATTTTTCCTTTTTAAAAATCTTACTGTCAGTTTAAGATTTCAATATGCATGAAATTTCAGAAGTAACAATGGAGTAAATATACCTCCGGGACCTTAAGTAAATTTTACGTTCCTTTGGGATATTTCTATCCTAAGGAAATGACTGGCTGCACTCTCCATTTCACTACAGAGTCCCACACCATCATGCAAAACTAAATACTGCAATTTGCTGCAACCATAGTGTGTTAGGAGGAAGAAGAACCAACCAGTGAATGTTCAGCCTTCATTGAGAAACATTTTGTTCCTTACATTTCTGGGTGGGAATCTGTTTGTGTGCTTTGCTTTGTTTACTAATCTTTGTCAATCTTCAGTGACTGAGTATATTTATTCCATGAGAATAAACTACATTGTCCATTCCACTTCAGAATTAAATATTTTAGTTAGAGAAAACCACTTATCTGTAATAGAAATAAATACCCATTTATTTTCCTTTCTCAGGACATTACTCCAAAGGCCCAGAAACAGATTCATGCAGCATAAGATTTAGCAGATTCCAGTACTGAAAAGCACAGCACAATTCTTTAGGAACTCACCTATTCCCCTTAGCACGATGCATTATTATTTCAGAAAATACTAAAAAATTAAAATCATACAAATTCAGCAAACTCTTAAAATGGAGACAATGATGTTATTGCTTTTAAATGCAGTTGTTAACTTGTCTGAAAACAACTTACGATGCTTTGATTTATTATAATAAGCATCTACATGGCATCTATACGTCATGGAGACTACAACCTTTGGGGCTTCTTGGTTCTCAACTTTCTACCTTTCAGGTTGCATGGCTACCACACCGCTGACACTGATTCTTCGGTTTCTCGGAATCTGGTAGTGGGTACAAAAATGCTTTGAAATCTATGCATTTTCCATGAACTTTTAGAAAACCTTTCCTATGTGAAAATATACTCAATGACAGAATTTTTGCTTAGTTGAATCTACAGTGAATTCCTCATTTCCTAGGATTTTGAAGAAGTGATTTTTAAAGGAGGACTAGAAGCCATTTGTTTGAAAATTGGCTTTTCTATCCGAAGAAAATTTGTTCCTGATTTTCCCTCCAGAATAGAGTAGTGAGCAATACGGTTAAGGGACATAATGAACATTTGGTGTCTGCGATTTTAATGCAAAACAATGATAAAACACACATTTTATTTCTTGGTGTATTTCAGAATCCTGTCCAAGGCTCTCTGCTCAGTGTGTGTGCTCTCCATGAGTGGTTTCACATGCTCTTCTGACTTCAACTTTAATATTGTTACCAGTAGACTTTTATACCCTGCTGTCTTTCTGCAGCTTCAGATTTCATACTTAACTGTACATTAGATGCTTCCATTTGGATATCTTATTTGAATGCAGGACTCAATATATCCAAAACATAGCTCATGTTCCCCTAACTGCCACCAACTGCCTTTTGGGCTATTCCCATGGTTATAGTGAGTGTCATCCATCAGTCTCAATGGCTTAAGTCATAAACCTTACTCTCTTTCACCGTTAATCTTTGTTCCTTTCCCAACACCTGTATGTAATCATTTACCAGGACCTCACGAAGTCCTCCAAACACTTTTGTGTGCTACTCATGATTCATATATATTCTGTTATTTAGCCAAAAAAACATCTATTGACCAGATTGTTTAAGAATGATATAAAAACCTCAATTAGACTTTATAAGAAGTTTCTTATCAGATAAAAGCTATGTATGTTTATAAAAAGCAGTATGATGTTTGAATACATTACTACGCTGTATAGTGAGTAACCCCAGATACTTAGATTATCCAGTCTGTATAATTCGTTGTGATGAGAACAGTAAAAATACTGTCTTCCAGCTGGTTTTGGATAACAGTATTGTTAACTACAATCACCTTCTGTATAATAGGGCATCAACACTGATTTCTCCCTAAAAAATTGTTTCTATGTTTTTCTTCCCATTTCTGGTGATATCAGTCCCCAATTCTGCTCATCATGAACTCAGTTCTTATAGAATCTACATATGAGTTGAATTACATGATATTAGTATTTTTATGTTTAGGTATTTCACTTAACCTTATGACTTATGTTTCCAACCATGGTGTTATAAATGACAGGATTTTGTTCATTCTATGCCTGAATTATAATCCATTATTTACATCTGCCACATACCTATTAGAGCACATTTCCATTGATCCTATATTTTGGCTATTGTGAGGAGTTATGCAATAAACATGGGTGTGCTGTTATCTTTCTGATATGCTGATTTCATTTCATTTGGATACACGCCCAGGAGGGAGATTACTGTATTATGTGATGGTTAAATTTTAACTTCCTGCAGACACATACATACTGCTTTTCATATTGACAGTGTTAATTTACATTCCCACCTGTAATGTGGAATAGTTTGTCTTTCTCCATATCCACGTCAACAATTGCCATTTTATTCTTTTTTATTATAGCCACTGTTGCTGGAATTATATAATGTCTCATTGTGGTTTGATCTGTAGAATTTCCTTAATGATTAGTGATGCATTTCTGTTCCATTAGTCTGTGCATGTATTTCTACGCCAGCATCATGCTATTTTAGTTACTGAATCCATGTAGCATATTTTTAAATTGATTGGTAGTATCCTTCCAACTTTGTTATTTTGATGTTGTTGTTTTCAAAAATCTTTAAAATTTTGAGGGTTCTTGAGTTTTACAAACATTTTATAACTTGTTTTCTATTTTGGTGGAGAAAATTATGGCTACTTTGATAGAAATTGCATTAATTCTATAATTATCCCTTTTAGTATTAACTTTCTCTGATATGGATTAATTTGTTTTTGAACAAAAGGTATCTATTTACATTTTCTCTTGATTTCTTTCTCTCTATATTAAATCATTTTTCTCTCCAATCTTTATACTCACTAAAATAGCATTATCCTTATGCTATTTATCTCAGTTAAAAATGTCCTATCTATAATCCACAGGATAAAATCCAAACTCTTTACTGTGGCACATGGATATAATTACATCAAATTTCTTTTTGATTCTTACGCCATTCTGTCAATCATGTATCCATATATGTCATCATTTATCATACTGTCTATTAAATTCTTATAATTTATATTATATTATCTATTCTAATTCTTTGTCTCCCCACCCTCTGCCCCTTTCCTCAATGTTATAAGACATCCTTAATTTCTCTTTTTCTTTTCCATAAAAAATGCAAGAGCTACTAACATTGCTTTAAATGATCATAAATGCTAGCCATTGTCCCTATCCCAATTCTGGGTTGAGTGTACCTGATGCAATGCTTTCAGAATATGGTCTACTTATGTTTAAAAAGGCAACGGTGGTTATACCTTTGGTAAGCTTTCTCCTTTTTTCCATAAAGATTTACTTCTTTACTTAAAAGGTAGATTTATATAGAGAGGAAAGTCAGAAAGATGTTCCAACCGGTGGTTAACTCCACAATGACCCCAAGAGCCAGAGCTGGGCTGGTCCAAAACCAGGATCCAGGAGCTTCTTCCTTTTTCCCACATGGGTACAGGGTAGCAAGGATATAATCTAGCTTCTGATGTTTTCTCAGGCCATTAACAGGGATCTGGAATGGAATTGGAGCAGTTCAGATACATAACCACACCCACCTGCAATGCCAGCACTGGGGGTGGAAGCTTAGTCTGTTATGCGTCATGGCATTTCATTCCAGTATTTCATCACATTCCTTTGATTTCTTCTTACTAATTGTAAAGTCTTTGAAACTTATGGCCTTGTCTCATTCACTGTATGTTTAGAATCCCAGCTCCGTATCAAGACATACAATAGGATTCAGTTCATGATTGAAAAAAGAAGGAAGGAAGGAATGATGCCAGATAGAAAGAATAGTGTGAAGAGAGGGAAGGAAGAAGGAGGAAAGAAGAAGACACTGGAGGCAGAGAGGGAATACAGAACGAGAGAAGGAGGAATTGATTGTAGATCACTGTCCTAGTTGTGATTTTTTCATTACAAAATCTGTTAAGGGCAAGCAGAATGACGTATCAGACTAACCCTTCACCTATTGTGCCAGCATCAAATATAGTCACAGGGCCCCAGAGCGGTGGCACAGTGGTTAAGGTTCTCTCCTTGCATGCCCGGGATCCCATGTGGGCGCCAGTTCTAATCCTGGCAGCTCCACTTCCCATCCAGCTCCCTGCCTGTGGCCCAGGAAAGCAGTCGAGGACGGCCCAAAGCCTTGGGACCCTGCACCCGCGTGGGAGACCTGGAAGAGTCTCCTGGCTTTGGATCGGCATAGCATCGGCCGTTGCGCTCACTTGAGGAGTGAATCATCGGATGGAAGATCTTCCTCTCTGTCTCTCCTCTCTGTATATCTGCCTTTCCAATAAAAAAATAATAAAAATAAATCTTTAAAATATATATATATAGTAACAAGTTTAAGTCCTGGCTGCTCCATTTCCAATCCAGCTCCCTACTAGTGATCTGGGAAAGGAGTAGAAGATGGTCCAAGGCATAGGACTCTGTACCCGCAAGGGAGACTGGAGCAAACTCCTGCCCCCAGCATTCAAATCATCCCAGCTCTGCCTGTTCTAACCACTTGGGAAGTGAATTCGTGGCTTGAACAGTTCTCTATCGTTCTCTCTCTGTCATTCTTCATCCCATCACTCTGACTTTCAAATAAAAACAATAAATAAATCTTTAAAAAGCAAATAAGTGTGCTGAAATGTTAGCCACATGTATATAACACACGAATGTTTAAATTTCTATACAAACTTGTGCATGCATATACAATACCTTTTATATGGTAATTCCATTTGTCTTTCAAAATTTTCATAGATTTGGTATATTCCCATACATTACTATGAATGTAATTGCAATGCCTGGTTAGATTGAGAACTCTATACTTTATTTGACACCCAGGCACAGAAATTTCAAAATATTGTTTCTCTAAAAGCCTGCTTTCCCAATCAGATTTACTAAGTCTCCTCTGTCCTCAGGTTTGTACAAATTAGCTTGGAATTTGTTCTAAAACAACCACTTATGTCCTGCGGAGCCACTGGAAGGAGAAACCAAATATTATCAAATAATCAGTTCTCCAGGAGGAAGCAGCCAATGCCAAGGGGGAAATGAGATCATTCTCAATGCTTAGCTAACCTTTTGGACCATCTCATCCTTGCTTTGAGGAGTGATAGAGTGAGATCTTGGAACATCCTAAAAGGCATAATTTCACAACCATGTGCCTCCTTTTTTTTTTTCATTCATTTTGTGACACAGTTTCATAAGTTCTGGGATTCCCACTGCCATGTGCCTCCTTGTCTGTGCCAATGTCTGACACATTGTCTCATCGCATAGGAGATGACTTGAGGGTGAATTTTTACAGGAATTATTGAAATGATTCATTGTAAGTTTAGAGAATAAGCACAAAAACATGAAAACCGGTAAACAAAGCGTAAATACCAGATGTAAAAATCTTAATTATGTGATAACATCTTGAAGACAGGCATAGATGGTATGTATTGAGATACCATAGAAGTACACGGCCTGTTTAATGACATGAAATCATCAAATAATTCATGATGAAAACTCAGATTTCAACAGATTAACCAGTAAACCAGCTGTCCCAATTCTATGCCACTTGATTAAAGAAAATAATTTTCAGCAGTGTTACTTCATGCCAGTGCTAGCTACACATGTATTCCTTATTGAATAATACCTCCTAACCCATGTTCGGAAATAGCTGTCCCTTTTGGCCTCCCATCTCTCTTTACTGCAAATGCTTCCTACACCTTCCTCCTCTCCCACTACAGCAATATGGTGTAAAGGCACAACAGTAAATACTTCGAGACTTGGGAGGAGAGATCCTCCGGGACGGGGAGGGGAGCTGTCTCTGGTCCTTACTCAGTTCCAACTTTGGATCCCCACCCTCTCTTGCAATGACCATCGTGGTAGCTCTGGAGCCCTCCCCTCTCAAAAAAAAAAAAAAATATATATATATATATATATATACATATATAGATTAGACAGACAGAGACCAATAAGAAAAGCTTAGAACCAGACAGGAAATGGTTAGCTTGGATTCACATATACTTTACTAGGTAGGACACAAAGATTAGTTACTCCTCACTAGGGTATTGAAGATTTCTCTGCACACCCCTCCTAAGACTGTTCTGCGCCTCAACTGTTGACATATGCCTTGTTAGAGTTATAACCCAGTTTGGACTATCCTAAAATCTACCAAGTTCAGCAAAATTATGCTTCAACACTATGAATTGCTAAATACTAAAATGAAAATAGACATGAGACAGCTGAATAGTACCCTATAGCCATTCTAAGGTGTATAGAAGCCGGTTGCGTATAAACTAAAATTGAAATGTCAATGAAATAGTCACAGGATGTGGTTAAGAACTTGCATTTTTAACATATTGGTTACTCAATACCATGTCAATTAACTCGATAGTGTTGTAAATTGTTGTTGATGTTATTTTGGGGCTTTTCATTGGGTGGGATGAAATTCTGTCAGCTCTGTTTTCAGACCAGAGATGGTCTCCCCAAGAAACTGTTGAATTTATCTGGACAATAAGATGCTGGACTCTATGCTTGGTATATGCTTGCAATGAAAGAATCATGACTGGATTTGAACTGTAATACTGTAACAAGGCAGAAAAATCCATCATGGCGGGAGGTTACGGCAATGGGTTGGGGGAATCCAGAGCCTATGAAACTGTGTCATAAAATGAAATGAAATTTTAAAAAACAAGAAAAAAATAATACTAACATTATGAATATTAAAGTTAAATTAATAAAATAGGTGTACATATAATAATATTCTTGTTATCATGTACCATATTGCACATGAATATATATATTGTTGGTGCCATATATATTAAATTGCATATCATATATTTTATCACGTGTGTTTTCCTATAAATATGCATTTTACATTCATGCTATATGCTTTACTATAGAAGGATATTGTGACTCCAGAAGGTCAGTGAGCATAAGATGACAATTGCTAGGATAACGTTTGTATTAGAACTGAATGGATACCTTTTGTATAATTAGTTGGCTGTCCTTTGTATGAGAACAACTGAGTGTATACCATTTGTATAACTAAATGGAGATCATTCGTATGAGAACAACTGAGTGGACAGCATGTGACTGAGAACACTTGGTGGGATATACAATACAAACGAGTTCCAAACAAGGATATAGAAACAATTGATGAGTTCTGTAGATAAGCTCATTTCCTCCTCCCTTATCCTATGCGACCCTTGGTCTATAAAAGTCTGATGCCACTCATAAACTTCAGCTACTGACCATCAGTCAGAGTCCACATGTGTTATAATTGTCTCCATCCACCAAGTACAGCTAACACTTTACCAAAACATTTTTACAACTATTGTGATCTGTAACAATATTAATACTACTAATAAAGGATATTATTTCTCAGAACCTTCCGGTTCTCAAAAACTAGGCTATCACCTTTACCAAGATATACCATTAAACATTAAGAAGTTGTGATTCAAATTGTTTTGAATTTGTTTTCTTTCCTAACTTTTATGTGAAGAAGAAAAAAAAAATACAGAAGGGATGGATTAAAATGTCTGAAGATACACAGCGTACATGAAGACAGCCAAGATCTGAATTTTGGCCATCTAACTTGAAACACCAGCTATTGCTCATTGCGCATTAATGAACGAAAAGAAATCTTACAAATCATTTTGTATATAACATCATTTTTACTAGGAAAAACCTAAGACTTCATATTGGAAATAAGCCACTTTTGATTACATAACACTATTTTCTAACTAAATTTTGGTAATACTGATAATAACAGACAAGTTTTTTGCCTGCTATATAAGTGTACTATATAGTGTACTTTTCCTTATTGCTATAATAGGGTAAGAATATTAGAATTTATTGAAAATGTTTTTCCTGAATAAGTTAAGTTATATGGGTAAACCTCAGGTTAAGTTGCACTCATCCAAAGGGTATAATAAGGACTCACTGAAATAAAAATAAGAAAATGGACTTCTTTTGAATCCATATCCTTTATAATGATAGCTCCTATGAAATTTTAACTAATAGCCAAGCTGAGTCATTCAAGCTTAAGATAAGGGACATAAGGAAGATAATGGATTCTAAGTCCACACTGCACTGTGGGCTACAAGATGAACAATTGTGATTTATAGCAGTAGAACTTGAATTTGAAAGGGTCAGAACAGTGGGAGGTAAAGCCAAACCTATGAGCCAAAGGGATGCTCCACTCAAAGATGACAGCGTCCTCAGTAAGACATAGTCCAAGAGGTAGAAATCAGGGTATTTGACCCCAGCTTTTCCAGATCCGGTAATGTGACCCAAGCTTCTTACCCAGCAGGTCATTGGCTCAAGGTGGTTTGTATGGGAAATGAATGAAAGCTGCTGCCAGAAAATGTGCTCCAATGCCCAAATCAAAGGAAGCAGCTACTGCGGCTCAACCCCGCTTGTTCTATCACTTTCCACAGCCAGCAGTTAGCAACAAGGAAATAATATTTCTGTAGTTTAAACCCCCCGCCACCTTAGCAATGGCTCCAGAACAGAGCTGGAGATATTAGAAATCTTGATCCATCACTGTTTCCATTAGAGAATTTGAATTTCCAGCAGTATGCTTTTTTCTCAAGGAGCCTGGAGTCAAGAGTTCAAAGAAGCACTACTGGAAACAAACAAAGAAAAAATATTTGTAAAACCTCTTTGCTTGGTCATTTCCCTTTCAACTAAAGATAGGGGAAAATGCAACATTGCCTAGGTCAGAGTCTTAAATCTAAGTTCTTTTGTGGGGAGATTTTCAAAAGAGGAAAACTCCAAACAGCTGAACTGTGTTGAAGTTAGTGGGACCTATTTTGAAATCATTAAGTTAAGAAGACAATAAAATTGAAGAATGGAATTTTGAAAGACCTCATGCTGGTAGAAAAGTGTGGTGACAAAAAGGACTGCTTACAAATATTTAGTTCCTTTTGGGAAAAAGAAAATCAGATAGAGAGGTTGTATAATCAGAGACTGGAAACAAAAGAGGGCAGTGTAAAAGCCCAAAAGGCTTGCATATCTTCTTTCATGTGCATCACCCAACACACTACATTATTTAACCATTTCAAAACTGACATTTATGCTGTTCCCAACTTCTTCTGGCATGGTTGCACCTAGAGTTACGATGCCTCCCATGATGTGCTATCCTATATCAGCATCCTGGTTTGAGTCTTGACTAGTTTCATCTGATCCTGCTTCCAGTTCCTCATCATGCACCGTAGAAGGCAGTGGAAGATGCTCCAAGTGCTTGGATTCCTGCCACTCATGGGTGAGACCTGGATGAAGCTTATGGGAACTGGTTTCTGCCTGACACAGAGCTAGTTGATACAGTCATGTGCAAAGAAAACAAGCAGATGGAAGATATTTCTTTCTCTTTCTCTCTCTCTCTGCCCTTCTGCATTAGAAGTAAATAGGTAAGTAAAGCATATATATTTAAATCCCACCATTATTTTTAAAGTTTGATAGACTAGGTCATTCATATGGAAGGAAATTTTGCATGAATTTCTAAAAGTTTGAAACACACTAATGGTTGGTGATAGACTTTATTGTTTCTTGACACTTAATATAAATATAAAAATCACAAAATCTTTGACTCAAGCATATAAAATTAAATCAAGGAGCTAAATTAAAAACTAAAAAACAATGTAAATCTATAGAATTAAACACAAGACATATTCCAACTGTCTAAGTCAATGGCTGGAATGACAATTTGCCAATAGTTGATGTTGAGGCAATAATTATTTATACAAGGAATATAAATATAGGATCAACCTGTGTGGCTATAAAGAATCCCCAGTTAAAGACAAACCTTAAAAACATTATATTATTAAAGGATATGCACAAGACCTTGTGGCCAGAAGTAATCCTAGTCAAGAAAATGGAAAAAAAAATATATCAAAAGTTATAAAACAGTGGAACAAGAAGCCTTTGGATGAGAAAAGGCAATTTTATAATAAAAGAAAAAGAAAAATTCCAACTTGTCAGAAAACATTAGCTACACAAATAGTGATTAATTCTTGAGATAAGAGGAGTTTTTCAAATTAGTAAGGAAAACATCCATTTCAAGAAGTTTGATGTTTAGAGAAATTGGAACAAAAGCAGAGATGAGCATGTGAAGATGGTGAAATAGAGGATATTGGTCTTCAACTCACTGCAACAAGTCAAGTTTACACAGCTGTCCACAAACCAAATAGTCTTGCAAGAGCTCAGAAACCCAGTCAGGAAACTGTAGGAACACAGTGAAGTTAATATCCACACAGAAAGGAACACTGATGGAACTGGTATATCTGAAGTGTCGGTAGATACCCAGAAACAAAGAAACATGGTGAAGGTTATTGGAGAGTAAAACGCACTGGGATGTTCGGCAGAGAACATCCTCATTGGTCACCCTGGAGCTAGCCAAGATCCTTCCCCAAGGTCAAGTCCAGAGATGCAAATGTCACTGCAATCCTCCATGATGTGGTCTCTGCTGAACAACCTCAGGAATGAAGCCATCATTTCCCCAACGGCACGTGTACAAGGATCCCACCTATGTCTCAGGCACCTTGATTGTCCCGACACATCAAAACTAGGTTGTGGACCTATTTTATTCTTGCCCATATTGCAGGCACTGGAACCATTATTGTGGCAAGCTGATTCACAGTCCAGGTCCAGGGCCAAAGCTTCTCTGAGCACTTTCAGGACAAAGGAAGTTGGTTTCTTTAGACAAATAGTGTCATTTCTTTGAGGTATTATACATCCTTGCAGTGTAGTGCTCTATTCTATTACTCCCTAGCTATTTCATAAGTGTTGTACCTCATGTGCAGTCATTGATGTATAGTGGAGTTTTTTCATTGTGGACATCAGTGATTTTATGTCCCAGCATCTCACAATCCTGCGTCTTTCCCATGCACCTGCGTTTTAGGCCGTAGCCCTAGAGGTGCTCTTCGGGCACTCAGCACCTCACAGATTTGGAGCACTGCTATTGACAATCACCGTGATGTGTGTTGACACAGCTTCAGTAGTAGTTCTGTAGATAGTAGACACCCTCATGGTGCCAAAACTGCTGCACCCGATCCAGGAAGCACAACTAAATCCAGCCTACAATGTCTGTAAGACATGACTGCCTGGTCAAGTAGTTCAGTGTGTAATCATAAAAATAAAGCATAACACCACAAAAAATACATTACTTCTCAATAACTAACCCCTCCCCCTTCAATGGAGAGAGGAAAAAGGGAAGAAACTAAAACTAAGTATTTCAAAGAGGTCCAGAAAACGTCAAAAAAACAGAGAAACTATTCAGTGACTTCCAGGAAAGGAATAAACTACAAAACTCAGGTATTTAACAAATATTCAAAAAATTGTGGAGCTGAGCTATGCAGTGACAATTCAATAGAGTATAAATGGAAGAAGTGTGAACGCAAAGATGAATTCATCGAAAATGTACAGAGAGAAGAGAAAAAAGGATAAGAAAAGAACAGCAAAGGAACAAATCCTATAGAATTTACAATACAGTAAATGAAACAACTGAAAGGATGAAGAAAGGGACCAGAGTCATGGTACCCTAGGTTAAGACATGTCCTGGACACCAGCATTGCATGTAGGCATCCATTCAAGTTCTGTTTGTGCCACTCTCAATCAAGCTCCATGATAATGTGGCAGGGGAAGCAGCAGAAGACAGCCCAAACACCTGGGCCTCTGCATTCTCCCTGGAGGCCTGAAGGATCTCCCTTCCTCTCACTCACCAGCTGTCTCTCATTTCCTCTCTTTCTTTAACTCTGTCATTGAAACAAATCAAGTAAACCTTTACAAAATGATGAAGAGACAACCTACCGAATGGAGGAAAATATTTATAAACCACACATCTGATAAAGGCTAGGAATCAAAATGGTTTAAGGAAATCACTTAACTCAATAATAATAATAATAAAAATTGATTTAACGAATGAGCAAAGAACCCAAAATCTCTTCTCAAAAGAACACAAACAAATGGGAAAGAATGCTGAACATCAGAATCATTAAGGAAATGGAAATTGATACCTCACACCTGATAAGATGACTGTACCCAACAGGAGAAAACTAGTGTTGATTTCAAAACATACAGGAAAAGGAATCTTTGTACATTCTGATAGTGGAATTGTACAAATTAGCAAAATTATAAATAAATCTTAAAAAATTTAAAAAGCAGTATAAGATTCCTTAGAAACTAAAGATAAAACTATAACATGATTTAACAATTCTGGTTATATAACACATGCACAAACACATATATAATTATATATGTCATATAATATATATGAACATAAATATAAATGCATTTATATATTATATAATAACAGTTACTGCTTATATATACAAAGGAAATTGAATCAAGATGTGAAAGAAATACTAACACTCTTTCATTGAAGAATCAGTCACAACAGCCAAAAGACAGATTGCCCCACAGGTCCATTGATGGATGGAAGATAAAGAATATTTGGGACTTATACACACTTATTCAGCCTCAAGATGGAAGGAAATCTTATTTCCAGTAGTATGAATGACCATGGCTGACCTTCAGCTAAATGAAATATATCAGGCACAGAAAAGTCAATATTACAAGATCTCCTGTGTCTCATTTAATAAGGCCTATGCCCCATATTCAGTTCTGGCTCCAAATTCCAGCTTCCTGATTTGGTAGTTCCTGGGAGGCAGCTGTTTTGGCTGAAATAATTGGGTCCCTTCCACCCACATGGAAACCCGAAAACCTAGATTTAGTTCCTGACTCTTGGCTTTGGCTGGATTCAGCCCTAGCAATTGTGTGCTTTGGGGACTGAGAAGTAGCAGATGGGCACATTTCTTTCTGTGTGTCTTCATCTATGTAGCTCAAAGAAAAAAAACAATGAGAGAAGAAGAAGCAAAGCTGGCAAATTCATAGATACAGACAGTGAAAGTGCGGGTAGCAGAGGCTTAGCTGAGGAACTGGGGGGACACGCTTAATAGCCCAAAATTACCACTGAGCAAGAGGTTTAAATTCCAGGTATCAACTGCCATCATGGTAACTATCATTAGTAACCAGACAACACATACTTGAAAAATGTTACTAACATTAAAATATCTTGTTATATGCAATAAGTTTGTAGCATAAGTATTATACAATAAATCTTTTGACTTATAAACATAAAGCTGGAATAAAGTAAAAATTTTTGCTCTTTCTGATTGGCAAAAATTTAAGATCATGTTAATAAGAAAGCCCTCTGAGATCATGAGAAACAACACTCATTTACTTATGAGTCTAATGTCTGTAAAGTTTGGGAAAAAAATCCAATTATGTTTGTTAAATTATAAATGTGTCTGATCCAGCATTCCACTTTCAGAAAAAGTTTTCAAAAAATAAAGTGACAAGTATATCATGATATTGTTTACAAACAGGAGTTTGGTTTTGTCATGCCCTGAATAAAATAGACAATTATATGGAAATGTGTGGATTCTTTGGAGCAGTTTGGGTTTTCAGTTATGAAGATCCTTTCTATTTGATGCTCCTGTTTGTTCATCAGAAACCCGTGGCAGGAAAAATGTCGACCAAGTAGTTTTTACAGTTCTTGCTTCGGGGGAGCACTCATGAAAAAGTAGAGAAAAAAGCTAAGAAAAGACAATGAACTTTGGGACCTTAGGCGAGAAGACGAGATTTTTTTTAGTCAACAAATCTATTTAACAAAACGAGGTAGTAAGTGGGAAACTAATGCTTACAATAATCCTGCTCTGCTTTTGCAACTGAGTGAGGCTGGAAAGACGAGTGCAGACACTATGGAAGATACAAACAAGGTAACACAAAACATCACAGGACGAATTCCATCAATTCGCAAACTCAAAACATAAATCATTTGTGTTTCCACAGACTTTTAGGGATCTGGAAAAAATCAAGAGTCTTTTGCCCTACTATTCATGCATGTAACTAGAAGAATAAAAATAGAGGGATGTCAGTGGTCAACTTTCCTGGGCATGAATTCAATCTGTTTTGAGATAAAGGGAAATTGCTAACTAATGACACACACTTGAAGAAACCAGATTACTCATTGATTATCAAACAAACAACATTAAATGGATTTTGGCATTTGATACAGATCAAGTATTTATTCAATAACTTTATCCTATACATCTAAGCAGACAGTAAGATAGAAACGGATATACCATTCTAATACAAAAAGAACGTTAAATTTTAAGAATTATGTATTCGTTAGATAAGCAAAGATCCTGAAAGAACCAATACAATTTATCATGAGAGAGTCATTTCAATACAGATTCTTGTAGCTACACCTGCTGCTGTCTTAAAAGAGGGAACTAGGGTCTGGGTTGTAGAGATCTAGAAATAAACACTCCCCCGTATGACTTGATGTCTGATTTGTTATCTCTGTCCAACAGAGTTTCTTTGGGGTTTTAAAAAACCCTTCTTTTTTTTTGCCAAAAGGATATTTTTTTCTATAGTTTTCTGAGATATTTTATTTCTTTTACAAGTCATATATAATAGTAACAAAACAGCTGCTTTTTATTGAGTGTTTTCTGGGTATCAGGTATTGTGACAAGCAATTTATTTTGTCTTCCTCCGGTTTTTTAAACAATACTGTGAGATGTATTTTGTTTCTGTATTTCATAGATTAGGGACTCTATTACTAATATAAGAGGCATCTCAATGCCGTCAGAGAAGATGCTCTGAACCACAAATCTGAAACTCAGAGGAAATTGTTATTCTCTCGCCTAAAGGCAGAACATGTTAGGGATACAGATACCTATTTTTTTTTAAAAAAAAAGATTTATTTCTTTTTATTGAAAAGTCAGGTACATAGAGAGGCGGAAAGACAGAGGAAGATCTTCTGTCTGACAATTCACTCACCAAGTGACCCCAATGACCGGTGCTTCACCAGTGCAAAGCCAGCAGCCTGGAGCCTCTTTCAGGTCTCCCATTCAGGTCAGCGGCCCAAAGACGCCCCAAGGCTTTGGGCCATCCTCGACTGCTTCCCAGGCCACAAACAAGGAGCTGGTTGGAAGAAGGGCTGCCGGGATTAAAACTGGTGTCCATATGGGATACAGGTGCTTGCAAGTTGAGGACTTCAGCTGCTAGGCTACTTCACTGTGCCCCAGAAACCTATTTTTTAAAGGCAATAGTCACTTTTTCACTTCAAGCAATGTTGAGTTTTTCACCACATGACCAAAGATCATTTGCAGGATATACAACCTACAAGCCAAGTGAAAGAAATCTGGATAAAGAAACTGTGGTATATCTACTCTGTGGAATACTATTAAGTGATTAAAAAGAATGAAATTATATTGTTTGCAATGAAATGAAACCAACTGGAGACCAATATGCCAAGTGAAACGAGTCAATCCCAGAAGCACAGATATCATATCTTCACTCTAATAGAAGACAACATCTGTGGAAAATACAAAGCCACAACCAAAAGGTAAATTAATACACATGTGGAAACCCACAAACAAAGGATATAATTAAGACCAAACTTGCAGGAGTCAAACAAAATCAAAACGATGTATCTCTGATAAGGAATGAGAGTAGACTCCCAATGAAATTTCTAAATATACCTAGACAACAACAACAAAATGCACTCCCTACTATTGCCTATGCCAACAGTGTCATAAACCAAATAAAGAGAAGAAAGTTGAAGCTGTTTCACTTTCATCTATAATTTGAAGTGGTTGTTTCCTTGTGATGCTCTTTGCTAATATGTTTGGGAGGTTGTTGTGCTCATCTTCTTAGGGAATGGCTCTTTCTTGTCTCAATTTATAGTTTCTGGCTTCAAATCCAATGATTTCTGCTGTGAATTTTGCCATTTTGCCTTTCCTATTCATTTTTGTGTGTGTGTGTTTTTAATAAACCCTTGTGGTTCATTAGTAGATAATTCATATGAGACATTTTGATTATTTGGTGTTGTAAATGTCCCTTTCAACACTGCTTTTGCTTCACCTCATGGGCACTGAAGCTCTCATTTTTATTTCATTTGTTCAGTGCCACATGGGTCATGCAGTAGCACCATTTTCTACAAGAAGGTTTTGAATTTCTTTTTCTTCACTTTAGAGACTCAGTGGTCATTTTGTAGCACGTTGTTCAACTTCATGTGGATGTAAATATTCTGTGCAGACTATGTTTTCTGGCCCTGTGTTTAAGAGGATGTAAAATAAAAGTATAGCAGAGACTGACATGTCCAGATGTGGAGACATAGTGCAGTATGCATCTCTGCATTCAAACCAAAGGTGGACTTCCGGGGAAACTGTTGAATACATCCTGAAAGTAGGATACTAGACTCTCTGCCATTGTCTATGCCTACAATGTCGGGAAATACTTCAACAGCAGAATGATGGATATATACCTGTTCATGAAGGACTACTCGTTGTGATACCAGATGGGCAATCAGCAATGAGACAGATTTGGAGAGACAGAAGGAAATCCCACAGCTTATGGAACTGTATCATAAAATAAAAAAGACTATAATATGAGTCAATGGACTCAGTATTCTCTACTGCTCCATGCTTTCCAAAAGTAAGGAATTTAAAAATGCTATTGTAGGTGCAGGGCTGTAGAATGAAAACACTTAGAGCTTGGAAAATGATGGGTTCTCTGTTAAGAGAGGCTTGATTTGACTGTGAATCTTTCTGCCAACAAGACTGAGAATTCACAGTGATTCACTAGTTTTTAAGTATGTTAGATGGGTTTCTTTTAAGAAAATTGGATAATCTCTGATATTTATATGGTGGTAATCACAACCCTGGCACTTAGCAATAGCCAGAAAGAGATTAGATAAAAGAACCTTAAGCTATCAGTGTAATATAACCCAGACATCGTTGCATCTGTTCTCTGTTGGCCTTGGAGTCAGGCAACACATGCCATTTTTCACAGTAAGTCCCTGGGCAACGTTAGGATCCTATGCTATCTTGTTTTCTCTTCCATTGATTTTAACAATATAGTTTGGGAAAATGAATCTTTCATCTCATAAAATGAGTATTTGCTTACCTTTTGCTTTTGTAACCACACTATAAAATAATTAAGCCTCTTAAATTATATACCAAGGTATAATCATTATTGTAATTATGTACCAAAATAGAAGCATTAATGACTTCAACTAATTTTTCTAAAGAAAAACTGATTAATTAATCTTTTCTCCTAGTAATGAGTCTATCCACATTTTTCTCAGAACAATACTTCCTTTCTCTTGAACCCAATCCATTTATTGGGGCAAAAAGGCTTGCTTGTAATTGGTTATGAATACTACAATAAAAAGCAATCCTTTCCACATATCTTTGTCTTTTAAGCACTTTTTATTTTTTTAATTTTATGATACAATTTCATAGGCTCTGCGATTTTCCTTCCTCCCCCCCCTTTTTCTTTCCCTCCCAGATTTCCCCTTTATTATCACAATAGTATGGTCCTTCACAAGCAGTCGTAAGTCCATCATTCTGTTGTTTAAGTGTATCCTGACATTGCAAATACAGGCAATAGCAGAGAATCCAGTATCCTGTAATCAAGACATATTTAACAGTTTCATTGGGAGTCCATCTTTGATTATCTTAATAAATTGCTTAGTTGTATGTTTTTGAAAACAGACTTCTTAAGAATCCCAGAGTGGTTTTTTGAATCGTAATCTACATTTGAGAATAAGTGCAAATTAAGAAAGTCAAGATGCAAGTTGAGGTCTGGATTGGGTGAGAAAACAGATTCTCAACGCAAACTCACTTTCAAGGAAGAAGAGCATTGATTTAATGAAATTACACGTTAATGATTGGATTTGCATGTCTGTATATCATCAGGTTCCTATTTTACTTCAGAAGAACAGCAAAAGTTGTCTTTTAATGAGGACTACTTGTGCTGTTTTGAAAGTATGTGTTCTGTATTACCAGGGACTTAATTTCAGTTTGTCATTTTAAGAGTTTTGAGATTAAGGTTGAGCAACTGTTGTCTTAAGAAAGCCTTCATTATCCAGCAAGCAGATCAAAATTACTTTATTTGTTGCAAAAAATAAAAGAGTCTGACTGTCCACAGTCCATGCCATTTGTAAGACTCATACCTGCTTTGAAACAGAGAAATCAAAATAGAAGACCAGCAGTGGGTCTCAGATGAGAAAGAATCAACATATGAACATGTCTGAACACCTTACAAGGTAAAATGAAAACAGTGTGTTCAGGAGCTTTTTTTATTCTCAAGGATACTGGAACTTTCAAAGAATATTTCTGCTGTGCATTGGAGGACCCTGGCAACATAGCCTGGGTAAGTCACTTGAGTTTTGCCTGATGACTAGAGTGTAAGCTCCTCTAGGTCAGGAATTAGAGTAATTCTTCTACAAATCTCGTGTGCGAAGGTGCTCACAAGATGAAGTATACCACACAGACCCTAAGATGACTGACTGAGCCTGACTCTGTGCTCCCTGAAGTCCCTGGACAGCCCTGATTGGGGTCAGAGGGTCAACTGGACATCAAAGTGTTGCCACAAGCTCTTTCTGCAGTGAAGGACTGAGAAACTCCTGATGGTTCTTTGATCTCTGTTTCTACCCTGACCAGCCCCCTCCATGACCCCCACACATACCTCACAGCTAGTTCTTTTCACCCCCCCAGCCCTCACCCTTCATCTCTGCCCTTCTCAGCTTCTGTCCCAGAAAGCTGACATTCTATTCCCATTATGGAAGCAAACAAGAGTGAAAAACAATCAACCACCTGATCCAGAGAAGCTGCTGTCATGGTCTTTGATGGGTCTGACTGAATAGAAAGAACATTTGGCAGGATCTTTAAAATCTCAACAAAACACCAAATGCAATTTGTTTTCCTCCCTGCTTAATTATTAACTCAAATTCTATTGGTAGAGCTATTTCTACCTCATCTATTTGAGAATCACAGGGAAGATTTTCTAGGGAGTCAAATGTAAAATTTAATCTCTTGAATTATATAAATCTTGAATACTAAGTTTTAAAAACTAAAATTTAAAGCTAAATCTGTTCTAAGTGAATGTATCCTGAAAGTGCATTTCACTAATTGCAATGTAAAAACGACTGAACAGCTTCTTTCAAGAACAGACAAAACCATGGTCAAACAGTCCTGGCATGTAAGATTGACATACGCAAATCTCTGAAGGAAAAAATTGGAATTGCACTTCCATGTCATCAAGAGGGATTTGGGTCAATTTTAAGATTGTCTTCAATGTACATGACATTTTGGAGCCAACTTTAATGAAAGAAAATGATCCTGAATGGCTTCGATGTGTTAGTTCAACAGCCTGGAGGAAGGGAATTGAATCCAAGGACTTTCTAAGGACACCATGCTCTATGGGAAGGGCAAGCAGGCCCTGGAATCAGCAGATGGCGTACACAGAAGACGGAGTAATAGCAACCTGGCATATCATACTATTCAAATCCATGCTTCCTTTTTTTAAATTGATTACATTGCATTATGTGACACAGTTTTATAGGTACTGGGATTCCTCCCACCCCTCCCCAAACCCTCCCCCCATGATAGATTCATCTTGTTGCATACCACAGTTCAAGTTCAGTTGAGATCCTTTCATTGCAAGCATCTACAAAGCATAGAGTCCAGCATCTTATTGTCCAGATAAGTTCAACAGTTTCTTGGGGAGACCATCTCTGGTCTGAAGGTAGAGCCGACAGAGTATCATCCCAATCAATTAAAAACGCCCGACATTACCTCAGTAACAATTTATAACGTTATGGAATTAGTTGACATGCTACTGAGTAACCAATATGTTAAAAGAGAAAAAAAAGAATGCAAGTTCTGAACCACATCCTATGACTTCCTCATTGACATTTCAATTATTAGTTTATATAAATCAGGTTCTATACACCTTAAAATGGCTATAGATTACTATTCAGCCGTCTCGTGCCTATTTTAATTTTAGTATTTAGCAGTTTATAGCATTGAAGCATGATTTTTGCTGAACCTGGCTGTTTTCGGGTAGTCTAACTCTATAACTCTAACAAGACATATATCAACAGTTTAGGTGAACAGTTTTAGGAGGGGTGTGCAGAGAAATTTTCAATACCCTAGTGAGGAGTAACTAATCTTTGTGCCCCACCCAGTGAGGTATAAGTGCATCCACGCTGACTGTTTCTGATTCTAAACTTTCCTTGTTGTTCTCTATCTATTCTAGACTGTTTGCTTGTTTGTTTTGAGTGGTTTCTGGAGCGATCCTGATGGTCTTTGCGAGAGAGGGTGGGGACCCAAAGTCAGAACCAGGCAAAGACCAGAGAAAGCTCCCCTCCCTAGTCCCAAAGGAAGTTTACTGTTCTATTTCTGTGGACTGCTCAGGGCTCCTGGTTGTCGTTCTGATGACCTGGATCCTGCAAGGCAGGACTTGGACTTCGTCCATCCCCTGTGGAGGCTCTAGATGGATATGGGTGACCTCACAGTTCTCGGCCTCTGAAGGCACTCCAATTTCCTGTGGTCTCCTTGGCAGTTGGGATTTAGACCTTGGTGCCAGTACTGATAGTCCTTGGTGAGGATCTAGCAGTCTTCAGGGTTGAGATACAAGCCTCCTCCTGTCCACCTGCTCCACTCTGGGGTCACCCCCCTGCTCCATGCATATGACCTCCTGTTAAGCAGTTGTCAGGATCACTCCTGATTCTCCCCTTATGCCTTTGTAGTCTTACTATTGTCTAATGCTGATTTGAGTCTGTTGTTTATGAGTTACCAGTTATGATCCTGATATATTATACTTCATGTCTTCCTCACACATTCTAGGGTGATGGAAGATTTCTCTGCTCTCCCTCCCAATTACGGAATAACATAGGCTATTAAAAATATATTAGGTTTTACAGTTCTTTGATGTAGATCATAAGAAGTCTGACTCACATTGATTGTTCATCCATAGATTACATCACATTATCTTATTGCATGTGATACAGGCTATTTGAGGTTGAAACAATATTAGTCTACAGGTACTATTTTCCGGATTGACATGATTTCACCTTAAATTAAGGCAAACATATGGTATTTAACCTTTTGGGATTGGCTCATTTCCCTTAGCATAATGGTTTCCATTATGTTGGGCCCATTTGGCCACCAAAAACTGCATTTCGTTTTTTTTTTTTTTTTAATAGCTGAGTAGTATTCCATGGAGTAACTGAACCATACATAGCTTTCTTATTCAGTCTTCTATTGATGGGCATTTCGGTTGCTTCCAAGTTTTTGCAATTATTGATTGTGCTGCCATGAACATAGGGGTGCATGCTGGTTTCTCATGTAACAGGTATTTTGGATATATTCCTAGGAGTGCTATTACTGGATCATATGATATGCTGATTTCCAGCTGTTTGATAGTTCTCCATACTGATTTCCACAGAGGCTGCTTCTTAAAAGAGGATCACCAACATACTTCTCCAAAACACCAGGCATTGGTTAGCTTCGTTTCACCCAGACTTTCTAGGTGGCAGGTTCTAGGATACTCAAAGGTGTAAGGAACCATATAATAAAACTAAACATCTGATCCTCAGATTGTATTTGCATGTAGTTTTACCTTCTGGCTTGTTGTACAAGAATTAAAAGACTCATGGAAGGATTGTGTTAGGTTGCTGCTTTCCCTACTTAACTTACAAAGAACCTGGACAGTACTCAGTGTTATCTAACCAGAAATAATGTCTAGATATGTAGCTGTTTTTAAATATATAGTGTGAATGTTTTGTTCACTTCCAAATTACTATAAATCATTTTTCTTCATCCCCTCTTTATTCTTTATCCATCTTGCAAGCATTAAACATGGATGTTATCTGAAATCCCACTCTCTATCCCTTGGTAGTTTTCTTTTTTTCAGCCTTTGCTACAGACCCATATTTATGTCTCCTTGAAATAATGAAAGTGTCTCTTCTCCAGAGGTCTATGACTAAAGCCCTTACTACCTTCAATTATTTCCTTAAATTTGACCTCAACTCCTCACAGACTCACTTAACAACCTAAACTTGTTACCATATATGAACTGCCTTTACTATACTCTAATTTTATAACACATATAACACTTCAATCTAGTAAATGATTAAGCAGATTTCATTTTTTAAATGTTTTGTACTTCTCCTAGCTATTAGGATGTAAAATCAAGTGGAAGGAGTTTTGTCTGAACCTGTATACACAAGTACATTGTTTATATACCAGATCCTTCTTCTGTTGATCCTATCAAATTATTTTTTTAATTTTTATTATATATATATTTTAATTACATTGTATTATGTGACACAGTTCTATATAGGCACTGGGATTCCCCCCACCCCTCTCCCACCTCTCCCCCATGGTGCCCCCCCCCCCCAGCTGCACAACCACAGGTCAGGTTTAGTTGAGATTCCTTCATTGCATGCATACACCAAGCATAGAGTCCAGCATCTCATTGTCTGGTCAAGTTCAGTGGCTTCTTGGGGAGACCCTCCCTGGTCCGAAGGCAGAGCCAACAGAGTAGAATCTCGGTCAATTAAAAGCCCCAGCATAACATCAGCAGCAATATATAACGTTAAGGGATAAATGGACAAAGTATTGAGCAACCAATTTGTCAAAATTGGATGCATGGTCTTAACTTTCTGTGACTATTTCAATGACATTTCAACAATTGAGGTGCGAAACAGTTTTAGGAAGGGTGTGCAGAGAAATCTTCCATACCTTGGTGAGGAGTACTTAATCCCCGTGTCCTACCTAGTAAGGTGTGTGTGAGTCCATGCTGACCAAGACTTCCTTGTTGTTCTCTGCCTGTCCATTCCAATTTGTGAGCGTGTGTGTGTGTGTGTGTGTGTGTGTGTGTGTGTGTGTGTGTGTTGGTGGAGGCGGGGTTCTGGAGCGTCCCTCATGGTTATTGCAGAGAGGGTGGGGATAGGAGTTTAGCCTAGTGTTTAAAACACAAGGTAAGTATTCACATTGGATAACACATGTCTGGGTTCTAAACTGGTTCTTGTTCCTGATCCTGCTTCCTCCTAATGTGGTCTCTGAGAAATAAAAGTGATGACTCAAGTAATTCAGTCCTTGCCACATATATGTGAGATCTTCGATGAATCGTCAAATTTGAGCTTCGGCTTTAAATCAATCCCAGCCATTGGGGCATTAGAGAAATGAACTAGAGGATGAAAATTCTCTCTCTTTCTCTCTCTGTCTCTGTCTCATCTCTGTTAACTAAACTAAGAAAGAAATGAAGGAACGGAAGGTGGGAGGGAGAGAGAGAGTGAGGGACTGAGGGAGAAAGAAACAATGAATCTTACAGATGTTTGATTTTTCAGCTCCACAAAGGCTTCTTGGATTCACTCAATTTAGTTGGAAAAGATCGATCTTATCCTTTCTCCTCTGATTGTGCTTCTCCAAAGACACCTTCATGTAATATTTTATATCTTATTTATTAATCTTGGTTTCCCACTTATCACTGTGGACTATAACTTCTTTAAGTTCTTAAACTTTCTACAAGATGTGACACCCTCTTATAAATAGCCACTCAATAATATATGCGAAATAGAACATTTGAAGGATAGCATAACTTTTCCATTCTAAATTATGACTATTTTAGCTTAGTATTGGGCTTTCATCTTCAAATAAGCATCAAAATATCTAAATGTGTATATCCTGAAAGACAACATAATTGAGTGGTTAATAATTCAAATATGTAAACAAAATAACTGGATTCTCTCTGGCTTATTAAGTAGTTTCAAAATCATTTTATTCTATTTGTCTCATTTTAATTTTAAAGATGAGTCAATAATTAATAACTAGCTCAGTGTTAGTGTTTACATATGGTTCCAAAGACACGACCATTGACAAAATGCCTGGCACTCATTTAATTATATCTATTACAATTAAAGTATTAGCTTTTTTTTTAACTTTTACCTCCTTCTCCTTCTTGTTTTTAATCTTTCCTTCCACGAATGTGTCCCACTCTATCCTCTCCAAGCTTTCTGTTTAATCAAAACATGGACACATTCAGAAAACATCATTTTTGCCGCTGTTCAAACCACTTGCACCTGGAAAAAGTCAGTACAGGTATTTCCTTGTTCATGAAGCCATTTGGGTCATTTACAGAAAAAAAAATTGTTTTTATTCACTTTATAAAGCAAGTTGGAAATCTCTTGGCTTCCCAATAATAAATAAAAGAAAATAATATGTGATTAGGTGCTTTATAAATTGACTCTAGCCATTTAAAGTGACATCCTGTCAATGCAAAAGTTTTGCATAGTGAATCCAATTACTTTCCCATTGATACAGTTTAAAACTCTATCAGAAATAGTGAAATCTTTTAAAAGTACTTAAAGCCCTTCTGACTAGGGTTCTGCTTGGCATCTGACCAATAGAAGGCATGATCAGAGGTATTTCTTAATTAAAATCTGTGTTCTTTTTGGACTAGAATTTAAAAGCTCAAATACCCTTCCAAACTTTTATCTGAATTTACATTTTTAGGCAACATAAGTCAGTGTCAAGTGAGTCCCACTTTCACTCTTTGTGCTGTCATTCATAGTCACTTAATTCATTTATAGTCACTTTCCCAATCCGATTTGAATTCCCCCCACTTTCCAAAAACTTCTCAGTTTACCTTAGCTGCCTACAATGCTTCTTTTTCCTAAAGTTTTTGTATGGTATTATTCTACCACTTATTCACATTATACTTTATTAATGAAAGATCTTTCCAGAGCTCTGTTTAAAAAAAAAAAAAACACAACAAAATAAAAATTGAAATCAGCCAAAGTTCACTCTGAATGATTTGGTAAACTTTTTATTTTTCTATGTTGAAACAAATATAGAAGTCTTGTTGACATATAAGCACAAACACACGTATGTATACTTATATGTATTTACATGTAATCATTGTAATGCAAATGTATATAATATTTTGAATTCATTTTAACATACATTCTAAATCACTTTTTAAGTTTATATATAAACTGATATAAAAATGTATATATAATATCATGTCATATATAATATCATGATCTAATCTGAAAAGAGAGTGCAAAACTGATAGGCCTAGGAATTTAATCCTGTGTCCATTCTCATATGCTATAAATGCTTTCCCATCTGGTTCCCCCAAGTCCCTTTTCTCAAACTGGTGTGGATTTTTAATGCCAGTATTTTGAACTCTGGGCCTTTGTTCCCTTATGGATATTTACACAACCTCTGTAATTTGTTAACAATTATCAGCATCTGTCTTCCACCCATGCTTATATCACACGTACCAGCTAACCTTCAGTAATTACCAAAGTTTGGTATCACTTCTCTAGAAGTTTACAACTACAGAGAACACACCTGGAAACCCATGCCCATTTATGAGGCAATTTCATGAGGAAAAAGTAGAACACATTTCCCTACTCAACCTTTGTTTCAGCTTCAAACTCCCAGATTTCCCAGCCAACAATCAAGTAAAAAAGATGGCCAGGAGCACTGGATACAAGATCTGGTACCAACTCATAGCTGGTGTTTCAAACTCAGCCAAACATTCTTTCTCTATTATGGCATTCAGACTCTACTTCACATTTGGAATTATTCTAGGAGTCTGTTGTAATACAGTAAAGCTTTCTTGTATAACCACAATTATGTATCCAAAACTTGTGTACAGAGAAGAGGAAGTGCCTACACTGACGTCAAGGCTGTGTGGAAAAGGGAAAATAGGGAGCAAAAGAGGCTTTAAATTAAGATAAGAGAGTAGAAGATAAAACACTGGGTAGCTGTGTCATGTCAACGCTGTTTCTTCCCAATGAGATAAGACACGTAACCCACAGCACCTGGAAAAGAGTAAGCTCACAGTGAGAGTCAGCCATAAATTTTCTCCAGGTGATAGTTACTTCTTAAAATGTGTATTTACTTTTGAACGTATCTACACCACAGGCATTACATGAAATATAAAACCTTCAGAAGATAAATATCACTCATAACCACACTATCTGAAATCAACAGTAGTACAATTCTGCATACTTCTTTCTGTATTTCTTTTTTTTAGCAAAATAGTATGTTCACATTGATATAACCTAAAAGATGTGGATGGACAATTTTCCTTCTTAAGGTCTGTTTGAAGTTATCAATATTGACTATTGGGAGTCAAGTGACTGGTTCAGTTAATGGTTTATCTAAGTGCCCACAACACATTCAAAGGGACCATACAATGTGGTGCAGAGAACCCCACGGATCCCGTGTTTCTTTGTTTAACCAATGAGAATTTCAGGTTACAGCTGTGAGTCTGTAGCTAAGAGCACCGCATTCTAGCCATCCCTGCCTGTTTTGCCTCCTGAGCTTCTCCTAGTCAAGAGTACGGAAATTTTCACCTGTGTTAAACTTCATGTAAGCAACACTAAAAAGAAGTACAAAGAGATAATGAAGCTCAGATGTAGTGCCTCAGACTTCGTTCTCAACCCCATTTTAGACAAAAGAAAATAATAATAATTAACAGTTTTTTTTTTCATTTCAGAATTTGTATTTAGCAATCCTTGAAAACTACATGTATTTGAGAAAGGGTAAAAAGCTAGGGGTTTGGGGATATTTATTTGTCTTTTTAAATCAGGCATTGACATTTGTCAACGTTATATAGCTTAATATACCATAACATGGTTTTAATATATCCACTGCTTATGTGTTGTTGAACTTGGGAAACTTGCTTTTTGAAATGACATGCTTAAATTTGCTGATACAAAAAACCAGAATGATTGTATTACCTAGCTCATAGCCATAATGAGCACTCAACATGCATTAATGCATTATAGATAATTCGTTATATAGACATTTATGCATATATCTGTATATATATGTGTGTATAAGTGAAGATTTAACAGTGTAACAATATTAAAAATACAAATAACTATCTTAATATAATTTAGTTACTACTGCTACCACTTAGCAATAATTGGTTTATTCTGTTAAGTGTAAAATAATTGAAATTCTCAGTGCTATCTGGGAGTTCTCCAGGAACTTTTAACATCAACTGTCATTTTATATTGGGCCGTGTTTGCCTCTATGAAATCCTTTCCCCCATATCAGAGCTTTTGGGTTACAGCTCCACCAACTGCTAAGTAGGTTTCAACCTTATTTGCTTTCTTGTGGACAGGAAGCTTGGAGTTAGGAAAACTTGTGTTCAATACCCAGGGATTAAATCATGATATTCTAATCCATTCACGCTTAGATCTACCGATGTGTTGAATGTCATGTGACCTAATCTTGACAAGTAAACATTAAGGGCAAGTCTGTTACATAGGTGGGAAGAACTTAGAGATTTCCTCCAAAGGAATAGAAAAGCATTCCTCTTTTACACTGTCTTTCATTTTGAAGCTTAGAATGGTTCACTTATTAATTTACTTGAAAGAGTAACAAAAAGAGAGGGAGAAACAGAGAGAGAGAGAGATGGAGAGAGAGAGAGATTCTATCTTTGGTTTACTTTTCCAAAGGTTGAAAGGCCCAAGTAGTGGGAAGCAGAAGCATGGCAATTCATCCCGAGTTCCCATGAATATGCCTGGATGTGTAAGGAACTCCTTTCAAAGCTCAGACCATCTTTTGCTGCTTTTCCAGGCACAACATCAGGGAATTAAGTTGGAGGAACCAGGATGTAAACTGGTGTCCATATGGGATGCTAACATCCCATATGGAGCCTTAAAATACTGCCCCTTGAAACAGGCTGCTTCTTCTTCTCTCTTTTTTTTTTTTTTTTTGTTAATTTGACTACCCTACTATTCCAACAATCATCTTGGTAACACCACACTGTATTTTCCTGGTATGATCCGAAATCTAATATTTAAGGCTCAAATAATCTGAGTCTCTTCTGAGCGAGGCCTTCTCTGATACCCAAAATCATGAATGAATTCCTCCTCTGCTTTTCTGGTGCAGAGTTGAGTACTAGAGCACCAAAGTAGATTAAATCCCTGTGCTAGACTCAAATTGCCTGTGTTTAAATACAGAGTCATCCAACTCTCTCTCTCTCTCTCTCTCTCTCTTTCTCTCTCTCTCTCTCTCTCTCTCACACACACACACACACACACACACACACACACACACACGTTGAATTGTTACAGCAGCTGGAGTTGGGTTTATATGTTAATCATTTCTACATTGACCAACAAGGCATTTGGCATGTAGCAGGTGCTATGATAATATTCCCTTACATGAACTGTGCCCAAAAGAAAGAAGCAAAAATAAAGATCTGTGTTTGTTGCTGCTGTTTTTCTGCCCCTTCCTTGGAATCGGAAATGCTCAAAGGACTTATAAATCCAGCTGGTTACCTGTTTTCACCCAATGCCTAACAGTCAAAATCTCCCAAGTACCTCTCGAAGACACCAACCAAGGAGCCTTAGCCATGCCAGAGCATCTTCTCTTAATTGCACAAATAAGTCTTTTAGCTGGACATTGCCATCCCAGCACAATGAGCTCTGTGTGCAGAGCCTGTGCACATAGTGAGATAACTGAGGACTCTGACAACATGGCCACTGTGTGGGTCACATAGCCAGACTGGTACCTCAAGAAGAGCTGTTCATACAGAAGAGATTTGTCTTCCACAAAGCATAGAACCCCCTGCTATGACAGGACACACAAATGAGCATATTCATGAGGCTCACACAATCCTACTTGTTGGGGAGAGTTCATCCTACACCTGGATGTGTGAGCATTCAATCTATTACTTCTAAGATGCTTTCTAATACAAACTGGAGGAGCAGACAAATCCCTCTTAGGAAGCAAATATCAGATAAGGGCTCCAAAACATTTCAGGGTGAGCATAATGGAACATCATGGATTACACGAGTCATTTGACCTCTTGATATTGTTCGAGATTAATAGCAGTTCCAGACTTGTGGCCTCGTTTGGGAAGCCAAGTAAGACCACATGCCAGTTACCATTTTTAGATCAGAAAACATAATCCTCTTATGGGTTGAAAATGACAGTTCCTTTACAAAAAATTGAAAGAACAATTATATCTTCAAAGAGAACCTCAGCTTTTTGTAGGACTGCATTGATTTTTTTTTTATCCTTTGCTATTTTGTCTTCATTTCTCCCCGATTTTTGCTCACCTGGCTAAATCTAATTTCTTTT
The DNA here is from genome assembly GCF_017591425.1 of Ochotona curzoniae. Classification (NCBI taxonomy): domain Eukaryota; kingdom Metazoa; phylum Chordata; class Mammalia; order Lagomorpha; family Ochotonidae; genus Ochotona; species Ochotona curzoniae. The sequence continues at coordinate 11,016,593 of NW_024465751.1, forward strand.
GTTGAAAACAAGTTCTTTTGGTTTAGACCCCTCAGTTTAAACTCAATGTCTCCTTTGTGCTTTTTTTTTTCTACTGAGTTCTAGTCTTACAGTGGACTGGCAAATTGTCATCTTGGTGTTTAATGCCTCTTCAGATGCCTTGTAGATTTCTTACACTTTATGAAGATGACCTAGAAGAAGACTTCACATGAAATTTTCTGGACTACTTTCCAACCCATAAGAGGTTATTCACTGGTATTTTTAACTGGCAAAGTTCAAGAACCATTTTACTAAAGTATTAGTGTTCTGAGAATGGAAGTCCAGTTGATTGTGCTGAATTCTTATGCCAGTGATATAATTAGTGCCTGGCACATAACTAGTTCATAACAAATCTTTCTAAAAGGAATGAGGGCTAAGTTTGAGTTTCAAAGGGACGACAATGAGGCTTTTTATAGAGGTAGTGAAAGAGATCTTAAGTGTATTTTAACTCTACATGCGTATTTTTAAATTCATCTTGAAAATAAAGTAGTTTGCTGGTGATGTCACATATAAAAGTACTCACACTTTTCTAAGTAGGAATGCCTGTGTTTTGGTCCAAAGAGGAAGCATTGAGGAAGAAACAGAGTTTGCAATCCTGGAAAAACCACTCTGATACTCACTGGCATTGTAACATTTGTCAAATTACCTACAGTTCTTGAGTTCCACTTCTTTCACCTATAAAATGGTAGCTATATCAAACTGCAATTATGGGCCCACAATTACATCAAACCATATAAACGCCAATACTTGCATTAGGCTTGGATTGAAAACAATCAATGAACAGTTGTCTTCTGTCTCATTTTCTCTTTCAAGTATGTTGTTTTAAAACATCTAGGGAACACATTGGCAAGTAGTCAACATTACTTTGGAAGTCCGGTGGCTATTAAATAGAATTAGAAAGAATAATGAATACAGCCCTGAAATTGAATTAACAGAATGTGTTTTTGAGAATCTTCTCTATTTTCTAAGTATGGCTTGGAACCAATCAACATTCAGGGGTTCTGATTTGGAAACAGAGGTTAGAGCTTGAAAAATTCAATCACAGGGAGGATTTTCATATGGGGATTGCAACCTCTAGTTAACTGTACTGATCTATTTGTGAAAACTAGAGAAGATTCACTAAAAGGAAAAAAAAAAACTAGAACCCTGAGAAATTCTATTTACATCTATATTTTATTAGTGTCACAGGATGGATAATATCCAGCCACATAAAAAAATGTGGAAAAAGACTCTTTAACTTAGTTTCTTGGACAAAGCATTCTAATTATTTTAACTCTTTTACTGGGAGAAAAAAAAAAAAAGATGAAACTTGAAAGGCATAAAAAAGCACTGGCAGCTCCTTCTTCCCCAGCTGTGTTAACAAACTTCTGTGAAACAGATGGGGACCTGGCGTCAGCACTCGGAACTGCAGATTGTCTTAATCAATTGACACTTCCCAGTGCTACAAAATCCATACTAGAATTAACCCTCCTTGTGCTGCTCCAGAAACATCCAATGTCTGCTAAGCCTTAACTGCTTTCACTCCAACTATTAAAGCTCATCTCAATGTCATTTATGCTGTAAAGATGTCTGTTTCCTTCAAGAATAAAAAATTATTTATAGATTATTTCTTTGGGTGATTGATTCCTGTTGCTTTGAATATGTATAATCCTTGTAACAGAATAATACGATATACCCTGATGTTAGATAGCATCTCACCCACAATCCAAAAACACAAAATGTTTAGTCTTTAGAAATATGCATAATAGCAGAAATGTGTAAATAGATTTTTTTTTCATTTTTTAAAATTATTATTATTAATTACATTGTATTATGTGACACAGTTTCATAGGCTCTGGGATTCCCCCAAACCCACCCCACCCCTCCCCCCTTGATGGATTCCTCCATCTTGGTGCAGTATTACAAATCAAATTCAGTTGAAAGTCTTTCATTGCAAGCATATACCAAGGAAAGAGTCCAGCATCTTATTGTCCAGATACATTCAACAGTTTCTTGAGGAGATCACCTCTGGTCTGAAGGTAGAGGTGGCAGAATATCATCCTGGTCAATAAAAGACCCCAACTTAACCTCAATGACAATTTACAACATTATGGCATTAATTGACATGGTATTGAGTAACTAATATGTTACAAGATGCAAGCTCTCAACCTCATCCTGTGACTACTTCATTGACATTTTGGTTTTGGTTTATATATAACCAGCTTCTATACACCTTAAGATGGCTATAGGGTACTATTCAGCTGTCTCATGTCTATCCTCATTTTAGTATTTAGTAGTCCATAGTGTTGAGGCATAGTTCTGCTGAACCTGGCTGATTTTAGGATAGTCTAAACTGGGTTATAACTCTAGCAAGGCATATGACAGCAGTTGAGGTGTAGAACTATATTAGGAGGGGTGTGCAGAGAATTCTTCCACTCCCCAGTGAGGAGTATCTAATGTCTGTGTCCTACCCAGTAAGGTATATGTAAATCCACACTGACTGTTTCCTGTCTGGTTCTAAGCTTTCCTTATTGTTCTCTGTCTATTCTGAATGTGTTTGTTTGTTTATTTGTTTGGGGGGAGGGGGCTCTGGAGCGACCCTGATGGTCATTGCCAGAGAAGATGGGGATCCAAAGTCAGAACTAAGTAAGGACCAGAGAAAGCTCCTCTCCCAAGTCCTGAAGGAAGTTTGCTGTTCTTCTGTGTCTACAGACAGCTCAGGGCTCCTAGCTGTTGTTCCGATGACCTTCAGTCCTGTGTGGAAGGATTTGGGCTTCTTCCATCCCATGTGGTAGATCCCAACTGGGGTGGGTGACCTCAGAGTCCTCGGCCTCCAAAGGCACTCCAAATCCCAGTGGTCTCTTTGGCAGTTAGAATTTAGTCCTTGGTGCCCGTACTGATATCCTTCTTGTAGATCCAGGGGTCTCCAGAGTTGGGATATAAGCCTTCTCCTGTCCACCAGATGTAAGTTTCTTAAGGCACTGCCCCAAGCAATAATTTTTGAACACATATCAATAGCATAACACTTTTCATTAATATATGAATATAAACAATTGTCAGCCATGCCTTAATGTGTACACTTCCTGCACTTTTTCATTTGATAATATCAAAATCTAATTCCAGGATACAGCAAGGGTGTGTGGTAAGATACAAGCAACAGTTCTGCATGTTGGTTTCAGCGTTGCATGACTAGTTGCTGCGTAATGCTGTAAGAGAGGATTTAACATGAATGAACTCAAGATAGAATTTCAGTGACACATTGAATGGTTAATTTAGGGCATATATATAAATCTGTTTTTTATCACTTCTGTTACTTATTTATTTACTTATTTAGTTAATAATGAGAGAGTGCGCACGTCTACCCACCAGTTTACTCTGCAAATGCCCACAGATGCTGGGCTATGATCGAGGTCTGTACATGATGGCATGAACCAAAATATTGGAGCCATCACCACTGTCTCAAAAAGTTTATATTAACAGGAAGATAAATTCAGAAATCAGAGCAGGAGTCAAACTCTGACACTCCAACATAGGATTAAGGTGGCATTTGTTAAGTTATACACTCAGTCTTGGTTTTAAAACTTGAAATCTAGTATTCTGGAAACCTCTGTGGTCATCGGCAAATTGAGAAAACTTATCATCAATGGTTAACAGCATCTTCATTTTGTAAAACAAAATGAAAATAAAAAAATAAAATAAGATAAAATAAATAAAATAAAAATAAAAATAGTGATGGCCATTTTGATGTTCTCAACAGTATCCATGCCCAAATAAAGCATCAGAAATTTAAATGTAGAGGAATGCCCACATGAATTATTAAATAAGTCATTTTTGTTTGAATTTGCCACCAAAAACTTAGCTCAATAGGAGCAACACTTTTAGAAATCTACAAAGTCATAAGAATGTTTGTTGTATTTCTCTGCTGTGTTTTAAATTTGTTACTGACAAACTAAGGCTTAAGTCTCAGTGCGTTAAAATGCAACATCTGCAATTTATCTAGCACTTTTGACCTTATCTTCTGACCAAAGTGCTCTTTCAAATGAATAAATAAATTCTTTATTTTAAAAAGCTTTTGAGAAGCAGAGTGGGAGATAGAGGGAAGAGAGAGAAAGAAAGAAAGAGATAGAGGGAGAGAGAGAGGGAGAGAAAGAGGGAGAGAGAGCAGTAAAATGGCACAGTAGGTTAATCTTCAACCCAGTGGCACCAGCATCTCACTTGGACATTGGTTCATGACCCTGTTGCTTCACTTCCAATCCAAGTCTCTGTTTTTGACCTGTGAAACCAGTATAGAATGGCCCAAGTCCTAGGAATCCATTAGGGAGACCCAGAAGAGTTTTGAGTTAGCTGAGTTCTGACCATTGTGACCATTTTTGGAGTGACCCAGGAGATGAAAGGAAGATCTTTCTCTCTCCATTTATCTCTCCTTCTCTCTTTATTGCTATGGTTTTATAGTATGGAACAGTTAACGCAGTCTCACAACCACTAAACATAGCATTAAAATACCATATTCAGAATCTTTGCACAAAAAGGTCTCTCTAGGATTTAAATTAAGAACAATACCCTCAACTTAGGAGTAAAAGCAGATATGTATTTAAATTGTCATCATGATCTAACTATGGCTAGAGAAATGTCTTTTGATACTCTATGCATGAAGTCACTCAAAACCATGACTGTAAGCATCACTCAGATAAGATCATGTTATGGGAAAAATGAGACTAATATTCACGTGATGAAATAATAATTATTAGGTGAATACTAAATATTACCCTAATCCCGAGTAGAGTAGACTTCATTTTAAATATTTTAGGCATATCACATGAGTTTTCCTGATTGCCATAGGAAGCTCATATTTATTATTATCATTACTGATATTATTGTCCATAATACTGTATTGTAGGTATAAAATTTCCCCCTTCAATTCTTCTTCCTCTCTCCCCATTTTCTTCTCCCACCATCTTCCTTATGTATTACTGTAGTATAGTACCTTATTAACAGTTCTAACTTATCATTGTGTTATTAAAGCATATCATGGCATTGTATGTATTGGCAAAGTTAGAAAATCTAGTATTACAGTATCAAGGCATATTTGACCATTTCATTAAGAGTCATCCTTTTATTTGGTGTATAGATGTGAACTGCAATGTATCCTCACTTCCTGGTATGCTAATCTCCATTATATGATTTGTCTATGGGAATATACGCATATATTTGGTTCCCTATATACCTATTTATTTTGCATTTTGCTTGAGGTTTGTCTTATATCAGAGAGAACATAAGATAGTTGTCCTTTTGGGACTGCCTTATTTCATAAAGGTCTCCAGTTGAGATTATTTTGTTGGAAATTGTAAGATTTCATTCTTTATATGGCTGAGCAGTATTCCATTGACTAGATTTGTTAGTGTCTCTTTATCCATTCCTCTTTCAACAGGCATTTAGGTTGCTTCCATGTCTTCACTACTGTGGATTGTGCTGTTATAAATGTACAGCTGAAGATTGCTTTCTCATATTCAGATTTAACTTATATGGATATATTCCCGGAAGTAGGAAAACTGACTCCTATGGTGGACTTTTAATTGTCTGAACACTTTCCATAATGCCTTGCATAGTGACTACATTAGTTTGCATGCCCATGAAGCTCATATTATTAGTCACATTAAATAAATGAGGAATCTGAGACACAGAATGCAGTATGCCGTCCAGGGCCACAAAACCCGCGAAAGTAAGAGACAGGATGCAAACACAAATTTACCTCACTTAGAAAGTGTGTAACATTATTTCACTTGCTTCTCAGAAAGATCATGGTTTACCAAAAACTTACTGCAATGTTAGGAAAGAATTGCAATATTAAGATACTCCCAGAACCCAAATGAAGAAAAATTATCACTAAATTATCAGTAAGATCTGTCACTATCCCAGAATATCAATCTAAAAAAGATTATGGTGATTCTTACATGTCAGTAACCTCTGAGATTTAGCTATTATTCATTTTGTAAATAGAGTCCAACTAAGAGTTCCATTTTTGTCTTAGCCTTCTTCCATCCAAGTGATGGCCTCTCAGTTTGAAGAGGAGTGTTCTTCAAGTGAGTTTTTAATGTCTTTGTGAGATATCTTGAATGATTTCAGTTCTCTAATAAACAGAATTAATAGTATTGGGATGAGCTTCTAACAAATTCCAAACAATATGCTTCTTTGCACTGTAACTCTTCCCTGACAGCTCACCAACATGGTACATTTAATGGTTCCATAAATTTGTGTAATTGTAAACAAATGACTAATAAATGTCTAAATGTTCGATGAAAACATTCAAATGGACATATTGCAGAAATAAATAAATGGCCATTAAAAGCTTAACAGTGACTGTCATACACGTTAACCCATAGCGTAGGAAAATACAGTGGTTTGTGAAAAATATACAAATGGAAAAGTTATTAATGACTGTGCTTTTAAAAATGGATGTTTATTTTGCAACATAAATAGGATCTTAGCCCAAAGAGGCAGTCTCTCAGCTTCTGGCAACAGCTATAAGAATTTTATAATAATCTAATAATAAAAGCACAGACCTCCAGTGAATTTTAACAAGTTGCCGATACTGCTCCTATTCTGGGATGTGGTTATTAAAATGCTTTTTGTAGCTTAGTGAAGCCAGTTCAAAATTTCTCCTGATAATAAGTTCTACTACCCTGAAGATTTGATAGCCATTCCATATTAAGTAATATGTATTTCACCATCACCATCATTCAAATAGTCTGCAAATTTTGATTCTCATTTGTGGTCACTATCATATCCATGATGGGTCCAGTTCCCCAGAGTATCAACTGACCCCTGTTTACCAGAGAATTTCTGATGTCCTTTTAATTGATGTATGCCGTTCTTAACCATTCCCTGGCAATCTATTGCCAGGTTATCCATTGTAGGTCAAATCTCTAATCCTTTTTTTATCCCCTGATCACAAATAGTAAAAGTTTGAGTACAAATAAAACTGTGAGTCCCTAGCTTGAAATGAAATGCCTTCAACAAACTATTTTTAAGTGGAAATTGGAAGCTTTTAATTTGTAAGTGGTGGGCTTAAATGAAATGATGTAACAGGAAAGGAAGAAGGGAGTGAAGCAAAAGGGAAGCAAGGAGGAGGGAAGGAAGGAAGGAAGGAAGGAAACAAGGAAGGAAGGAAGGAAGGAAGGAAGGATGGATGGAAGGAAGGAAGGAAGGATGGATGGAAGGAAGGCAGGCAGAAAAAGAACAGAGTAAAAGAAAGAGAGAGTTAATTTACTAACTTGAGTGTTGGCCTCAGCCACAGCGTATCCAAGTGACTCAGTGAGGTCACTGAATTCTCGCACACGCCTTTCTTTGGCCAGGCTCCATTCCTGTTGGCTTCCTATGTGGGAAGCCTGTCCAGAAGAGGGGGAAAGTGGCTGCCAGCACCTCCTGCTCCAGATTCCATCTCTGCAGAAGCCCGCATGAGGAGCTGCCTCTTTTAAAATGAGGCTAACAAGAGGCCAAGGCTGATCGTTTCTTTCTGGACCAATCACCGTTGATAGGTAGAAGGAATACACTGAAAGATGATGCGTCAAATCCTTGACTTAACTTTAGAAAGTAGCATGTGATCAGTTCCACCCAATTCAGAAGGGCTGGGAGTAGGAAGACAAAGGCTTTGTGTTATCTTCATTTGATCCAAACCCCTAACTCTGCATGTCATGAAACGCACAGTGATTCTCTGTAGAAAACTTGAAATGTTCTGAGATGTCTTTCCAAACCTATAATTAAGAAAAATATTTATTTATTAAAAAGACACTCTTATGAAAGGTTTTCTTTTTTAAGACAGATTTTTATTGAAAAGACAGATTTACACAAAGAAGGGGAGACACAGAGAAAGGTCTTTATCTGCCGGTTCCCTTCCCACATGGCTCCAGTGGCTGGAGCTGAGCTGATCTTAAGCCAGGAGCAGCTTCTGGGTCTCCCACGGGGATGCAGCTACAGGGCCAATGCTTTGGACCATTCTCTGCTGCTTTCCTAGTCCATAAGCAAGGAGCTAGATGGGAAGCAGAGCAGCAGGAACAGAAACGAGAGACAAGTAAGAACCAAGCACTTGCAGGCAGAATATTAACCAGCTGAGTAACCAAGACTCACTCCCTGGTTTTTTTTGATATTTCCCTCCTCTGTTATTGAAGCCACCTAGCATCACATCTGGAATTAGAACTCTCTGAAAAAAATTGTTACCTGTAAAGGGCAAGAAGTAGAACCATGTGATAAATATACCTCTGTCAAACGGAAGCAGACACCATTACCAAAGGAAAGAAACCAGACAGGAAAATTTACACAAGCCCAAGTTATCATCAAATAACTCATGGAATGGCCATTTAACCTAGTTATGGACACAGAATTTCAATACAAAAGGAAGAATATGGAATGAGTGTTTAGGAAATAAAAACATGTTCTTTAACGTCCTAATTCAGTAGTTTGCAGATTTTCTTTGGATAATGAACGCAACAGTGATCACTATGGCTACTGCTTGCTCTAATTGTTCTTTGATCCCAAAAGAAGAATCAAATAAACAGTTGGATCCAGAGTTTGGAAAGTGATTGTGTGTGAAAGTGCCACTGCCTAAGGGGGCTGTGTCAAGATAGAAAATCATTGATCCAGAGGAAAAGATTATAGTAAATGAATAGCTGTGTTTCAAGGCAACTTTCACATGTTAAAGCATCAAAAGTTCAACACCAAGGAATACTCATCAAACAAAGCGATCAGCACAAAGGGCAGTGCCTGTAAAATGGTGCAGGAAGGCTGAGCTTGAGAGAAAACCACAGCTGCATGGAAATGCTTCGATGGCAGTAATACATATCTTCCCAGATATATTTAAATAACCACAATATTCAGTTCACACATGCCTTATTGTGATAAACTCTCCATTTTAAAAAAAATTGACATTTTTGGCATAATAGTTTTAAAGAATGGACATTTTGGGCAGGAAACAGAAAACATCCCTTCTTCCCTCAAAACATCTATGTGTAAATCTCGAAAATCTGTAAAGATAAGTTCACATGGTCAAATGGCTTCTGAAGATATGAATTTGCCAAGTATGCTAAAAAATGGAGATCATCTAACACTATTTTGGTGAGCAAAAGCCAATATCAAGGGTCTTGCTAAGAGACAGACATAAAGGGCATATGCTGATATAAGATGTTGGGGTGATAAACTTCAAATTTTGAAGCAGGGCTACGAGCCATGAATGCCAAGAGCCTCTATAAATAAATTTAAAAATCAGTACATTTATTCTCTGGTAAAGACTTTAACAACAATTCAGCTCTCCGGCCCATGAATTTTTCCTTGGCAAAGTTATTTTGGACTTGGAAAAATCCGAAATAAAATCGTGTTATTTTAAAACGCCAAGTTTTTGATCATGTTTACAGCACTAATAGGAAATTAATACCCAAGTCTTACCTACATTACTGACTTGAGTTTATGCCTTTAAGTCATGCTAGGAATTACCTTTGGACAGTTTTACTCTATATCTACTTAAATTTTTACTGTTTTATTTTTAATTTGAAAAGGAGAGAAATCAGGATCAACTAGTTCACTCTCCCTGTTCCCATCATTCCCAGGGCTTGGCTGGGCCGAAGTCCTTAGTGAAAGATTTTTCCACGTGGGTGGCAATCTGCGAGTGCTGAGCCATTGCCGGCAGCCTCCCAGGATGCGCATTAGGAGCAAGCTGGAATCAGAAACAGAGCCAAGACCCAGAACAAGCCCAGGCCCCCCGACGTGGGGTGTGGACATTCTAGATGTCATCTTAATGGCTCAGTCATCTGCCTCTCTGATCTTTTTGCTTTATAACATTGAGAGATAATAGTTCTACTTTATGGCGGCTCTTGGAGTACAGACTGTAATTTCTTGATACTGAATTTGAGGGAAATGCATGATGTTTCCAGTTTTTATTTTAAAGGTTACTCTTTTAAATTTTATTTGATATTTTATTTTTTTCCATGCTAATGTACTAGTGAAACAAATAGAACAGATTCAAAGTAGTTGACAAATACAGTTCTCAGGCTACAACATTTCTTTGAGATAATATTTTTAAGTAGCATTAGAATCAAGGGCACCAAATATAGAGATCAATAAATTAAAAAGTAGAAAAAAACGATTTCTGCAGTAATAGAGGCAGGAGCTATAAACAATAATCAAATGAAAAAAAATAGCTATTTCATTCGTATTCAGCAAAATTAAAATAACCACAGATCAGCAAAGCTATAGTAGAAAAACATCCTTAATCACTGGTTTGACAGAAGTGTAAACAAGCTTGATCAAAATGTATTTGTGACAATATTGATACAGAGGCATTTCTTGGCTTTTTTGCTTTTTCAGATTTTGGCTCACATGTATATGATAAAAGATGAATATATGTCTTTTTGTGTCAGGCTTCTTTCACCCAACACAATGTCCACCAAATATATCTATTTTAATGCATATGGTAGAATTTCATTATTTTTATATGGTTAAATCACATTCAATTTTGTGTATAAACACATCCTACATTTTTAAGGACTGATTGCCTTAAAGCATCTATATATTTTAGTAATATGGTTTTTATAAAGATTCCCTTCAGAGACAGTAATAAGAGATTTGTAAATGTTACTAAGTTTGAAAAACCTATGCTAATGCAAGCTTATTTGATTTCATAATATATTAATTGAATACATTATTTAATGAATAAATTATTTTAAATTATAAATTTCATTAATTACTAAGCTAAGCATATGCCCTAAATTTGAAAATGATAGCCAGTCAATTGATCATAAAGCTAACATTTTCATATGGACTTTCCCTGAAAAGTTGTCTTATCAAATATCCATAGTTGCTTAGAAAATGTCTATAAGTTGGCACTGGGTAAAAACTTCCATCTGGTAAACCGAACACTTCCAGCCTCTGAGACAATCACCGAGACTCAGGTCATTTCCGACCCTCTGACATTCAAGCCTACTGGACGCATTTGTAGTCATTTGATCTAACTTCTCGGGAGGCAGCAAGTGGATGACTTCAGAGCTTCAATCTGTGTCACTCCTCTGAGAGACCCTGGTGGCTTTCCATGGTCAAGGCTTCAGGAGGCAAACCAGTGTATGAAAGTTCTCTCTCTCTCCCTCCGTCTGTTTCTTGAACAATTTTCCACGTAGACTGAAGATAATAAATAACGTTTTTAAACATTAAAAAGCCCTTCATTGATTTAGTCTTCTGTTGTCATTTTACTGGGATGTTCTTCGCATTTGCCTTTGGTTTTGTTGGGTGCTATTGCTCTTCTCTGTAGAGAGAACATCTTGAAGTATCATTTGTAGGGAAGGCTTGTGAGAGGCAAATTCTTTTAACTTTTCTTTACTGTGAAAGAATTTTATTTCATTTTCAAAGACAAAAGAAAGCTTTGCTGGATATGCTATCCTGGGCTGACATTTTTTTGTTGTTTGTTTGTTTCTTTTAGAATCTGGAATATGTCACTCCATTCTCTTCTTGTCTGTAGAGTTTCCTAAAATGACAGGACCAAATTGCCAACCATACATATTAACCCTGAAAGTAATTGACTTAAGCTCAATCAAATGTCATAGATTGGTAGACTGGATTGGAAAACAAAACACATCTATTTGTTGTCTAGAAGAGAAACATTTCACCAACAAAAGTCAGTAGAAGCTATATCTCATGGATTTTGATGTTTTTGTTTTTGTTAGTTTCATCCCTTCAAACCAGTTTCTTGTGATTAAATTATTCAATGACTCATAGATCATACAGTAGCATCATTTTCTTCAAGAAGGTTCTTGATTTTTTCATTTCTTCAGCAACATATTAATCATTCAGTAGCATGTTATTTAACTTCATGGTGTTGTTAATTTTTTTTCTTTCTGATGTTGATTTTGTTTAGTGGCTCTTCATTTAAGGGGATGTATAGTAGCTGTGTAATGGAGACTGTCACATCTAGTAACATGTTATTCAACTTCATGGCATTGGGGAAATTTCTATTTTTTCTTCCTATTGGTAATTTTGTATTGTGACTTTTCATTTAAGGGGATGTACAGTAACTGTGAAATGGAGACTAACAAATCCAGATGTGAGGATACAATGTAATATGCATCTCTGTTTCCAGACAAAGATGGACTTACAATGAAACTGTTTACTTTATCTTGACAATATGATGCTGGACTCTTTGCCATTGTCTATGCCCACAATGATGGACATATGACTGTGTATGAAGAACCATACTAAAGTAATGATATAGAGGAACGAGGTGGGGGCAATTGAGGCTGGGATAAGGGAAATTCTAGGAGCCTATGGAACTATATCATAAAATGATAATGATAATAATAATAAATTAAAAAGATTTTTTAAAGCCCTTTAAAGTCTTTACTCTTATGAGTAATGTCTGAAGTGAGGTACATTGACCTATTTCTATGTGTTTCATTGTGATTATTTCTATTTTAGTCTTTCTTCTATTTTATCAATTAAAAAGTGAGAAAAATTTACAAAATATGATCTGTTCCCCTAAGGTGACTTTGGAAAACTATGCATTTAATGATATTTGTATCATGTTGTCAATTTTTACCAAACTCTAGTCTCCTCTCCTGGCTTTTTGGAAGATACAGTCATTTATAAGAAGTTAAAAACTTCACAACACTTGCAAGATACTCCTACCTGATACACAGGTATTTATCAGAATAATTTGATGTAACTTAAACTATGCTAAATCCAAAAGTTCTATCATTTTAAGAAAAGCTTAATCTTCACCATGTTTTACTTAATTATGTTTCTGATCAGTAGGGGCTCTTTCCTGCACAATGACTCAGAATATTGACTCAGAATATATTAAGAATGTCACTGGGAATCAATATCATTGCATCTCACAGTGAACTGAGACACTAACCACACAACCATAGCTTACTGACTACATTAACATGACTGATTTTGCATTGTCTTTCCGAGCAGTTTTTTTTCTAAGCGTTTCATTCCTATTCTGGATGAGAAAACCATTTTTTACAGGAACTTCCCAAAAAAGTCCATCTATTTTTCCAGGGAAAGCATCAGCAGACTGGCCCCTACCGTTCTTTGAGTCATCTGCCTCAATATGCCTACATTGTGTTCATATGGATAGCTGTACTCTGTTTAAGACAGTTGCTCTCATAGGGATAATTTCCACTTAATTTTACTAACAGACAGGGTCACGATTCGTGGGAATCGGCTTTTCCATCAAACTCTCTTAGTATATCATTCCTATGATACAAAAATGGAGGGGAAAAAAAGCAAGCACACTCATTAAGTATTTCAGACGAGAAATTGTACGTATGTATGTAACATTTTCCTACACAAAAGACTAGAAAATGTTGCCCATGTATGATACTTCTAAAAAAAACCTTGGGATAATGCAATAAGAAACAATAATATAGCACACAAAATGAAAAGCTTGTAATGCATTGTTTATTGACTCGGTAACCCCTGTTTCCAATAGATAAGCAATGATATAGAGATTAGATGACCATCAGGATCCTACAATCCAGTAAACAGTATAGTCTGCCCATAGAGTCTGTGTTTGGGCTTTTAAAAAGCTGTGTTCTCTTATGAAATATAGGGAAAAGCTCTGGTGCATGTGTCATGCATGTTGTGCCTTCTAACGATATTGCATAAGATAATGTTTCATTAAGTATATTAATAAGGACATTTAAATATTGCTTTTCACATGTTTCTATTAATTGTATTAAATTGTTTTCTAAGAAATTGTGTCTTTACCAGTGCTATTTTTTAAAAGGTTTATTTTATTTTTATTGGAAAGTCAGATATACAGAGAGGAGGAGAGACAGAGAGGATCTTCTGTCCACTGATTCACTTCCCAAGTGGCCGCAATAGCTGGAACTGAACTAATATGGATGCAGGAGCCAGGATCGTCCTCCAGGTCTCCCATGCAGGTGCAGGGTCCCAAGACTTTGGGCCATCCTCGACTGCTTTCCCAGGCCCCCAGCAAGGAGCTGGATGGGAAGCAGGGATGTCAAAAGTAGAACCAGCACCCATATGGGATCTTACTGTGTGTAAGGTGAGGGCCTTATTCACTAGGCTAACACGCTATTTTTATTACTAAAAACATGTACCAGTGGTATTTTTAATTAACAAACCATTTTGTAAATTCATAGAGTACAATATTATATTTTCCTATTTCAAACAATGAAGAATGATTGAATCATATTGATTTGTCACATCCATCACCTTGTTTATCTTTTTAAAAACGAGACTTTTGCAACACATTCTTTTAGTTATTTTGCATTATATTCATTATTACTTGACTTGGGCTTTAAAGTTCATCACAAATTAAATGTCTTGCAAATGTGAGAGCCACAATCTCCCCTAAAGTGCCTGGGTTGGTGTTGATGTACAGTTCTGACGCCTGACTCTACCGACCTGCCATGACAGACCCAATGAGAGAGTGGTAAGAGCTCATGTTATTGGTTTCCTATCATCCATGTCTGTGAAGACTTGCATTGCATTCTGCGTTCCCAGCTTCTGTCTTAACCCAATTCCAACCACTCTGGGCACTTAGATAGTAACCAGAGGATAGAAATCCTACCTCCATTTGTCCATCTGTCTGCTTGACTATGTCTTTCTGCTCATTGCACAAGTGAGCAAGCCTAAGGCAACTGTCATTTGATGTTTCTTGCATATTCAGTTCATTGTTAGCACCGGGTAAATGAAAACTGACACTAAGTCTTAAGTAACTTATTTTCATTATTTTGTTTATGTGTATAATAATAATATAAAGATCATTCTAAATACGCAAATGGAAGAGGAGATACCATATGAGCAGATATTCAACAGTTTCTCCTTGAAATCAATTTAAACACCTGTTTCAGGATAACCTTCATCAGGTGTACTGAAAAGTCAATATTTTCATTTAAAAGGCTCAGGGAGAAAGACAGCCTCAGGAATGCCAATTTTCCTCATCATAAAGGACTGCAGAATTTAGTATTCCCGAGGGATTCTGTGAAGTGAACCAAGCTACTCTTAGACTGATGCTTGTAACTGAGCCCCCATGACATAAGAATGTTTTCATATCCCCAACTAACAGGGAATCTAAACTGGAAAATGCAGTAACAGATGTGAAGAGCCGCTCAAGAGCATCCTTGGACTTTGAAGATAATGTGTCTCACTGATGACTCTCCTTGCGAATAAATCCGAGACTAGTTGTAATAGAGTTAAAGAAGAAGCCTAAGGTGCTATTAAAACAAGCACACTATGGGGGATTCACTGTGAAAAAAAAAATGTTGCATTTCATTAAGTATATCTTGTTATCTAAACCTCCCACCCGCACAGTAAAAGTGAGTTTTGGAAGCTGTTCTGGGCCAACCAGCGACTGGATTAGAGATATTTGGACACAAGAGAGGATGAAGATCTGATGTGTGATTGTTCTGATATTTGTTTTTCTGAAGAAAGTGAGTAAGTGAACAACCCTGGCGAGTGTCCTGATAAATGCCAAGCTGCACATCGGCTGCATGGCAGGCCAAGCAGAGCCTTCGATTCATGAATCCACGTATTTGTAATAATTTATAGAGGCAGACATCAGGATGTCAGCCTGAATAAACCGAATGATGACAAACTATTGCAAAATCGCAGAATCTTTAAAAACATAAATATTCTGATTCATATTTAGCAGCAAGGGTATCGAGTATGCAATGAACTATGATCTCTATTCAGAAACAGGATTTAATGAAACAGGATCTTCAGCTTTGATTTTCTGTTTCCTTGGTTTAAAATCATGTTCTGATTTTCAGGGTCTGTAGAAATCTACACATTGTAATACTTCTTACTTGGAAGGTTTTTCTTAGCTATTGGTGTTATCTTCATGGTCAATCTGTGTTTGTATACATTTTCTATAAGAACGGGAAGGCTGTATTTGTTTTCTTCTCCAAAGCAAAACGGCAGACATTTGGTCCCTATCTAAATTCATCCTAATCCAAGTCAGAGGTTTTCACAATGTTGACCTTTCTCAACCCTGCAAGAAAGGACACATTTTTATATCTGCTTCTCTGTTTGTCTTGCTCATTTATGTCTCTTGGCTATTTCCTTTTGTTAGGCTCCCATTGCATGAGAGAGAGCAGCATTCCAAATATTACCAATATTAGGGATTGAGACAGTTTGTCATTATAAACCAAACTGAGTGAAGCTTTGAATCATGTCTGAGTTTCCAGTTTGTGCAACTACTACATTATTATCAGAAAGTCTACATGTCCAAAACAAATATTCTGATATTTTTGTTGGCACTCTCTTTGTTCAGCATGTGCAATAGACAGTCTAGTACAGTCATTCTTAGACTTGAATGTACATGAGTATTATCAGGAGAACTTATTAAATTATAGAGTGCTGCATCCCATGCAAAATCACAGATGTGACTTTTTAACAAGTTTTCAGATGATACTGATGTTGCTGATCTGGGTAACAAACTGAGAGCTACATCTGTAGTGTCCAGATCCCTTCTACAAGGCAAAGACGCCCATCCTTCACGCCACCCATGCTGATAATACTGACTACTGGCAATTTACAGGGATGATGGGATTGGTCTCACTGCCAGTGATTCTCTTCTTCCAAAGTTGTAACCTCTTAGGGCTTGACTTATAACTACTTACTTCCAAAAGGTTTGCCATCATGCCGTACTTTGAGTCATGTCAAGGGACATCCCCACTGACTGGCTGAATCCTAAGTGTCAGCTCTGTTGTGGGCCAGTTTGCCTCCTGCTGGTTCCATCACTTTCTCATAGCTCTGTATCTCAGACCACCCCCAGTCTGTTTCAGTGTGATCCATTCTAACACAATATCAAATAATACAAGGAACTAACATTAACCAAATTTTTGCTTCAGGTAGAACAGCCAGAATGTCTTCAAAATCACTTTGCATGCTGGGCTTTCTACAATTGTGAAAAGTGAAGGTCTTTGACCACCCAGTCTAAGAAGTATAGTATTTAGTTCTGTGTTTTCTTATCACGTGTTGTTTTAAACCCTAGAAAGACTCAATGTGAAAGAAAAGCATTACAAAAGATTTATACTGCTTCAAGGCACAGCTTTTCCTGCTCAAACTGCTCTTCCTGTTTATGATAAGTTGGTGGTTCAGAAGTATTATGGACTAAATTTTTTTCTTAACTCAAAACTCAAAATACTGATAATGTTGACACATAGAATAAATTATTCTAAGACGCAAAATGCCCTGCTAACCCTTTGCTGATCTTCCTGTTTATTCTTATGCTATAAGATGTGTGAACATTTTATAGCAATAAGGAATTTTACTTGAGAAAATAGAGACAGTGACGCGAGATAAGACTTTTGGTTAAAGATAATGCGGTTTTCTTTTTAATCAAACAGCATATAAAATGCAGATAATTTACTTGGCATCAAAGTCTTGGCTTACATATTTTTACTCCACTTCTAGTTTTCTTTGAGCAAAACTTTGAGGAGCTGAAAGCAAGCAGCTTCTAGATTTGTAAAGAGCAGAAAAAATACACTCTTGTCTCTGAATCTGGTTAGATGGGCAACAATGTACCCACTGATTTTCTCAATGAGTAAGCAGCAGTATGAAAGCCTTTCTGCAGAGGTTACTTAGAAATACATTCAAGTTCTGTTGAGAAATAATGCCATACTGCAAACTCTGCTTTGCAAGGGAACACAGCAATGTGTTATTGGAAATTGCCTTCTTATGTTTGTGCAGCCTCCAAAACGGACACATGTTTGTCCAAAGACACAATATAAGGAAATATATTCCACAAAGAAAGAAGCCTTGACAGAAATTTTCCTTATAAAGAAATGAAAAAGCTAAATGACTGATACAAAAAATAAAGAGTCTAATTTTATTATTCTGTAAACTGCATTCAGTTTGGACTGTTGGTTGCAAAGACTATTATCCAAATGCGTTCTTGACAAAAATCAGTTGAATATATGTGTGTGGTTAGTTACTTGGTTCTTTGTTTTTTTTCCACATTCACCTATGAAATTGCTGAAAGAAAATGTAGGAGAAATATTTGAAATGATTGATGCAGATGATGATTTATTGAATATGATCCCCAAATGTAGACATCAAAAGCAAAACTGAACAAATGAGATGATATCAAACTCAGAAGCTCCTGCATAGCAAAGGAAACAGTTAACAGAGTAAATGAGTGATGCTAAGCTTCTGCACAGCATAGCAAACAACAATAACATCTGACTGAAAGGGGGGAAATGGGGCCCAGTGTGGTGGCCTAAAGGCTAAAGTCCTCGCCTTGAATGCACCAGAATCCCATACTGCACTGGTTCTAATCCCGCCAGGCATGCTTCCCATCCAGCTCCCTTCTTGCAGCCTGGGAAAGCGGTGGAGGACGGCCCAAAGCCTTGGGATCCTGCACCCGCGTGGGAGACCTGGAAGAAGTTGTGGTCACTTGGAAAGTGAATCATCGGACAAAAGGTCTTTTTCTCTGTGTCTCCTCCTATCTGTATATCTGACTTTGCAATAAAAATAACATAAATATTAAAAAAAAAAGTGGGAAAATATTTTACAGCTACTTAACTGGGAAAAAAAACCCAATATCTAGAATTTATTAGAACCCCTCTCGCCAAACAAGACAAAACAAAACTCTACAACAACAACAGGGCCTAGCAAAATGTCTCTGTGGCTGAATCTTCACCTTGTAAGCACTGGGATTCCACATGGGTACCAGTTCATGTCCTGGCTGCTCTCTCCATGTTCAGCTCCCTGCTTATGCCCAGGGAAAGCAGCAGAGGATGGCCTGAAGCCTTGGCACCTTGCACCCACATGTGAGACCCGGAAGAAGTTTCTGGCTTTGAATCAGCTCCGCTCTGGCCATTGTAGCCATCTAGGGAGTGAACCTTTCGATGGAAGATTTTTCTCTATGTCTCTCCTCTCCATAAATCTGCTCTGCCTTTGCAATAAAAAACAAATAAATCTTTAAAAATTCAAAAATGGATAAAGACACTAACAGATAATTGTAAAGAAATTATTGAAATTATTCAACTCGAGCAAATTAAAACTACAATTGATATCTCCCATTGTACATTATCAAAAGAAGAGAATTACCAATTCCGGTGAACTCATAGAAAAAGGTAAACTGTTATACACTATTGATTGGAATATAATTTATTAAAGACACTATGGCAAATATTATATGGATTTCTTTGAAAATTAGGAGTAAACCTGTCACGTAATTTAACACTCCTATTACAGGATATGTATTCTGAGAATACAAACTCACCGAGTCAGACATGTGTGTGGCACCCTCCCTGTAGTACAAACAGGGAACCAGCCAAAGACTCCACCACCAGATGAATGCTACTCAGGAATAAACAAAGAATTAAATCTTGCCATTTCAATCCAAATCAATGGAATTAGAGGAAATATTCAATGAAATAAGCACAAACAGACATATTGTGCTCTCTAATCTATAGGAAAATAAAATTGAATAAAATCCTTAATCTGAGCAAAGAACATTGACTACTAGGAGCCAGAAATGTGGGAGGGCGGGGGATAAAAGGGATTTGGACAAAACAAAATAGGGGAAACAGTGCAGTTTATTAATTGGGACAAAGTAATAGGAGGTGTTAATAACAAATTAGGTGGTGTGAGATAACAAGTTCTTTGAGTTATTAAATCACGCTATTTTTCTAAGTTTAAAACTATTCTGAAATAAAATCTTAAGAAGACAGGAGTTAACAAACAGCCACTTGAGGCGATGGAATGAGCTTCTCCCATCTGATCCTTGAGACTTGTCAGTGGATGTAGGTTTCGGACCCAATGCCAACTCAATGGATCCTGCTATTCCTCACATCTCTGAGACAGGTGCTTTGTCACACGGACATGCTGAGAAGAAGGAGGGACAAGATCATGACAAAACTTCAGATAGGACTGTGGATGTCCTTCAGGCTAAAAGAAATTCGTTCATTTTATCTTGGAGCCTTAAATCTCCACATGCTTTTCTCCATGACTACAGGTTTCATAATATCTGACCCTTCATGGGAAAACTCCAACAATGTAAGGGGCAGCAGACCAAAGACTATAATCCACAGAGTATGTTTCACAGAGGCAATTATGTGGCTAAATCCTACCTGGTGAGCTCTGATGACTATCCCTTCCTAGCAGTGGTTGCCTGTGAGCAAGCAGCCAAGATTAGAGTGACTCAGGCCAGATGCCTGTCATGATCAGTGTGAGCTCTATGACTGTGAGATGTGCATTGTTCAGTCTCCACGGCCGCCAAGCAGACACAGCACTTGTGACTTGTGATCCTCTGGAGACTCGTGGAAATAAGAGGCCAGGTGCTATTTCTAAAATAAGACGCATCTTTATATACACACCCGATCAAAGGGCAAGCCATCATAAAATTAATTGCGATGTCTCATTGATCACTTCAATATCCTGTTTGAACAGTTAATGAGAGAGAGAGAGAGAGAGAGTTCACATACACCAACTTACTCCCACATGGGGACTGATATGTGAGAACTGACCAGGACCAGAATCATCTCTCTCTAATAAGACACAGAGACTCAACTACTTAAACCATCACCTGCTGCCTCATTAAGCATGCAGTATGTACTACAGAATGTTCTATTAGGTCCACACAATAATTACAAAGTAATATTATAATAAAAAAGCATTACACAAAGTTTGCAACCATCTGAGGCAAAAGAACTTAATAAATACAACAGTTTGCTGAAATTGTGCTTTATTGGGCCTGGTGTGATAGCACAGTGCTTAAAGTCCTCGCCTTGAATGCTCCAGGAAGCCATATAAGTGCTGGTTCTAATCCTGGCAGCCCCACTTCCCATCCAGCTCCCTGCTTGTGGCCTGGTAAAGCAGTCAAGGACAGCCCAAAGCTTTGGGACCCTGCACCCATGCGGGAGACCTGGAAGAAGTTCCTGGTTCCTGGCTTCAGATCGGCTCAGCTCCAACCGTTACAGCCGCTTGGGACGTAAACCATCAGACAGAAGATCTTCCTCTCTGTCTCTCCTCTCTCTGTATATCCACCTTTCCAATAAAAATAAATAAATCTTAAAAAAGAAATTGTGCTTTATTGCCCTTTATTATTATAAAATGTCTATTGTAAATTGAGCTATTCTGAAAATATTCCTACAAAATTGTTTAAAAGTTCTCTAGTTATTGGGCAGCACATGAATTTAATTTTCATAATCAGAACCCATTGCCTACATAGTAATATGCAAAGTGAGTGCTTTTCATATCACAGCATGTTGTAGACCAATAGTCACCATGCATATTATTTGTCTCGATTGTTTGATTTTTAAAAAGATTTATGCATGTATGCATTTAAAAAGGCAAATTTACAGAGCAAAGGGATAGAAACCTTTCATCTAATCCACTCCCCAAATGCCCACAACAGCCAGTATTGTATCAGACTGCACTCAGGCATCAGCAACCATGTCCAGGTCTTGTATAGGTAGGACGGAAACCCAAACTCTCAGGTCATTTTATGCTGTCTCCCAGGCACTTGAGCAAGAAACTTGGCCAGGAGCAGCTGAGTTGGAAGCATTGAGTATCTGGGACTCAAATCAGGCACTCCAATAAGGATACCAACATCCCTAACTGTGGCTCAATAGCACCCATGCCTGCACTCACTCCTTTAAAAAAGCTATTTATTTATGTGTTTGTTTGTTTATTTAGAATACATATGATATGGGGAAAGGGAAGAGATAAGGGAAGAAGCCACATCCATCCACCCAACCACCTCAATACACAGGGATGGGGAGTGGCCACCCGATGTCAACCCTGAGTGCCCGATGTGGCGCAGGTTGTGAGGGTTTTGTTCAAGTGGTTTTGACAGTTCTGACATGCTGTCACTCTCACTGATTCTGGGATGAGGAACTCCTTCAAAGTTCCATCGGCTGACATAGTCCACATTAGAGTTATCATTTGTCCAGAAATTGGCTGGCAAGCTTTGTTGGGGTAGTTCACCAATTTGTTCTGCCCTCCTTCTTCTACTATGATACCAGATGTCCTCCACAGGCTCCAATGGACTACCACATCTCCCATGTGCATCTGAATATGCTATCCACTACACCATCTTCAGGAACTGAGAAGAACTCATTCACACACATGTACTCCATGGTCTGACCCCAGATCCTGTGATTCCCTCAATGGTTGGAATTCTGAGTCCAGCGGTTCAGTTGGGGGAACCAAAATCTTATCTGAGGTGATCTCAGACCTGACGCTAGTGTTCACCTGCATGTAGAAAGTATGGATCATTCTGTCACCCACATCATAATACACATACACTGATAGTTGCAATAACTAAGTCAGTTCTATTTCCAGCCTCATCTCTTATGCAAAACAATGCGTACTACAGCCTAGCCCAGCACCACCAACTGCACAGTTGGCCCGTACATACATCATCCAGAGCTGCACCTTGGTCAGTGTGACCCCCAGTAACCTCCACTGGACCAGCAACCAGCCCTGGTTTCTGTGCTTGCCAGCATGTGCAGTGGACTGGTCCATTTTGTCCCATACCCCATTCAGCTCTCATGGACATCATTGGGCGTAACTTAGCATTGAAGCTGAACTCAACCCAACCGACCACACCCTCCAGCACACACTCATGCTGGCAGGTGCCACTGCCTGTCTAGCCAGGCCCACACTAATCCTGGTTCTCATGCTCGCCAGTAGGAGCTGTAGCCATCAAAGAAGCACCCACAATTTCCGTACTGTACCAGCTCCCTACCCAGATCTTATACTCTTCAGGTGGTCTTGCAGTCTAGCTTGATAGAGCTTGCCTCAGTCCCAGCAATTGCCAGCTAATGCTATGGCAACACCTGACCAACCTGCCATAACCCTGGCTCATGCCTGCATCAGTGGATACAGTTAGTTAACACAACCTGGCTATTCTTCTAACTTAGTCATACCCTTATCCAGCCTTGTCTGCTCCAAATCCCAACAGTAGCATTGGCCCAGCAGGGGAATCCCAACAACTCCCCTATTGGGTTTGCACCACACTCCCTGGGGCTCACCTGTGCTGGTTGGTGCTGTGGCTCAGTATGGCATGGTCCATCTCATCTCTGCATATGCTGATGGGCACTGTAGCCTGGCCCAGTCCTGTCTGTCCCCAGTTCCAGTGCACACTGGTGGGTTCTGTTTCCCAACCCAGCTCAACCAGCCCCCAGTCCTGGCCATAATGTGAACTGGCTGGTGCTATGATCCAGCCTTGCCCATACCACATCAAGTCCTGGTAATCAGATCTGACAGTGGGTGTTATGAACTATCCTATCTTGGCCTACCCCCAGACCCAATCCACATGTAATCCAACAGGTACTGTAACTTGGCCTGATAAGGGATGCTCCTTGACTTGAATCTTTCATTCACCTGCAGGGACTGCATCCTGATAAAGGAGTTTCCCAAGCTCTTCTATTAGATCTCCTCCCAGTGGCAGTTCTCACTCACTCAACTGGGTGTTTAGGCCAGGCTGACTTAGTCCATCTCCTGTCCTGGCAGGAACAGTGGCCTTGCCCAACTGGCCCACATCCATCCTGGTTCTTACTGTTAGGTATAACAGTCCAGCCATACCTGGTCCATGCCCTGTCAGCTCTTGCATGGTTCAGCAGGGGTCAAGACCTAGACCATCCTGTTCTACACCCATCCTTGCTCCCACGAACACCAGTAAGTGCTAGAGTCAAGCCCAGTCTGGGATGCCCCAGACTGAACCCACATCCATGCCGAGGGACACTGCAGCCATGTCCAGAACAGATCACTGCCCACATTCTGGCCCTCATTCTCATCAGTGGGAACCACAGCCCAGCTGGAGCATCTCCATAGTTCCCCAACCAGGCTTGTTTCCAGCCACAAAACTTGCACACGCCAGTGGCTGCTCTGACCCAGTTCTGAATACCCTTCCCACATCATAGCCTTTGTCATGGGATGCTGCAGCCTGTCCTGTCCATCCCCACCCCCAGTCCCAACTTTTACTAGTGGATGCTGTAGCCCAGCCCTGGTCAGTCTGCTCCAATTCCGGGCTGATGCAAACTAGTAGATGTGGTAGCCTAGTCCAGCATAATCCATACTCCACTCTGGCTCCAGCACTTGTCAGTGAGCTAAGGTTAGCCTGGATCCTCCAGAGCCAATCCACACTTGCTAATAGGTGGAAATACCCAGCCAAACCTGACCAATGCTCAAGCTTGAATCATATGTTCACCAACAGGAGCTAAGGCCCACCAGAGGAGTTTCGCAAGTTATCCCACCAGACCCACTCCCAGACATAGATTTGCATGACCTGGGTTGTGCCAGCAAATGCTAGGCCCTTACCTGCTATAGTGTGCCCCCTCTGTCCCAGTGTATGTATGAGCTGGTGGATGTTGTGGCCTGACCTACCTCATGAGTGTTGGAGGATTCCACAGTCACGCCTAGTTCAGCCCATCACCATCCCCAGCTCTTAGGTAAACCAGAAACAATTGCAGTTCCACAGGAGTGGGCCCATATACCCCCACATAGACTCTGCCACCAGTCATGATTATCCTGCCTGCTGGTTAGTGTCATGGCCCAGCTTAACATTCCAGTTCTCAATGGTGGGATGTAGGCCTGCTAGGTAGGTCCCTAGCCCTAGCTTTAGTGTACAGCAATGAGTGTTATTAGGCAGCGATCGATGTTAAGTAGCCCAGCTCACATTTCCCATGTGTGCTGGTGCTTTGGTCCTCCAGTGCCCCCCCAAACCACTTGGTCTCAACCCCCTCATTTATCTTTAAGTACAGAGATCTTATTGATGAAAGTTTCTCAGAAATCATTCCTCACCTGGATGTGAGCCCTCGGGTCTCTCACACATACACCCCCCACCGCTGCCATCATCCTGTGGTAGAGGACAGAAGGGACAAGCTCAACAGAGAGACAAATGGGGGGGGGCCAAAATCATTCCTTCCTAAGGTAGACTCTCTCAGGCTGAGATCCTGAATCTATACTTGGGGTCAGAGCCATCATGCTCCAGGCATCTCGTAAAGTCTTCATGTCTTAATACTATTGTGACAACTAAGGTCCAACATGAGTGTGGGCAGGAACCTTCAAGTCACAGCACTAGTGCAGTAGCATGGCCCAGTTTGTCTCCTAGCCGGTGGTAACTGAAGCCAACCATCTTGTTCTGAGATCTGCTTCCTTCCACGGGAGAACCAGGTTCGGTAACCCACCTTAAGTTGCCAGAGCTTCAGTTTCACTGGCGAGGAATCTCAGCTCAGCAGCTTAGCAACAGACACAAGGATTTTTTCCTGAAATCCAAAGAGATCCAAATTTCCCAGGGGGTGTCTGGGACAGCCAGGAAGTGGCTATTCACTAAATGATTCACATGCTGAGTCACGAAACTAGAACCATTTGGGGAAAGGTCGCCCCCATTGGCTCTAACTGCAAAGTAGATTTCCAGTAAAGCAGACACCCCCAAGCCCATGCAGAAGTCAACACTGGCCTGCATTGTAAGAGGGGAATCACCAAGGGGTTGATGGCATTGGCTACCAATTTCAGATTCCCACAGTATCGTTTTTGTCTTTTGTTTTTGAAATTCCAAGAGTTTCATCCTCTAGCAAATCTCAGACAAAAGCTAGGGATTTTCCCATATGCCTGGAACCCAGCTTGTTAATGAGCGTTTCAAAGAAAGAACAGCAATTCTCTGTAGAACACCTTTCCTAGAAACCAATCAATGACTTCAACTTTTTTCCCCTTTCTAATAATTTATGATATATTTAAAAATATATCATTTATTTATAATTTTGAGTATTGTTATGTTCAGAATAGTAGAAATTAATGAGCCAATGTTCTATGGTGAGTGTCCAAACTGACATTCTTCTGGTTCAGCTCCCTGCTAACGGCCTGAGAAAGCAGCAGAGGCTGCCCTAAGAATTTAGGCCCTTTCCACATATGGGAGGCCCAGAGGAAGCTTCTGGCTCCTGACTTCAGCCTGGTCCATGGCTAACCAGCGCAACTGTTTGGGGAGGGAATCAGCAGATAGAATATCAGTTTCTGTCTCTGCCTCTCTCTATAAGTTTAACTATCAAATAAGTAGATAGAAATATAAATAACTAAAGTACTGCTCTTCCTCCCATTCAGTGAAGGCGATTTTCCTTTATCTAGCATGATAAGGGGGTGTGGTAGAAAAGTCAGACCTAATAGTGAGCCAGGGATCTGTATTGTTCCCATGGCAACCTTATTTTCCCATTGAATCGTGTCCAGTTTTCAGAGAACTTAAGTTTTTCTGACTGAGCCTCTGAAGTACAGGAAGCATTTCTACCTAAGAATTGAACCCAATAGAGTTTAACCCCTCACAAAAATACTGTTAACAATTAGCACAAGTAAATAAATCAAAGCAGGGATAGCGGAAAAAACTTGCTACTGCTGGTAACAGGCTCATGCTCAGCTTCTTTCACACTCACGGCCAGGACTCCTCCTAAGGCTTGGAGCTGGATCTCTGAGACACAGGATGAGTGTTACTACATCTCAGATATGAGACAGACACTGACTTCATTAGCCTTAGTTCAATCCCAGACTGCACTTAAAGGTTTGCGTTCTTCTAAGTCAAATTATTTCAGCTACACTCCAGGACCCTCCAATACCTTGAGCCCCAAAGAATGGATGTGATGTCGCCTTTCCCCCATGTTCAGTTCTCCTTTGTCCTAAGCTAAGCCGGTTTTCTCCAAGTCTAAGCGTTGTGCATGGGTAGCCTTCTGATACATGCCAACTCAGGAAGTATCCTGATTTGAAGATTCAGCTGCTTTTGCAAGAGAGAATAAGATGGGGGGAGGAGAGAGAAGGAGGCAAAAAAGACTTGTTTTCTGTCTCTCCCCGCAGAGCAGGGACCTTCACAATGTGCCATAGTGTGTGAACAGAGCTGTGTGCTGCGATACCATTTAGTAATAAAGGATGACTTGTGCTACCCAGACTTAACAAGCTAATGAGCAACATCAGGCTGCAGATGGAGTGCTCTGAGGCTCATGCATCAAAAAAGGATGAGAAATAAAATTGTCTATGGCTATTGTAGACGTATTTACCCCTTGTTTAGGGATTTCCATGGCAACTGAAACTTTACCACTAGTGGAGGTGGGAAAACTGCACTGTGTTCCATGCTCTAGATGCATGCAATTCCTCCCTCTAGTGGTGACATGGTGAACGGCAGAACTTTTCAAAGTTTCCTTTGGCATCTCCCACCAACCATATGTTATGGCTCTTAACTCTAAAAGCATAATATTGTTATATAAAATTACCATTACTTATTTTTTTGAGGAAACTTCTAAAACTTCATTGTTGTGGGATGTTTAATTTTGTTTTTCTGAGGCTTGTTTTCTTTCCATATTTTCAATTAAACCTAAGAAGCATCCAAGTTGGTGATTTCAGGCAAAATCATCTCTACAGCCTTGCCTATTTATCTCACATCTTGGAAAGCAAGACGGAGAATAAAATAAACTAACATGGAAGGGGCAGTTAGGGTCTCTAAGCCATTGTTCTTTCTTTCCTGGTATAATTGCTAATATAGTTAGCATGTAAGTTAGACTTCCAGGGACCTCTCAAGAATGCTGTTGTTTCTCAGCTTTGCCCCCCTGCAATCTGTCTTTCTTTCTCTCTCTTTCACTCTCTCTTTCCAGCTGTCTTCATGACCATATGCAGGCTAAGAACCAACACACAGGCCACCCAGAAGCTGACGATTCTTCACAGCCAATAAGGTTTATCCAAATGTTCACACTCAAGGGGGCTATAGTTAAATTTAAATGAACTCGCCTTTCGCCTCCATCCTCAGTAAACGTAATTGCTCAAATCTCATATCTGCATTGTTTTGTCCTGGGATTTTGCGTCACTCTCTTTGTAGATATTCTTTGGGTTTCATGGACTGTCTTATACTGTCAATATTCTCATTTATTTTAAAAATAGAACAACAAATAGAGAGAGACAGCCCTTAGAGGCAGAGACCCTCCATTCTCTAGGTGCTGGCAATGGTCAGCAATTTGTTATATTGAGATAAGAAGCCTGGAACTCCATCTGGGCCTCCCATGTGGTTGGTAGGAACCCAAGTATTCGAGCCATAATCTGCTGTCTCCCATGGTGCTTTTGCAGAAAGATGGGTCAGAAGCAGAGCTGGGACTCACACTGGGGCTCCCAAGCAGTGACTTATTCACGGAGCCATAACTTCCTACCTGTTGATCTGTATATGTGCATTTGCCAAGTGTTTTCAAGCCTGAATACCTTAGGAAAAAAGACTTCAAATGTTTGAATTATCCATTTAGTTTTGATTGTCCATTTGATTGACTTCTGCTTTGCTTATTTTTTACAATTAACTTAGTGAGGTGCTATGTGCAAAGATAGACATGAATCAATGGGTGGTCCACACTTCTGGTATGATTTTGCATCCCTAGAAGGTAATCCAGGTGCCCAGCAGACATTGCAGAAGAGAACTAACAATGTCCTGAGACCCTGTGGGAGAATTCACCAGATCAATAATGATGTTTAGCCTTTTGAGTCTGATATATTCTTCATTTTACAGAAAGGAAAATAGGGACTTAGAAAGATTAATTTAAAAACCTATTGTCATAGCATTTAACAATTGATGCTAACAGATTTTATTGATTTTAAAAGCTTCTCATACCTTCACTGAAGAAAAGCTACTCTGGATACTTCTGGACATATAGACTCTTGGGAAGAAATAAAGAGTTTTCAAAGGACATCCTTCGACAAGCGTTTCTCTTCCCTAGAAATTACGAGTAAAAGGAAGCATATTGGAGGCCCAGCCATAGACATGTATAAGCATCCTCTTAAGATCGAGTGATATTTTCAGATCTTTGTATTATGAAATATTGATCAGGAAAATATGTCTTATTATTTGATTCCCAAATAATAGTGTCATGAGCTTTCATCCTGAAAGAAGAAACAAAAATCAAAATATTTGACAAATCCTGTATGTAGATCTTCAAAATGGGGGCTGAGAAGTCCTGTAACTTAATAATTAAGGAAACAATGAAAATTATTTAAATTCATGAGATTGCAATTTTTTTGAAAAACAAATATCCGTAGTTATTCCTTGCTAAAAATCTACTGACAAGGCTGGCCTTTTCTGTAGTTAGCAAGTAAAGACAGTGATGCCAGCAATATGTATGTGTGTTGGTTGGAATTCCAGTTGCTTCACTTCTGAACCAGGTCTCTGCTGGTGTACCTAAGAAAGTAACAGAATATGGTCCCAATGTTTGGGCCGCTGCACCCACGTGGGAGACCTGGGGGAAGCTCCTGGCTGCTAGTATTGACCAGGCCCAACTGCGGTCACTTCAGTCATTTGGCAAATGAAGAAACTAGTGGAAGATCTCTATTTCTCCATATCTCTTCCCTCTCTGTAACTCTAACCTTCAAATAAATAAATATTTTAATGTTTTTTTATTGGAAAGGTAGCTTTATAAAAACAAGGGGAGGCAGAAAGATCTTCCATCTGTTGATACGCTCCCCACATGGCCCCAACTATTAGAGTTGAATCAATCTGAAGCCAGGAGTCAGGAGTTTCTTCCAGGTTTCCCATGAAGGTGCAGGGTCCCATAGCTTTGAGCTAGCCCCCACTACCCTCCCAAGCCACCAACAGGGAGCTGGAAGGGAAGTAGGTCAGCCAGGACATGAGCTGGTGGGCATATGAGACCCTAGCATCCACAGACAGAGGATTAGCTAATTAAACCTTCTACTGTCCCTTAACCTTGATCTTGAGGAAAGTACATGGTAGTTCAAGGCAAGCAAGGAACATTGGGAAATCTTCTGAAATAAATAACATATTTAGAAAATCAGATGGAATAACTGGCAAGATAGATAAATGAATATAAAGATAAATATTTAAATCAATCATTAAAGGTTCACGGAGTTAGAGAATCCAGTTATATTTATGAAGTTTAATTTTGAAAACATGCAACTTAAAGGAGCCATTGACCTAATTAAGTAATTTTAGAAAGAGAAGGTACTTCTGTACTAATTGTTCTCAAGGAGTATATTTCAGAACATTCAGCTTTGGTATTTCCCCTCAGCACTCAGATTCAGAAAAGTTTCCTTGATGGGGCCAAACTCCTTTCTTCTTCTTCCTCATGTCAACACCCAAATCATACTTACAACCTTGTTCTGCTTCATCTCCACAAGATTAGAATAGGTTTTATCCAATGCTTATTTTTTACCTCTCTACTCTTCCTTTTCTCCATATTTTTCCTTTACCTGGTCTTCTTATTTTCTTTAATTTTTTCCATTTTTGTGGAATAGTGCAGGACAAACAGTAAATTCCTAGTTAGTGAGTACATCGGAAAGATTGATTAGAAAATTAAATTTTGGCTATTTTTGTTATGACCATTCATTCAAAGAAACTAAAGAAAATGAAAGGTCTACTTGAGGATGTAGAGAACTTCATGAAGCTGAGCAAGTGCAACTGGCGGGGAAATAGACATGATAATTTAGTCTAGGATTGCTATTTTTTGTTATCTATATTCCACATTTTTAGCGCAGGTTACCCGAAGAATACGTTGCATAAAATATAGATTTCTACAACTTGGTTCTCTTTCCTGACTGAAGTTGGTTTAGAGCATCAAGATATAAAATCAATCGTTACTTATTTTTAAAAAGACTATACTTTCTCTTTGTCCACAATGACCAACCAATAAACAAGAGCAATGAGTTTGTTGGCTTTTATGAGAAACGTGAATCTATAAATAGAAGGAAATGTATAGACTGCTGGTGAGCCTCCCTGCAGAGCTGAATGTTTAATTCCAAAGAAGCATTGCACATTTTCTCTCTCATCTTTTACTTTCTGAGAAAATGTAAGAGTTCTTCCCATTCCTTTCCAACACTCTGGAGAATTTTAGTTTGCACGAGGATTTCCGCTGGTTACAGTGAGGTGGAGTGTCTCCCCATCCCCAGGCAAAGCAGTTGTGTTGAGGAAGATAAACAGGACAGTCAGAAAAAAGGAAGCACATCAGAAGACGGACTGAATACTGTCAATCAACACCACGTCGTTCCTATCTAATCTCTTCCACTCATGACTAAGACCCCACCCTTCGCTTGGCTCTGTGTGCTGTCACGGTCCAGAAAGCACATTTAACAAGAACAAGGAAGCAGTGAGGCAGTTGACATGCCAGAGTCGCACTATTCTTACACTTTAATCCTTGCTCAGGCATTCAACTCAGAGGTGACCCCTGGCTTTCTGTGGAAAAAGGATGATGTTGCTGATGTATTAAAGAACTGCTAATTATTCTTTTAAAAGTACTTTGAAACTATAGAGGCAGATAAGAACTGTAATGGGATTGGTCTTGATTTTTCTTTGCCAGATTCCCATGCTTCAACAAGCTGGGTTAAACTTATAATTAAGAATGTAAAGGTGCAATGCTAG
Organism: Ochotona curzoniae; assembly: GCF_017591425.1. Taxonomy (NCBI): domain Eukaryota; kingdom Metazoa; phylum Chordata; class Mammalia; order Lagomorpha; family Ochotonidae; genus Ochotona; species Ochotona curzoniae. Next base: position 11,047,932 of record NW_024465751.1, read on the forward strand.
ATTTTGCCCCACTTGTTCCCCCAGGAATCCAACATTTAAAAACTGGATATATTTTATTTGTGAAGGATTTATCTTAAGCTTTGATGTCAAAAACATGAGTTTCTAATATAATATATAGCAAGTTACTCTGTGTCTATGAAATGTTGCAGGGCTGTAAGCAAAGATTACAATTTATTATGATGGGGGCACACATCAGTGAAAGTCTCAAGTTACAGAAAAGTCAAAGAGAAAAGATCTGGAACAAGGAAGAAGGGCAGAATCAACAGCAATGAGAAGAATTGACATTTGGAGAACAAATAAGATTTGACCAGCCACAGATCTTGAAGAAAAAGAGTTAGATAGGAAACGGGGCTTTGGGGCTCTTCCAGAAGACTGAATAACAGATCTGAAGAGACTGTGAGGAAGTAACAAAAACCCTGCTGGTGTTACAGAGAGTGGCGGACTGTGAATGTTTAGAAAGACAGTCAGGAGACAGGTCACACAAGGCTGTGATGGTTGAAGGACTGTGACCAGGGACAGGTTAAAAGGAAGAGGTCAATGTGAAGGGAAGTGAAGGGAAACGCAAAAGCAGACAGCAAAGAGGAGTGTGAGATGGGAAGAGCTCTCTAAGTTGCAGGAATGGAAGATGTAGAATGGACAGGAAATGAAGCTGTCACTTTGCCAGAACCCTCTGCTGTTCTATGAGGATTGTCTCCATTGGGAGTGATTCTCAATAGAAAGGTTTCCTAGAGATTTACTTCTTCCAATTGACATTGCTTTCGACAACATATCCTTTGGGACACTGATAAATAATAATTTCTCATCCAATTGTTCCCAGGAGTCTGTCTCTTCCACTGAAGCAATGATAGATTTGTTGTCCGTTGCACAGTTCAAGAATGATGAAATGGATGGTTGCTAAATAAGAATGAGATATTTGGGTATGGTGCAAAGCTCAACTGGCTAATTCATCACCTTGAAGAACTGGCATCCCATGTGGGCACCAGCTCATGTCCCATGTGGGCACCAGCTCATGTCCCAAGTACTCCTCTTCCCAGTAAGCTCCCTGCTTCCCTGCTTGTGGCCTAGGAAAGCCATGCAGGGCGGTCCAAATCTTTGGGACCATGCATCCACAGTAGAAGACCCTGAAGAAGCTGCTGGCTCCTGACTTCAGATTGGCTCAACACTAGCTGATGCTGCCATTTGGGGAGTGAATGAGTGCATAGAAGATCTTTCACTGTCTCTTCTCTATGTAAATCTGCTTTTCCAATATAAATAAATACATCTTTTTGAAAAAGAGTGTTGGGCCCAGCGCGATAGCATAGCAGCTAAAAATCCTCACCTTGAGCATGCAGGAATCCCATATGGGCGCTGGTTCTAATCCCAGCAGCCCCGTTTCCTATCCAGCTCCCTGCTTATGGCCTGGGAAAGCAGTTGAGGACTGCCCAAAGCCTTGGGACCTTGCATCCTCATGGGAGACCTGGAAGAAGCTCCTGGCTCCTGGCTTTGGATTGGCTCAGTTCTAGCCCTTGCAGCCCCTTGGAGTGTAAATCAGCAAATGGATCAGCAAATCCCTCTGTCTCTTCTCCTCTCTGTATTTCTGCCTTTACAATAAAATAAATAAATCTTTTTTTTAAAAGTGTTATAATAAAAAGGAAAAACATAAAGGTGTTTTTCTTCTGTCTTCATCACTCTCCTAATTTGGAAACAGTAAAGTCCAAATCTAACAGGAAAGGATTTTAAAATTTCTGAATGTAATGAACTAGGGTCATTAATGAAACATGATGCAAAAAGAAAACCACATGGTGGTGTTAGAATAGAGTAAGTCGGAATCTTCCATTGCAGATTGGAAGAACAAAAGAGTTCCTGAAGATTCTATCATTTTATCAATGAAGCTCTCGCTCTCATCCTCTCCAGTGCAATGATGACGAGAGATTCCACTTCAGGCTGGTAGGACAAATTCACGCATGTTTGTCAAACTCCCTTCCTTTAGGAGTATATCATACGTAAGTCAGATTCCCCATCCCCATTTCCAATGTGAATAAAAAGACAAGGCTACAGCTCCAGATTGTTTCAATTGATTCTGGCTTTTAAATTCTGTATAAATCAGTCATCTCATAAACTATAATTTGGGATTTTGACACTGGTTTAAGATATAATACATGGAAAGTAGATAATTGAGGGGGGGAAGGAGTGAGAATGAAACAAGTTGTATAAAGATAGGGTATCTGTAAGAAAATTGTGCATCAGAATGCTTAACTAATAAATTAAGATCAAGTACTCTTAGTTTTCTATGATTACAATAAAAGTCACCACATATTCCATGGCTTAAAACAATATAAATGTACTGTCTTACATCTCTGTGTATTATAAAACAGATATAGGTCGCTATATGCTAGTAAGAAAATATGCAGCAGCCCGTCCCCCTCTCTAGCACCTGGCACGGTGAATCCCTGCCTTCTCCATTTCTAGAACTCACCCACAATCCTTTGTTCATCTATCCCCATATTCAAACACTTTTCATCTCTGATTATTCATTGCTTCTCTCTTCCTCGTTCTTCTACATTAGAGGATTCTCTTACCAGCCTGCATTCTGTCTTAACGTTGAATTCATTTTTGCCATAAATTTGCTGGCTTTGGATAATAAGATGAAGCTTTTCTGGCAGGCCATGACTCTTCCTATCCCACCCATACTTTTCCCACAGATCATAAAAGAACACGTGGAAATGTACAGTTGCCAGAACAGATTGTTTTCCAGCTCTCTGGTGAAGAGGTATTTCTAAATGTGCTGGACATTTACATTCACTCACTCTGCTGTTCAAGCTCTTTACAGAATGCACGAATTTAGTCTGTGTCTCTTTCATTCCGGAATTTCATGAATGACTTAAAAAAAATAGTGTGCTTAACCTTCCATAGAGCCAGGAATGTTCCCAAATCAATCTATTCAGGTTATGTTTGCAGTTCAATAATCCTTAAGCCAAGATTTCTGCTCTTAACTTTTGTTCTTCAACCTCTTATGGTTTCTCTAGATGTAATATGATGACGGGACTGAATCAAGAGAGCAAAATAGTATTTTTGACTCATCTTCCTTCAAAAGAATTGTTTGTTTTATCAGCCCGTTGATGTGTTGATCACTATCAAATCAGAGGTGTGTTTGTTGAAGATCCTGGAGATAACACCTCGGGCCACATAATGTGAAGAATATTGCACCCAGGGTCACATGGGCACTGGTTTGTGTCCCAGATGTTTCACTTCATTGGAGTCTTCCGTTAACGCTTAGGAAAGTCAGTGGAGGATGCCTCGAGTATTTGTTCTCTGTCAGCCATGTGGGATACCTGAGTGAAGCTCCTCATTCCTGCACCAGCATTGAAGACTGTGGCTTCTGGGGAGCAAGCCAGATGGAACATTAACTCTCTCTCTGCTCTCCTTTCTCCCTCCCTCTCTCTCTCTCTCTCTCTCTCTCTCCCTTTCTCTATATTACTCTATAACTCTGATTTAGAAAATAAATGCACACTTAAAGAAAACACAAAAAGGACTATCACCTCTATAGAAAATAAAAGAGCAGTGAGAAAGAAGAAAGATGGCATCGGGGATAGAGCAAAGTTGAAGTCTGGAGAATAGAGAAAGCAGAAGTGGTTATGAGATAGGGGCTTTGAGACTATAAATAAACAGAAGGAGTTTGGAGTAGTCTTAGTATATATAACCTAGGTCTAAAATTATCTGCATATTCTATGCTTTCACAAGCAAACCTTGATTGATTGAATCAAATATATTGAGACTAATTCCTGATCTAGATTTATTTACATGAACGAGACATGATTCATAGTCTTTGCTTTTGTCTCTACTAAAATATAGCAAGCTGGATTCAAAACAGGTCTCAGTTCACGGCTTAAAATTTTTGGGCCCAGAGCGGTAACCTAGCTGCGAAAGCCTTGAATGTGCCAGGATCCAATATGGGTGCCAGTTCTAATCCTGGTGGCCCCGCTTCCTGTCCTGCTCCCTGCTTGTGGCCTAGCAAAGCAATCCAGGACAGCACAAAGCCTTTGGCCCCTGCACCCATGTGGGAGACTCGGAAGAGACTCCAGGCTCCTGGCTTCAGATCGGCTCAGCTTCGGCCATTGCAGCTGCTTGAGGAGTGAATCATCAAACAGATGATCTTCCTCTCTGTCTTTTCTCCTCTCTCTCTCTCTCTCTGTGCATATATATATATATATATATATGCATCTGACTTTGCAATAAAAATAAATAAATATTTTTTAAAATGTTCTTATAGTCTGCCTGTATCTAAAGTTATACAACATCCATTCATAATTTGTAGGAACAATAGTAACTTCTAAGTCAAAAAGATTTACAAGTGATCAAAGAAACAGAATTTATTCCTAAACTACCACTTTATTTTATGCTAAAATATGATAGTGACTATAGCAACCACTTACTGAGCACGTAATGTGCTAAATACTCTCTGAGGGACTTGCCATTTATTCATAAACTTGAAATGGAGCTTTTTGTATCAACCTTAATTTACAAGTAAGTAATAGTTAAATATTCACTCATAATTGGTTATAAAACCATTATTTAAATTTATCCATGTTCTTTTCCTCTAATAAGCTACATGAGATGGTAGAAGCCATTTAACCGTTTGGTCATTTCATCATCTGTAAGACAGGTTATAAGTTTTCTGCAATCATTTGTAATAGGCTGATTAACTTGCTCCATGAAGATAAAGTCACTGCTTAATAACTAGAACCTGTGAATATCACTTTTAGAAATTATTTAGAAATCGTTTTAAGGACTTATTCTATTTGTGTGTATGAGAGAGAGAGAGAGAGAGAGATCTTCCATATGCTTGTTCACTTCTGAAATGGCTGCCCATGGCCAGGATAAAAGGGAACCAGTAACTTGTTTGATCTCCACATAGGTGCAGTGCCCAAGGTCTTGGTCACTTCTACTGCATCTTCAGCCTTTTAAGAGGAGGAGCCAAAACTCCTATCAACACCCAAATGAGATACAAGTATTGCAGGTGGTGGCTCAACCAACAAGCCACGACATCAGCACCTGAATACTTTCTCATACTGAAAACAAAAACCTTAAATTAAGGTTCTTGAGAATAGAATTTACTTGGATTATCTGGGTGAATCCGTAATGTAATCACCTGTATGTTCAGAAGTGCAAAGCACAGGGAGAATAGACAGGACAACACAGAGAAGAGAAATCTCTGTTGAGAGAGACAGAATTGCAGTAACGTAGTCACAAACTCCAGGAAATGCCAAGAAGTATTGGAGGGCCACCAAACATTATAGCAGTTAAGAAGTGGATTCTGGGCCCAGCGTGGTGGCCTAGTGGCTGAAGTCCTCACCTTGAATATGCCAGGATCCCATATGGATGCTGGTTATAATCCCAGCAGCCCTGCTTCCCATCCAGCTCCCTGCTTGTGGCCTGGGAAAGCAGTTGAGGATGCCCAAAGTCTTGGGACCCCACACCAGCGTGGGAGATTTGGAAAAAGTTCCTGGTTCCTGGCTTTGTATCGGCTCAGCACCTCTGTGCTTGGGAAGTAAATCTTTGGACAGAAGATCTTCCTCTCTGTCTCTCCACCTCTCTCTGTATATCTGCCTTTCCAGTAAAAAAAATCTTAAAAAAAAAAAAAAAGCGGACTCAACGCCTGTCCTCCAAAGCCATGAGAAAATAAGATTTGTTTTTTTAAGCCAGCAGGGTCATTGTGACTACTTTCAGGAGGCTCATATATTGATGCAGCAAATCACTGCACATGTACAGGTTACCACAGCAGTGATGTCATTACATCACTCAAATCCGAAATGAACCCATGTGGGCTCAGATCGCTCCTCTGCTCCAAGTGTCAGAAGGCTGAAACCAGGGCGTCAGCTGACTGGGGCTTTTATCACGCTAGTTCTCTGGAGGCCAAGGAAGAGAATTTCCTGCTTAAAATGCTTGTCACGTCTTCACAGAAGCTGTAGTGCATTGACTCTTTCCACTGTTCTAATGTTCTGATTCCCCCCGTTGTATCTCGTGTTTCCACATGATAAATTACAGGTTTTTCAGAGCTCCATAAGTTAGACAGCATAAATCACAATAATCCAGGTTAATCTCCATATTTTAATGTCCATAATTACAATCATATTTGCAGTGTCTCTTTTTGCTATGTAAGACAATATATTCGCAGATTCCAAGGACATCTTTGAGTAAGAAGGGAGGAATTTTGTGTACAAATTCTTATAGTATAGAGACAAAAAAAAAAAGAGAATATCAAAATGTGTTTTCTTACCACATTATGTGTAAATTGCAGTACCATTTCCACTCACTGCTGTCTTACTACATTGTCTACCTCTGACATCTGTGCCTATAATCATGTCATTTACCATGAGGCTATCAACCAAGGCCAAGTCAACGGGACTAGCCCACCATAGACCTTTATCCTTCATCCCCACTAAATAATCCTTCCGTCTGCACACTTTATCTAACCTAGGATGACTTAGTATAGCAATGAAAAACTTGTGAATGTTACAAATGGGTGCTGAGAAGTGGGGCTGCTGCGTGCTATTCTGAACGATACATATTCAGAACTGTGGAAGTGGTTTTGGAAGTTGGTAATGGTTAGAAGTTAGAGTAACAGGCTGGGAAATGTAGAGTTCCATAAATAAACAGAACATTGTGATCAATTCCGGTGAGGGCTCAAAAGAAAACAAGAAAACAAGAGAGGAGCTACAATATCTTAGAGCTGGGATAAATTCAATGACAAGAAGATTGACTCAAATGAAGACTACTGTGTTGGAAGTGAGGGAAAGAAATTGGCTGAAGCTGTCCATTCCCTAGAACTTAACAGAAGGCAGAACTGGAGAGCAACAGGATAGAATATTTGGTTGAAGAATTATCAAATAAAAAAGAAATTCAGGTGGCTACTTTGTTACTTTTAACAGTACACAGTAAGGTTTAGGAGTGATGGCATGACCTTAATATGGACTATATGATTAAGGAGGAAGTAGAGGTGAGGCCAGTGTGGTGGAGTTCGTTAAGCTTCAGCTTTGGACGCCAAGCTCCATAACAGAATACATGATTCAAGTCCAGGCTACTCTGTTTCTTATCCAGATTCCGGCCAATGCACCCAGAAGGCAGCAGATGATGGCGGAAGCACAGGTTCCCCTCACTCTTGGCTTTGTCCTAAACTTTTTCTCACTGATGTGGGCACAATGTAGGGATGAAAGAGTTTTTCCTCTTTTTTTTTTTTTAAGAAATTAAACTTTTAAATAAAAGGTTTTAAAAATAAAGTAGTCAGCTGATATTTTTTAAACCACAGCCTGGCCAGGGGAAGAAAAAAGCAGCAGGGTGTCAGGGAGTAGCCTAGTAACTGCTTATTAAAGAGGCCAGAACCGATAAAAAGAAGCCAATCATTTGGATGAGGCTGGTGGGAATAAGGCCTGAAGGGTACTCCAAAATCAGCAAGGCTACCTCTCCTCTCAAAATCCAAGAATTGTAGGGTACAATGGATGTAAGGATTGGACATGAAGTGTTCTCCACGGACTTACTGCCTAGGGAAGCCACAGAATCATGCTTCCTGTTCCAAGATGCAGTGTTTCTTGTAACAGTTTCAATTATGGCTCAGTCATCCCAGGACCAGCTTACACTGCCACTGCGAAGTGAGCAAATAGCAGCCATGGGCAGTCTCGGGTTGCTAATTCACAAAGGCACAGAATCAGGGTTGTTAAATGGCAGAAATGGCTGGAGCTGGTGATCTGAAGTCAGGATATAGAAACAATTTCTGGGTCTGTCATGTGGGTTAAGGGGCCAGGGAGCTTGAGTCATCCTCCACTGCTTTCCCCAGGCTACAAGCAGGGAGCTAGATGGGAAGTGGAGAAGATGGTACTCAAATCTGAATCCGTCTGTAGGAAAGAGCCTACTACACCATGACACCAACCCCTTCCCTTTCTCTCTTTTCTTTTCTTTTCTTTCTTTCTTTCTCTTTCTTTCCATTCTTTTCTTTCTTTTTTCTTTCTTTCTTTCTTTCTTCTTTCTTTCTTATTGGATGACACTCCAAAATATTATATATATCATGATTTGTTGCAGACTGTAATCATCCTACTGAGATATAGAAGCTTATATAATGAATGGAACATATAATGAGTGTTTCATGAGAACTGTATATTTTGAAAATAATTATATACAGATTTTTCTTGCTCACTTTAATTTTTGAATTAATTTATAATGCTTGTACATCTTTATGAGATGCACTTGGAATTTGAACATTTGAATCAATGTTAGAGAAAGTAAAAAGTGTGGATCTACCTGGATAGGATAGTTGCATTTTTCATATGGGGACAGGAGTTTTTCAGGGATAGAAATGGAATTCTGTTATTTGAATGTGGCCCATCTCTTCTGAATAGTCATACCATAACTCGAAAGTATCTGGAAGATATAAACATAGTCCAACTAAAGTATTTAGAAGTAGGGCCTTTGACAGGCAATAAGATAGCATAAGATCATCATGATGGAGCCCTATTATTGCAAACTTATACCATTACATGGGAGAAAAAGAAACCATGTTCACCCTCTGCTTTCACCATTTCGATAACATGCATTGCCTTGGGGATTTGCGAGCAAAAAGGCCATCTCCAGGTAGGATTCCTCAGCCTCTAGACCAGAAATTGTAAACCCCTTCACGTAATCTAGTCTATGGAAGACGAGTGTGTTCAGCATCGTGTATTTAATTGAATGCTCCTGTTGTAGGGATATTCTACAAATTATTCAATAGTGCTCAACACTAGGAGCCTGTGATGGGAGGTACAAAAGGGAGAGAAAATATACTCTTGCTTTTCTGCTCTGGTAGACTAACCAGAGGCGAGCGGACAGCATATGACATTGTAGACACATCTACATTGAATAATTTGGGAATCATAGGAAAGAATAATGGAAGAACTGAATGCATTCCGGAGAAAGGGGATATCTTGTTTCAGAGACAACTGGAGCTGCAATGTACAATGCAGGAGTTGTTAAGAGAGTGAGATTAGCTCCTTGCAACACAAGAAAAGGTTTGACCATTTGGTGGAAAAGCTGAACTTCCATTTCCTTCAGCTCTAGGAGTCATGACCTGCTGACTTGTTTGTTTTCCATTCTTTCCGAACTGGTTGGAAAATTAAAGCTGAAATTGATTCAGCCATTCAAATTGAGAATTTAATTTTGGAAACAACCAGTGGCCTGAGGTAGCCATTTCAGAACTCCAAGTTAGTTACAGGCTTGTATTTTTCCAACAGGTTGGGTATATGCATTGAGTCAAGTGTAAGCAACACCGAGTAACACAAGGTTTTCAATCATATTGGCAACCAAAGAATATCTCCCTGTAAATACAACACCTGGTGGTAGCTAACAAACTTGATTATTAAGAAGATATATACATTCTTGCTCTCACATTGGTGCACTCATTCTCACTCTGTTTCCATCCCTAATCCAGGATGCTGAATCTTTTCAAAGCTTCCCCACTCATTTTAAAGTATGGGAAGGTTGATGGAAAGGGTAGGAGAGGACATAGTATATAGGTGAGATGGCTAGCGGGAAGAAAACATAGCCACACTTGTGTACATGAACCAAGTCAGGGGTGAAACTCCAGGTGCCTCTAAGCATATGCAGTTGCCTAGCCAGCATCCTCATGCCTGAGGGAGTGTATCATTAAATATGTAAAAAAAAAAAAAAGATAGGCTGAGGGCAAGAGAATGAAAGAAAATAAAGTTTCTTGTTTCATTACACGTATTGGCATTTTTCCAACTGTTTGAATGAGAGACCCCACATTTTCATTTTGCACTGGGGCCAGCAAATTACGTGGCTGGTCCTGCCCATAAATCACATACGGAATCATATTTTACTCATTATGATGGCTTCTAGAAAAAGCAGAATAAAGCTTACAATCTAACTCCAATATAATATTAAAGAGTATATGGTTTATATTTTGAGTAGTGAAATGATATTGCACCTGCGTTTTTAACTTAATTTCTCTTTACCTAGTCATGTAAATTTTATTTTGTGTTTATCCCACTTTATTTGTGCATTTGGATTACAAACATTTACCTCTTAAATAACAAGCTAATTACATAGTTACACTCTTATAGAACTCAGTAAAAACCTTTGTTTAAACTTGTGGTCATTTATGTCAGGAGAAATTTGTCATCATTGTAGATGGCACTGTGGCAATATTTCCTCTCTTGAGACACTCATCAGATGTATGAACTCCACTTCATTCACTGACTGGCATGTTGCCCGACAATATTACTAACAGAATCTGGCTCATTCTTCAATGTTGCATGCCATCATTTACAGAGAGTCAAATTAACATTGCTCACCCTGGTTCCCTCTCAATAGTTCAGTGGCCAGATCCTCACCTTGCATAGGCAGGGGTCCCTTACGAGCTCCAGCTCATATTCACTTCCTGTCTAGCTTGTCTAGCTCCTTGCTCTTAGCCTGGGAAAGCAGTGGAGGATGACCCAAGGCCTAGGGATGCTGAAACCACATGGGAGATCTTGAAGTGGCTCCTGTCTCCTGGCTTTGGATTAGCTCAGTCCCAGGCATTGTAGACACCTGGAGAGTGAACCAGTGTATGGAAGAGCTTTCTCTTTGTCTGCTTCTCTCTGTAAGTCTACCTGTCCAATAAAAATAATTAAAGCTTAAAAGAAAAGGTGCTCACCTTATTATATTGCTGTCTTGGAACTTGTAAACATTTTTTTATGAATAAAATGTTATTGCATCTCTTTGTCTAAAATGCTATTTGGTTAAAGAAATAGATGAAGATGCTTATTGCTCACTGATTTTCAATCCAAAAATAAGTCTCGAGTATGATGTCCTTTGGTCACCTACCAGGCTACCATTCCAGGCTTTCTATTGAGGAAACAGTGATGCACAACTAAGAAGCTGTTAGTACTAGAAGCAAAGACAATCAAAAAGGAAATAAAGACGTAATATTGCTGATCATGTTATGAAGGGCATACATAAGATTGTGCATTTCAGACAAGAGGGAAATGTGGGGCTTTCATTTTCAAAAACTGACCAATTAAAATGCCCCCATGAATCTGAAAGGAGCATATTTGAACCATAAATATAAGAATTCTGGGAGGCATTCTTTGGGCATGCTAAGATCAGATTCTAGGTAGAAGAGAAAAGAAGGAAAGAAACAAAATGGTGTAACTTTGGCTGAGACATAGCATATGAACAAAGCATGAAAAGAATCTCTGACATTAATGAGAAGTTATCCTGAACCAGCTCTTCCCATCTTCCTGCCTTCACCCTCAGTCCTTACAGGGTCCCTCTGTTGGTGTCTGCACACAGCTTTTCATTACAAGTATGGAAGAAATGGAAGATGCTAGCTCAGTAGTGATAGGTCCATCAAGCCACGAAGAACAAGTACATACATGCTCATTATAACCACCAAGTGGCCTGGGAGGACAAAGAAAGGCAAACATAATACCAGTTAGTTCTGACAAGTAACCCAAAAGCACAAGATTCTATCAAGCATGTTTATCACGTGAATATTTATCACAGTCAAGATCATGCTTCTGACTTCTAACAGCCTGATTGCATTCTGTAATAAAGCTTTTAAATTAGAAGTTGCATTTTCCATTCTTGTCTCTTTTATACATTCTGAAGAAAGAAGAGAGCCAGAGCATTGGGGATAAATTAGCTTTCGCCAGGACGCTTCCTTTGTTGTCTGGGTGCCAGCTCCTTCATGAAGGTAGCTCTTTGACAGACAGTCCTGAATAGTATCTAAATGACTCCATCCTTGGCACTTTGTGTGAGAGATATTCAGTATAATCCAATGTGATCATTAGAACAGGTGCCCCAGAAATTCCAAAACATACAACAAATGTTAGAATGCTGACTGTGACGATCCTGATGATTACAGTTCCATAATTCCGTTCCTTTGTCTCAGTGGTACTATCCTAGAAAAAAATAAATGAACCTGATTTTTTATTGGCAGAAGGGTAACTTCCTGTGAATGGAAATGTTCATTTTAGAAACGGAGGGTTTCCATAGCCTGTAGTAGGTGGTTAACTCTGTGTTTGAACTAACATCATCACAGCCATGCTTTAATTTAACCCCATTAAGTAGAAGCAAACCCTGTGCGCTCTAGTTGAGGGTTGCGGGGAATAGAATAAGACTCCCTGAATGCCCTTTTTAATTCAATGGAGCGTTCCAGGAACACAAACCATTTCAGATTTCAAGGGTTTCAAGAACCCAGCCATGGTTTGACATTAACCAAAGTTTTGAATGATTCTGAGGAGGGAAAGGAACAGGAGGGGGGTATGTTTTGGGGTCAGATAAATCAAAGCACATTTGGCCAGACACTGCCCCCCTTCATTTCTAAGCACATGTGAATTTCCAGGGAAATTGAATCCATGTGTTCTTGATTCATTTACATTTAACTCTTCAAAATGCTTTGTAAGCCCTCCAAGAAGCCTTCAGTGTATTGAGCCAGGAGGTTAGGCGCTGTTAGCCATGCAGGCACCTAATATGCTGAATGAGTGGGATGAGGTTTAAAGAACAAAACTAAAGAAGGTCAAGTGGTTAAAAAAAATTGATCCAATATATTTCTCTTAAACTGTGGGCCTCAGCTTCTCAATGTGTGTGTAGAAATAAATATCCCAAGAACTGCTGCTCACAACAACCCCCTCCGCATTTAATCCTGAGCCTTTCGGATGGCCAGCGATTGAGTGAGTGACGCTGGAGAAAAGTCTTATGCTTCCCAGAGTTGGTTTTCTCTTCCCATGGCCTGATTGCTTCCTCCTCTGAAGTGGAGAAACAGCTGCTGCCACCTCTGCCTCTTTGATAAGAACTGACGAGACCCAGGAAGGTGTGGGAAGTCTCTGACTTTAGCAGCTTGGCAAAAGTTCGGCCGAGACTGTCTGATCTTCCTCCACATGCTGCAAATCCATAGAAGCCCTTTGACAGAGAGGAGGTTCAGAAGGACAGTCTTCCTGTCCTCATCTCTATCAAAAAAAAAAAAGCATAAAAATAAAGGGAAACGATGATGGTAGCTGCCACATTGCAACCTCTGAAACTCGGACATAATAAAGACATTCTTTTCTTTGCATGAAGGAACAGTTTGAGACCAGTCATTTCCTCCTTCCCACACATCTAAACACAGTCATAAGAGGTCACACCCCATCTTCAAATTGCACAAATATTTTGGCTAATTCTATGCTTCATTTTTTTTTATTTGATAATGGCCGAGACGTGTAACTCACAAATGAGGCAGATTTCTGAGAAGGAAATTACCAGACCTCATATGAGAATGGTGTTTGGGGACCTCCTTCTGCCTTTCATTTTTGGTGCTTCTCCATTGGTGATACATTTATGTGAAAATAAAAGCATGGTAATGGGAAGACTGGCTAGAAATATTGAGCTCATTTGGCTTAATTCTAATACAGTTTTTGCTAATAGGTAAAATAGTGTTGAAAGCTCTCATTGTGATCTAACATCAGCCTACTTGTCTGCAATGCCCATCATCTCTATTAAAGGGTAAGCCTTTTGAGGATTTTATTATTGTGCATTTGGATGTGCTTCAATTTTTTGGACACTCAAAAATGCTTGCTGTATGTTTTTAACAAAACGTTGCTCTATAGCAAACATGGTACATTCCATCCTGTGTAATATTCACAATAAACCTTGGGTCTGTGTGCTCTTAGGATCTCTATGGAATGGACAATGGGATAGAAGCTTGGAAACATTAAACAGTCTACAAATGTCACGAGGTTAATAAAAGTGTGTAACCAGGATTGATGGACCAGTTTATTTCCTCTGTTAATTGTATACCATGGAAGGTTCATTGACAATAGAGATGTAAATACGGAATTGACTTTCAATCCGATGCATTTAAACTCATGGCACAGGAGGAAATTGCCAACAGGTATCCATAAGAGGTTACCTCATTAATTAGGAAAATTTTTGCATATTTTCATTCATAAAATGCATTGATTTCACTTATTAGGTATAATGCCCATGCAATACATGTAGTCACTCAGTGTGTCATCTGCAGTTTCTCTAAATTTTGAGCTGAGATTATGAACTCAAAAGCTGCAAAAGATTCACTAACTATAAACCTGACATCTATAGCTGGCAGATACAAGTTTCTCTCCTTTTACTTCTTTTTTCTTTTCTTTGTCTATTAGTTGTCTTTCAACTACTTTAAACTATCTGAGAGGTAGTTTAGGAAAATATTTATTTTGACTTACAGTATGCAGTTTCAGTTCCATTTTCAATGGCCTTTTAACCTGGCATTTGGTGCGAAGGTTGACCATGGATGGCATCTTGTGTGTGGAAGAAGGATCATGCGATGAACCAGAAAAGAGGGGAAGCACAAGCAGCTCACACAGCCAATACCTCCTGAAAACTCTCTTCCAGGGGTACATCATCCCCTGTGATCAGAGGACCTCCAACCAGGCCCACCTACCAAGGATAACCCTGCACCCTAACCCCTCAGTCATTTATATAAAACCCTGGTGATTAAACTTGCACATGAGTTTGAGTAGCAAAGAGCCAGCCAACCCATAATACTGTGTGAAATATAGGTGGAGACTAAAGCCACAGACATTCTCTTAACAAGCTCACTGCTACTTGGTGTGTGAGAAGGCAGTGACATGGTTCATAAACAAGCACAAGACTTCATGGACACCTAAAGGACATTGTAATCCTTGGTAGAGATTCCAATTTGAAGTATTCTAACCTTAAGTTATAACACTCACGTTAATAAATGTGTGTGTATAACATGTATACATTTCTCTGTGTGTGAAATTTTTATTATAAACTAAATGCATAGTGCAAATATTACTTACAGTTGTTCAAGTAAAACAGTAATAAACTTCAAGTGAGGTCTGCTCTCATGACTTCTGTTGTGCCTGCTGTGGATCTATTCCTAGTTGAGTCTCTAGTTTTATAGGATGTACCAGGGTGATTCGTTTCTTGAAACTCATTCAGTCTTGGAGGGAGGACCACCTCCAGCATGCTTTAAAAAATGACTGAAGAATGATAATCCCCAAAGGGATTTGAAAACACCTTAAAATGATGAACATAGCAAGATAAGCTTGAAAGCAGAGTTTTAGAGTTGAAAACTTCTTTAGAGCTTTCCAAACAGATTGTTATCTCTTGGTAGAGACATCACAACCCAATGCAAAAATATGACTTTTCTGAACAGCTTTGTAACAGGATTTCTTAAGCATCGATGTGCACATAAATTCACCAGGAGCTTTCTGAAAATGCAGCTTCTGATAGGGAAGATCAAGACTGGAATCTACACTTTGTCGAGCTCTCAATTGTGATGGGTCTGGCACACTGAGTGTATAGAATTCTGAAATTGCAGCAAATGATGTAAGGATTAGTTTTTATACTTTAAATTTAACTATGTGACATAGAATTCCACCTCAGACTATGTACTATGTAATCCTCGTCAAAGCATTTTGTTTTTCTTTGCCTATTGCACAGTAGATACTGAAGCAAATATTGGTACTCACTTTTGATCTCTGATACAAGCATGTAGCATATTCATGAAAACATGTGATTGATACTGTACCTTACCTATAATTGCCACATAATAAATATTTTCACTCGTCAATTACATTTGCAGAGAACGTTGCTTCCCCCAGAGACCATGGGTTTTCCAAACAAATTTGCCTGATTAAAAAGCATTGCAAAACAATGATAAAAAGTTCCTAAATAAAAACATGATATATCCTAAATGAATTTCAAAATTCCCTTTGGAAGAAAACAAGCAGTGTGTTTGAATGTGTGTGTGTGTGTGTGTGTGTGTGTGTGTGTGTGTGTGTGTGTGTGTGTGTGTTCAGAAGCTGTACTTATGACATCAAGGTTTTCAGGAGCTTGGCAATTAACAAATATTTTGATATTTGTGGTTCTTTCTTATCTTGTGGTTATCATCATTTTTCTTTCTAAAGTCCATATTAAATTTAAGTCATTGTGTTCTGAGAATCTCATTAGAAATTCTTACTAAAAAATAAATAAATAAAACACAATTGGTCATTTTGATCATATCACAACCTGCTAGTAGAAACAAGTAACAGAATCAGCTTTTACATTTTTCCATTCTATTGCGTATATGTTCTTTTCTCTTTTTCAAAGGAAGAGGATTATCATCTTTTTGTGCAATTCCATTGCTTTACTCTCATATTGAAAATGTTTTTCCACTTTATCCATATATTTCAAAGAGAGAGTTTATCCTGGGCTCAGAAAATTTTGACTCTGTGTGAGGAGTGACTCACATATCAGCCCTGGATGTCACTGCCAACTTGGACTCTATTATTTTAGATACCTGCTCCTCTTTCTCAAGGCTCACAGATTTCTCATCATTCTGCTTGCCCCACCAATCAGCTGTAACCTCACAAGCCCACCCAGAATCCCAGCCACTTATCCCTTATGGCCTCCCTCCCATCTACTTCCTCTTCTTCCACCCTCCCCTGTGCTGGCTGCCCCTTACCTGCCAGGCCATTCCCCTGGCCATTCCATTGTCCTCTTTCACCTTGCTCCCTTCCATAATCCCTTGCAGCTCCCTTCTGCCACCACGGCAGGAGAGGTTTTTCTCCTTGTTCTATTCCCTTCCATCCCTGCTCCCATCCCTACCCTGCTGGAACGAAAGAACCTCCTAGGTATCTCAATGTGTCTGTTGTTTTGGATTTAATGGTGGCAAACTAATGCTGAAAAGAGGATTTGGAGTGGGAATTTAGCTTCATGTAAGGACTTAATTGCATGTAAAAGCTAACACTCTGACATCCTGGAGGAGCCATGAAATTTGCTTGCATCCTCACAGGCATTCATTCACATTTATTTCTGTTTCCAATCAGTGGGTTGCTACAAACAGATCTCTCATATTCTCATTGCCAAGGCATAATACAAATCCGGTTTTAATGTGGATTCTTGGTAAATGCTTCAGAGCTGAAGGAGAAAGAGAGAAAGAAGCGTTGATGAGGAAAGTCGGTGGGAAAAGGGAGGGGCGATGGGTGAAACTAGCTTGTAGTGCACACCTGCCACATACCCCTCACCATCACATATTCTTCCTTACATCTGTTGGACATGTAAGTTCAAGCTCACCTATTCAGTAGGAAGCAGAACTTGACATCATTCTCAATCTTCTCTTAGTCTCTCCACTATATTCAACCTGCAGCTGCCATGACAACGGGTCTCAATTTTGCTCCTGCAAGGAACCCATCTTAAAAGGTACAAACACAAAACAAAACACAATGAGTAAGCAACAAAAATTTGATGGTCACACCCTCTCCCCGGAAAAACACAGCTGTCCTTTAGAACGTAGTCTGGTCATTGGGGTGTATATGATCTTCTGGGCTGTATCAAAGGATTATATGAGAATTTCAGATCACAAATGGAGAAATGAAACTACACCATTTTTCGAGGTCTTTGGGAATAGGAGGAACATCTGTGTGAAGAAGATAAGCGTGTTTGACCTTAAGGCAACCCTGTTGCAGAGAGAATCCTGCTCTGCAACACAGGACACTTTGCAGGCAGTATCTGTAAGGACTAATACATCCATTTTAAATGTTCCAAATCATCAAACCCTGTAATTCTCAAAATATCTCTATGAAGAAATTTGATTTTTATCCCTATTTTACAGAGAATAAAACCAAGAGTCCAAGGCTAAAGAACTTGAATATTGCCTAACAGGAAGAGTGAGAAGCTACCACATGAAAGATTCTAAATCCTGAGCCCTCAACTCCATTACAGCAGGTCACTCCATGAACCATATCTGAGTCTCGTCCTAAGACAAAGCAAGTGAGATGGGGAAAAACTGTGAGGAAGCATAAAAATCTCATGGATAAAGATTAATGATATCGCAATGCAATATTTTTAAAGTTAAGTAAAATTAACAGAAAATCATGATGGAGCCCTACCACACTTTTAAGTAAAATGGCTCCAGGGGGCATATTGCAAGCTTTAAATCAAGTGAAATAAATCTGCAGTGTCAATATGCAAAATTTTGTTATTTTGTCACTGATATATACTTTGTATTAATAATGATATTTATAAGCACTTCATAAAATACTGAGTCTTGACTACTGAGAGGTTTATGTGTCTCCTTAAATTCTGCCCACAAAGCAGACACTGCGTGCGCATCTAGTCCAGATTCTGCTCAAATTCTCTGTCCATTTCTCACTGTTGTAAGTACATAGGAGACTTGAGAGTAAAGAAACTACTGCCCTGCTATACGGTGACGACTCCAAAGGTTGCCCCTCTGTTCACCCCTTCACTTGTATTCATCTCATCATCTTTCTTCTTCTGTTCCTTTTAGCATCTCTTATTCTGCTTCTGTTGTTTCGGTAGTTTTCGATTTGTGCATTAGCAGATTACAACATCAATGACCCAAATGTTTCTGTCATACAAAATGGACCTTCAGCCTTACCTTCTATCTCAGCAGCATCATCGCCACAGTGCTCTTTCCTCCAACAGGCTTGTATTTTTTTCCTAGGGAAATTTTAAATACATTTTGTGCTCCCGAGGTGGTAAATATTTGATCTTTCAGGCACCTAAAGAAGGATTTTCTGAATAACTGTGTTAAGGGGACTGAGGAAGCTCTCTGGCCTGTGCTCACTTATGGTGTTCTTGGGTTAATTTTGGGATGAAAATCAGGAACATGCTCCTTTCAAATCAATGACAGTGGACAACTGTTACAAGAGAGAAAACGATTCATTTGTGCTGAAGCAAGAGGTAAGACACAGTATGCAGTTTTTGTCTTCCTTAGAGAAAGCAAATTTTCTTCTAAATTCCCTCTCCTTCTGGCACCATGTAAACTGTTCCAGGCCACCTAAGCCAGAGAGAGACCATGAGCAGCCACAGAGGTCATCTCACCCGAGGTCCTCCAACTAACTGGCCAGTTCTCTGTTGTCCTAGATAATGACCGCTGACACAGAAGGAAAAAAGTCATGTCCAGCTGAATAGAATCTAAACTGATGACTAAATCTTGAACCAAATAAACAGTTGTCATTTTCAGCCTCGATGTTTCAAGGTGGTTTATTCCTATTTAGCATAGACTAACTAATACAGAAACTGTCTCATGAAAATGTTTGGCCTGTTCTGTTATGCCAGAAGAAATAAGGATGTTTTGTTGGCTGCAGGAAAACCATTGGATTGTGCTTAATCAAGAGCTGGCTCTGTTGAATCTTGCCTGCTCGAAACAGTAACAGCTTTTTCTAATAAACTTCAGGAACCCACTCTTAGGCTTGATGGTCTCTTGTCTGCAGCCATCTTTGTATTTGTGATTTCCGTGAGAATACTAGGACTGATCAACAAATGCTTAGTCTGAATTCCCAGTTATGCTGTAAGCTGTACACATCACTTTGAGGGCTTCACATCCCCTTTTTAGAGACATAAAGAAAGCATCAGCCATTGTTTTTTTGAAAGTCATAGCCTTTGGGATTTTGACCAATAAGCAGGCAGTGCAGAACTTTCTCCAGTGTTTTGGGAGCCTACATTTCAATTTTTGGTCGCTCAGCTTATCACACCCATGCTCCACACTTCTTTAAAAATAAGGTGAAAGGTAAAGGACTTAATTGCAGAAAAAAAAAGAGGGGCAAGAAAAATGCCATGTATTGTGCATATTTCATGCTATACTTTCTAAACCTTACTTAAATAGTACAATTGATTGAAAACACATTCTAAGAAGGGTTTCTTGTTTCTGTAATTCCTCTTGCTGAATATGTTTAACTAAAACTTGGAGGCAGCATTTGTCTTCATCTTGCAGATAATAGATTCTTTGCAATAAGATAGCATTTTTTGTAAGATTTATCTTTTTACTAAAAAGTTACACTTAGAGAGAGGAAGAAAGACAAAGAAAAGGATCTTCTGTTCACTGTATCACTCCTCAAGTCGTTACAGCAGCCAGAGCTGAGCTGATCCGAAGCCAGGAGCTAGGAGCTTCTTCTGGGTCTCCCACATGGGTACAGGATCCCAAGGCTTTGGATGATCCTCTACCACTCTCCCAGGCCACAAACAGGCAGTTGGATCAGAAGCGGGGCAGCTGGGACACAAACTGGCATCCATATAGGATCGCAGCTTGTGTAAGGCTAGGACATAGCCACCAGACTCCCACACTAGGCCCAAGATTGCATTTTGAGATGAAAGAATTTAAAGATTGAGAGACCATTTGGAAAAGCTAACCATCACTTGAGTTTCAAGTTGGCAGAATATTTATGTGAAATGAAACTCATATTAGAGAAGATTGTTATCTTGGATTTGTTGGATAATGTCTTAAGGGCAAATTAAAGAAGTTTATTTTGGATATAAAGCAGTATAAAAGTTCATTTTGTTCTTTCTCTTACCTTTCTTTCTGCAGATCTGAATTGTGTTAGCTGCAAACCTTTCAGCCTCTCATCTCATCTCTTGGTCCCTCTGTTACAGTGGGTAGATAGGCTGTGGGCTCTGGGTGAAATTTCTGAAAAGCAATTATCTTACAACATGGATTTTCCTTTTCCAATAGCATACTGTTTGTTTAAGGAAAGGCAAAGAAAATAACAGATGATGAATCACAATAGAGACCTCAATGAACCATGGAAGACACCATCACTCATTGCATGATTAAGTGCTCAAGCTCTAGTGATCTTCCTGCTAGAAAGAGCAAGGGTTTTGTTGTTGGTGGTTTGTGATGATTGCTGTTTCTACTACCCACTGTCAGTGTCAGCTGCAGACACGGACATCCTTCTGGCTCCATTCCTGAGACTGACCACCCATTCTCACTCATCCACATCTTAACTCATCTTAACTCATCCATTGAGCATCACTTCTTTTATCTGTGTGTGCTTTTTCAATAAAAACTCTATCCTGTTGATTGTCGGATGTGCTTACTTTCTGGAGGCTGGTAGATCCCAGAGACTATTATTTTTCTTATTCACAACTACCTTTTTTTTTCTTGTAACTGCACATCACAATTTTGTCACAGGAACATTTTCTTCAAACTAGGTTCCCTCCTAAGGGTAAATAACAAAGATCACTCATACACGTTAGACTCTCAATTATTCCTTTAACTTTTTGGATTTCACACTTTCAATCTATCTTCTTTAGAATTTAATATTACAATGGAGTTATGTGCCTCAACTTTTCAACTGCAGCCTCACTACCTTTGTGACTATGACAAATTCTTTATCCTGAGTCTCAGTTTAACTGTACACAAAATGGAAATACAGCAGTTACAGTCACTGAAACCCAGAATCACTGTGGGAATCAAATACCTTTAAGTTGCAAGGGCCAGGACCTGTCACACCGCTTCTTAGATACTGATTGCTTTGCTCATTATCTTCATTCCAGGTTTACGGACAGATTATGGCAGCTAACAATGCGCAATCTTTGGCAGTGCTTACAAATCCCCACAGCACAGCATCTGTTTTCCTTGTGCTTCTGCCTTAACTTAAAAACTTGCATCTTTCCACATCTATGACATGCTTCGTAACAGCTAAGGCTTATAATGATTGATCTGTTCATGCAGCTATCCACAATTTAAATAGTGGCCTCTCTTTGGGGTTTGTTTATGCATAAGTTCAAATTTCCTTTTCCAGTGATTGCATCCTGAGAGAAAGCTGCTATTTCCAAGGATAGAAAGGATGTAAGATCAAGGATGACAAAGAATGTGGGTGGCAGGCCAAGTGCAATTATCACACGGTTTATCCCAAATAGTGGTCCCTAAAAGTATCTAGACTGGCTCTTCATGGAGGGCCATTTTTACAGAGGAAATAGATGTAATAACAGTTGGAAACAAATATCAATGTCATCAACGATGAGCCAATTAAGGACTGACCCTTTGTATTTCAGTCTTTCTATACTTTTTTTTTTCTTTTTACAGGATCAGCGTGGGAAGCAGGGGAGGAAGAAAGGCCTGAATGTACGTGCAGTCAGGAATACAGTCTGGCTGAGAGAGAGCAAAGCAATCATCCAACCCTTATCTCGCTAGGTCCCAGATATGGCTTGATGAGCTGTTTTTCCTAAGAGATGCTTAATAGCTACTTTTACAGTCTCACATGTTTGTCTACCTCCTCATAATTCCTGGAAGTTTTGGCTTTTTAATGCAAACAAGGGTAGAGTTCCTGAGGTATCTCAGTGAAAACCTGAGGCTTAGTAAGCCTGAATAAATTGACCTAGCTTCATTTAAGGAGTGTCAGCAGCAGGATGAAGTCCAGATATGGCACAGGCCAGAGTTCATGTGTTTGAAATTGCAACTCAGTGGCATGTTGCTTGCTGTGAGGACAGAGAGAAGTGGCAGGATGGCCTGCCAGGTGCCAGGTATGTCTAATCAGCTGACGACATTGGTGTCTCAGAGGTGCATGTTATGATCAAGTCTTCAGCAAATAAGACCATATAACATCATACATCCCACCAGGTCCTATTCTGTCTCATGGTGCAAAGGAAAGGCAGAGCACATTCAGTTCTCTGGGATCTTACATAAAATGTTGGAATATCAAATGATGGATTGTGATTAAAAATAAATCAATTTACCTTTTCTTTCATGTATTAGCATACAGGTTAACATTTCCATCCGTACTTTACTATAGGGTAGCTTTTATATGGTAGCTTTTTCCGTGGATGCTGCAGTCTTACAGATATCACCGAGGTCAACAACCCTTCCAGCACACACTGCTTCATTTTGAAAAATGCAAGATTGTGTGGCTACTGACAGAACGGAAGGAATAAACAGGAGCTCTTTTTTAATTAACAGCAATTTATTAGTCTACCTCTATCAAAAAGTGATAGATAAGATTAATATATATGTATATATAACATAAATTTAAGCACATGTAACAGTAGAAATAGTGATGGCAGGAAAGAGGAAGAAATAAGCAAAGAAAATGGAAATTGTCTACAGCAACCCACATTTAGTAATTACAAATTGGTCACGAAAAACTCTCAGAATGAATTTTGTTCTGAAAGAAAAAGAAAAAAAAAAGAGTGGGCCATGTGTCAGCTGGAGCTGGGTTTACCTTCTGTCTGTGCCAGGTGAACTTCTGTGTTGTCAAAGCCTTGCAGCTTTATTCTAAGAATTAAATGAAAGTGTATATGTGAAGATAGTTCAAAATCATTGTGGAAATATTTTTTGTATCATGTATCATGTTTTTCATAGTATATATTTTTAATACAAACTCTCTGCAAGCATGCATTTTGAAATCTTTCGCACAGAAACCTATTTAAGTCTGCCTTTTCTATACAACCTGTGAGGCTTTGTAGCGCATAGTCTAACATATCATGTTAATTTAATCAAAAGGTCTTCATCCTTTTAGAGTGTCAGCTTTTATCTCTGAATCTTTCTCAGCTATGTCTCCCAGTAATTACACCAATAATTTTTAAAGTTACTGAACTAACAAGCATGCACAATTTAAATCATAAAAATTTTGAGAATAATCACTGTACCATTCCCAACAATTGAATCCCACATCTAATCATTTTCCTGATTATAAATTCTTGATAAGATACAATGTAACTTGAAATATCAAAAGCCCCCAACTGGTTTTCAACAGAAAAAAGAGGTTGAAAGAACATATTATGGTAACATTTTCTAATATGGTGAAATTCCTAAAAGAAAGTAATGTATACTGGTATGGGAAAAGTTTTTACAATATAGGCTGATAGGCATGGGGGGAACAGAAAGGTATTAGGTGACTAGCTTATCACTTAACATTCCCAGCAAACACTAAAATTCCTAGGTACAATTAGCAGCTGCAGCTCCTGACCCAATCTTTCTTCCACTGTAGAACCAAGGGGATCAGTGGTGATGGCTCAAGTTACCCTGTTTCTACAACACTCCAGACTTGATTCACACTCCCAGCTCCCCTCCCAGCACCTGTTCATTCCCCATTACAGTGGATTGTGGGCACCTGGGAAGTGAACCAAAGGAAAAGAATACCAACTCTCTCTGCTTTTAAATGTATATTATGTTTTTCTATATACTTACATGTCTAAATACACGCATATATATAAAATCTCTGTGTATATGTTTCTATTGCTCGAGTAAATAAGTTGGTTGAAACTATGAAAATCTTACCATTTAGATAAGCAAATGTATTATATATTATATCTTAAGAGTGTATGTGTGTTTTTTGTATTAGTTCTGAATTCTGGAGTGTGATAATAATGAAACAAAATGAGAAATTTATTTTCAAGAAGTAAAAACCTAAATATCACATATTGTCTCAGTTATGTATTACTCTTGTAACAACATATTCAGCCTCATATTTAGTCACCTAAGACTAAGAAATGTGTCACCTTATGGTTCTACTGGACAAAAGCAAAAGCTGAGTCTTTGGGCGGCAATGAAGAAGTTGAGCTGCGTCACTTAGAGGCTTCTGGAAAAGAATACACTGCATATCTTCACAGCTTCCAGAACTTTCTCACATATTATCTTGACTCAAGGCCCTGCATCATTCCTAGATGGCTGACCTCCATCTCCACACTTCCTTTTCTCATTCTAAATCTCCTGCCTCTCTTCTGGGAGGTGGCAAGCAATTTTATAGAGCCACTCAGGACATTTAGGACAGTCTCATTCCAGGATATTCAACATAATAGTCTTGGTGAAGTCCTTTTCAGCAATTCAGCTGGAAAGATTCATAAGTAATATGTGTGCATCCTTGGGTGTTCATTATATTGCCTACCACACTTATCTTTCAATGTCTGTGAAATCTACCTTCTTCTTAGTTACCTATTGGGCCCTTATATGTTACTAATTCTCCTCAAAAAATCTACATGTATTTTCTCTCATTGGAAGAAAATGTAGCAGAGTTGGGTGACAGGAGCATGGTTGCCATGTTACCTGGAATACCTACATCTATACTGCAGTGCAGTGTTTAGAGTCCTGTCTGCTCTCCATATTCCAGCTCCTGATAATGTATTTCTCTGGGGCCGGCAGATGGTGACTCAAACATTTGGGTTCCTGACATTCACCTGGGAGACCCAGAATCCATCCCCAACTCCTGGCTTTTGTGTTGCCTAGTCCTAGCTCTTTATTCAGTGCTTATGAAAAGAAACCAGCAGACTGAAACTCCTTTTTTATCTGTTTGCTTTTCAAATAAATGAAATAAGCAAAAATTGAAAAGATATGTGGCATAATATAGGAGAAAAGGAAGAAAAAAGAAGGAAAATAACAAGACAGGAAGAGGGTAAAGGTAGAAGAAGCAGACCCTATACCCTTACAAATGAACATTCAAAAACCTGAGCTATAGTTCATTTAATTATCCATGAATATTAAGTTCTTGTTCCTAGAAGAGGAATCTCCAAGATTTTGCTCATATCATCAAAGCAATAGAAGTGACAGGGATAATGACAATTTCTGATGATAAAGACGTCCTAATCAGCATATTGAAATTATTTAAAATTAGTGTTTGGAAATGGGTGTTAAGAACTTGGCAGCAAAGTAACTATCATCAGGTATTATTCTGGGATGACTCCATGGGTGGAAGACTTGAATCAGCTTTATACAAGGAAAATGAGCATGAAACTATTTATTCAATACAAAAAAATCAGAGAATGAAAACACGTTATCAAGAAACAATTAATGGAAATGTTAGCACGGCAGTGGGACCGGAGAAGAATAACAAACGAGATTGGAGGGATACGGAGCATGTGAACAGGAGAGGGAGATTCGAGGTAATATTAATTAGGCAGGAGCAACCGCCATGCTCCTCGAGCAGACAAGCGAAGTCGCAGGATTTTTCTTGGATTTTCTTTTTTTAAGGAGGGGAGGGGAGATTCATCATTTTCCTGGAGTCTTTATTTCTAGTATCTGGTAAACAAGCAACACGGATTTTTATGATTAATATGTAAATTAGATAATTTCGTTATTTTTTAAAAAATGAGTTGATAGATTTTAAGATTTTAGTTTTTTTTTTGTTTGTTTGTTTGTTTTTTATCTTTATTGCAAAGCCAGATATACAGAAAGGAGGAGAGGCAGAGAGAAAGATCTTCAATGTGATGATTCAGTCCCCAGGTGGCCACATCGGACAAAGCTGAGCCAATCCAAAGCCAAGAGCCAAAAGCTTCCCTCCTGTCTCCCACATGGGTGCAGGGTCCCAAGGCTTTGGGCTGTCCTCGACTGCTTTTCCAGGCTACAGCCGGCAGTTGAATGGGAAGCAGGGCCACTGGGATCCTTGGCAGGTGCAAGGTGAGGACTTTAGCCTCCAGACTACTGCTCTTGGCCTAGTAGATTTTAGATTTTTAAGCACATGGTAGATTTTCAAGGTTGAAGAACTGACAGATTTTAAGTAGTTTTACTTCCCTTCAGATTGATAATGGTAAAATAGTACTGTGTGTCTTTGGGGAGTGAACTAATTACAGATCATTGGCACCTCCTGGTGGTCAAAATGAGAATCCGTCATTAACTGAAGCAAGTGCTCACCAAAAGTTGAAAACCATGCAGGCATCTTGACATACCTGGTAGTAAGGACATGGAGGAATGTATCGTCACAGGGAAAAAAAAACCATAGTTTTAGGTAATTCATATAAGAATAAACAGAATTTTAAGTAAAATTCTAGTGTCAGAGTATGAAAAATAACTTAATTCAAGACACCTTTGAGAAGAAAAACCAGCAGGAAGACCTCCACTCTCCAAAGAAAAAATTTAAAAGATGCCATCAAGTGTTCAATATATGTCAGTATATATGTGTGCAAGATATATTTTCATATCTATATATGTATGTTCAAAGGGCTATGGATGTAAATTTTCAAAATCGCACAACTCGTAAGGTGATCAGAACTTAACTTCTGGCCTAATTTATTTCTAGATGTGTGATGTTATCAAGGACCTAAGTAGAACTGCACGGCACATGGACAACAGAGAAGCCCCTGGCAGTTCTCATGTTCTCTCTAGTTCTGAAATTGAGATATACTTGGTCAGCTCTCAAGCATGTTATCACTTTTCTTTGAAGTTATAAAAGCTTAAACTTAGAATAGAAAAAGGAAAAAATGTCCTTTTACTAAAACATAGTTTGCCTAGAATTCCTACCATGCCCACTTACTTGAAATCTAAAAATAGAAATGTACTTTCAGTTTTGTTTGAAGGCATGAGAACCCACAGTGCAGACGGTATCGATAAAGCAGCACATAGTGATAACCCATGTTAGTCAGCAAGTGACACAGAATCCCAACAGGAACCTAACATGCATATTTGCATAGACTGCACTATAGACTCATGATCCATATTTTAGAAATTGACCTTCAAACAAAAAAGGAGGATAGTCAAGTGTTATATTTGGTACCCCAAGAACCCACTTGATTTTATTACAGGTGCACCCAAAAATAAAATGGAGTTAATAATTCGAGATGCATTCTTCAACTCACGGGAAATCGGGATGACGGCACACATTCTCCAGTTTTCTGGCCTTTCGATGAACAATTCACGGTCAGTTATGCACGCCTCTCACAGATCTCAGCAGGATTAAACGCTCGTTACCGACAGTTCGGTGCTCAATCATCATTGCTCATTTTGCTCTCTTCTCCTTTCTTGTTGCACTCTCTACTTCCTTTATCATTCTTCCTGGGATAACTTCCCTATGGTCCAAGTCCATATCTCTCAGGCATTTCTTTGGAGGAATCCCCAAAGGGCCCTACCAAGACATCACAATGGGAAAAGTCAGGGATCTAGCTATTCAAGATACTTTATATCATAAGCTGCAGCCTCCAAGATTTATTTTTTTCTTTTTTTGCCTTTTTCTCTTTTCCATACTGTCATAATATGCTTTAGAGTGGACCCAATCAATTTCATGTATGCTTTCCCGTTAGGTGTCAACTTCAGGGACAAAAACTGTATTATTCTTACTCATGAACTCATCAACAGTTAGTACATAGTTAGGAACCTTGTAAATGTTCCATCACTTAGGACTGGTAAATGCAATCTTTCACATACTCACATACATATTCAAACTTGAGTGAAATGGTGGGAGCAGGACAAAAAAGTGCCTAGTGATAGAACTCTGAAATGAGTCATGGTGATGGTCATGATCAGAGGTAGTTTTTAGATACTATAAGAAATGACACACATTTGAGAGAAATTGCCCACATAGGTAGTTAGAAATGTAAGGCTCTGGACAGAATCAAGTGTACAAGAAAATGTTTAGCTTAGGGGAAAATAAAGGAGAAATCGTTTACTCTAAAATACATGAGTAAGAGTAGCAGAGACCGTAGAGGAGAAAAGAAGAGGGTATAATTTGAGGATGAATGTATGATGGGAACGTGGCCCATCTCCGTGACCTGCCAGTTGTTGTGGAAAGGAAGTGTTACGGCATCTCTATAGTGATTGGTGATTCCCTGCAATTATTAACAAAGCATTTTGTTTTCAAATCTGGTGTGAAGCATTAATAGCTTTTAAAATATACATTCTTGGTTTCTATTGTAGGTGTGAACACACACATACACACATGTGTACAGAAAGACTTCATTCTCGTCATTCCCTGGTTCTATAGTTCCGGATTCATTGACTCCCTAATATTTGTGTGGAAGCCCTGAAGAGATTCTCACTGTGTTTCCGCAAGCTTTCACAGAGACACCAAAAAGGAAGACATTTGGGCCAGCTCACCTGCGTGTGCCCAGGTGGGCTTGAAGAAGGTAACACATTGTGTTTTTATTTTCATTGGCATTCTGTAAACCAGTATCCACGTGCTATAATGCTTTTTTGGACTTCTGTTCTTTTCACTGCTCAGAATGGTGCCAGGGGTCATGCCGAGGTGCCACCCGCAAGGATACTCCAGTCTGTTCCACAAAGAGTTGACAGAAAAATGGTGTACACAGATAAGCCGAATTCAGACAGGAGTTGTGAGGCTATGTTAAGAAAACCATGATGCACAGTGAATAAACTGTGCTTTAAACTTCATGCACATGAAGATGATGTTTTTGTCAGTCAGTGAAAATAGGGTGATCAGAGACTCGACAGAGACCTCACCATATGCTTGGGTTATGAACACCTGTTTTGTATTTACAAACCGTGTGTTCACTACTATACACAGAATAACCACCACAATGGATTCTCTCTCTCTCTCTCTCAATCTCTCTCTCTTTCTCTCTCTCACTCTATTTCCTACCTCCATTATGAGCATTTCAAAAAGCTTACAGAGGATGTATATTCTGAAAAAAAGCTATGCATGGATCTCGAAACTTTTTTTTAAATTTAAAATAAAGTTATGTTTCAATAATCCTATCATTGACTCCTTTAAAGTGCTCTTGTGCATGTGTGTGCGTTGCATGAATACTTAAACATAGCTTGCTTCAAATGAGAAGAAATTTCTTTTAACTTTATGTGAAAATTTGTCTTTATACAAAAATGTAAAGGGAATTTCCAAAGTGGTCATATCAGTATCTGCACATAATTTTTCCTCTTTCCGTTTTAAAATGCATGCTTCGGAACACTAGTTTCTAACTTGGAAAACTCCAAATTTTCTTACTCAGAATGACTCTCCTCATTTCAAAGAAGCATGGGGAAGCAGGTTATACCACTTCCATAAATTCAGAAAGTTGGTTATCTTTTCTATATCACACACACACAAAAAAATGTTAACGAGAGAGACATATCAGAGAACCTACAGAATCCCAAATCCCATAGAAGACTGTTAAAAGTCCACAGATCAAACTCAAAATGTGCACAGAATTGTGCCTGATTGTTCATGTCCATAGCTTTTTACAAAGTCATAAAGATTTTTGTGACACAGAAAGTATTAACAATCATGGATAAATAATAAACTGAAAGAATGTTGTGTCAGAATTCTGGAGTAACATATTTGGATTTAAAAACTGAAAATTTCCAAAAATTGCGATCTATTACAATATTCACAGGGCACCAGGAGACACTCTGGGTTTTATCTTATGCTTTGCTCAAGCAATCATTTATACATCACATGGGTTTTTCATACAGTTCATCCTTGATGTCGTGCTTTAAGAAAAAGTGTAAAGTTTAAAAATTCCTTATTAACAATGCACTAAATAAGACTTCAGAATTAGTTAAATAGAAAGTAACATATTAGAGAAAGAGAAAATATGAAGACACAGAGATTATCAAGTGTAATATGTAGTACATCAGGCAGGTTTTCAGATGACATTAAGCAACTGGAAAAACAGGGGCCTCAATCAGTCTGGATTGCATGTTTCACAAAGAAAAACAGTTACTTATGACCACCCTGAGAGAGGCTTATAAAACTCTCACAAGCTAGTGGAGGAAAAGACCCAGACAATTAAAACAGGAAGTGCCAGCTGGGGAAGATCTCCAGTGGTGTTCATGAGTAGAAGCAGGCACAGTGGCTGCGCAATGATCAACAGGGAGTGAAATCCTGAAGCCCCTAGGAGCCATCCTCGGAACCAAGCGAGCAGGTGGCCCCCATTAGGAAATACTTGCCACCTTGTGTTCTTAAAACACTTTCAACCCCTGAGAAGTTTTCTTTGAAAATAAAAGCAAAATTAAACTAAAATTGTCTTTATGTTTTCATAAATGGCATAGAGGGCCTCTCCACTGGGATTTAGAACTTTCATAGGAAGCATTTTAGTTTTTTTTTAATATAGAAATAGAATTTTATATATGAACATCCTATCTAATGTTCATGTCTCCTAATACATATGGTTGACAAAAGAATCTCCTGTAAAATGTCGCCTGTCACCTGGGGCTGTTCGGTAAAGAAGAAAATAAGGAAAACTTTAATAAATATGGGATATCTCAATCATTCTGGAAATGTGTGGGGAAAAAAGTATTATGGGGAAGTTATAACTTGATAGTCATTTTAAAAGAAACGTTTATATTATCAGTCTACTTTTTAATAGCAGTTATTTTTTATCAGATTTAATCTGTTTCTCTGAATCTTAAATTCTTGATCTTCTGTTTTATTCCTAAATCCTTTCTGGTGGGCACATCTGGGTCTTACTCTGCAGTATGGTATGGAAAGTTCTCATGACCAGATAACGGTATTTCAGTACAAATAAAGGACAGCAGGAGTGAGAAACTACTTGGATGCTCAAAGTAATCATTATGATTTAAATCCATGGAGTGCAAGAGTGGTTGTATGTTGGATACCAAGTGATTAACGAGAGGTAATTGATAAATAAACTCTGACAAGGGAGAGTTTCATAACCACAAGTCAGAATTACATTTTAATTCTGGGATTTTCATAAATAGCAAGTATAACCTTGGGCTTCATTGACCTCAACAACAAAAGGAAGGGGCTACACTGTCTGGGGTGGGGATCGGGGAAGCGAATGGGCACAGTGTCGACCAAATCAGCATTGATAGTGTTCTCAAGTCTTAGTCAAACTTACAATCCTTTTAAGGTAAGCATGGTAATCAACTTCAATATAAGAAAACAGTCAAGTGCCTATGCAGATGTCTTTTAACTTTCACTCAAAAAGATAGAGCCTGCTGTTGTAGTACAGCAATTTAAACTCCGGCTCCTGACACCAGCATCCCAGATAAGTACCAGTTCAAGCCCTACCTGCTCCACATCTAATCCAGCTTAAATACTGGGAAAGCAGCCAAAGTGGCCTAAGTGTTTGTAGTCCGCCCACATGGGACATTCAGATGGATTTCTACATCTCTGGCTTCTGCTTGGTCCAGCTCCAGCCATTAAGTCAGTCACTAGGGGAGTGAATCATCAGATGGGACATCTTCCTCTCAGTCTCTCCTTTCTATATATCTGAGTTTGCATTAAAAAGAAATGCATCTTAGGAGAAAAAAATGTTTGTTAGAACAGAGGACATTTATCTCATCAAAGACAGTGCTAGCTTAAAGTGCTTATTAAAGCAAGATATGGAGTCTAGAGTAATTAAAACTGAATGGCAGGTGTGGGCTCCATCCTTATTCTCTTTTCTACCAGTGTATGGATCTGTCCCCAGCTTCCCCAAGTATCCTCTTAGAGCTTGAGCTCCCTATCACATTTCAATACACCACGTCAAAGCAGTCAGAACAAAGTAGTCAGTGCTTTGGTAGTCACAGGTTGATCAATCTGACAGTTGTGTAGTACATACGTACTACATGCCAAGCACTATGATCCGTAATAGAGAGCAAGAGGGGCATGGGAACTGAAAATTTAAGTATTTATGTCAGGGATCAGAGAAACTTACTAACTAACCTTATTATCTATTTCTGTTTTTTTTTTACTATAGTTGAACAGGAATGACTTTGCAAATGAAGTGACTTAAAACTTATTAATAACTAAACAACTTTCTCATTCAATGCCAAAGACATGGACGTTGGAACAATGTAAACTTAAGAGTCGTGTGTCTGTCTTCCCAGTGAGTTCTTACTCCCTCAGGGCTGTCTCTGCTCATGAATCTACTATCTCTAGTTTGAAGAAGTGTGGTTGGAAATTAAGGTTTGTGTGTTAACAAGAACTTACTCAAGTCTAAAAATAATTTTGAAGACGCTACACTGTGTTTTATCCAAAACACACTTTCTGTATTCTTTCTTGCTTTGACTCATCTCCGCTTAACGCTGCAATGACTTCAGGTAGAAATGATTTTGATCTCTACACTTCAACAGATTTTTATGTAAGAACTACCTGATCCCATTCCAGTCTCTGTAGACTGCAAACAAGAAAGGTCCGTGCCTATTCTCAAAGTGTTAACACATGCATAATTCAGTGTTTACATAAAAACTAATGTAGAAAAGCTGTTTTATACCTTTGTTGAGGCAGTGATAAAGAATGTTATACTACTATAATTTTTAATGATCTATGATTACTTTTTAATTTATTATTTGTGGAAGAAATGGTCATTTTTCATTTCAATCATTGCTTATAACTGTAGTCTATATAACCACTAAGCTAAGGTCTGTCTTCCCTTTTACTTGTTAAACTTCTTAGTTGGTGAAGTATTAAGTGTTTTACTATGTCTAAGTTTAGAGTACTAACCTTAAATGTTTAAAAAACAGAGGCAAGGCCTTAGAGAGGGATGAAGGCAAGGCGGGGCTGGGGGATAAGGTAGAAAGCAGGGCAAATGTTCTTGTGCTCTTAGAATTGAACTTAATCTGTTAAATATTAATTAAAATTTTTGAATTAAAAATTTAAAAATTAAAATGAAGACAGAATATCATGAAAACTCAAAACAAGGGCCCTGGCTTAGCTCAAATTGTGGGTAAAATGAAAAAGAGGAAGAAAGAAAGAAAGAGAAATTTGGAACAAAAGGTAATGAAGGTAAAAATATTAACTAGAAAACCACTAAATTAGTCATCGTGCATGAATGTAGGCGCTAAGCGACAGTGGTGGTACAGAAGAAGGCAGAGCCTGGAGGAGAAAGCCCCTGTGTTATCTCTCAAAAGCAATGCTGAAGTCTCAAGGGAAGGTGGCCTCTTCCACCTTAAGAAATTTATATCTTTTACTTATTTCACCAGGAAATTGAGAGAGGTAGAAATAATCTTATTCCTATTTCGCTTATTGGCAACAGATCAACTCATCTCATGCATTTATATATTCCACATTGATTGACAGTAAACTATATGAAGTGCTTTCCTATGAGACACACATACAAAGTGCTTGAACTTTACTATGTCAAATTTTTATTTTTCTGGGTAATCAATGCCAATTTGAATTTATTTTGCCTTTTCTAATTACTAACACTAAAATTTCCATGTTTGAGAATTTCAGTTGCTCCTTAGCTATCACCAAAATCACTCTACTCTTGAGACCCAAGTAAAACAGGTTATCTATCTGCCAAACAGACCCCAGAATCCTCCTCTGGATTTACCTGACATGGGATTTATTATCACATTGAGTTTTTACTCTCTATCTGCTTCTTGCCTTCTATGGACTATTTTTGTTTGTTTGTTTATTTGGTTTTTTTTTTTCAGTATGCCTTGGAATAATTGAAATGTTGATTATAGCGCCTTTAAATGGTGTCCCATGACAGATCTCACTAAGTATTTTGGGCAGCAGAACTACCTAAGAAACTAATACATTCTCCTCTAACAAAATGACATTTAAATCATGAACTGATAGCTCATTACCATCCATCACCGAGTCCATTGACCAGCAAGGAGCACATCGTCACTCACATAGAAGTGATGCTCGTGGTCCATTGTGCATACGGAGTTGCGCCTTCCATGGGCTCTTGATAATGTTTAATCCTCCTGAAGCAAGATGCTCAAGAGAAGCTTTTTCTTTCTACATGGAAGATGCCGTCAGCACAAAACATGAACTGAAGATCACCTGCCCGAGGAGTGCTGAATAAGACAACTGACCACAGGTGATGCATACATTTCCAGGGAAATCCTGATAAAGGATTACAAAGAACAGAACATAAGAACAAGTCTGATACAAACAAATAAGGAAAACAAGACAACACAGTAGGCTCAATGCAATTAGTGATGAGGCTGAGTATCTGTTGACTGGTTACTAAAAGTGGG
The DNA here is from genome assembly GCF_017591425.1 of Ochotona curzoniae. Taxonomy (NCBI): domain Eukaryota; kingdom Metazoa; phylum Chordata; class Mammalia; order Lagomorpha; family Ochotonidae; genus Ochotona; species Ochotona curzoniae. The sequence goes on from NW_024465751.1 coordinate 11,082,253, forward strand.
ATTATGAAAAACAACTGTGGCTTCAATTCCTTAAAAATGGAACTAAAGATCTATTACCGATTTATAGCCACTTGCTGAGCACTTGCAATTTAAAGGTTAATTGAAGAATTAAGATAAAAATTTTGCTGGAAATTTTCTTAAAATCTGTAGTTTCTACATAATACGCATTTATGCTTTGTGAAAAAGCTTTTGTTTTGCACCAAAATAAAATCACATTTTTCATTCAGTTTTTTTTTTCTGAGGGTTTTAAAATATGCTCAGAAGGAATGAGATAATCACATGTTTTAAAATGTCCTCTTTTTTTCAGTCTTGTCTCATGTGCTGTGAGCCTCTTGCCAATACATTCAAGGGGCAGGGAACAGACACTTCTGGGCCACTTAGAAGTTATGACAGGTCAGGCACGGCTTTCCTACAGTCATGGGAACTGACAAAGCTCCCTTTGTGTAGCAGAAATGAAGAGATGTTGATGCAATCTTCTTAGAAAATTCCCAGCTTCCATGTAAGCATTTATTCCTGCAGATTTACTATCACTCTTGCCTCCAAAATTACTCAAGGATTACTATTTCATTCAAGTCCTCAAGTCCACCGCTCAGCCCTCTTCCTCTCATTTTTACCTTCCCTTTTCTATTACATCTCCCCCAATCTCAAGAGTTTATGACTTTCCTGGGTGGATTTGTAAAATTGGTAAAACAATTGATGTTTTATAATTATCATAAAATCATCTCCACTGTTCCAGAATGCCCATTATATCTTTTGAAACACATGTATTAAATTGTATTTTAGACAAAACAGAACTGTCATTCTGAAAACAAATTCTCTGTGAGATATGAAAGTCCTAATTTCCACCATCACCACATTCAAATCTGTCTTGGTAACCATAATTGCAAAATGCCTGAATTCAATATTTTGCAGTATTTTTGTAATTTGTTTTTGATTACTATGTAATTTTTGCTTAATATCACTTGCTTTTCTCTTTATGTACAAAGAAAACTGTATCTGATCCTGGAGAATTCAAGATCAACTCAAAATTGTCTTTGTTCTCTTTACCCTCCTCCTTTCTCAAATCTAATTTTGCTCAAAACTTCCTCATGTATGGGGCAAAGCTAACTTTTGCAGAGAGAACTGACAGACTTAAACTTTGTCTATTTGGGGCAAAGCTGTTTGTTATCAGCTTCTGCTGCTTTCAATCTATAGCACAGTTAAAAATGGGGCAATTATGCATAGTAAGTTTTCTTTTCAAAGTTAAAACACAAAGGAAACCCTTGTCAAGTATTATTAATGTCTTAAATACAGTTCATCATAGCCAGAGCCATTCTAAAGAATAAATCTACTCCAAATAGGAAACTGTGTGTGTACTTTTGCTGAAATAGTGGGGGAGGTGAGAGAGAGAAGGTGAAGGACTCACTTTCTTACCAGGTGGAAAAAAAACAAACAGAAGTTTTTTAATGGGATGAAAGAATAACAACCGCAATATAAATAAATCCTCTTTTAAGAAAATAAGCTTAAGTGGAAAGTGAAACAAAAGGTCAACAAAGAAAACTGGTTTAAATTTGGAGAAGAGTGTTTTAGCTCTGTCTTAGATCAAAACTTTGGACTAAATGGATGGAGGTGTAGCACAGAGTTGAACTACAGTCAGGTTGATTATTTGACTAATTATTGTTGGTAAAAGGTGTCGCAAATACGTCACTCACATGTTACCTCCAAAGAAGACCACATAATGCACAGGTTTGCCAATTCATTTATTCATGATTTTGTGCCAATGTTTCTTTTTGTTTTGTCATAGAAGTGCAGCCCATTTTCTAATATTGATTTCACTTTTTCTTTCATTCTTACGTATTAATTATATAAAAAGTATAAAAACATCAAAAAATGGTCAGATCCTTCTAGACCTCTGAATTGTGTAGCTATAAATATGACAAGGATCCTAAATATCTTTACAACCAGGTGTATCATACAGAAGGGAAAACATTATCACCAATATTTGCTAAGACATGAGGTTGTAAAATTGCATATAGGAGCCACAGTGGGATTTGTAGGTTGCAGGGTCAATTTCAAGAGTCAATTTTTCAGTCACTCAAGTAGTTTGCTCTGGAAATGTTAAAGCTGTAAGATGCAGCTGAGTATTCTGTCATTGTCAGAAAGGCTCTGGTCTCAAAGTCATCAACAGTTCAAATTCTGACCATGACACTGCGGGCCTGTCTCACAGTCAGTTTAGGCAAATTTTATTCTGGAAATTTAATTTCTATATGTTTAATTGGGTAATATATTAACACTGGAGATAGCAAGTACCAGTAGTATGTATCAGGTAAAGATTAATGAAAATAAAATGGTTTATGGGACTCACTCATCATGTTGAGCTTTAAAAGGGATGTTGTAGGCTTGTAGGGTTGTAGGGTTGTTTTCCTCAGGGGGCAGACTCTGATGAGATTACGTCGCAAGAAATTTTAACATGTTCTCTGTGGAGCAGTACAGGAGGATTCAGAGGAGGAAACAGTTAAACGGAGATAAATTAAGAAAGAGACCTCAGCAGATGCCATGCCACAGAAGTGCTGGACTTGGCAGTGAGCTGTGATCAGTTCAGGTGAAAGAGATTTCATACCCCCCAATGAACTTGTCTCAAACTGCCCCAGGGGAGGAGGTAACCTTGTGCTGGGTGGCTCTTTTTAACTGAAAACAAGAGCCAGAGAAGGATTCAGCTTAGAGATGTCAGTGACCCCACACTCCCAGGGAATAAAGAATTTAGTTCCCCTGTCTTTGTGAACACCAGAGAATCCATTCTAGCCCACCCATGCCATTCCTGTTCTGGTAAATCATGTAATCCACACTAGGCTTTGTCCCACTGTTCCTGGAGGGAGGTTAAAAGATGATGCTTAATGATACGCATTTGAGACCTACAGTCTATTGAGATTTGAAGCCATACCTGGTATTCATCGTATCTTCTTTCGTCACCTATTCAAGATTCTTCAAAGCTTTGGCTGACAGCTCTTTTAGCCTTAATGACTCCTCCAATCCAGGACTTTGCTATCTGAGGGTTTATTATGCCCTGATTATGACTTAGTGTCTGAACTTGCCCATTTACTAATGAAGTGGAATATGAGAGTCCCAAGAGAGGCCCCGATACATCACCTGGCTTCCAACTATTATTTTCTGCTTGGTAAGGGTGAAACTTCCTTCTGTGGATCATGAGAGTCACTCATCGGATTGATGACTTCTTTCCTTGCACTCTGTTCTCATGCATGCAAACCTTCAGAAGGGAGAGCTGAAACTTAAGCATTAATGGGATTCCTGGTGAACAATTTCTCTCTTCCATATAAGACCTCTGAACTCCTGGAGCTTAGATGTGTCCAAATGAGAAACACAAAATCCCTGCTTGAATTGCCGGGGGTGAAGGTTACACAGGCTGTCCCTTGATATAGTGCTCAGTCATGGTGTTGTGGTACAGCTGGGTCTAGGTTTCTTGTCTCTATTGAATTCAAGCATGAGACATACAAGAAACTCAGAGGAGAAGCAAGATCGATGTGAACGTACATCAAAGTGCACCCTCAAGGAGTGCAGGAATACACAAGAGAGTTCTGCAGCCTACCAGGTTCAGGTTCACACCCATTCCCCATAGAGGACCCAGTGCTTCAACCTCAAAATCCATTATCCCTACTAGTTTACCCATTCTTCTGGTTCTCTGATTGATCAATCAAACAACCCTTTTATTTCAGTTGTTAACCTCAGACCATCTCTCTATCCAAATAGATGAGCCGGTACACTTTCGAAGTAATGGCTGTTGACATACTTTTTCCTTCAAATGTCTTTCTGTGTCTCTCCTGGGTAAGTTGCAGTAAACTGCAGACTGCTTGAAGTGTGTACCTTTCCACTAAGTTGACCTATATCAATGATCTAAGCTATTAGCTAGCTACACAGGAACCTTTCCCTGCCACATATGGTGCTAGATGTGAGCCAAGGGCCAGGGATGGTACAAGAGTCATGGATGTCATGAGAGCCTGTGAGTCTGGGCTCCAGGCCTGTGAACCACATGACTGCCTCTGGACTTGCTGTTGTCCTATCCCAGCAGGGCCATGTTCCTCCTAGGGTGGATTGTTGGTGGCTGTCACTAGCCTGACAACAGGGTAGGTCTACCTGAACCCTGCTCTGGCATTGTGGGCATCATCAGGCACATTGCCCTTACCATTGCCCAGTATCTTGACAAATATTTTGTTCTGATTGTTAATAATAATTTTTGTGGATAGCATGGATCTAACTACACAGTACTAGTACATTAGCATGAGGGTTCATCTGTCACTGAGGGTGTATTTCTCAGACTTTAGGGACTTTATGATACCTGTAAATAATGAAAAAAGGCAAATTTAACCACTGGTTATAAATATGTTCCTTGCTTTATTAAGGTGGAGGTACAGAACTTCCAAGAGCCGCTGTTGGTACAGCTAACACTGGAGCAGGCTTATAGTCAGAGGGGTTGAAAGGAACAAAGATTATATTCATAAAAAAGTATACATATTTAAAACTATGTATATATATACACATATTTATACAATACATATACATGTAAAATATATATATCATATTTAAATATTCAGATATAAATACTTACTATTTATATATAAATAATATATAATTTATATTTTAAAATGCTATATAAACATTTAATATGTATATATAAATTATACATACACATATATAATATGTATTTGAAAATGTATATATTTACTTTTTTTTTTTTTTACAAATTTCAGTGACTTCTAATCATTCTAATACTCTAAACTACGATGTTTGTAAAGTGTTACCAGGATGCTCTCAGACTCTTTCAGATTCTAAAATGAAAACAGAAAGTGTCTCCTTCGGATACATCTTTAATCTCAGAGCAGGTCCAAGCACAACATCCATCAGGGCTTTCTATTAAGCATGGGAAAGGTAGCAGAAACCAGGTCAAAGTCAACATGAGCACAAAGCGTACGTGTGTTTTCTTTTTTCTTGTCAAAGGTATAAAAGCATATAAATTGTTCATTGCCTGTATTATTGGACTGTTCACTTTGCATTTGAAATGGAATAACAAGAGCCTTTCAATTCTGAATACTTTAAATGAAGCACCAGTCACTCATGCGAGTGATGCCATTGTCTTCTAATAAGCAGCTAGTTTGTGCTTACCAAAGGTATAGCATATGTAAAAATAAAATATAGCAGATGTCTAAATGAATATGCAGAGGGAACATAGGACATTATCAAGACAAGAATTGCATTTGGTGCAGCATTATGAAACTGAAGAGTGAAGAGCAGACCCTGTAAGGGGAAGGGCTTTTCCTGTTCTTAAAGAAACATGGATATTATTATAGAAGGCTGAATCCAGCAGACCTCAGTTCACTGTAGCAAAAAAGGTTCTGAGAAAGATGAAATCATCTGTGTTACATTATGAGCAGGCAGGCCAGTTGAAAAGAGACATTGAGTATGCAATGTGGTAGATATTAGAAAACACTTAAGAGAAACCACAAAAAAACTCGTGCATTGGCCTGGAGTAAGCCTTCAACATCTGTTCAGCCCTTCAGAGTCTACACTGCTGAGAACATAAGTCAGCTTGTTGATCGTTCCTCTGAACTTGAAGCCAGATGAGCAAATCCAAGGCATTTTATGGTACAATCATTTCAATCATTCCAGTATGTGACAAGAATTTTTGAGTTTGCCCTGAGCTTCAAAAAGAATTAGGCAGCATTTGTAACACTTCACACATTCCAAGGGGGAAAAATGGATCTAATTCTGAAAGTCTTCAAGTTCTGATGAATTTTTGCTATTTCATTTACTTCGAGCACCCAATTTTAAATGATGTCTTGCTAGACAATCACAGCATTAAAATACTGTAAGGCAGTAAATGTGATATGCGGGCCACTGTTTTATCATGTGATGCTTTAGTCTATCTAAATTATATTTGTTATTAGTTAAAAATACTTATAATTTGGCACTAGCTCTTTGATGAGTTCACCATGGGCCTCATCCAATAGGAGTGGACACACCCCATGCATACACAGATGGGTAGAGGCGTGACCACACAGGAAGAGGAGTACCAGTACATAAAAATTTTCATCAAGTGCTTTTAAAACACACATTAAAAAAATTTATGAATCTCAAAATAATTCAGCAGATATTTGGGCTATTTAATGGCTGTCACATATACTCTCATGCTACCCTGGAAATATCCCCTGATACACCATTTTAATCTTCATAATCTTGATTTGGGAATCTATGAATAGGACTGAGAGAGAAGAGTGTCTTCTTATTGCAGAATTAATTTCACTCTCAGAAACATGTTACTCTGTGGCAGATCTGGAATATTTAGTACATGTTGAGTGGCTTTGGCTTTTCCCTGTCAAAGCAGAGCATATTCAGCATTTCATCTGTTAGACTGGTACTGCCTGGGAGGGAGAGAGGGGTGGGAGACCGTGGGGCTAAGAAGGACAACATTTTTAAAAGTTTAAGTTGACATAAAAACATCCTTTTATGTTCTTTGCTGAAATTATGAAACGTTGAGTCTAATGTTTCTGCTTGAACAATAAGAATTTGTGATCTTTAAAAATTGCAAAAAAGTGTACTCAGGCCATTATTCATGTTACATGTCCAATGCTTCGATCAACTGCATGGATTATGAAATGTACTATCTTTATTTTCTTATTGAGGGATCAAAATTGTAAAAATCAGAAAATAATCCTTTTAAAGCTTAATTTAGTTATGCGTTTGTGAGCTGGAGAGAGAAAGAGAAACAGACAGAGAGAGAGAGGAAAGAACAAGTTTTCATTCATTCCCACAAATACCTGCAATGGTGAAGTCGGGGACTGAGAGAAACCGGGAGAATAGAATCTAATCTAGGTTTCCTATGTGAGTGACGAGGACCTAGGGACTTGAGAAATCAGCTACTATCTCCAAAGGTTCACATTAGCAGCAAGCCAGGATTGTGTGCAGTGCAGATTTGAACCCAGACATTTTGGTATAACACAAGGCTAAATGTAAAATCCTCAAGAAAATGCCATCAGCTAGTACTACAGGTTACTTGAAAAGTCCAATGCTTCAAATCTATTTCCAGACATTTTAAAATATCTATTTATTTATTTTTATTGAAAAGGCAGACATACAGAGAGAAAGAGATACAGAGAGAATGACCCTCCCTCCTGTGGTTCACTTCCCAAGTGGCCACAATGGCAGGAGCTGAGTCAGTTTTCAGGCCAGGAACCAGGAGCTTCTTTCAGGTCTCTCACACCAGCAAAGGTCCCAAGGTTTTGGACCATCCTTGACTGCTTTTCCAGACCACAAGCAGGAAGCAGGAAAGAAGTGGGGCAGCTGGAACATGAATAGGTGTCCATATGGGATCCAGGTGCATGCAAGGTGAGAATTTAGTCACTAGGCTATCACCTGGGCCCTGCAGACATTTTTGAATAAATTTTTAAAAGGAATTGAGTTTATATTACGGTTTTGAGGATGTTGAAATCCACATTCTAGCAATCGGTGCACTAGAACCCAACTATACACACCGATGAATAATTAAACTGGCTTAATATTGTTTTTCTTTATCTAAAGGGGAAAGAAAAGTCAAAAAGGTAAATAAATGTAGTCCTTGATCTTTTGGAGTCGACGGAAACAAAGGTCCTTGAATCCTTTTCAAGCAGCTGTAACCATTGGATTATTAGTTGATCCTTAGAAATCACAAAGGGAATTGGTGTTTCCTGCTCCTGGATAAAAAGCAAAGAAATTGCTGCTCTGCTTCCCTATTAACAATTGAACATTTCGGGATGTGTGTTTTCTTCCTGACCTTCCTGAGGAAGGGGTAGATTTGTTTTCTCAAATTTTGGACAGCTTTGTAACAATCTGATGCTTCGGATCCAAGCACTTGATCTGCATCTGCAACACCCAGGACATACAGGAGCATAGTAAGAGTGGGCACTGTGTCTTTAATTCTACACTTCTTCTTAAATCAAATTTTCTAAACAAATAAGGCCATAAAAGAGAGGCATCTTACAAGGCATGCAGCATGGTGTCTCCATAAGGAGCCACTTCGGAAATGCATGATGGGATGACTGCAACGAGGCTGGTGGTGACGGTCCTGTTCCACATTGCCCTTCACTCTACTGTTCCTTACAGCTCACCTGCCTTGCACACAGCGACATGGCGAGCCTAAGGAGTGTGAGATCCTCTGACATGCTGAGCAAAAGGGCAACTTGAAAAAGCAGATTTCCAAGACAGCCAAATAAGCAAAAATTGTTTTGCATATGAAAATAGTGAATGTTAGAGACTTTAAATGAAGCACCAACGATTATAGCATTTGAGTTGTAATGCAGCACAGAAATATTGGCTGTAAAATTGCCTCCTTTTCCTCTTATACTGTTGCACTACAGCACATCAAAATTGGAGTTTGGCATCTGGTCATCTAAACTACTTTTTTTCCCCTTCTTATTTCGTTACATTGAGTTTTCAGGTCTCAACCAGAAAGAAAGAAGTCAGAAACTCAGGTAGAATTAAAACTATAACCCCATTCCTTCAATGCAGACAATGTGTGGCATTATCCTCTAGAGCAACATTTCTATTTTCCTTAAAAATATGAAAGATGGGATTACCAAGGGTCATATTACACATGCTCTAAGCATTAACTGCAAGTGGGACTGTAATAACCAGTTTTGGAGCCAATTTTTGCAAAGGCAATTTTCTTCCCTTTCTGTACTCTTTGACCATTTTTGCAATCTAATTTGGTTTACAAGAAAATTATATCTTCAAATGATTTCTGTTAGGCTAAGCAGATAGGTAGGTAGGAGAGAGGCATTTTTACAGTTTTTTCCTGTTTGCCTTTTTAAAGGCTGTTCCCAGTGCTGTGTCATATGCTCTACATCTCCCTTTATGAAAGCCCTATAAAGACTTGGAGGGGAAGGGTTCCCCTTAAGAACATGGGCACCAAAGATAAAGAGCATTCTGATACTACAGAAACATGAAAATCACCTCTTTCTTAAGCAAAGATAAGACTTTAACATGGAGGAGTGGTGGGAAGCAAGGCAGGGTGGAAAGAAGAAAGGAGGAACAGAATAGGGATCCAGGTTCATATGACAATTCATCTCCGTGTTCTCTGTTGAGGTAATAATCCCACTTTCACAAACTTGGTAGAGAAAGAGAAATGATGAAATAATTGTCTATTTAACAAAACAATGCACCTATGACCCAGAATAAACTCACCATTATTACAGTCCAGTTGGCAAGATGTGACTGTGTAGCCAAGTTTTCATTTACTACAGGCAACTTACTTCAGAGAACACATTTGGCTCCTATTTTGTTCCACAATTTGAGGGGCACTCATCTTCCACTGACCTTCTTTTCTCTGTAACTGATGCATTGTGATCCCCAGAGGAACTATTATTTAGCAGAGCAAACTCAAACTTTGATTTCTGAAGGAAAGGACATCAACAGAACCATGAGAACAGAAGAGACAGAGTAACACATGGGGCAGGGGGGATTAGCACTTTCAAATGAGTACTGAATAAATAACTATAACAAAATCAATGTAATCAAACTCACTTTCTGCTTTTCAGATATTTGAGTTAAATCTCAAGGAATTTGTCAAATCAACAAGTCTTGCTTTCAGTTTTATGTTAATGATTGACTATTAGGGGCCGTTGCCATAGTAGCATAGCAAGTCAAACTACCACCTGTTATTCCAGCATCCCATATAGATTCCAGTTTATATGCTGGCTACTCCATTTCCAATCAAGCTCACTGCTTATGGTCCTGAGAAAAGTAACAAAAGATTGCCCACGTATTTGTTTCTCTGTCACCAATGTGATAAAACTGGATAAAGCTCTTGGATCTTGGCTTCAGCCTGGCTCCACACTGGCTGTTACTGCCATCTGGAAAGTGTATCAACAGATGGAAGACTTTTCTCTTACTCTGTTTCTCTCTATCTATCTATCTTTGAAATTCTGATTTTCAAAATAAATACACATTTTAAAGTCATAAATATCATTTATCAAGAAGTTATGACCAATTTTAAGTACTTTTACTAACTCATTTAATCTGTATAAGAACGTATGCTATAGGAAGATACTATTACCACTTTCAGAAGAGAATTGCAGTCCATCAGAGTTATATGACCAGTCTAATTCATATATCACTTAAATTATAAAATCAACATTTGTATTGGGCATTCTGACTCTAGTCCAGTTGTTTACAATAGGACCTATGGCCTATAATGTTCAAGATAATTAAAGAAAAGCAAAAGGAAAGAAACAAATGCATTTTAATTGTATGATCAATATGAAGTGTTCATGAAAATTAAATTTTGGGCCTGGTGGGAAGTTTCAATAGCTAGATCTTCAATTTGCAAGTAGCAGGAACCTAAATGGGCACCACTTCATGTCCCAGCTACTCCACTTCCCATCCCGTTCCTTGCTTGTAGCTGCGAAGGTAGTGCAGGATGGCTCAAAGCCTTGGCTCTGCACCGGTGTGGAAGAACTGGAAGGGATTTCTGGCTCCTGGTTCTTGGCTTCAGATCGGTTCAGCTCTAGCAGTTGCAGCTACTTAGGGTATGAACAAGCAAATGAAGGATCTTTCTGTCTCTCCTCTTTGATAATCTCATCTGCTTTTCAATAAAAATAAATAACTTATAAAGAGAGAAAATCAAAATTTGCTATTACAATATTTCCATTTAAATAGATAATGAAGGAGAGAGGAACCATTGAGAATTCAGAATGTCAGTCATCAAACGTAGCCTTCACTGTGTCTGTTCCTCCTTTGAAGAGCATATCATAAAAGAACATGTTGGATTTATTCATACCAACTAGTAACAGTGACTAACTAATTCTCCCTGACGGCACAGCAGTCACAGTATTCCCATTTGTAACGCTTTCTATTTACCACTGCAGCTGAGATTTCCATCAGACCATCTTGTCCTTGGCCGAGATGGGATTGTTCTCTGTAGTGTATTCTTAGAAAGCACACAGGAGATTGTAACAACAAACTCGTCTGCTGAAGGAAATGCACCTGAAGCCAAATACTGGATCAGTGCCACAGTTATACAAATTGATTCAGAATGTATTAAACTGGCAATGTTCTATCCACATAAAGACACAAAGCACAGCATCAGAGAATAAACTTGAATATACCTTGCAGCTGTTTTCATGGAACAGGAATAAAACATTTTGTACAACTGTATTTTCACCAAAAATATTTTTTTAAATTATAATTCATTCAACAGTGAAGAAATAAAGCCTTTACAGATTTTTGTTCAGGTTCTTACACTGTTTCATAATTTAATTTATTTGGAGGATTTGTTTTCCAACAATTTGCTCTTAGTGTAGGATATTATAAATTGTTGAAGTGAATAAAGAGCTAAATTCCTGTGGTTTGGAACCATCACTTCCCTGTTTTAGCATTTCCTAATATACTCAGGCCAAATTTAGTGGTGAACTTCTCAATTAAATTAATTTCAAGGAAGTTCCATCCATCAATATTGAAGCATTTGTTCCCCTTGGACACAATATGAATACCTAGATTCAGTGTAACCTCTTACCAGCTAAATTAACGGGCCAAAAACAGTTAAGCTCCCTTTGCCTCAATTTCCTCATCTCTCAATTGAGGATAGATACATTAACAATTAATCCTGGATCTTTTTTTTCTTTTTTTAAATTTATTTTATTTTTATTGGAAGGGCGGATATACAGAGAGGAGAGACAGAGAGGAAGATCTTCCATCGGATGATTCACTCCCCAAGTGAGCCCAACGGCTGACGCTATGCCAGTCCGAAGCCAGGAGCCTCTTCCGGGTCTCCCACGCGGGTGCAGGGTCCCAAAGCTTTGGGAGGTCCTCGACTGCTTTCCTGGGCCACAGGCAGGGAGCTGGAAGGGAAGCAGGGCTGCTGGGATTAGAACCGGCGCCTATGTGGGATCCCGGGCGTGCAAGGCGAGGACCTTAACCACTGCGCCACCGCGCTGGGCTCGTACCTCCTGGATCTTAGAGTCAAAGGAATGATGACATAAGGACTCAGCCAATATCTGGCACAAAGGAAGAACCCATAGTAAATCATATTAAATCGGTTTAGTGGGTTTTCTATTTATGCTTTTCTTGTGAAACTATAAATTATCTCACTGTATACAAAAGAATTCTCTCTTCCACTGATGGTTTGTGAGTTCTTTGGTGAGGAGTTGAATGCTAGTGCAAATCTGCTTTGGAATTAAAGTTAGGGTACGTCAGAGGAAGCGTTAAAAGACAGTAGATTTGAAGAGTTATCTTCTTCTCGGTGATTCCGCTATCCCTGTTCCTGGAATAAGAGTTATTCAATTGCAAGTATCTTTTATAAACAATGACTTAAATAAGAAAAATTTATTTAATGGTAAAATTCTTCGACCTATTCAATTATCTGCATAATAGCAATGGTCCTAATCCACTTATGTGAGAATTCAGTGATCTGTCAACGCTATCTAAATTATTTTCTTCACTGCACAAGAATTAATTCATGGCTAGCTTGGATTAAACCAACAGGAAGTGGACGTGACAGCACAAACAGCTGGAGCATACGTAAACTGAAAATTTGCTTAGAAATATTCTTAATAAATTGATAAAATTGATATCGAGTGAATTTTTGACAATTTCTCACTTTGAAATGGAAAGAATATGAGTATCATACCAGACTAACCGCTTACAAAGCTATCACAGAGTGTCTGACATCTGAACGCTGTAAGGGATTGAGCATGGTGACTGATGCAACGTATGTTAACTCAGTTCATACGTTCTAAAATGATGTAAATAAACACTGCTACTTCAGATTTTACTATGGGGATTAAATTGTAAAGTCCATATTAAGAACATAACCAAGTTATAGCTTGTAGTATAATCAAAGTTAGGTTCCATCCTTTTTTGTATTTTTTAATTTATGCAGTGAATAAATAATAGCTGCTAGCTGGGAAGCCTGAGGCAGTAATACTCCCCCAACTCCCTACACCCATATCTTTTATTCATCCATGTTCTTCCTTATTTCTTATATTACATTCGTTGTTCTTTTTTTTTTCCTTTTATTTTTCATAATATAGTTCAGTAGGATCAGGGATTTCCCTTACTGCTTTTTCCATACTCTCTTCCATGACTTTTCCTCCATATTATTACAATAGTTTACCCTCCAGGAACAGTCACAAGTTCATCCTTCTGCCATTTAAGTGGATCATGATAGTGCGCATATATGCAATGATGGAAAGTTCAGTATCCTATTGTCAAGATATATTTAATAATTTCATTAGTACTCCTTCTTTCATTCCAAAGTAGAGATGCATGTTGCAATGTATGTTCATTTCCTGGTATGCTAGTTTCCATTCTGTAGTTCATCAATGAGAATATATATACATACATGCTTGCCTACATATCTACTGCTCTTGTAATTTGTATGAAGTTTGTCTTAAATCAGAGAGAACATATGCTTTTGTCTTTTCTGGATTGGTTTATTTCATTAGGCATAATTGTGTCTAGTTGGACACAATTTTGTTGCAAAATGGCAGAATTTTGTTCTTTTTAATGGCCAAGTAGCATTCCATAGACTAGATACACCACGGTTTCTTTACCCATTCCTCTTCCCATGGATATCTGGGTTTTTTCCATGTCTTCACTATTATAGATTGTGCTGCTATTAATATAGGAGTATAGATTACTTTCTCACAAGCAAATTGCATTTTCTTTGGATAGATTCCCAGAAGTAGGAAACTGGGTCATATGGTAGATTGATTTCCAGCTGTCTTAGCACTCTCCATACTGCTCCCATACTGGACGTACTAGCCTACATCACCATCAACAGTGAAGTAGGATACCATTCTCCCCACATCCACATCAGCATGTGCTGTGAGTAGAGTCCTGGATGTAGGCCAGTCTCACTGTAGGTATGTTGAATCTCGATGTGGATTTTATTTGTCTTTCTCTGATAGCTGGACATTTTTTTCATATGTATATTAGCCACTTGAATTTGTTATTTTGAAAAATTGCTGTTCATTTCCTTTGCCTACTTTGTCACAGGGTTGTTTGTTTTCCTGTCATCGAGTTTTTGAAGCTCTTTGTAAATCCTAGACACTTGCCTCCTATCTGTGTATAGTGTACAAAGATTTTCTTCCATTCTGTTATTTGTTTCTTCACTTTGTTGATCATTTTCTTTGCTGTGTAGAAGTTTTACTTTGTTATATTCCCCTTAGTTCATTTTGGCTTTGACTGCCTGTGCTTTTGGTGATTCTCTAAGAAGTGTTTACCAATGCCTATACCTTGCGGAGTACCTCCTATGCTTTGCTCTAGTAGTTTGATGGTTTCTGGGTGCAGCTTTAGTTTTTCACCCATTTAGTGTTGATTTTTCACTAGGTGACATGTGGGGTCTTGCTACTTTGTTTTGCAGGATGTCATCCAATTGTCCCAACAGCATTTGAAAAAGAAGCCAATCATTCATCGTGGATTATTTTCAAATCTCTTGTCAAAGACTAATTGGATACATGTAAGGGCTCACTTCTGAGCTTCTCTTCTGTTCCACTGATCTTCTCTGTTTCTGTAGCACTGCTAGGTTCTTTCAATTTTAGTTTTGAAAATTACAATGGCATATTCTCATTCCACTCATAATCATAAGATTGGTGTGCCTTTGGTTGATGATTTTAAGAAATAAGAAGTATTGTAAAAGTTCTACTATTCCCCAATAACATAGACTTAGGCTGTATACAGGCCTCAAGTCTTAGGATGGCCTTCTCAATCATATTGATTGTAATTTTTTGTACTCTATATTAGTTACTTATTACTTACTTATATTAGTATCTTATGTCTACTGACATTTCGCTAAGCATAGCATTTCCAGTTGCATTCATTTTGTTACAGAAGACAGGATTCCTTTTTTTTTAATGGCTAGATAGGGTTCCATAGAGTGTGTATGTGTATATATATATAGATACATTTATAACATTGTTTTCACCCTGTCATCCATTAATGGACATCTGAATTGATTCCATATGTAAACTATTGTGAATGAAGTTGCAAAAAACATGGGTATGCAAATATTCCTCTCATATGCTGATTTCATTTCACTTGCATAAATTCCCAGGAAAAGGATGGTTGGGTCATATATTACATCTATTTTTCAGATCTCCGAGTAATCTCTGAACTATTTTCCATAATGGTTGAGCTAATAATACTCATTTCCACCAACAGTGCATTAGAGTACCCTTTCACGTACAGTTTCACCGGCATTTGACAGAGAAAATATTATTCTTTGAGATCAGCTGAGTGCCACCTTTCAACTTAATGAAAAAACACAAAAATGAACCTTGATATTAACCACAGTTTTCTAAATAAGCTTAATTTTGTTGGCATCAAATTTATAATCCATAATAATGTATAGTATTTTCCTCCAGATCCTGATTTATAACATATTGGTGGCTGCTAGTTACAAAACTCATTACACTTTTAAGGAACATTCAATACAAGATTTTAACAGAAAGCAATTTAGATAGGAGTGCCACAATTCTCTTTCTCTGTATGTATCTCACACACACACACACACACACACACACACACACACACACACACAGCTGCACACATGTACACAGCTCCAACTTCTGGTCATCCTGGACCTTAAGTGGTGGGGCAGATAGGAAAAGGACTGCTTTTCATCTCCAGCCTTCTCACTTACCAGTTGATGTCACCCACACTTCTATTCAATGACCTTTTGTTAAATTTTGAATCTCATCAAATGCTAAGCATAATAGCTGGCACATACATTATTCAGAATATGTATTTGTGAATAAAGTAATTGTAGACTCATAAAGACAGGAAGGAAGGAATCCTTAATCCAACCTCCCATTCACTGAGTGATCATTGTGCTTTAGAGTTGTGTTTGAGGGCTAATAATGAAATGAAGCTAGTGAGCACTTGCAATGTGGTTAAGAAGACTGAATAAATGAATTTTTGATTTTATTAAATTGCAATTAATTTTATTTTTATGTAAAAATGAATAGTTCTGCTACAGAAAACCTTTTAACCATGTTTGTAACAACATGGGCAAAGGAATCAACTTTTTGCAGCTGTGAACTACATAACTTTTAAATTCACATCAAATACTAGAAAGGTTTGCATCCTAATTAAGATATGCTACTAGTGTCAACATTGTGGCTTGTAGAATATTTAAAAGTGCTTAGGAGCTCACCTTATATTTCTGTTGGTCTGACTTGTTTGGAGCCTTTCAAAAGAAATTCATTTGAGTTGACAGTCTATTCATAAAATGGCTCTATTTGTCAAAATATACTTGTGTGTATAGCTTTGCAGGATTTTAAATTCTTTCACATGTCACTTCTCTGAGGAAAAAACACCACAAGGGTAAGGATATCTTCCTCCAAGTGTTAATCCTACAAAACCTTAAAATCACAAATGTGTAGTAAAGATAGTATTAACCAAGCCTTTGTTGCACCAAACTTCAATTTCTCTTATCCATACACTACAGTGAACTATATTATTACCTGTATTTTACAGGTAAGGAAACTGACTCTGAAAGGAAATAACCAAAAGGGAAAAAAATTGCTGAACATGCTACCTGGCATACAACTGACATTTAAATATGAGTTGATATTCCTTGTATCATTATTACTTGGGATGCTTATTATAACTCCTCTTGCAGAATGGCGGCTTCCTTTCTTCTATGTTATGAAGGAGAGGGTAAAAGTCTTTACTGCCAACTTGTTTCATGAAAATAAGCTGGTTTCAAATCATCTCTATGTTAAAGCAAGCAGGAATAAAAATGAAGGCTGCATGGACAGCAGGCCTTTTGTTCAAGTAAATATCAGTCAAACTGACAAAATAGACAGGGTTGGAATGAGTGATTGAAGGATTTGTACACCATGGTGATGAAGGATCTGAAGTGACATTCCACAGGCGCCTTACATACACAGCACCAGGCACAAAACACAGTAGATGAGAAATACAGCGGAGCAGCTCTTGCCCATGCTATACTCAGAATGTGGATTGAGTTCCATCACTACTTTCAGGCCGCTATTTAATTTGACTTTCTCATCCTGTGATTCTTTTATTCTAAATCATAAGTATATTTTAAATACAGGCCTATTCAACAAGCGCATTTTCACCACATTACTTTCAAAAGCAGAGCTCTTCTCAAATGATTGGTTAATTGTGGATCAATCAGCTACAACATTTAAAAAAAAAAAAACCTTGTACAAATGTAAAAAAACTCAAGTTCTGTATTTGGTTAAAATCCCATAAGGATTATTTCACATATGAATACTGTACAATTAAATGAACTGGTCAAAATGGGAATATTAACTTCTCAGAGCAGATAAATAAAATAGGCCATTGATATGAGTAAAAACAAAAATAAAAATAGCCATGTGCAGATATTTTTGAAGATGAAACGTTATGCTTAGTAAATGTTTTTTTTGGCATAATGAACATTATACACAAGAAATTTTGCTAAGGCAATCGACTTTCATGGAATCTTAGTTTCATGATGACCCATTTTGTTAGTTTCATAATTATACCTTATTCAGAAACAAGACAACTGGGCCTTTGAAAATGAGTAATTTGCAAAGACTCTTGCTTGTTAATTTCTATGGAAAGTATCTGAAAGAAGTCTTTCGGGCTCCAGTATCTCTGCTCTTCACTACCATGTGATGGCTGAAATGGAGGTGATGATATCTATTATTTATTGAGTACCATGTCAGCAATGGGCTTCAGATCTTAAGTATACACTAGGTATAAATATGAGGGATTAGTTTAATGCCTGCATTAAAAAATATTTTCTATATTTATTTATTTTGGAGGCAGTGTGGCAAAGAAGGAGGGACATAGAGAAAGAGAAAGAGAAAGAGAGAAAGAATCTTCCATTCATTGTTTGACTTTCCAAATCTGTGCAACAACAAGGACTAGGCCAGGCCCAAGTTAGGAGTCAGGAATCTTTTCCAGATCTCCAAGGTAGGTGGCAGAAATGCAAGTAGTTCAGCCATAATCTGCTGCTTTCTTGGCACATTAACACGGAGGTGGGTCAGTAATGGAGTAGCCAAGAATTAAGCCTCAACTCCTATTTTGGACGTGAATGTCTTAAGTCATGAATTAATCCATTGTGCCACAACGGTAATCCCTAAGACCTCCATATCACAGACTAAGGTTCAAAGAAAGTAAACAACTGAAAAATGTGAGAGTTGTAAAGATAAAGCCATCCGAGGAACTGCACAGAAGAATAAATACTGAAGAAACGTCAGAGGGTTGGCATAACTGGTGGGATATTTATAAACCTCTGCTGCCACTGGCAGCACATGTAACAACTACAGCGGCAATTTAATCCATCTGATGTGGAAAAAAATTCTCCAAAATATTGCCTCTAACTTGGAATAATAAAGTGGTTGAGTAAACACAAAGTAACAAGAGGGATTATGTGTTTAAAGTTGAATTGTAGGTACATCTTTAGAAGAGGTAGCACAGTAGGAAAGGGCTTTGGCTAGGACATGTTTTAGGAAAAAAGAAATGTTCAATCCTCCAGATATTCTACACTTACATTACAGGAGTGAGAGTGATAATAGAGTACATACTGTTTTGTTGCTTCAGATCTTACATCACCTGACATTCAAATATCAAAAGAGAGGTAGGCATCATGGCACCATGGGGTAAGCCAGGGTTTGTAGCACATCACCCCATTTCAGAGTGCTGATTGGAATTCTGTTGGCTTACCATTATGTGCTTATTCCTTCTCATTTTTCATTGGCTGTAACTCAGTCACAGGGTTACAGGAAGCTTCAAGAAGGGTGAAAAATTCTTCTTGTTATGTACCCAGAAAAAAGGGAAAATATGTATTCTTCTGATGAGCATACAGTAAACTCCTCCTTATATACTGATTGCTGTAAGTCCATGTACATCCTACCTTAACATGTACCTCTTCCAATGATGCCATCTCAAATCCCATGAAATTAGTATATTCAGCTCTGGGATCTCAACTATTACAAAGTATGTTCCTTTGTAATGATAACAACAAACTTCTCTGAACCAGCATAGTCATACATGGCCAAGCAGCAGTTCAATGAAAACTCCTATTTGGGGAGTTGACATTTGGTACACCAATGAAGACCCCACTTGGGAATCCAAATGTCTAGCTTCAAGTACTGGCTTCTTGTTGGATTCCAGATTCGTGCTAATGTATACTCAAGGAAGCAGTAAATGATACTTGAAATAGTTGGGTACTTGCAACCCACATGAGAAAACTGGATTGCATTTCTGGCTGCTACCTTGGCCTGGTGGTAATCCAGGTGTTACAGCACTTCAAGAGTGAACAAGCAGACCCTGCCTCTCTCTCTTGTCCTCCCTATTTCTAACAACACATTAACATCCTACCTGAAAAATGAATCCATTGGAAATATTTAGATGTCCCAAATATATCTCAATGACAAAATCCTATTTGGGGAAGTGCCATTAGTATCCCATACCAGAAATCCGAATACTCTTTGATTGGACAGAGGTTCCCCTCCTGAAAAGAGCTCCATTGATCATTTGCATCCAGGCTTTACCTGGCATAAGCTACCCCTTCTGTCCTGGCCTTTGTATTAGTTGGTGGATGTGTAGCCCAGCCCACCCTATACCCTGTCCTTAGGTGTGCCTGTGAGTGCTACAGCCTGAACCTGCCAAGCCTGTTCCAACCCCAGTAGAATCCTTGAGTGTCTGAGGAGTCAACAGTCATGCCAAATTCAGACTGTGACCATTCCCAGTTCTTTTTACTTTTTCCACCATTCCCAACTCTTAAGCTAACCAATGGAAATTGCAGTTCCACAGGGGTGAGCCCACATATTCCCCATAGAATCTTCCCTGAGACCTGGTTTTCTTATGTGCTGGTTAGTTTCAAGGCCCAGCCTAGCATGACCTGTCCCCTGTTCTGACACCAGCTCAGGTCTTCCACTGACTGGTGCGTTGGTCTGACCATAAACATCCTCCAATATCCCCCTTCCAAATCATCATTCTCAGCCCCCTGGCTTATCTGCAAGTACAGTGGCTTTGTCACTGGGAGTCTCTCAGAAGTCATTCCTCATCTGCAACACATTCTCTCAGCAATTCTCCACTCCCTACATCCCCTGCCTCTTTCCCTTGATTAATCCAGAGTCCCTGTGCCCTGGAACATGAGGGTTCCCCAGCCCAACCTTGGTAAGTGGCATGTATGCTGGCCTGGGACCGTTATCCCGCCACATACCCAAGTTCCAGGTACACTCATTTTTCCATGCCCGATTTATCTGCAAACCAGGCTAGGGATATCCTCTTCTCTCCCCCTGCCCAGCGACCAACCCTGCCCAGGAGCAAGCACCCGGGGAAATGCCCAGGCTGACTCCTCCCCAGGTCTCTCTGTGCCTCCCCCAAAACAATTCCCTTAGGCTCCTGCAAACCTGCCTCCAGGCACCCATGAGACAGCTGCCCCAAGCAGCCAGCTTTGGAATAATGACAGTAAAGAAGCCAGCTGAACCTTGCGGTAGGCATGAAAATCTTTGTTCAACAGAAAGGTTTTAATGATGTTTTGGTGCTCACTATTTTAGTTTAGCTTACCCATAGTTTGAGCCCATTAGCAGTCAGATTTTCCAACACTTTGAGGACCCGTGTTTCTGAATTCTGTCTTTCCATTTTATTTCTGTATATAAATTTGGGTACCATGAGTTAAACTCATAGTTTCTTGATTAAACACAGTAATTTATATACATGAAAATTCTGATTTGTTTCAGCAGTTCCTCTTTGAAAGCTCAGTAGGTACTAAGACTGCTTTCTGAAAGATTTCCGATGACAACTTTAACCAAATATTTCCCTAAGTGTTGTAGATTACACTATTCTTGAAGTATTTACCCCCTTTTCTCCAATTCTGTTCAAGGAATACATTTTTTTTAGCTCAATGATACTGGGCATAAACATAAAACTTGCTTAACCAGAAGGATATCTGCAGATCTGAGGCAAGTAGTGTAGAAAATGTGTTTTATTACTGAGTTTGCTCTTTGAGCCACTTCCACCACTAAATAAAGAACTTCCTCTTTGTATCTGCTGTACTTTTAGCCTGATCCCAGGAATGAATGAAACTGTAATGGGCTCAGTGACAATGCTGAGCACACAGTCTAAGCCAGTTAGGTTTGCCGGCCAGGTTTGCAGACCCAAACAGAACTGCAAACCAAACATAGACTTTTAAAAAAGATTTGCTCTATTCTTATTGGAAAGTCAGATATACAGAAAAGAGGACAGACAGAGAGGAGCATCTTCTGTCCATTGATATACTCCCCAAGTGGCCACAATAGCCAGTAATGAGCTTATCTGAACCCAGGAGTGAGGAGCTTCTTCTGGAACTCCCATGTGGGTTGCAGGTCTCAAGGCTTTGGGCCATCCTCCACTGCTTTTTCATGTCGCAAGCAGGGAACTGGATGGAAAGCAGGACCACTGGGACATGAACTGGTGCCCATATGGGATCCTGGCATGTGCAAGGCAAGAACTTTAGCCACTACGTTGCCATACCAGACCTGACTTTTTTTTTAAAGCCCACTTCTTTTTGTCTACTGTAAAGATAGAGAGATACAGAAAATGACAGAGAGAGAAATGAGAAAGAAATATTTTGTCTGTTGGGTCAATGCTCAAATATTTGCAGCAGCCACTGCTGTGTCAATCAAAAGCCAAAAGATTGGAACTTAATTCATATTTCCCATGTGCATGGCAAAGACCAAAGCATTTAAGCCATTCTTTGATGCCTATGAGGACAAATTATCAGGAATATACATTTTAACTGGAAGAGCTTGTGCTCATACTGGTATGGGAATCTCATGAGGCTGTGAAAGCTGATGGCTGCCCATCCACATCTGCCACTGAATCACAGTCTTAAACAGCTTTTTCAGGTAACTCTGATTAACATTGACGAATCCTCTGAGTTTGGAAGTGGTCGTTCATTAGCTGACAAACTTTGCCTAAAATTGTATACAATTGTACCATTTTGAAAGTCTGTTTACTTGTCATTAATTGCCTAATGCCTTACCGTTAAGCAATGCCACAAATTATTGATGTGTTTCACACATAAGATAAAAGTGAGGAATATATTCTAGTTGTGTCAGCAGGAAAAGGAGTGCAGCAGTAGTTTCAGTGAGTAAGTAGCAATCTTTGCCACACCACACATGATTTCTAAGAGGGGAAAAAGAACTGACAAGGGTTTCCTTTGCTGCTTTGTTTAGGGACATTTAATAGACATGGTCATTACCATGACCACAGCTGCTTTTATTCCAGCTCCTATTTCATACAGCTTTGTGTTCTTAATCTCTTATTCTTTTAGATACTTAATATTTATCCTCATTAATTCTCATATTAAAATTGAGATTGTGAAATGGATGAGTCAAGGAAAAAACTCTGTCATATTCCAATATGATGCAATTTATGTTGTACACAATCAAGATTGTCTTAGGTGATCCGTAATATTGAAGAAAATAAATTACTCTAGCACACACACACGCACGCACGCGCGCGCGCACACACACACACACACACACACAATACATGTGGGGGAAATGTAACATTCCATGCCAGCAGCAATGACAAGCTTGCTTGAGCTAACAAAAAATGAAGATGTTTATAGATGTTTTTGTTGACAAGTGGGAAAATAGAGATTATCTTACCTGTATCTAAAAGATCAGATGCTAGGGACAGGTATTTGGTGAGTCAATTAAAACTTTGGGTGGGAAGTCCACATCTCATAATGAAGATTCCATTTTTGATGCTGAGTCCCTGTAGATATCTGTTCTGTGCAGCAGCATATGATGGTCCCTGCCACCCATGCTAGGAACATGGATTGAATTCTGGATTCAGGGATTCAGACTGACCCAGGTCCTGTTATTGTTGACATTTAGGAAATGAGCCGACATATGAAACATCTGTCTCTAACTATTTATCTGCTTATCTATACCAACTCTTGCACAATCTGCCTTTCAAACAAATTTTGAAACTTTTGTGAAACTGCAAATTAAGTTTGAAAGATTTTATTTGTGTTAAAATGAGCTTGTCAGTTAATTGAACCAAAGTTGGTTACTTCAATGAGGGGAAAAGTACTATGCTAAACCATGTAGTAGAGGGAATAATCAATAATGGCTAATATTTGTGTTTTAACCACCAATGTGACTACCTTCTAAAATAAATGTTTAACGAGAACAAAAAAATCATGCAGATAGTTCATGAGATATTTTCTAGAGCCACACACTGTTTTATTTCTGATGAATGGGAGAACTATTTATTTCTGATGAATGGGAGAACATACTATTTTCTGACATGTCTTTCTATGAGATGTCAGAAGCTTCATACGATATAGGTCTAGTTATATAGTTAGAAAATACTTAAAAACATCTGACTTATTTAGTTTTAAACTGTAAGATGTTCTGCTTACAAAAGATGAATCAAAATCACGATTGACTACCTAATATCTTTCCAACTCTCCTCCTACGTTACTCCTAAGCAGCACTGGAGAACTTCCAGAGCTAATTTGAACACAATTCGAAATCCTCTCATTTCACTTTAGGAATAGAAAAAATAGAACATAAAATAATAATTGAACATTCAAGTGGCATTTTGTTTCATTGTCCTAATTTTCAAGTTTTTCATCTAGTTTGTCAGCTTCTTTCATTGATTCCAGTCACGCAAAAACGAACAGGGAGAATTTGTATTGAGCTGCTACGATGTACTAGGAGCTGTGCTGGCTGCTGGCGATTAGATAATGATTGATCACTGCTGTACGTGTAAGGGTCAACCTCACTGCGGAAAGAGAAATAAGTACTTATCTGAAACAAATGAATTAAAGATAAGAAACCGAAGATCAGTGATAATGAAATATCCTTGCTAAACAAAATAAAGCACATGCATTTCTTTCACCATGGGAAAAAGAAAGAAAATAAAAAGCAAAATTAAAATAAAAAGTTGATTGCAAGTTCATATAAAGAACAAGAAAACACCGTTAGTCATGTACCATGGCTTGCAGAAACAGGTAATACAACTCATTGTTGACAATCAACAAACTTTTTAAATAGTCCTTACTCAGAATTCCATGCGTGAAGTCCTCTAATACTTAAGTTGTCTTGCCATTCTTCATCTGTTTCCCAAAACTACATTGAATTGAATTTCTTCATATTTTGTGTCCTATTGCTATTTCCAAAGGTTAAAAAATTAAAAAGACCTATTATGTCAATGTACTGATGTATTTCCCATTTGTATGTGGAAGCTGTAGCTTTTGATTACTCATCTCTTCCCTTCTTCAGATCTGACTCAACTGTGTTTCCCAGAATCATCTCCATGTCAGGCCTCTAGAAATGGCTGAAGTTGAGAAATGACAGTCTCTTGCTTCCCATATCAATTTAACTTTACACACGTAACGGATTTAAAATGGCTAAGCTTCTCTGAGCAAGTAATAATTTAGTAGATATTTTGCAATCAAAAAGGGAGTAGAGGAAGAAAGAACTGTTCAAGAACTAGAAGGTAAGAAAAAAAAGATCTATATGTTTTAATGCAATGATATAGCTGTCCCAATAAGTGATACAATAAATGTTAGGTTTGTTATAATCTTACTAACTAGGTAAACCAAAATTCTTTTGGTTAGAAGGAATGACAAGTCAGGGTAGAACAGAGGGTAATAAGAGCTTTCAGTTTTCTAATGGGTCCCTGTGTCTCTATCTATTTATCTATCTATCTTACTCTGTTAACACATAACACATACACACACACACACACACATACACACACCTTCCTGCATCACAAGACAGATTGCAAAAGTTGATGGCGAGTTTTTCTACACAGGGAATTTCTGAGAAAGCTTTAAAATTTTTATTGAAAAATTAATAGATAAGCTTACTTCATGAAAAAAAAATCATGAAGTCTTATTTTAGGGCACACTTACTACGAAATTTTTGAAGAACACTACGTGTTCCTGTGTGATGAAATGAGGAGTTACCTTTTGGTTAAGATCAAGTGAAATAATCAGTGATCTAAGCTCTCTGGGAACAGAATGTTCTTGAGATGAGTAGTACGGAGAATGCCTAAATCAGAGCAGGTGGAAGAAGATGAGGAACAGTGAGAAATAAGCAGACAGCAGATTAGAGAAACTGATATGTAGCTCATTGTTGCTTACTGCCTTCCAAACTGATTAAGTAGGAAACAGTTTAGTTTAAGAATTCTATGCCCCCTAGTTGCACTTCTTTTTAATTTTTACTTTCCATGATATATTTCCATAGGCTCAGGGATTTCCGCATTCACCATCTCCATTCCTACTGTCCTCTCTGATTTCCCCATTATCGTTACTATAGAATAGTAATTCAACAATAGTCACAAGTCCATCATTCTTCCATTTAAGAGTCTCATGACATTGTAGGTATAGACAATGGCGGAAAGTCCGGTATCCTATTGTCAAGATATATTTAGGGCCCGGTGCGGTGGCGCAAGTGGTTAAGGTCCTCGCCTTGCAAGCCCAGGATCCCATATGGGCGCCGGTTCTAATCCCGGCAGCCCCGCTTTCCATCCAGCTCCCCGCCTGTGGCCTGGGAAAGCAGTCCAGGACGGCCCAAAGCTTTGGGACCCTGCACCTGCGTGGGAGACCCAGAAGAGGCTCCTGGCTTCGGATCGGCATAGCATCGGCCGTTGTGGCTCACTTGGGGAGTGAATCATCGGAGGGAAGATCTTCCTCTCTGTCTCTCCTCTCTGAATATCCGCCTTTCCAATAAAAATAAATCTTAAAAAAAAAAGATATATTTAACAGTTTCTTTGGGAATCCACCTTTTATTTGGGTGTAGAGGTTCTTGCTGGACTGTAACTTCACTTTCAGGAATGCTTAGCTGTATGTTTTGAAAATATCCCTCATTGTGCTTAGATAACTGCAGGTTGAATGTGTAGCCATGAGTTTTCCTTTGGCTTAAAAATACAGTGAAGTAATTGTGGTGTGTCCTTCATCTTTTAAACTCAGACACTCAGAACAGATTTGTGTGACATACAAGCTGGCTACCATTGAGGTTTTCAATTATTCCTCTGGACCTAATTCAAGACTACGATTTTAAGATGCCTTTTGCAAGATAGCGAAAACCCTTTAAAGCAAAACATGAACTATCCAATAATCAATTTTACGCCTTTTTTCAAATTTTGGTATCTGGACAATAGCTGATATTTCTTTGGGGAGAACTTTTTTGGCATTAATGAGAGATGAACTCAGTGATATAATTGAAGTTTTATGAGCAAAACTAGCAACATAATTAAGAAAATAAGGCAAGAAATTGAATCTTTGCTTGTGTGCTGGAGTTTGAAGTACTTATTCCTATGAGATTTGATAATGCTGGCCCCACTTTAAAAGTGGAGATAATTTTAAACAACAACTAGAGATGTAACAATAAGATATTAAATCAAATTCAGATCCATCAGGCAATGAAGAAGGGATGAAGACAAGATTGGACCCCAATTTTTCTTCTCCTAGTTCCTATCTTTGATACTACAGGAAGGCATGTGACTTACATTTGATGCCTCCCTTGTGAGACAAAGTCAGTAGTACTTTAGCATGGGAAAGACAGAGGACTGAACACACTCTTCCGAGGAAGTTCCTTCGAGTTTTAGAAGAAAGAAAAAGCTCAATTGTGATGTGGACCTGGAGCGCAGTAGCCTAGTGGCTAATGTCCTCGCCTTGCATGCACTGGGATCACATGGGGCACTGATTCTAATCCTGGCAGCCCTGCTTCCCATCCAGTTCCCGGCTTGTGGCCCGGGAAAGCAGTTGAAGACGGCCCAAAGACGGCCCACATGGGACCCTTCACCCACTTGGTAGACTAAGAAGAGGCTCCTGACTGCTGGTTTCAGATTAGCTCAGCTCTGGCCATTTTGGCCACTAGAGGAGTTACTCAGCTGAGGGAAGATCTTTCTCTTTCTCTCCTCCTCTCTGTATATCTGACTTCCAATGAAAAATAATATTAAAAAAACAATTCTGATGCAACATTAAAGGATGAAGGTGGAGACAGCTTGTATCCACATGAAGACAGAGCACTAAACATTTCCCACTCTTCCTCCTCCAGAGCCCCTTCAGACTGAATCACAAAATGCTCTCAATACCATTCGTGATGGATTATAATATTCTTACCTGAATGATTCATTTTAGTTGATCTTAAAGGGACTATTAAGTTTATCTACCTTATTGAATCCGAGAGTGTCCACATGATAGGTCTGGCCCTAGGAAATACAGGCACAGTGGACTGGGTACTTTCCTGTGAGTGATGCTCTCCATAAATGGCAGAATTCAAGCTTAGCCTGAGCTGACCAGCCACTCCTGTTCAGCTGCGTCGTAGGACTTTCCCACCTGTATGACTCCCCATGCTGAAATCCAGAAAGTCCCAAGTAAGATTGTTTATCTTCTGTCTTGCTCCTGAAAGCTTCCCAAGGTGCCTGTGTACAGTGCAGTGCCAGTGGCTGCTCAGAACTTCTGCTGAATCACTTTTGTATTTAATTGTACATTAAGTTCATATTCCGGGTTCCCAATACACACAAATATGAATGGTAAGGGAAAACAAATCTAACAAAACTAACACCATCCAGACAAAATCTCCTTTTCCTGAGCACATTGCCATTAATTAGGAAACTTCAAAAGCCGTAGATACGTATATGGAGATATGAAAGTTAAAGATGTTAGTGCCTGCAGGAAAACACTCAGCTGTCTTCAGTCCCCAGTGTGTATTTCAACACAATACAGTAGACGTAGTTCTTGGATTTGTGTGTGTGTGTGTGTGTGTGTGATGCAACTTCAGTTTTCACTCTATTACATTAAGTGGTTTCTTGACTTCCAGAGAGACACCTAATTCTGTTGGGTTCTCATGTTATGGAAATAAAGTTTAAAATTATATGAAAAGCATTGTTATAAGCATCAAAAAAACCCCTAAAATACCATTCTTGTTATAAATTGTAGTCATGAACATTAACCACATATCCCAAAATAAAATTGTGTGCATCCATTAAATCAATTTTTAATTGAATTGTCCTTCCCTTTATCCTAACTCACTCTCATGTGAAAAGCAAGGATTGGCAGATGGTACGTACTCCCAATCCACCAATATATAAATGAGGTTCACTTATTCCAGGGAAAGGCTTCAGCTTATTCAACAATGTAGAGGAAATAATGGTTGGAAATGCATGTTTGGCAAAATAGGCAGCTGGCATAGAATTAGCGATGAAAAGGAATTAAAGACAGAAGGAAATGCGACTTGTTTTTATTTCGGTTCTTGGAACTAGTGATATATACTTCTTCCTAGGAGGCAAAGAAGGGAAAATACATCAGACCTTACAAATGTGCTGTGCCACTTAACAGAGGTTCTGTTCACTATCAGGTTCCTCTGCTGAGCTGTAGTAAAGCCGTGTTGAAAGATGATTTAATTAGTTTGACTCTCCAAACCCACATCCCATCTTCTCTCTCCTGCTGGTGTCTTTGCAGCGTGGCTCATTTGTAATGTACTGACAAAAGATGGGAGAAATGAAAGTGATTAGGCCATTTCCTCTCTGACTGAATCAGTACCAGAATTGTTGCTGAGGAACTAACGATATTCTCCTCAAAGTCACAGCTCTCATCAATTCAGCCCTTCCTATGTCACCCATCTGGGCTCCTGTTACCACTGTTGAAGGGAGACAACATTTGTATGATTAATCCGTGTTTTGTTACAGCCTACTAAACTCTCTTCAAATAATCTACCATGACAGAATTATTGTTTTCTGCAGTTGCCTTTTAGAATGTGTAGGAAACATTTACTTTTGTATGTTAATGATTTATATTGACCATTATTTCATTTAAGAGAGTACTTGTCTTGGCTGTGCCCCTCTCCTTTTTTTTTTTTTTAAGTCATGACATGGAATAAATTAGAACAAGACCAAGACACTGGGAAACACAGGTCAAGCAGGTTCCTGACCGCCCTTTCTGGACATTGGCTCTAGTAAAGCTACTGAAGATCCCCCCAAATCAAGTTTCTCATCTAGGGATTTTTTTGCACGGGAAGTGAAGCTGAGAGTTGGATGGCTTCCA
The DNA here is from genome assembly GCF_017591425.1 of Ochotona curzoniae. Classification (NCBI taxonomy): domain Eukaryota; kingdom Metazoa; phylum Chordata; class Mammalia; order Lagomorpha; family Ochotonidae; genus Ochotona; species Ochotona curzoniae. Next base: position 11,111,294 of record NW_024465751.1, read on the forward strand.
AAGCAGTGTTTTAAAGGTCTGCTTCTCTCTTCTCTCAGACTATTCCAACATCTGTGGCTACGGCACATGTGAACAATATGAGATTGCCAGTTTATTTCCTGGCAGATACAACATGTGTCAGTTTTATTTGGGATTTGACTGGAATGCAACATATGCTTACTGAGCCCAACATATGCTTACTTCTGTCACTTTGTCAGGTGCTGCTGCACTTACTGAGCAAGGTTATTGTTATCAGGAAGAAAAAAAAATGTAATCTAGTAATTATTTTTAATTGAAATACTGATTATGAATTGTCATGTTTCAAAACATTCCCATTTTCTATTGTATCTCAACCTTCTGAATCATGATGCCTGGGAGCAATTGTTTTCATTTTTATGAATGAAAACCACTGAAGCTCAGAGATGCTAAATATATTAACCACAATCACAAAACTAGTAAATGAGGCATTCGGTTTTGGAGCGTGATGTCAAAGCCCATGTTCTTTACCCAAACCCTTGAGAATGGGGTTAACCACATTGTATGTTCCAGATGACTGATGGGAATTATCTTCAAGCATGTCAACTGTCAATCTAATTGCCATAACTATCAGAATACAAAGTTATATCATGAGACATTTAGTGAATTCTGCCAAAGGAGGCAGGAAATCCAGGTGGGTAAGGAGCAGGCATTGTCCTTGTTGGAGCCTGCTCAAGCAGTCAGGAGGTTAGCATCCTGATAGGTTCTCTAACATGATAAAATGATGAAACTGGAGAAAATTCATTGTGCTTTCATCCAGGTATAAAAACATAGAAACAGCACCAGGGCCAGTGTCATTCAATGCAGAATTGTATGTAAACAGCAGAAGTCTCACAAAATTGAGGAAATATACACTGATTACATCAGATCGACAGAGAATTCTTTCCTATGACTAATCTTCATTAATTCTATTCGAAGTTATTAAAAACAAGTGTTGCTTTCCCATCATCACACACAACTGTGTTATCTTTTCTAGATATTATTTTAGAGTATAAACACACCCCCAGAGTGCTAAGTAACTGACACTGTAAGCACACTCCTGGTCTTTCTGCTCAAGGTCTAACGTTTGCCTCTGTTCTTGTTTTTTACTGGGGAAAAAGCTGACAGCCCTTTCCTTCAATGGGAGTCTGGTTTTGTCTGCATTCTCATTCAAATGATAAGTAATCTAAACTTTTCAGACTAAAAAATCTCCAAGGACTCTCTTGTTTGCTCCACTTTTAGAGCAGGAAACATTTTGCTTTTAATCTAAATGACCACATCATTTGCATACTGGGAAATAAATGAAGTTTCTTCCTAAAGCTGAATATGATTCCTTAAAGGGGTTCTCCACCTTTGTTGAGTGATACAAGATGCTTTTCAACAGTCATCTATTTCCAAAGGGAAATTTACTTTAAATGGCTTCAAGTGGGAGGTGAGATGGTCAAATATATGTATGATTTAAGGATAGAAGAGAAGTAGGTCACTGAAGTGTGATGTTTATGTGTTCATTCTCTGTTATCGGAGCTGAGAGATTGTCACAGAATTTAGAAATAACAAACATGGACTAAAGAAACTGTTCTGTATGAACTGGATATTGTATCTTTAGAACAGGGAAACGCTGGTAATGGTGGATGCAATTAACTCTGATCGTTCTGTATGTTCAAACCCTTCATCTTAGATTCTTTTAGTTCTCTTTTTGCCTAATTTTGTGTGCAATGGGAAGTGGATGTAGGACATGAGCTATCTAGATGACTTTGGATAAGTCACTTCCTAGTCCTATCTCTAGTTCCCAGGTGTTTTCATTTCTAGCTTAGATGAGATGAGATTTAACACCTGGATTTGCAGAACTCTTTTCCATAATTAAGCAATGACTACAGGACACACATTTTGGGGCTGTCAACAGAAACACCAGGGTTCCTTTGTTTGGAATATGATTGTTATAATGATGTCTGAGATACTGTTGTTCCAGTCCCTGATCTCATATCTCATTCTGTGTATTAGGAATGGCCGAAGTTCATTCTTACAGAAGGGAGAAGATAGTGATGACCACCCACGGTGAAGCTTAGCCATTATGTCTGAAAGAAAGTAAGACTGACCATTGTGTTTGGAACACAAAGGTTTAATATATGAGCTCATTTTGCCCAAGGGCAGATAAGATTGTTTGGAACAGCGTATAACAGAGCCTTGCTAGACTAAACAGTCTCCTATACTAAACAGTCTCCAATACTATGACTGAACTGGCAAGATATATTCTCCAGACTCAGGGTACAAAATTTGTGATGTGTCATTGTTTGACAAGATAGGTAAGTCATGATTCAATGGTTTCCGAATATCACTTGTCCATATGCCACCTGTAGGAACTTTGGAACTTCCATATTTTTGTTTAAATAGGTCTGTCATCACTTTTTCACAATCATAAAAAGTAAATAGAAATATATTGGTCTGCTATGTAGCAAATGTTTTCTAATTTATTTTTCATTTTTGAACACTTCAAATGAAATTGATTTTTTTCACACTTGACTTTCATATAGCTTCTCCAATTGTCCATATGCATTCTTCAATTTTGGCGTGTTTAGCTTAAGTCTTTTGATGCAGTAGATACACAAAACAGTGCATTAAAGATACAATTAATCATAATTTAGAAAATGAAGCACCATAATTGGAGCACCCTACTAGTTTACCTTAACATATAAGAACACTATGAATTAAAAATATGAATGTTTGTCACTTGTTTTAGATTCTTTCCCCACCATATCTTTTGTCACTGAACTTCCTGTGCCTTATTACGTCTTATCACAATTTTAAAAGACACTATTTTATGCACATCTTAAAATTAAAATAGTGATATTTTTTTAAAACAAAGTAAATAGCTAAGAAATAAAATTTTTGCTGCTAAATATTAAAAATTATAACGCAAAACTTGCTTCTTAATACTAGAAAAGCCTTGAGCATTTAGCTCACACATTGCGAGATCTGTCAATCAACCCCTCTGTATTGCCAGAACACTGTCATAGTTGTCCTAATTGAACACAGTGAATATCTTGTCATCTTGTAGCTTCTCATTTTTCTGACTTTTCTCTTCTCACACTTTCACAGAATGTTTTCTCTGCCCCTTCTCCACATTTCTGCTCTAACTTCATACTCCAGACCCCAGCTCTAAGTTCCTTCTTCATGGAAGAATTTGCTATTCCTGTGAGTCCGATAAATTTTCCTATACCTCAACCCTCTCTGCACCCCGTTGGGTATACCATACACTGTGACAATACCCTAGCTCATTTACAGCTTTATGGTTTGATTAATATCTTCCCAGTAGCCTGGGACTTTCCGAAAAGCACACTTGATTTCGATATGTGATGAATAGTAGAAGTTTAGATTCTTGTTAAAGGTCAAGGATTGAACAAGAGGAAAAACCTTTTATTCATTTTTTTTTTTAAAGGAAAGAGGTGTTTCCTTCTAAGATGGAGCCATTTATCCATATTCTTCCACCTATATATGATATAATTATTTGAATCGCTGGATCCCATTCTCCAGTTCATGTTTTTATATAGAGAGCACCTGGGAATTCCAAACATTTAATATACCAACGCTGATATGGGACTATTGAATAAATGTTCATTTAAGAAACACCCAAATTCATCTTGCATTCCACCGAAGATACTTACATAATGCTGGTGTTAGGTAAAATTACTATTCTGAAATTCCAGCTTTCATCCTAGCTTATATTTGTAAACACAGTAACTCACGATTTCCTTATGATTCCAAAACTGAAAAGCTGACTTCATTTTTGGGTAGCAATCCATCTTCGAGTCTTGCTGCGTACCAGTACTCAACACACACCTTATATTTCTGACAAAATGAGCACCCGTTTCCATCACCTCTTTTATTAGAACTGTTGCCGTGACCTTTGCACTGTCCTAATGTTTAAATCCTGCTCATCTCTTAAAGCCTGTCTCCCACACCCACTGCTTCTTAAAGCATCCCCTTCTTTTTCTACACAGATATAATTTCTGCTTCCCCTTCAGGACATAGAATCAGAATTTTATGTAGTCTCTGTTACGGAATGCATTACTTCTTAATTTGCAAGACACTGCTGTTTTCACGTATCACAAATTTACAAAATAACAACCAAACTAACAAAACACAAGTGTTGCACTCTCTTTTTGGAACGGGATTTTGTCTTAATTCACTTTTTCTCCCACAGTGTCTCAAGTAATAGACACATGATGAAATGTACAGTAAATGAAAAATGACATGACACATTTTAAAGAAACTCATCAAATGTCTGCACCTGATTTGAAAACTTCAGTCCATCCTCTGTGTGAGATGCTTTGCTGTGAGCAACCTTCGTTTTTCTTCACGTCGGTTTTTCTTAGTACTAAATAACGATAATGGCTCTCTCCCTTAGCAAATTTCAAAGACCTGAACAAAAATGTAGAAAAGAGCTTGCACGTAGACCTTCATTGTGATGGCGCATCAGGCAAAACGAGGAGACAGGAAGCATCACACTACTTTGCAGATTAAGGACACTCTGCTCATGTGTAAGCCATTCTTTTATTAAGGTGAAGAAGGATTCCACAATTACTGTGTCCACAAATGTCTGTATTCCGACATAAGTTTTTCTTTCACTGATGTAAAATGGAAAATGGAATTGCATCGGAGATCACAAGGGTAAGGAGCTATTACTTGTACAAATGTCTGGTGTTTCTATTTCAATTCCATTCAGTCCCTAATGAATAATATAGATGACAGTGTGATCTTTCCCCTATTGTTCCTCTAATCCAAAGTCATTGTTGGAGTATTGGTTATTTAATCACACTATTTTGACAATTCTTTCCATATTGCTACTAAAGAATCTTCACTTGCAGCTGCTCTTTGCCCAACTATCTCTGAGCATTGTTTAACTTCACATTTGGTATCTTCCACCACCCAGTTCCAATTGAAAATTCAGCTTTTCACATTCAAAATCAGAAGAATGAACTGATAACTTCCCAGGTTGGGATACTCGCAAACTATTTTGACTTCTTAGTGGAGTTAAAATAAGTTGTTAGCAGTTCGAACTTAGAAAGAATACGAGAAGTCAGAATTTTTGTCCTTTTTACTTGTATTTTATTAGTAATCAACAAATTAAAGCTGCGAACATTGTTATAAAACCTACACATTGTAGAATGCCTAAATCAATTAAATTAACATATGTAAAACTAATTTGTGCTTGCATATTGTGAGAATAAACAAAAAGTATTATCTGAACAGTTTTCTAGAATATTGTTGCTAACTGTAGCTTATTACTCATGCTTATCTGAAACTTTGTACTTTTTACTAATATCCTGTAACATTCCCTTGTTGATAGTCCCCAATAACCACCATTTTACTTTCTACTTTTATAAGTAAAATTTATTAATATTCTACCTATAATCATGATCATAGAGTATTTATCTTGCCTTGCCTGACAATTTCACTTAAGCTAATGTCTTCCAGTTTTTTCCGTATTGTAGCAAAAGGTAGACCTCTCCTTTTTCTAATTTTAGTTTTGATGGTGCTTACATAGCTGATTCTGGTAGAAAAGGTTGAGGTTTAGGGGAGAGTAGGTAAGACCATTATTTCCACCATTTATTTTTTTTCTCCCTGCATTAGGGAGAGAGGGGGGAACAAGAAGAGAAGCCACACCCAGCCTCCCAGCCTCCTCAGTAGGAAGAGATTGGGGAACAGTCATCCAACATCATATCACAGTCCCAAATGTGGAGGGTCCTGCTCAGGTGGTTTCAATAGTTCTGAAATACTGTGGCTCTCACTACTCCAAGGAAAACGAAATCCTTCCAAGGTCCACTGACTGACTTGGTCCACCTTGGAGTCTCCATTTGCCCAGAAATTTGCTCTCAAGCATGGATGGGAAAGCTGACCGATTTGTTTTTCCCTCATTCCTCTGCTGTGGTACCAAATGTCCTCTGTAGGCTCCAATGCACTGCCCAATCCTTCATGGGCATCTGGGTATGCCATCCACTGCTCGTTGCATCTAAGCCATACAGGAAGATCCAGTTCTGACATAGGAACTGCACAACCTGACCACAGATCTTACAATTCTCCTCATGGTTACAGTACTGAGTTCAGCACTTCAGTCGAGGGTATTCCCAAAGAAGGCTCTTCTGAAGTAATCCCAGACTTTGGTCTGTTCTTGCCAGCACAGGGTCCTAATCCATCCTTCATCTGCATCAAGTGCACATACTAGTAAGTGCAATTCCTGGGTCAGTTCTGTCTCCAGCCGCCCTGTTGTGTCTCTTACATAAATGAATGGATGCTGTGACTCAGTGCACCCCTGCCCACCACAACCTTGGCCATCATGTACTCCAGCAGAAGCTGCAGGGCAGGCCTGTTTTTTTAAAAAAACTGAAGAGTATTTCATGGCCTGGCATTGAGGCTCTATGGCTAAGTCCTTGACTTGCAAAAGCTGGGATCCCATATGGCTGCTGGTTCATATCTTAGCTGCTCCAATTCCCATCCAGGTCCCTGCTTGTAGCCTTGAAAACAGTAGAGGTTGACCCAAAGCCTTGGGACCCTATACCCAATGGGAGACAACAAAGAATACCCTGACTTCAATTCCATTTACATCTAACCATTGTGACCATTTGGGAAGTGAACCAGTGGTCAAAAGATCTTTCTCTCTGACTCTCCTTTTCTCTATAAATCTGCCCTTTCAATAAATTAAATCTTAAAAAAAAAGACTGCATAGTATTTCATTGTGTATATGTGACATGTTTTCCTGATGCATCCATCAATTTGTGGTCACTTTGGTAGAATTTGTTTTCTTTCAATGATGAATTTTGCTATGATGAATATGGAAATTTCAGCTTCTCTTCAGAATATTGAAGATAATATTCATTTTCTTTGGTCACTTGCCTGGTAATCCATTTGCTGAATCTTATGGTTGCTCTATTTTTAAGTTTTAAGGAGCCCTTTTTACCATTTCTATAATGTCTGAACTAATTTGCATCAAATTTATTCATTTCCATATTTTCTTTCTTGATATCCTTTCAACACTTACTTTTTAATATATATTTTTTTGAATTATAACCATCTTAACAGGTGGGAAATGACATCTTGTGACTTAATTTGCATTTCTTTGATGATTATTGATTTGGAGAATTTTTCATATATCTGTTGCCCACTTGTAGGTCTTCTGATGAATTTCTATTCAAATACTTTTCCCATTTTTTCCAGGTACATAATTTGAAAAGCTGATTTTTGATTAAAAATTTGAATTGTCTGGAAGTATTGGTTCTATACTTGGGGCAATGCCATGTTGCTATCTTTGGATGTTCTCCATGGGCTCCACCATTCCCTATGATTTTTGCACCTACAGGTATAGACCTTGGCAATAAATAAAAACCTAAAATTCAGTTCTTCACCCAGCCACTTACTAAAGGTTTACTCCAACGTAAGCTCTCTTGTGTAATTAAGATGCTGGTTTCTTTTCCTGTCCTATAATCTCATAGGGTTTTATAAGGATTGGCAGAGACAACATATGAGTACGATCCAGAAGAAAAGCTCTTAGAATCCAAAAAATGCTCTCTAAATGTTAGCTGTGCTAACTCTTATTATTAAAATGGCAACATTCCTGGTATTTATTTCCACTGTACTTCATTTAAGGCAAAGTAACTTTGCAGCTGAATAACCAAAAGGACAATGCCCCAGTCTTATTTCAATCTGTGGAATAAGCAGCACAAAAACTGCTATTTCATCTCTTTTACTAGATAGTAAAACATTAATATTTGACATTTACATAGCACCTGCAGAACATAAAACATCTGGACTTAGTGTTTAATAAAGGAGCCCTCAAAGGGTCCTACCTTCAGAACAGATCTCATTAAAATCAAAGCAACATGACATTACCACCATCCTCAAACAAATGGTGGCATTTCACATTTTAGAAGAAATGATCTACCCTTTTGCGTAACTTTCTGTCACCCACTTTTTTCTTCCTAGTATACCACATGCAAGCCAGGCCAAACTTCCTTCAGAAACAAATAATCAGAAATCAAAATATCAGAAACAGAAAGTTCATTGTACAGAATTAAAAAAAAAAACAATGAGGTCCTCACCATATGTAATATTTATCGAGAAAGAAGAAACGAAAGGAGAATAGGCAGTTGCTCTCAAGCACCATGCCTGGTGCATGGTCTCGCATGGTCCCTGCACATCTATGTATCCACTCTGTAGTTGCTAGACACAGAAACCAGGTCTGTAATTGGCCAGTGTATTGGGAGTTAGTGAGTGAGCTGGAAGCATTCCAACTCAGTTACCTTTGTTCCCCCGCAGTTATTCGTACATTATTCACTTATGATCTGCTAGATTTTTGCTAAACTCCACACTGCTGTAATGAAATAAAATGCTTAAATGCAGATAGTGGTAAACTAAGGTATACAAACAGAATTTTTACTCAATACTTCAGCTAATGATTATTATCTATGATGTAGGACATTGCTTCCAAACTATAGTGAGACCAAATAAGAAAATTCAATCACATAGAATTTTGAAAATATTTTGAATATCCTTAATGTTTTCACATTTGAAATACCACATCAAATATTCAGATGTCTTATTTGCTTGGTTTCCAGATCTGATTCCATGATATGTCTCTTTTTGTTTTTGTAATCAATAACTATAATCTGAGACTATTAAAGATTTCATAATGGAAACATTGAAATTTCCTGATACATAAGATGATAAACATTTGAAAAAATAGAAACGCTAACTAGCTGGATTGGATAGTTAGATGTTGCATACTTACATCAAATCAACATGGTGTTCACCATAATTATAAAGAAATATTGTGTCAACTTAAAATTCATAAAAATATGTCCTTAAAAAAGAACCATCGCATCATACAGTGAAATAATCCAATCTCAGTACAGATACTGTATGTCTTCTCTGATAAAAGACAACAAATTACAAGATCAGTAGACATATAGGTCAACATTTACATACATATATTCCCATAGATGAACTCATAATAGAGACTAGCATACCAAGAAGTGACGATGCATTGCAATATACATCTCTACTCATGCATACAAAGAGAAATGGTGTAATTTTATCAGTAACAGGCTTGAAGCATTCTCTCAGTATCTTATTAGATGACAGGTCATTTTCCCCACGAGCCTCAACGTATTGCATTGGCAAAGTAAAACAACATGCACGAGTGTATATCCTAAGTTGTAGAAGTTCAGCTCATGTACAAAGGATGCTTTCACTGTCACTCCCTTTTCTAATAGTAAGCTTTTAAGACTGAAACTGAAAGCTGTAAGCACGAGTGTATGACTTATTTGATGCTAAAGTTAAGATCTCCAGATTGTGTGAGCAGGGGCTGTTACTGTTGCTATCACTGGTTAAGCTGCTGTATGTGACGTGGGCATCCCAATTGGTGTGAGTTCATGTCCTGGCTGCTCCACTTTTCATGTAGCTCCCTACAAATGTGCCTGAGAAAGCAATGGAAGATGGCCAAATACTTGAGCTCCTGCCATCAGGGCCACTGTAACCATTTGGGGTGTGAACCAATGGGAAAATGATCTCTCTGTCTCTCCCTCACTGTAACTTTGCCTTTCATATAAATCAATAATCTTGTTAAAAGAAGTATGTGCTTATTTGTAAAATGGATACAGAAAAGCAGTAGGCTGAATAGTCACATAAAGTTGAAGGGAAAAAAATGCAATTTTTTCTGATATAAGATAATCTGCATGCAAAATACAAGACCAACAGGTATGTAGATAAAAATGAACATACATATTTTTATGTAAAGGAACTAAATAATGGAGGTAAGCATATCATGAAGTGAAGACATATTGCAGTGTGCATCTCTACTTCTGAAATAAAAGATGGACTCCCAATGAAACTGTTGAGGACATCCTGACAATAGGATGTTGGACTTGATACCATTTGCCTGTAACTACAATGTCAGGATCCACTTAAATAACAGCATGTTGGACTTATTGTGACTGTTACTGAAGGATTACACTAGTATAATAATATTGGGGGGAAATTGTGGAAGTCAGAGGGAGAAAGAGGAGGGTGAGGGGAGAATTCTTATATCTACAAAATTGAACCATGGAAAATCAAAATTTTAAAAATTAAAAAAAAAAACTTTAAAAGAAAGAATCATTGCATCCACTGATTACAATCATACCAGCCTTAATTTTAATTGAAATCTGGGACTGAAAAATAATCTTTAACAAGTAGATTTGAGGAACAGAAATAAATCTAATTCTGCTTTCTACAGAGGAAAGTAAGTCTAGAAAGACCATATTTAGCACGTGAATTGGTTACATATATTATACCCTCTACTTTCAAAACAGACCAGTGAAGTTTGAATTATTAGTCCCAGAAACCAAAACAAAGATGAAAGGACTTGACCTAAAATCTATATCCTATATATACTCAGGTATTTCCATTAAAGTCATGGAAATAAAATCAAAAGATTAGCTTATTCTGGTACAAAACATTTAAATATACATATGAATTTTTCACCATATGTGTTTTTCATGAGTTTGTTGAAGACCCTTTGTATAAGTGTGCCAGGTTTCACAGTCTAGACTGCAAAGCTCACAGTGATCTCAGAAGTCAGGGCAAACATGAACAATTTTCTTCCACAGTTTTAGAAGGATGAATTTAATAATGTTTAAAACTTCATTTTCTTATATTCTCGATTTCCGAAAAGAGTAAATACAGGTGTTTTTACAACTGTTATATCTCCATCTTCCAGCGCAGTGACGGCACTCAGTCAGGTAGATCTCTCCTATTTGCTTTGGGGAAACTCATCAGCAGAGTTTTGCATTATGAAAACATAATAGCAACAGAAATTGCAGAAACTAAATCCTAGTGAAATAACTCCGTGTTTGGAGCAGTGATATTCAGCAGTGAGTTTTCATGAGGGGAAGAAGAAATTATAAGAGCTATTAAGAATAACTTTCCCTCTGTTTTAGAAATTCCTTAAGCTACCCTTAAATTCACAAACCTAACATATATACAACCTTTGTGTCAGACGTGCTCAGAAATCCTCTCCACACAGCGTGCATACTAGTGATGACAACTTACTAACACTCACTGGACACTTACATTATGCTGTCACTGTCTTCATCTATGTTTTGTAAATCAGATTCCTAATTCTGAGTGCAAACACAAGAAACAAATGTCTTCATTATGTCTATATTTTTAAAATACATGAGATGAGAGTCAAAGATAATATGTGACTTGACCATGCAGTATGACTTGATCATAGCTATTATTGGTAGAGTCTGGGGCCCAGCACAATGGCTTAGCAGGTAAATCCTCACCTTTACAAGTGCTAGGATCCCATATGAGCACCAGTTTATATCCTGGGAGCTGCACTTCTAACCTAGCTCCATGTGTGTGGCCTGGGAAAGTGGTATAGAATGATTCAAGGCCTTGAGATCTTACGCTTGTGTATGAAAGACTAAGAAGAGACTCCTGGTTCCTGACTTTGGATTGATTCAGCTGCAGGCATTGAAGCCATATGGGAAGTGAGCCAGCAGATGGAAAATCTTTCACTAAGCCTCTGATATAAGGCAACCTTCATGCAAAATACAATATATACACACATGTAAATAATATGTACATATATTAATCTAGATGAACTGTATAATGGAGACCAGCATATTGAGTAGTAAAGATACATTGTAGGGCCCAGTACAGTAGCCTTGCTGCTGAAGTCCTCACCTTGTGCATGCCAGGATCCCATATGGGTGGCAGTTCTAATCCCAGTGATCCTGTTTCCCATTCAGCTCACTGCTTATGGCCTGGGAAAGCAATTGTGGATGGCCCAAAGCCTTGGGACCCTGCACCCACATAGGAGAACCAAAAAAATCTCCTGGCCCCTGGCTTCGGATCAGCTCAGCTCCAGCTGTTGCAGCCATTTTGGGATTGAATCAATGGATGGAAGATCTTCCTCTCTGTATATATGACTTTCCAATAAAAATAAATAAATTTTAAACGAAAGATACATTGTAGTATACATCTCTACTTCTGAATAAAAGATGGAGTCCCAATGAATCTATAAGATAGATTGACAATAGGATACTGGACTTCATACCATTGTCTACACCTACAATGTCGGGATATATTTAAATACAAAAATGACAGACTTATGACTGTTGAAGGACTAAACTATTGTTACAATAAAGGGGAAAAATGTGTCTTGGGAGGCAAAATTGGGATGGTTACAGAGAAAGCTCTGAGCCTATAGAACTGCATCATGAAAAAGAAATAATCTGCATTCCTTATTTTTTCATTCAGGATGTACTATGGCAGATATAGTATGCCATAATTCCCAAGCCAAGGTTTTAAGATATCACACCATCTCTTCCTTCTTCACTGGGAATCCTGAGCCAACAAGTAAAGACATGTCACTATCATGAAGCCTTATTTTTTAAAAGATGGTTTTTACTTTATTTGAAATACAGAGTTACACAGAAAAAAAAAATGAAGGACATAGAGCGAGGGAGATCTTGCATACAATGGCCCACTCTTCAAACACCATGACAACCAGGGCTGGACTGAGCTAAGGCCAAGAGCTTTATGTGGGCACTCTGTGTGTTAGGGGCCATCTTTTGGCCTTCCTCTGCTGCCTTTTTCAGGTACATTTACAAAAGGCTTGATAGTACATGGAACAATGGGAACTCAAAGCAGCACCTGCATGGAATGCCAGCATCACAGGCACTAGCTTAATCCACTAGTCCAAGATGCTGGCCTCCTACCCTGAACCATCTTAATGGAGAAGTCAAGAGTGTACATTCTAGGTAACACTCTCACTAGAAACTCTTCTTTCTCTCATACCTGACATGATGCAAGTGCAGAAAGTGCCAACTGAATGCAGACTGTTCCCATGTAAGTCACCTCCAGCTGTTCAAGCCTCCCAGATACAGAGACAGACCATCCGTACGGGCACTGATATAAAGGCTGCCATTTGGTAATGCTCAGTTTTGTTTGCTTTTAACTTTGTATTTGTTCCTTTTTTTTTTCCCAAATAGCAGATAAACAGAATAATCGTGTTGTAAGACAATGGGAGATAAAAAGATGACACGAAGATAACAATACTATTAACTTTAAAACTTGTGCATGTGTAGTTCTAAAGAACATCTGTTATTTATATCTCACGAAAGAAAGGGTAAAATCCTTGACTTATTCTGAGTTTTTGCAAATAGAATTTTACAGAATGTTTCCAAATCCCTTGCTCCACCCAGTTAGTAAAAAGACTGAGCAGAAATGTAGTAGATGCCTATAAAAAATTAAAAGATGAAGTCATTTGTCTCCTTCAGATAAACTCATAACAATGTTTAATGTGTCATAAAATTGCTCCTTCACCAAGGACCAGAGAGGGATTTTAGGGTTTGGTCCATCCAAAATTCATCATGTGCTCTGCATAGTATTTTTAACCTCCTTCTTGATCTTTCTTCTTTACAATTCTGTCCTTGAGTCAGCTCCATGGTGGACAATTTTGAAAGGAAGGAATATTTGCTGTACTTGGGGGGGGGGGGCGGGGCTGTGAATGATGTTAGCCTGAGAAAACCATAGGCTTGAAGAAGTGTAGCAAGCTGCTGTGTGAGCCCTGTGTGCTGTAGCCTGAAAGAAACAGTGAAAATCCTGATGTACTTACTAGGCCAAAGCTTAACAGAAAGGTCTATGACTACGTGAGCCTCAGTCCTAGGGGTAAAACCGGGCTAAAGGACTTCCTCATAGTACATTGGAATAAAGGGATTGTACAAGTGACAGCCAAAGAAATTTCCAGAATTAAGTGGGAGTGTTTACATATGAAACAGGTGTTGAGCAGGCTGAACCCTGTCAGGAATTAGAGAAAGTTACAAAGAGACAAACCACTAGGACACAGACAATGCAGACAATGGGTCAACAGGAGGCCTAAGTTTCAATTGGATGTATCCTTAAGGAATGGAGCTGGGTTGAACCATCTGAGGACACAGCAACAAATGCAAATCTAGGGTGTTTAAGACCACGTGACTTGCTTACTCCTTTAGTGCTTGTTAACATGAACTTTGTTTTGAGTTCTGGTAAACTCTCTTATGTGCATTGTGCTCAGTGGCATTTCAGAAGGCCAGTGTTGCAAAAATTTCAGAGAGGATTTCATGTGAAAGTAATTTTAAAAATTGATAACCAAAGTTTCTGAAATATTTAATTACTAAGAGAGGGAAGAATAGTTTTAGAATCAAATTCTAGGACAGACTTCTGAAATTAAAATGTCTTTGGAAACTATGCTTCAATGAATGGAGTAGCAACATGGAAGCAGTATAGAAGAGGTGGAGATTGCAAAACTGGAGAGTTATTCTATTTAATCTTAACCCTCAGAAGTAGGCAGGATTATCCTCAGTTTACAGGAGAAGATGCAGGTTGCAACATAAGACCATGACTAATTCTTGGAGCTTTGCATGTGCTCAATATACATTTTTGGAAATGAACAACAGAGTTCATGAACAACAGAGTTTTCTATCTATATTTCACATTGAGATATGGAGTTAAGAATATGAACCCTTTGTCCTTTCTTTGATGTGACATTACATTTATGAGTAGGGTTTCCTGTTGCATTGCACTAGCCATGATCCTTCTGCCCATAGCAGCAGTTACAGTCTTCTGCGTCTTTGACCATCCTGTCTGGCCTTACTGCATCCCTTCACAGTAATCAGTAGCTGCCTAATCTCCGGCTCAGAGGTCTGAACTTGATGATCTCTTCCCTTGATTTCTCAATCTTAGGCAAGTGTCACTGTCTCTTCAGAATCCTGAGCTTTTAGTTCCCAAGGGCTTCCTGCAAGCTTCAGAATGCCAACAACAGCCCAGTGGTTTCTTATCTGAGAGGGCTGTATCCTGGATCTGCAAGAATCTTCCTGGAGCTCTTCTCATTATTCCCCGAGCCTAAGAAAGAAGCTGTTTCTCATATTATATTGATATTCCCTTTTTCTTGCTTCTAATTTCCAGATAATCAATTATCCATTCTTTCATTAAAGCATTTAACAGGGTTGAGTTTCTAGCTTGATACAGGGTACGACTCTATATAACTTTATGTATGGTACAGAAAATAATCTCATAGAACTGTTTTGGAGATTAATTTACACCTTACTCATTAGAGAATCTTAAACCATTCTCTATATGTTACAGGTAGTACATGCTATATATCTGACAATCATAACTTTTAGACCTTTCCATAGAATAGTATTAAACTGGGAAAATGGTGCAAGGCTATGGATGAAATACTGATTCGTATCAAGAAGACCCATCTTTAAAACTCATTTCACTCTTGATGACTATTTTCATGTGCTAGTATATCTATACCATAAGCACGTATTAATTTTAAAACATTGAATTATAAAAGAACAAACTTATCTTCATTCAGAAAAATAAAGAAAAATTTGGTGCTTTGGTGAAGTTTTGAGTGTGATGCCACAGTCTGAGAAGAGTCATGGCTTGGGAAAAGGAATCTTAGCTCGGCCACTGACTAATTGAGTCATGATGTTGGACAAGTCATCACACTGCTCAGTTTTCCATTTCATTGAAGAGTGCAGAATTCCCTCCTTATGGGAGTTGTATTCTGAGTACCCCACTGTATTTCTGAAACAGCAAATAAAACCAAACCAAACATCTGCATTTATTTATTTGTATATATACACAAATATATGTATTTACTATACATCCCTACCTGTGAGAAAATTTAATTTATAAACTAGGCACAGTAAGAGATTAACTATAATAACTAAAATAATACAATTATAATAATAGACATTATACAATATAATACAACAAAAGTTGTGTGAATGCTGTTTCTCAAACTAATTTACTACTTTAAACTTTTTCTTTAGTCAGTAATCTGTGGCTTCTCTTTGGTATATTTGAATAGCCAATGTCCCTATTCTTGTACTTTGAAGAGATCATTGTGTAGAAAAATGGTTATTAAACAGAAACATTGTGATACAATGATAACCAAAGAATGTCCAGAAAATGACTAATGACTAGAGAATGTACACAGCTTAGACACGTGGACAAAGAGGTGATTCTCATCCTGGGCAGGACACATCAGGATGGTATGGGCTATAATCCTGGTTCTCAGAAAAATATGCAAATTTGAAACCTATTGTTTATTTCTGAAATTTTCCATTTAATATGTTTAGACTGTATTTGAACATAGATAATGAAAATTAAAATGAAACTGTGGGAAGAGGGCTCTCTGTTAAAATAAAAAAAATCTGAGCTATGCATTGTCCAAGATATTTTTATCTTGCTACTTAAATACTACCTAAACAATAACATTATGTCCATGTAGCTTTTATTACTATGGTAATTTTGATAGTTACGTTATTTTTAAACCTGCTAAATCTTTAATAATGAGAAGCTGAATTTGAGCAATGACTCCTTTCTATTTTATTAAATATAAAACTAATTGTATCAAGCCTGGGAAAATGTTGAATATAGTCCTCAAAAAAAGTCAGTCTTTTTATGGTCAACTCACTTTGACTTTAAAGGAGACAGGAAATTATTCTAGCTAAAATTATAGTTGTGAGGAATCTCCACTTGCCTTCTTACCATGAAATATTCCCCAGTATCCTAATGGCAGGGCTGGTGGTTTGGTGAGATCATAATGCATCATGAGAAAGAATGTGCCAACCAGGGTATCAAGTTCACTTAACAATTCCTTGTGGCCCCCAAATGGCCACTGTGGCATGCAGCTGTCTCCTCACAGGCCATCAAGTAGGAAGCTGGCACGCCATAGAAAACAGCACACTGAAGTCCATTTCAATCACAAACAAGAATGACAAAGAATTTTTACATATGTCTTAGTGTCTTAACAATGACCCTCATTCCAACATAATACAGTGACAGGAGCCTGAAATATCTGCAGAAGGAATAACTCGACCTCAGAAAAGGGAGAGCTTTCATTCCTTGATTACCTATACACAATGATCTTTCGCTGCCTTGGGTATAGCATCTGCCTCCTGGTTAGGTTAAAAGTATCAGTAGTATTCTAACGGTTTATGTATTTAAATGCAAATCAGAATTATAGATAAATAAAAATATATTCTACCACCTAGTTCACTCCAAATGCCAGTAGTTACTAGTGCTATAACAGGTGGAAGTGAAGAGCCATGCACTCCATTTGGGTCTCTCACATGTGTAGCAGGAATCACAGGTAGTGTAAACTATCGCTCACTGCTTCTTGGGCACATCAACAGAGGGTTGGATCAGAAACCAAGAACACAGGACTCAAACAGAAGTTAGAAATTGGATGTAGCTGTTACAAACCAAAACTTATGCCATTACTCCCATACTTGCTCCAGTAAATATTTTTAATAATACCATTTTCACCAAGACCTGTGAATATGTTAAGCATTATGAATATATACCAAGGAAAAATGATCGCATATATTCAGTGGCCTCAATGCACTGTTATCCTTGAGGATAAGGACTTGATTTGGACAGTGTTCAGGCTTTTCAGCGGATAATTTAGATTCTATGGAAAGAGATTCTAGCTAAATCTGCTATGTACAAAAAGATTGACATGGTGATTTGCAGTACAGCACGTGAAAATGCAAAGGGAGGAAAAGATAGACATTTGAAACAAACCCTCCTTAAAGATTTTCCATAAATATAACACCAAATCAGCACCAAAGACAGTGGGTGACAGCAATACATGTCTAGAAGTCATTAAAGTTTCCAGGAGTGGACAAAAGCAAAATTAAAAAAAAAACTTTAATAGTTAAGGGGGAAATAAGAACCCCACAAAATAGAGCCTTGAAGTTTCTGCATTAAAGAGGTTATGAGAGAAACAGAAATCAGCAGAGAGCGCAGGGTATGCACGCTAAAGAATACAAAGTCCAAGAGCAGTTAGAGCCCAGAGGTAAAATATAAAAAATACACAAAGAGACTTAAACATGTTTGTAAGAAATGAAACTAAAGTATATTATGCTGGATTTTTGGAAATGCACACATTATTTTGCACAAGATATGTTGTCCACAAAATTTTTGAAAATTCTATGTGTATCTATTTTTTTCACCAAATAGAAAACTCAAGAAGCCAAGTTTTTTCACCGTCACATATTGCATGGTATCTATTTTATCTCAAAGGCCAAAATATTGAAAGAACTGGGGAAATGTGTTGCTAATAACATATCCAGGAAAAGGAAATAACAACAATTTGCTTGTACTTGTGTTACTTAATTGGCTTTTTACACAGAAGAATAGCCCATTTTCTGAGCTGTCCTTTTCCATGGGAAGGCAGAACTTCCTCCAAACAATAACCAGAGCAACCACAAAAATATGGTTAAATTCAAGAAGTTAGAATATAGATAGGAATGGAGAAAGAAAGGAAAAGGAAGGAAGAGGGAGGGAGGGAGGGAGGGAGCGAGGGAAGGAGGAGTCACATTGGCCTAAAGAGCCCTTGAGTGAAGTCCTCGGTTTTATTTAACTCTTCATACATAGTGCTTTGTAAGTCAGGTGTGCCTCATAAAGCGAATTGAGTGCAACCGAATTAAACTGAAACTTTAGCTTCTACGGCAGATTGAGTCCCTCCCAGATACTTATAAATTCTAGGGAATAAACATTGAGAATAAACATTGTTGGACCTTGTGGTTACAGAAAGCTCATATTCTTCATCTGTGCCTTGGATCTCCTGCTATGACATCTGGTCTCAACTTCCCTGAAATGAAGATTCTGGGATACAGGGGCGATTGCTTATGTAACTAGGTTCCCATCACTCACATGGGAGATCTGGATCGCATGCATGGTTCCTGCCTCCAGCCCTAACCCAGCACTAGCCTCGGCAGGCATTTGGTCAGTAAATCAGACAGTGGCAGCTCTCTGCCCCTATTTTTGTTACTCTGTCGTCTCTCAGATAAACACATTAACAATTTGGGAGTTATCTCATTGAAAAGTTGCATTGACAAAAAGGTAAGGAGTAAATTATATCAAATTTAAAATGAATGCTTAATTTTTCCACAAGTGTGAACTTAGAAAACATGTAAACTGGTGCTAATGAAATTTATTCTAAAGGAGTTAAGGAGGATGGCAGAAACCGCAAGGGAAATAATGGCCACTGCCATGTAATTGGTGCTGTATTCACCACACAAGCCTCCACTCCAGAACTCAAGTACTGCAGGTGGAATACTGTGATTCAGTTGGCTATGTCTGTATTTGGAATGTCCACATTCCAGATAAGAGCCTCTAGCTCAGAGCCAGCTGTTCCTTTTCCTAGCCAACTTCATTCTGATGCATGGTGAGAGGCCATAGATTCTAACTAAAGTGCTTGGGACCCTGCCAGCCAGGTGGGAGACCTAGATAGAAATCCTGGTTCCTGCCTGGTCCAACTTTTGTTGCTCCAGACACGTGGGGAGTGAACCACCAGATGGAAGATCTCCCTCTCTCTTTTTCTCTCTCTCCCTCTCCCACCTTGTCTATTAAGATTGAAATAAATGAACATTTTTAAAAATGTATGAAGCACTCCAGGTGATATGAGTGTTGGTGGTTAATCCCTGTCCTGGAATTGTCCTTATCTGCAGAGAGCTACCTAGGTCAAGGCCACACCTCCTCTGTAACTGCACTTTTTATGGGACAGGATGAAGACTTTCTTGCGTTCTCATGGGAAAGCTCAACCCTTGTCTTTGATCAACACACTTCTTTCCACCTGCCCAACCACATTTGTCCTGTGTGCACTCTACAGCATCCTACCTGCATGTAAGTATCCTTCTCATCATCTAGTTCCAGGAATGAATCAAAGGATATTTGTTAATGACTCAAGATACAGGTGAAAGGATATATTCAGGGAGTTCCCAAAAACCAAGCAGCTCCCAACTGAAGCACAATCAAACTTATTGAAAAATGGGCTGCTAAATACCAATTTTTAAAATTTCAGCATAGGCAATAGTTTCATCTTTAAACAAAACTCAAAACTGGTGGTCATCCCTATTTAATTAGGGTCCTTGGTACAATGGCAACACCCAACAAAATGTCCCCTACTTTGTAGAAAACATGGGTATTATTAAGGTTCAAGTGATGAAGGAATTTGATGCCAAGGGAGGGGGGCGAGCAGGGATTGGAAATATTCATTGTCCGCAATCTTTGGCCCAACAATGGGGCAAAGTGTGATCATTGCCACTTTTTGATTAGATTATTTGATCCAGTAACAGTGAGAGAAGAGAAGAGGAGAGAGAACAGAAGGGAAGCTGGGCATAGAGAACTGATCTTTTTGGCTCCTAATTCTCAAATCCTGTTAACCTCGATTGTTCTCTGAGAGCTACAATCAATTCTTTATGCTTTACTTATTCAATATTTTGCAATTGCTCTCTTGTAGAAGGGTGAGTTCATTATGATCAACTCCATCTAACACAAAAAGAACTTCAAAGTGTTTGTTCCTGATAAGGCCGCTAAAAGCAAAGCAGCCTGCTCTGCAACCCACAGCTGTCTGGTTCCAGGGAATGCACTCATCAATCACGGTTTCCACAGCACTTACCACTCCCTTGTCGATTTCAGTAAATATCAAAATTTTTATGAAATGAATGAATGAGTTAGTCCCTTCTCCCATAAAATGCAATGATGATTATAAAAAATAGTATCCTATATTTATAAGACCAGTACTTCAAATCATGTTTCACTTATCTTAATGTTAGCTTATATTAGTGTGAAAGAAAATACACAGTCACTCAACACAGTAAACCTGTACTTAAGAGATAAACATAAATTGCTCGAACAAGCAAAAGGAATTCCTTGAGCAATTGAAATTACGCAGGGTTGGAACATGCCAAGAGATCACATGCAATGAAACAGAATCGGAAAACAATTCCGTATTGTTTACTGCTACTTTGGTTAATATACACTCTGGATGTGAAGTTTTTCCTATGAAGAACTGTGCTTTTGCTGGCAGTTTTATGAGCCTGTGCAGCATAGACCTGACCGGTTTTCAGTTATGAACAGAATTACTAATATGTATGCAAACACTTTTTATGAGGGTGAGAACATTCAAGCGCTGCCAAAAAATTGAGAAATCTTGAATATGATAAAGACATTAAGTACAGGAACAATTTGTTATTTCCAAATTTAATTCTGGCAGATGGCACAATGCTGTAGCAAGGTAGGCCTCTACCTGCAGTACCTGCAGTCAATTTGTGGGCACTGGTTTGTGTCTGGCTGTTCTGTTTTTTATCTAAATCCCAGACTACCACCTGGGAACACAGCAGAGGAGGACCCAAGTCGTTGGGCCCCTGTGCCCGTGTAGGAGGCCAAGGGAAGCACCTAAGTGCTGGTGTTGGATTGCCTCAGCTCTGCTCATTGCTGTGGAGAAGAGATCTCAGTCTCTCCCTGTGCTTTTATTAGTAACTCTGAAGAAAAAACATTTAATCTATGTTCTAGTTCTGTTGGATTTAACAGTAATGATTACTAAGAAAGGTTTATACACCCGATAATTTCTCTCCAGTATCTGTGTTAATATCACCGGCAATCTTCAAAGTTAGAGTTAGTGTATCCTAATGTAAAAACAGGCTCACAGATTTGAATTTAATGTCACTTCTCAGTTCAAAGCTATAGGGGTGCTATAGAATCTTCCCAAATCTTTGGTTTCCTTTTCAGTTAGGTTAAGATCAGGAAAACATTAGCTCTTTTAAGAATACATCTGGTATTTTTTCATGTGTGTATAATGAATAAAAATTATGATTATGGCTATTATAAATAAGATTCTGGGTCCTGGGAAAATTAATGGAAATCCAGTGACACACAGCTTGAGTATATCAGGTTTGTGACTCAGGCACTAACTGTTTCCAGAATTTATGAACTTAGCAACCCTGTTGGATCTCCTGGAAGACTGCGTAAGCTATAACTGTCCACCCAACAAACTCAAATTTATAAGACTGAGTCAATAAGCATGCAGATCTCTTGTAGTAAGTTAAATAGTGTCCCTCAACTGTTACATCTAAAGTTGGCAAAAGGGCCTGCTACAATCTGAATATGCTTTGCATTCTGAAGGACAGGCTGCAGTCAATTTAATTTCCATTGTGATCGAGTTGGAAGCATGGCCTTTAGGGTGTGAGTAGATCATTTAGAGGAATTATGCCATTTTTGGCAGTGTAGGTCCATTTTCAGGGCAGTAGAACGTGAGTCTGCCTCTCAACGTTTATTTCTCCTGCACCAGTCACATGTCGTTCCATGTTTCTGGTATATTGTGAAGCAGCACAGCACTCACCAATCCCAGCCTCCCAAACTCGGACATTCAGCCCTCAGAGCTAAAAGCCAAATAAGCTTATCTCCTTTTTAAGCTATCTAATTGCAAGCATCCTCGAAGAGCAACAAAAAATGAACTAAGAATTTTTGCAAATATGATGAATTTTGGCAATGGCAGGTGCTATTGTGAAGAAGAAATTGGGAGAGCTAATGCATGTATGCTCACAAAGACCAAGTGACAGTGTAGACAAATGTTGGAATTAAGTGACCACAAGCTTGAGGATGCTGACAGCTTGCAAACTCTGACAATTACTAGGGGAAAAAAATTGTCCTACAGCCCCTGGAGAATGTGCCCCACCCTCAACACTGTGCTCTCAGATTTGTGACCTGGAGACTTGGAAGAGAACTGATTTCTGGTACCTTCCTCCATCTCACGACTGATACAAACTTAAAATATTTCTTTCTGGTTATTTCAATTCTATTTCTTTTCCAATGTTTCCTGGTTAATTTGTATCAGCCTTACTTTCCTCTGAAGTCTTTTACTCAGTGTTGCTATTTAACCACACCAATGATATAATTTATCACATGATCTTATTTTCTTAGACATCCCCACGTAGTTAACTTCTCCTTTCTAGCTAGGACGTAGATTCTTTGCAGTCCATGGGATGAGATCCACAAGAAAGAACTCTGGGGCTGGCCTTAGGCTACATTAGTTAAAGCTACTGACTGTGAGGCTCACATTCCTTTATAAGGCGACAGTTCCAGTCTTGGCTGCATCACTTCAGATGCAGCTCCCTGCTGGTGTCCCTAGGAAAGCTGCAGAAGAAGGTCTAAATGCTTGGGCCCATGCACCCAGTTCGGGGGACCTGGAAGTAGCTCGAGGAGCTTGGCTCCAACCTGCCCCTTGTAACCATTTTGGGAATGAATCAGCAGATGGGAGATATCTCTAAAAAAAAAATCAAAGAATGAATTAATTATCTGCTCTAAATGGCAGTAGCATTAAGAGTGAGAAGCTCTGTTTGAGAAAAAGAATAGCACAGTGTAATTTCCAAGAAAAAGTGGTGTGGTTTAGGACAACTAGTATACTTTGAGGATGTCCATTTAGTTTCAGAGGGTAAGGGGAACGTGAAACAGGACAATGATTGCCACTAAAGTTACAAAGATTTTATATCCTTTCTCAGCAACAGGACCAGGCATAACCAATCAATGCACTTCAGGCAGGAGCTGCTCTAATCCACCGTCTCACTGATACCTGATATCACCCCGCAGTGCCCTTGCTCTCTCCTGAGCCTTTGCTATGTCCTCCTTTCCTTCAGCTAAAGGACTCTTGGATCGATGAGTCTCTGGTATCAATCATTCTTCCTTCAGGAAATGATCTAATCAACAAAATCATTGCGTATGAACCCCCCAATCCCTACCCAACCCCCAAAAGGGCAAGTGAAAGAGACATGAAAATCCATTAAAATTTTGGACAACAGTGTGGTTTTTTTGCATTCCAAGTCATCTGGTCTCCATTTCTCTTTCTTTGTAACTGTATTGCCCACCAGCACAACATGGTTTTGATAATGAGGATAATTAAATGAACTTCAGCATGGGTTACACAGTGAAGGAAAAATCACGGAAAACAGTACGATTTTCATTTTGGAAGGGATTAATTTGTTTGTGTGATTGTAGAGGCTAATTATTCAACTGTTGATTGGTAACAAGGAAAACTTCATTAGAAATGAGCCTTAGGCACAGATTCTAGTGCTTGCAGTGAAGCAGAAAAAAAAAATTATGGTTTAGGTTCTCTGACTTGAAATTTCTTAATACTGTGTTCCTAGGCAAACTGTAGCAATCTGCAATCTGCAATATTAAGATGTCCTTCAAAGCTCTTGTTCGTGGGTTTCGCTAAATGCTGAGTTTAAAATGCTTGATTCAACAGCGAAATGTCAAATGAAACATGATGAAAAATTGTCTTAAGCAGTGTTCTAACACTAGGAACATCTCTCAGTGGCTAATGTCCCTGGCAAGATCATTTTAATTATCCGAAAATACAATCATTAACTCATTTTAATTCTCTTCAGCAAAGCCCACCACCATGAAATCTTTGGCTGTTTTCTGAGAAAGCATTGTCCAAATAAACATTATTTTCTTTTATTTTTTTTTATTTATTTTTATTAATCGCATTGCATAATGTGACACAGTGTTATGGGCACTGGGATTCCCCCCACCCCTCCCCTGACCCTCTCCCCATGGTGGATTTCTCCACCTTGCTGCGTTACCACAGTTCAAATTCAGTTGAGGTTCTTTCATTGGAAATATTTACCAAGCGTAAAGTCCAGCGTCTTATTATCCTAGTGGGTTCAACGATTTCTTGGTGAGACCATCTCTGCTCTGAAGGTAAAGTCAGCAAATTATCACCCTAATCAATTAAAAGCCCGAATATAACATCAACAATCATTTACAACCTTATGGCATTAATTAACATGGTATTGATTAATAGTATGCTAACAGGAAAATGCGGTTTCTTAACTTCTTTATAGACATTTCAATTTTTGGTTTATATTCAACCGGATTCCATACAGTTATCAGTTCAGGTACTGTACCCTTTTTTAGGATAGGTGTGCAGAGAAATCCCCAATATCCCAGTGAGGCGTAACTAATCTTTGTGTCCAACCTAGTGAGGCATGTTTGGATGCACGCTGGCCATTTCCTGTCTGATTCTAAGCTTTCCTTGTTGTTGTCTGTCTATTCTAGATTTTTTTTTGTTTGTATGTTTGTTTGTTTTGAAGGGTTTCTGGAGCAATCCTAATGGTCACCGTGAGGGAGGGTGGGGACCCAGAGCTGGAGCCAGGCAAGGACCAGAGAGAGCTCGCCCAAATGAACATTATTTTAACAAAAACTGTTTTTCCTACATAATGCTCTGCTACAGTTAAATTCAAGTACGTAAGGCAGAAGTCTCCCCTTTCTCCTCACTGGTGTTAAAAAGAAACGGTATGAAAAAGAAGTGTGGCCATTTCCTGGAAGCTATGGTTCATTCAAGTTACTGAAAGATAATTATCTAGAGAGGCTCAATGTAGTGCCTCTCCTGAAAAAGAATGATCCAGAACATGCATAGATCTTGCACCTTTCATAAAGACACCTGGGAAACACGATGGAACCAGATCAGTCTCTAATAGCCACTCCATGGTCATTTTATCTTGGGAAGTAACCAGAGTTATGTCAATCTCAGTTCGTTCATCTACAAAACAGGGATAATAATGTGTCTAATAACAGCTTTCCTCTTTTCAGTTCACAGCAGCTGCTAAGTTCAAGAGAGAATGTAGGGTCCGGCATGATAGCATGCGCCTGGATCCCATTGGATGCTAGTTCTAAACCTGGCAGCACCATTTGCCATCCAGCTCCCTTCTTGTGGCCTGGGAAAGCAGTTGAGAATGGCCCAAAGCCTTGGCACTCTGCACCCATGTGGGAGACCCTTGTAAGAGACTCCGGACTCCTGGCTTCAGAATGGTGCAGCTTTGGCCATTGTGGTTGCTTGGGGAGTTAATCAGTGGATGGAAAATTTTTCCTTTCTGTCTCTCTTCCTCTCTGTATATCTAACTTTCCGATAAAATTAAAATGAATCTTAAAAAAAAGAGGGAGAAGAACAAAACTTCTTTAATTTACATTAAAATCAGATTACATAAAGAAAGAAGGGAAGAGAGACGAAGAGAAAGAGATCTTCCATTCACTGGTTCACTCAGCCTGGGTCAGACGAGTCTTAAACCAGGAGCCAGGAGCTTCTCTTAGGTCTTCTAAGTACATAGGCTATCCTCCACTACTTTCCCAGAGAAAAAGAGGTCTTTCATCCCCTGGTTTACTCCCTAAATCTTACCATTGCCAGGAGACAGGAGCTGTAGTGAGGTCTTTCACATAAGTGCCAGGGGGCAAACACTCGTCAACGCACGCTGCCTGTTAGGATGTGTTAGGAGGAAGCTAGACAGAAGCAGAGTAGCTAGAGCTCAAGCCCGCACTCTGACATGGGATTTGGGTGTCTCAATAAACATTTAACCCATTGCATCACAATGTCTACGCCAAAATATTTTAATTTTGTTGCCCACAAACTTTCAGAAGAATTATCCTGCATGACATGGCATAAACTAGGATGGATTAGATTCATTATATTGCATGTCCTTGATCCTGTACGTGCAATATAACACTTGCCTGGTAGAACAATAAACACTGGGAGTATGCTCATATTTAGCAGTGACTGCATCACCATACTCATAATTATCAAGTATTACTAACTTCCTAGTTGAAGATAAGATTGGACCAAAAGCCAAATAATGAATAACGTTGACCATGATGTGTGACTACCATAGAATATCAAATAATATAAAAAAATTGCTCACTAAATTTTGTTTGTCCCAGTTGATAGTTTTCCATTAAAAATTTTTGATCCTACCTTCAGAACCCACAGTTAATTCAACTCAAGATAATATTATCTACAAGAAAAAAATGCTAAAACATTACTTAACTAGAAAAAAATTACCTCAAAAGTGTGTCACAGCTGAATGTATCTAAGCTTTATTCTTCGATATCTTGCAAAATTAGATTAAAATTAACAGCTGAGGCTTAAAAACCTATTTTCTCTATGGAAGCATCTCTTTCAGTTGGACTTGTGTGTAGCTCCATCGATGCTACACAGTATTTGTTTCACAAACAACATGGTATGTATTGCATCCCCTCTCTGAATCCACCCACATGCATACCAATGCCTCCATTTTTGGTGAACCACCAGTAAAAATGCAGGCACAGCAATAACTCCATGCAAGTCCTGCATCTTAGAGCTCACGAGGAGCAAATCAGGAGGTCCTTAGAACAAAACGTTATCACAATATCTAAGTCTGCTTCATACACACAGGCCACTGAGGCGAGCAGTTTCATTAAAACTGTCCTTTAGCATCTCTCCATGATTGCGATAGGATTAACATATAACTAAAAAAAAATAAAATAAAACATTGTTCTGGAGGAGCTACAAGTTGTAATATTTCAAATGTTTAAATTATCCAATTGCTGGTAAAACAGTCGGTCGTCTTTGGTCATGTTCACTCTATCTTATATGCTTGCCAAGAAAGCATTTGGATTAAAGCTAAAAACCAATCTAATATTGCTATCTCTAGTTGCCCTCAGTGAATGAAAACATTTTTATAATTCTTAAGGGGATTTTCAGGAGTAATTTAAAATTTAGAGGATACTGGGGCCAGCACTGTGGGTCAAGGTGTTCAACTGTCGCGATGCTGCATGCCTTATGGACGACAGTGGGTACTGCTCTAGCTGCTCCACTTGCTATTCAGGTCCTTGCTAATGCACCTGAAAAAGTAATGAAAGAACTGTTTGTTGGGGCTGGTGTTTGGTGTTCTGCCTAAGTTGCCACATAGAAGCCAAAATCCATCTCGGAAAATGTGAGGTTTAGCTCCAGTTTTTTTTTTTTTTTTTTGCAATTTTGATTTCCTTTTATTGTGCATGGTAACAGGCATCAGCTAGTGGTCCAAGTATGCAAGTCATTGCCATTCACATGAGAGACTCAGATTTCATTCTGGCCTTCTGAGCCCTGACTTTGTATTCTCCCAGCCCTGGTGCCAGGATTTGGAAAAGGAATAATCAAATCAGAAGGTGAGCAATCTCTCTGTGCCTCTTTTTCCATTCCTTCTCCCTCTTCCTCTTTCTCTCTCTCTCACACACATACTCGCTCATCTCATTTCCTTTCAAGAAAAATAATTACAATTTTTTTAAAATGACCATGTTTTCCAGCAGAATTATCAGAAATCCTAAATCTGAATTTGTATTTCTCCATCTAATGTCTTCCTTTAAAACTTCTCAGGATCGCAGCTAACATATTAGAGAATATCTGATCTCAGAACCTGATATGGAAGCTATCTTCAACTATGAGTGGAATTTGAGGCTGAACGACTGAAGTATAATACTATAGAGATATTTGTAGTTAAATAAAATGATCAAATTGAGCTTTCTAGTTTTCTGTATTTTCCCATTTACTAAAGACTAACCTGGGGAAAAAATCAGTTTATTTAATTTATTTTAGTAATGAGCTATAGACCTTGCTTCTTATGTGGCTAACTCCAGTTAACTTCCCTTTGCTTTAACTCTTGAAATTTTATATTAGTGCACCTGAACATTTGCAATTTTAAAATTAATATAAATATAAAACTTTAAAATTAGTGCAAGTAAGCACCAAGTTTCATCCTAATATTTTTAAATGATTCTGAAATTTATTTTCCTAGATTGGCTTTCTTCAGACAATATGAAACTAAATTACATGCAATCCACAATTCAATCTGGTTGAATTGACATGATCAATCAAGCTACTGCCTTAACAGAAAGAGACCAAAGGAGAATATCAAGAAAAGTTTCCTTGACATCACGTACATTCAATTTGAAGAATCCTGTTTTGATTTTCAGCATGTGCAGATTTTAAAGCTTAAGTCAAGATGTTTCTAAAGCTAAAGATAAATGTTCTTACCAGAAAAATCCCTCCTACAGACTAGGCATTTACATTGATTTTGTAAAGATCTATTTATTTTTATTTTAAAGGCAGATTTGCAGAGAGAAGGAGAAACAGAGAAAAAGATACTCCATCCACTGGTTCACTCTGCAAGGTCTGAAGCTAGGACGATCTGAAATCATAAGACAAGAGCTTCTTCTGCATCTTCCACATGGGTACAGGATTTTAAGGGTTTGGGCCGTGCTCTACTGCTTTCCCACACCACAAGCAGGGAGCTGGATGGGAAGTGGAGCAGCCAGGACATGAACCAGCACCCATATGCGTACAGAGTGAGAATTTAGCCACTGAGCCATCACACCGGGCCCATTACATTGATTTTTGAAATGCAATCTAATTAACTTAAAAGCTAAAACCAAAAAGTTTTATACATGAATACATGGTTTATCTAAGTTAATACATGAACACTTGAATATATGGTTTATCTGAATTCTAGGATTCTTACCATTGGTAGGACCAAAACGCAAGATATGGATTCCTTTGAGTCCAAACCAAACCTTTACTGACCAGCAAGAAAATGCTGTGTGAGAATTTAATGAAAGTAGTAAAAGGAAGAAGGGAAGGACAAGTGAAAAGGCAAGGACAAGAAGAAAAACAGATGGTAAATATACAAAGGAAGGAAAAAACATTTAAAACTTCCTATGTACTTAAGATAAAATGAATATCTGACATTTTTAAAGGGGTTCCATAAAGTACACCAGTTATTTTAGAAGTGTAGTTCTAATCACCCTGCCAGCATCTATGCAAGTAAAAAGTTCAGAGATAAGGGAACAAGCCTACATGAGTTTTAAATCCTTCCAGACGTTTCTGATGCACCATGAAGTTTGACAGTCACTCGAATAACTTCAAATACAGCTGTAAGACAATGATGTCCTATCTTAGTCATTAACTAGGATCACTCTACAATTTCATGTGTTACATTAAAACAAAACTTTGCAGTAGAATGTCTGTTTTCTTGAGGTAAAAAAGCGCAAGCACTTAATATAACCATAAGTAATGTCTGTTCTGAAATGAGGATGAGATTAGTAAATCAAGAGTCAAGGGGTAAAACAGTCTAATGACCAACCACCTTGGGAACAACAGACAAGATCAAAGCCTCAGACTGATCCAGGTTTCACAGAGGACTTCACCTACACAGCCTTCCTTCCACTGGGCTTCCTGTGATGGCACATGTCCCTACTGCACAGTCTCTTCCTTAAACTCCTGGACAAGCTCCCACTCATCTTTAAAGAAGCAGATCCCTGCATTCCACGGCCTGGAACGTCAGTAGCCCTCCAGCTAGGTGTCATGCCTGTAGTCAAGCCACTGGTGAGTTTTCTTGACCCTGAACTCCTCCAAGAGCCCTAATCCAACGGTTGGAATTACAAAGAAGTTTAAAATTAAGACTTTCGTACACACGTTTTACACTTTTTTTTACACATTTACACTGTAAAAATGGCCCTGTTTCATCATACAGCAGGTCACAATGAGATAATATTATAAATGACTTTCTACATTTCTTGCCTTTAACTCTAATCATATAACCATGGTCGCCTGAACATTCCCTGGTATTTCCTTTTACTTCTCATTGAGAATGTCTCTTTTCTATCTATTGTGGAGTATGGCTTCACAGCCTTCCTTTTTGCCTTCACTGTTAAAAGGGATCTTCAACTCACTTTTCTGATAAGTTTTGATACACCCACACCTGTGCAAAGACCAAGTTTCAGGCAAGTATCAAGTAAGTGACGATGCTGAGTGTTCCTCAAGTTTTAAAATGAATTGATTAATTGTATGATTCCGTAATACAATTTCATAGGCTCTGGGATTTCCCTTTTGTCTTCCCCAAATCCCCACCCTTCCGACAATTTCCCCCATGTCATTACAACAATATAGTCCTTCACATCAGTCATAAGTATGTTATTCTGCTGTCTAGGAATATTCTGACATTGGAAGGGAAAATGGCAGAGAGCCCAACATCCTATTGTCAAGATACATTCAACAGTTTCATTGGGAGTTCATTTTGATTTGAAAGTAAAGATGCACACTTCATTGCATCTTCATATCTGAATGTGCTAGTTTCTACTACACGGTTATTATACATCCATTTAGATGAAAAGCCATAAAGCAAAATCAGTAACAGAAAGAAAAAAACAAAATTTACAATGCCATGAAATTAAATAACATGGTACTTGCATGACCAGTGAATCACTGAAGAATCGAAAAATAAAAGCAAGTCCTCATTGTTCAACCTTCTTAACAGTGTACCATGTCTCAGAATCTCCTCATAATTCCCACAGAGGAAACTCAGAGACAAGGATCAAACTCTCAAATAGACACTATAGATTATGCTTTTGTTCAACTAAAATACATAAAAAGTGCCTCTTTGGGAATAAACAGGCTTACCATGCCTTACCTCACAGTGGGACATCTGCAGGGCCAGAGCATGGGGGCTGGTAAGGCACAAGATCATGGTAAGTAAACAAACAGAACAAATCATCTCTGAGGCTGTATTCTCCATAACCTACATGTCCTCCCGCAAGACCTACTTAAAAATGTCATCATTAGACCAACTGTCAACCTTTAAACCAGGAACTTTTAACGTGAAGATACCAACTGAAGCATCTTTCATGAGTTTTGAGAAGACTTACTCAGTGCTTAACAACCCCTCGCTCCTTTCAAAACTGCATTTCCATGAGGCTCATCTGCCCTGTTATCCTTAAACTAGGAAGAATGGTCACTTTCTAAAAAAAAAAAATATACTTATTTTTATTGGAAAGTCAGATATACAGAGAAGAGAGACAGGCAGATGTTCTGCCCAGTGATTCACTCCCCAGTGGCCACAATGACCAGAGCTGAACTGATCCAAAGTCAGGAGCCCAGAACTTCTTCCAGGTCTTCCACACAGATGCAGGATCCCAAGGCTTTGGGCCATCATTGACTGTTGTCCCAGGCCACAAGTAGGGAGCTGGATGGGAAATAGGGCCACTGGGACATGGGATCCTGGTGCATATTAAGTGTGGACGTAAGCCACCAGGTTACCACTCCAGGCCCAAATGGTCACTTATATAAATTGACTTTTGAAACTCCAACTACTTCTGTCTTGGATCATTTCTACTCTATCTGAATAATGGCTGACTTACAAGTACATTTTTAAGGAATAATGGAATGATTGATGTGACAAGGGATATTTTAAAAATGAGTTTCCTAGGCTGTCACCGTGGCATAGTATGTTAAGCCTCTGCATGTGATGTCAGCATCCTATATGGGTATTGGTTGAAGTCATAGCTTCCACACTCCTGTCTCAGCCCTCCCCTAATGCACATGGGGAAGGAGCAAAATAGTACTTGGGCCCATGCATCCATGTGAGGCATATAGATGAAGATGTTCACTCCAGTTTTGGTCTGGCCAAAGAGGACACTGGGAGTGAACCAGTCGATGGGAGACTTTCCATCTCCCTCTCTCCCCTTCTGTTGCCCTGTACCTGTGAGTGTCAAGCAACGAGCTCCCTTCTCTACACCTACATACGGCTCTCAGTGTGTAGTCTAGAGAATAGCGTGAAAGCTGTTGGCTGATGATGCTTGACTCGCTCACTGCGTAGTTTCCAATTTTGAAATGATCTCCACCATTAAAAAGCATGAGGTTTCATATAAGCTCATTTCATATAAAATGTGAGATTCCTTAATTGTACTACAAAATTAGTACTAGCATAACTGGGGAAAATGTGCAGCACAGTCACCACATTACAGGAAAGTTATGAGGCCAATGAACAGGGAGAGAAAGGCACATTTGGGAATTATTAACAGTGCATATGGTGTGAAGCAAGAAGTAGAAAGTGACAAGACAGCAAAGATGTGTTTGTCAGAGCCCACAATGCACATTTAAAAGGCTGCAGTGCAAGCACACCATCTGACTGAGGGACTGTTCTATTCTGAGGGCTGCATGAGTCCCCCAAAGGGCTTGCATTGGAATTCACATGGAATCTGGCACCAGGAATGTGGCATTATAATTGTCTGCATGTTGCGCATCTGGTTAGTAAGTCTATGAGATCCTTGAGGAGAGATTTTATGTTTTATTTTCTGTTTGCCCTCAATGTGATGTCTGGTACGTAGTCATTGTTTAGTACATATTTACAAAACTACAGAAGCAATTGGACAAAATTCCTGTAGCCACTGCATGCCTAACCCCCTTTTCCTATCTTTAACACATGGTATTCCCTTTCTTGTCCTAAATGACACTTAGCTTCTGGGTTTTGAGATTTTCTAGTGAAAAGTACTTTGTCTCCTACTCTCTAAAGAACCATTACAATGCACACGCTAATTGAAGACATTACTGCTTAGAACCCAGAAATAGTTAATGACATTTATTTGACATTTCATCACAGTTAATGAGAGAATTGTCTGAACCAAACTGCCCAAAGCCTTTGGTTCTTGCATTGTGTTATTCATAGAACTATAATTTATGGAGCTTCCTTTAGCTTCCAGATATTCTCACATGATGCCTAGAATTTTACTTGGGACATTATTCTACAAGGAATAGGGGACCAAAAAAGTTTATGGAAGGACTGTGTTGTGATTAATTTCCATTTCCAATAGAGTTGAGGATTCACATAGAAGCCAAGCAAGAAGCACGAATCTAGACTGGAGACCACGGTACGGTAACAATCCAAAAGGCAAACATGAACGCTCAGGCTAGCTCAGCACTTTGTGAGAAAGCCCAGTTATAATCTCCCTGACTTCACAGATGCAGAAATCCTAGGATGGTAGGGAAACAGAAGGTATCAGGGATTTTCTAAATGAGGAGAAAAGCATTCCTGTGTTCTCATTCTAAGGAATTACTTAACATGAAACTGGTTTGGGGAATCATAAAAAGTTTTGGATTCTCTTATTTTCTATTTGAAATGTCTATTTGTGAATATGAAATGTCCAGGAAAGCCATCTGGCAGCCAGAAATAAAGGGATGGTGCTTAGGAGGAAAACCATAGCTGAGAACAAAAAGCCAGAGGTGACAAGGGAAGCTATGGTAATGCCTGGGACAAATCAGTGTGAGTGGGGGAGAAGTGAGGAGAGAAGGGAAAGCAGGGGAGGGGAGAGGACCAAGGATGGCATCACTGGAAATAAAACTTAGGGCGTGGAACAGATGTGACGAAGTGCTATAGGAACTTGAGAAGCAATCAGTGCGTACACAGAGTTCAAAATATTTTGCAAGTAAGGGAAGAAACAGTTTACAAGAAGTGAAGTGGCCAGTCAATAAATGCAGCAATCTGTAGAAAAATTCAACAAGACAACAAATTGTGGAAATTTTCAGGGAGGAATTATTAAAAAGTTATCAGAATTATTTGATAGGAGATATCATTTTTTTATTTATTTTTTGACAACCTTGACATAATTAGGGTGAAAAGGTTCAAGCGCTACAGGAAGATGGGCAAGACAATTAATTCTATATTGTTTCCTTAACATATCTGATGTAAAGGGAGATTTTAAGGGAGAAGCCCCACCCAGTCTCCCACCAGGTCCCAGATGTGGGGCATGCTCCGAGGGTCTTGCTCAAGTGGTTTTGATAGTTTAACAGTTGTGAATTGCTGCCATTCTCACCACTCCAAGCACGAATGGTCGTTGAAGAGTCCACTGATTGACATAGTCCATCATAGAGTCTCCATTTGCCCAGTTCTTCACTGCCAACATATAGCTGAGGTGGTTGATTGACTTATTCTGTCTTTTGATGGTTAGGGTTCTGAGTCTGGAAGCTCAATTTGGGGGGATCCCCAAAGAAACTTTGTCTGAGGTGTTCCCAGATCAGATTCTTGTATATACTAGCAAGCAGAGGGCCTGGCACAGTCCATTGCCCCGATCAGCTTTTGGTTGCAATTGTTGGGTTGGATCTGTTACCATCCCTGTCTTCCACTGGGTGTCGCGGTCCAGCCTGGTTCTGCCCAGTACATTCAAAGCCCTCACACAAACCAATGTGGGCTACAGTCTAGTAGAAGCAACCCACAATAACCCCCACTAGGCCCACCCCCTACACTGGTTTGCCAGCATGTACGGCAGACTAGTCCAGTCTGTCCCACAACCCCTTCTACTCTCATACATGTCAATGGGTATCAAAACCTTGTTCCATTTAACCAGCTCAACTATCCAGCCTTCACAGATGTTGTTGGGTGTCTCTCAAGCCAGCCCAGCCCCTGCACTAGTTTTCATGACCTTTTGTGGGGGGTAGTAATCCAAGAGGGAGGAGCCCTCCCAAGCCACTCCGGCTCCCTGATTATGCACTCTCCAAGTGGTTCTGTGGTTTAACTTGACAGATCTAGCCCCTTGTGCCAGCTTCTGCCAGCTGATGCTGCAGCTAAGCCCCAACAACCCTCACCCTGCCCAATTGTAGATTGCACCTGTAGGAAAAATCAGCCCAGCCTGGTTTTTCCCTGATCTGGTCCACATGAGGTGCACAGGTGCTGTAGCCCTGCCTAGTCTGGTCTGTCTCCATCCCATCCAACGCTCTCCAGTGGGAGTAGCTGTCCAGCAAGGGAACCACCCCTTATTCCCCTGCCAGCTCTGCCCCCTGCAGTCACATCTGGCACAGGCAACCACACCTTGGCATTCTGTGTTGTGTACTGCTTTCGTCGTGACCAAACCTGGCTCGACCCACACTCTGTTCTGGTGTTTGGATTTGCCAGTAGATGATGTGAACTTTTTCACCCTGGTCTGACCCCAATCCATGCCAAATATATGCCAGTGGTACACTTTCCAAGACCTCTTCTGGGCTGTTTCCTTCCATGCTTCTTGAGCTTACTTGCAGGGTCTGTGTCCTGTCAGAGGAGTTGCCCAGGTTCCTCCATCAGAACCCTTCCGAGTGCCAGATTTTGCGTATACCAGTGGGTCCATGAGCCAGCACTACTCAGTTCACCTCCTGTCCTAGCAGGAACAATGGCTTTTCTTAACTGGCTTTCAACCCATTCTGGTTCTTGCTGTAGAATGTTTCCAGCCCAGCCACAGCTCGTCCATACCCACATATAACTCATACATGGCTCAGTTGGGGTTGAGACCTAGCCTAGTCCAATCCACATCTACCTTGATCCTCCAGAAGGCCAGAAGTTGTTGCAGTCTGACCCGGCCCGGTGCGTCAATTCCCAGTCCACACTTGTGCCAAGGGAGATTATAACTGTAACCCAATCAGACCACAGCCCCATTCTAGCTCATGCACCCCTTAGTGGAACCTCCACCCAGCTAGAGTGTCCTCTTAGTTCCCCAACTGGGCCTGTTCCCAGCCAGTGTTTAGCATGCCAGTGGTTGCTCAGACCCAGCTTGGCAGAGCCCCTCACCTGTCCTGACCCCTGCCCTAGACACTGCGGCTCGGCGTCCGTGGCTCACACAGACCAGTTGTTGCAAGAACCTAGCTGGGCATGTCTTGTGCTCCATCCTGGTTTCTAATTTGACTTGTGGGCTAAGGTCTGCTCAGTACTGCCAGGTACACCCATTCCATTGCCTTTTCATTCACTGATGAGCAATTGGAGCTACGTTGCCCAGCTTGTCCGACGCTCCAGGTCTGGACCACCTGCTCACCAGTGCGAGCTATGACTCGCCAGGGGAGTTTCCCAAGTTTCTCCCCTTAATTCCCTCCCAGACCTAGTTCTCATACATGCTATTGGGTTTTAGGCCAGTGCCTGGCATAGTCTGGCCTTCCATTTGGCCTTGCGTAAGCTGGTGACCGTTGCAGCTTGACCCACCCCATACCCTATACAGGATGCACATTTGGGTGTTGGTACCTTGACCAGTACAGACCGTTGTCAGTTCTTTAATCTGTGATTGATGGCAGGCTCCTTGGTCACACCTAGCTTAGTTCATCACCACTCTATCTCTTGACATAACCTGTGGGGCTATATTTTCCATAGGGTTTGGCCCACACATCTCCCACAGAATCTTCCCCTGGATATGGTTCTCTAGCGTGTTTGTTGATGGCATGGCCCTGCTTAATGTGACCAATCTCTGCTGGGTCAGTTCTGTTTCCAACCCTGTCATCCACTTGGACCAATGGGTGTTGTAGTCTTGCTCTATCCTACCCACTTCATACCTGATCCTCACGCAAACCAGAGGGAGCTGCAGCCTAGTTGGGGCAGCTCCCAAAAACCCCCACCAGGTCTGCTCCCTTCCCTAGTTTCCATGCATGCAAGTATGTACTGCAGGCTTGTTCAGTCTGCCCCACCTCCCATTAAGCTCTGGTACTTGTCAATGGGCATTTAAGCCTAATTCCAGCCTACTATACAACCCCCACACACACTGGCAGGTGTCTTTCTATTTAGCAACCCTTGCCCCTATCCTGGTTTTGGTACTCTAGAGTGAGAATGCTTACCCATGAGGGAGGGGCCCACTATCTCCCTACTAGGCCACTCCAACTTCTGGATTGCGCACTCTCCAGGTGGTTCTGACATTAAACTTAACAATATTTGCCCTCTGGTGCCAGTCTCCACCATCTGATGATATGGCAAAGTCCTACCAACCCTTGCCCACTCTAATTTTGCTTGCACCATTCAGAACAGTCAGCCCATTCAGGCGCTTCCCCGATCTAGCTCACATGAGGCCCACATGTGTTCCTCTCACCTGTCTCAGCTTTTGCCTGCAATGCTGTGGCATAGTATCCCTGCCTCTTGTATACCAGTTATTGTAAGAGCCTGGGTTGGAATGACATGTGCTCCATCCTGACTTCTATTCTTCTTTTTTGAGAGTTGAAATTTGGCCCTGCCCAGTCTGCCCTCTTCCAGTTGCAGGTCAGCCCACTCCACATCCTGTTTTAGGATGCTCCTTTGGGTTATGCTGCCTTGACCTACCCAGAATGCCATTGGTTCCTTTAACCGTAAGTGATGGCAAGTGCCATGGTCACTCCTAGCTTAGTCCCTCACGGCCTCAGTTTGCGAGCTAACCTGCGGGAGTTGTATTTCCACAGGGTCAGCCCCACACTTCCCCATAGAGTGTGGACCGGCGTGTGGCAGTCAGGGATGCTCTATGCTAATAGCCCTTCTCAGGATTCCTAATTTGGCTGCTGATTCAATCTGGCTCAAATAGATCTTATGGACAATCCCCTCCAAACCATCAGGTTTTAGTCCCCACACTTACCCGAAAGTTCCAGGAACCTGTAACCGGGAATCACCCAGAATTCACCTCTCACATACACTAAAGCTGGCATTATTCTTCGGAGTCCGTAAGCAACAGTTTCATATCCTAAAACCCCCAGAGCTTGCCGCTGGGTGGCCAGCAGGCAGAGCCTGGCACCATCTGGTGCATGGGCCGCCCAAAGCCAAGGACTCAGTCAGTGCCTATTGGCAGCGGTCTTGGCCTGCTGAGTCCCCAATCTCAGATCCGGCCCAGCAGGGGCGCCCCTCAGGGTCCCCACCCCGTGGGGGGGGTGCTGCCAGCCTCCCCCAATCCTCAGGAGATATCATTTTTAAAAGAGAGTCAATTTGAAAAGGATGGTGGATTGAGATATTGGGAACAGAAGTCGGCATTTTTCACATTCAGGAGTGGATTGGAGATGAGGAAGGTAGCAGTGGAAATCATGTCTAGTATTTCAAAAAGGGTGGCAGTCAGAGCAAAAAAGTAAAATAAGAATAGGGAGAGATATTTAATGTCAGAACATTTAAAAATGTTTCTAGGGAGAAGAGCAGAAACCCTTTACAAAAAAATGTCTGAGGAAAGAAGACAGAGACAATGGGTGTGGGCCTCTCTTCGACTCTGGAGGAGTTCCGAGGAAGTTGAGAGTGTGTGTCTGAGAACTCAATTAATTTTCTCAGCAGAGTAAACATTCTAGACAGTCTTGGCATCAATGAAACTAGGAAGTTGGTAGAAATAATTTTTAAGTCATTAGGAAAAATAAAAAAGAAAAAGTACGCTAATTTCCTGGCTCAATAAGGCTACAAAAATCTGACAAACAACAAAATGATCAAGAAAAGCTGGAGTAAGAGGAGAGAGACATACAGGGAGATTGCGGGGGCATCTGGAGAATGAGAGAGGCGGGACAATGGAAGGGATATATAGAGAGAGGTAGAGGGAAGGAAAAAGGAAGGAAAGAACGTGGCAAGGGGAAGAGAAAGTAGAGGAAACACAAAAGGACAGATAACAGCTTAGAAAAATGAAAGGTTTCATTTTGTTCTTAAGTTCCTAGAAAGAGAAAAACTTAAAGACCAAATATTCTCAGAACTTCTTGTTGACTATCTGGCTTTCCGCTA
Organism: Ochotona curzoniae; assembly: GCF_017591425.1. Taxonomy (NCBI): domain Eukaryota; kingdom Metazoa; phylum Chordata; class Mammalia; order Lagomorpha; family Ochotonidae; genus Ochotona; species Ochotona curzoniae. The sequence continues at coordinate 11,150,224 of NW_024465751.1, forward strand.
GTGGTAAATTCTAGAGCAGGGATTTGATAAAAGATCATGTTAACCACAGGAACATTTTGGTCCCAGAAGTAAATGTATTCTTAGGCTGGAAAGTTATGAAATACTTCTCAGGGGAAATCATGAGAACTTGATTATAGATGAAATGTACATTATTTACAATTTTGGGAAACCAACATTTGATAAGATATAATTTTCCTGTCTTCTTACTATATATAAACCCATACAACAAATGAATGTCTCTCTGAACAGATAGATCACTGCTTATTTTGCTTTATAGCACCTTGTTACAGCTTATTTTGCTTTATAACACATTTTAGCCTAGAAAAGATCTGAGAGCCCGGGCTCATTAGACAACTGCCTTAAGTTTCACACTCTACAAAATGAGGATTATTCTGGAACTTGTTCCTCAGTGTCTCTATGAGGAGCTGGGTCCTAGAACTCTAACCACAATAACCCTCATGTTCATGTCAGACTTTGAAACTCTTACTTCCAACCGTCTATGTGGGAGTCTCAGCTTGTGTTTTGAGTGCCTAGCCTTGGCCTGACCTATGCCACTAGCCCCATTATTGCAGGCATTTGTGGAGCAAATCAGCAGATGAAAGCTCTCTCTCACTCTCTCTCTCTCTCTTTCTCTGCATCTTAAATAAATAACAGTAAATATAGATTTTATGTTTGATGGAAAATACACATTATTTTCAAGTGTTATTTTTCCATGAACTTTTTCAAGTCAAATGATGTTAGGTGCTATGAATATACACTAGAGGAAAATGGGGGCATGCAGAGTTGGGACAGAAAAATTTTATTTCAGGGAAATATTCCCTAATAAGTTGGTAGTGTAAGACTGACCTAAATAAAGTGAGAGAGTATGGTACTTGAGAAATGAGCTGAATCCACAGGGTCTCCATAGGTAGGGAACCAACTTGATGTGTAAGCGGATTTCCACTAAAGATCATATTGGATGATTAATCAAAGGAACCTCAGCCCACCACAAGCTAAATAAAGGCTGTGAAATTATACCCAAATCCAGCAAAGGCCAGCCTGCCCTAATCAGTCATTTCAGTATGTCACTTCTTGTCTTTCTGATTATAGCAATAACTCTACACACTGCAAAGCAGGGTATTTGCAACTGGAATGTTGCACCATTCTAGAATATTTCCATTGCTGAAAAACTTTGTTATATAACACTGATCTGGTTTTCTGTGTACTCGTTTTTTGCTTTTTAACAAGATGAAATCATTTTGCCTATTGGAGGATGAACTACAGTTTTTAAGCCCCCACCTAGAGCTGGGCTTTTGCACTGAGTGAAATAGCAAGCCATTTAAAGGCTCAGAGTAGTGGAGAATATGACCCGCCTTGTACATTAAACGGATCCCTCCAGCTACTGTTTCAAGAATAGCTTGTAAGGCAGTGATGTGGAAGCAGATCAGCTAGGATGTGACTATAGAAACTCCAGCTTAATTATGACTTCTTGCTACTGTCATCAACCCCAGATTTTAGGATTCACTTGCAAATAGCAACTAAGGACAGGCCAGAGTACCATGTACACTACATTTTTGAAGGGATTATGCTGAACACAAGAAAGCACAGCAACCAGAGGTTCTGCTGTGATGAAGAGGTGCTTTTAGGGCATTCCTGAGCAGTGGGGACAGTCTCTTCCTGTCACTCAACACTTGGACTGGTACCATGCCTGCAGTGCTGGTTCACAGCCCTTGGTACACAACACTTGCATTTGTGCCTGGTTTAGTGTTGCTTATTTGCTTGTATTTATGTTTTGGGTGGATTTGGGGGAGTGTCCTTTGTTGTGTGTGTGTGTGATTTGTTTTGTTTTGGTTTCTGCACAAAACATGCTCAAAATGACAGCACTGCTCAATATCTCCGCCCCACAAGTCATTTTTTTGAGTCATGTTGAACTATTCTGAACATTCATGCCAGTTAGGAAAGTCCCCTCATGAGGCATTAGGGAGCTTTTTGGGATTTAGTTTTGGAACAGATGTGGACACCTCTCAAGTCAGCAGGGACTTGACACTGTGGTTCCTGACAGAGATATCAAGGAGTACTCTTGATGCTTTACAGAGGTAGAAAATACTTAAGGGGTGAAGAAAAGAGGAGCATTAAATGGGAAGAATCTAGAAAACTGCAAATATAGAATGGATAAGCTCCCATCCCTTCCCTGGCCAACCCCACCTGTCTGTATCATCTGGTGAAATCCAATAGTGTAAGGAATTCTACAAAGGAATTTCTGTGAAACCTCTGGTGACTTCACTGTGGTTTCTACAGCACACTGTCTTGAAGGATATGCTTCCATTGAGTAATTATATTATGATGCAGCCATTGGAACATCAAACACATAATGCTGTCCCAAATCAAAATGACAGAACTGTTCATTGTTACTCACTTTCCACCTGTCCAGAAGCTCTGGCAATTAAACCTGGCAGATAATTTCAATGAGGCTGAATCTCTAAAACCCTCTCCTTCCAGACCTGTATGTACAAAGAGAAGTGACAAAGCCAAGGTAACTAGACTGTCTTAGAATTGCCACTGAATTATTTATCTACAGTTTTGAATCAGTGACATTACAAGGCTTATTCTTGACAACCCCACTTCCCTAACAAAATGTCTGCACTAAGAGTATAGCAGTTAAAAATTAAAACAATACCAAACTTTCGTCAGCACACTGGCTTGAAGGTTGAAAATTACAGAGTATAACTTTTCACATGAGCCCTGTTTCCAGTAAATGATTTCTTGCACCACAAGGTGTTAATGTTTACCACACATACCTGTAAGGACAAAAGGGGGTGAAGAGAGAACCAGAGTGCTGCTTGTTTAAAGCACATTTCTTCAGGGAATCTTGCATGTCCTGCTCTAAACTCTGAGCCAACCCAGTTGTAACGGGGCAGAGGTCAAAACTTCACAGAAAGCCAGATGCTGCAGCCAGCATGCACTGTTATACAGACATATGTGTGTATGAATGTGTGTGGGGTACAAATGTATACATCGACATGTGTGTGTGTATACACTGGCAAACTCCTCTCTCAGCTTCCCATCCTTTTAGGTAAACTGAAGGAGGAAGGGAAGATTTCCTGTGAAAACAACCCGTTAACCCTGCTCATCTGGTTAATGTGTTTTGCTGGGTTCAATGTAACCAAAGGCAAAGGAGGAGCAGAAAGAAGTTTTTGTGATAAGGTAACTTCACACATGATATTTAGTTTAACTCAGTTCAAGTAGGCTGCCTGCTATTCCTCAGTATGGTTAGGCACTGTGTGATGTTGAAATAATTAAAAAGCCATCACTCTGATTTATCTATAAACATCATGTCCTTAGGAAAGGTTCTTATCTCTCTAGTGAGATAGCCAAGTGGAAACATCACTCTATTACATCCTATTATATAGTGATTCTCCACTGCAATGCCCACACCATGACACAATGCAAAGATGAATGAGCTGGGATTCCGTAACAGCTCTGCTGCTGATAGGATGTGTCAGTGTGGGTAGTTTATTTCATCTTTCTCCTTGCACCCTTTCCCCCATCCTCAAAAAAACTATCCTCAGAAAAGAAAGAAAATGTTGAAGTGTGAGACAGGGTGGTCAAGTCAGAAAAGGGGTCACAAAATAGGTCTACAAAAGAACTAAGATTGTTTCAAGCGTTCCAATAAGGAATGAGGTATCTGTATAAAGGGTACAGCTACTCTCAGAAGCACCACCTACAAATAATCTCTAAGACTTTAATGCTCCAAAGTCTGTCTTTTAATAGTAATATAAAAACAAAGAGGGTTATGCGTGATAGCCTAGTGACTAAATCCTTGCATTGCAAGCACCTAGATTCCATTTGGTCATTGGTCCATGTCTTGGTTGTCCCACTTCCATCCAGCTTCATACCTGTGGCCTGGGAAAGCAACTGGGGGTGGCCCAAAGTCTTGGGACTCTTCATCCTTGTGGGAGACCCAAAAGAAGCTCCTGGCTTCAGATCAACTTAGCTCCAGCCATTGTGGCCACTTGGGAAGTGAAGACAACAGATGTAGAACTTTCTGTATCTCCTTCTCTCTGGGTATCTGCCTTTCCAATACAAGTAAATAAATCCCAAAGGAAGAGAGCTAGAAAGAAAAGAAAGAAGGGAGGAAGGAAGGAAGGAAGGAAGGAAGCAAGGAAGGAAGGAAGGAAAAGAAAATGAAATGAAGGAAAAGAAAGGGGAATGTACCATAAGGAAGCATGCACAATGTGTTACAGTCAAAGCTGGAGTCAAGCACATACTCCAATCCTCATAAACTATGGCTGGAGTCTCGGGACTCTGCCAGTAGAGCACCCAAGCAAGCAGGTGGGAATGTAGCGTGGTGCAGGTAACAATAAGTCACTGGAGACAGAGTTGATGGATGCATGTCCATCTATTGGCTATCAAGCACAAGCTTATATAGGGTGAGGCAGGGAAGATAACTTTGGGGGTAGTAACAATCATTCTATAGGGTATGAGTACATATGATGTATTACAAGCCTAGCCAATCAGCCTAAAAGACGTATACATGCCTGGTGGTCACATACATCACTGGGTTGCACTGTGTAACCCACCCATATCCTCAAATTATTTTCTGTCTTTCCTTCTTCTGTTGGTTCACTCCCTAACGAGCACTCTTTGGATAAGAACATTTAATCCATAAGGTTTAAATTCATGATGTAAAAGTGGAGGTAAAAGACAGAAACAAATAAGATTCTTAAGTACAGGGAAGTCAGAATCAGGAAAATGTTTCAAAGGACAATCTTGGGTTGGACTTTGCAAATCATTTTCTTCTAGCTTGCTCTCCATGAATGCCAAGTGGTCTCAGGGTCCTGTTTCTTATCTCAAAAGCAAGCGAAGTACTTAAGAATGAGACACAGCTGAAGGCCAGCAAAGCAACAGATTTATTTGCATGCAGAACTGGAGCAAACATTCAAGAGGAAATGTAGCCAAGACAGAACTGCACTAAATGAGATTTGGGTTTATTCCTTTGTATGATCTGGATTTGTGTATTAGGGAAAGGTGGTCTTAGGTATAATTTAATTATATCTTCAAAAATGGTGGAGTTTGGAGTAAAGCTGAGCACTGCCCATTTGCCCGCCTTTGTTTTAAAAATCACAGTATCGGGGACATGATCCAAAAAGGAATATCAGCCCTGGTAATAATTTTTATAATGAGTATGTGGTTAACTCTAGGCCATCATCAAACTCTAAATGGTAGCAATATTGCTTGGTTTGTACCAGCGTAATTCTAAGGAGCAATATCATGGATGTTATTATTTTTCTTTTGCAGGCGTGGGAGGTTGAAGCATAGGCAGGACCTAAGGGAGAGACAGGCTATGCTAGCTCCTCCATGCCAGTTATATTTTGCTTACATCAAAACCATAAAATTTAATACAGTGAAGGACCTAGATCTGAATGTTATGCTCCTCTTCTCTTGTGAGCTAATTCTTACTCATTTCTAACCAGAGAAATCATTCTAGGGAAAGGAGAAGCGAGTGGGAGTACAATGCAATAAAGAAGAAAAATAATAGTGGTAGTGGTATGAATTAGCAAGTGAGAGAGGCAAGTAGGAGATGGGTTGTAGAATTTTAAGGCATTCTAACACAGCATTTGAGAGTCGGTAGGAAGCCATTTAAGGTTTAAAGTGGTTATTATTTTGTGATTTATCCTTCTTTCGCTGAGAACACTTCCTTCATAGTCCCAAGGAGTAGAGTAAAGGGTTGTTCTATGGTGATTACAATGAAAATGGAAAGAAGTGGATGATGAACTTGAGACACATTTAAATTTGTGATGTTCATTTAAAACCAAGCCAACCTAAACCATAGCCTATGTATTCCAATTTGGGCAGTTTGATTTCATGCACTATTACATTTGACATTTCAAATACATGAGCTTCCCCACACAGATGATTAGACAGCTTCATGGAGGTTGATCTCTGAATGCCTTCAATAACTGAGAGAGGAGAGATGGCTCTCTTTTTGTTGTAGGGCTTAGACCAACATCAATGTCTTGTGTTTAGTAATTTGCAGAGTTGTATAATACTGACTTCATCATTTTAACCTACTTTCAATGTTATGAGAATCATTAGTGAAAATAATTTTGGAAAGAGGAGGGAAATGGTGAAATGAGTTGAGTTTTTCTTCTTTTCTTTCCTTTTTTTTCCCCCAAAGATTTATTTATTTTACTTGGTAATCAGTTACAGATAGGGAGAGATAGAGAGAAATTTTTCATCTGTTGGTTCATTCTCCCAATGACCTGTGTGGCCAGAGATGAGGGGGTTCAGACCTGGGAAGCTGGAGCTTCTTCTGGGTGTTTCACATCCAGGAAAGAGCCTGAGATTGTGGGGTATCTTATGCTACTTTCTAAGGACATTAGCACAGAGCAAGTTGGGAAGTGGAGCAGCTGGAATGCAAACTCTCACCCATACGGGATGCCAGCAGTTTCAATGGAGAATTAACCTCAGTATGGCACTGTTCTGACCCTGAATTATTTTTTTCTTTAATTTGAATTTGGCAACAATCATGTAGGAGAAATGAAGGTATCAGTTATATTCGTGGTATTTAAAATATGAAAACTGAAGTTCAAGTAATACCAAAAAATGATTTAAAAAATCAAGTAAGTATTGAGTTAAAAGTGCTGGATCATCTTTCAAATCAATGCTGTTTCCAGCTATCCCATTCTGTGGGTGATGGAAATACCAGCCCCAATGGGGGCTGTCATTAACCCAGAGGAGAGCTGCCTCCAGAAAATATTCAGAACACTGGAATCAACGAGAAAAAGAGGAACCTTCTCTACAGCTCAGCCTCATCAAGCCTCAGAGGAGCACACACAAAACTAAGGAAATGTCCTGTTTCTCACAATTTCTGATGACATTCTACTATAAAAGCATGCTGCAGTTAAGTGTATAAGGAAGTGCCATGTTTTAAGCTTCCTCTTTTCACTACAAGGAAATTCAATGTGTTATTAATATTTGAAGGGGAATTTTCCAAAATCTACATTCACAGACTGTGGTGTCCTGCCCTACAACAGGAGGAAGACTCAGGATGAAGGCTGACTTGCAGATCTCAGCAATGTATGGGCCAGGTCTCCAGTGTGAACACAGATGGGAAGGAAGATGGAGCCCTTTGACCCCCACCTGCAAAGCATTTATTTGCTTTGGCAATTGTCCAGAACAAAGGTGGGTTCTCAAAGCTACACAGCTGTAATAAGTTCAATTAATCATTTGTTAAACATGTTATGGTTTAAATACAGAACCAAGTTTCTATTCTTTGAAATCACAAGATAACAGTTGAGTGTCTAAAACTATTCCTTGAAATTTTAGAAAAGTGGAAATAAGGCATGTAAACATTCATAAGATGATTAAATCTAACAGTGTTCTCAACTATCAGTTGGTAATAGAAAATATAAATTTTGCTTTCCAAAGAAACTTTCTGTCAATTAAGCAACAGAATAAAACTGGACCAGAAAACATGCTACTTTGCTATTTTATTTCTTTCAGACTAACCAGAACCAGATGCCAGATCAGAAATATCAGCAGGAAGAACAGAATCAAAATCAATGCATTCCACGTCGTGCTGGCTTTGTACTAGATGTCTGGAATTCAGTAGTGATAAAATAAAATTGATAGCTCCAGTGGATTTTATACTACTGTGGAATGTAAGACGTGAAAATGTTATTTCTTGTTTGCAACTAACTTATTCATTCATCAAACATTAGGAAAATGCATGAACTCCTCCTTTATAACACGTACTGAACTAGATATTGTGGACACAAAAGCAAGAAGTTGGCATTCCTATTCCGGGAGCAGGGGGTCCACAGTACAGCGCAGGAAGCAACCTGGAAAGCACTTAGTCATGTAGTCCACTTTTCTCTCAGGCCTGATGATGCTCTGCTCAGTGGCTGGACATCCCTTCAACTATTTTCCCTGTTCAAAATTCTAGGATCCTGATCACCCTCTTTTCCCCATAATCTACATCAAACAATTAGCATTTTTCTTCCATCAAAAAATAAAAATAAATAAAATAAAATAAATAAAAATTTTAAAAATGCCACTTCTCCTGGTCCTGGCACAATAGCCTTGTGGAACTCACATGGGAGCCTGTTTGCATCCTGGATGCTCCACTTCCCATCCAGCTCTTTGCTTGAGGCCTGGGAAAGCAATAAAAGCTGGCACAAAGCCTTGGGGCTCTGCACCCCCATGGGAGACCCAGAGAAGGCTTCTGGCTTCAAGTCAGCTCAGTTCCAGCCACTGTGGCCACTTAGGGAGTAAACCAACAGACAGAAGATCCTTCTCTCTGTATCTCTGTGTATCTGCCTTTCTAATTAAAAACATTACATTTAATAAAATACTTCTAACCACACCTACTACTACTATCCACATGGTCCAAACCATCAAAATCCTTTATGATGCTTTTTCAAAATAAGTTCCTAAATGTTTTCCTCTAATATCTGCTTCCATCAGAACACCCAGCAGAGATGCTCAGATTTAATTTGTCTCCTTGAAATCATCCTTCATTTTATATCTCCTAAGCTGAACATCTTAAATGAGTCATACATGTCTGTATGTATATATATATGTATGTATATATATATGTGTATATACATGTGTATTTATGACTCATGTAAGATATATATACACAGAGAAAGACAGAAATGTATCAAAGTTTTTGAGGTACAGAATTTGAAGAATAAGGTGTTAGGAATTCAGTGTCCAGTAAAACGTGGCTTCCTAGCTCATGTATGACCAAGTTTTTGCTAGGGCCTTTTATAAAGGTCCTGATCCTTTTATGAAGATTCATTCCCAAACACAAATAACATCCCAAAAGTCTAACTTTTAATACCATCATAATGGAGATAAGGCATTGAAATATGAATGACCTGGGGTGTGTTGGGGGAGGGGAGCACAGACTACAGCATTGCCTCAATGCATGTATATATAGTCAGCTGTCGCTTTTCACAGTTTCATTTGTTTATTTGCATATTATCTATCTCATTGTTCTTTAACATGACGTTTTAAAAAAATGAAGACTGGCTTTAATGGATAAATTATTATTTAATTTATCCTGAACACTAAGTTGTAAAGCATGGTAAATATTTATATTAATGTAAGTACCAATGATGTTCTAAACCAGAGTTAAATTCAATTTGCTTTGCCTTCAGGCAGTGGAAAATTAGGGAAGATTTTATATAATGCAAGTTATCATTGTCTGGCTTCTGATTCTACCTTCTGAATAAGGTCAGTAACAATCACCTAGCTGATACAATGTGTTCCTGATACTTATCCTAAACAGCCTCTTCCTTAAAGCATCTTTCCTGCCATTTTGTGTATTTGATAAAAATTTATTAAGTGCCTCTGTATGCAGACCATAAATATATAAAGGGTTCAATTGTACATAAGGTAAACATGGAGACCATCAGAATGCAATGCAGTGGGGAAAATAATGGGGCCAATGTGTTGCCTATTTTAGTTCTATCCACTTTCTCACCTGCTTCCTTCACGCAGCTTAACCTGTGCTTCTCCAACATATTTATAGCCCAGACTTCCAGAACATTCAACTATTCTTACATGAGTAGACCTTGAGTTTTAAATATAGTTACTCATATACTTTTCTGCTTTTCATAGTTCATTTCAGCTATCTGTACTAAAAGCTGACAAACTCACCATTTGATTCTCAGACCCTTAATAACAAGCAGCTGGGGCCAAAATACTTCTACTTCTTGAATCTATGATATCATGCCCACACCTCAAATACCAAACAGATACAATTTTAAACAAATCACTAGGCAAGCAAGGCCAGTGACATAGAATAGTGAATGATGTTAACGCAAAATAAGTATAGAGAATGAAGAAGAGAATCAATGACTGCAGAAACAAGATCTCTGGCTGTCATACAGGGGATGTAGGCCCAGAGCTGTGAAAGACAGCTCCCCTTCCCTTTTCTAGTGGGAAAGGGACCATACACCAACATATGATCTGTCAATACAGGGACGAGATGTTTTCTCCCACCGTGTTCATGCGCATCTATCCATAGATGGTTGATGACTAAGAAGGATTTGAATTTCACAGCTCGGCATTCCTTGTGCACTTTCTCTCTGCATTGTCTTATCCCTCCCTCCATGTAGCAAGTGTTATCTAGTCAGTCACTAATAAAGTGAAGTCTGCATTTATCCAGTGCTACCTGAGACTGGGTAATAAGCTCTGCTATTTATAAGGTTTAGTATTAGGAAGATAGTTCTTTTTTTTTCACTCAACTGAGCCACAAATTTGGGCTTAGACTCTGCAAGCAGTACAGGAGATATTTGACCTTTACTCACCTTCATCTTTTGCTCATTTTTCAATTTATTCACAAATGCAAGTGAGAAAGCAGGATCACCATTTATTGATGGTATAAATGTATTACAGGCTTTTACATACAGGAGTGTAAGTGTATTATAAATTTACAATTTCTAATCCTGTGACTGATATTGCTTCATTTTATATTTTACAAGAAAAACACAATCCATATTTTATATGAAAAACTGGATTTTGAAATGTTGACAAAGAATTCATACTTTATTCTTCTCTGAAAAAACATCTAACAAGAAATTTCGGGCCCGGCGCGGTGGCGCAAGTGGTTAAAGGTCCTCCCCTTGCACGCCCAGGATCCCATATGGGCGCCAGTTCTAATCCCGGCAGCCCCGCTTCCATTCCAGCTCCCTGCCTGTGGCCTGGGAAAGCAGTCGAGGATGGCTCAAAGCTTTGGGAACCTGCACCCACGTGGGAGACCCAGAAGAGGCTCCTGGCTTCGATTGGCATAGTATCGGCCCATTGCGCTCACTTGGGGAGTGAATCATCGGACGGAAGATCTTCTCTCTGTCTCTCCTCTCTGTATATCCGCCTTTCCAATGAAAAAATAATAAAAATAAATCTTTAAAAAAAAAAAAAGAAATTTCCTTGGGAACATTGCTTTTATCATGTGTTTTCCTAACATTGTAGCTAACTTATTTATTTGAATTGAGAAATAACTTTTACACATTTTATCATATATAATTTGGTTTGCAATATGTATACAATATGAAAAGGCCAAATTGGGCGAATTAACCTATGAATCCCCCAAAACTATTTTGAATAAAAAGAATCTGTATTTGAAAACACTTTGGCAACCAAAATCAATATATCTATGAGTCAATTTTCACTAGATCCCCTGAGTTGCCTGCTATATTCCAATTCCTAAGGTTTTTTGGGGGGATGATCTGTACATAATTGATTAGCTGTCAAAGGATCAAGGGCAACAGGACAGTGGGTAAGACCATTGTTTCCGCATTCTCTTTTTTCCTTTCTGCATCTGGGGGAAGGGGAGAGACAAAGGGAGAAGCCACTTCCCACCCTCCCAACCACCCAGGCAGGCTCCGAGGGCATTGCTTAAGTGGTTTTGATAGTTCAACTGTTCTGAACTGCTGCCAATCTTGCCATTCCAAGCATGATAAAAATCTCTTCAGAATCCACTAGCTGATATAGTCCACCTTAGCATCTCCACTTGCCCAGATTTTCATTGCCAACATTTGCTTAGGGTACTTGATCAATTTGCTCTGTCCTCTGCTGTAGTACCAGGTGTCTTCTGCAGGCTCCAGTGTACTGCCATATCCTTAGGACAGTTAGGTGTCTAGACTTTAGCCCCAATCTCTTCTGTTAGGTATGATTCCCATTTGAACTTGGAGTCCCTCTCTTTTACAATCTAATTTTGCTATTAACTGGCAAAAATTCCCTTCACCTCAGTTCACCAGTTTAGACTCTTGATGTCCAGCACCTTCCCATTACACAATATCCTCACGCTCTCTCTCCCTTCTTCCTGCAGCTAGATCATCCCCTATCCACAGGCCACAGCATTACTGCTTCTTGGTGAAAATCAGCTAGGCTCGTCTACCAACTCTGACCTACAGGACCAATGATGATACGTCATTAGTGCCTGTTCGTAAAAATCTATAAACCTGATCATCAATATTCCTTTCTTGTGAGAAACGAAAGCTCATTGAACTATATTTCTCCCCAGGGCGATATCGTTACTCTCTCCCAACCTAGCTTCCCATTCAGCTCTCAGAAGTCGTGGTGTCGCACACAGTAATGCTGGAGCTAAAACATAACCCTTGTTCCCCTCCAGTTCCCTCTTGGTATGACCTTATACTCATCTCATTTATCCTTTCTAGTCTTCAACTGCATCAAAAATCTGCTGCCATGGATCATTCTCACTCCACCAGAATGCTGAAGATGATGGAGGAGAGTGACCCGAACTATTTTGATCCAATTGTTGATTATTTCCCATAACTTGGACTAGTCAGTATGACCACAAATCAGAGTCTCCTAGGTCTACCCATTTATCCTTCCATTCAGTTCAATTGACTTTATCCATCCATCTGTTTTACTTGGGCAAAAGGACTTCGTTTTAATGTCTCCGTGTTTTTCCTTTCATCCATATTCTGGCACCTTCAGTTATGTCAAAGTTAGCTCCAGAAAGGAAACATTTACCATTTCTCAACAGCTGTTCAGTTAGGGAGAAAGAACAGCAGAGATCTTGCTTCACTTCACCTCATGCCTGTTCTTCATTATTCTCAGCACAACTTTCCTGTAATCCTTGTACTGTGACCTCATTGACTCAGGCTCCAATTATTACTTCGGGGTGAAAAGAAACGTTTCTGAATTTAAGTCTTGTCAACTCACTTTTCAATGTGTATGGCTACTGAATTCTAGTCTGCCATACAAGACTGGATCCAATGTTGGGTTTCAACAATGATTCTACTAGCCAACATATTATCAGTATGGAAATTAACACCAACCAAACTTAGGTATTAGTAGGACTGTGTCGGGCTGTCTTCAATGGTGAAACCCAGTAACATCAAGCAATAACAGCAATAGTGGACTGATCTCACTCTATGATTTTCTCATTAAAAAGAACACTATTCAAACCTCGAGTTCAGCAGTTCTTGGAAAATTCACTGTGGAGTATTCCTCCAGGAAAAAAAAAAGTTAATTGTGTTACAATATGGGAAAATATTCAAAAACTGAAATATTTTGTATTGGTATCTATTGCCACAGTAATGCTGTGAAGTGCATGGCATTGTCAGTAGCATTCCAAAATAAACATTAACAGGAGTTTGTGCGCTCACTAGTGCTCAATTAACCTAGGCTGACCTCAGATGCTTCTTATTGCGAGGCCATGGAATAGCTAAAAAGAGGGTTTTTTTTCCTATAAGTCTCAGATTTATTGGATTATTAGGCATGTTTTTCAAATGCAGAGAGTGAAGAAGAAAATTGGAAAATTAAAATACACTAGTGCATTTTGAACTTCTGCCTGTGTAATATTTTCTAACCTCCTATTAACTAAAGGAGTTACATGATTGAGCTTGAAGCATAAAGGGCAGAAAAGTACATTCCCCTAACAGGGGAACATCAGAGTTAATTGCAAAAGAACGAAGAATCTAGGCCAATAATTGAATCTATAACAGATGTGAACATATTTTGTAGCTTGAATTGAGGTAAAGCATTGATCAGATATTTATAGATATGGATGAGTTTCAATGTGTTATATGTTGCAAATAAAATAAAACTTTTTTTTCTGCAGTGAGATGAGATTGGAAATGTATCAGGCATCTTATACACAAGTATGTGTGTTTTGCCATACTCATCTTTTTTTTTTTTTTAAATAAAGCTTGATTTATTTTTATTGGAAAGACAGATATACAGAGAGGAGGAGAGACAGAAAGGAAGATCTTCAGTGCAATGGTTCATTCCCCAAGTGACCGCAATAGCTAGAGTTGAGCCAATCCGAAGCCAGGAGCCAGGAGCTCTTCAGGGTCTCCCATGCTGGTGCAGAATCCCAAGTCTTTGGACTATCCTTAACTGCTTTCCCAGTCCACAAGCAGGGAACTGGATGGGAAGCAGAGCCGCCAGGATTACAATTGATGACACATGTGACCCTGGCATGTGCAAGGTGAGGACCTTAACCGTTAGGCTATCACGCTGGGCCCTGCCATACTCACTTATCTTAAGTGTAATTCTAAGTAAATTCTAAGGTAGAAGTTATACTTGGGCCGATTTAGTTTTAGCCATTGTGGCCATTTGGGGAGTGAACCAGTGCATAGAAAATCTTTCCCTCTGTCTCGCCTTCTCTCTGAAAATGCATCTTTTCCATAAAAAGAAGCAAATATTTCTATAAGAGAAAGAAAGAAAATTTAGGCTTCAGGTAGAAGAATTGTAGACCTCTGAATCCTGTAGAAGACCGTTTACTTACCAAAAATACTTTGACATAATTAGACGATAAAACTTCATTGTATTTCTGTTTTGCCACTACGTTTTGTGTGATTTATAATAGTAACTTAAAAATGTACAGGTAGGGCCTGGCCTGGTGGCCTAGAGGCTAAAGTCCTCGCCAGGCCACAAGCAGGGAGCTGGATGGGAAGTGGAGCTACCGGGATAAGAACCGGTGCCCAAATGGGATCCCAGTGCATTCAAGGCAAGGACTTTAGCCTCTAGGCTATGCCACAGGGTCCTCCTCATTGACTCTTAAGTCTCACAGTAGCATCATTTGTTTCAGGGACATCCTTGTTTGTTTGTTTTTTTTTTTAATTTTTTCAGCAACACATTGGTCATTCATTATTTAACCTCATATTATCATATAATAATTGCTATTTAACTTCACATTGTTGTTAATTTTCCATTTTCCCCTCTGTTGTTGATTTTGTTTTATAATTTTTCATTTAAGAGGATGTATAGTAACTGTGGTAGAGACTATCACATACAGATGGGAAGATGTAATGCAATGTGCATCTTTATTTCTAAATCAAAGATGGACTCCTAATGAAACTGTTGAATGTACTTGACAATGGGATGCTGGACTCTGCCATTGTCCCTTCCTTCAATGTCAGAATACACTTAAATAGCAGAATAATGGACTGACTATGAAGGTCTATACTATTGTAATGACATGGGGGACATTAGTTGGAGGGATGGGAATTTGGGGAGGGCAGAAGGAAAATCCCAGAGGCTATGAAGCTCTATCATGGAATAATAATGAAAAAGAATAGAAAAATAATCTATTGTGTTTAGATATGCTATAACTGGAAACTCTGGAATGACGTTATGTGAGTGTACTTCTAAAATTTCCCAGAAAAAAAATAAAACTTACAATGCCAATTCATTTTGGTGTAAAACTCAAAATCAGTGCATTTTTATAACATGCATTTTCCAGAAACTTTTTGAAATCCTTCATAAAGTCAGAAATATTAGCTTAATAAATTCATATTGCTTTAAAGTAGGATGTGTGAATTAAATAAAGCCAGGAGGAATTTGACTTTCGGGGAGTGCAAGTGTAAATAAATATTATAAAAAACTGAAATTGTTATGATAGCAGTCTTGTTTTTACTCACCAAAATAGATTCTTGAACGGAAAAGAAAAGGCACTGAGTCAACCACAGGAAACTTAAATTTATCAAGCTAGGTGTACGTGTAGAAACAGCAGGATTGGCACATCTCAGTTCTGAGTTTGGAATTCCATAGGAAATTATTGCTTCATATAAAATTCTCCCATGGACATAGTGCACGAAATATCCCTTATTCTGTTGGAGCCGTTCTCAGTGGTGCTGCCCAGAGGTAGAACTGGAGTTTGCCTTCTATTTTCAACCTAAGTAGTAGCTGTGTCAGACATACTGGTCTTAGTGACTGCCCTTATGTGCTTTCTCTACAACACTACACTAGAACACTACAGATAACATGTAAATTATTGGACTGCTCCTCCATTAAATCTGAACTCAGGTTTGGCTGGTTCGTGGTTCCCAGGATTCACATCGTTTCAGTATTCTCCTTTACAAATAACCACACAGCAGCCAACCTCATAAAGAGGAATGACGCCATTCCAAAAACAATTTAATAATGGGCATTCTCATTTCTCCTACGTCATATCTTTGGCTTGGAAATTTGTTTTGAAAACTTTCACACAGTGAAACTGTTTCAAACGAGGATCCCTTCCTTAGTAGCAGTTTGAATTTTAAAGCTAACAGTTCATTTGCTAAAATTTCAGAGGAATTTAAGAGAAAAATAAAACAAACCAACCAACCAAAAAAAAAAAAAATCCTTCAATACATGCAATCCCCTGTTAGGAGAATTTTCATTTTCAAAGAATTCTCACACACCATATCATCACATAACATATGTTTAACTTGGATGTAGTGAGAAGTAACACTGCAATTTTTTTATTTCTCTTCATTCCTTGGATTAGTTTCCTTAATTTGCTGCTGTTGTTGTTACAACAGATTTGCTATCTTACATTCAGGAGGTCAGAGATCCTAAATAAGAGGCCCTAAATGGCATTTTGATGCAGTAGGACAAACTACTACTTATCACACCATTTTCAATACCAGCATCCTATGTTGAAGTGCCAGTTGAATGCAGTCCTGGCTGCATTACCACTAATCCAGCTCCCTGATAATGTGCCTGGGAAAACAGTAGATTATGGCCTGAGGACTTGGACCCTTGCCACACATATGGGGGATCTGGATAAAGTTCTCGGCTCTTGGCTGACAGATTGTCCAAGCCCAATCCCTAATGCTGTAGCCATTTAAAAAGTTATCCAGTAGACAGATTCATATTCTCTCGCTCGCTCTCTCTCTCTCCCTTTCTCTCTCTCACTCACACACACACTCTCTCTCTCGCTCTCCCTTTCTCTCTCTCGCTCTCTCACACTTTCTCTCTTCTCTCTCACTCTCTCTTGATCTCTCTCATTCTCCACTCCACCACCCTGCCCTTACATTTCACACAGATAAATACATATTTTTTGTTTGTTTTAATGAAGTCGTGGATGAGTCTGACTGTATTTACTGGGCTGCATTCTTTTCTGGAGAAGGAAGATTTGTTTTATTTCCCTTTAAAACATCTAGAAGGTACTCACATTTCTTCCCCACGTGTATCTTCCCTTTTCAAAACCAAAAATGATCAGGTGAGCTTTTCCACATCACTCCACCCCAGTACTGACTTTCCTCCCTCTCTGCTCTATTCAAGGACTCATCATTATATTGGATAATTCAAGATTATCCCCTCATTTTAAGGTCATTTGATTGGCAACCTTAATTGTGTCTGCAAGCTTGATTCCTCTTTTCCCATCAATGTCATCAATGCACAGTTTTCATGAATTAAGGTATAAACATCATAGGAAAGGTGATGATCTGCCCACCAAGTTCTCCTTGCCAAGAAATGCTGAGTAACGTTGTTCTTCCCTATCTAATGACACAGATTCCAGTTTCTTAATAACTCAAATAATGCTAAATATTCCCTCCCCTGTCAAGATCTGCTATTTCTCTCCTAACTTGTCTACAAACAGGGACACTGTATTATGGATTTAAATAAATGTACAATTGGGGCTGGCATTGTAGTATAGCAGATTAAGCTTCCACCTGCAATACTACTATCATGTGGGCACTGGTTGCTATAATTCTTATTCAGTTCCCTAATAGTGTGCCTGGGAAAGCAGTAGAAGATTATTTAAGTACTTGTGCCCCTAAACACATGTGGGAGACCCAGATGAAGCTCCTGGCTTTGGTCAGGTCCAACCCCAGTCATTCTATTTGGAGAGTGAACTGGTGAATGGAAGATCTCTCTGTCTCTCTCTTTTACTCTCCCTTTCTCCACCTCTGTCTCGCTCTTCCTTTCACATAAATAAATAAAAATATTTAAAGAGGTAGAGAGAGAGAGACAGAAAAAGAAGGGAAGAGAGAGAGATGGCTGTAAAATGGCATTGGTGCCATTTAATGCCAGATGCACTATTACTGGCTCTATGTTTCATAGGGTACATTTGTGGGCTCTTTGAAAATCTTCAAATTGGGAACCTCCACTTGAAATTCCCAAGGTATGAGCAATGCCCCCCATGGTTAGCTATTTACAACCCCCCTTTACAGGACTGGGGTTCCAGCATTCCTCCTCTGTGGTTGGGTATCAGGGAGCCGCCAAATAGTCAAGTTGGGGAGCTAAACCAGACTGGCACTCTCATATTGTGGAAACACAAGTTGTACCGAGCTCTGCCCTTAGGACAATCCAGTCATAACTTATGACATTTAGACCTTCCAAATGTAACTCATTATATTGAAGTTTAACAAACTTCAAAAAGCTTGTGTGAATCACCCTAAGAGAGCCCCTTAAAAATCTTTTCATTGGCTTAAGCAAAGATGGAAGAACACCTTCCCCATGGGGAAAAATGGGACAACAAGCAATAAAACATAGAAACAATGCTTTTCAAAATAGTTTTCTTGTGTTCACTTCTTAAAATGTGGTTTATGATTTGGGTAATGTTACAATCTTAGCAGAAATTTCCAATGTAATTACTTGTCTTTAACAATCACACACAGCTTTATGGGGTCACTCTTCTTATTCAGTGAATCACTCTTGACCTTCAGTACCTCATTTGAAAGTGAGATATATCTGAACCTATTTCATGGTCAAATGATTTGTATTTACACATCTATAACAGAGGGCAAGTAAAACAAATTGCCAGGATTTTGACATACTTACTAAAGAGAGCAATACTTGATACATTATGCTTTAGTTGATTGGAATACATAAACCTGTTGGTTCATAATCAGATGAAGAGAGATAATTTGAGTATGGGACCATAAATCACTGGAGTAAGAGTAGCAGAGATAGGTATAAAAAAGGAGAGGAAGGTGTAATAATTTTGTCTTTTTCTAATCCTGCGAAAGATTATCGTGATGGTAAACAGTAATGATCATTAGGGCCAACCTAACAATTTTAGCATGGAGTGAAGGAAAAGGCATATCCATATTCATAGGCAGTATGAAATTTTCCTTAGAAGTTCAAACATCGGGGTCAGAAAGCTGGTATAGTAGGCTGATCCTCTTTCTTTGCATCAGCATTATAGTTAGGTGCCAGTTTGTGTCCTTGCTGTTCCATTTCTGACCTGACTGCCTGCTTATGGTCTTGGAAAGCAGCAGAGGAAGGCTCTCGTCCTTGGGCACCTACACACACACGGAAGAACCAAAGAAACTCCTTGCTTCTGCGTTTGGATCAGCTCCATTCATTATGGTCATTTGAAAAATAAACCAGTGGATGGAAGAGCTCTCTCACTCTCCTTCCCTCTGTGAAATTTGCCTTTCAAATAAAAATAAATAAATCTTCAAAAAAGAATTAGAGGATAGTTTTGTAGGCATGGACACAGTAGGCAATAGCAGCAATAGCACAAACGGTCCTTACCAACTGTGAATGGAAGAAGATTGAGTATTTCCCGACTGCAGGGCCAGAAATGACTAGTTAGTAAACAGTGAGGTAGGGAGACTCATGGTATAGACCATACTCCGAATTGTTAGAGTCAGCATAACTGTTTATATCCCAGAATGGAAAGGTAGTGATGTTTGACATATACACAATTTGATGGCTTATAAAACGCTTTTTATTTATTTCCAGTAACTAAAGAATGGCAGTTCAATAGGCAATATAGAAGAAAGATAAATTATGAAACCATCACAGCTGGGCATAAGATTGTACCAAGTCTTCCATACACAGATCTGATGATGGAAGATTATTTTGTTTTGACTATCTGGGAGCTTTTCCTGATGATTCTATTTTTAAGTACAAAGATTCAGATAGAAAAAGAATACAACTGAGTGAATCAAGTGCTTTTTTTATTTTAAATAAGAATCACTTACAATGAAAGAAAAAAATTGCATACAAATCTGAATTTTCCTATTTTGTCCAGAAATGCAACATGACTCCGAAAGGGTCACTAGACTAGGAAACACTTACATTATAAAGGTGGGTCTGGGCGTGAAACCAGGACTCAAATCCAACTATTCTGATGTGGAACGCAGACCTCCCAACTGCTGTGTTGCCCACCAAGCACAATGCTTGCTCCCTACTCGCTATTGTTTAGGTCATCTATCCAGTGACTTAGGGACTTGGAAGAGAATTCAGAAAGCCGTGAATGAGTTTACAAAACTATAGCATTGTCTATACCTACAATGTTAGGATGTAATTTTATAGCAGAATGATGGATTTATGACTGTAATAACACAGGGGAAAACAGTGTGGAGGGGAGACAGGGGGGCGGGAAATGGAAGCTCACTCAGCCTAAGCAACTGTCGGAAAAAAAGCATGGAAAACATCGGAGAGGTTGAGTCACTATTGTCACCAATCCTTCTCAGTACTGTTTTGTTGGTGATGGTTAAGTGTTCCTTAGAGAGAGAATGCAAGCCTTCTGTTTCTTTTCGTACGTGCGTTCTTTTACTTTTCCCTGCCCAACTTCTTTTTCAGTGCTGTTCCTTGGCAACTTTTGTTTTCTGAACTTTGATTAAACGTGGAATTTCCTCAAAATCCCATGCTTTGTTCTTTTGTCTTTCTTCCTACACATTTTCTTTTTTTTTTTTCTATACAATGTCTATGTCTAATGCCAATGATTCCAACCATTGGTGACCCGTAAAAATCTCAACATGTCCCAATGGAATACTCATTTCTCTACCTTGATTTCTTGACATAATTGTTTTTTCACAAATATGATGCCTTCAAACAGTTGTATCTATTTCCTTTAACTCCTGTATCCATTGGATAAACATCCAATGGATTAATTTTACTGTATTTTGTTTCCTATAGCTATTTCTTGTTTCCATCATTGGTGTCTTTGTTTTCTAGTTGTCATATCTTTAGTAATACCTTTTTCAATGTCTCTATGCATCATCACCTTCCCTTTGTAAATCATTCACACTCCTCCACCTTATTTTTCAAAAATGCAGCTATTAATTCAGATACTACCACATACCTGTCCACAGCTGTTCCTTCTTTAGTCTAGAGTCCTGGTTCCTTGAACAGCATTCACCCTGAAATAGAGGGCCATGAGTAGCTTTTCTAAAAAATCGGAGATCTGACCATGATTTTTACTTTGATAAGAGACTGAGTTCTGAAAGGCACATGTTTCCCAAATGGAGTACACTTCCCATCCTTTGTTGTGGGTTTGTGTGATAACATGACTAAGTTCTTATGAATGGAATGTAGTTGTTAGCGATATGTGCTTGTGCATCACCTCCTTAAAAGGAAATAGCTTTCCCTCATGCCTCTTTCCCTTCCAGTTTCACATGGCTTGGCCCCAGCATATGGTGGTGGTGAGCGTTTTTCACGTGTAGCACAAGGATAACATCGGAGGAGATAATATAACAGAATGAGCAAAATATGGACTCCTTAAGACTCTCACAAACATGGTTAATTGATCCAGACACCTGCTCATAACCAGTTAATCATATTGCTGGGTCTCTTCATTAGAGCTCCCTATATAAGCTCAATGTATACCTGCAGTCCCTACTCTCACCTGCACGTAAACCTGCTTTATTTCTTAAGAATACAATATTTTTTTTCTCTTTTTACGTACTGTTCTCTCTGTGTCTGTCTGCTTCTCTCTCTCTCACGCAAACACATATACACACACATACTCAAGGAAAAAAAAATGTAGTCTAACTTATACTTCTGAGTGATGGAGCTATACTTCTCTCTTTTTGCTGATGTCGTTATAACTAGTTCCAAGGTGATTTATCATTCCCAAGGCTGATGACCTCCAGATGGTCATCACATAGTTCTCCAGACTGTCTACTGTCACTGATTTTCAAGGTGATTCTTTGGACTCTATCAATAAATTGTGATCTTTGTCCAAGACTTACTATATACGTGATTAAATATTTCTGGAGAATCTTTCTGGTTTGTATATAGCTTTGACTTTTATTAATACATTCTTAAGTAACTGGTTAAGATAAGCATAAGAGAGAGATAAACTTTATGAATCGTGTCTATGCCGCACTCACACTCAATTAACAGTTAGTGGATACAAATGTCAAGATGAGAGATATTTTATAATAAATTTGAGGAAATCGCTTCACTGGTGTTTGCAGAACTAATGATGAAGACCATTGTGTTAGTTTGATGAATGCTCCTTTGGAACTGATTTACTTTAGTCTGGAAAATACCAAAAGCATCCCTTCGTTTTGGGAGTATTGATAAAAGAATAATAATACGTTCAAATATGTGTATGTTTCATGTTTATCTTATCAGACACTGTTATTTTTGGAGACCGATTAACAGCACCTGTTCTTATGCGCATCTGTATTAGAAAGATTGCTTTTAAGTCCACATAGAGATGACAATATTATGGAATCATGTGCAAATGGAATTTGTTAATAAAGCCAGATAACTTTGTACCACTGTAACCAAAATCATCAGCATCCAGTCACAGCAATGCTGCCCACCCTGATAGTCCCAGAGTCCCCCCCAGACGAGCAAGAAGGAATACCTGTTGTCTGCCTATGGGAAATTTGCTCCAAAGTAACAGGACAGAGCTGATTACCAATGTTATAAATTACTCCACGTCCCCTGAGGAAAGGGAAGAAATGAAAGAACACTAAGATTTTCATTTCCCCAGGGAGAAATATCACAGATGGCAAGGAAATATTTCTTACTGAGATACCTGAAATGAGTCCTTGTGATGTGAAAAACTGTCCCATATGAGCTCTGGAGAATCATTCGTACTTTTGTTGCTTAGGGAGTGGCACTGTGGTGTAGCAAGATGTTTCTTTGCCAGTGACACCAGGATTCCACATGGGCATGGGTCTATGTCCCTGGTTCTCCAATATGGATCCAGTACCCTGCTGATGGCCTGGAGAAGCTGCAGAGAACTGGATCCCTGCCCTTGTGAGGGAACCCCAGAAGAAGCTCCTGCCTCCCAGCTCAGACTGGCTCAGCTCTTCCGGCAGCAGCAGCCATCTGGGGTGTGAACCAACAAATGGAAGTTCTCTCTGTCTTTCCCTCCTTCTCTAATAAATAAATCTTAGAAAATGTGCTTCGTACCATCATAATCTCCATTTTATGTACAGAACGTTGACTAACAGATCAACTTATACTTATTCTAACATTTTTCTCTAAGATCTATTTCTTGCTCCACATTTTCAGAAATTTCATTGATTTTATTTTGCAAATTTTTTATTTGTTTCATCATCATAAGTTTAATCATCAAAATAATTAAACTAGTGGCTTTTTTTTTAATCTTGTAAACACAGTGTATTTTTTTAAGTATCAATGAATGTTTATTCCTATCACACTACGGTATCTTGGGACAAGCCTCAGACATCCAATTCACACCAAATTTACAATTATTGCATGTCACATAATTTTTCTACAGAAATTGAGACAGTAAGAAATGAAACAGATGCAAAGATTACAAAAGCCTAGCATCCAGAGGGGATTCCCTTGTCTAAGGAAATAGGTAGATCTAGAAGGCCCGCTGCCTCAATCTTTTTCTGAACTACTTGGTGAGTCAAATCACAGGAGTAGATATGGCACAAATGTTGATAACTATGTCCCATTTTGACGTTAACCAACCAATGCTTGATCAAGGAGTAACACTGTGATCCATACACAGAAGTCAGAACATGACTTTCTTAAGGATATCCTAAAGCACACAGTCCTGTGGTCTTGGACAACTACCCAAACGCAGACCCTCACTCACAGGTCTCGACCTTGGTCTCAGGCTTTTGACCACTTTCAGACTGTTTTCTGCAGAGCTTCTGGCACCAGCAGTCTGAGAACTCAAAATTCCAGATGCAGTCTGTCCTGCTCTTCCTTATCAAGTCACACTGCTATTTTTTTTTTATTTTTCACAAACTGACTCTGACATTCCATTCACTAGTTCACCTCCCAAATAACCATAACAGCCAAGTCTGAACTGGGCCAGAGCCAGGAGCTTCTTCTGGGTGCCAGGCTTCAAGCAACTGAGATGGCCTCTGCTGCATTTCCAGGTGCATTGTTAGGGAAGCAGCAATGACTCCAATCAGTACCCATAAGGATTGCCAGTATCACAATGGTAGCTTTACGTGCTGCGCCGTAACTCCAACCACTCTGGTTCTTTGGGGAACTTCTACAGCAATGCTTCCTGCTCTATCGTTTTACTTCACAGAATGTGAATCTTGTTTACCTGTCTGAGGATTTGATTGCTGTCTCACCCAGTGGATATGAAGCCAGGAACTTTATGTCTTTTGAACTATCACATGTAGTGCTTGTGCCTTGAGATGCACTCCTTGAATACCTGTGGAATGGGTGTGAGAACAAATGGACAAATGCACATATGTGAAACCTCATTCCTGTAACGTCTAAGGGGGCGGGGATGGTGTTAATGCCAACAGGAGTTGTGATACAATCAAGAATGCATACATTCCACTTAGGATATTCGTTTACCCTGCCAAAAAGTTGCATCGAGGTTTTTAAGGACTTAAAAAAGCATTGTAAATTCATTTTTGAGAGTCATATGAAATGACAGTGCAAGTAAAATGGACAGCCATTAAATATTATATCACATACAAATCCTGTGAATTCCCAAAGATACAACAGAATGTTCTGAAGAAGCTCATGGTATAATATTGGAGATAGGCATGTAGTCAAAAATGTCAATGTATATAATGAACTACCATGCTGAGCAAATTTACTAGGAGAAACACATAAGCTTAAACAATATGATGTCTAGACTGAGAAAGAAGCAGAAATACAGAATCGAGCCCACCTTCATCTGTTCCTCACTGTTCTAGCTAGAATGGGGTCAGGAACAGGTTTGAATTGCTTGTAATTGCCGGGTCAGTGATGGAAGCAGAGCCAAAGCTGGTTTCACAGAACGCTAGGAAGACTTGTCTAGCTTGCTTTGTTCTGCTGGAGCCGAGCTCTTCAGGGTTTCACCTAGTCACATTATTTCTGTTCTCTGGTCCCTGGTCTTTTTTCCATTTTGGAAAAACATGTCTGATTTTTCTTTTCTGAAGAGCACTGTGCTTTCCACTAACTCGGGCTGCTTCTCTTATTAAGGAGCTCTATTTACCAATGTCCATCCAGGAAAGCAGACATCGTTGTAGGTCTTTTGAGCAGAGAAAAATTTAATAGGGGGATCATTTATAGAATATTAGAAGAGCTGAAGAAATGTCGCATGGAAGGAAAAGGCTACCCTGAAGCCTGTGACTCAGGATGCCCGTTTCTTACCATCGATTGGTTCTCCTTCTCTTTCCATTGCTCCATTCTAATAAATCACTTAACAAAGAATAACAAGGGCCTGGAGCAGTAGCCTCGTGGCTAAAGCCCTCTCCTTCCATGTACATGTTCCCATATTGGTGCTAGTTCTAATTCAAGCAGCCCCACTTCTTATCTAGCACCCTGCTTGTGGCCAGGAAAAGCAGTCAAAGACAACCTAATGCTTGGGAACCCTGCACCTGCATTGGAAACTCAGAAGAGGCTCCTGGCTGCTGACTTCAGATCAGCTCAGCTCCGGCTGTCGTGGCGACTTGGAGCGTGAACCAGCAGATGGGAAATTTTTCTCTCTTTTTCTCCTTCTCTCTACAGATCTGATTTTCCATCAGCAAATGAAAGATCTTCCTCTCTGTTGCTCTTCCTCCCTGTATATCAAAAATAAGTCAATCTTTTTAAAAAGGAAGAAAACATTTTTTAAAAAGCTGAAAAGAAATTCTTTAAAAAAATACTGAAATTGAGTCCAAGTGTGGAAAAATATATAAAATCAAATTTACTAGTTGACTGCTCCAGTTTAAAGAGCAAACCATACATTTTGCATATTTATTTCTTCCGAAGACGTTGTTCTAAACACTTTCAGTCCCTCTCAAAGAAGTAAATAAACACATATTCCTGGTCTAAGCATGGATGTGGGCTTGGCTCTTCCTAAGTGCCAAGAACCGTCTCATTCTTATCCTTGCCCAGCCTTTCTTACTATACTAAAAGGGTAAGGAACACTTGACTGTCAAAACACACAAGGACACTTTAAACACTAAAGACTTTAGCCAAGTTCTTGCCAACAGCATGAACTCACTGTGAGCAAGATCCTTGTTTGACTGTGATATTGCTTGCACGACTTTTAAAGTCACATAAAATGCTTTGAACTTCCAGACTTTCACTTGAAGTTACTGTATAAACACTTAATGGTAAGAATGATCTTAAAGTGCCCTCCAGGCAGGGCAGTGGATTTAGGAGTGACTGCCCTGCACTGGAGAGCAGATGGCAAGCGTATTGCTGGACCTGCGCAGAAAGTTGTGCAGCGTAGGCTTTTAGAGAATGCCCTATGGGAGCAGCCTGTGCATGCTTGAACAGCGCTTCCATCATGTGCTGTCTGTTCAGAAGCCCATGTTCTGGAGACCAGACAAGGCACTCTCAGCCTTCTAACCTGATCATCCAGACACTACATGTGTATCTATGCCTGGCTCTCACATCTGATGCCCAGCTGTGATTACACCAGCACAGAGTCCAGAGGTACAGTTTCCGTGACTGCTCCAGGGAACAGTCCTCAGGGAGGCATATAAACCCCTCGCACATCACAGGGGAGGGAAAATTTCTGGCAAAGGATGCCAAGGTTATATGGAAGTTCAATAGGAAAGTTGAATTAGTTGTATATATGTGGTTCTTGGACTGCAGTAAGGACTGAAGTGTTGCAGATCATTTATTTCTTAGTGCATAAAGTAGGATTATGTGAGTCAGAACAGCCATTTTGGGAGATGTACCATATGACCTAGCAGTCCCACTGCTAGGAATCACCCAAGGAAAGGAAATCAGCATATGAGAGAGTTATCTGTCCCCCTGAGCTTATAGCAGTGCAATTTTCAATAACTAATATATGGGACCAACCCAGATGTCCATCAACTGATGACAAGACAAAAGAAAAATGTGGTATACGTGCAAGCTGGACCACTATTCAGCCATAGAATGAAAAAAAATCCTATTTTTCACACCAAAATGAATGCAAGTGGTGACTGTTATGCTTAGTGAAATAAACCAGTACTTAGAATACAAATTCTTATTGTTACGAGTAAAAGGGAGGCAAGACAGTTGACCTGCACCCTTGCCTTTACATAAAAGAACGTTCATTCCAATAGGACAGTGAGTAAACAAAGATTTATTTCAGTGAGAACTTCCTGCTGCAGCACGCAGGAGGGGGATTCCAACAGAGCGAGATTCAAGAATCTGGTCCTGTGGAGTCTTTATGCACACTTCCAGGAACAATCGGAAGGTAGAAATAAAACCCATCTTTGACCAGAGTAATAATCTTACCTAGCCTGTTCATGATAAAGCAAAAAAGCCAACAGGAAGGCGTGATTGGTCACTTATTCCTATCCTCATGATGAAAGGAGAAACTCAGAAGGGTGAGGTGGCACTTTGGTCTTACTAAAGGCATCTTCTGTGCAGAAGCAAATGTGTTTGTACACTGACCCGCCTCTTATTCCAACAGGGACCGCTCCCTAACGTTAGTTAACCTGATTCCTTACAGTATGCCTTGTCTCACTTGTGGTAACTATCATAAAAACTAATAAATAAATAAATAAAATAATAACAAAAAATTAAATAAAGGCAATGTATGTGAGAGAAATTGACATCTTGAGACCTGAGTATTATTTGTAAGACCTGTCTATACTTCTGAGGAGCTATGGTTCTTCTACTCAAGTCATCCTGAATTTTTTGTTTAGTACAGAATTCAACTTACGATTATAGTCAATTTGAAAGTATATCATTGCAAAAAAATTTAAAGGAAAATAAGAAAAAAGACAGGTGATGAAAACAAGGAAAGGAGGTTTAGAAATATTATGGTCTTATAACTGCATTTACATATTATAGCAAATCTGCTTCCTTTATGTGTTTCATAAGCATACACCGTTCCATGCTGTTACTTGGAATGCCTATCTACATTGCTGCTTCATTTTTTCACAGTAATATCTGCTTAACTCTCATTCACAGTCATGTGGTTATTAATCCTTAGTTGTTATTAAAACTGGTCTATTTTGAACACTAGGAATACAAGGACACTAGGAGCTAGGAATATAAGAATGAATGGAAAATATTTTTCCAGGAATTTCCCTTCCTTTTCAATGATGGCAAGTATAGAATCATAACACTCCCTTGCTCAGAGAAGGCTATCAGGCAAGAGGAATGGTCACTTTCATGGGCCAGGCATTATTCACTCAAGAATTCTATGCAAACCCCAAACATATTTCACTCATTCTGATTCCTGCCTATCATTTTTCAATTGTGTGATGAGAAAGTTACCTAGTAGGCTTACTGTATTCATCCATAATGGAGATGATAGTCTCTTTTGCTTACACCAGTGTCTTCAGGCATGATGAATATTGTTATGTAAATATTCCTGCAAAAGAGTTCTATACCTGCTCGATGAATGTCACCCACTGTAATCTGAGCTGGAATTGCAAACATGCACAAGTGTAACACAATCTATTCTCAAGGAGCATGTAGTCTTGGAAAAGCAGACCATCAGCAGGTAAGAAAGCAAATAAAGTTATAGGTCAAGGTGTATGTCGTATAGCAGAGCCAAACAAAACTAATCTAGAGCATTAAGGAGAGTGAAGAGCTGTTGTGAAAAAAGGGGATCAGTACAGAAAAGGCCTCTCAAGCAAGGGACCTTTAACTTAACGGTGAACCCTGAACCTAAGACCTGAAGGTTGAGACACCAGGCAGAGATGAGAGGAATTAATGACATTCCAGGACACAGAAAGAGCTCTGCAAAAAGTCTGAGTTGTGACACAGGTAATCATAGTTCTCCTCCCTCAGATGAAACTAGAGCAAAATGAATCTAAGTGATTTTTCCATTTTGTGAAATCTGTGTAAGATTTAGATGCTGAAACATGATCATTTCCGCTATATATGAAAGGCTGAAATTTGCTCAGACACTGTGGCTCATTCACAGGTCTCCAGATTTAGCTTTTTAGCATCAGGGAGCTTCCAGAACTGACTCTTCCACCCTCATCAAGTACTGGACTTGTTCTTGATGGGGCTCTTTGGTGAGAAACAGCAACTCTTGAACTTGTGGATTGATTATTGGAATGTTAATTTCAATATTTCTTATGGTTCTTCCCATCTCTTCCTCTCAGGTTTCAGTTGTTTTCCAGATCTCTTCTCCATCTTCTTTCCCCAACTTTATGGTCAAGTAACTTTAGGCATCCGATCCTGAAACAGAAGCAAAAGGCAACCTCATCTGTGAACTACTTTAACCAGCTGCCGTGATTACATAAGCCCAAACTCTAACAACTCATCACAGTGGTTCTCTCCTAACAGTTCTGACCCAGGCATGTGTTCCTAGATCCAGAATGACTATTTATGCTAGTTCAATCAAGGATAATAAAGAGAAAAGTGGGGACAGCTTATAATTATATATTTGATGCATGGATCATGATCCAAAGCACAGGAGTTCTTCAAAGCTCCCATCAGTGCCTCATCTCACTTCTTATCCTTTGTCCTTCATTTGTTGCACCTGTTGCATTGTGCCATCTTTTAATTTGACATTTAGACTTTTTTTTTCTTGTTAAATAAGTCCCATCTTCTCTTTGAGCAATGTGAAGCCTTCTGTTTTCAATACATGTTTTTTTTTTGTCAATAACCCACTTCAAAATATTCTCTTCAGCTTTCACTTTATTCCCTTTCATCTTCTTATTCATAAATCTCAAAAGGCTGTTTTATATTAGTTATTTTTATAGTATAATCTAGTCTACTTCCTTTGTCAATACATTTACAATGTAGTCAGCAGCTGGCTCAACCATTTCATATGAGGACAACACTTTTTCCTTCCTGAGACAAAAATATACATGCAATTGAAGAGATTTCTAAGACTACATCACTCACACGATTGTTATTATCTCACTAACACATTTGGGGATATTTCATGTAGCACGTTAGTTGCCTTCAAAATAACAGAAAGAGTAATGTGATCAAATTAAATTAAAATATAGTTATTTGAAGTCCTTTGTCTCCTAATAGATCTGTTTTGTCAAAAAATTAGTTAAAAATATGGACTGCACTTTGTGAAGCACTGATTATTATTTTGTAAAAATAAAACATAATCTTTTAATTAATACTGTTTTTAGCCAATGTCAAAGATAGAAATAAACAAGAAAAATGAGTGTGTCATTTTTTTATAGGATGGCCTAGGTTATAAGAAAATAAAGTAAGCTGTTAGGGGTTAAAAAATAAAAATATATTTGTCACTGTTATTGAGAGCCCTGAGTGGTTTGAGTGGAGCTGTGCTGTCCGTCGTTGTCTCTTTTGTATTCAGGCCAACAGAGGAGCCAAGACCATGGGTGTTTTTTTATCTTTGTAACAGATGGATAAAAGAATGGTGAATCACATTCTGGCTCTAAAATTTCTCCCAATATTGACTCACATCTCTTCTGCTTATATTTGATTAGTCAGGGCAAGTCATAATTTCACCCTGAATGATAAGGTAGCAGAAGTAAGAATATTACCATCCTACGCATGAATGAGAAGTCAAAAGCTTGTGAAGAATTCTAACACCACGAGAGACTCTTTCCTAAACCAGACAGTAGAATACTTGAATGTGTGTAAGTGAAAACTGCAATTCATGCTTTCTGAGATAACAGCGGAATTTTTTTTCTGCATAAGAAATCTAATAATAGAACAGACTCCAGTGTGGCTCGATTGCTAATAAATCATTACCCTACCCATGACTCAGATTAAGCTCACCTTTCTTATCTATGATTTTCAGAAGTCTGACTTTTACCTTAAAACTTGCTATTTTCCTACATTGCAAAATAGGTTTAGCTCTTCCTAAATAATGTATTCAGGCTATGAATTGTGTAAACAAAGAAAACAAGGGAATAATCTCTTCCAATATCTCCTTACCAGACGGGGGAAAAAAAAAGTCTGCGAAATCTTGGGCTTTCCTTCATTGTCTACGGCTGGATCTTAGTGAAGAGAAGGTGTTGATCTGAAAGAGGAATGCTTCACACCATGAATTCTGACAATCAATTACATTTCTTCAGGGCTATCTTCCACCAGTGTATCTTTATTTTTAATGCTATTCTTTAATTAATAACTCATGGGGAGAGATTCTGCTTTTTAGAGATTAATTAATAAAATTTCATAGATTAAGCGATTTAAACAATAAAAAGAGACCACAATTTTGGAAATTAGAAGTCCAAAATCAAGGTGCCTGGTTGGATAGGTTCTTTC
This sequence comes from Ochotona curzoniae, assembly GCF_017591425.1. Lineage (NCBI taxonomy): Eukaryota > Metazoa > Chordata > Mammalia > Lagomorpha > Ochotonidae > Ochotona > Ochotona curzoniae. The sequence continues at coordinate 11,181,226 of NW_024465751.1, forward strand.
TAGGGCTCAGTATGAATGAATTCTAGCACCTGTTGATGACAGCATGTAATTTTATTTGCAATGGGTCATTACAGATATAATCAGTAAATGTCAGAGGAATGGGCTCCTATTCAAATATAATTGGTGTTCTTAAAATGAGTGAAATTTAGGCATGTGTATGCATATAGGGAGACTACCATTTAAACACAAATATAGTTATCTATAAACCATGGAGAAAATTGGAATAATTTAATTGAACTAAAAATCACTAATGTTTGTTGAGCTCATTATGCATGCCAGCAAATGAATACTATGCACTCTAAGAGCTTCCCAAGAAGTCTATGAAATATTGTACTAGTGTGAATGGTGTACAGATAAGGCTAGCAAGGAGAATCAGAATCTAATTATAATACTCTCCCAAATGAAGAGTTGCTACCTTGAAAGTTTTTACTATTTTCCAGTTTCTCTAAATTATCATATATTTTTATCAAGTATGTCTTTTATACTATCCTTTGGAGCTTTCAACTGGACAAACTAAAAAGGATGTCAAAATGATAGTTTTAGTGTGAAAAAAATCATTTTTTATAATTTATAATTATATGTAAAATGTAATTATAAAATACCAATCTATCAAATAATTAAATGTATAGATATTAAATATTAAATTTATAATTATTTGAAAAATATAAAATACTATCTACCAAGTAATTACATATACAGATATTGAATATTAAATTTACACAAAAGTTGCAAATGTAGTGTTTTTAACTTATTGAATTAGAAACAAGTTGATTTTGTTAGCATATTTTATACTGTTATGATTGATAAAACACTCTGTTTTTGATTATCCATTGCTATGTGAGAAATCATCCCCCAAATTAACCATTCAAAAGCAATTATTGTCTCACAATTATTATTCCTGTGAGTAAGAAGTTTAGGGTTGGCCGACTCCCTAGTTCTCCCCCAGGAGGTTGCAGTCAAACCGTTAACCAGACGTACAGCTTGAACTGAAATATTAACCAGAGGAAGACACTGTTTATAAGCGCCCATAAGTGTTTGCCAGCAAAATTTTGTTCCTAAAAGATTCTTGATCTGAGGCTCTGGCTGTCAGAGCAAAGTCTCTCTCAGGGATTTGTAAAGTATTCCTCAGAAGTGAGGTGGCGTCCCTCAAAGCAAGTAGTCAAAAAAAAAAAATCCAAGATGCAAATGAATGTTTTGATTACCCAGTCTCAAACATGCCATCCTATCCTGTCTGCTACACTCTATCCTTTGGTAAGAAGTCCATCTAACCTGCTAGGAAAGGGAAGCACATGTGTGGCTACTGACAGATGAGGTTCCCAAGTGGTCATCCTCAAGTCCACAAATCCATCACAATGGATCTGCACCATTCGTGAGCAAAACCTAGTAGAAAGACCCTAATCAAATTCTTAATAACCTCTCCTTGTACAAACCTTATTCAGTGAAGTGAGCAGCAAATTCAAAAGAATTTTATATGTACTCAATTGTCAATAGTAATTATGCATTTATTTCAAGATTCTAGCATAGTTATGCATCATTAATGATACAAACACATTCAAAAGATACACTCTAGAAGATGTTTTCACTGTAGAAAAAAGCATAAGGTGTATTTACACTTGCTTTACACAAATTAAAGTGGTTATGGTCTCACTAAATCAGATAATGTTTTGTGACTGCCATTAGACATGCAGTGTGTCCCTGACTAAAAGGTCATTATGCAATAGACATCCGTACTTCTTTTATAGACAAATGATGTTGAAATTTTTTTGTGCTTTCTCAAACAAATTTTAGTTTCAAATGTATTCCTCACACATATTAAAAAAGGATGGATTTCTAATACATTTTCAAAAGATGATGCATTTCTAATTTGCAGAATGTACATGGACTGTTCAAATAAGACTGGATACTTCTAGGGGCTGGTACCATGGCACAGTAGGTCTAACCTCCACCTATGGAGTCAGCAACCCATAGGGGCACCAGTTCAAGTCCTGGCTGCTCCAATTTTGATCCAGCTCTTTGCTAATGTTCTTGGGAAAGCAGCAAAAGATGATCCAAGTCCTTGGACTCCTGACTCACATGGGAACCTTGGAAGAAGTTTCTGGATCCTGGTTGTTAGCCTTCGATTGGACTGTCTCAGCCATGACCATTATTGCCTTCTGTGGAGTGAGCCAGCAGATGGACTATCTCAGTCCCCTCGCTCTGAAACTCTGATATTCCGACAAAAAATAGATAAATCTTAAAAAAATGAATTCTATGAAATGGACACAACAACCATAAATTGGCAAATGGAGCTAAGCGTACACAAAAGTAAATATTTACAGCCACCCTTGAACCTCACCCACAAAGAACACTTTTTCCTGTCTGTTTTACATCCTGCCTCAACCAGGCAGGTTGCAATCTATATCCCATAGATCTTTGAAACCTCAGACCTGCACTTTTCCAGCAACTCCAGGACATCTCACTCATCAAGGTCATGAGCATTTACTTGGATATGTTCTACGCAGAACTTTCCAAACTTTAATATGCATCAAATCTCCCAGGCATCTTGTTGAAATTCAAATTCTGATTAAGTAAATCCAGAACATATTTTTAACAATGCTAATAATAATGAGTAGCAAATTTCTATATAACGTAGTTGAATACTGTGGAAAGCATATTACTCATCATCTTGTTTGCTGTCACAGGGGAAAATTAGCAAATACTGCTGGATTATCCTTGCTTATGTTCCAGGGCTCCAGAGAGAATGATTGAGGCTGAGCCATCAACATAAATTTTTACCCACTTCACCTCTTTCTTTTCTCTCTCCAACTTCCCCTGAGCTCGTGCAGAATTTCCTGATAAGGTTCCCTTTTACTCACTTACACCATGAGCCTTATCCAGGGCATGGTCTAGACAGAACACTTGATGCTCGAGACAGTTGGTGAGGATGCACAGTGGACTCTGTCTTCCCTCCAAGAGCACAAGAAATCAGTATCTCTGGCACATCTTTTGGGAAGCTTTGGGACAGGGAAACAATTTTGTTTAAATACACGTCATGCAGGAAGCTTGAGATCCAAATAGATTTCAGCTTCCGTTCCGGTCTGCTGTCAACAAATCAAAATATCCACCTATTTCTGAATGTATAGGACTAGTGTCTTGACAGGAGTGTCAGAATCAAATCCTCACATGCAATCTCAGAGAAAATATGTAATACAGATATATTCTTATTCTTATTTTGCGTAAGACCTAATTCTTTCTGGAAATAATTCTCCTTTGCAACGTCTTCCAACTTTTGCTGTATGGACTACAGTGTGGGAACAAAAACAGTGAATGATGAAACACACTTAAACACAGACATTTTGTGTTTGAGTTCCCTTTACAAACGGACTCTGAGAAACAGCTGCTGGAAAACAAGCTACAAACAGCTCCATGATCTTCGTAGGCCTTGTGTAAGAGAATAATATCTCATAATTCTGATATGCTTCTGTTCTCACTGCTACATAACTGAAAGCAACTCTTACTTCACTGATGCCGTGTTATCGTTTAAATAGAAACAATGATTATTCAACCTCAGTTCATTGAATCTTGTGTATCTTTTATTGCCCTGTTCTGTTTCTCTGATTCACTAGATCTAGCCATGAAGTTGAAACAGAAATAACGATTATGATAACTAAAAATCAGTAGTAGACAGCAACAGACTGAGAAGTAGAGCGTCAGTGAAAGTAAGACTTCCTCCTCTGAGTAAACAGGTTTGCAGCCGCGCTGGTCCCTCTGCAGGATTTAATAATAGTAGTTCACTGGGGTGTTTCTCTCTCTGCAGTTAATCAAAGCTCCTTCCCAGTGAGACCGAGCAGAGCTTTTCCGCATTTAAACTGCAGCTGTTTTTCATATTGATGCTGTTCCAGAAAGGATCTGCTGTCTGCTGGCCCCAGGAGAAGGTGGGCAGAGTATGAGAAAGTTCTGTCCTCCACCATTTCCTGCCTTTTCTGCTCCAGGAACACTTGAGACACTGCGATAAGTAGTTTTGTTCTTAAGAAAATTGGTTCCTCCATGTTTTTGCTTGGTCTAAGCTTTTAAGAGACCCAGCCACCAACTTGTCAGCTACTCACCTCTCTTAAGGGAAATGAGTGCAATAAAGATTATCTGTGACATGCTGGCTTTTCGCATAACAGTGTGACATGAGCTGTGATGGAGTCCATCACTTCTTTCACTCAGTAGCCATTTGTTTTATCCCTAACATGGGTGTATGCACTAGCACATAGAAAACAGTTGAAGGACTCCAACCCTTTCCACTTAACAAGTTCATGATTTTAACAGGGTACCAGACAAATACACCAGAACTTTCAAAACAACAAGATTAATTGCTTCAAATAAATGCTTATGATTTGGGCATGGAGATTAAGTAACTTGCCCACATAAATTATATTATGCCACAATACAAAAATTTGAACCAAACGATATTGCACTACCTTTTTTTTCCAAATAGTTTATCCAGCATTATGTCATTATGATTTTCTATTAAACCACTAATCACATTGTTTTGGAAATAATGTTTTATTTGCCAAGTAGAAAAATGTTAGCTTTCTTCATCGCCATGTTTTCCATGTGTCTTAGTTTCCAAATCTGGTGAAAAAGGAGCAGATGATGGCACCTTCATATTAAAACACTTAATTTTCACTCACTGTATGTAACCAAATGCAAGGGGGGAAAAAGACACTACCTTCAGTACACAAATGAAGTAGCAACACTAATTTCTGAAATACTAAATATACATGGAAAATACACATAGTATCTTGGTGGAGTTGTGGACATAATTGATAAGATCTATAAGATATTTACTCTTGTTTAGCACTTGACAGGCAACTTACTGCCTGGTAGCTCTTACTGCCATCACTGTTACTGAATTAAGAATGAATGCTGGGCGGCAGATGGGGGGAGGCGGGCGGGGGGGGGGGGACAGTCAGGTGGCCAAGCAGCTAAAGTCCCATATAGATGCCGGTTCTAAACCCAGCAGTCCAGCTTCCCATCCAGTTCCCTGCTTGTGGCCTGGGAAAGCAGTCAAGGACAGCCCAAAGCCATTGCAGTCACTTAGGGAGTGAATCATCTGATGGAAGACCTTCCTATCTGTCTCTCTTCCTTTCTATATATACCTGACTTTCCAATAAAAATAAAATAAATCTTTAAAAAAAAAATGAATGAATGTTGGGACGAGCACTGTAGCACAGTGTGTTAATCCTCCCCCTGTGATGTCTGCATCTGTTAGCTATTTTAAAAACATTAGAGTTCTAGTTCATACAATATTATGATATTATTAATTCTCACAACCTGGTTTTCTACTGTGAGCCAAAATCACCAGACCCAACAAGGTATCTGAGGAGGTTTATTCCAGCAGGGCAGGAACAGGGTGGAGGTGGTGGAGATCAGCTGGAAATGAAAGGGGAGAAAGGGAGGGAATGGAGGCACCTGGCACCCCTTATGTTCAGGTAGGCCTGCAAGGTGTGGGGGGGCAGGATTGGGAGGGATTGAGGGCAGGCCCCAGGGGATTGGTGTCTGCAGGCGAGTGCTTAGGGATGATTGGCGAGTGGGCAGGGATGGGGAAGGAGCTGGAAGATTGGAGGTGGGATTCTCAGGTAGAATGACGGGTTACATCTGATTGGTGGATGGCTAGACCTGCACGAATTTCATGAGCTGTGAGGAAGAGGAAATGGTTCTGGGTCCAGGGTGGGATATTCAAATAACTTCTTACAGTATCCCATATGGGTGCTGGTTTGAATCCTAGCTGCTCCGTTTCCCATCCAGCTCCCTGCTAATGCCAGGGGAAACTGATGACTACCCAGGGCACTGGAAGTGAAGGGCTGGATCTGCTCCAGATCCAGCATGGCGCCCAGGCTTCAGCCCAGAACAAGAGGGGCCACAGGAGCCAGTTACATCATCAGCCTGGTGGGATTCCAGCTGACTAATGGCTCACCTCAATGGGCATTTCTTACATAATTGGGGCATAGACAGCCTCTTGCCAGCCCACGTGTCTAGAGGAGTATAAAACTCCCCAACATGTATCTCAGCCACCCTTTTTCACTTCCTCCATCTTCCTTCCTCTCTGCGCGAAGGGGACCCATGAGCAGATTTTCCAAAAATGCTTCTGTTGCAACAACTTGCTGATATTATTTCACCAGGGGGCGGGCAGTTGGTCATCATCGACTAACAGAAACCAGGAGAGGATGGCCCAAATGCTTGAGTCACTGCATCCATATGAGAGACATGGAAGAAGCTCCAGGCTCCTATCTGTGCTCAGCTTCAGCTGAGGAGTCATTTGAGGAGTGAACTAGTAGATGGAAGATCTCTCTGTCTCTCCTCTTTGTAATTTTGACTTTAAAATAAAATTCAATAAATATTAAAAAGGAAAATTCTGGAGAATAAAGGTGGCGGAAAAGGGTAAGGACACATTTAAACAGACAGAGAGAAACATTTAATCAGGATGAAGCAGAGAGGACATATTTCAGGAAAAAAGATAGGACAGAACAACAGCAGAGGGGTACCTGGAGACTGACAGACACAGGAAACCAGCGGACACAACGGTGTGGTGTTGCAGTGACTGATGCTCCAGCAGCACTCAGCTAAAAGCAATCTGAACTCTACCAGCAGCCGGAACTTCACCAGCAACCAGGTGGGAAGGGACTTGCACTGGGAGCTTGGGAGGTGAACCCAGACAAAGAACTGACCATCCTGCTGGACAATTTGATTTGACCAGGAGCAGAGACAGAGCAGCAGATCCCAGATGGGCAATGCAAGGACAGAGTGGATTTCATAGCCCAGTCAGCCCCCTAGAGCTGAATTGGGCACCATTTTGCATAAGGAGGAAAGGGCAATGAGAAGAACTGAGCATACTCTGAGCTGGGAGTGAACTCATTTCTGACTCGGTGAACTGCAACGACATGGCATTCTACGGGTTCCACTCAGGGCAGGTCTGGGTAGCCCTCAGATCTGATGGCCAGCAAATCAAGAACTGTAGTGGTGGTATGTCAGGCGCCATTTTGCGCACTGTGACAATAGCTTTGGGACTGCAGGGACAACAGTGAAATGCGCATGTGCTGAGCTCGCCAGAACTCACTGAGGTCCCACGTGGAAAATAATATCCTCTGTGGCATCATACGGGTCAAAATAGGTCCATGTGGCACCCAGACTTAAGGTCCAACAGGTTCCAACAAGATCAGTGCCACCAACAACCTAACTAGATAGGACACCTGGTGTCTCTCTAATCCTGGGACCTGCTCCAACCGGAAGTGGGAGAAAGGTTGCAGAGACAACGGTGCAGCCTCAGCACTGTATCACAGGAGGAGGAGAGTGGTGAGCCAAGAGCTGGGGCTGTGGAGACCACGGTGGATATCTGACATAAGAACCCAAACCTAGAACTCGCTGGAGGTTGTGGCACAAGTGGCTGCAAGCAAAAAGTTGTGTACCAACTGCAATAAGTAAAATCACATTGTAGACCTGTGTGTCACACAGCTTAGAAACCTGCCCCAAAAAGAAGACTCTGCTAACCAGAAGTACAATGATCAAGAGCAAAAGAAGAGACAAAGGCTCAATTAATATTACTGAAAACTCCCCTGCCAAGGAGCAAAACCCTATGCCAACCTCAGAGTTAACTGAGGAAGACATCGAGAAAATGGGAACACAGAATCCATAAACCTCATTTTAAAGATTCCGGTCAAAAATGAGAAGTTAATGCAAGAGTTCAAAGAATTTAAGGAAGAAATAAAGCAAATCAAGGCTGGAATATCAGAAATTAAGAACACAGTAGAGCAAATTACAAGTTCAGTGGAGAGTCTCCAAAATAGAATGAAGCAAGCAGAAGAAAGAATCTCAGAATTGAAAGATATCTCCTGTCACCAGGGGGAAGCAAACAAAAAGCTGGAAGCAGAGCTGGATCAGGCCAAAAAAAGTATTCAAGAATTGAAAGACACTATTAAGAGGCAAAATATAAGTTATGGTAGTCCCGGAAGGTGCAAAAAGAGAAGCTGAGTTTGCAAATGTATTTAATGAAATAATCAAGGGAAATTTCCCTAATCTGGAGAAAGAATTGGGAAACAAGATCCAGGAGGAGGGGCACAGAACTCCCAATAGGCTTGATCAAAAGCGATCTTCACCATGACATATGATAACCAAGCTCTCTTCAATTGAACATAAGGAAAAGATCCTTAAATGTGCACACGAAAAAAAAATCAATCGAAATATAAAGGAAGGCCAATTAAGCTCACAGGAGATCTCTCACAGGAAACTCTATAGGCAAGAAGAGTATGGAGTGACATATTCCAGATTCTAAAAGAAAACAATTGTCGGCCTAGGATAACATACCCTGCAAAGCTTTCTTTCATCTTTAAAAATGAAATAAAATTCTTCCAGAGTAAAGAAAAGCTAAAAAGAATTTGCCTCTCTCAAACCTGCCTTATAAATGATACTTCAAGATGTTCTCTTGACAGAGAAGAGGAATAGCACCTACCAAAACCAAAGGCAAATGGGAAGAACATCCCAGTAAAATGACAACAGAAGACTAAACCAATGAACAACCCATTCCTAAAATGACAGGACCAAAGTACCACCCATGTATATTTAGCTCTGAATGTAAATTGCTTAAGCTCAATCAAATATCATAGATTAGTAGACTGGATTAAAAAACAAAACCCATCTGTTTATTGTCTGGAGGAGACACACTTCCACAAAGATCAGCAGAAACTATATCACATGGGTTTTGTTGTTTTCTGTTAGTTTCATCTCTTCAAAACACTTTCTTCTGATTAAATCATTCAGTGACTCATAGATCATGCAGTGGCATCATTTTCTTCAAGAAGGTTCTTGATTTTCATTTCTTCAGCTACACGTTAGTCATTTAATAGCATGTTGTTTAACTTTTTGGGGTTGTTAATTCTTTTTTCTCCTGGATGTTGAGTTTGTTTTGTGGCTCTTCATTTAAGGGAATGCATAGTAGCTGTGTAATGGAGACTGTCATATCTAGTAACATGTCATTTAACTTCATGGCATTGTAAATTTCTATTTTTCTTTCTATTGTTGATTTTGTATCATGACTTTTCATTTGAGGGGATATACAGTAGCTGTGAAATGGAGACTCACATCCAGATGTGAGAATGCAGTGTGGTATGCATTTCTGTTTCCAGACAAAGATGGACTTACAATGAAACTGTTTACTATATCTTGACAACAGGATGCTGGACTCTGCCATTGTCCATGCCTGCAATGATGGACATATGACTGAGTATGAAGAACTATATGTTAGTAATGATATAAAGGAACTAGTTGGTGGGGGGAGGGAATTGGGGAGGGGATAAGGGAATATGGAACTGTATCATAAAATGATAGCAATAATAATAAAATGTAAAAAAAAAGCATAAAAAAAGGAAAATTCTAAAATGGATTGTTACATTGTTGCATGAGCACTGCTCTGAGTCCTGGTTACACTGCTTCTGTTAGTTTCCTGTTGTTGTATGTGGGAAAGCTTCCCATATTGGGACCCTGAATTCACGTTGAAGACCCTGAAGGATTTCCTGGCTTAGGCTTGGCTCAGACCTTTCTGTGTGACAATTTGAGAAATGAATTCATGGATAGAAAAATATCTGTCCTCTTCTCTTGCTCTCTTGCTCTCCCTCTCTCTGTATCTGTCACTTTGCCTATCAAATAAGTAGATCTTAAAAAAAAAAAGAATGCTAGTTGGAAGTATCCTAGAGACTTTAACTGTCTTGGGACTTAACTATCTCCTAGTACATGCAGTAATCAAGAATAAGTATTCAAAGGCGTATGGAGTAGAATTGCATTTGATGGAAAGGGAACAAAACAAAAACTAAAAAAGGAAAACCCCACAGGTGCATTGTTCTCTAGGAATGCAGTTCTTGCCTAGCCTGCTGGACATGCCTGACAGTCTGGCAGACAACATTGATGGAATGGGGAGCGGAGTCACATCTGGAAGAATCTTCTAAAGGCCTTGGATGGTGTAATGAAGAGTTTGAGTTCTCAAAGGATAAAATATGTAATTTGAGCTTCAAAATAATAATTTTAATTACCAGATGAAAAATGGATGGTACATGACTTGAAATCAAGTTTCTCTACACAAATTCCATTGTGTTGTCACTAATTATAATCTTTTCATTTCATTTTTCTTGATGAAGATGTCTTACAACGAGTTTTCAACAACATGGCAATTCCATAGCAATCATATTGGTCGGTGATAGAGTCCTATCTTGGTGTGAGCTTTTTAGTTTTGTATGATATAGAGAATAGCATAGCAATTATTTCTGGATGCGCTGGGGTTCCTCTGAATGCTGAATGACATCTCACTATCTCATACCTAGAAAGTTATAGGCGTGACTTCACACTAGAAACACTTTAGGCCTCGTGGGAAAGAACTCCCCTGGCCTTTGGCATCGTCAGATTGGGCAGTTCTATTCCACCTTCTTGAACACAACTTGTCTCCAGCCTTTTGTTCACACAGATCATTGTGCCTGGGATGTACCTTTACAACTTTCTCAAACTCAACTAAATTACATTACCAGTGAAGAATCAACTCAAGCTTTTACTAAAAAATCTCCTTTGGTATTAAAGATAATTTTAAGACATTTATTTATTTTTATTGGAAAGGCAGATCAAATTTACAGAAAGAAGGAGAGACAGAGAAAAAGATCTTCCATCTTTTGGTTCATGCCCCAAGTAGCAGCAATGGCTGGAGCTGAGCTGATCTGAAGCCAGGAGCCAGGAGATTCTACTGGCTCTCCAACACAGGTGCAGAGCCTCAAAGCTTTGGGCCATCCTTAACTGCTTTCCCAGGCCATAAGCAGGGAGCTGCATGGGAACTGGAGCACTGGGGACACAAATTGGCGCCTATATAGGATCCTGGGTGTTGCAAGGTGAGGATTTAGCCACTGAGCCATTGTTGCAGGCCCTATTAAAGGTTTTAAATTTTTCATTTATTTTGTATGGGAGACAGTTATACAGAGGAAATTTGAGAAATAAAGGGAGAACAGGAGAGAGGAAAGGAGGGAAGGAGGGAGAGAGTGAAAGAGAGAGAGAGGAAAGATAGGAAGGAAAAAGGAGACTTAGTATTTTCCTGGGCCCCTTTTCCAAATGTCCAGGAATCAGGAACTCAGACCACATCTCCCACACAGTTGGTGGTACTGACCCAACTATTGAACTCATTACTGGCTTCGTTTCAACATGTGCATCAGCAGAAACCGGAAATCTGAAACAGAGACAGTACTCACACCCAGGTACTCTGCTGTGGTGTGGGGTGTGTCCTAGGCATTACATAAACTATTAAATGCAACACTTATCCCTAGAAAAAGCAAGTTCTCATATTATCAATCCCTTCTTTTTCTTTTTCTTCATTAACTTTCTATGTGTTTTGTCTTGGTCTTTCAGATGTATCAGCATTGCTTAGAATGAAAGTAGGCTTTCAGAACTAAAATGAAAACTGCAAGAAAAATATTGTTAGTCCTTCAAAATAGGTGTTTGGGTTTCTTACTCTACAAAAAGGACTAAAGAAACTGTCACCTAAAATATAAACTATAAAGAGACATTCAGAACTGCAATTGGAAAATAACCAGCTAAATCATTCCCCATGCCCACTTATTCAAAGGAAGCTATTGGTAGACTTTGTAGAGACACCAACAGGGGCAACCCTCTGAGATTGCCAAGGAGCATCAGTAACCAACACCAAGGAGACTCCTGGGAATTCTTGTTCTCCAAGAAACTTGCCTGTGTCATCCAAAAGGGGAAGACAAATTGGAAGATAAAGTAGAGTTGGTGCATTGGAGAAAGGTGTGAACTAAATGCCAATTATTATCTTCATGATCGTTAAGTCATTCAGAACAAGAAATCCCGCTGTATCCTGGGACTTCCCTGAACTCTATTACGACTGATCATGGCTTTCAGTGAGTGCTCTGGACAATGATAATATCATCCCTTGGAGTTTCATGATGCTGTTGAAATGACCTAAGGAAAGAATTTCTATCTCTCTCAATTAAATTTTAAAAAGTAGATTTTTCAGATATAAGTTCCAGGAGATGATGTACAGTATGAAGCTTGGTTCTCAAAATTAAGGGGACAAGAAAATTGTGAAATAAAATCCCAGTACAGCTTTCAATTCCAGATGGTGATTAAACTTTTCAGATATGTATGCCTTCTCCCTACTATTAGATTATAAAGTAATCTTTTGGCTAAGATTCATCTTAGAAAATTTTTTGTATATTTCGGACAATGCTCATAGAAATTAGATGTTCAAAAAATATGAATTAGTTGATGAGGACTCCAAGGTTTTTTTTATGTAGTTTCTCCAAAAGCTCACACAAATTCATGCAGTGATTTATGGTATACACACATATACACACAGTTTGAAATGTATTATAAGGTTTACTTTTTTCAATATTGTTTACATAGTTGAGATGGATGCACATCCATGGGGCCTCTGATAAGGTGGACAGGATCAGTTATGGAATAAGGTAGATGAGACAAATGTTTCAGTTGTGGATTTTTTGTGTTTGTTTGTTTGTTTTTTTCTGATATCTGCAGGGGAGGAGGAAATGGGTTCTGCTGCTTGATGTCACCTGCTGGCATGCATGAGGACTGGGTCTGTGGTGGGCTCCTTGGGTTGGACTGTAGCACCGCTGTGTATGAGATGTGGGGCTGAGGGCAGAACAGACCAGGCAGCTGCATCCACCATTTGTGCATTGGCCGGCTGATACAGGTGACAGACAGAACCTGACCTTACACTGACTGGCATACATAGGAGTCAGTTCAGAGATCACCCTAGGTGAGGTTTCTTGGGAAGCTCCCTGACCAGACCTCTGTACTAGAGCCCCACAACACGGGGAAAATCACAGAATGTGTGATCCAACCCTCAAGTGCATGAAGCACTGCACCAAGTCAATTGCTGATGCCTGTACAGTGGACAGCACGCACAGAGGCAAACAGAGGACATGATGGCCAGCTCATCTAGGCCAACAGGGGATATTGATTGCCTCGTCAGAAAAAGAAAAGCAGAACAAGTTGGACCACTCTCCTGGCCACACTTTCTAGCATGTTCTTGGGTGTGTGTGGATGCACTAAGGTGGACTTTGTCAACCAAATCTTGAGACGATTTTTTCAATCCTGTAGCAATAAAATTATTATGATATTTTAAACCATGCATTCTTAGTATTTGCCCCAAAGTCGGGCTGGTATGGAAATGGGTAAAGTAGTAGTCTAGGATTCTGTAGGATAACACATGCATTAAGTCATTCTTCACTAACTATATAGAGGCAATGTCCTTCTTCATGGCCCCATGTACCAATTAGAATTTTCATGATCACAACTATCATAATCCTTTCCTATTCAAATGATGATACATCAGAAAGTTCAAGCAAAATATGGTTAAAAAGTAAGTTGGTACCCGCATTTGGCCCACATGCTTTAGTGGAATTCTTTAGGGTTCAGTATGCATCCACTCTGCTTAAAATCCTACTTCCTGCTAATGCATTTCCTAGAATGTAGCAACTAATTGCTGAAGTGTTTGTGTTGTTGTTCTGGATTTTCTAAATAGCAGCTCAGCCTGCCATAGCCAGGGAGTAAGCTAGCAAATGAAAGATCTCCCTCTGCCCTTCAAAGAAAAGAAAATAAGCAAAAATTTTAAAAGGTAAATTTATTTAGGTACAAAAAAATTGAAATTTATGGAGAATGTTTCATCATAGGTGTTTCCCATGATATTTTGCAGGTTCTGCATATGGCCATGCATGACTTTCATTCTTGTTTTTAGAACTCTACTTGTCAATGAGTAGATATTTGTCAATGACTGGAAACATTTCTGCCGGTCATTCTGGAAAAAAAAAAAGGATTCAATATCTAGTAGGCATAGAGATGATATTTTAGCCAATGGTAGGAGCCAGGATGGTGTAAATTGTCCTACAATAAACCAGATAGTCATCAGATAGCAGTTTATCAATACTGTACAAATAAACGCAGTTAGTGTTATGTACCCATAAGATAATCTACTTAAAGATAATCTACTTAAGGTTGCATCTAGAATCATGTCTTCATCTTGAGCAGGGCTCTTGTATCTTTTTCTTTTTTTTTTTTCTCTTTTGTAAATTCCCAAAGTTTGCTCTCTTTTTTTTTTTTCTAAAAACAGAAACAGTAAATGTATAAGATGTGCTTATTTGTATGCACACTCTTCGCAGATGAGGGCTTAAGCAGGCTTTCTCAAACCTTCTGTCCTGCTTTCTCCGACTAAGAATTTAACACAATGAATTAGCTTCACAACTTTTTTTTTTTCAATTATAACTTAAGGAGTTCCTGTCTTAGTAATCAATACAGAAGAGTAAGGGTTACAGATTTGCAAATATAATGTTTTAAGATAAAGGAAGATGGAAGAGGCCAAATACTCACAGGGCCAGACTTGGCCATCACATCATTCCTTCTCCTACTCTCTAGAAGTTTGCCTTATCTTAGTAGTTATATATTTTTCTATGTGAGAAGGGACGTGACCATTTTTGGTGGAAACAAGAAGGCTTTCACATAAGATCATATGAGAGTGGGTCTTTCTGGTTCTCAAAGATGAAACAGCTTATGCACATGACAGTACATTCAGGACTGCGCTTAAAGACATACTAAAGAAACAGATGCAATCCTATGGACAACGGAAGCTTGTTTCAAAATTGCAGTTCACCATGGATCTGGCCATGTGGTGTTTGTTCATAGATTGAGATACTTCTGAAATGAATTTTCTCAGTAAGAGATGTTTCACTGACTTGAGCAATGCTTTTTCAAAAACGTTTTACAATGATAGAAGTTTTCTCTAATGCACATTTTGTGGAAGGAACTGAGAAGTTTCTGGCAAGGAGTATTGCTGGTTGAAAAGGATAAGAATTAGAGCCAATGTTCTCATTTACCTCAAGGTTCTGGGCTGTGTAATATTGTAGGTTAGCCCTTAACACATGCAGCAATTAGTACTTGGTATAGTTCAGGATGACAAATAGTTTTTTAAAAAATTTATACTTTTATTAATTTAAACTTAAATGTACAGAACTAGAATGACTTTCATTCTGGAATATGTAAATCTGCAAAAACTTGCACTCCAATTATTAGTGTATGGTGGAAATACAAGTACCAAACATGGAATTTTAAGTTTTCTAGAAGCCACATAACTTTCTTAAAAATAAAATCATTTTAATAGGCTGTTTAACTCTGATTGATACAAATATTGTAATTTTAATATTTAATTGGTATAAATCATTATTGGTGAGGTAGCTTGCACTATTTTATTAAGGCAAGCTTTTGAAATTTGATGTATATTTACACATAATTTCAAATTCCATTCAAGGACAAGGCACAATAGCCTAAGGTTAAAGTCCTCATCTTGCACATGCCGGGATCCCATATGGTCACTGGTTCTAATCTCAACAGTGCTGCTTCCCATCAGTTCCCTGCTTGTGGCCTGGGAAAGCAGTCGCAGACTGCCCAAATCCTTGGAACTCTGCACCTAAATGGGAGACCTGGTGGAAGAAGCTCCTGGCTCCTGGCTTCGGATTGGCTCAGCTCCAGCCATTGTGGCTGCTTGGGGAGTGAACCATTGGATGGAAGATCTTCCTCTCTATCTCACCTCCTCTCTGTATATCTGACTTTCCAATAAAAATAAATGTCTTTTTTTAAAATTTCATTCAAAAGTTAAATTTCCAGTGATTAACATGCAGCAGTCATAAAAGCAATGAAATGTGTTTAGCAGGAAATTTTATATTGTTTCTGCTTTTAAATTTAAATACGAATTGATTAAAATCACATAAAATTTCCCTTCAAGGGCTATAGTATTTACTCCTGAACATTGTAGCTCATGGCTATCCTACATGACAGTGCAGCTCTAGAGAAATTTAAAAAAATAATGAACTGATAAGATTTGGAAGAAATGTAAAGCAAATTAATGATCTTACAGTGAGAACAAGATACCAAGTGCAAATGACAAGTAGACACTATTCAGATATGGAGGTTGGAATTTCCCACCAGAGTAAATGTAAAAACTGAAACAACTTGCAGAAGTGCACTTTTCTCATTTCCTGTCCACATATCCACTGTCCAGTTGTTCTTTTGGAAGCTACCATGTAATTCTGGCGTGTTTCCTGCTACATGCTCACCTTGCCCTGGATGCGGTGCAGAGCTGCAAGGATTCGGCTTTGCTGTTAGGTCCTCTCACTTCATTTGCCCTCATTGCTCAGGACATCACTGCTCTGCCTCTGTGGAATCTCACTGTTCTGGCTCATCTCACCAAAATCCCGTTCCTGCAAAGATCAGCTGCAGGAGCAGCTGTTAGGAAGCATACACTCTAGAGCCATCCTTCCCCTCTCCTTCCTCACCACAGTCTCTGGCTCAAAA
Source organism: Ochotona curzoniae (assembly GCF_017591425.1). Classification (NCBI taxonomy): domain Eukaryota; kingdom Metazoa; phylum Chordata; class Mammalia; order Lagomorpha; family Ochotonidae; genus Ochotona; species Ochotona curzoniae. Next base: position 11,197,600 of record NW_024465751.1, read on the forward strand.
AGCTGATGTGTTAAGTAAAAGATTGTTCAATGAGAAATAGATCTGAGAGCAATTTCCAGGACGTTTTATCCAATGTTCTTCCCAGCTCACTTTCCAGAGTATTAATGAGGAACAATTTGAAAGGCTGTCAAAAGGGGAGCCAGGATATTACTTCTACGAGGGCACCCTATCCGTATGAGTTTGAAGAAATCAAACTTTGATTTAATCCACATCTTGTGAAGGACATCCACATCCAGATGCAAAAAAAAAAGGTTCCAAAAGGATATGGGAACTTCCGCTAGGAAGCTGCTGCCAGCTGTGTCTTGGATTCACTCTCCCTGGAAATAAATGATTGGCCCCAGGACAATTTCTGTTCATCAGCCAACTGGCACATCCCAAATTTCCTATTCCATTTATAGACAGCATAATCTTATCGTGTGTTCCAAGGACTATCTATAGGGCATCATTTTTCTTAATGCACTCTGGGTACAGAAGGTTGAGTTAATCAACTTCCCCAGCCAAACTGATATCACCATTTATTCAGGAAAGTCCCATGTTGGTTTTGTTGTTTGTTGTTTGGGGATTTTTCTAAATTTTTGCTCATTTGTTCTTTCATGCAACGCTGTAAGTCTTTGATTTCATTTTTTATGATCTTTCATATATTTTAAAGATACAATTCTAAGAATATTTCTTTCTCCCTCTCCCTCCTGATTCCTTTTTTCCTTTAAGGTTTGCAATATTGTACTCTTAATTCACTTTATACTCTTTAACTCTCTTTTATCACTCTGATTTCTGTCCCCTTCCTAGACTAATATTGTATGCTGCTTAATATGATCTCTTTTTATATTACTATATTGCTTTTAATGTGCACGTATATTCACTATTTAATTTGTGTGTCTACCTTAAGATACATTGCTGATTTCACTTCTCAGCTTTTCCTTAAACACACTGTTTGATTCAGCTCTTTTTTAAAAGATTAAGTTTTCTCCCATTCTGGGATGAATCATTACTTCTTTATCCTCATTGTGTGTCAGGCACTAAGGAAATAATCATAAGGATAAACCTACAGATAAAAAAAAAACACAAAAACTACTATGAGATCAGACTAGTTTCAAATCCCATCCATTGTTTGGATCCCATAGAGCTCCATTGCTCCATTTGAATAGGAAGACTTTCATGTCTTTCTGGACCCTTTCAGTAACACTACACTGGACCAGATAGTCAGCAATTCTCAAAAGTTCTGGCAAAGTTACTCTAATGAATGATATAGCTGCCATTCGGAAAGGCTTAATGATAGTTCTATTTGTATTGATCCATTTGAGAAGGAGGCGGAGACAGGAAACACCCCCTTCTGCTGACTGATTCCTTAAGTGCTAACAATAAATCTAGGAGCTGGAACTCAGTCCTGATCTCCCACATGGTTAACAAATACCCAATTACTTGAACCACTGCCACAACCTGCCAGTGTCTGCATTAGCAGAAAGCTGGAATCAGGAGTTGGAGCCAGGTGTGGGAGCCAGGCAGTCAGATGCTAAACACAGTCATAAGTATTTTAACTGTTGGACCAGAGCATACACCCTAGACTACATATTTTACAGTTTTGTCATGGTACTGTCCTGTTGTTTTTCCAACAGTAATGGGCTCCAGGTTTAAGAACTGGCTCAAAAATAGAAACTAGTTGAGTAGTTGACAAATTGCATTTTTTTTTCATTTCAGTGGATAACATCAGCTATTTGGTCACTTGCTTTTAATTTCCAGTTATATAAAACAATCATTCATCACTCTCATTATATTGGCCCAACGAATCACAATTGAGTTACCATTGCCTACTAAAGATGAATATGCTACCTGGTTAGAGCACTTCTTGAGCCCTCCCCTCCCCAGTTCCAAGTTTCAGCACCAATGCTACAATTTCATGGTCTAACATGAATAGGTGTGTATTATAGGTTCTTGAGATGACCTGGTTTGCATTTGTCACTCTCAGCTAAGTCCATAAAAGTTCCCAAACTCTCAAATATTTTGATCCCATAATGTAGTTTCCAAAGTAGTTCCAACATCTCAAACTGTAAATCTAAGTATTTGCATGTATAAATTTTAGACACAATATAACAAGTAGTAGGACCAGTGTTAGGCAACATTGCCTAGAAGTGAAATGAAAGCAACAAGAATCCCTATGTCAATAAATCCATATTTTTTTTAATATTTATTTTATTTTTATTGGAAAGTCAGACATTCAGAGAGAAGGAGAGACAGAGAGGAAGATCTTCCATCTGATGATTCACTCCCTAAGTGACTGCAATTGCCAGTGCTATGCTAATCCAAAGCCAGGAGCAAGGAACTTCCTCCAGGTCTCCCATGAGGATGCAGGGTCCCAAGGCTTTGGGCTGTCCTCGACTGCTTTCCCAGGCCACAAACAGGGAGCTGGGTGGGAAGTAGAGCTGTCGGGATTAGAACCGGCACCCATATAGGATCCCAGTTCGTTCAAGGCAATGACTTTAGCTGCTAGGCCACCGTGCGGAGCCCTAAATCCATATCTTTTCGACTTTCTATCTATTTTGTGTCCATGGTGATTTCCTAGGAGTACTTAACAAAGCATCACAAACAGGATAGCTTGAAAGAATAGAAATCTTTTCTTGCATTTCTGGAAATGAGAAGATTGCGGTGGTCCTTGCTTGCCTCTTTGTAGTCCCTGGTAGTTGCCTGGAAACCCTGGGGCGCATAGATTCATGAATCTCCTTAGTCTCCAAACGTTCTCCTGTGTTCTTGTTTTATCACAAGGCTTTATTGTAAGAAACTCACTACAACCTATCATAAGTTAAAAACAACTGCAAAGTCTAAAGAAGTGGAAGGAATATCCTTGTATTCCTTTGTAACACAAAATCCCTCAGCAATGCTTCCATGGCCCCACACACAGACTTCAGATTTGATAGAACTAGACTTGGAAACAAAATTCTAAGATGCATATCATTGAGTTCTCAGTATAATACTCCCCATAAAATCTGCATAATTACTACACATTTTTCCTCTCTCCCAGTAGAATGTAAATGTTTCCTAAAGCAAGAGTTGGCAAACTGAGCCTTACAAAAGTAATCTAGGTCTAAACTACCGTTTTGTTTTTGTTTTTGTTTTTGTTTGTTTCTATGCATTGCAAGAGCTAAGGGTGGCTTTCATGGATGAATGCCTGCAACTCATTTAATAACAAAGAATGATAATTTTGAACCCTATTTACTACTAAAGCAACTCTACCATTCTATATAGATTTTTTTCAAAATTATTTCTGTTCATTCTTATGTTTTGATTTTTATCAGTAAAAATGTTGTGCAAGTACCTTTTTCCCAACAGAAATCTAACATATTTTCATTAATTTATCCCCAATGTCTAACAAGCAGTATCTGAAATACTTGTGGGAAAAATACATATAATGAAACATCTATGTATGATTAGTTTAAGTGTACTAAAATAAACTTGTACTTTCATTTTCGATACACTTTCTAAGTACTGTTGGATTTACTAAGTCACTTTAAGGAAGACCGTGTCCATCTCCTGCTAACGATGTCTGAGAGAATCACGGTTTGAAGAAGGTTAAAGAAAACCAGGAAAACCGTGAAAACTGGCATGCTTCTGTACAGCTTCTTGTCTTGCAAGTTTGAAGGGGAAGACTGAGATTGAGTCACAAAGCTGCAAGCCCCACTGGTGTGGCCACAGATTTTCAGCAGATGTGGCCAATTATTCCTTTTCCAGCCAGATGGAGACTATAAAGTCAGAACCAAGACAGCCTTCTTTGTACCAGTCCCTTACACTGTCAACACAGAAACTCCAAAAGGCGGCAGGCACCTTACTTTCTCCAGGGCAAAACACTTTACATGAATTTTTATTAGCCTCATTCTCACCCATATATGTAGCTAATCCACAGTGCAATGTCCTTTATACTCCCAGCACTACACAGTAGCGTGATGCCTCCAGATCAGAGGCAACATAATGTGGAAGAAACTATGCAAGATAAAAGATGTGAACTTAGGCCTTAGACTGCTGCTTAACAGCTAAGCACCTCACCTGCATCAAGTTGCTTAATCTACTAAATCTTTAGTTTTCTTCTTTATGAAGTGGAAATTATGGTACATAGCTACTTTGCAGAGGGATGTTTAGTTAGCAATGTGCACAGCATGCATGAATCAGAAAGAGCTTTGGCTGTGATGAACAGGTGAAATTGCAGAAGCCAAACTTACTCACAAGTTACATGAGGGTTAAAAGACAACTCATGAGCCGTGTGCTTAGCAGTCTGAAGCATAAGGGTTGACTTAACGCTCTTCTTACTTAAAAAACACTTTTTATCTTGTTATTGTTACAAGAATATATTCATAGTAAAATATATTCCAGTTAATTTTTAGCAATTTCACATAATAAAGATAGTGAACTCCTTAAAGTAAAAATTTAACAACATAGAAAATTTTTGAGAAACATGCAAGATCATAAAAAAGGGCTGGCATTATCAGTTTTTTCCACAAAAACAAGAACCCTAATTAGCACTGAGGTTATTGTTAGAATAAAATTAAATTAAAGATTTTTAGCTCCTAACAATGTGGCTAGTTTATGTAAAAACGTTAAGAGATTTAACAGATCATTCTGGCTCAGAGTAAGTTGGGTGAAGCTCCTAGGGAGGAAGGCTTGCGTTATTTTCCCAATTTTAATTTGTACACTGTAAGATATTTTGCATGGTTGAGAAAGCAGTATACGTTGTAGACAAGATGTTTGTGCCACTCAACTTATTTTCAATTTTTAAATTGATGATCTAAACCAGTGTGATGACATGAAGAGATGGGACCTCTGGGATGCATTTAGCTAACGAAGGGAGAGCGTTTATGGAAGGGATTAGTGTTCTTATAAAAGAGACTCCAGAGAACTAGCTCACCTTCTCTCCACCCCAGAAGAGTGGAGTGAGATACTGGCAGATTTCACCCCAAAAGAGCCCTTCTCAACCTCCCTATGTTGAATAAGATGCATGTAGAAGACAAATCATTGAGCTACATGATGGCTATAGAACATGCGTTGCTACAGGGAGCCCATGTAAACTACAATCATTCCAGAGCACACTGATTTTATCTGATATAAAGTGCATGTGAAATAAAATTGGGACACAGTAGCCACAGCTCAAAGCTTGCTGTAAAAGCCGTGAGTTCTTCATGCCAAATTAAGAAAAGCTCTCATTAGCAGATACAAAGAAACGTGTGTTGAAAAACCAGACTCCTCCTTGGTCTAATGGTAAAGATGGTGGAAGTTGAAAGAAAATTAAATGCAAATTTCAACAGATCTCATATTGAAGCTAGGAACCAAGGAAAGAAACGCAGCTCTGGCTTAGGAGAGTGGTATTTAGTCTACTCTGCTGAGTCTTTCTCCCTCCCTCTCTCTCTCGCTTGTCTAACACCATGTTTATTACCATGTAGTTTCCACACAATAAATGTCACCCCTTTCAAGTATACAGTTCAATGTGTTTTGACAAATTCACACACACACACATATTATCACACTCAACATTTGAAATACTTTAATCACTCAGAAAGGTCCCTTCATGATGCTTTAAAGTCAGTTCCTTATCCAGCCCCAGAGTCCAGCAACCACTCTATTTCCTATCCCGATAACTGCAATCTCCAGAGTGTCACATAGATGACATCGTGCAGTATAAAGGGTTTATACAGGATAAGGAATACGCTTTCACTTAACATATTTTCAGTGTCATCCTTTTTGTCTCATGAAGTTAACACCTTTCTTTTTCACAAATATACAGTCTTCCATTGTGTACATCACAATTTATTTACATGCTTCCCTGGGAACCACCAGATTTCCCAAGCATCCATTTTAGCATGCTCAGCTTATTTTCTCTTCCCATAGAATTGTTTTCCTCAACAGAAAGTCCTAGCAGGATTAATTGAGTGCTCAATAAAAGCAGGAAATTATAGTCACTGCATATGGAGGAAATAGCAATTACCCCAAAGAAGTAGCAGAGTCTGGGTGTGCTACATGGAGTCAGCTCCCTGCAAAGATGTTCAAGTCTTAGTCCTTGGAACCTCCCAAGAGAATGTTAGAAAATTGAGCCAAAGGAAATATGAAGAGAAAATAACTTAACTCATTTGTTTTCTTGCTGTGAAAAGGAATGTAGCAATCTTCAGAGCCAGGAATAGATCCTATTTTACAAAGAGTAATCAAATTGGGACATTGGTTTTGTAATTGTCCAGTCCCAACCAGAATGAGCAAGAAACAGGATTCTCCCCTTGGGCTCCAGTCAGGAACTTACCCTGCTGACAACTTGGTTTCAGTCCAGTGAAAACGGTACTGACTTCTGATCTACACAACTCTAGGATGAAAAAGTTGCATTGCCGTAAGTTACTAAATTTTGATTGTTCCTGTAGCAATGAACGGTATCTTCTATCTATTAGCAGGTATTCTTGGGAACAGGATATAAGAGTGTATCTGGCTTAAATTACAATGGGCCAAGAAATAGGGCAGAAAATAAGGCCAGATACAGGAATTTGCTAATATTGGAGCCCTCCTACATGACTTGGAGTGACTCTTCTGCTAGAGAGATCACAAGTCTATCCTGATACTGCTCAGGATGGCTCCAGGATATTGACATGATAATGTCCCACAGTAGTAAGATGTAAATGTCAGAACCTCCTGGCCAGAGACTTGAGAAATGACTAGAAAGCTAAGAGGCAGGGAAACATCTTTTATTAAAACATAAGGGGCTTCACTAAGGGGATACATAACTGTCTGAAGCGATGGTGAATTCCTGGGTAGGGCATGTTCATGGGTGGGTTTGATTCCTTTAAAAAAAAAAAAGAGCTGTTAGAGACTGGCATGTTGGCTTAATTGGTTAATTCTCTACCTGCAAGTGCTGGGATTCCATTTGGGGACCAGTCTATGTCCCGGCTGCTCCACTTCTCATCCAACTCCCTACTTATGGCCTGGAAAAGCAGCAGAGGAAGGCTCAAAGTCTTGGGACCCTGTACCAAGGGTACATGGGAGATCCAGAAGAGTCTTCTGGCTCCTGGGTTCAGATCAGATCAGTTGCAGCCATTTAGGGAGTGAACCAGCACATGAAGATTTTTCATTCTCTCTCACCTTCCCTTTATAAATCTGCATTTCCAATAGAATAAACAAATAAATCCTTAAAAAGAAAGGGAGATACAGAGAGAGCTATCAGGAGTGAGCACTTGCTTATATTTATTCTTTTATACTTATTATAAGATGTGAGCGAGCTCACCACACTGTGGTGAATATTACCTTGTAATGGTGCAGCAAGAAGTTCTTGTCCAATGCTAACACCTTGATATTGACATTTCTGGACTCCAGAACTGTGACCCAATAAATCTCGGCTCTCTATACATGACTCAGTATCAAATATTCTTTTTTACAGAAGCCCCTACACTGGACTACCTATTGACTAGTTGATAGTTTTAAATAAGACTGATGCCCAAAGAGTTAAATGCACTGACTTCATTCATTTCAAAGAATGACTGTTTTTTTTTTTGTTTACTGATTTATGCCTTTTGATTCAATAATTATTGTCATCTATTTTCTTTAGTGTATTTTAAAGCCATTTTATTTATTTCAGCAAGATTGAATTCATTTATTTTAAGTCTGCTAGTTTTCACTAAATACAATTAAGGATATTATTCATTCTCTGAGTATCAGTATATGTGCATTTTGTTAGTTTGTATTGTTAATTCATTTCCAAAGAAGCAGTGATTGCTGTTTCTATTTCTACTTAGACGTAGGTTATTTCAAAAAGGCTAATTTCTATGTCATTGAGTTTTCTATATATATTTATTTAATTTTTTGTATCTTCAGTGGAAAATATATAATTTTATTAACTTTGGGTGATTAAACAGAGACTAAGTAATGCCTTATTTTTAAAATCTAATTTGTTTTTGTGGCCTGAAAATACGTAACATTGAAATTGTTTCATTAGAGCTTGAAAATTCACTATGCTCTTTCTTTCATTAATTAAAACTAAATTCCAGTATATTTCATTCATTTTTAAAATGTTACGTTTTAAAAAGTTCTATTTCTTCAACTGATTTTTGAGATAAATATGGTGAGATTGCTCACATTAAATATGTGAATAGATTTGCCACTGCTTATATTCTTGGTAGAATTTACTGTACACATAATATGTCTTACACAGATGTTCTACTTCATTTCTAATCATTTCTCCAAATATACATGTATTTCTATAATAGGCGCATGATTATTTCTGCTTGGATTTCAACTCTTGTGTACTTAAATTATTGCCTTGTTCTGTTGGATATGCTGCATCTTGAATTCTGTTTTGCTACATGTACCACCATTCTGAATATTTTCACTAAGTATCCATTATTTGACTTTTACTGTTTTATTTTGGTTTTGAATGTATGTCTCGCTAACATAGTACAATTCAATTTGGAGGTTCATTTATTTAAGAGTCTCAGATCCACTCATTTTATCTTCTTGTTTTTTGTTTTACTCAAGTAATCTATATTTTCATTTTATTGTTTATTTTTGGCATTATAAAGACTGTTTCTAATGTAGCTTTTATTGTTTATATTTAGTAACAGAATCATTCCTTAAACAACCAATAATACTATTATTTATACACGTACTTCCATTTTCTGTGTTACTTTTTGTGAAAGGCAGACCTTCCTATGAAGAAGATCACTTTATCGCCTCACTGTTAACATCTGGTTGCTCTGCAAATGTTTGGCTATTTCTGCTTCTCAGGAATTGAGCGTCCAATTGGTACAAGTTTGACAAATGTGTATTTCCTTTAGGGAAGTCAGAATCCCTCTTTTCCAGGCACACAATTCAGAGATAATCTGACTTCAACTCTCCCTTTCAGCATTGTGCAAGGAAAAAGAAAATGATATGAGACCACATGGCAGGGATAACAGCTTCCTGCCCTAAGATCCTGTGTGACTCATAGCTTTCCCAGTAGTGCCAGCCTTGCTTTTGGAGCCTACAGAGATAACTTGGCAATCTCAGTCTCTCACATTACAACTACTACATTCATGTGTATCTCATCTTGTGCAGCTGGTTCACTGAGCGGAAGAACCAACCAACATGTTTTGGATTTTCATTTCCCCTACTACATAAAAAAAGAAGCTAGGTAATATCACAATCTCTTTTTTCTAATCTTTAAAAAATGTTTTTATTTGCTCATCTTGGATACCCACACAAGCAAAATTTGTACAGAGGGAGGTGAGTGCTACAGATATGATGATTCTGGGAAATATATATAAAAGGATGACTACCAGAGCAATTTCTTAGGAAGAGAATTGGTGGCCAGAGGGGAAAATTGCAAGTAGATTGACCGGGAAACATAATTAGTAATTGAATGAAAGAGGCAAAGTATATTAGCATAACTGAATCGGGGAGACTGTTATATAGACTAACAGGAACAATTCAGATGAGCTTTTCATGCTTTCATAAACTGCATAATATGCATCTTATAATGCACTGAATCTAACAGACATTATTTTTTACCAGTTCTGAAAGCATCAATAAATTATGCCTGTTTTCCATCTGGACTACATAGTATTCATGTGTGTATTTATATGTAAGTTTTCCTTTCTCAACTACAAAAAGGTTATGCATTGCTTACCACACAATACAAGCACATAGTTACATTATTTAACAGTAGGAAAGTAAAACCTCAAAGATTCTAAAGCTAAATAAACTGACCAGAAACCTAGTTGCAACCGCTACAACTAAACATGAAAACTGACTACTTCTTGGCATCCCAGGCAACCGTATTCAGAATCTGAATAATGGAAGACACTAGTTTATCAAGAAAGACTAAAATAACCCTAGGAAGGAATTCATCACAATTTTACTCAAAAATAACAAAATGCATAAATGGAAATTCTTGATTTCAAAGAATTCTTGATATAACTGTTTTCGTACAAACCGTAACTGAAAGCATCACAAGATGGGTATTTTTCCCAGTGGTTAAGATGCCCGTTGGAGCACCTTCATCCTCTGATCGCCTTGGCTGAGCTCCAGCTTTGCTCCTGAGCCCCGATTTCTGTTCACGTGCATTCTGGGAGTGGTGAAGGGACCAGGTAGTTCATCCTGTCGAAGCCCTGGATTGAATTTCTGGCTCCAGCTTCAACTTGGCTCACTCTCCAGCTCCGCTGGGAATTTTGAAAGTGAAACAGCTCATGGGGACATCTGTTTCCGTCTCTGTCTCACTGTTTTTCAAATAAATAAAATCAGAAATAGTAAGACAAAACTGATAGCCTGGACTATGCTGTAATTTTGAAAAGGCGTCTCTTTAAGGGGGCTAAAACACTGTGGTGCAGACATGTGAGTCCCTGGACTTCAATAACGTACCACCTCCTGGTGATAATTCAATGAAACTCATAATTATACACTTAGTGTACATGTGGCTTCCTTGTTTGGTCTCCAGGATGAGTAGGCATAGTTTGCAAACTATAGGACTACTGCTTTACCCATCTCTGTTTATGCCTACATCAGCATAAGGGATTATAATTTTCCATCCCCCAGAGTCAATGCTTGCTGAGGGCAGACACTATGCTTATTCATATTTATATTTCAATAGTTGGATATAATACTTTAATGTTTGTTAAAATGCAAGAGCAGAAAATTGGCAATTATGTAACTTAATGAAAGCTTCTTGTTTATATTCTCTGTTCTTGCAGATGTGGAAATCATTTTTCTCTAATTCCAATGCCTTCAATTATGACTCTGATAAATAATAAGATTAATTTCCTTGAGAAAAGGCATATAACTTAGATTTCAAAGGACAGTGGACCATATGACCTATGAGGAAGCTTCAGGCTGTGTCAGTATTTTTCTAAAAATTAAACTTGAATTTTCACATAAGAGTTTAATAACTCCGTGTGTGTGTGTGTTTTAGCAGTAAGCATAATAGAAAAGTTTAATGAAAAGAAATAATAAAGAAAGTACACATAATAGACAAGATAGGCATCTCCATAAAGAATTTCGAGCTCAGCTTGTACTCAGACTGCTGTTTTTATGAGAATAATAGAATCCCTCTGTTTGTCTTCCCTGAGGAACTTTGCTATTTGGAGTGCTTTCTGGGCTTGGAATTCCTTCAGAGTGACCCCTTTTGTGAAGGAGAAATGAGAATCCCCTAAGTTTCCCCCGGAAAAAAAATAAAAGGAAAGAGCCCAAATCCTCTCAACAAGGTTATTAAAAAATGATAAACTTTTGGTACGTAAATTCCAGTTTGTTGCTAAAATTATTTCCTCATTCAGCCACACCGAAGAATCATGAAACAAGATTACTGAACAAGAGCCATGTTTAGATTCATGACTGCTGGCTTGCTACCAAATTTTCCCTCATTTTACTGGACAGCATTTCCCATTTTTCTTTGGCCCCTTGCATATGCAAGTCTACCTGGCTACTTTAATACTTCCCCAGCAAGACAAATAAACTGGGACCGTATGAGGTCATATGAGCACAGAGCTGGTGAGGTGAGGCAGGGGCTTCCCTTGCCTCTGTCTTGTGGTATTACAAGGTGTCCTGGGAAATGATTCTTGCTTAGTTCAGATAACTGATATTATCGTCCAAAGAGATAGGCTGGAAGAATCAACAGTACAATGATAGTGCCTGAATTTATATCTCCCAGCTCAGCACCTCCACAATGTATCACTTATTCATATAGTTGTTCACATCAATAATCTTAATGCATTTTTTGACTTCTTTATTTTGTTGTATTCTAAATCCATTATATCATAAAATTCTGACTTGAAAACTTCTTAAAATAATACAGTCAGTTCTGACTTCCTTTCTAGATGGTTGTGAAATCACCATCATTCCTTCCCAATTGGCTTCCTCAAACTCACTCTCGGAATGTTTATTAGTCAGAGTTAACTTTCTGAAAATCATGTTAAATCTTGTGGTTAACTTGCTCAATGCACTTCAGTCACTTGAATTGCATTCCATTTGTCAGCTTCTCCAAATCTTGCCAGAAAATAAGTATACTTTAAGGCTCTGTGTTTGAGGCACCTTTGATTTGGTTCATGTGAGTAGCTTTTAATGGCTGAAGTAAAATGTCAAATTGGACTCCATTTTCATATACCCTCGGAGTCATTGAAGTCAGAAAACCTAGGCATCTGCCTTAAATTTCTCTCTCCTTCAATTCCCAGGCAAGGTCACTGTTCTGGAATCTGGAGGAGAGATGTGACAGCAGAAGGATATGCACAGGAAGGGTTCACTAACACCTTAAGTTAGCTCAATAACTGACTTCACCAGTCTTGCTCAATGGAAAGAAAGGCTGTGTTTGGTGATAGAATTGCTTTTGACCCTTGATTTCCCAGTGAACAGTAGTAAACTTAGGGAAATTGACAAGCTATTTTGAGCCTCAGTGTACTCATCTGTGAAATGATACTACTAATGATAAATCTACCTTCCAGTGGTCAGTAAACACCAGCTACATTTGTATTTGTGTTACAATCTTATTTTTTGTTATTCTTACTGCCAGTATGCTATAAAATTCATTATCTTTCCATTCTCCTCCCTCTTTAAATATTAATTTCTCAATAAATCAAATAAATAATAATAGCCTCTAATGATATATTTTAAAAGAAAAAGAGAGAGCCATAAATTAAAGAAAGTTTTGAGGATTTGCAAATAAAAATACAGTACTGAAAATGAAATTGAAAGACAGCATAAGGGTTTGAAATTGCTCTGAGATTCTGACATTAATTTGGCAGAAATTATATTTACTGTTTAACAATGAAACTAAGAGTCAAAGTAGACAAACATGATCTAACCAGAAATTAAAAATCTAGGGTAGAAATCCTCCTACAGAGAGAGAAGGCATTAATACAGTTGCTATTATTAGGAACTCAATGGCAGTGGAAACTGTTGGAGTATCAGGAGTGAATTTTGTTTTCCCTTCAGTCATGCAACTGGCAGTATTCCCAGAATTATGTAAAACCTGTACATTAGGGATACATACAAATCAGCTTTGACAAGAGTATTACTATAGTTGAAACATAATAAAATGCATATAGAGTACATAATTTGACAAATGTTGACATAGGTAAATCTGCAGAATACCATAATCAAGTCACTATATAACATCATGATTCAAAAGTTTCCTTACACCCCTTCATAACTACTCCCCCTACTCCAAGTAATCATTAATCTACTTTTTTCATCTATAAATGAAAGCAGATCCAATAACTTCTCTTGTACATGACTTCTCCTTCCTATATAAATGTATAGAATTTTATATATGTATTAGATGTTTATTTACTTGAGAGGCAGATTATCAAAGACAGAGAGATCTTGCATTCTTCAATGAACTGACACCCCCTCCCCCAAGAATAGTGTTTGAAACACTTAGGGGTTGGCCAGAGAAAAGGATGGGTCAAACACACCATCTAGATCTCCCAGAATGATGGCAAGGACCCTCTGTGCTACCACCTTACACATGTTGGCAGGAAGCTGAATTTCAAGTGGAGCAGCTGGAACAGGAATCAGGCAGTGATCAAACGTGGGATGCCAGCCACACTAGTGACAACTAGTGGCATTATTGGCAACTCAACTAAACATGCTGTGACACCCACTCTACTGAAATTATTTTGAGATTCATCCATTTATCTGCAGCAGTAGGGTATTCCTCTAAGTACTGAGTAAATCTGGAGAGACAGGAAAATTTATCCAGCCAAATATTTAGATTTCTTCTAAATTTTGACTCTTTTCAAACAAAACCACTACCGATGTTTATATAAAGCATAAAAATATTTCAATCCCTTCACACATTGCATATTTCAATGTTCTCATCTAGCTTCGACAGGATGCAGTATATTCTATGTATTCAAATGACTTTATGCTTTTAAAAAGTTGTCTTAGGATTACAGCAAGCCAGAACGGGAAGTGTGGAAGTTCCCATTTCCTTTCTGATTGTGAACATTCTTAACTTACCCCAGTATCAACATTCATACTTCAGGGATGTGTTTGCTGTTATTCATGAACCTACACAAAAAACATCATCACCACCGGAAACCCAGTGTATCTTAGGGTTCATACCTGATGCTATCGAAATATTTTTTTTAACATTTACTTTTGTATTTTGCAAACCAAAATTACAGAGACTGCAAGATAGAGACTATGAGAAAGACAGATTTTTAATCCTCTTAATCACTCCCTGGGTCTACCCCAAACAGAAGTCAAGAGCTTCAGCTGAGTCTCATATCGGTAGCAGGGCCTGCAAACTTCAGCTATCCTCTAGTACTTTTCCCAGTCCATGAACAGGAAGCTGAATCAGAGGTGTTGCAACCAGGATATGAACATGTACCTCTACAGGATGCTAGTATCACAGGCAGTGACTTTATCTTCTATTGCACAATTCTGGTTCCTGAGAAAATGTATAATAATACTTATCCACCATAAAGTACTGCACAGGTAATTTTGCTTTGAGAAAATTTTTACATTCTTCTAAGTTATCCTCTAGCCCCATAACACCTGAAAATCACTGATTTTTATGGTTTCATAGTTTTGGGTTTTCTAGAATGGCATCCTGATATAACTGAAATCAATTTACATCCTGCCTTCTTTCATGAATTTAAATTTCCTTTCATTTTGATGACTTGCAAGCTTATTTCATGGCAGAAACATTCCATTGTCTGGGTGTACCACAGTCTATTTTATATTTTTTTCAAATGATTGATCAATTGTTTTGGGAAGCATAATGACAGATAGACATAGGAAAGACAGAAAGAACAAGAGACCTACCAATGAATGACTCAATCCCACCGATAACCACCACTGGGCTGTCAAAGTGGTGGCCTGGAACTCCACTCAGACGGGGCATCAGGGACCTCGGTGCACCATCTGCTATCTTTCCAGGCACGTTAACAGGAAGGTGGATCGAAAGTAGAGCTCTGGGGACTTAAACCAGCACTCTGGCATGCAGGTATCATGATGAGTGGCTTAACCCACTGTGCCACAATACTCACCCCTTGTTTTGTTATTTTGTAGTAATAATCCACTTGAGTTTGTACTGGTAAGAGTTCAGAAGGGTAAGCGATCTTCCTTAAAAGGTCATCTAGGGACCCAAGACTTGTTTCTTCAGTTCTGCAAGATGCTATCTTTGTATGTTCAAACAAAGTACAAACTACTGTGCCAATCTTCCACTTTGAGAAAAAGGGAAGGAAAAACAGACCACAGTTTCTTTTAACTGGAGTACATAGAGGTGTGATTAACACACACACACCTACACAGATACTTCAAGAAAATCTCTTAGAAAAGCAATTAAAAACATGAGTTTATATCTAGATAAGTGCTTGAGATTTATGCATATATTTCCTAATATCATGGAAGGGGGAAAAAAGCCTGATCTGTTTTTCCATATTGAAAATGAAAACCATTCAGCTCAAATTAAGTTTAAGTAGAGCTACAAGCATAAGGGTCCATTCAACTACCTTAATCATGAACCATGATCTCAGCAATGCTCTTGGGGCTAAAGTGTACTCATTCTGAACATAACCACCATCATGTTGAAAAGGCAAGCTGCAAAGTTCCTGGAAGGAGATAGACATATGAATCCATGGTCAGTGAAGTCAGATTCTGGTTCAAATGAAGACCATTTTTTGAGAATGCATCAAGGGAAATTTTTACTGACTTAATAAGCAAAATCAGCTCAAAAAATGAAAATGTAGCACTATCTATTCTATCAAAAATGTCTCCATAAAGAGATAGTTTAAGCAACTACTGTGGGATACTGTGCTAGTCAGTATTTTTCTTTTCCCTTAAATTTGCAAAGAGTTTTTAATTATTTTAAAACAGGCATGATAGTAGGGCATATTTTGCCACGCAGCATCTATAAATTATAAACTGCAATTCTATACAGTATCTAAATTAGGTGCAATGCAAGCTCATATGATTGCACGGTATCTTTTAGACATTTTTTCTGTTGACAGAATTATGTTACTTTTTAATAGAGAAGAAAATTAAAGTGACATTTCCAAGACCTTATATCTACAGTAAAGCAAACTCAGACTGCTACCATCTATTTCAATAAATGAGTTAAGAAACAACTTACAGCTCATATATCTTAGTTGTTAAAATGATGATCTGTTTATTTCACTACAATGTTGTTATATTTTCATTGAGTCATAATTCTGTAATTAAAAGGAGTAAAAACATAGAAGTTTATATCTCAAAGTTGTTTGCTGCTATCCTACATTCCCACTAAATTAGATTTATAGCTTTCAGATTATTTTATAATTACTACCCTCTGTGTCAGAATGCTCTCCCATAGAACTTATCCTATTTCATTTGGAAATATTAATACCGCACTTAACACAGTTTCCTCACAGGATCTGAAACAGGAGGCTCAAGTCCAGTAATAGGAGTGATGTTAGACTGTTTCATGGATTATTTAAAAGTATCCAAGACTATAAAAGTCTTTATCCTTTGATCTGTAACTTTTTATTCAGTCGCCACTGTTAATTTCTGCAAGGAGAGCTTCCATAAAGAAGCTCCAGTCTATGATGCTGAATTATCTGTTTTTAATTCAGGCTCCTACCTTCCATGAACTTCTCAGCATTCAGTGAGAAAAGAGATGATACATGGTAAAAACTCAGCACCAACTTTACTTTTTCTAAATCAACTAACTTAAAGCCATAATATTGCTAGACCTGTATAGTTTCAGCAGTGTCCACCAGCAGGCTTAGAATCCTAAGCATGATGGGAAAGATGGTCATAGTGAAATTATTTGGGTTTGACTAAATTTTGAGGTTCATTAAATTTAGTTTTGAATCTTACTGCTTTGTGAATCTTATTTGAATTTTATTGTATCCTACTCAATCCATTCCCACAGTAGCTCAATTTGAGTTCAGGTGTTCCCATTACTGCTCTGTGAGGCTTACCATTCCATCCCTATTCATCTCCAGGTGTTACGGAAATCTAAGTATTCAATTGAACTTTTGGAAGTTTCTGCATGGGAATGGTCAAATTACTTTGTATGCTAGACATTCATCAACCATCACCCTAAAAGGAGTGAATCACAAAGAGACATGTGGCAGGAAAATGTGGGTCTTCATTTGCTACCCACTAAAGCAGGAATTCTGCTCAATTCATTCTCAATGAGTGTCTATCAAGATGATTGAATTTTGGGGACACAACTGGGTAAAACAACACTCACATAAGCTGAAATGTGCCATACTGCAGTTTCTGTGCCATTGATATAGAAATTATGGACACACATCAGTCACTAAGCCAACAGTCACTCTCGTAGTCTCTTGTCTTTTTCATGGTCTCTTTCTCTCTCTCTCTTAGTCCCCAAATAAGCATATGAAAATGAAAAAGTTAAAAAGAAAATGAAACAAAACCAGTACTCTTATTCCGACTGCCTGGATTTGCTTCCTGCTTTCACCCAATTACTTGTGATTATACCTAATCCAGCTGATGTTTGAGGGAAGATGGTAAAAGTTTGCATTACAGACGGCTGTTTTAAGCATTAATGAAACAAGGAAGAATGAAATATGCTATAAACTAGATAAGCACCAAATGCTGGGTTCTGTTTGGGATTCTTGACAATATTGGAGACTTTCCCTGCACTCTTGAATTTTACTTTTGTGTTTCATAAAAACGCTATAATATGTTAACAATGGTGAGATGATGCTGACTGGTCAAGCTTTCCGAATTGACCTCATCACCCAACACTGCCAAAGCTTTCTTATGTTTTTGTCCTAATAAAAAAAAATTGTTCCCATTACTGACCATATTAAAAATAATATTTTAAATACTATATTTAACTAAAGTCAAGCTAAAAATTTCAACATTTTATTTCCTTACGCATATGCCTATGAAAGTTCTGTATCTTTTTACAAAGAAAATAGATTTATTTATTTTTATTGGAAAGGCAGATATACAGAGAGCAGGAAATACAGAAAGGATTATCTTCTGTGATTCAGTCCCCAAGTGACCACAATGACTGGAGCTGAGCTGATCTGAAACCAGAACCCTGGAGCTTCCTCTAGGTCTCCCATATGGGTGCAGGGTCCCAACATTTTGGACCATCTTCGACTGCTTTCCCAGGCCACAAGCAGAGAGTTGGATGGGAAGCTGGGATTAGAACCGGTGTCCATATAGGATCCAGGTGCATGTAAAGCAAGGACCTACAGCACTAGGCTACTGCCCTGAGCTCTGGAACATTTTTAATTTTACCAATACATGCCAACATTTCCAAACAATGTCTGATTTATATGGAATACATACAGGTGATAGTACCTCATCCTTACACGCTGCTTTTCACTCATTTACGACTCTGTTTGCAGATTTAGTCTTACATGAGGAGCTCACTTTGTATCTCACTCTTACCCATTTATCTATCATATATCATCTAATCTATAACCTACTTTTCCCTATGAGCTAATCTTCATTTCCATGCTGAGATGATGCAACACGCAGTAGTCACTCCAGAGAACAGCTCAGGCCTCACTGGACAGCCTTGAAAACACAACCAGTTGAGGTTACACAGAGTTCACAGACCCTGCTCTGATCAGTTCCATTTTTCTTGCCACGAACAAACCAAAACTGCCCGTTTTTCATTGTTCTTTCACATACATGCTTGATTGAACAGCCTCAAATCTCATCAATCAAATCCAAGTGTAAGTTATATCGAATTCAATGTAATATCAGCAGCACGAAAAATAAATAAATAAATGAAGATACGCTGCTCTCTCAGTGTAAGCCCTGCTGATTTTCTTTTCATTCAGAAACCTGCGACTTTCTGGTGTGTGATCTCAAAAGTTAATGAAGTTTTATTGTATGCTAGCCATGCATATCAAGGGTGGTCAGTGTATATCAGGGTTCATTCTGCATGTGTCAGAGATGTGACTTGAAATGAGGCTGCTTGTAACAGATGAATTTCACATTCCCAATCATGTGCGTCCAGATGATTATGAGAAAATGATATTGTGTGAAGATATCTGGAACTGCCTTGTATTTATGAGGCCAACTTGCCAGTTCATCTTAGTGGTCTACTCTTAAAGTGTGTGTGTGTGTGTGTGTGTGTGTGTGTGTGTGTGTGTGTGTGTGTGTGCATGTGTGTGTACGCGCACATAAAATGAAAGTGCTAAAGAAAATAAGCATACTTTTTAAGCTGCAGAGGCTGGCTGTTGGGCATAACAGGTAACATCTATGCTGGGATCCCATACATTTCCAATTTGCTAAATACGAAGAGTAACAGGGAAATCACAACACAAAGAAAGAGAAAAACAAAGAAAGAAAAGAAAAGAAAGCGTTGTTATCAATTTCCACTATTCCAAAACTCCACTTGGCATTTCCCACCCAACACTTCCCCTGACCTCATCTCTTCATTTTGCCTGAACCCTCTCATGTCTCTCCAGACATCTCAGCAGCCTTCCAGAATCCCTGAGTCTGCAAATCACTGCACTTCAGGCATTCATTCAGCTGATGGGAAATGGCAATATTAATGTATTTGTTCTTTTATTATTTGAAGCAATTTGGCTCTTCTTTTTTTTCTCAAAGTCTACATCTCAAGTTAGGCTTGAGCATTACTGAGCATATTTCTGGAATAAATTCTTATAAATATGATCAATTTTGCCTCTTTTACTTCACTTGAGTTAGGAATCAGAACAGGTCACTAGCTTATACTGTTAGATCAATAGCAGCTGTCAAAACTTGCTTGTACCAAGCACTTAGCATGATGTTTTCATTTCCAACTGTCATTTAACTAATTGACACAAACAGGAAGTTGAGACAGCAGCCCTTGATCATCTCGTTCCTTCCGTAGGTCAGAAGTCGGCTCAGTGTGTGAATGTTCTGCTCGGCTTCCCAGTGCTGACACACAGCTGTCCTTAGAAGGCACATCCGCTTGATGCTCAGGACTTCCTGGTGCTAAAGTTCCTCTGCATAGGTCAGAGACTCAGGTGTTTTTGTTTTTGTTTTTGTCTTGTTGTTTTGTTTTGTTTTTGCCATTGTTGCCCCTCATCTGAGGGTTGGTCACCTTCTGCTTCTAGAAGTAGCCTTCAATTGTTAGCCACGTCGCTCTATCACAAGTGAGCAGATGTTTCTTCAAAGAACAAGAAATGTCTTGCCTTGTATTCTTTCTGGTTTCTTTCAGGGTTCATCTTGTTGGGTCAGGCCCATCCACAGTAAGCTTTCCTTTGATTAACTCAAAGTCAACTGACTTTAATCATTAAGAAGTGGAAGAAAACAGGAATTTTTCAAAGAAATCCAAACAGTTAAAATTTAAAACACATGCTGAGAAATAAAAAGTTATGGCGATAAACAATTAGCCATGAGTGTATTCAATAAAATCTCGAATGCTAATTAAAGAATCTGATTCAAGACAAGTATAAATCATAAATCATTATAATTCACACTTGGTTTAATCATGTGTGCTTTTTCTGATGTTTGTCCTGTGTGAGACAGTAGTACACTTTAAGAAAAGTGAAAACCTAATGAAAAATATTTATTCAACAAGAAACTTACTGTCAAATTTGATCTCCTTGATGACACAGGTTGAGAGGCATTACTGGAAGATTTGGCAACATTTGGGAAAATGACTGTTCAGAGTTAGAAATAATTCCAAATGATATATTATTTCCAGTGAAATGTTCCACATTTTTCTAATAAGAATGAACATGGCCCATTCTTCATTCAGGCATGTTGACTATTAATGTCAAAACCCATTTGCAATGAGGGTAAACATTCAGCGTTGGAATAAATTGCTAGTGAAGGTTTAATGATCAGAGGTCTCAGAGAATTTGGCAGCACAATGCCCTTACTGAGCCTGAAAAAGAAAAATGCTTAATTAATGATCATCAAAGCACTGAGTCCAGGTCACTTTGTCTACCTAGCTAATGTCTCTTTCAAGCAAAATCATTACAATGTTGATTCCCTGCAGAGCCCTTCCAGCAACTGACTCTACTTCCCTTACTCATATGCATAATCCTTCTTCCACCTTCTGTGATGAATAGACCACCAAGTGGAAGCAGACCTGCCAAAATTCTGAACTTGAACATGTGTTCATATATTTAAAACTCATATGTCTTGACGTACTTATTCTAACAGGTTCCTGATCCTACACAGATCTGACTCTATGTGGAAATTGGGCCCAAATGGTTCTTACATTCTATTTTCAAGTTTTTGTCATTGTTTTGTAGCCCAAATAATTTTATTTCACTTGACCTGATATTGGAACAAGGAGATAGGACTATACTTTCCACACATTAGACTTGAAAGCACAGAAGATCATCAAAATGAGAATCAAAACAAAAATATACCCAAAGGGGAGAATGGATCAGCTACACATCACACTAGGAAGGTTGCATGTTTCATTATACTTCAAATGTGTTTTTTCCACAAGCTTTGAATTTCATTATTATAAAGTCATTGACTCTAGTCTTAAAAAGTCTCCTATCCTTTAGAATATGTTTACAAAAGTAGAAAAACTTGAGGCTCCTATAAATTACTTATTTGGTGCAGGGAGACAATATGAAAGAAAAAGACACTGTAAGAGATAGTAGGACAACAAAAGCTTGACTTCTAACAGTTTTATGTGAAAGTGGAAGGCGTGGACTATTTTTAGTTTCATTTTCTCTTTCACGATGACTTGGACTACCAACATTCTTTTTATTTTCATAACCCAACCTCACCCAAAGAGAGTCCCATTAACTCATACATCATATAGAAGCATCATTTTCTTCAAGAAGGTTCGTGATTTTCTTTTTCATTTCTTCAGTGACACATTAGTCATTCAGTAGCATATTATTTAACTTCATGGTGTTAGTAATTTATGTTTTTCTTCCTGTTGTGGATTTTGTTTTGTGGCTTTTCATTTAAGAGGATTTATAGTAACTGTGTAATGGAAACAATCATTTCCAGATGTGAGGATACAATGCAGTATGCATCTCTACTTCCAGACAAAGATGGACTCCCAATGAAACTGTTTACTGTATCTTAACCATAGAATGCTGCAATCTCTGCCATTGTCTGTGCCCGCAATGAAGGACATATGACTGTGTATGGATAATTGTACTATGGTAATGATACAGAGGAACTAGATGAGGGGAATTGGGGAGGGGATAAGGGAAATCGCGGGAGCCTATAACAGTATCATAAAACGATGATAATAATAACAATAAAAGAGAGAGATGGGATGAGCAAAAATAAATAAATGAAAATTTAAAACATTTTAAAAAGCAAAGGTAATCTCTTCTGCTTCGTTGGTTCTTCTCCATCCAGTGAAGAAGGTGTAGAAGGAAGAAAACCAGAACATGGCATTTGCAGCAACTTTAGATTACAGTCAAATAAAAGGAAACGTATATATTCTGACTGGGAGTAAAGGAATTCAAAAGATGCCATGCGCAATCATTTTGTGTGTCCTTCATTTCAGACATCACTGATCATTAGCACTGAGTCACGTAGATGAGAACTCAAGACAGGCTTAGTTTATTTCTCTCCTCGGAGCTCACTGGCGTGAAGTCAGCAATCAGTGTGTCGTCCTTGGGTATCTTGGGAAGCACATTCAGATTGTTGGACAAGTCCAGTTCTTTCAAGGGGGTGTAAGACTGGCATTCCGTTTCCTTGCCAGGTGCTAGTCAGGGGCTGCTACTCTTTAAAAACAACGACCTCTGGTTAGAGTAAGGTAAGAAGTCCCACTTTGCTCCTAAATCTGTTTTGTGAAATTTGTCCAGTGTATATAAATAAAGTAAATCAGAAAAAAAGGGAGACCTTCTAAAATACTTTGCATAATGAAAAGAGAATAGCTTACAGAAAAAAACAAAGGTGTCTGATACATCTTAAAGCTATCTATGCTGTTTTCCATTCTGCTCACTCACCTTAGTGACTACAGAAAATTCTGCTTTTAAAAGACATGAGATTAGATCTTTCATGTAACACAATATTATCACATAAGTTTTGCTTCTGTGAAGTGCTTGGGCCCCTTCCACTTCATGGTCTAGGAATCTATTCATTTGAGTCTTCTCCCTCTACCTGTGTTGTTTTGTTTGCTTGTTTAAGTTGGGCTAGCGGGGAATGTATTTTTTTATTTTCCCAAAGAAGCAGCTTTTTGATGTATTTATCCGGTGTATAATTATTTTAGTCTGTGTTGTTTTATTTACTCTCTTTTTTAAAAATTGTCTTTTTTTGTTGTTAATGTTGGGGTTATTTTGCTGTTGCTATGCTAGTTAATTCAAACCTTTATCGATGCCTTCCTAGTTTTTTGACTTAGGCACATCTTGCAATCAACTTTTCTTTCAGCACTGCCTTTACTATGTCTAACAAGCTTTGATATGTTGTGTTGACACCTTCATTTATTACAAGGAATTTGTTTATTCTTCTTTGATTTCTTCCATAACTCATTGTTCATTCAGCAACATATTATTCAGTTTCCAGTTTCCATGTATAGTTATTTTGACTGGTTGGTCTCCAATTTCATTACATAATGGCCATAGAAGATGTGTGGTTTTTTTTTTTTTTAATGCTAAGCCTTGTTTTGTGGCTTATAATGTGATCGATCCCAGAGAAAGTTCTGTGTGCTGCTAAAAACAAGTATATTCTTTCTACGGAATGAAATGTTTTATAGATCTCAATTAAGATCATTTGTTCTATTATGTGAGTTTTTTGTTGTTTTCTTGCTACGTTTCTATCTCATTGATTTGTCATTGATTTTTTTTTTTTTGGTCTATGTATTCATTTAAATCTGTTAATATATTTTTGACATATCTAGGTGCACATACAATTATAATCGTTTTGTTGTATCCTTCTTCCTCCCTTATAATGTTTTTTTCTATCTTAAAATATTCATTTGTTTATATTGGAAAAGGGAATTTGTAGAGAGAACAAGATACAGAGAGAAAGATTTTCCATCAGTTGGTTCATTCAGCAAGTGACCACAACAGCTAGAGCTAAATCAATCCGATGCCAAGAACCAGGAACTTCCTCAGGGTGTCCCACACAGGTGCAAGGTCCCTAGGCTTTGGACCATCTTTTGTTGCTTTCCCAGACCGCAAGCAGGGAGCTGTATGCGAAATGATAAAGCCAGAACATGACCCAGCACCCATTTAGTATCCTGGTGCATGCAGGGCGAGGATTTAGCCACTGAGCCATCATGTCGGGCCCCTTTTTAATATTTTTCCTGTTGAAGTCTGTATTTTCTGATACTAGAGTGGATATACCGGCTCATTTTTCCTTTCCATTAGCCTGAAATATTAATTTCCATCTTTTCACTTTGTTTCCATGTATCTTTATTGGTGACATGTATTTCTTGTGATTATCAGGTAGATGGTTCCCATTGATTTTTATCCATGTCTCTTGATCGATGAGTTCAAGCCATTTGCACTCAGGGTAACATCGACAGGTAGCAATTTGATCCTTGCATTTTAGTATTGGATTCTCATTGCTTCATTTAGCTTTCTTTTATAATTTTATTGAGATGTTCTCCATGTATGCCTTTGGCTTTGGTGGTGCTATTCTTATTCTCTGTAG
This sequence comes from Ochotona curzoniae, assembly GCF_017591425.1. NCBI lineage: Eukaryota > Metazoa > Chordata > Mammalia > Lagomorpha > Ochotonidae > Ochotona > Ochotona curzoniae. The sequence goes on from NW_024465751.1 coordinate 11,222,071, forward strand.
TGCACCTTTTAGCAACATTTGGAAGGCAAGTCTGATAAAGGCAAAGTCTTCCAGGTTTTATTTGCTTTGGAAGAATTTTTATTTCCTTTTCAAATACAAATGAAAACTTTTTTGGTATCTTATTTTGTGTTATCTTTTTTTTTATCTGGATTTGATCTGGTCTGTAGGGTTTCCCCTGAGAAGCTAGCAGTAAGTCTGACTGGATTCCTTGGATTCCTCTATAATTAATTAACATTTCTTGCATACATGTTTAAATGTCCTTTCCTTATATTCCTGTCACTCTCTCCGATGGGTTTCAGTCTCGGGCTCCCTGCTGCACTCCTGCCATGCCCTCCACTGCCAAGGCATCCAGAACATCTCATTCTGCCCTCTGTGATTGTAGGTCATGTCTGCACTGTCCTCTGCTGGGGCTTTCTCCCATGCATGTTTCCAGCAGTACCCAGGATTAGGGAAATACCAGCTGTGTCTTTAAACTGGATCATAGGGCTGTTATGGGTATCCATTCCTGATGGTGATGCATAGATCTGTGTTTTTCTTTCCTTGCTGGAACCTTCTGGCAGCTACACTGAGGGCAACCTGATTCTGTTTTGGATGGAACCTATGGAATGCCAAGTTGGTATTATTTTCCTAATGGGACCAACAAAATGTTGTAAGCCAGAAGTGTGTTCTTCATGGACTTAGAACATGCACAACTCACTGTCCTTCCCCCACATCCCAGTGCTTTGGTGCTATATGCAAAACCTACATTGCCATTTGCACTCTTTGGGAGGCTGGGTTGTGAAATTCACCTTGCTCCCACATCCATCCACAAGGGCTCCAATGCTCTATTTTGGCCCATGATCTACAGCTTGATTCACCTCCTGCATTCCCGCTGACCTCTCTTAGCCACGTGTCAGCCATTGTAGCACCCATTACCAACATGGTGGCTTTTCACCTCAGCATCATTCTGCTGTTTCTGCTGCTACCCTGTGTCCACAGTTCTCCTATTGTCCCTCCACCATCAACCTGCCCACTCCCATTATGAGAGATCTGCTTCTCTTCCATCTTCTTTGATGTGTTATCTATTCCACCATCTTGCTCTCCTTATCTTAGCCTTTAAGATTTATTTATCAGAAAGAATTAGAGAGAGAGAATCTTCCATCTATGACTTTAGTTCTCAGATGGGTGTAATGACCAGGACCCCAGACTGAAGACAGTAGCCAGGAGCTTCTTATAGGTCTCCCATATGAGTAGCAAGGGCCCAGGTACTTGAGCCATCTTCTTCTGCTTTTCCCAGGCCATTAATAAGGAGATGGAAAGGAAGTGGAGCAATCTGGACATGAAACACAGACTTAACTATCTTGGAATGCAAACTATATTTAATTTCTAAATGGCATGTTAAACTTGATAATTTCTAATAGGCAAACTGAGTCTTAAAGGGCTCAGTGTCTACCAGGGGTAGCAAGAAAAAAGAAATATATATGTTAGTTGCAAAAGCTGCAAAAGGTTCCAATGCTTGGATGGCCATTCCTAGTAGCAAACAAAATTCAACCTTCATGCATTGAAGAAAGAACCAATTACTGGGAACCTACTATGTATTATGTAATTACTGAGAACAGAAACATAAGAGATTATGAGAATGCCCAGTTCTTTTAATGTAGACTTTTTTTAAAAAAAAAAAAAGGATTTATTTTTATTATTTTTTTATTGGAAAGGCGGATATACAGAGAGGAGAGACAGAGAGGAAGATCTTCTGTCCGATGATTCACTCCCCAAGTGAGCACAACGGCCAATGCTATGCCGATCCGAAGCCAGGAGCCCCCTCCGGGTCTCCCATGCGGGTGCAGGGTCCCAAAGCTTTGGGCCGTCCTCGACTGCTTTCCCGGGCCACAGGCAGGGAGCTGGAAGGGAAGCGGGGCTGTTGGGATTAGAACCGGCGCCCATATGAGATCCCGGAGCATGCAAGGCAAGGACCTTAACCACTGCGCCACCGCGCCAGGCCCCTTAATGTGTACTTTTAACTATAGTTTTTAGCAGTTAATCACAGTATTTTCATTTTAACATATAATGAAACATCTTTAATACGGTAACTTCCCTGTGATCAAACTATATTTTAAAGAAATGAAACCAATCAAAATCTCATGTATGTCATTGAGAATCTTTATGAAAACTAATCTGAAAAGTAATGTAATAAACAAAGATGTTCTTATGAAAAAAGAATTTTCAAAATGGTCTCAAGACTATCGACTCTTTTTCCAACCCCCAGGCCTGGAGTTATTGAATAGAGTTTTGGAGAGTTTCATAGACTTGGGATTTCCTGTTTAGAGAACTTGAACTTGTAGAGAAGACAGGAATCTAATTTTCAGGATTTCTCAGAATAAAGTGATCCTGAAAGAGTCAGAACTTGAAGTGGGCACTCTGAAATGGGATGTGATAACTTCACCTCTGTAACCCGAGGCCTGCCCAGTTCCTGGTATTCTCCATCCAAGACTTCCCTTGCCTTCCCACCCACTTACTCACTTGACACAATTTGTTTTGTCCTGGTCATTCAGGATTTGATACTTTAGCAAATGACATGGAAATCATAGTTACACTATGTTTGGTGTCCTTGTGTGTTCCCTAACCTGTAAGCAATTTTAGGAAACATCTGAGAGAATACGGTACGATTTTTCGTGTGATAGTCTGTTGTCCTCCAAAATCTTTTCCATTTTCCCTGGGTTTGCTTTTTGTTTGTTTGGCTTTTGTTTGATTTAGTTTGGTTTGGCAAAGTGCTTATACATTTGTGTGTTTTAGTTTTCTATGCACTGTTTTAGTTTTCTATACAACTACAAATTAAATGTCAAGTGTCCTACAAGTTTCCACCCAGGATAGTTTCTCTCTCAGTGGTCTTTCTGCCATGGGCTAGAAGGTTTGTGCTTCATGCTAACTCATGCTAACACTCTTCTTTTTCCTCTGTCCCCAGAGAACCCATTTATCTCACCTTTGCTTTGGGTCTTCTTTGACCTGTAACTGTTGTTCTTGGCTCTTCACAGAGTGCCTCTTTGACCAAGTTCTCAGGCTCATGGAGATGTTTCCAACATTGCATGTTTGTGAATTCCACTAAGGCTTGTTTGATGAGGATGAGACGTATTTACTACTTCTGCCACACTGGAGAATAAATCCTCTGTTCACAAATGTGCATGATGTTTATCACCTAGAGCAAGGATATTTTCCTTATAAGCCAAGTTCACTCCCAGGTATATGTTTCTAATTATCAGGACTGTTAAGTGACCTCCTCTGTCTCTTGGAGAGACATAAAAAAGTCTTGCCAGGGGGAATGCCGGCCTTTTTAAAAAGGCATCTTGCTGTATGCTTTGGAGAAAATGTGATATCACTTTCAATGTATCATGGGTCACTGAACGTGTTAAATGGTACCCATCACAAGAAAGTTTCAAAGAAGTGTTGAGTAGCTATCTCCCAGGGATTCTATGATTTCTATATGGTCTCCATAGCTGAAGTTCAAAAATTATTTCAAGATTAGGCATCTGCTGAGGTGATAGGAAAGCACTGGGAATGTTTACATCTAATTTAGGATTTTCTTTTTTGAGTCGTGGTTCCACTTTCAATCCTGATTTCCTGTTAATCCATGTCCTGGGAAACATTAGGCGATGGCTTAAGTTGCCCAGTCCCCAACACCCTCATGAGGACCAGAACTGATGTCCTGGCTCCTGCCTTTGGCATGGCCCAGACTTGGTCATTATGGCCCATACTTGGGGAGTGGACCAAAGATGGGAGATCTCTATCCATCTGTCTGTTTCTCTCTCTCTCTACCTATTAAATAAATTTTAGAAACCATTTTCAGACTGTAGAATCAATAAGCCTGCGAATTTTGGTGAGGTTTTCCCTCAGTTCTGCACCCTTGAACATGCACTTCATTAACATATGAGTTTTTGCTGTACTTGGAACCATCAACTATTCTTTCATAGGCATAAGGTTTTACATGCAGCAGTTCTATGATCATTTTATGAACCACTCTGTCCCTAATCCCTAAGATTTGTAATTGCTGTTGAAGGATTCTCAAGAAATTGTTAGAAAAATAATGAAAGCGAAAAGTCCAAAATGCTGACAACTCCCATAAAAGTGATGGCAGGAACAAAATGTTTTATTATAACTGTGGCTGTGGAGAGGAAGATGCTAAGAGTGAAGGTCATGAAGTCCGACACCAAGTTAGAAAGTCAGGATTTCCCTTTTGGGTCCTTCTTCTCACAACTGAAGCATTGTCTCCTGTAGTCAGGTGAAAGAGTAACACCCACGATGACACTGAGCCTAGTTTTTAAAGCCTCTGTACCTAACTGTTCCTTTTGTAGATGAGGTCATTATAGTTGAAGCACAATAGTTCCCACATGATGAAATTTTTTCCACAATGTCTGCCATTTTCTAAAGACAACTTTGCAGTGGAAAGAAATTCAAGAATGTGCAAAGCAGCAGGAGGGCTTGTTGATGATAGTATTGCTGAGAACTTTGTGTTCTGTTAGGAAATGGTGTTTCTAAGTATGAACTGGCATTTGGTACCCAACACAGTCTCTTCTCTCCAGGTCTTATAAATCATAGCTTTTTTTTTTTCCTTGGGGAACTTGGCTTTGGGACACTCAAGCAATGTGACGAGACCATTTTAATTTTGGATTGAGAATCTGTAAGGACGAAAAGCAATAAGAATAAATGATTGCATGTCAGAAGCGTGAGTTAGTTAATTTTTCCTTGTACACAGTGTGCACTCAGGTGTTGAAGTAAGAATAGGAAAAAAAAAGATGACTGGACAAAGGTGGCTGTGGCCTTACAGACAGCTTTTGATAACGATACCCTTATAGGAATCTTTCTGGTTGATATGATAATGATACTGAGAGGCCAGTCATCACATATCTCCTAATACTCTATGGGAGTATATTAGTGAAGCCGCCTTAAATTTGTGAGACTTTCAGCCTTATGATCTAATTTTGACAAAACCCTCTTAAAAATTGTCTCTTGATTTTTTTAAAGCAATTTTTATTTGGTTTTCCCCTAATTTTCCCAAAGACTTGCAAAACTTGCCTGTATGTAAAACATGGCAACATATTGCTTTACTTTGGCTAAGATGCAACAAAAAATCCCCATCATACACTGTTTCATAGTTCATATTTATTTTTTTGTCTTCATGAATATTTCTCTTTATTTATCAAGTGTTAATTGAGGGGATTTTATTGCTGTTAGACTCCCAAGGAGCCACAATAAATGTTAAATAAAATATTGCTTTTTGACTTTTTAGAGTATGCTGTTCAGCCAATTTGGACAAGCATACTTGTAAGTCTAGTTTGTCTTCTTTTAAATTTGCTTTCCCTACATTGGCCAAGAACTTTGTCTTCCAACCCTACAAGTTAAACTCTTCTTTCATCTGTACCTCTTTGCTTTTTCAAAATAATTTTTCAAACCAAAGCAAACATTTTTTTTTTCTGGTCTTATCTAACTTCTCATTGTCTCAGTTCAGGACTAATTCTTAGTGTCTTGAGCCACAGCTGTGTTCAAGTTTTCCTACTCCGTCAACTACCTGTCTGCCTAATATCAGAGACTAGCTGAGACAAAAACACTAACGTAAACCACTGTTTAATCACGACTCTGCATCAGCCAAGATGGATCACCTTTGTAAAGGATTTCCATGCTCTGTGTCTCTGTTTCATGATCTGTATGATGTGTGATAAAACCAAAGCCATTCTTGTTAAGATAAATTACCCACAAATTTAAATGTGGAAAACACAATAGGAACCACAATGAAGCACGTAGTGTATGTTTGCTGTTATAATGGGATTTCTAAATCTGCTCACTGCATGTTTTTAGTGTTTTAAACTTACATTTATTGAACATAAACCATGTGACAGGAACTCTGTTAGGAAAATTTATGCTATTTTCTTAAATACAGCTTTTTAAGATGCTTAGTTTTGGTTTCCATGAAATATTAATTTTTAATGTTTTAATCAAATGCAATGCAATTCCTCTATACATGTTCACGGTTTAAATTGATCTAATTAAGCAAATGACACTCCCACTCCACGTTCAGAACACAGATGCAACTCCTCTTCAGCCTCTCAAGCAGTATATAACAAATTACCATGTACATTGCCTTTTGAATATGAGATTTACTAGATTGAATTTATGGATTAGGAGCTGAAGCTTCCAGAATAAGTTACAAGCTCAGACTCCCACAGTTAAAAAAGAGTGTGTCTGAAGTCGGAGTAAAGAATTCCTTGAATGCGGGGCTTGTGCATCGGTCCAATGGGCTGCTCCAACGCCACGTGTAAACTTTGGCCAGGAACTTGTTCTTATCATTTGTGAAGTCAGCATATACAATATCATGCTCAACAAAGGATTGCATGAAAATTCAACAATGGTTGTAAATCTTCTTAAATAATAGTCATCCCACAATTATAAGAATACAGACAAATAGATAAGTTGTTCAGAAAGAGAAAAACTAAGCTAACCACATGACAAAGAACACTTTCCACTACGTTATCATTTTCCCTAAACTGGAAAATAAATGTCTAGCCTTGGAGTTATTTGTTAGTCTATGAAATGCATTGATACTTGGTCTCCTTCTAGTCTGTGGCTAATACATTTTGTCAAAATAACACATTACTCCTCTCCTCTGGATCCTCAGAACTACCTTGCCACAGACAAACGCTCTCTATCAATGGCTTATTCCACACATGCTAAAAGGTAGGAGACATGGATCCTATGGTTTCACTACAAGTTTATTCCTCTTTCATGACATTCTCTATTTTTAATTCTCAGATTTCTTTCTCAAATTTGGAAGACGTTCACCGAGGGGGGAGGCAGGTGATTGCTAAAATACTGGAATCATTGCTTTCCCCTGGGAGACCATAATGGGTTTCCAGGCTCCTGGCATTGGTGTCACCCTACTCTGGTGAGCCAGCAGATGAAAGATCTCTGTCTGTTTTTATATTTCTTTGCCTTTTAAATGATATAGTGAAGAATAAATATTTCTTAAGGTTCACGGAAATGAATTAAAACTAAATTTTCTTCTGTACTGCAATAAGTTGGCAATTCCTAGAATTAAACATCAAGTATTAACATTGAAACATTTCTTAGGCTCTCTACTCCTCCCTGTTTGACAGACAGCCACCTCATCTCTTGCAGTGCCAGTGCATCCCTGATACACAATGGTGAAACGAATGGATTTGGCCACAATGGGTGACTGGTGACTGGTCACCAGGGTTGCTTTCAACTCTGGCAAAGTGAGCATTGTGGGCCTCCTGTTTTCCATGCATTGGCCTCAACCATATGGTCTACACATTCCAGTGTGATTCTACCCACAGAAAGTTCCATGACACAGTCAAGGTTGAGAATAGCAAGTTTGTCATCAAAGTGAAACCTATCACCATCTTCAGAAGCAAGACTCTGTCAGTATCATCCTGGTGCCCTGGATGTGTCAGAGTCCACTGGGACAAAACTGGGGCTCACTTAAAGGGTAGGGCCAAGAGGGTCATCATCTCTGCTTCTTATGCTGATGCCCCGTATTTGTGCTGACTGTGAACCATAACATCTCTCAAGAGTGTCAGCAACATGTCCTGCACTACCAACTGTTTAACTCCCTCAACCAATGCCATTCATGATGATGTCGGCATTGTCGAGTGACTCATGACCACAATACATGCCATCGGTGCTACCCAGAAGACTGGGGGTGGCCCCTCTGGGAAGCTGTGACATGATGGTCATGGAGCTGCCCAGGACATCAACCTGGCCTCAGTGCACTACTAAGACCATGGGCAAAGTTATCCTTGAGCTGAATGAGGAACTAACAGGCATGGCTTTCCACGTGCCCACCCCCAATATGTCATTGGTGGACCTTAGCTGCTGCAAGATAAAGTTGATAAAAAGGATGATATCAAGAAGGTGGTGAAACAGGCATCCAAGTTCCCTCCTAAAGGGTATATTGGTTTATACCTATGACCAAAATGTCTCCTATGAAATTTAACAGTGGCACCTACTCCTTCAGCTCTGATGCTGGTTCTGGCATCACCATCAAAGAGCAGTTTGTCGAGCTCGACTCCTGGTATGACAATGAATTTGGCTACAGCAACTAGATGGTGGGCCTCATTGTCCATATGGCCTCCAAGCAGTAGAGTCCCTGGGCTCATTGACCTCAGCAAGAGCAGAGGAAGAGAAAGGCTCTCCACTGCTAGAGAGTCCCTGCACCCACTCAGTGTCCACCACACTGAGAATCTGCTGTTTCACAGTCTCTATCCCAGACCCCCTGGAGAAGGGGAAGGACCTCAGGAGCCCTATCTTATGCATCAGTAAAACCCACTGTACCAAAAAAGAAAAAAAATCTTAGACACAGTAAACTGAATATCATACAATTTAAAAACATAAAAATGTATTGAAGAAGACAAAGTGGATAGTGGCCAACAGAAAACACTGTTTTTTACATCCCTCTATTGGAATCAATCTGACTTTTCATCTATGTATAAATATAAATAAGATATTCAGACAACAGTAACAAAGTTAATGTATTTCTTACACAATTTTAAGAGCTATACATAATAAGGAATCTGTTAACAATCTAAGTAACACAAAAGGAAAGAAATTCCTCCAGATCAAAACTTGATTGAAACCCACAAAATTGCATGTTTGTTCACCCACACTCAGCAGAATGCTTTTGATGTTTAATCTGTTATAATAAAGTAGCTTGTCACTATGCATAACTGAATGATTGGTAGACATGTTGCAAAAAAAAGACAAAACTCTCTAAGAAGATGAAAGGTGTTCAAAGATAGAGATCAGTCATGTTTTTAAAGTGTGAAGCGATGACTTCGGTCACAGTAAACAATGATTGAACTACGATAGACGAGAAGGATTTGGAGAGCCAACAGAAATTTCTTAGAATTCAACTATGCTCTATAATCAGAAAGACTAAAGTTACAAAATCTGCAAAAAGAAATTGGATACTATTTTTTTCTGTGGGAAAAAGTATATAGAGAAATAAAAAGTCATGATCAGTATGTGGCATAAAAAGGAAGATCCATTTCATTGTACATGATTTTTTTGAAATTATTCCAAAGTCTCGCCCATAAGAAATTACTAACCATGGCCAACTTTTAGTGGATTCCCATATCCACCCAGCAACGCTTTCTTACTTGTAAGTCAGTTTGGGGCATAAAAATTGAGGTTAGAGACACACCCTTGGAGCAAACAACTTAAGAATTAACTTCAAAAAATTGAAAATATGAGAATGTAGCGAACAACATCATTTATTCCATCCCGAATGTTAAATCTAGGTGTTTTTAAGCATGACCCTTATTTCATAAGATGCTCATTTCTGTACCAAAAATTAGAGCTGTAAAAATACTGCTCAAGGGGCAGGTGTTGGGCAGATACTGTGATGTAGCAGTGGTGGCTCAAGGGTTCGAATTTCTTCTACAATCACAGGAGACCTGGACTGCATCCCCAGGTTTCAGTTCTCTCTCTCTCTTGCTTTTTCTCTTTCTTTCTCTATTCCCTCCTTCCTTCCCTCCTGCTTCTCCTAGCTAATTAGTCAACTGAAAAATATTTTTTTAAATGTGCCAACCACCATATTGATTATAGGTAGTTTTAATATCTTCTAAGTATTGGTAAGCTAGAATCACTCTAATTAATCACACTACAGCTAGTTGTATAGGTGTGTGAGGGCCCTAAAAATAATCATTTACTTACTCAGTTACTAGGCCTTCACAATGTGTGTGGCATCATGCTAGGTGCACAGTGGTAAAGGTGAGAATAAGAAAAAAAGAGACTCATTTTCTTTCCCACAACTCTCAAACTCATCTACCTAGATATCTATACCCCAATAAAATTATAAATGGGATTCCTTTCAATTCCTCACATAACATCAAACTGTAGTGATGGTCTCATTTTTCAAAATAGAAGGCATAAAAACACTCTCAGTTATGAATAATAACTGAGAACTAAGGAGTATCAGTTATGAAAGACTGTCCCAACTCAGAAATGGACTAAGCATAGAAACTTTGGAACAGGCCACCTTATTGCCTCATGTAAGCTCATTTGCACATGTTCCAGGTGGTTCAACTTTAGGCTATTTCACATTCCATACTGCTTCCTTGGAGAAATGAATTAAAAATGAATAAAAAAGAGATTAAGTTTCCCTTAGAACAGTTATTTGAAAATAAAGTGACTTCTGTGCTGATCATAGTAGGACTGGAATGCATATTGTAATGCTCCTTTCATCCCCTTTCTAGAATCTTTCACCAATGTTTTCTATCTTCCATTTCCCAAAAAGAACAGATTTTTAACATTTTCTAGTTTCTTTCCAGAACCTTAATAATAGTAACCTTACTAAAAGAAAATTTGACTGTTCCTTCCTAAAGCAAGCAAACAATGGGCACTAGCAAGGTTGGAGGAAAGAAGCTTCCACACAAGGTTTATCCTCCTCGTGCTCATCTTTGCATCCACTGCACACAGAGATGACCACTTTACAGAACTGCACTTTACCAAAACTCTATGAATCTGCTTCTAGTGTCTCTCTTCTCAAACTGTCATTGTACTCACACGAAATTTACAGAGATAACTCTTCTTGTTTCTCTATTGAAAACTCAGTGCCGTATTAAAAATTAAAAAAAACCGAGGAGATGAAATATAAGAATTATGAATTTCAAAGGATGCGTATACACATTGAGGTTTCATGGGTGAGAACATTTCATAAAGTTAACCTCATCTGTCATCTTCCCTCTTGCTTTTTCTTCCACAGCCTAAAAACCCCGTGATGCTTTCAACTTCTCCTACGAAGATTTTACCAAATTCTACCACTCTCACAGAACAACCATTTTCATTTCTTTTTTTCTGTTCAAATTCTTGCTTTTGCATCTTATGATTAATTTTTTTATGTACAGTGTTGCAGTAGTTCATTACAACATTATTCTTTTACTCATAGTAAAAACCTGTCAAAGAAATTAAGATTAGCCTTAAAAACCTTTTAGGGAAAGAACTTTTTTCTCTACTCACTTATGTCCAATATTCTGATTCTACATACAAAACTGGTAAAAGACAAACTAACAGTAGGAAAATAGGCTATTTGTACGGTCACAATGAGATGCTGCTCATAAGAATCAAGTCATCTGTGTGTGAGTTGGGTGTTTGGACTTGTCAAGCTTGATTAATGAGTCACATGTGGTTTAGCTATGAGCTATGTGGGCTTCACCCAATACCCAGTGACATCAGACATTGCCTATTTCACTCATTTGCCCTTGGGGTGAAATGGGAAGGAACCTGGATTCACAGCAGAGGATAATGTTGACATTGAAGCAATAGTATAATACATCTCTGATAGTGTTTAACAATTAAAAAGCTCACAGTTAAGTGAAGAGTTAACACATCAGTCCCAGAGGTATTCTAAGCTATGGTTGAGTGTTGTAAAGAAGTTTGAGCAGAGTTTCTGGAAGAAAGTATCAGATGACCTTAATGTAGGCAAGGAGGAGATGAGGCTGCCTGTACTTGCAGCTCTGCCTGCACCACCCAAATCTTGCTCCCTCCCTTGCAGTGCAAAGACCTCAGATGCTGCTCAAAATAACTAGCATGGCTGCCTACTGCATCTTCATGATGACTGCCAGCTCGTAATAAGGCCATTATGATAAAATCACAATGTCCAATATGTTTTTCCCCAATGGTACACCTGACACCATAACAATTTAGTTTCCCTAACAGGAGAATGAAAATCTATGGTATTCCAAACTCTGCTCCTGTTGCATATTCAATTAAACCCTACCCCAGATAAATGCCCTATGCCTCATGTTCACAGAAATGGGTAGTCCAGAACCCTGCTAACTGCAGTTCTATACAGAGTATGTCCACAATCCTGAATGTGTAATTCTCACTTTTTCGTGCAGTTGTAACTTGCTCCTCTACTAATATTTTCCTATGGGTCATCCTCAGATTATTTTGTTCATCAGAGACAAGAGTCTGGAGCTAGCTCCCATACATCTAGCAAATGAGTTATGACTCTGGAACAGGAGTTAAAAGACTACCTTACATTGGGGCAATGGGTTTCTTTCTTGACTTGTTTCCATTGTACTGAAGGGCTTTGCTTTTGTTCTGCCTTCTTCTCCTTCTTCATTCTCGTTGTGACCTGATATGGACGAATCCCTCTTCATCCAACTTTGCTGGTCCCACCAGTAACTTTTATGGGCTGAGAGCTAACAGTGAAGATCAGACATGTTTGGTTTCTTCATGAAAAAATGTTTATACAAGTAGTTAGGACTAAATAGTGCAGTGCCGGGCAAAGTCATTTTTCTCACATCTAGCCATGGACTTTCTGTATTGCTTGACTTCTCTTTCACTTACACTGATAAAGCTTCAGTCTTTCTATTCCATCAGAATGAATATCAACCCTATGCTTTATCCATACCCACTTATGGCAAATAACTTCTGCCATCCTGTGATCCTTGGAAACTCTTGTTGTCTCTGTGGATAATCTGTTGTAGTATGGCCAACCTCATGCACCTGGATTCAACATTTATGATCCTGACACCATACTCATTTAATTCAGGGTATTTGCAGCATCATTTGTCACAGGTTTTTATGCCCACACCAATGAAAGCAACCAAAATAGGGGATTTCAGGCATGGCAGCATGGCCTAGCAGCTAAAGTCCTCACCTTCAATGCACCAAGATCCCATATGGGCACTGGTTCGTGTCCCAGCAGCCCTGCTTCCCATCCAGCTCCCTGCTGGTGGCCAGGAAAAGCAGTTGAGGACAAACCAAAGCCTTGGGACCCTGCACCTGTGTGAGAGATCCGGAAGAGGCTCCCGACGCCTGGCTTTGGCTCAATACAGCTCCAAACATTGTAGCCACTTAGGGAGTGAATCAATGGGAGGAAGCTCTTCCTCTCTGTCTCTCCTCCTCTCTTTATATCTGATTTTCCAATAAAAAATTTCAAAAATTAAAAAATAGGCCATCTCAGCTTGATGTGATACAGGGATATTGCTGATAGACATGTTAATTAATATTTCATTCCTAAGTTTCTCTATAGTTTTGAAAGAATTCTTTATCTTATCTTTCATTAAAAACGTACACCTGTATTCATTTTGTAGAACTACTACAAGCTGGGGCAAAAGTAATAAACCACCATGCAAAAATACTGAAAATATTGAAAATTCCTCACGGGCATCCCTGTAAATCTCCCCACTTCACAGAACGTCTTAGTGGCCACAGAAAAGTAGACAAAATAAAGGGACTCCAGGACAACCAGGCACCCAGACTGTATTAGAACTCGTAAATGCCAGGCTCAATCCACCACGTGAAGTAACACTTAGGAATGCTCAGGAAACAAAGATAACCACTCTTCTCTGTGTATTCCTTTATGGCTCTGCAAGTCACAGAGAGATTTTGTTCAGCTATGGAGAGCTGCACATTCATCCAAATGGACTCCCTCCCAGGTTTTCTTCTTGGTAATTGCATAACTTTTGGCTAAAGTTCTAAGCAAGAACAATCTTACGTTCTTTTGCAACCCTGCATGCTCACGATATTAGCTGAATAACAGGGAAACCTTGAAACCAAATGGAGCCTCGGCTTCAATACTGTCCTCCAACTTGACACCTGCAAAAGAAAGCAAAAATGCCCAGCAATGTTTTAGATCTAGGATTTCGTGACATTTTCCCAAAGCTGCCCATTGGATGGCTCTGTAGGCTCTGTTATGCCCATCTTCTCTCAGCGACAGTAAATTTATAATAACGGCAGATAGACATGGCAGAATACCCCATTACTGAGTGATCCTCCAATACCCAGGCACAGCCATTTCAACCTCAGCTTGTTCCATCACCAGATCCGACGCAGGGAGAGTCTGAGTTCTCCATCCCCATATCTCAGTTCTCCTTTACTGTTCCTCTGCTAGGGGATGTCCCAGCTTGAATCACTCATAGTAGAATCAGCAACCTTTTGGCCACTTTGACTATAAATAATATTTGTCTTTTTAGAGAAGTAACAAATATGAATGCTACGACAACTAGAGTATGTGCCTTTTCCCCCAATAACTGAGTAGAATCCATGTAAATAAGAATTGTAGAAGGTGTCCTAAAATAACAAATTGACTGAGAGATTTGGGGCTTTTGACCTGAGGTTCTCTGCACATCATTCTGTCCAACCTTTGCACCCCCAGAGGAAAATCAGTGAATTTGAACCAAAGCCCAAGCCTCTATTGATTTCCTGTTGGCTCAAAAACCCAAGCATCCTGTAGAAACCACAGCAGTCCCACAAACAGACGCTAACTGGGATATCCACAGATGTCACAAGGATTCAGGGCATGAGAACATATGGTTTCATGCTCGGGAGCTAGGATAAAAAAAAAAGGTTATTAAACCCATAAATTAAAGTAAAAATCATGAAAGTAACAAGACATAAGGAAGCAAATTCTCTTTCTGATAGAAAGCTTAAAAACATGCTAACACAAACCCTAGCACCCATGAAGAACAGATTTATCTCATCAGTCAGTTTTATATTTCAGAGAATAGAACTGAAATCCTAAACTGCTATGAATCAGATGATCAATAAACAGATTATGGTAGTTATTAAAAAATAATAATAATGATAATAATAACAGCTTAAAGGAGAAAGAGACTTAAATGCAAGAGACAACACCCAAATCACATGTTTGTATGAGAGCAGCCAGTGTAACACAAACCTGAGAGCCAACGCAGGGGTCATCCCTGGTGGCAGAAATGTACAAGAGGAAGTGTTATGTGAGAAACCATGACAAGGGTGTAAGAAACATCCCTGCCTGAAAAGCCCATCCAGATTCTGCCCATGAAGTATTAAGAGAAACATCTGAAAACGGATTATCCTCAACCTCAAAGGGAGGAGAGGAGAGACCCAGCAAGTTCTCATCCTTATCTGAGGACTGAACGGGTCCAGGAGCACAGCTGGCTCCCACAACACACAGGGCCGTCACATTCTTTTAGTAGTAACACTTGATATTACAAAGGGGAGTATTGCTGCTAGAGCCAGTTATCCTGCTGAAAATTTCCATTCAGACCTAATGAGTTCAGAATCCAGTACCATCCTGGGAGTAGATATTAAGGCCCATTTTCAACAGTTTGCTGGGCGCATCAGTTGCCACTTGGCATTCCTACCACAGTTAAATTGCAGGTAATTCCTAGAGGCTACATATGTTAGAAATTAAACCTCTACCTGTTGAATTTCACAGATACACAAAGAATAATTCTGCATATACTTGAGCCAATTGAAGACATCAAGTTTCTTCACAGATAAAAAAAAATATGTTGCTATATTTCACGGCTAATAATGCTTTTCCTATTTCCATCTTTATTGGGAAAAAAATGTCATTGGAAAGAAAACATCCTGGCAAAAAAAGAAAAAAAAGAAGAGTTCACTATTTACTATGAATTTTCTCTAAGAAACCTCTTCAACACCTTGGGAAACTTTTCTCAGACCGCCAGTAGTCCCTAGAGCAACTGAGGGATTGTTCATATTCCCTAACTAAAGTGGCCATGGACAACTGACCAGCCCTAGATCACCTGCTGGCAAAATGTGGTGAAGTATGTGCAGTGACTAACAAAGCCTGCTGCACCTATATGAACAACAGAAGGTTTCATGGAAGAAACGATCAAAAGGATTTATAATCAATCTAAGTTAGTCCATGATTTTGGTAAAGAAAGTCCCTCAGTTTCCACCACCTGAGAAGCAACAAATGGTACTTCCCCTTCTTCAACAAAGTACCTTCGACAAAGTAATTCCCCTTCTGACTCCCTCTCCTTTTTGGATGACATAAAATTTGTGCAATCCCCCTCTTCTGTCAGTTTCAACAAAGTGATGGCCATGTAGGGACTCAAGACATTACTAACAACTGGTGTTGAAGCTTTGATTCCTCCAATGGAACCATTAGATAAGCTAGCAGGGGATTTTTATTTCCTGTCAAGAGAGATGATGTCCTGATATAGCATGAAGAAGTTGCAGAAGATGGACCTCCGTCCATTAATACAAAAGAAAATATCTCAGAGGGAAAAGATAATGTAGGTAGTGGAGTGCCTAGCAAGGAGGAAATGAGGTCACTAGCCCCTCCTTAAAGGCCAACCTGAGTTATAACCACACCTGCCCTGCACAAACTCTTCTCTGGCTGTTCCCCACGCCTGATTGCCACGTAGGCAGCTGACTGCTACAGCTTCTGTGATCTCAAAACTCAGAGCTGGTACTGGCCAAACAAAACCAACATGGCGGCCTACCAGTTTCCAGAATTGTTTTTTAATTTATTATAAAGTATTAGTAATAAAATTACCAAAAGCATCATTTCCCATCATGTACTTGATGCACCTAATGCCCTAAAGCCGCGGAAGGAAATGGGCAGTACTCGTGCCCTGCCTCCAATTCCACTCTCTAAAGAGTTAAATCCCTCTGAGATGCCCAAGACCTCCCTCAGTTCATAAACAGGGATGTCTCCAAAACTTGTTGATTTCACTTTTCTCTTTAGTGTCTCTGCACATATTTTTTTAGAAAAGCTTTTCTAAAATAATTTTCATTTATTCACAAGGGAAACTAAGAAACAGAGAGAGAGAGAGAGGCAGAGAAGAAAGATACTGTCCATCCATTTGCTTACTCTACAAATGCCCACAACGCCCACAGCTGAGCCAGGACAACACAACCAGAAACTTTCCTGGTCTCCCATATAGGTGGCAGAAACACAAGTGCTTTAGCCATCATCAAAGAAGATGCCTTATCAAGAATCTGGACCAAAAGAGTAGACCAGTTGGAACTCACACCAGGCACTCGGATGTGCAATGCAGGCATTCTAAGTGATGAATCAACCCACTGCACCACCACACCTATCCCCACACTATTTCTGGAGTATGGAATTTCACTTAACACACAAATGAATGTTGTTTCTCTGCTGACCGGCAGCCTTAACACACTGGAAAGGTCCTCTCTTTCTGGTGCATTGGCTCAAGCATTCTAATTGTAACAGTTCTGATTGGTTCCCCACATGGTAATTCATTCTTCAATTGGTGGTGTTCTGTGAGGTAGTTTACATTCTGATTGGCTGTAACTGATATACCTGTGGCTATTTTGAAGATTTGTGGTCTTGTTTATTTCAGAATTCTGTACTTCTTAAAATGGAATCAATCTTCTTCTAAACAGGTGTGATTTTGGAAGCCTCTAAAAGATGTGGCTTCATAAATTAGGCCAATTTAGAAATTTATATACCTTACTTGGTAAGAGGGAGAAACAGAGTCCATGAGAATACCAAGTCAATTTGTACAACAAATGAAGATAATCAGATCTGTGATAACGTTCATTCATGTTGTTGATCATTCCTGTTGCCTGTTTCATAGTCACAAACCTCCCCTGGAGAAATGGCTTACGGTTAGTTTATCCTTAGCATCCTTCCTGGCAGAAAAAGCCAACCTATAAAGGAAATTTATGCTACCTGCATTTATAAGAGGTTTCTGCTTCCAGTGATAACAGAATCTTCATGAATCTTCTTTCTTCACTTTTGCATTCCAAGTGTCTTCAGCTTGAAATATTTTTCATGTGAACTTTGAGATTCTGAATGTGTCCCCTTAAAGTTAAAAATTTGTTTAACACCAGAATGGAAAAATGTTCCTAACTGAACAGAATCTTATCTATGCAACTAGGAAAACCTGAGCCATCGAAACAAACACAACTAGCTGACTCAAAAGTATTCAAGATACAGGAGCTGGAGGAAGATTAAATGACTTGCCTCAACTCAATCTACCCCTACATATATGGTATGTAACGCTGTGTTTCTTTTCACCAACAGGAATGAAGTATTCTTCAAACCTTGACTTTGGGTTACTTTATGTAAGCTATTTATGGGCAAGGCATGTTTACAGATGTAATGCAAACTGAGCTTCGGATGTGCTTGTGCCATCACAATGGGAAGCACCTGCCGCTCCTATGTCATGCATCCAAGAAGCACAAGTGATGCACAACAGAAGCCTGATCCACCGTCACAGCTGTAGTTAGAAGACATTGTCCCAACCAACTAAAAAACCAGTAAGTACGTGTCTATACACTGTTGTTCAATGATGTGAGATTCTGTGGGTTTTTTCCTAAGCAGTGAGAAAAAAAATCCATGCCAAATCTGAAGTATGCCCTAGGGGCAACTTATTTCCCAGTGTATTAAAATGTAAATTGTGGCATAAATAATTCAGAATTTCTACAACATAATCCCATTGTATCAGTAAAACAATTCTTCCATAACAAAACGAATAAAGTAGATGCAGGAACAAGGACTGTAAGTCATCATTACTGGCTTTCCTCCTTTATGAAACTGCTGTGACTCCAGAACGCCAAGTCAGCTTGTCATGTTTATGGTATTGAAAAGTGATCTTAATAACATTTATTTAATTTTTAAAAAAGATTTATTTATTTGTATTGCAAAGTCAGATATACAGAGAGGAGGAGAGACAGAGAGGAAGATTTTCATTCCATCGATTCACTCCCCAAGTGGCCACAGTATTTGGAGCTGGGCCAATCCGAAGCCAGGAGCCAGGAGCTTCTTCCAGGTCTCCCATGCAGGTGTGGGTTCCCAAAGCTTTGGGTCATTCTGACTACTTTCCCAGGCCACAAACAGGGAACTGGATGGGATTAGAACTGGTACCCAAATGGTATCCCAGTGTGTTCAAGGTGAGAAATTCAGCCGCTAGACTACTGCACCAAGCTCATTTTTAAAATAATATTTATTAAGCAGTGTTTGCTTCTCTTATACAGGGTAAGAATTTCAGTGATTAGAATGGGCTCCAAAAATCTCCCACCAGATGAATTGTACCCAAACAACCACAGCTGCACTGCTGATCACTGGTTCACAACATTTAAACATTCTGATTTAAAATGTATCATAAGGATGTATATATATCTACTGTGCATCTCCAAACAGAAAGGTTAAAAGCTAATCTAAAATCCAATAAAACTGAATTCTCATCTTTGTTCTTTAACTGGCAACCTCAAGCCAAGTTCATAACCAAACTTTGCAGTCTTCATTTTGAAATAAAATTAAGATAAAATTAAACATTGTATCTGGAACAGAAAGCACTCAAGAGAAATTAGTTGATATAATTGAATTATTTTTATTAATAATAATTTGATGTAATCCCTTTTGGAAATGATTCATATCTGCCAAATAAAACTATTTCTCAAAAAGTAAGTGTTTTTTGGTCAATACCCTCTAAATGATTTGATAAGCCATGTGAAAATTAATTTAATATTTTTGTTAAACATTGCCAAAGCATGTAGTCATTATGTCCAAAGACATCCTGAGAGTATTTGTTCAAATACATTAACACTCCTATCTCAAATGATATTGTATAAGAACAAATTAATATAACAAAAAGTGCAAAACACAAAGTGAATATGGGAAAGTTGTCTTATATCTTGGATTATATTAGTTTCCAAATATCCGCTGTCTCCTCAATAAAAGGGCTATATGTTTCTGTCTCATAGCCACCAGTCTTGGTCATTTTAGTTACTAAGCAAAAGTAATTTGAATAAAAGCCACAACTAAGTGGGAACTGTAAAAGCCATGAGGTTACTTCACTGTTGGTCTTTTTCATTTCCACCAAACGTGGTAGAGAGTCTCCCCCTACCCACGTTCTGGAACACTGACAAGAGACTGGAGAAGCACTGTCCATTGACAGTTGCCAACAGCTCAGATACAAGTAACCCAACAGGCTTATCTGTGCTAGTTAAACCTTCATGGGTTAAGTCACTGATATTATGGAGCATATTTGTGACACATTGTAACATTAAGTAAAGCTGACTAATAGAAACTTGTCCAGACTAATATACAAAAAGGCTAAAATGGAGACAGACACATTGATTTATGATTCTCTTTACTCTTTGAAGGAAATAAAATACTTGACTGGAACAGAGAAATCAAAGATTCACCCTACTGATTAACTTGAAAGATAATCTATTGTATGATCCATGCTTTAAAAAAGACTGTGAGAAAGAATGCTGCCAGTGTGACTTAACTACTATGAGTTGCGTTTGACAACATACTATCACAAAATTATGTGCATATATTTGTACAATTTACACATATATATATTTATATAATAAATATTTAAGAATGCAGATATATCTTTAATGTGTTTTGAGCCCTATCCTTTCCAAATTGATCAATTTGCAAACCCTTCATTTCCTTATTCGGAAGTATGAATCCCATTAATTTAAACTGAGAAATTAATTGTCCAGACTAAAAAACATATTGAGAAATCTTCAGAATCTTATAATGCAAGCCATTATTCATTATGCTGAATATCAGATGCCA
This sequence comes from Ochotona curzoniae, assembly GCF_017591425.1. NCBI lineage: Eukaryota > Metazoa > Chordata > Mammalia > Lagomorpha > Ochotonidae > Ochotona > Ochotona curzoniae. The sequence continues at coordinate 11,242,367 of NW_024465751.1, forward strand.
TGGAAAAGTAATGAGCCCTCAGATATCACAGGGGAAATAAAGAGGTATTAATTAATATGTCCCAATCTGAAAGAAAGAAATACTCTGAGGGTGCAATAACTTTTTCATAAACTTCATTTGTAATTCATCTGCTTGGCTAAATCAAAATGTAACATAAGGAGACATTGAAATAAGAAGGTTATATGCATTCAGCAAGTAAAAGGAGACATTGAAAAAGCCATGATTACTTTAATAAATGACTTTACAAGTCATTTAATGGAACAGCTGTTCCATCTCCTTTTCCTATGCCAGAAATAAAAATGAAAGTATACACTTATGAAAAAAAAATTCTTGTTTTTCCTGGAGCCAAGCAGAATCTTTCTGTGCTTGGATTTTTTTTAAAAAAAGTAGCAATTAATGTGCTTTTATTCATTTTAGATAGTGAAAGAGAGATTGTCAGGAAAAGATTTGTCCTTAAATAGTTACTATTAAAAATCCATTTGTAATAGTAATAAAAAAAACCTCCAACTAGTATTCATAAATATTCATGAATATTAAATTTTTATCTGCATAAAATGGGAAATTACTTTAGCTGGTCATCCATGATTAGTGATATGCCTATTCATATAGTAAAAAACAAAATGATTGTTCCGCAATGAAATAGCAATTCCATTGTGCTCACATACTCATTAATTTGATGGAAACTTTGTTGCAATTTTTTATAACTACTAAGGCAACTTGCACTCAGAAAGCCTTTTTTGTTGAATTAGATCATAGGAATAAATGTTCCTAGAGTGGAGACAAGATCATCAGTCAATCCCTTGTGATGACAAGGAAGGTCGATGGGCACAGTGTGATGGTTCAGTGGCTAAATTCTCTCCTTGCAAGCAACAGGATCCCATATGAATGGCTCTACTTCCATCCAGCTCCCTACTTATGGGCTGGGGAAGCAATGGAGGATTTCCCAAAGTCTTGGGACCCTGCATGGGAGACCTGAAGAATCTCCTGCCTCCTGGCTTCAGATTGGCTTGGCTCCCATCATTGCAGTCACTTCAGGGGTGAACCAGTGGATAGAGGATGTTTTTCTCTGTATGTTCTTCTCTCTGGAAAGCTGCCTTTCTGATAAAAGTGAATAAATCTTACCAAAAAAAGGTAAGATGATGATGATACCTAAAAGAGGCTTTGTGCAGTTCACAACTTAAATTTTCTAGCATTTCTAGGTCTATACCATTCAAAAGAGTCACATGCCAGCATCACTACATAATATGAAAATAAGCATACTTTGGTAGTAGTTCCGGTTATAGTTATCAATGCAGGAATGCAGAGATCTGATACAAAGAATTCAGTTCTCATGAACAATTCTAATTTTGTCAAATGTTCCCGACTGTCAACAGCATCATCAGTGAATTTTGCATTTGGGGATGAGATTTGGAAAAAAAAAATCTTGCTTCTTTACATTCACTACCTGATTAATGTGAAATGTGTGGTTATGTGGGGAGGGGGTAATGGTTCACGTACATCTAATGTGACTGTCTCAGTTTGCAAAAGAGGACATTAATGCCATCGAAGAGGACTGATCTGCACATGGATCATGATTCTGTATGACAAGAAGTCAAACCTGGTTGTTCTAAATCTATAGACATTGAACTAGAACACCTGTCAAACAATCATCTCAGAATCTTCTTCCATCTCAGATTTACCAGTCCTTGCATTTCAGGGCCCTAGATTATGCCCTATTCTCTCACTTAAATCAAAACACACCAATATAATATGTCACACTGAATTTCAAAATATTGGATCAAATTTTTCTTAAATGCAAAATTAAACAAACAAAATATTATGCAAGCCAAACAATGTCTGGCATCTGGATTAACCCACAGCCAGACCATTTATAGCTTCCTCCCCATAGTACAAGGACCAAGGCAACCTTTTGAGCACACCTGCAAGAATCTGCTTTCTTCTCTCACTGTTTTTCTAAGCAGGAATTCTTACAAAGCCTCCTGCTGAGAGTAGAAGGGATCATTTAGAAACAGCCATGCCATCCTGAACATACTCAACCCCATCTCATCTTGCAAGCTAAGCAGGGTCAGGCCTGGTTAGTACTTGGATGGGAGAAGAGGAGACCACTTTAAGATTTAGACCATTTAAATATAAACCACATTATAGCCTGAGGACAGCTGTAGCAAGTTCACTTGAAAGAGATCCTTGGAGAGAGAAATGCATAGCAGAGATTCAAGGAGGAACTGATAGCCTTTCAAGCCAAAGGGACAGTAAACGCCATTTTTATTCCCTGAGTTCAAAGACACACTTCAGACAGCCTTGTCTCTATCAGTAACTGCATCTGACCAAGCATTTTAATGTGCTTTCAAATGGTCTTTGAAATTTCAGAAGGCTGTATAGAACATGTGCTATAAAGTTCTCTTCACCTGGAGAGCAAGCCTTTAAAGTAGCCTAGGCAGTCTAACATCCTTTGGACAACCAATGTTAGTCTTTCAGTAAATTGCTACTAGTAGTAGCTTTCACTTCATTTATGATCCCATTCATCTTCATTATTATTATGAGAAAGTTTGGCTTATTTGATTTGCAAAATCAAAGTTCTGCTCATGTTAAAAAAAAAACAATCAGGACTGGGATCACCTAAGATGAAGTTTCTTTGGGAATCCACCAACTGAATTGTTGGACTCAGAGCCCCAAACATCTTTCATGGTCTGACCATCAAATACTTGTATCACAGCTGGACCTCCTCAATGGTTTAGATGGAGGAGTGGACAGCATATCCAGATGCACATGGAGTTTATGGCACTATATTGAAGTGTGCAGAGAACACCCGATAGCGTAACAGAGGACAGAAGACAGAACAAATTGATCAATTAACCCAGCCAAATGTTGGCAGTGACTATCTGGGCAAATAGACTGTAAGGTGGGCTCTGTCATCCAATGGATTCTAGAGAAATTTCATTGTGTTTAGAGTGGCAAGATCAGCAGCAATTCAGAACTGTTTAAGCTCTTGAGCAGAACCCTCAGAGCATGCCCCACATTGGGGATCCTGGAGTGATGTAGATGATTGTACCCCATCCCAGGGTACAGAGGCATTTGGGAGGCTGGTGTTGCTTCTCCCTTATCTCCCCTGTTCCCCTAGACACAGAAAGGAAAAAAGAGAGAGAGAGAGAATGTGGAAATAATGTCTCACACACCTTCCTATAGCTCTTGACTCTTATTACTCTAATCAACTACATAAAAATCATCCAAAATTAAATAATTAAAAATGACTTCCTTAGGCCAGGTTTGCAATGAGTGTGCAACAACAATGAATGAATGAAATTCAGGTTCTGGCTGCTGCTCTGCGTTCTTTAGAGCAAAGTCAGAGTTAGCCCTGGCACATCACCTTGTCTGCAAGATAAGTGTCTACAACGGCCAGAGCTACACTGATCCGGAGCTAGGAGCCAGGAGCTTCCTCTTGGTTTCCCACATGGGTGCAGGGTCCCAAGAACTTGGGCCATTCTTGACTGCTTTCCCAGGCCACAAGCAGGGAGCTGGATGAAGCGGGGTCACTGGGACTAAAGTGGGAGTCAATATGGAATCCTGGTGCATTGAATGCAAGGACTGTAGCCATTAGGCTACTGTGCCTAGCCAAACTGTATCTTTTATAATAAATATTAGCTTTGAAAATATTCTCCATACAGGAGCTTCTGATTCAGTTTCATTAAGACTTTGTTTCTTTCTTATTAAAGTTTGCAAAATCTTATGTATCAGATACTATATACACTTTCATGAAACAACCGAATTTTTGGCACTTTGATAAAATGATACTAAGTCAGAAAAAAAAATTGTTAGTAGGAATATTCTTGAAAATTATCCTTATAGCTATAATTTTATCTTTGTGATCAAATCCATGTCTCTCTAAACCTTCCTATTCCATAAAGAGTTCTGAAAAACCAAAACAGCTGAAGTTCAATACTATATGTGCGATTTTTCAAAATAAAAGGTGATGGAGGGATATAAGACAGAGAAATGATCAAAACACAAAACCACACTTAGATTCCACCTAACTCCAGTGAGGTTGGCCTGTATTCAGAACTCTACTAACAACACCTGCTGGCATGGATGTGGGGAGAAAGATACCCTCCTTCACTGCTGTTGGGAGTGTCAACTAGCATAACCACTATGGAAATCGGTATGGAGAGTGATTAAAGAACTCAAAATTAACCTCCCATATGACCTGGGTATCCTGCTCCTAGGAGTATTCCAAAAGAAGAAAACTGCATATGAGAAGGGTTTCTGTAATTCTGTATTTACATGAGTGTGAACTGGCTGGTGATGTGACCCGGCCTGGCCCCCTTGTACTTCATCCTGGTCCTTGGATCTGCCAGTGGATGTTATGAACTAGCCTGGCCTTGCCCACTCCCAGACATAACCCACATGCATCCTCTCAGGTACTGTAACCTCACCTGGTTTTGACTGGACCTTGCCTTAGTTCTTGCGCTTACCTACAGGGACTGCAACCTGACAAAGAGTTCACCAAGTTCCTCTATCTGTTCTCTTACCAGTGGCAGATTTTGCACAAACCAGTGAGTCTTGACCCAGGTTGACTTTGTCCACCTCTTGTCCTGGCAGGAACGGTGTCCTTGCCCAACCAGCCCATACCCTTTCTAGTTAGTACTGTTGGGCTGCAGCCCAGCCACACATGGCCTGTGACCAGGCACAGCTCTCACGTGGTTTAGCAGGAGCTGAGCCCCAGCCCAGCCTGCTCTACACCCACCCTGACTCATGAGTGCCAGTGGGCACTGGAGACCATCCCACTCTGAGACTCCCAGACCCAGTTCATACCCATGCCAGGGGAGAGGGCAGCCATGTCCAACCCACCACAATGCCCTGATTCTGGCTCTCAAGTTCACCAGTAGAAATTCCAGCCCAGCTGGGGCATCCCCGTAAGTCCCCAACCAGGCCTTTTCCCATCTGCACATCTTGCACATTCAAATGGATACTGCTGTTCCACATGGGTGAGCCCACATACTCCCGCACAGATTCTATACCCAGAACTGATTCACTCAGGTATTTCTCAGTTTCATGGTCTAGCCTCACAGCACCCATTCACTTTTCTGCTACTCACTGGTAGATTCCATGTTCTAGCCCTTCAAGTCAAATGGTCTTGTCCATGGAAGTCCAATATAAGTCATTCATGACCTGGGCATGGGCCCTCAGGTCCGCACCTGTGCCATCCCCCAGACTCCCAGTAACCCATGCTCCAAATCCCCAGATCAAACTGCCGAGTGACCTGAGGGCTTAACCCAGCACCATTGGCATCTGGGCAACCCAGTCTAAGTGGCACCTACATCTCAAGCACAGACTTTCTTGAGCTCCACCCACATCATGACCAAGATCATTTTCTTTATGTGACTAATTCCAGTGCCAGTGAATGTGTATTGGTTATCACTAGAATGATTTGATTTTCAACTCACACTAATACATATTTTTTAAATTTTTATATATGCAAATTATGAGAAAATGCACTACACAGAATTGGATAAAAGAAATTTCCCATGGCAAAATCCATTTTTCAAATGTAAAATTTATAAGTGATTTACCAATGAAAGTCATTTGTAATAGTCACTTGCTAACTATCTATTTCCCCCTCTAATTACGTTAAAAACCCAACATTGCAAAGGAGTTGACCTGCAATATGATCTATTATTGAATCATGAAAATTATTCTGTTTTTCAGTTTCTGGGAAATACATCAAAGTTTTACTTAGTTTTATTAAATCACTTTTGATCTTTCATATACTGGCACCTTTTTAAACCTCATATCATGAGGACATGTGTTGTTCAAGCTCCCCTCCAATGAATACAAAAAAAGTATTCAGAGACAAGTACGGAGCCAATACAAGATTACATTCAGAGGAAAACCAATCAGAATCACTGCTGATTCCTCAGAAGAAACCCTCCAAGCAAGGAGAGAATGGAGTAAGATCTTTCAAATCCTGAAACAAAACAACTCTTAACCAAGAATAATGTACCCGGCAAAGATTTCATTTGTATTCAAGAATGAAATTAGACACTTCTATAGCAAGGAGAAACTACAAGAATATGCAAGCATGAAACCAACTCTACAAAATCTCCTTAGAAATGTGCTAAACCCAGAAAAAAAGGAGGCAAACCATAAGCAAAGATGACAAATAGGAAGTCCTCCCCACAAAAGTCCACACAAGGAAAAACAATTAAAAAGATACCAACACCCCCAAAAATATACATGCACAGCAGATCAAAATCCCAGCCTCTCAATAGTAACTCAACAAAAATGGCCTAAATTGAACAATCAAAACACATTGGTTAACAATGTGGATCAACAAACAGGACTCAATTATCTGTTGCCTACAAGAGACACAGCTCACCAGAAAAGATGCGAAGAAACAGTAAGTGAAGGGATGGAAAAAGATATTTCACGCCAGTGGACAAGAAAAAAAGGCTGGTGTAGCTGTCCTAATTTCAGATGATTTAGACTTCAATGTGATAAATATCAAAAGAGACAGGGAAGGGCATTCTATATTATTGAAAGGAATGATCCTCAGGATAGATTACCATCATAAACATCTATGCGCCAAACACAAAGGCTCCCCAGCTACATGAAGCAATTATTGACAGACTTAAGTGGAGATATAGAACCACATACAATAATCGTAGGAGACCTAAACACCCCATTTACACCAATAGACACATCAACAAGTCAAAAACTCAACAGAGAAACAATAGAACTCACACAAACAGTAGAACAATAGGACTTAGTAGATATTTCCAGAACCTATCATACTACAGATGTAGCAGTGCATGGCACCTTCTCCAGGATCAACCACATGATCCTGGAGCAAATCTAACTGACTTCAAAAAAATTGGAATCATACTATGCACCTCCTCAGACTACCAAGGAGTGAAACTGTAAATCAATAATTCAAAATGCCCCAGGAAATATGTAAACTCTTGGAGATTGAACAATATGCTATTAAATAAACAATGGGTCAGACAAGAAATTAGAGATGAGATCAAAAAATTTGTGGAAACCAATGAAAATGCAAATACAATATTCCAAAACTTGTGAGACACTGCCAAAGCAGTGCTATGTGGTAAGCTTATTGCAGTTGGTGCTTATGTCAAGACCCAAGAAAGACACCAAATACAGAAATTAAATACACACTTCCCGGAATTTGAAAAACAGCAGCAAAGTGACCCCAGAGCAACAGGAAACATGGGGAATTATGGATAATGACCCATAAGTGCATGAAAGACTATTCAAAACATCAGAGGTATAAAAAATGAAAGGAAATATTCAATATCACTGTATCAACAAGAACAAAAATTGATAACATTAAAATCCTAATGCAGACAATAATGCAAACATGTGAACTCTCATTGTCAGTACCCATTTGGAAAAATATCTAACGACTTTTTTTGAAAACGTAATATATATTTTCCCACGACCCTGAATTTCAATGCCTTAGAGATGTTGGGATAAACATTCCAATCCCTATACACCCCACCCCCCTACACACAAACATTCATGGTAATGTGCACCTTGAAATAGCCTATATACATTAACAAGAAAATAGTTACATTCAAATGAAGGAGTGCTACTTGACATGAGGAAATGAACTGTTGATGCAGGAAATAACAAGGCTGAATATTAGAAATGCTGTGCTGAATGAAAGAAGTCTGAAGAAAAAATAAATATCAGATTATTCCATTTGTGTAAAATTCTAGGACATCCAGATTTGTAATAAGAAACTGCGAACATTGATTACCTTTGTGGTAGATGAGGTCTGGGGTTTACTGTGAAAACACAGAAAGTCAATATCTGGAATGATGGGTATATATTGATAAAGTTTTTAAAAACAGTGTTTGTAATATTTGTACATATCCTTGCATTTATATTTTTTCTCAAAAATAAAGAAGAAAAAATCAAATCTATTTAATGCCTTGTATGTTGAAGGGCTTAGTGCTCAGTGGTGATGTATTGAACATCTCAAACTTTAGAATACTGTTTTCAAAATTGTGGTTTTGTGCATATATATATATATATTATATATATTTATACATATATGAAAGGGCAGAGATGAATAGATACAAGTAGAAAATATAGAAATAGGTAAATATTTCTAATAAGGAAGACATCTTCAGCAAACACAGAATATGTTCATGCTGGCTGATAGAAACCAGATGGAGTCTTTTGTTAGTTTTTGTATGCTTGAACTATTTAATAATTACCAATATATTTGCATGAAACATGTGTTACTGCATGCTGTATAGACAATATTTGTGTAAACTTGAAGTCAGAGTCCATTTGTAACATTTCTTCAGTCCCCATTCTAAACCCCAATGTGACTCTTGAAATTATAATTCTATGGTATTCTGGTTGTGAACTTTCTAGATGTCGATACACATAAGAATGTTTAAAAAAATTCCTGCAAAGCAGAATTAAAAGATAAATTTCGTTTGGCTCAAAAAACAAAAAAAAGCCTGAAAGATAGGCATAGCTTTTCAAAATATGCATTGCTTTCATGAATTTTCAGAAGACCCTCACATATATATCTAAATAAACTATACATGGTCAGAGTAGCAACATCTTAACTATAACAATTGTTGATTGATTGCACTTTATTCCCAATTATTCACTTCTACCTTCAAGAGGATTATGCAACCCTATGCATAATTAAGTGATTTTGTCCACTCAATACGTTTCTGTAGCCATGACCTATACTACCTAGGGTCCTAACCTTCCCTCATTAGATGACTGTATTTGGGAATCACACCTTTAGCAAGATGAGTGCATTAATTTGAGGCTCTTAGGGTGGTCCCTTGTCCAATTTGACTAGTGTCCTTATGAAAAGAGGAGATTTGGACACACAACTTGATTGCAAAGATGTGCACACCCAGAAAGGCAGAGCTGGGACAGTGAAAATGTGGTGATTTTCAAGCCAAGAGAAGAGGCCCCATTAGAAATCAGCACTGCTGATACCTTGGTTTCAAAGTGCTACATTCTAGAGGTGTCAGGGCAAAAGTAAACTTATGTGCTCCATATCAGAACTCTTCCACCAATGGGTAGCAGAACTGAGAAGTAGGTAAAGTCACATTAGATAAGTTGCACCTGCAATTATGTAACAGAAACATAAATGTCTCAAGCAATACACACATAGTTAATTGCCAAGGGCTGTGCACTGTAGTTGAACATAGTGGTGGCCATTTTAACATGGGGAGACTTATTTCTCAGTCCTGTCTACTGCTTGATTTTGCCCATGATTAATACCCTGCACTTTAATGATACAGAAAAAAAAAAAAAAAGCTTGCTTTTAAACACCTCCAAAAGAACAATGTCTGTGATACAAAGTTAATTATTAAGTAGCCACAAAGACACTAAGCTTTTCTTGTCCTCTATAATAGCCAAATTAAAATTTTGTAAACTCAAACAAAATTCTTATAAAGAGTGTTATTTTGAATTGGGATTTGAATGAACAAAATATGTTTTGGTATGATTTTCTTCTGATCCTTTCCCTATAACACTTACTGGTTTTATTTTTATAATCATGTATATACATATTTGCTTTAATGGAATGTAAGAATTCAACAAATAAAGAACTTTTTATCTTCATACCCTTAAAAGATTTATTATTTTTGAGTCAAAGATAAATATCCTGGATGCTTTACAGTTGATTGTTAGGTTTTTCTAGCTTAAAGTTTTGAGATAGCCAAGCTGATATTGTGTTCTTACTTGTGACAATTTCCAAATATCCTTTTTGAATAAAATATCTGTACCCTCAACGCACTGCGTTCTCTACCTGCATCCCACACAACTCCTTCCTCAGGATTGGTCTCCGCAGGAATGCATCCAATATCCCCCTAAATGTGGGACTGCACACACGTTGCATTATGCCAGAGATTGTAGCACAGGGATCATAGCGGTGCTCTGGCTTCGAAATCCTGAGGGTAGAAATCCCTATGTTGTATTGTTATCAAGCTCCCTAGATGGGCTTGAGTCTCCCAGACCCAAGGTGAAAGAAAACAACATGTGAACCATCCTTTTCACAAGGCATTCCAAATACAGCATGACAGGGGAAGATTCCAAGTAAATGGAATGAAGAGTGTTTGAATAGAATGCAACAAAGGCAAAAAAGCAGAGGTAATAGTAATAGAAATGAAAAACATTCAATTTAACTTACAAAAGCTACAATTCTCCAAAATATGAGGGTACTATAAGCAACAAACTGATGTGTACTTAGCTCTGTATCAGCTGGATATATAAAATAAAAATTTTAGATACCATGGAATTTTGGTTAAGTGTATATGCAGTATTTTCATCTATTTTTAACCAACTAAAGCCAGAACTATTTTCACCCAAATAAGACTGCAAATGTAAATGCGAATTAGACTCAAAAAGTCTTCAATGGTGTTCACTTCAGCAGCACATATACTAAAAAACGCTGCAGTGAGTTCTGAAAGGCAAAAATAGTGCCGACACACCTTCCGGTTACAATATTTAAAAAGTAGAAACTCAAACAAGGGCTTACAAAATTCATTTGTGAATCTAAAATGTTTTCAGAACTTTAATTGTTTTCATTTTACTGGAAAGGCTGAAAGAGGGGGAGAAAAGAGAGCTTCTAACAACTGTTTCACTCTCCAAATATCTCCAGGCTGCAGCAAATTGAAACCAGGAACCAGGAAGCAGGAATTCTATCCAGATTTTGGTGTGAGTGTCAGCCCTGTAAGTGCTGTAGCCTTCTCCTGCTGACTCCCACAGTGTGTGAATTAGCAGGAAACACGACCTGAAAAGGAATCAGCACACATACAAGGCACTCGACTGTGGAATGCAGGATGTCCAAGTGGTGTTCGACGTGTTGAGTCAAATGTTCCCAACTCAACACCTACTCATAAATTTTAAAGCAACTATCTAAATGAGCTTGCATTAAAGCATAAACTGCAAAATCACAATCCATTTAGATCTATTCGAAATGAAATAATTGGAATTTAAAAAAAAAAACAGTGATCCTTGAAAGTAGCTTTTGTAACTTCTCAGAGCATCACATATATTGAAATCAAATACTTAACCTCTTGGAGATGTAAAACATTTTAAAAATAGTTTGATTACAAAATGGCCAAATAAACCGACTGTACAATCCTTACGAGAAAATACAGAAATGATCAACAAGTATATGAAAAAAAATATTCAACATCACTAATCATAAAGAAAAAAACAAACCAAAACCACAATGAAACTTCATCTTATCCAAACTAGAATAGCTATAATCAAAAACACACAAAAAAAAGAGAAAGAAAGAAAGAAAAAGAAAAATGCTGGGAAGAATTTAAACAAAGGGGCTGGCTCTCATACATATGAATGTAAATTAACAATTCTGTTGTGAAAATCTGTACGAAATTTCCTTAAAATATCAGAAGTAACTTCCATATGATCCAACTATCTCACTATAAATAAAACAAAATAATTAATGTGGGAATGAGCTATCCACAATCCCTTCCTTATGGCAGGACTGTATACAACACCAAGATATGGAATCTACTGAGATGTCCATCAAGGTAAAACACAGATGAAGAAAATGTAGCATATACACAAGATGGACTATTTTTTGATCACAATCTGGTGAAATCCTATCATTGGTAGCAACATGAACAGAATTGGAGGACATTCTTTGAAGTGAAATAAGTCAGGCATAAAAAACAAATACCACATATTCTCAATATGTATAGAAACTACACAATTTGATCTCCTAAGAGTAGAAAATAGCGGTTGCAGGTGAATGGGGAGGATGAAGGAAAAATGAGACTAGAAAGAGGGTGAGAAATGGACATGGGGTACATTTGCATAGGACAAGTAACTCCTCATATAGGGTAGCTATGATCGACAACAGTTGCCTGATTATTTCCAAGTAACCAGTTGAAAGGATTTTAAATATTCCCAATATCAATAAGGGTAAACATTTCAAGTGATTTATATCAAAATTATGATGATCTATACCAACCTGCACCATCAACATATATTGAATTATAATACCACACTCCAGCAATATGCACAGCTGATTCACAAAGTAGCAAATTTTCACATCAGCCACATTTCCTTGATGAAAATAAGACATTGAGTCTGACCAGAGTGAAAAAATTGGGCTATAGCGTTCATCTCTTAATGGAAACAACTGAACTACGTCGTGGACGTCGCTGTCATGTAGCAGAAGCCAGCAGTACTTTAATCAACCAGCCTTCCACTTCCTAGACAGAAAGTTGATAACATTACCCAGTCTTCTTGTTTGGTTAACCAAGTTGAATTCATACCATCCTGAGTGTAGCATTAAACTCTTTGGGAAGTTCTGTATACTATGTCTTCTCCTGCCTCAGCAACAATGGTGGTACTTGCTGAAGATAATCTCAGATATTGGAAGTAATGCGAGTCCATAGGTGCTTTCTATTCTTTTCCCTTTTTTTTATTTTTTTCAAGCAATGCCATCTAGTCTTCATTGAACTTTGAATAAGTTATCTTGTGTTGCATTAAGTCCTTGTGTTCAAACCTACCACAACCTGTCATATCTCCAATAAGCTAACCTTTGAGAACACAATGGCTGAACTCAAATAATGAGATATAGGATACAGTGAAAAGCTGGTGATAAAGACTGGTTTTGTTGTTTGGTTTTGGAGAGAAAACTTTTGTTTTATACCATGTCAGTGGTTGACCCTCTACTCTAAACATCTGCAAGTCTCTGGGGCATTGTTAATTCAAAAACAGGTGAAGGGATTTCCTACCATGCCAGAGATTCACAATTCAATTCACATGTGGTCTACTATTATTCAAAGGGGAGAGATGTCTACTAAGAGGACAGGCACACATCTGGAGGGGTGAGCTCACAACTGGCTTAGAAAGACAAAAAAAAAAAAGCCACCTTCAACATTTGTAGAGATTCGCTGAAAATGACCTGGCCAACTTCTTACAACATGGGTTTTTCCTTCAGTTCACAGCTGAGAAAACTCAGCCATTTGATAAAGGTTCAAATGGGTCACAGAGAAATTTTTATTCACTTCCTGGAGCAAAAACTCTTCCAACTGTTATAAAGATGCAAACCTGCGCCTTTTCATGTCTGGCAACAACACTGAAGATGAGAAAAACCTTCCCAGACCAGGAAGATATACACAAGATTTATTTATTTTTTCCATAATCCCTCTGTTTATGTGTTCTCAAATGACTAATGAGGCCAATCTGGAGCTGGCAGATTTTGCCACAATTTACACAGATGGTTTCAGTATATGTGCATAAAGCAAGTCATGCTGGAAATGTAAAAATAAAGATATGTTTAGTACCATTCTTAGGTTTTTCTAGAGGATGAAGATAAAATGACACAGGGTATGTAAAATTTTTACATTATTTAATTTAAAATATGATTTCATATCTATCCAGCCTCTGAAATAACTACTGACAATCATTACATTCACATATTGATGGTTTCTTTAATCCAAATACTTGGGAAAGTCTAAACACAAGCTGTAGTCATTGCTTTTGAAAGTTTGTCTAAGCAATATTGAGTGAAATGTTGATGATAAAAATGTACCTTCACTCTAATCCTGAACTCTTCCTAGTGCTTTTGAAGCAAAACAAAATATTTCTCAGAAATTTTAAACATAAACAAGACTGACCGGATTTCAGGTCCTTACCCAGGTGACATACTTATGAGTCTTATTTTCTAATCCAGTTATCCAAACAATCATAATATTTCTTAAATAAGAAGTGTCTGAAATTTTACCACATTTGAAAATTATTGCAATCAGCCTAGGATCTTGAGGACTCATCTATTCATATATTCTCAAATAATTCTGAGTTGTTACTGTAAATTATCAAGAAAAATCTCTTTCCTGTTTTAATGGAATTCAGATTATACAAATAAACAATTTATTATGATATGCTATAATACATGCATAATTTCTTAGAGTAAAAGCACATTTTTCTACTGCTACTGCTCAAATGGCAACAACATTGAGGAAGAAGTAGAATAATGAAGGAGGAAGCATTTCATTGCAATCAGTTACCCTGGGAATTACATGCATCTTAAATGTAGCCGAACTGAGTACAAGGTCTAACTGCTTTGCATTGTCCTTGAATTCTCTGTGGAAATGAGAAAGTGATGATCTGTGAGCCGTGAGTTGCATCTTCATATGCTGCTGCATTGAAAAACTGAGGAGTTTTCAAACTCTAAATTTTAAGTTGGGTAACCAGCTATTAGTTGAGGTCTCTGTGATAATTCTTTTTATATATCAACTTAGCTGATCAAAGGAATCCAAAGATAGTTAATAAAACATTGTTTTTGGTTGTGTCTGAGGAGTGTTTGCAGAACCGACAGGCAGCTGAATTGAGGTTCTGGTTAAGGAGAATTCCACAGTCTAGATGGGCAACATTCAACATGTTAAGATCCGGATTAGAGCAAAGTCAGAGGAAGGGAAAGTTTCTCTCTGCTTGAGTTGGAATGTTCATCTTCCCTCAAACCTCAGAGCTCCTGGCCCTCCGGCCTTGAGATTTAAAGTGGAATTTAGGCCACTGGCTTTCAATGGCTTTCTTGGACCTTCAACTCTCAAAAAGCATGTCATGGGAGTTCTCAGCCTCAATAAATACCCAAACCAGTTTTTCATAGAAAATCCCTTTCTCTGTACATATAGAACACTTTATTGGTTCTGTTTCTCTGAATAATCCTGATAAATATGATATATTCCTATGAATAGGATTTAGAAAATAGCCAACATTTTGTAAGCTGGATTATTAATGATATGCATTCAAAAGACTCCCAATTTCACAGAAAGATTGTGTACATGGAAGCCTGCTTATCAAAAAGGCACAGATTTTTGCATGTCAGCCTTGTGATTTCTTGGCAGTAACTTTCTTTATTACTATTTGCACATATTTGAACTATTTACTTCAATGGAGTTCCTGAATTCACTAACACAAAATGTTCTTTCCCATTCTATTTTTACCAGTTTAATTGTATCTATCTTGAGATTATTTTAAATATTAGGCATAACTGGCAGAAAATATAATTAATCTGACCTTCAACATTGTGTCTGCTCCTAGTTTCTCATTAATAACATGTAATCTATCCTGCAATGTATGTGTCCAACCTATTAAACTAAATGCTGAGCCAATGGCACACATTTTACATATCTGATCGGATGATAGCCTAATCCTAAATAACAACTCTTAATCATGAAGCAAAATCAGTTGCATGAGGCCCAAAATACTTGTCTTATCAACAAACAGCCCCATTGTCTCTTAAGCAAGACCAGTTTATTTCTTTAACAGAACAGTCCAAGAATTGAAGGGCAGGTTTGGTAGTATTCTGAATGAGCATCTTTGAATTCCAGTTTTTACTGCAACTGTGCTTGTGATCTTATAAGTAGTATAAATAAGGAAAGAAGCAATGGAGCACAGATGTATCCATTTTTTTTTACAATAAAATAAGAAATGGCACATAAACTTTCTGTTTCCACCCAGTTGGACAGACTTTATTTACATGTCCACACCATATTGCAAGAACAGTTGGAAAATGTAGTTACTGGCTGTGAGACTATGTATTTAGTTAAAACTTGGACATTCTATTAGTAAAGAAGAGAGACTTGATCTTGATAAACAATTAACATTATGTATTATAGTATTGTTTTGAGCTAAGATAGGATGTACAGAAAGCAGAAGTAGTGAGGAGCAGCATACTAGTGTAAAAGATTAAATAGGCACCTGATACGATGATGTTTTAAAGTTTGACACTCTGAAGATGTTAGCTTCTAAGAAAAGATTCACTCTAAGCTCAAACTTCCATCTTGTCTTCCAAGAAAAGATAGTCTCCAAATTATATGATAGCTTATATGATGCTTGGGCCATCAATTAATCTGATTTTATTTCAATGAGTCTGTTTTATATACACATCTACCATATATCAGGAGGCTCCAGGTATCTTAAATATGAGACCAAACAGCTGCCCCTGGAATACTCTTACAAAAGTATATCTCATAGTAAATGAGGAAGGAAGGGAGGAAAGAATGAATGGAGGAGTGAAGGAAGGGGAAGAAAGAAGAGGAGATGAAAGGAAAAGAGAATAGGGAAGAATAGGGGAGAGGAAAGAAAAAGAGAGGGAAGTGGAAAGGTGAGGAGGGGAAAAGATAAGAGGAGGGGAGAGCAGAGGAGAGGAGACAGGAAAAAAAAAAAGATCAAGCTAGGCTTCTGTAAGAACTGATTAAAACAAATAAACAAACAAAACAAATTATCTTTACCTCACAGATTGCAAAGCTCTCAGAGAGCGAGCCTCATAGACCAGTGGATTCGAAGAACTGGTTTCCACAATAAGAATCCAATTTGAACCCTAACTACTTGTTTAATGACACTGTCCCTTAGTTTCCTAGGAACATGGGTAAAATTTCATAGGAATGATTGGTTCCAGGGAACCTGCAAATACAAAGCCCCATAGCTGTACAAGTCTCTTAAATGAAATGGCACAACATTTCCATGTCTCCCCAAATAATTTGAGTCATCTCAATATTGCTTAAAATTCCTGATAGAGTGTGAATGCTGAGCCAATAGCTGCTGCACTCCATTATTCAGGGAGAAAGTAAAAGTTCTCAACATGATCGATAACAGAGACAATCTTCTTCCAATGGCTTTACCTGCAATTGATTGGATCTACCGAAAGAAATTCTGTGCATAGAGAGAGCTGCCTCCATAAAGAATGCAAAGGTTCTGTGTCTTGCACATGGTGACTCTCTAATAAATATTACCTCTTACATACATCCTGATTTTCTTATTTAAATCACAATTGATAAAGTTTGGAAACAATATTCTTATTTATAGTTATGACCTTCACCATCTCTAACATTTTCTTAAAATACAGCAGTCATTAGATAAATGAATGAATGGA
Organism: Ochotona curzoniae; assembly: GCF_017591425.1. NCBI lineage: Eukaryota > Metazoa > Chordata > Mammalia > Lagomorpha > Ochotonidae > Ochotona > Ochotona curzoniae. The sequence goes on from NW_024465751.1 coordinate 11,259,279, forward strand.
TAGATGAAAATGTTTTGAGATCCGTTAAAATAATTAATCTATGCAAGTGTTCACTGGACTCTCAAATTTCTTAAATAGTGGCTCAGAAATGAAGAGTTTATATTAGAAATGTGAACCAAAACACACGATTCCATCTGAGCAAAGAAAGTCAAAACTGCTTATTAATTTACACTGAAGCCATAACATTAGTCTGGGAAAGTCAAACATAGAGCAGCACAGAAACTTTCTGGAAAAGTTAAAACCCCTAACATTCTCTAGGAAAATGGAGCCATCTACAGGTCAAATTTACCATCAAACAAAAACTCATTCCTTGAGCTAGTCTTCATAGAATAAGGTTTTGCTTTAATTTTGTACTGCTTATTTTTAGCTTCTTGTTTTTCTGTTTCTCCTTCCTCCTCTGCCTCGTCTCCTACATCTCTTTCTTCTCCTTTGCATACACCCTGGCTGCAAAGCACATACAGAGTACCTTACCAACAGTTCTCACACCATTTACCATCAGCTCATGCCACCATCATTACTCTCTAGATTAAACCAATTATCTGCACAGTCCTCCACCACCTTTGAGCCGTTACAGTCCAAACCAATTAAAGGAGTCCAAGGAATCCTTGCAAACATGACTAATTAAAAATCCATTAAATTAAAAATCAGTGAATCATATACAGTTCCCAAAATTATCATAAAGCTTTATTTTTGTATTGTCTTTATGAAGAAAACTTAACACGTCATGGGAAATCACGATATCCACTATAACAAAGACAACAAAAATGTGAGGAATGCTACTAACTCTTAAAATCGAGATAACATCTGAGATGAAGCATGAGGAACAAGTAGACTATAATTTTAACTGGTTTAGCAAAAAAATTTAAAGATTCTAAGGCCAGTGTGGTAACAATTAGAAGGATGACACTACCTACCAGGCTCAGTGCCAAATGCTTAGATGCAAAAAATTCTTAGATTCACACAAATAAGTTAGACATTGATCCAATAGGCATAAACTGGGACTTACAGAGATTAGCTAATTAGTGTAGGGGTAATCATCAGCGGGTATCAGAGTTGAAGTCAGCCTGTTTCTTTATGGGATATTGATCTGTAAAAAACTAAGCGTACTCCCATGGTAGGCCAAGACAGACATTCAATTGTGGCAGCAGTGAGAGAATTCTCAGTGATCTGTTTTGCAGATCTCACACTGGCAGGGTACACTAACTTTCAAGAGCCTGTGATTATCTGAGTTCCCTGAGGATCCCTGCCTCCATATAGTTTTTTGATGCTGCACATGCATGCATAAAACTATGAAAGTAAGACGCCCTAGGGGGAGCAAGCACTGTCTCATTGCCATTGTGTCTCCAATATGCCATATACAGCATATAGTGGATGTTGCACAAGTGAACAGATGAGCTAAGACTTCAACTGCATCTTATTTATACAGTTCAAAATAAAAACGTAAAATGTATCATTGCCAGGACAGATTTTGCAGTTGATTGTACATGATGTCAGACACTTGACTGCCTGTATTTTCAACTATTTGATTGTTAAATAGGAAAAAGCAGGAATTTGATTGAGTCAAGTTACAGTTTGGTTCTCCCTTGTTCATTTTCAGTCTAATCTTATAACTGTGCATAGTACCTATTCCAGTCAGAAACATGATTAATCAATGTGTATTTATTAAGAATTATTTATACAAGGATTCTTCACCCACAGAACCTGTGGGCAACCACATCAGGGAACACAGCACAGTGACATCCACAGGCACAAAGTTCTCAGCAGCCATAGTGACAGTACCAGATGCCAGGAAACTCAGAAACCATAGAAATTAGTGTAAGCTGCAAGGTGTCCTTTGTTTAACTGACTGGAATAATCATACTTTTGCAATTGGCACACTATTGAAATATGCCTGTTTTTAGCTTGTGTTAGTCCAGAATCTCACAAACTGTCCTTAAATCTTTCTTGCTTCTCCAAGTCTTATCTCAACAATGTATGCACTTGACATCACTTTCAGGTGACTCCACACTTACAGTCAGCAAAAGTGGCTTCATAGGGCTTTAACTAATACTAGATAGCAGCTCCATGAATGCTCATAAGTGACCTTTAGAAATGTACTCATCGTGGCTAACATCAAGCAGCTCTCTGATTGGAAAGAACTGAGTTATGATAGCGTGATGGGCAGCCATGTGGGATCATCTCTGCCTGAGTTATATACACAATAGTGGAGGAGGACTTATTCTGAAAGTGGAATTTGTAACTTCCTGTCCTAGAATAAGGGATGCTGAGTAATAATAAATAATCATAGGAATAAGGGTAGGAATAACCATAGAAATTGAAAATACAGAAAAGGATGCTGAATGTGACCTAGTAGAGCTGCCCACTGGCTGACTTAATCTGAGGTTAGGCAACGGGAGTGGGAATAAATAAAACTGTCAAACCACAGAGCAGTCACTGACCATCACATTATAGAAGGAGTTGGACCATCTTGTCATTGGATGATTTACCGCTTGGTTGTTGAAGGGCAACATTTGTTCATCCATTGTGCTAACTACATGAGTGCATGCATGCATGAACAAGAGAATAAAAAATTGCAGAACAATTTTTTAAGGTAGGCATTGTTGATTTCGCCTTATAATTAAGGAAAATGAGAAACAGGGTTTGAACTTTTTAAATCCTCAGAGAAGGCCAGCAACAGTAGGTTAAAGTTTTGAAAAATGTCCTCTGTGAAGTACTTGAGTAATCATATGTTTTGCTACTGTTTCTATAGTCTCTACAATGTTTTATTATTCCACTGTAAACTTTTTGACCCCAAGTCATGATCTCCAGTCCCCACAATTTGTCTTCTCCATGGTCCCAAAAGTGTGATCTTCTTATTTCCCAATTAATTAGGTGTCTTCAGGAGTTCCCTTTCATATTTATCATCAGTCAATAGCCACAGCTCTCTCACACATGTGAGACAATACGACAAATTAATGCAACCATCAAGAGAAACATTAGTATGATGATCCTTAATAAACTTTCTTTTTTAAAGATTCACTTTATTTTTTTATTGGAAAGGCAGATATACAGAAAAAAAGAGATACAGTGGGAAAAATCTTCTGTTCACTGGTTCAATCCCCACGTTGCTGCAATGGCCAGAGTTGAGCCTATCCAGTGCCAGGTCTCCCACGCGGGTGAAGGGTCCCAAGGCTTTGGGCCATCTTCTACTGCTCTCATAAGCCACATGCAGGAAACTGGATGGAAAGCAGAGCAACTGGGACATGAATAGGCATACAAATGGAATCCTAGCACATGCAAAGTGAAAACTTTAGCTACCAGACCATCACACTGGGCCCAAACTTTAGTAAATTTAAGAACTTATATTCATAAAAAAGTCACCAAGAAAATGAAAGAACTATGAAAATAGGTTTACTGTAAATAAATCTAAGAACTTATATTTAGGATTATTATTATTAAGTTTGCTTTACAATAAAAAGAAAAGAAGACCTAGTTTCCAGGTGGGCAAAAGCTATATATATGAAAGAGGATGCCAAATGGTGCTAAGCACATGGAAACATAACCTGTATCGTGGGACATAATACTGCTAATTAAAACCACAGTGAGAAAATACTGCACACCTATCAAAATGGCTGTTGTATTCAATATTTAATGGGAGAAAGAATAACGAAAATGTGAATTCATATCTTACTGGTGGCAGCGTATATTAGTATAATTGTTTCAGAAACTATTTGACATGACTTATTCAGTTTGGATACTGACACACAAGAGTAAGTTTTAAAGTGCATTAAAAAAATGAAGCTATACTTTTGATTTCCATTATTCCATAAACTATTGAAGTACTCTCTTTTTCTTTTTTCTTTTTTTTTAATTAATTACCTATTGCATTATGTGACACAGTTTTATAGGCAACGCGATTCCCCCACCCCTCCCACAACCCTCCCCCCATGGTGGATTCCTCCACCTTGTTGCATAACCATAGTGCAAGTTCAGTTGAGAGTCTTTCATTGCAAGCATATACCAAATGTAGAGTCCAGCATCTTATTGTCCAGATAAGTTCAGCGGCTTCTTACGGAGACTTTCTCTGGTCTGAAGGTAGAGCCAGCAGAGTATCATCCCGATCAATTAAAAGCTCCAACATGACATCAGCAACAATTTATAACATTATGGGATTAATTGACATAGTATTGAGTAACCAATATGTTAAAAATAAATGCAAGTTCTTGATAAGCTCTTACAAGATGAACACATTAGTGTAATCACCGTCCAGGTAAACACAGAGACCACAGTAGCATGGAGGACAACATGTATCCCCAATCTTCCCGCCTTGCATCTGTGTAGTGATTATACTACTGCATAGTACATTCTATTACTACTTCATTGACATTTCAATTTTAGTTTATACACAACGGGTTCTATACAACTTAAATAGCTATAGATTACTGTTCAGCTGTCTTGTGTCTATTTTCATTATAATATTTAGCCTTTTATAGCATTGAAGCATAATTTTGCTGAACCTGGCTATTTTTTGGGGTAGTCTAGACAGGCTTATAACTCCAGCAAGACATATGTCAACAGTCTAGTTGCAGAACAGTTTTAGGAGGGGCGTGCAGAGAAATCCTCAATGCCCTAGTGAGGAGTGCTCTTTTTCTGTGACTAATTTCCTCCCCAGTGTGTGTGTGTGTGTGTGTGTGTGTGTGTGTGAATATATATATATATATCACACACATATATATAACACACCTGTGCACATAATTGTGTAAAAAGTATATTCAAGAACGTTAAAAGAAGCGTAAGAGTAATCAGCAATACTGTAAGAAAGTAAAAAATCCATAAACCATGAAAAATAAAATCATGGTGGTGTATTAATACAGCACAACACAGCAACAGAAAGAAACAATGTAGTTTGAGTGAATTTATAAAATATGTTGAGAAAAAAAACACATCTTCAATGATCTTTTTCATAAAAATCAAAGAGGAGCAAAACTTACCTAGTTGAGGCCAGTAGAATCACTACACAGGTGCAAGGTGGGAAGATTGGGGATACATGTTGTCCTCCATGCTTCTGTGGTGTCTATGTTTACTTGGATGGTGATTACACTGATGCGTTCATCTTGTAAAAGCTTATCAAGTTGTACACTTCGGATTTGTTTACTTTCCCAAATGTAGTTTTTCCATCAATGAAAATGCATGCCAAAAATTCATATCCGTTTCCGTATCTCTAGTTAAGAATGAATTCTGTGACTGCCAAGTAAACTTGTAAATGTGAACGGAATTCTCCTCGCCATGCAGAACATCCTCCATGCTTGTTTTTCAGATGTTTCTTATAACCCTCACAATAATTTTAGGATGCAGTTTTAAATAATGACTTACTTAAATATCTACCTATTTTTAAAATTAAATTGCATTTTTCAATCCTTCTTAGTCTGTACAGTTTGAGGATCAGTCAGCTCTCTTCATTTCTTTTCAATTTAGTTCCCATATTAGAAATTCAGTGTCTGCCCCCTTCCTCCTGGTTACTGCTCAGACACTTCTCAGCTGAGAATCAAGTCATTACGGCTACCAATAATGCATTACATTTTTTTGTTTTGTTTCCTGTTTCCATTTTTTGTTTTGTTTTGTTCCCTTGTTTTCACAGCCAGAATAGGTTTATTCAGAGATAACCTGAGAACGCAAGGATGAGCCCATTTCTTCCTGGTAGGGGATTACGTAGTTAGGGCAGCTGAGGGTCCCGAGCAGGTGGGCTGGCACTCAAAATATTTTCTGAGTACACCTAACACATATCTCTCTTCAGGTCCCATGCTTTTGCCATCTGATAGTAATTATTTTCTTCAATAGTCCTTTGCATACGATGCTTTCTTTCCTCTCCTGAGACCAACTTATCTGGCAATCTTTCTACATACTTTTAAATATAATCTCTCTGAGACAGCCCCACCTACCCCACAACTCCTAGCTGGCCAATTGATTCATTCATACTCTGAGTCCCCCAGTGCTTACTCTATTGAGTGTCCTATGTGTGTTCCAATGTCTGCTCTCCCTAAGGAAAAAAAAGATGCCTCATCTTTATTTTTGTTTCCCAATTCTCAGGACTAAATCTGGCATAGACAGCTGTTATGACAATGAGACAAAAAAATACCACAAAATAGAGACAAAGCCAATGAATCAATAAAGATTTTAGAAATCAAATCCAACATGTCCAACTTGAAGAGATAAATTGCAATATATAAATGTAAAGACTGCCAAGGGGCAAGAGAATCCAGCTTAACAACAAAACATCGGGCTGGGAGTACATACAGCTGGAATATTATTCCATCTATGTCAATCTCGATCCATGTGGCTACAAACATACAATTTTTACTCCTTCTTATGCATAGATTCAATCATCTGAGGCATAACATCTAATTTAAGATTCTACAATCTTAAGAAAAAAAAAAAAAAACAGCAAGCTAATAAATGGTCCCAGCCTTTCTGTATGGGCTGAAAGAGTTAATTCAGATGTTAATGAAACTCTATCGTACACTTATGCTTGTCCTAACAGAAGCCAGGAGAAATAGATCCAGAATTTCCAAACAGCAGTTTTAAGACACAGGAATAAAAGAATATTAGCTCAAAAGCAAAATACAAAGGATACTCTCTGGATGGGGGACAAACCACATGAAGAGGAAATGCATTTTTTTTGGTGAGAAGATTTGAGCCAATGAAAAAAAAAATAAAAATAAAAAGCTCAGTCCTTATTATATCCAGACACATGAAAAACTCATTCTAGTGTAAGATTTGATTAGAAAAAGTCAAATAGTGAAAACTTGGGTCCTGAGGCTTTGATGTCTAGAGAAGAATGTGAACATTGCAGGTATGGCTTTGTGATCATCAGTTGCCGTTTATTTAGATGTCTTTGGCTTTCCTTCCTTGCTCTGCACTGGAAGTTTTTTCTTCTTTCTTTGGTTTCTGGAGCAGTGCTTCACTTAGTTTATATTTTCAAGTGGGAGATGTTTGATATTGTGGTGAAGGATTTTATCTGCTTGTTGGTGTCAAAAAATTTGGAAACAACACACAGCACATTTTATAGGAGTATGGAAACAACCACAATGACCTCCCCGCAATCAGAAGATAATCTAGGGTCACAAATTTTGCTCATCAATATTGCTGATGGCCAAGTAGACTGCTCATATCTTCAGCAACCTAAAGATTTGGTTAGTTTTATGTGAAAGATAGTTTCACAGAGAGAAAAGATAGAGTGAGGTCTGCCAACCACTAGTCCTCACCTTAAATGGCAAAAATGTCCAGAGCTGAGCTAATCTGAAGCTGGTAGCAAGAAGCTTCTTCCTAGCTTTCCATATAGGTACAGGGGCGCAAGCACTTAGGTCATTCTCCATTTCCCAAGTCATAAGCAGAGAACTGGATTAGAAGTGGAGGAGTCGGGACATGAACTAGCACCCATAAAGGATGCCAGTGCCAGCAGATGGGGAAGTAGCCTGCCCGTGCCAGTCCCAGTAGCCCCAATTTTATTTAATTAACTCATATTATTTTCTACCCTATTAGCATGTCTCAATTACACATACACCATCTTTTCTATGAAATTTCAAATCAGGCTAAACAAGTATGCTACCTCCTTAAATATCTACATCAGTCATTTTCAAGAGAAATGTCCAGAACATGACACTGTTGACAACCTCTGATTATAAGATCATTTCAACAAGGCCATCGAGTAGGACGCTGGCAAGCGTACATATTGCTCACACTTGCTTAGAACTCCATCCTGGACTATCAGCGTCGGCCAGAGTAGACTAACCACATGAATCAACGCTGATATTTGCAAAAGAAGCTTCTTGGAAGAATGTTTTGGAAGAGGCAGGAACTTGGAGACTTAGCCAGTCTGGGACTTAATCTCAAAGCCCATTGGGACAACAAGAATATAGCACTTTATTTTAAGTTAAATTGACAATTATTCACACTGCTTGGTGCGTCTTTGGTATTCAGCAGTCATGTGAATGACCCATTTGTCTAGGCCATCACAGGACATTTTTCAATGTGTTCAGCCCATAATGAGTTAGTCACAATGACTAAATTTCTGTATCATTTGGCTAAGTCAGGGTATAACACAATGAGCCTCAGTGTCCCAGTGTTACTTTTTTCTCGTGTGTGGTTATGATAGGGTGCTCTGATTCTGATCAATGCTGTTTTACTTTGGAGCACAAGCAGACAAAACAGCCTCTCTTAGTAAGGGGAGTGTATCTTATAGATTATACAGCAGGGTGACATCATATATCCATCACCCCACGGTTATTAGGGATATCATATCTTCACTGTCTGTAATGCATCCTCTCACTTTCAAAACTTCTTGTTTTGGTTAAATTATATGTCAACTATTTTTTCTGGTTCATTGATGATTTATAGCAAAGAAGAAAAGATGAGATAAAATTAATGACTTAAAATTTTCACATGAATATAAATCATTTCTGTCTACATTTCATTAGCTAATGTTCCCAAAGAGGAACAAACATCTTAAAATGTGTAATCTACTATAGTGAAAAACGGGAAATGTAAAGAGAAATAGTGCAAATGGATTGTCTAAGTTACGTGAAGAGTTATAGTTAGAATCACTGTATCTAGTGTTTATACAACTTGTTCCATTTTATAGTTTTTCCAATGTACTCATTTAATGAGATGAGAAAAATTGAATCCCAGGGAGAAACAAAGACTAAACATTCTGTAGTTCCAATCCAGGCTCTTCTAATAAGACAGTTTAGGTATATGATAGAAGGGGGAAATATAGGTGATAATTGAACCATGTATTCCTAAATATAAAGCAGCTGCAAGTGTTGTGGCTCAGTGGCTTATGCCATGGCTTAGGACAGCTTGCATCCCATATGGGAATGTCAGTTTGAGTTCCTACACGTCTGCTTCCTATCCAGAGCCCTGCAAATGGGCCGCAGGAAAAAGGAGATAAAGGATCAAATGTTTGGCCTCTTGTCACATAAATGGGAGGCTCAAATTGAATTGAGGCTTCTGGCTTTGGCTTTACTGTTGTGGGCATTTGGGGAGTAAAGCAATGGATAAAAGATTGTCATTATCCTGGGCTTCCTTGGTTGCTGAAGCCTTTGAGGTGGACTACAAGCCCAGGTGCACACAGGAGAGATGAGTGCTCACTGAGGCCTGTGGAGGATATCTAGTGCCATGGCAGAGGATAGAGGGCAGAGTGAATAGGACCACTGTCCCGGCTAATGTTTTACAGGAAGTATCTGGGTGAATGGAGATTCTAAGTGGACTTTGTCAGCCAATGGACGTTGGAAGTATTTCCTCAGCCTTGGAGCAATGAAACCAATAGCATCTCAGAACTATAGAAACCACTTAAGGAATATCCTTAGAACATGCTCCACATTGGGGACCTTAGAATGATGCCACGCGGCCGTGCCCCATTCCCACGGACTGATAAAGTTAGACTGATGACTGTGACTTTCTCCCTGTCTCTACCCCCTTCCACAAGATACAAGGAGGGAAAAAAATTGTTTTAATGGAAACAATTGTCTCATCCACTTTCCTCCAAACCTCAACCCTTCCCACTCTCATCAGTAGTCTATATGAACTTACATCCTTCTCTACAATTTAAAAATCATCAAAGATAAAATAACTTCCTAAAAAAGAAAGAATTCTGATTCTCTCTCTTTGTCTCTCTTTTACAATCTATCAAATAGATGGAAGTAAATTAATATTTAGATGGATGGATAGATAGACAACAATCTATTCAAAGCGCATAACACCATGAGAGACGAAAACTGCAACATGGTATGTAATAATGAGTGGCAGGACACCCAATATGATGAGGGAACTTGCACATAAGTCAGCATATAGTCTAAGCTATTTTTATGAGAAATGATCTTAGAGAATTTTCTCAGTATTTATTTGGTCATTTATTGTATAGAAGTCACTTTTTCTTTACCACATCATAGGTGGTCCAGCTGCCTTGTTGGGCTGCAGGATCCACTTGCATAGAGATTAGTTATTTTCAACCAAAGCTGGAATCCAAAAGCCTGTTTACCACTTCCTCCACCCCCAACACGCTATTGGAGCCTAGGAGAACACGAGGTGCTGAAAAAATTAGCATTGTATGACAAGTTCCAGGTCGTTTTGAATCAATGACATAAGATGTTTACTATATTCCACGGTCCAGGGTCACAGGCTTGATTTTTCTGTCTGGCAAATTAGTTCAGTGAGGGCATTTACACGTCTTTATTTATTTATTTATTTATTTATTTACCAAACTAAAAGGTTGTGTACTCCTCCAAATTCAGCTGCTGACTACTGAACTCCTAATGTGATCGTACTTGAAAATCACATCTTCCAAACATAATTAGGATTACATGAGATTACGGAGGTGGGATCTTCAGGATGATATTAGTTCCCTTATAAAAGGAGATAACAGGGTGATTTCCCTCCTGGCCCTTTTCCTTCACAAAGGAAAACCTATGGATCAGATCAAAACACAGCAAGAAGGGAACTTCCCATAACCCCAAAGAAGAGATCTCTGAGTGAAATCCACATTAGCTCCTTGATCTCAGACTCCCCAGGCACCAGAACTACAGCCAAAACAGACTCAAACACCACGCTTTTTCAACATTTCATGTGCTCTAATCATCACTAGTTAGCACCCCAACACACACATGTGGACACACGCAGGGTATGCACAGTGTTTCCTGTATACACACACAGTGTTTCGAGTGTACACACACAATGTCTCATGTGTACACATATTGTTTCTTGTGTAAACACAGTGTTTCCTGTGTACAACAGTGCTTCCTGTGTACATAGAGTGTTTTATTTGCTTCTGATGCATTTTTGTTGACTAATTTTTATTTATTAATTATTTTAGAAGCAGAAAGAGATCTATCTGCTAGTTCATTCCCCAAATGTCTGCAACAGCCAAGGCAGGCCAGGTTAAATCTGGGAACTTAAAACTCAGTACCATCAATGAGTGGTAAGGAACCACGTGCTTGAACTACTACCTGATGCCCACCAGGATATACATTAGCAGGGAACTGGAATTGAGAGTGGAATCAAGACTCGAACCTAGGACCTCATAAGTGAAATTTGAACATTCCAACTGGTGTTGGAACCACTTAGCCACAATCCCACATCTCCTACATTTTGAAGTTGAAGTTATATATTCTTCCTCTTCCAAGCCAGGCATTTTTTTAATTAGAAAGACATACCTTTTTTTTTTTTTCTTTCAAGCAGTGAAAAAGAACTCTTCGGTGTTTTTGGTTGAAAGACTCCAACTTCCATAACACAAGTAAAGCTCAGATTTGAGATACTTTTGATCTAATGCTGTTTCTATAATGAACTAGCTATTGGACATTGCTGAGTCATTTCACCTCACCACATTCCATTTTTCCTTCATAAAGGAAGCTATCAATATATCATTTTATAAGATGGCCCCTTTCAGCTAGGATTCATACCATTACCACTCACAAGGCAGTCCTATTCCACTTGTTATAAATGAGTTAAGCTTCCCAAAAGTGCCAGGCTCTGTGACTCTTCTCTCTAATCTTAAACTTATTTATTTGGTTCAGAGCAGGTAAGGACAATCTATTGATCTTTTTTTTTTTTCATTTATTTATTGTAATAGACAGAAATTGAAAAGGTCATGTAGAAAGCTTTCATCTGCTGATTTACTTCCCAAGTGACTACATTGGCAAGACCAGGGCTCAGAAAAAGGTTAGGAGATGTGACCTCAGCACAGATTTCCCACATTAAGTGACAGGAACTCAACAACTTGAAACATCATCTACTATCTATCATGGTTTATACTAGCAGGAATCTGGATTCAGAAGACTGGAAGGGGAATTAAGCCCATGCACACCGATGTGGATTGCAAGTGTCTTAACTGTTATGCCAAATTCAGATTTCTATATTGTGTTCTTTTTTTTAAGATTTATTTTATTTTTATTGGAAAGGCGGATATACAGAGAGGAGAGTCAGAGAGGAAGATCTTCCGTCCAATGATTCACTCCCCAAGTGAGCGCAACGGCCAATGCTATGCTGATCCCAAGCCAGGAGCTTCTTCCGGGTCTCCCACGTGGGTGCAGGGTCCCAAAGCCTTGGGCTGTCCTTGGCTGCAGGGAGCTGGAAGGGAAGCGGAGCTGCCGGGATTAGAACCGGCGCCCATATGGGATCCTGGGCGTGCAAGGCGAGGACCTTAACCACTTGCGCCACCGCGCCGGGCCCAGATTTCTATATTGTGTTCTATTTTATTTTATTTTTATTTTTCATGATATAGTTCCATAAGCTCAGGGATGCTCTGCAGGGAGTCCCAGAGAGGATCAAAAATGAAAACTACCAAACTTTCATATAACTTTTTGCTGATACAGATACAGACTCAGATGAAATATTTATTCAAAATCACATTGCTTTAAAGTGTCAAAGTCAAGGTACAAACTCTAGCATGCAACCAAAAATTCCTCCCCTGTGGTTCAACAATTCTTGGCACATTATCAGCTGCCTGGTGACATCTGAAGAGCTTTTGTGACTCATCTTTCAAAGTGTGCTCTAAAGACTAATCAGTCTTCCATTGAAGCACTGACAGGCCAGACCCTGCTTAGCTTTCGAGACCAAACAAGATCGGGCACGTTCAGGATGGCACGGCCGTAGAATTTAGTTTCAAATCCGTTTATTTTTGCTGTGAATTTTACCTTTTGCACTTCATGTTCACCGTCCTGAAGATGCAGTGATAGATCATTTCTATGAGACGCTTTGCTGGTAAGCACCTGATATTACAAATGTCCCTTTCAATACCATTTTTCCTAATCTCATGGGCATTCATGTTTTTATTTTTATTGTCATTTTTTTCTTTTTTCTTATTAGTTTCTTCAGTGACTCATTGGTATATAATAGCATCGGTTGCTTCCAGAAGGTTTTTTAATCTTTTTCATATTTTTAACAACACATAGCTCATTCTGTAACATATTACTCAACTTCCTGTTGCAAATTTCCTATATTTCATCCTATTGTCAGCTTTGCTTTATGGCTTTGTATTTAAAGGGATGTATAGTAACTGTGTAATAAAGACTATCATATCCAGATGTGAGGATGCAGTGCAGTATGCATCTATACTTCCAAATCGAAGATGGAATCCTAATGAAACTGTTAAATACACCTTGACAATGGAGTGCTGGACTCTGTCATTGTCCATACCTACAATGTCAGATACACTTAAATGGTGGAGTGATTAACTTATGAATCTTCATAAAGGACTATGCATTGTGAGAATAGAGTGGAAATCAGTAGGGAGTGGAGGGGAAATCACAGAGTCTACGGAATGGTATCATTTAAAAAAAAATTGATCTGCCCCACTTTCTAAGCAGTGATTGCAGGTGTGAGGGTCTGGTCTTTGCAGAGCTGAGAATGTTTTGATTATATCCCCAAAATGAGTGAGAGGCACACTTTATTCACCAGTCAATAGACTGTCCCATACCACTGCAAGTGGAAGAGAGGAGCAATCCCAAATGGCTTCTGTCAGGGTTTTTAAGCTCACACAGGCATGAAAAAACTATCCAATCAACTAACTTACAATTGGTGTGAAAACAAGACTACCCAATGAACTATGCTAACATTGACACAATGTGACAGAAGGGGAATTGTCAAGAATTCTTCTTTTCTTCTTAAGGTTGGGCACTCTCCCTTCCCAGGGTTGCTTTTGGAGTTTTATCAGATGCATGGGGACACCCAAGTTCTGAACCTGCCAATTGGCTGGTAAAATAGGTGATAAACACTGAAGACAGGTGTTTTGGCCTGACCAGTCATGGGAAACTTTGTAGCTGAGTGCTAACCTTAGAATAAGGGGAAGGCGCATCACCTGTAAACTAACTGCCAGGCACCACTAGGAGAAACAATAAGACTGTTCATTATATTGCTGTGTCTCTATAATATCGCTCCTTCTCAGAGAGGCTTGTGTCAGACAGGATGTGACTTTCAAAGGCTCTACCAGAAAAAGAAAAGGAATAAAGTATTTTTCTTGAGATACACACTGTTATTCCTTGCAAGGGACTGCTCTAGAACTTGAAGATACGATGAGGGTCAAGTTACGGACCTTTCGGAATATTTTAGGGGGTTCTGTTTGGCTATCTCCATTTTCTATTTGCCTGGGCTGCCACAGGAAGGGACCACACTTGTACCCAAATCCAGCAGAGTACACAAGTACACAATCCGGATATTAAAAAGAGAATTAAGACACACAGAGACTAATGATGAATAATAAATAAGAATGTTTACAGATTGCTCTAACTTGCTATTTGATGGAGAACTCTTTTCTGGTACACCACCTTGGCATTTTGATTAATGTAGACTTGTTGACTTGTTCTTCAGTGCCAACAATACACAGATTTCTGTCTACAAGCACCATTAACTGTCATCTGAGCTCCCCTCTTAAGGCAGCTGATAATTACACATTCTAGAAGCTCAGTGTCACAACCAATCAACTTGACAGGCTCCACTGATTCGGGAAGAATTGGATGCTGTACAAATCTGTTCTGTAGTACCTCACTACAAATAGAGAAATAATTAAGTGCAAGGATTGCAATCTTGTAACACTGGCTTCAGCCAATGCACACACGATGTCATTGAAAAGGTTTGAGGCTTTGGAGGCAGGGACCAGATTCAAATTTCAGAATGGCCTTGCAGAAGTTACCAATCTTTTCTTTTTAACTGTGTACCTAAAAAATTTATGTTAAACCTGTTTCTGCTCACAAAATAAAATATGCATCTTTATTTTCATCAGATCAGCTTAAGAAATGAAAGTGATCAATACTTTTGAAATGCCCAAAACTTTCTCCATTCTCTCACCCAGTTTTTCTTCAGTGATAATTTCAGTTATCTTCTTACTTTTCTTAGTTCCCTGCTGGTATATATACATCCCTAAATAGGTCCTACTGTTTATCTTTTCTAAACATTGGTCTGCCTGTTTATCTTTGGGCCTTCATTTTCTCCATATTGTGTCAAAATTAGGTTGCCTTGGTATATGCAGCTAGACAACACTGAGTGTCTATACGGTGTAGTGTTCCACTGGATGAGCATAAAACACTGCTTGTACCCAACCTCTGGCTGAGTGAGTGTACAATTCTGAATTTCTCTAAAGCAAAGGTCAGTAAGCTGTAGCTTGAAGGGTAACTTCAGCTTGAATTAGTTTTTGTAAATAACATTTTACGGAAAAACTGCTATCCCTATCCCTGCTATCTCTATGCCTTTTTTCCAAGACTGCACCACAAGAGCCAATCAGCTCTGTTGAATGTCCCCTCCCTTCCTTAGTTCTCAAGCAAAATATCTGTAAACTCAAAGATTCCAGTCTTCTCTTTAACAATAGTACTTACTGCACTGCCTTTTAAACAAAACAGCTTAAACTGTTTTCAAGTGCTTTTAAAGAAACAACTTCCAATTCTCAAAGACCTCAAAACACATTTCAAATGTTCAGAAAAACAAATGGTAGTCATTGCATTCAGTGCTAGGAACACAGGTGAAATCCAATCTTACAGGAACAACAATGTATTGCTTGGGAATGAATGAGTTGTTCTCTTTACGGCTTTTCACCTCCTGTTCCATCCCTCACACCTGCTCTTACCTGAACGTGATCCTTGGTGTAAATAATCTCATTCTTTCTCACTGAAGCAACTTGGTCTAGAAACCATCAAGGACAATTCCTTAAGCAAAAAAACAGATGGGTTTCTCTGGCTACTGTGTCTACTACAAGACTGCCAAATATCTCACTACACATTAGTTATAGGAAGATAATTCTTAGCTTCTGTTTATAAAACTTTCCAGTCTCATGACTCAGAGCTACAAAGGGCAGTCTTAGCAATAGCTATATCATGAAACCTGAAATTCTGAAACTTCCATAAAGAACGTAAGATATCTTGCAGTCCTGGAGACCAGACTTCTCAGATATGTTACCAGTCTGGTTCCAACTCAGAAATGTTTAATGAAGTAAGCTGATTGACTACTCATTTCCATTGTTTTTTTCCCAACAAGCATTTTAGTATAGGTGACAACTAGGTAAAAGGGACAAAATTATTATAGGTAGAGATGAATTTGAATTGGTCCCTATCCTTAGGGATAGGATTAGCTGTATTATTTGCAAAATTCAAGTCAAAAATGAAGGTGTACGGATACTGATCACATACTTTTCTTATTGGACAGGCAGATTTACAGAGAGAAGCAGACACAGAGAGAAAGATCTTCTGTTCACTAGTTCACTCCCCAAGTGGCCACAACGGCCGGAGTTGGACTCATCTGAAGCCAGGAGCCAGGATCTTTTTCCAGGTTGCCCACATGGGTGTAGTGTCCTAAGGTTTTAGCCCATCCTCAACTGCTTTCCCAGGCTACAACCAGGGAGCTGGATGGGAAATGGAGCAGCAAGGACATGAACCAGTGCCCATATGGGATCCCAGCGCATGCAAGGCAAGAATTTTAGCCACTGGCTACCATGTTAGGCTCAGATTTCACAGTTCTTAAATCTTTCAAGTTAGGAATAGCAAAGCATTAGTCAAATATGGATCTTTCTACACTGAAGTTACACTGGAACTCCACTGGTTTGTGCCCATGAAGTCAACCTCACCACTTAAAGGATAATCCACACAAAAGTGGAGGCCTCAAAAGGCAAGAATTATAGCTGTGCTAAGTGTCACACACATAAAGCTCTAAGCCCATGTGATTCCAAAGGATTATCAGAGTAAGCACACACAGAGGAAGTATTCGAACTGGACATTAAGTGGTGAAGACACTTCAGTAATCGAGCCTGTAACCAAATGCATTCTTGATTGGAAAACAACAGAAGAAAACCTGGTACCATGAAGATGCTTACTTTGACAGAGAGCTGTCAAAAAGACATTAGGGGCCAGGATGCAGGGTGTTCTTGTAGGGAACAATGTCTAATGGATCTAGAAAGGTTAGCTTGGTTCAATTCCTGGAACCCTACACTTCTTAACTTTGGGTTTTATGTGGAATTAGATTCTCTGAGCCTCTGTAGTTATTTCAGTAGCGAACCAAAATGCTCAGTTGTAAAATTCTAGGCAATAAACCTCCACTAAAAAAAAAAAAAAAGTGATACATGCATTGAGAAAAGGAATCAGATACAGAAAAAACATCACAAGATAGATAAGAGTACCTAGGGAGAAAAGATGAAGCACTGAGCTACAAAAAGGGAGGGAGTGAAACGACAGCCTGCAGTGGTTCTCCCTCTATGAAAAGTACAAAGAAGTTCCCAGGAATGTGTCTATTTCTGGAAGGGTAAGGTAACATAAATTAGTCATTAATGTCCACATGGAATTACTGGAGCGCCCTGCATCAGATTTAGGGAGATGGTTCTTGTTCCCTGCCAAACTGAGAACTAACGCAAAGCCCACCACTGTGTCTAGGCAAAGCATTATCATTTTTAAGTTGATAAGTGAGTAAAAAAACTAGTGAAATAATTTTAATTTCTTTGAAAAAAAATCTACTTAAATAACCAAATGATCACATGGTTAAGATATTTTTAATAAATGGCAACATTTTGAATATAAAAAGTAATAATAAACAGGGAGCTATTGTTTTGCCCTAATACGAAGGTGTCTAGCATGTTAAAGTTGGAATGAGTGTATAGCAAGAGCCTTGTTCAAAACACAGCTCTGTATTACACTACTGATCTGATCTGAAACAACTTGGGTACTCTGACTATGAAAATGAAAATGTTACTTGCTTTGCCAGTTTTCCAATATTATTCTATTGAACAAGAAATGAATATGTATGCAATAGACTACAAGGACCCCAGGGGACTCTAGAAGTATCAAGCATTATTTTGCAGTATGACAAATGTTGGGGGCCTATAGTTTCTTGCTTTAGAGTTGTAATTTACTATTTAATACGAGAGATTTCCTTGTTTTTATTTGTAGGAAGGGAACAATCTTACAGTAACTATTAGCAGACATCATAACAAGCAGTTGTAGAATACAAGGCATGATCTGCCAACCCCTTTGGTGTATAAAATATATTTGATGAGTATTGTCTTCCAAACAAACGGGATATATTAAAAGAAATGAGCCCAACAAATAACTCATATTACATTTCTTTGGCTTGTCTGCCCACCAACCAAAAGACCTTCACAAATCATCCATGTTCTATCTTAGCGAAGTTGTTACACACTGCTCAGGTGCTTCCAACTGAGTAAACTGCCCAAGTCCAACCGTTCCTGCCTGATGAATTCAGCTAGCTGTTGCTGGTGTGGCTTAGGCTCAGTGTCTTGTCTCTCACCCTTCTACCAGAAATATAAGACCTTCAGGGAAGAGATTCGCTCCTCTGTTGTATTTTGAACTCTTAGTGCAGAGATAAGCACACAATTAAAAATCAACGATGAAAAGGTGATTAAGAAATTAAAAGTTTGTTAGCATATACAAAATCAGGTTTTCTTTTCCCCATGATAATTCTATATTCTTGGGCAGTTTTCTGCAAGAGAGGAGAGACTAAGGGAGCCTCTGTGTTTCCTGTGACATCATTTGGTGAAAATATACACCCATTCTTTACACATTTGTAATGAATATTAAACAGCTGCACACAAGCATTTCAATGATTTGTCCTCAAAATTCTAGAGAGTATAATCATTCATCAAAAGGGGATATTTTGCTATATTTGATATAAGAGGCTTTAAATTAAGGAAAGGAAACAATGTTAAAATGAAACAGCTAATTAGCTCATATCATCTGGTGAGAGATAACTAAGCGAATCATTACACTGAGGGATTATTTTAGATCTGTAAATTCCCATCTTCACATCTGCACTGAACCACAGGTTCTGGCATTATCTGCATTTTACCGGTTATCTTCACTTACATTTGCATACCTAATGTATTAGGTCCCGTTGCCCTAAACACAGCTAGGGAAACTGACACAGCTGGAATTCACAACTGCAGCCTGGTTCAGAGCTAGATTAGGGAGCATAAGGCCATAAAATCCCTTTAGAAGCAGCAACCACTAAGAAATGTGTTCTGATACAAGACCCCACAGGAAAAAAAAAAATTGCTCTGTGGTTACTTTGAAAATAAAAGCTTTTAAAACTATGTCCAGTAAATGCAATTTTAGTTTTCAGTTTCAAAGTAATATATGAATAGAATTATAGTTTTTTTAGTCTTGACAAATGTCATCATTCTATGGCAAACTTTTTGGAAGAAATGTATTCCAAGAACTTCAAGTACATCGAATTTCTGCATACAAAGCCAAAACTGTTTTTTTCTCAGAGGGGTGTTCTGTTGTGGGGTTTCTGGATAACCCACAGTAAAGGCAAGCTTGTAAAGAGAGAGAATTTCATGATGTTATCACACAGGCCAAAATAGCAGCCCATAGATTGTTTTGAAGTCTTCCATGAGATCCAGGAGACACAGTTGAATCCTGCTCTTGGGATAAGTGGCAGTGCCATTCTTAGAGGCTGGTCAGGATTTATGGGCGCGAGTGATACCAGCCCCGATCAAACAGAAACTTAATCATTTAGTTGACACAAAATAACTGAACATGTCATTTCAACTTTCTGGACTATGCTTTCTTTTTGTTTTGCTGTTTCAGGTTCATTTATTTCATTTTTATTACTTTCAAGGGCAGACAGAGAGACAAAGAGGGGTGGCCAGGCTGAAGCCTGGAGCCAAGAATTCCTTCTGAATCTCCTGTGTGGGTGGGAGGAACCCAAGTATTTGGGTCACCTTCTTCTCGTTCCCAGAGAGTGCATTAATAGGAATCCACGTCAGGAAAATGGGTAAGACTTAATCTCAGGCACTGGAATGTAGAATTCTGGGTGTTGTATATGATAGCTTGGTATACTGTGCCACAACTCTGCTCCTGCACAGTTTTGTTGTTTCCACTTTACAGAACTGCTTGTCAGTAAAATGATTTGAAATGGATAGAGCACTCAAGGCTGCCCAAAGACCGTCAGCAACCCTCATAATAATTAGCAACCAGGAGCACAAGCTTTGGTCTAATGGTTCTAGATGTAACTCATGACTTTGATTACTTACTTCCTGTCCAGCTAAAGCTGAAGATGCATAAATATTTATGATTCCTAGTCCATGAAGTAGATTTATAACGGAAGGAAATGCTCAGCCAGTTTCTACTTTTCAGATTTCTCTTTAGAGTTAAACATGTACATGTGCCTACATTGTAGATGATGGATAATCTTGGTCGTTAAATGTCTCATATCTTCTCTTAAATTCACTAGCTCCTTTTTATTTTTCTAAAATAGTCATCCTGACAGAGCCATCCAGGGACATTGCTTTTCTGGTAACCAGCCCAGTATTGCTACAAATGCAGGAAATAAACTTCTATTGTGATTGTGCTGTTCACATTCTCCATCGGGAAATTATGGTGTGCTCTATGAATTTTAATTTGTAAAACTTTAGAATTTTGCAAAAGCTGAAATTAAATCAAATGTTAAATTGTTAAAATGCTCAGGCTGTTGCTCTTTTCTTTTTTATGTATAAAATTAGCATTCAATAGCTAAATGTTAGGAGGTTTGACAATAAATTACTTGATCAAAAAGTCTCTAATCTCTCATTTACATATTTATTTAGATTTTTCTTTGGTCTTTATAGTAATGAGATCCTTATTGGCTTATGGTGAGAACTAAATCTAGTGTGACTCTATGAACATAAAGTTAGTGGGCAGATAAGTTTATGTGATGCAAAAATATATTGAAACCTATGCATAAATTTTTCCTAATTTGTGGCTAGTGAGTAGCACAACAGACTAATCCTCCACCCTGTGATGCCAGCATCCCATGTGGGCATGACTTTGAGTCTCAGCTGCTCCATTTCCAACCCATTCACTACTCATGGGTTGGGAAAGCAGCAGAGAATGGCTCAAGTCCTTGGACCCTGCAACCACATAGAGATCCAAAGGAATCTCTTAGCTCCCAGATTTGGATCAGCTCAGCTGTGACCATTAGGACCATTCAGAAAGTGGACCAGCACATGAAAGACCTCTCCCTTTCTCTCTGCAATAGCTACCTTACATATTTAAAAAAAAAAATACTTTTTCTTAATTTGCAGTTCCATGAACTTTTTGATCAGTTTTCATAAACATGGATTTCAAGACAAGGGTGCTGAATTCAGTGAGAGCAGATATTCGTTAATTTTGCAATGGAACCTTATTTTTTTTTCCTTAAACAAAATGCAGTTAGCGTAATTGCAAAATTATATAGTTACTGTGGGACACAAAATGATTACTGTGGGACCCAGAGATTCTGCTGCTAGATACGTACTTAAAATAAATGAAAGCAAAAAAATGTGTACACAAATTCGTTGAGCAATTATACTCATAGCACCCAAAATGTGAAAACAGTCCTCGAGTCCATCAACTGATGAATAAATATGCACTGTTAATGCTGTCAAGCAATAAGGTAAGGTACTTATACATTCAACTCATCGGTGACCCTCAGAAACTGCTCCATAAAGGGAGTCACATACAAAAGACCATCTGTAGCGTGATCTATGTGAATGGAATATCCAGGATGGCCAAAGTGTAAGAACTCAAAGTTGAATAGTGGCAGCCTGGGAGTGGGGAGGTTTTGCGGGGAGCCAATTGTTAAGGATTTATTTGGGAGATAACAAAAATATTCTAAAATTACATTGTGGTGATGGCTACAGAGTCCTGTAAACATCCTAGAAACACTTGATGCAGGTCAATTTTACGGTAAGTAAACTACATTTCAATGAAGTTATTGACAAACAACCTATATAGCAGCAACATGTGTAATACCAATCATATATCCATGAGTTCTTACCTGGGATATCTAGCGGGTACCACAATACTTTGTGTGTTACATACATCCAGAGAGAAGCTGTTGATCAAAGAACAAGATACTAAAACATAAAATTTCTTCTGAAATTTCCAGCCATTGCCATGGATCTTTCTCACTCTCTTCCCGGCCAGGACAAATGGAATCAAGTAGTAACACATACAAAAGACAGAAAATGATGAATCTTGTTTCCAGCATGAAGGCATGAGTTTAGGAGCAAGGCCCCAGGCTGCCT
The DNA here is from genome assembly GCF_017591425.1 of Ochotona curzoniae. Taxonomy (NCBI): domain Eukaryota; kingdom Metazoa; phylum Chordata; class Mammalia; order Lagomorpha; family Ochotonidae; genus Ochotona; species Ochotona curzoniae. Next base: position 11,281,288 of record NW_024465751.1, read on the forward strand.
GCCTCTTGGTTCTGAAAGAACAATAATTCCATACTCGATCATATTCTCTTTCCTATATGCTCTGTTTGAAGATTACAATTTTGTTTACACAAAACCAACATGTGAAAATATTTCACTTGCTCAATTACACTATGTGAATGCAGTTGTTCTCTGAATTTATGGGTCATTTGAGAAAACAATCTAATATACCCATTCAAATAATTAATATTTATAGGGCACCGACTCTGTGCCAAGAACTTTTACAGGCATTAAAGCTAGTTAAGCTGTTGATCAATTTCAGGCATTACCAAAAGGAGCATGTTATTTCTTTGAGATGACTCAGGTGTATTCTTAAAGATTAAAAAGGAACATTAGCTTATTAAAATCTGCATTGTGCTAGCCATGTAAAATAAAAAGGATTTCCTAGTTATGTAGATATAGTCTAAACTTTTTTATATGCTTTTGGCCTAAAATATCTTCAGAAAAGGGTAGTTACACTCGTTCATTGAGGAGCATATTCTTATTACTCAGATTCAAAGTACACCAAAGTATTACTGGTCAGAGACACTGTGAAGAGGACCTATTTTCTGAATAACCTGATTATTCACAATTGTTTTCTGAGGGAAGTTTCCAACACAATGGAAGGAAGAAAGATGGAGAAGAACACAGCATGATCCACTGAGGCCCCAGACTTGCCTCCTGGGGCCTCCTCTGGGTTCTGAGCTCTACCTCGGTCCTTTCCTGCAATTTTCAACTGGCTTCAATTACCTCAAGCTTTAGCCTCAGCAAACAACAAAGTATTGAAAACCCAATTTTCCATTCTTCAAAGTGCATTACTGGAAAAAGTGAAACGCAAAGCAACAAAGAGCATTTAATCATCAGGATCTTGCCCCTTGCTGTGGTGAAACCACAGGGCCTGGCTCTCATCCAAGGCTAGAATTAATGAATGAACGAGATTCTCAGGGAAAGCCTTTAACTACAGCCTGCTCAGCCCAGAAAGCCTGGCCCGTTACCGCTCTTGGCATGCCTGCCTCTGTTCCTAATGGATCGCTTTCCCTCAGGAACTCACCCAGAAAGGAAGGTGCAGCTCCGTGAATCCTTGTTTCCATTTCTGCGCTCTGGAAACACACTTCAGGAGGCTGTGCTTTGCTGAGACAGAATCTTGAGCCTTAAGACGAAGATAGCAGTCTACGTTCCTCCTCTGCCAAGTCTCGTCTCTGGAGAGCATGGCACTTGTTTGTGGCTCTGGTCCTGGGCTGGAGAATCCCCTCTGGGCCTGGACCTCAAGGGCCCTTGAAGCATAAGCATCTTGGATTTCTCTACCCATCATCATCCACCTGAAAAGACAAATCACTGTCACGAGCTCAGCCAGGGCCACCCTGGGCTCTTAGAGCTCTGATGGCCAAAGTGAACAGCTGTTTGGATTTTATCCTAGGAGTGTTCTCTTGTTCGAGTCTTTCTCTCAGATTCACATAATGCAAAACAGGCCAGACACTGCACTGTGACATTTGCTGCATATTGCCACCCAGTATCATATCCTTCTTATATGAAAGTCACTCCAGTTTGCAGCTGACACTGGATCACGTCCTGCTCACCCCCAGGGAAGGGCATACATGCAATGAAGCTGAAACTGTGTATGGTCTCACCCCAAAATTTTTATCATCAGCACAATGATTTCTTTTCCAAAAAAGAAAAAAAAAATATATATATATATATATATATATTGCTTGAGGCAGGGAAGTGTTTAGAAGAAGATGTACTAACAGATCCTGTTACAAAGAGTCATCTTCCTCCACTCCTACCACCATAGCACCGTATAGACACTAGTGGGGCATTGTTCTTACTCCCCCTTCCTATCCCGTGAGCAACCCCATGTCCTTCCAGTGAATTCCTGTCTCATCCAAGTTGATCAGAGTCAGCTTCTGTTACTTGAAACCAAGCAGCTGTGTAAAAAGTCCAACATTTTTCAGTTTAATAAAAGCCAACTGAAAGATGTAACTAGCAACTTGGTCCCTAAAGGTGGACTATGACCTTAACCCTGGTCCACAGCTGATGGACTCCAGAGGGGCAGCCATGCATGCTGAGGTGGTTCTGAGTGTGCACTTCACATCCATTTGCCTCTCTGTGACTCTCCGCCTTGGAGAGAAAACAAGTTGTATTGGATGTAAACCAAAATAAATGACTAAATGTATCTCGCTTAATAATTGGTCCAGTCATAAGATCCAGGGAGTAGAGAAGGGTAGATTCATACCATCAGACACAAGTCAAAATTAATTCAAAGTAAATTGTTTCATGTTTAAAAATAAAGCAAGTGAAGTAGAATAAAATATGGGCTAGAGTTGTCTGATCTCAGGGTGAGGAAAGTTCTAAAGCAGAGAGGCAAAGGAAACATATTAATGTAAATTATTGATATATTTGAGTGCATATCAATTAGAAACATCTGTAATACAAAAAAACACTATAAGCTGAATTCAAAGACAAACAGGAAAAATAGAATCAAGAGGCATTAAACAAGATGATTAGTCTTAGAACGTCTAACACAAAGAGAAAAGGATAAACACTTGAATTTTAAAATTAAATAGTCACAGGCAGCCAAAAGGCAGAAAATGTCATATAGAGGGGACATATCTGATAAAACCTAGATTCACTAGCCTTAAAGGGATCACAAAACAAAGCAAGCAGTGCTTCTTTCACTCCCCATGACAACTTACTGGCAGTACTAATAGCCCAATACCAAACGCTGTGTTGGATTTAGGTAACTTCCCCACTAAGCAGTGACAAGATTATTTTTTTTCATTATCCATTTTGCAAATTATTCAAGGACTATGTGTGTACATACATAGGCTCTGTCTATATATTTACCAATACATAGACATACATACAAAGTACATACGCAAATGTACATCCATAAGCATAAAATTGTTTATACGGGTACTTGTATATACAAACACCAATGAGTGAAATATGTTATATGTAAGAAATTTAAGTTCAGATGTATTTATAGGTGAATGTGTGTTTATTGAATGTAAACACACCATAGCATAAGCAGGAAATCATTCATTTTATTCTCACCTTACTCTGATAGTTCTTTTCTCCCTCTCATACTGACACCCATACTATATTCTGGCAGGTCTGAATATGCTCAGATATCTGGAAACTCAAGCCTTCTGTTTTAATGCTGATTCTCTTGAGTGATCTAATGCTGTCTCCCCAGCTCCTACATTAGTATCTCCAGGCTTGTGGGTTCCAGCACTGAGAGGTTGTCAACTGTACCTTCTACCACCAGGGCTGATGGAGCAAGGCTGGCTTCCACTGACTCCCTCTTCAGACTGTAGGCCTTCCTCTGGGAGGCCAAAAGAGGACTTACCAGGATTGCAGTCCCGAGTCCGACCTTGTTGCTGCTTCTCTGGGGACACTCAGTGATGGTGTGCTGTGAGTGTTCCCCTAACACAGGTTCCTGAATGCCCAGTGGGAAACCTCTTCATGGGGCTCTCAGTGGATGCAAGGCTCTATGCTGCAGCACTTTGTTCATTCCCGTCACTCTCCTGGGTGCTTTCATTTGAGGAGAGCAAACAATTGAGTCTGGAAGAATGCTTCTGGAACTTTGACATAGGCAAGTGAAGCAGCTGCAGCAAAGAGAACCTCACTTAACCCAACTGTTTCTCATAATTCAGGTGACCTTCAACCCCTGTCTGAACAGCTCAAACAGCCTCTTAAGACTCTGCCTGCTACTCCCCATCAATCCACTCTGAACCCTATAACTCAGAGGACTCTTAAAGTCTCATCCAATTATTTCAGACTTCTCAATGAGTTCTTGTATGCTTAGCACGAACTCCCACGCTGTTGACAGATTTGGGGTTGGGAACTGATCTGTCCTTGCTGTCCACGTCTTCTGGCCATGCAGATATCCACTTACCTGGAGAGAGCTACAGTCATTCTTAACCTCATGTCTGCACATGGGATTCCCTTCTCTCAACACCCTCTCCATCATCCCTACTGCTATTACATCTTTATCTGACCAAGGCCCCAGTCATTCTTTCCATTTCTGCTCAAAGGATAATGCTGCAGATGGAGGGATCCTCATCTTAGCATGAAGTAGGTGCCTTTGTACCCTAATATAACCCATCATGTATTCATTTAATATGTTTTCATGTCTGTACACAGCAATAGGTAACATTTCATTGAGAGCTGGATGTATCTGTCATCTTTACATAGGCTTAAGTCCACGGTACCAGTGCTGAGCCACTTGATTCATAAGAAACACTTGACAGTCTATTACACAGTTCCTCTAGATGTGAGTACAGGCGGTTTTTTTTTTTTTACTTAAATATCCATTGATCTTGCATTTTGCATGAAAGTTGCCTTTCATCAGAAGGAACATGTGGTATCTGTCTTTTTGGGATTGGCTTGTTTCACTGAGAATATTGGTCTCTAGTTGGGAACATTTTGTTGCAAATGGTAGAATTTTATTCTTTTTAGGCTTAATTAGTATTAAATGGAGTAGATACACCAACATTTCTTTTTCCAATCCCCTTTGGACGGGCATCTGGGTTGTTTCCAGGTCTCTGCTATTGCAGATTGTGCTGCTGCTACTATAGGATTATAGGTCACTTTTTCATATGCAGATTGTACTTCCTTTGGATGGTTTCCCAGAAGCCGGATAGCTGGGTCACATGGCAGGCCAATTTTCAGTTCCCTTAGCCCTCCCATACTGACTTCCATAGTGGTTGTACAAGCCTACCCTCCACCAGCAGTGAAGGAGGGTGCGTTTCTCCCCACATCCACACCAGCAGGTGTTGTTAGTGAAGCTCTGAATGTAGGCCTATCTCACTGGAGTTAGGTGGAACCTCAGCGTGGTTTTCATTTTGTATTTCCCTGATAGCTAGAGAGCCAGAGCAATTTTTTACATGTCTATTAGCCATTTGAATTTATTCTTTGAAAAATGTCTGTATATTTCCTTTGCCCATTTCTTCACAGGGTTGTTTGTTTTAGTGTCTTTGAGTTTCTGAAGCTCTTCATAAATCCTGGATATTAGTCCTCTACCTGTTATATATAGTGTGCAAAGATTTTCTCCCATTCCATTGGCTGCTTCTTTACTTTGTTGATGGTCTCCTTTGCTGCACAGAAGCTTTTTAGTTTGATGTAGTCCCATTGGTTTCTTTTGGCTTTGTGTGACTGCTTTGGGCAACTTTTCTGTCTTTCCCAATACTTACATTGTGCAGAGTGCTGCCTAAATTTTCCTCTAATAGTTTGATGGATTCTGGATGCAGATTTAGGTCCTTGAATCCACTTAGAGCTGATAATTGTATAAGGTGACAGTTGGGGCAGAGGGGGTGTCTTGCTTCTTACCTCCACAGGCTGCTGTCCAGTTGCCCAAACAGCATTTGTTGAAGAGACCAGGCCTTTTTCCCTGGATTACTTAAAGTTCTCTTGTTAAAGATTAGTTGGCTGTACTTGTGTGGGCTCCATTCTGGGAATTCTATTCTGTTCTGTTGGTGTTATTCTCTGTTTCTGTATCATTACCAGACTGTTTAGAGGACCACTACTCTGTATATATCTTGAGGTCTGAAACTGAGATTTCCCCCAGCTTCATTTTTATTCTTCAGGATAGCTTTGACTATTTGTGGTCTCTTGTGTTTCTAGATGAACTTTTGTTCATCTGCTGTTTTAAAGGAGAGTGTACATAGAAGTTCTACAATGTAATATGTATCTCTACTTTCAGATCAAAGATGAATCCCCAATGAAACAGTTAAATATATCTTGAGAATTGGATGCTAGACTCTATGCATTGTTCATATCTACAATATCAGGATACACTTAAATAGCAGAAACACGGACTTGTGGGGTTTTTTTGGAAGGACTAAGCTACTATAATAATATGGGAAAATAGGTGAAGGGAAGGGGTTTGGTGAGGAGGTAAGGGAAATCCCAGAGCCTATAGAACTATAGCACAATTTTTTTTATTATTATTATTTGTTTGTATTGGAAAGTCAGATATACAGAGAGAAGGAGAGACAGAGAGGAATATCTTCCATCCGATGATTCACTCCCCAAGTGAACACAACAGTCTGTGCTTTGCCAATCCGAAGCCAGGAGCCAGGAACCTCTTCCAGGTCTCCCACGCGGGTACATAGTCCCGAGGCTTTGGGCCGTCCTTGACTGCTTTCCCAGGCTGCAAGCAGGGAGATGGATGGGAAGCAGGGCTGCTGGGATTAGAAGCGGCACCCATATGGGATCCCAGCGCATTCAAAACGAGGACTTTAGCTGCTAGGACACTGCACCAGGCCCCTATATCACAATTTTTTTAAAAAAAATTGAAAAGTAATGCTGGGTGATAACAGTCAAGGGTAAGGCACACCGTGTTAGCCAATGACTGTTTTCTGATGTGTCCGGTGTTGGCCACCAGCTCCTTCTGCCTTTGGAATTCATCACGTTTTAGAATGTTTCTCCTTACTGAATCGAAGCAAAGAATGGAAGAACAGCAATGGAGCAGGCTGGAAATGGAGTAGACTCAGGGGCTCTGCTTAAAGTCCAGGATTTTACATTTTTTGAGGGTAAATCACTTGATAAGGTCAAACCTGAAAACTCTTAAAGATATTACCAAATGAAATCAACATGGAAAAATAGCCATTCAAGATCCACATGGACATACTCAAAAGACTCTACTGCTTCCGAGTCCAACAACCCTGAAAAACATTCAAAATTAACCCAACAAGGAGGAGAAACATAGCAACAGCTACCAGCTAATCAAGTGTTTGGTTTTCCTTAGAGAAATAAGAATGCTGTTTACATTATTGTGCATTCATTGCATTGTTTAGAATCTACTCTGTAAATCCAACAATAAAGGTGTCAACACTGTTGTCAAATCGACTGCCCAGGTCAAGGTAGATACAGAAGGAAAAGAAGGTACAGAGTAGGAAGAGAAAAAGGAAGCGGAAGGTAAACTCTCCGGAGGCAGACGAAGAATGCAGAAACAAGCAGCATAAAATTGAAAACAGACACACAAACAAACAAAAAACGCACAGAATACAAGAATAGAAGAGGGTCACTATTCAAATCTAGGTAGGTCAGACTCTCAGAGCTCAGCCTCGGAGTTGTTCTTCCATGTTCTTCACTCAACAGACAGCCGTATTTACCTTCCCTGCTCTTTCTCCACGTGGGCCTGGAGTATTCGCTTGCTAGCAGGAACTCCAGTAGGCGTTCTGAAATATGAGGTATTAGCAGCAGCGCAAGTCACGCTTCTGGGATGGCAGGACAAAACATCAGGAGGCACCCAGATTCTTAGCTACAGAGAGACTTTCACACAAACCTACTTGCCTGTCTCCTGCTGGATTTCTGTGAAAGGCCTGCCATGTTTGAGCTACTTTGGGGTTTTTGTTATATGCTACTGAATCCTATTCTGTTACATTTGCCTAAACAGTTTCTGGTGGATTATACACATTAATATATGTATGGAACCTCAGTGGCTTTAAATAGATTTTTTTTTTTTGCACAGGTAGGAGAGACAGTGTTGGCCCATAAGAAAAAAAAAAAAAAAAAGGAAGCAATAAAGGAAGTTTACAATGAATTTAAATAAATCATTAAAATGTAAAAAGCCTGGGAAAGCCAAGCAACTTTCTTGTGCAGGCTACTAGCACCATCTAGTGGAAGACAAGGATGCTGCAGACAAGGACCCATGCTTTGCTCCATTGGCTCTGTACTACAGTGTCTGATGACGTTGCTGATAATAACATCAAATTCTTGCTACTTCTCTGAAGAGGGACAGATCAAGTGCACTGCAGGATCCCAAACTCTTTAGGAAAGACAATAATACAGAGATGCCTTTTAAGCAGTACAGAAATGAGACATACAGACAGCTATCCAGAATAAATCTAGAGACTATAAAACTTTATCTGTGGTTTACTGCGACTTTCTGCCACTGAGTCAATTTTGATTCACAAATTAATTAGACTGAGTGCATTTTGGAGTACCTGTCATGTTCCCCCAGAGAGCACTGTCCCCCAAAAGTAAGCAGTAACAAAGGTTCCACCTGTATGGAGGATCTGGTACTGTCAGACGTGGAACATCATGAAATTATCAAATACTATAATCTACCAAAAAAAAAAAAAAGCATTATGTGCTAAGCTGCCAAGTAAAGCTTGTGCCAGACATATTCTGTGAGGGTGAGGGCTACTATTTTACACAGGGTGGACAAAGTTAATACTGAGCCTAGACATGAACTAGCAAGGGAACAAGTCTTGAGATTATAGGGAGAACATAAAGTATAAAGAGGTAATTACCACGATGCTCAGGCTGTGTGTCAGACTCACTCTGACCCCAGATCTGCATTTACCGGCTCTGTTAGTCAAACACCCAGAGCTCTCATTCCCACATCTGCAAAGTGGGAGAAGTAGATGAGCCCTTCGAAACGCTCGTAAAGTGCAACTACAAGTATGTGTACTTTGGTGCAGAAAAAATGCATTCCAAGCATAGTATTTTTCCAATGTACGTTCTCCATGAACTGTCTCATATACCCTTGTCTTGGATTCTCCAGTGTTTTGAAAGCTAAATGCACTGAAAGAGTAGTTGCTTGGGACCAGGCTCGTGACAAGTAAACAGTAAGCAATAGTCCACAGTTCCAACAGACTGACCTTGCTAGTGTACAGACAGATCGTTAAATAGGCCTAGTCGATGCTGACATTTTTATCGCGTTTTCAGCAACAGTAGCTAGCATCGATTGTTTACATACAAGTCTAATGTCAAATCTTCACAATACGTCAAAAGGGCTAATAATGTTAATTCCATTTTACAGTTGGGAAGATTGAGAGCCAGAGAGGTGAAGATGATCCATGGCTGTTCACAGAGCTCAGTCTTAGCCAGAACTCAACCCCAAACAATCTGAATACAAAATGAACTCTGCACAAAACCAGCTCTAAGCAAGCTGTGAGGAGGAGAGTGTTTAAAAGCAAAATCTGGATTCACAGCTCTCAAGTCTTCCTTTTCCCTGTAACTTGCGTTTACAATCATCTGAGTTAATGATGACGGGATACAAGTTGGCCCGTCACACGAGAACTGTACCTACATGGGACCAAAACAAATGCCAGTGACAGCTTCAAAGCAACCCGCTCCAATTGTCTCTCTTTCCACAGACAGAAACCCAATGGAGAGCTGCAAAATTCATTTTTGCTAGGAGGATAAAAGGAATAAATACTCAGATGCTTTGAATAGCCAGGGGAAAAGTCCCAAATTGAAAATGTAAGACTTGTAAACCACAGATAACCTAATCACCCTTGTTTTTCCTAAGGTAGATCACGCTTTATGTTTGCTGTCTGACAAATATTTATAAACTCATTAATGTCATGAATCCTTTTTAAACATTTGTGAAAATCTTTATCAGTGCTTTAACTCTGTATTTGCAAAGGAGAGCACATCTGTTCAAATAAATGTTGCTAGCATAGGTAAAAATGTGAGTTATTTTACATAAGTAATTAGGGCATTCTCCCACAGGCCTCGCTTGGTTCTGATTCTCTGGTCATCTTGATGAAGTCATAACAAAGAATCCTTTTTTTACACGTTTTACTCTCATTCTGAAACTTTAGCTTTCAAGAAATAAGAAACCAAACATCCACTTCTCACCAGCTAGGACTACATACATTTTGTGAGTATATTTACATTTTGTGAGTATATTTATACTTTGCAAAATATACTACATATATACTAAAGACAGTGTAGAAATCTTGTTTTACATTTCCAGATCCAAATCCTTTCCTTTCTTCCTTATTAGATACATATTTTTTTCTTATTCATTTCTTTATATTTTTGAGTATGTACATTGTGGAAAACATAGTTAATATACAGGTTGGTTAAACAAGATGGCTAGATAGGGTACAGACATACCATTTTGACCCACAGAAAGATACCACAAAAGCAAGGGAGGAGCCACATTCCCAGGGGACAGTGACAGAGAAGTGGAGGATCAACAGCAAGATGAGAGATTTTGCGATTAGTGGGGACAGTACAACTACACGGCAGCTTGGACATCACTGGTAACTCCCACTGCCAGTGATCGATAGGGACGCCACTGGCTCAGAGTGAGCAGACGGGGACTTGCAACAGCCCGCACATCGCTGATGCAGCCATCTGTGGGAGGGCCTCCCAGCCCACACTGACTTAGAGTCTGGCTTGGACACTGGCTGGGGACATGGTACTCATTCATCTACCTCCATCAAGGAAGAACATTTTGCTTTCCTCCCCTCCTCCCACCAAGAAACCCAGCAACTACTACTGAGCAAGTGCCATCATACTAAGGCAAGTCAAAGGAGAAATGTTAGAACAAGGGCCACAGAAACAATAAATAAAGTGAGGGAGCTCTGGGCATGTAGAATCTCCCTAATTAAGGCATGAGGACAATAACCAAAAAGGCAAGATCCTAAATGGTCCTGACGTCTGGCTCTGCTATCTGCTGGAGGTTGCTGGAGGGCCTCTAGCCCCTGACTGAACAAGAAGCAAAATCTCAGTCTTCAACTCCAAGGCTGGGGGTAGCGGGACGGAGTCCCTGGAGGGTTTCCAGCTTTATCATGTTTTTCACTAGCCTGATCTCTGCAGTTAATTTCTCCTCGGCCCCTCTCTCCTTTTCCCTCTTTGCCATGGTCTTTGCCATGGTCTGCTTTGCCATGGTTTCCCTCTCCCAAGGGAGGGTTAAGGTTAAGGTGCTCCTTGGAGTCTGGGCTGCAGTGACAGCGCCACCCCTTCCTGATGTCCTCTCTACTCTTTTTCTAGATGTTCTACTAAACTGTGGTCTCACCTCATTTTCTTGGCTCATGTGATGACAGCCCTGTTTATGAATAACTGTCTAAACTGATTTCTCTGTGGGGAGAAAATCACCTGAGCATCTTGAATCACCCCTTACAACATCCTGTTCCTTAATAGTTCCTGTCTCTGTTGACATTTCCATTTTCTTCGTGTATTTTTTTCTTGATTTTAATTAGCTGTATGTTGATGATTTTTTTTGTAGTTCGTTGAATTTTCTCGAGATGATTATTTTGAGTTCTTTATCAAGCAGACTGTGATCTGTTTTTTCCTTTAGGATTATTTGCTAGCTTTAACAGTTCCCCTCAGCGGTCTCATGACTGACTCTTCATGATTCTTGCATGTTGGTGCCTGGGTTTCTCTTGTCTTTCGCAGCTGTTTCTGACATGCAAGTGCCTTCTGCTGACTGCTCCAGACGGAGATTCAGACCTGCATCGGGGCCGTGATCCAGCAGTCCTGGACCCAGCTTAGGGGACTGATTCCGGAAAGGACCATCGTCTGTGAGCCTGTTAACTGGATCATAGGTGGTCAAGGGCTCCTGCCAAATTCCTGGGTGGACAGGGCTGCTTCTTGAGACTGGAGTGAAACAAGACAGTGATGCCACTTCTGACTCTGTATGTAGGAGCACCGTGGACCATGATCTTTGAAGAAATACTTGTATCCAAAAATACAAGGGAATCATCTGTTGAATTTTGTATTTCCATTTTTTTCTATTAGTGACAGTATAATCTGCCTAACAACTATTTGGGATTTATGGGATGCCTTTATTTTTGTTTTTGTTTATTTTAAAGACAGAAATATTGGGGGGGGGGGCAGTGAGAGAAATCTTCCATCCATGGGTTCGCTTTCCAAATGGCCACAATAGTTGGGGCTGTGCCAGGCTGGAGTTATGAACCTGGAATTTCTTTTAGGTTTCCCATTTGGAGATCTGCTGCCTTCCCAGGGGCATTGGCAGAGGTCTGGATCAGAGCCACTCATATAGAACCAGCATCCATAAGAGATGCTGGCATCAAAGACAGTGGCTTAACCCACTACCCCACAATACCACCCTCTGGGATGATTTTATAACCCATTATGTAATTGGCTTTTGTAAATTTTTTTCCATTGCCTTGAAACATATTAGACCAAATGTATTAAACGTCTTATTCAAATGTCAATATCTTTTTGAACTATTGGTCTTTTTGTCTATAAGGTCTCTGTTTACTTTATTTGAAAGAGAGACCGAGATAAACAGACAGTTGCATCTCTCCTCTCTGCTAGTTCTCTGCTCCATGGGCCTCCAAAAGCTGGGGTGCGGTAAGTCCAGGTCAGGAGCCAGTGACTCAATCCGGACTTGCATGTGGGCGACCGAGACATCTGCACCTGAGCTACTTTTTGCTTCCCCGGGTATGTATTGATGAGAAATTGGAATTGGGAGTAGGGCCAGACTAGAATCCTCACATCCTGTGATGGAAAATGGGTACTGAATGCCCTGCTCTCCACCGGCAAGCTTTTGAGAGCAATGGGTTAGGATCGCTCTGCGACTCGATGTTTCTAATTTGTCCTTGATACTCCGCCACGTTTTACCTTGCTTGAAGGATGCATGGTTATTTCTGAATCCTCTATGGTTTGAGTGAGTCAGCTTTTGTCACCCTGGAACTTTTGTTTCTGTTTGCTTTATATCTCATCTGATATTCACAACACTAAAGCTTTCAAATTCTTGGAGTTGATTCCACTGGTCCATCTCTACTGTGAAGTTTCTCCAACTGAATTTCCCGACTGTGACTTGGGATGTGTTGGCCCAAGAACATCTGCGTGGACACGTCTTCTCTGATTCAGGGCTATCTGGGACTACGCCAGCTTCATTTTATTTTGTAATTTGAAGGACTGCAACTGTTTCCATGGTTACCTGTAATCTTTTAACATAGAAACAAATGTACCCTTGCATTTTATTGAGTCTACAGATTTAATACTTCTACTTTTACCCTGCAATAGACTAGAATCCAAATGTGTTAACTCTAAAATCTCCCTTGTTTTCTTGTTTTGAATATTTCTATTTCTTCTTTGTTTTTTCAACACAAAAGTGTAGCAGGTACCTCTGTCAACAAGCAACAAAAATCTGTCTGCAATTGCCTCTTCTATCTTGTGGATGTTAGTTTCATTTTAACTAAGCAGTTGAATCTATAAACCCTCTCGACAGAGTGTATACAAACTGCGGGTGAAACACAGAGGGGTCGAAATGACTCCGCCCAAGATCACGTGACGTGGGGAAGGAAGACAGGAATGGCACCAGGGACAGTCCCTGTGGGAACGCACGGACCCTCGAGCAGCACAGCAGCACAGCTCACAACGTGGGAGGCTCCAAGCATGCAGACCACCCTCCGGGATCCATGGAAAAACCCCAGCTGTTCTGTAAACATATTTGGGTAAGATATTAACAATGGCCATGATCCCCTTCTGTCTGAGGCCCGAGCAGTAAGAAAATCTAGAGAAAAGCATCGGAGCCCACTGTGCTAAGGTTTAAGAACGTCAGAGCTAAGACAAAGGAAGTCATTGTTACTGTGAGACTTGAGGTGAGCGGGTGAGCCTTAGCCACGGAACCCATCCGGAGAGGGCACAGAACATGGTGAAGTTACACAGCACTTGTGGTGGAATGAAAGAATTTTCACCACTTGACAAGGTCCTGCTTGAGAGAATAACTGGATTTTCCAGTTTCACCAAAGACTTTCCAAGGTTATTTCTTCAGGACAAGTTACTTTGGGGGGGAGGGGTGAAATCCATGCATAACTTATCACAACACATTTTCCATGATCTTCTCAAAGATATCCTAAATATTGGTCCTACCTTAGGGTCCTGACATTAAGGAAACTTATCCTCTTCTGCAGATATGAAAGCAGCTAAGGGACCTGTTAGAACAGCACTGAAGCAGGATTTTTCCACCCATGATATTTTTGAAAGCACCCACCGAGCTCTGAGGTCTCCGCTTTGTCCTGGATTACCACATGACACCACTAGATGGCAGCAACAGCTAACGACTGCCACCAAAGCTCAGCGTTGTTTTCTTTTGAAATTTCTCTCTCATTTACTTTAGATGATGTTTACATAGTCGATATGGTAGAAAGAATCTAGGGTTAGGGAGAAGTGGTTGTGATCATTGTTGATGATTGTTTCCAAGCTTTCTATTACTTCTTCCTATTTCCAGGGGAGGGCAGAGATGGGGGGAATAGACCTCATCCAGCTTCCCAACCATCCCAGTACCTGAGGAAGGAAAAGGCCGCCAGATGACAACCCGGAGTCACAACGGCGCATGTTCTGAAGATTCTGCCCAAGTGGATGCGATAGTTTCAAAATGCTATCTATCCCGCCAATCCATGGATGAGATCCGGGACCTTGGGCCCACCTGTGCGGTGGGTGCTGAACCCAAAAGCCTCAGGGGTGGAGGGTCCGGCTTGGCCCTGGATCTCCTGGCCCATATCCTAGGGCCCATCTACGTAGTGGGGTCAAGTCCGTGAGCCCCGGGAGTGGAGGGTCCAGTAGGGCCAGGGTCTCCTGGTCCAGGTCCTTGGGGCCGCCCGTACGATGGGTGTTGGATGGGTGATCTCCAGGGATGGGGGTCGCAGAGGGACCTGGGTCTCATGGCCCAGGTCACCAAGTCCACCTGAGTGGTGGGGGCTGGGTCCATGAGCCCTGGGGGTAGGAGGTCCAGCAGGTCCCACGTCGCAAAACTCCGAATTTTTAAGGCAGAGCAGACGTCTGAGAAAGTATAACATTTGGTGTGGTACCAAGTGTAAAGTCTTTAAATTTTCTCAAAAAAAATCTTTTTAAAAATCTTCTAGATACTCAGAAGTGTAAAGATTCTGCAGGCACAGTATCACAAGGGGAAGAGACTCTGTCAAAGTGACCTCCTGGGGCCGATGTCACGCTGCATCACGTAAAGTCACCACCTGCGGGCACAGGTTCCAGTCCCAGCAGTTCCACTTCCAATTCAACGTCCTGCTAATGTGCCTGAGAAAGCAGTGGAACACGAGCCAAGTGCTTGGGCCTCTGAGCCCCTGAGAGAGACCTTGAATGAGTTCCAAGTTCCTGACTGACTTAGGCTGGGTCAAAGCCCTGGCTTTTGTAGCCATTTGGAGAATTAACCAGCAGTAAGTCTCTCTCTCTCTCTCTCTCTCTCTCTCTCTCTCTCTGTTCCACTTTGTAACTGTTTCAAATAAATAAAAATAAATAAATATATCACAGACTGTGCTGATACCAGAAATTTTGGAATATTAAACAATACTGCAGTAAAAGTGGCTTGCCATTGATCATGCAGATTTGACTTAAGGCAGATCAAGTAATGATTTTAAGTAAGTGAAGAATTCATTCACTCTACTCAAAACACCTCTAATTTTGGCATAAAGTGGCAGCACTAAACGAGACTTCACTCCCCTTCACCAGAGCCAGGAGTGATGTCACAGTAGGGTGGGGGGGAAGATGCCAGTAATAAAACTTGAGCTGAATAGAATGGCTTAAGACCTCCTGGGAGAAGAAAAACGATGAATATGAAAGCAAGAGTGCATAATTTGTCACTGGTACTTCAGTTCTGCTGAGCTGGGTTGAAATCTCTTAGCCAACATTCTGCACAGGTGTCCTCTGACAGAGGTGCATGCGAATAGCTCCTCCACAGAGGCAACGACGCGACGCGGCCCCCAGGTCTCTTCCTCCTAGCATCCTGAAATAGGAGATGCACGGGTGTGTTTTGGCGTTGCAGAAAGCCTCCCAGCGGCTCCGTGCTGAGCACTCCTGCGTCTCAGCTGCCCCTCCCAACCCGCTGCCATCCTCGGTGCCCTGGACAAAAGCAATATTCTGGCTTTCTCTATTTAAAAGGACCCCATGCTAGTAAGTGAGAGAGGACCGCCAAGTCCATGGAGAGACTTCTGTCGTCATGCCAGCATGGTGAATGAGAAGACACAGGCTTTGGGCCTGGATTCTGGGCTGATCCCACACAGACGGGCACTTTCCAGTTCTGCGTAACTGATAGGAAGGGTTGAAAGGTCTTTGGTGGGGAAATGTGAGTCCTGCCTTCCGCCAAGTTCAAATAGTCAACAGCTACTGCTTTAACTCCACTGGCAGTGATCAGGCAGGCTCCTGTTCAAATCCACTGTGGAGAAATTCATTTTTGTACCGTCTCTTTAGTACTATTTAAACTCTGCCTCTTGTTTGCTTTTGTTCTGAGTACCATACAGCAGCCACTTCCAGTTGCAGGCCACACCTGCTATTTATCTGCAGGTAACGAACTTCAAGCTGATCCATACCCAAGGCACGTTTTCTCTGATTGGAGTAAATTACCCATTTGTCACTTGCACACAGGTCTCTGCTGCAAAGCCAGAGCCTGCCTCCCCAACCCTGCCACACACAGTTCCCTGACGGGAGGCCCACCCTCGGAATGTTCTTGGTGTGCATCAAATACTAGATTCTTTCCATGAATCTTCTGTTACTGTTTATCCTCTTGTGACCCTGTTCATTTTTCTGGGGAAAGAAAGGAGACAAAGAACATTCAGATAACCAATAGTCCCTTATCTCAGATAAAGGCAGTTCGGAAGTATGTAAAAAGTCCTTTGGAAAGTTGAGCAATTTCTCTGTGCTGTAACTTAACAAATGATTTGGAGCAGGTGTTTAGTGGTTGCACATCTACTTTTCAAAACAGGAGTGCTGGCTTCGATTCCGGACTCCCGAATCCAGGTCCCTATCTATGCAGATCCCGAGGGGCTGACATGATGGTTGGAGTAAACAGGTTTCAGCCACCATGTGCAAGACGTGGGTGGAGTTTCTGAACCCCAGCTTTGGCTTTAGCCCAGCTCAGTTACCGCGGACGCATACAATCCAACCAGGTGAGATCGGCTCTCTCCCCTCCCCTTTCTCTCTCACATTGTTCAGCTTCAAGGTCCTGTTTTCCTTTGCTCTGTGGATGATAATTCAGCCAGAGGTCACTTCACAGGCTCCTGTTGATCTCTCAAAGGTTTTTCTTATTCTGCATCCCAACATAGGATTTTCTTTCTTTGTGTGCATGGTAAGGTCTTGTCACAGATGTTGTGGTGGAACCTGCAAACATCGTATTTGGAGCCCGTGGCTCCTGGTTGTCCACATGTGCTGATGTTATTGAGAATGGGAGATCTGTCTGTCTGGTCTCTCCACTATCATGTTTTTCAAAGGAGACACTGAACGTTTTCATCAGTCATCAATGATTGTTTTCCAAACTCATCTCATTAGGGTTAGCAAAACATAAATGCCTGTCGTTGGGGCATTAATGTGCTAGGATTCTTCAATAAAGAATTATTTCTAATCAATGGTTTAGTTACCCGAAACAAACAAAAATGCAGGACAAGTTCTTTATTCTTTCCTTATGCCCATTTTCAGACGAATGACATGGTACTTCAGTAGCTTTCACAGGAAGCTGTAGACTTTACATAATTGCTGTGGTTCAATATACTAACTTCCTGCTCAGATCAAGAATCAGCCATCCCTCCATGGACCTTGGTTCCAACAGGCTGGGATCAGAGTCAAGTTACATGGCGTGCTTATGACTAGTACATAGTTGGGTTCTTCTTTGAATCTATGATAAATTTTCACAAATTTCATTTTTAATGAGTTCTTATCTTTGCTGTAACTTTGCTTTTGATTACATAAGACATTGATGGTCAGCTCTCCGTGTTTGTGGTTTCCACACCCACAGAGATTATCAATCATGGGTTGAAAACATTTGAGATATAAACTACATGTGTATGGATTTATTTCCTGGACAGTATAATATAATGACAATTTACAGAGCATTTACAGTTTTTTAAAGATAATTGATTACATAGTTCAAAGGCAAATTGACAGAGAGGGAGTGAAAGAAAGATCTTATATCCATTGGTTCATCGCACAAATAGCCACAGTACCCAGGGCTCCTACAAGCCAAAACCAGGAGCCCAGAACGTCATCCTCACATGTGGGGAACAGGCATACCAAAAGGGAGCTGAAAAGGAAGTAAAGCAGACAGGACTCCAACAAATGGTGTTTTAGCTTGCTGTGTCACAATGCCAACACCACAGATTTTATAGTGAACTGAATATTGTTTGTAGCGTAGTGGTGACTTAAAGCGTATGGAAGAGTACATATCGGTTATATTCAGATGTTGTGCTTTTCAAAAAATATTCATGCCTTTGTTTCCATCTACTTGGAGACAGAAAGAGAAAGAGAGAATCTTACACCTGCTGATTCATTCCCTAGGCCAAGTTAATTTCAGAATCCCAGATACCATTTACATAAAAATTTGAATATGCATATTTTGGTATCCCTGAGGAGCCCTGGAACCAATCCTCCATTGTTAAGGTAATAAGAAAAGTCTAGAACTATCATTTCCTTTACCTCTCTTTCCCCTCTAGACTGCCATATAGGTAATCATTGTTTTGAATAATATTTTGTTTATTGTACTGTCAAAGTTAAAAATAAATATAAATATTTACTTCCACTCATTCTCCTTTCTTATCGAAGCTGTAACATGTTACAAAAACATCCATACATTTGGTTTTGTTACTTCACAATATGCACTGACCATCCCTCTATATACTTAACCATATGTACTGGACATCACTCTACATAATTAACAATAGGCACTGGACATCTCTCTGCATCAGAACAACCAGGTAGGGTTCTTTTCTGGCACAGCTGTGTTATACAGCATCATGTGAATATTCCAGTTTGTTAATTAGCTCCCCTTTGACAGACGCCTGGGTTGTTTTCAGCCTTTTGTTAATTGGTGCTCTACATTTGTCTTATTTAGTCTTCCCCCAAGTCCTGCCAAGTTGGCTTATTATTCTCATTTTTTGAAAGAGGAAACTGCTGCATAAGCAGCCAAGGACTTGACCAAAGTCACAGGGTGCAGTAAGGTGGAGGAGGCAATATCCATTTTCCAACTTCCACAGTTTCTGCTGTTTTAATAAGTTGATGTAGTTCAGACTGCGGTGCAATTGTCTATTAATTGTTGGAGGAGGGAAAGGGAAGCATGAGCTGTGGGGCAGATTGTGGAAGACAATGTAGTCCTAAGTTCAAGGTTGGAATTTCGGAGCTCACCCAGTATGTGGGAAGGCTATCTGAGTGAACAGCTGGGCTGTCTGGCTTTGTCCCCAGTTAAAGGAATGCCAGACATTTACAAGCAGGTGGGTCTATTTTTGGCAGAAGCATCTTCTCAGTACCTACTGAAATCTTACCATGTCCATTCTATCTCAGTGTACTGCTAGTCCTGGCACTCCCACGATAAAGCTTGGCTACCCACTTCTCTCTTTTTCCGTTACAAACCAGTGAAAAGCACCACACATTCAGACAAACAGAGCAAGTGCAGCAGAAATTAAGTAATTTTTTAAAAATATTTTTACAATCTTTTTAGGAGAAAATATTCAGAGCTTTAGAGGAAGCCTAATCATGTTGACCAGATTTTTTTCGTTTTGTTAATATTTCCATGGTTTTCTTCACTCTTTTTTTTTTTTTAGAGAAAAGTTCACTCAAAGTCAAAATAAATCCCTATCATTCAGTTTGTTTAAAAAGAACCTCTCAACCACAGGCTTATTCTCCAAACAGTTTTAAAACAGTCTTCCCACACGCTGCTCTCCAAAATAATCATGTTGAAATATCATCAGCTTTTCAATTTTAAGACGTGAGCCATATTCACTACAAACCCTTCCTGGGACAGAACAGCTGGCCACTGCAGTTTAGAGGGATTTTCCAAGAGTTTAGACAAAGGAGCTTTCTTTTTCGGCTTCAGGAATTGGAATGCTCCTTTCACTGTGCAGAGTTGTTAATAAAGGTTTGATTGTGTCTGCTAAGCTTATGAGCCCAAACACTAAGTCCAAATTAGCCACAAGATCACTGCATTATAAAGGAGACAGCAGAGCATTTGGTCAAACATGTGGGGAATGGGTGGCATTGTAGAGCTGGCTGGCATCCCTCGCTGGCCCAGCTCAGGACACTCCAAGTTCAGTTCAGTGATTGTGATCAATGAAGTCAGGCCACAACGGCTGCAATCTCTAACTTGTCAGAGCAGAAACTTTTGACACGTGAGTTAAAGCCTGAAGTTCCACCTGCTCAGAATCTCTGAATTGACTTTCACGATGTGACAAGAATGGGAAAGAGACAGGAAAAGATACCCACACTCTCTTATCTGAGTGGAAAAGGGAAAAATAGAAATACAGAAAGCAATTTGTACAAGGCAAGTGTTGCTGTATCTCTTTGAGCATATTTTTTAACTCTGAGCCTCTATTTCTTCCTACAGAAGTAATTAGATCACATAAATTTCCTGACCATGTATCTGGCAAAAAACAGGTGCTTCAAATATAGGAGACTTAACAATTCCCAGTGCCACTCTCCTGAATTTACAGCCAGATTTTCTCCCTACTCTTCCTGAAATGTCTCTCCCTGAGAATTTCATTTGACCAACTTGATAAATCTGTAACACCAATACTACTCAAGTTCGAGGAGCACAGAGTCAACTGGGTCTTCAATGTCACACATTTCAGAGGAAACAGATATGGAGCTCAGTTAAATGTACATACACTCTAATGCAGAATAGTTTTCTCGTTCTTAAATTTATTTTTATGTGAAAGCCAATTACAGAGAGAGAGAGAGAGAGAGAGAGAGAGAGGTCTTATATCCACTGGTTCACTCCCTACATGATCACAATGACCACAGCCGGGCAGGTCCCACGCTGGAGTCAGACTTTCTTCTGAGTCTTTCATGTGACTGAGATGGCCCATGGACCTAAGCCATCTTTGTTGCATTCCCAAGCAATAATGTGCCAGCAAGGAGCTAGATTGGAAGTAGAGCAACTTGGACTTGAACTGGCACCCATGTGGGATACCAGAACTGCAGGCTGAGGTTTACCATGCTATTCCACAGCACCAGTTGAAAACACTGGGGCTGCTATCATGATGTAACAGGTTAATCTAGGTCCCTCCAAATGGCATAGAAAACCAGCCAAACATGTCCCAGATCCTTGAGCCTCTCTACCCATGAGGAAACCTGTGTAACATGCCTGGGTCCTGGTTTCAGACCAGCCCAGCTCTAGCCACTATGGCCATTTGGGGAGTGAAACGACGCGTGGAAGATTTCTCTTCTGTCTCTCATTTCTCTCTATAAATATACCTTTCAAATAAAAAATAAATAAAAACTTAAAAAACCATCAAGCTATACATATATCTAGGAAACAAGGAATAATTCCAACATCAGCTATCAGGGGAGGCTTTCTGCAGGAAGAAATAGCAGTATATATTTCCATGACTAAAGTTTCCATGGCTCCCCACTTCTTTAAAATCAAGTACAGTTGGAAGAAAATAAAATCAAGTGCATCCCTCTTCACATAGTCATGACTCCTTCACTCACTCCAGCACCCACACCCAGGTCACTAGTAAACCTTGTAAGTAAAACCTTCTGACTTTATCTCAATGAGTACTTTATTTCTTCTGCCACCACCCCTAGCCCAAGGTATGACCCTCTTGTTCCCAGGTCTTTCTTCCTGTGGACTTCCAAGGACCTCTTTTTTTCTCCAACCTACACTGTATGCACAGCAGCAAGAATAATTTTAAGAAGCAAATCAGACTGCAGCAGTCCCCTAATTCAACATTCTACAGCAGTCATCAATCATATTTAGAGTTAAATGTACAATCTACATCACAATCTCTATGCCTGATCTGCTACCTGCCTATGTCTCAAACTTCGTTTCATCCACTGCTCCCCCCTCTCTGTGCTGAAGCCACCAAGCCCTCCTTTCTTTGGCACAACATGATGCACTGTTTCTGCACCCCAAGGCTCTGCCCCTGCCAGGATGCCATGGTCTTTCCTTTTTGATTCGTTCCTTCTTCATCAGGTCTCAAAAGCTGCTTAGAAAGAACATTTCTGAAAGTTCATCTGAAAGAAAGTCCCAACCATGTCCCCTCTTATCCCCACCATTATGCTTTCTTGTCACACAGATTTCTTTAAATCACTAGTAATAAGGTACCTTGTGATTACATATATATGTGTGTGTGTGTGTATATATATATATACATATTCATTCCTAGATATATATATATATTCATTTCAATGGAGGAGTGGATATATATATCTCCTCCATTGGAATGAATTTTCCTCTACATGATATAAGTTGTATATGGCCTTGACCCAAATTAGCAGGAAGGAGGGCAGGGAGGAGAGAGGATAGGAAGGAGAGAATGGAGAGTAAGAAAAGAGCAGAGACAAAGGTTGAGCAAAGAGACAGTGCAGAAGTAGAAGTGTAAGCTTAAAAGTATAAACACAAGGTGCTGAAATATGAATGCAATAATTATCAAAGAATGAAGTTTTTTCTTGAAAACATTTGCTATTTGTTCTTATAGAAAAAGCACAATGATAGAGAAAAGGAGCTCCAGAAAGAGAGATCTCCAATCTGCTAGTTTGTTCCATGAATAGCTACAAGAGCTGGAGCCGAGCCATTCCAAAGCCTGGAGGCAGCAGCTTCCTGCTGTCACTCTCGTGCGTCCACAAAAGAGCAAAGAGAAACCTGTAGGTGCCTCTTCTGCCTCCTAGTAAGTGTCACTTACATGGCTTCTGTTGCAACATATTCATTGAGTCCATACTGAAAGAAAATAGTTAAGCTCCACCTCTCAAGGAAAAGTTTTTTGAAGAATTTGTGGACACATTCCATAAGCAATGAAAAATGACTTAGGAAGAATGAATAACTTAAATACATTTTAAATGAACAGCCCTGGTGCTGATAAACTGGATGGATATTTTAGGAAGTAAATGAAAAGCAGGCAAATATAGAGAATCCTGAAATAGCCCAAGGAGATATTGAACAAACCCAAGTCGTCTTACTAGGTGGCAACAGAAGAGGAGATAGATTCAAGAAACAGCAAGAAAGTAACATTGCAATATGCAATAAAACACCTAACTTAAATGTCATGCTTCATTCTTATTGGAGTGATGGTCATTCATAAAGATTTTAAAAATCTGTGAAAGAAAAAGATGTAGTCATCATAGAATGTGTGGAATGCTGAGATTGCATGTTTAGTGGGTCGTTGTTAGCCATTGCATGCACATGCTCCCTGCATTTTTATGAGTGACGCTGGCCTCACCTATTCCTGGATTCCATGCATTGGCAAGGCTGCAGCACTCGTGTGCAGATCAATCCCTCACAGCACGAATACTCTCCCCTCGTGCGGTGTAATACTACCAACAATTCAATCAGCAACAAATAAATTTATGGAAATGTGATATTTGGCTTGCTGGAGCACATTATTGACTATATCCCTGGCTTAATCCATGCACCCCTTAGCCCATACCTAAGCCAATCAGTGCTTTAGTTTTATTTTGGCTCAGAGATGGGTGTATTGGTCAGCCAATCAGAACCAGTGAGATCATCACTTTCCCTCAACACATGTTTACAACAGATGCACCAGCACCACGTAAAGGCAATGACTAGAGCCAGCCGTTGAAAAGAAAATATTAGGAATGAAAGAGCGAATTCAGATCATTGAAATTCACTGAAAGGTCATTGATCTAGAGGAAATCAACTGAGCAAAGGGGAGAATCACCCTGCTGATCTTTCTATTCCTGAAATACTGTCGAATCAGGGGGCTCAGAGCAGCACTAAAGTTGATCAGATACAGCTCCTTCATTTAAGATTATGAAAGATGTGACTCTAAAATGTTCAGTAACTCAGCCAGGCCCATGCGGCAGATGAGTTTATGACAGAGCCAGTATTCATATCTGTTATATCCCTGACTCTTTGTTGACTTTTTCATGAATTCCAAGTTAGTAGAACCTAATTTTATTCAAGAGATATTTTCTGTGTGCATATTATGTGTCATAAAGTATAGTATAATGTACTAAATAATTATGCTTTAGGGAATTACGGGTAACAATTGACATGATCATGTAAGACCGTGTCTCTATAATTTTGTATTGCTGAGTGAAGTCATAGCTATCTTACTTGAAATAAATATACTGTGTAGTGTTTATACATTGCCAAAATCACATAGCAAATCATTTTTTTTAAGATTTATTTTATTTTTATTGGAAAGGTGGATATACAGAGAGGAGAGACAGAGAGGAAGATCTTCCATCTGATGATTCACTCCCCAAGTGAGCGCAACGGCCAATGCTATGCCGGTCCAAAGCCAGGAGCCTTTTTTGGGTCTCCACGTGGGTGCAGGGTCCCAAAGCTTTGGGCCGTCCTCGACTGCTTTCCTGGGCCACAGGCAGGGAGCAGGATGGGAAGCGGGGCTGCCAGGATAGAACCGGCTCCCATCTGGGATCCTGGGCATGCAAGGTGAGGACCTTAACCACTGTGCCACTGTGCCACTGTGCCGGGGCAAATCAATTTTTGGACATGGCCTGGTCCCTAAGTGACACATGACTATATGACATTTTAATAGATAGCAGTTTATTATTTCATAGAACTTTGTATAATTTAATACTTTTTCCAGTCTGTAAAGTTAATGCAACAAGCCTTTTAGAAGTAAGAACAGCTAGACTTGGAGTGTTTTGGATGATTTTTCCAAGATCAAATAGTTATAGAACATCAAAACCAGAACCAGAATCTAAGACAGGTTACAACACTCGCCTTACTGGCTCTCATTCGTCTTCTTCCTTTCCTTTCCTTTCCTTTCCTTTCCTTTCCTTTCCTTTCCTTTCCTTTCCTTTCCTTTCCTTTCCTTCTCCTCTCTTTTCTTCTTTTCTCTTCTCTCCCCTTCTTTGCTTCTTTCTCTTTCATCCTTCCTTTTTTTTTTCTTTTAAAGATTTGTTTCCATTTGAAAGCCAGATTTCACATGGAGAGGAAAGCTAAAGAAGAAAGGTCTTCCATCTGCTGTTTCACTCCCCAAGTAGCTGCAACAGCCAGAAATGAACCGATCCAAAGCCAGGAGCCAGGATCCACCTTGGGGACTCCCATATGGGTGCAGAGTCCCAAGGGTTTGGGCATTCTTTGCTGGCCATAACAGAAAGCTGGATAGGAAGTGGAACAAATGGGACTCAAACTGACACCCACATGGGATGGTGCCACAGGCAGGGGGGCATTAGCCTGATATTCCACCATGCTGCCCCCTTGCCTCTCCTTCAAGGTAAAGCTGTCTTCATACAAACGTAGAAGATGTAAGTGAGCCAATCTTCCAAGAATTTGAGTTGATTTTCCAGAAACTTTGAAAGAAAAATGCAATACATTTTCTGTATTTTCTTTATCATATTTATGTTTATTAACGAGTAGAAATAACATATTTATGGCATATAACATGATGTTTTAAAATGTGTACACAATATGGAATGGCTAAACCAAGCATCATGAATCAGCACACGCATTATCTCACATAATTAGTTGTTTGTGATGAGAACACAGCTTTCAACTATAAACCATCCGCAATATTTTTGTAACTCTTCAGGACTGCAAAGACTCAGGCTGCCTAGCAGACAAGAAGTCAGCACAGATGGTTTCAACAAATCTTTATTCCTTTCCTAGGGAAGCTGAAATCAATGACCATCAACTTGTTGACTTGCGGTAATAAAAATGTATTCTCTCATGATCTCACAAGTTGAGAAGCTGCAGGTTCACAGCCATGGCCACAATTCCTACTTCTCCAAAAGCTCCAGGGAAGAATCTGTTCCTTGCCTGTGATGACAACCTTCCTCCTTGGCTTGTGACCACATCACACCTGTCGCTGCCTCCACATTCACCTTGTTTTTCATTATATCTGTCCTCTGTGTTTTTAACGTGTGCTTGCCTTTGGATTCAAGCTCAATCCAGAAAATCCAGGGTGATACCCTCATCTTAGTGTGCGCAATAATATTAATGAGACTTTCTTTTTAAAAAATAAGGGGGGCAACTTTCACATGTTCTGGGGATTAGGACATAAATGTTTCATTCGGGAGGCCACAGCTCAAGCCACTACAGGAGGCAAAAGAGAAGAGTTACTTATTCATGAACCATAGCAAGTGAACTGAATCAAAACTCTGCCCAAACACTCTCCTTTGCTAAAGCAGTCTTAACCTCATCTACAAAGCTTGAAAAGATCCTGTGGAAGAAAGTCCTACCACCAGCTTTGTCAGTTAGTAATGCGGTCATGAGGCTGCACAGAGAAAATGTATCCAACAAGCTGTGACCGGCTTACATGCTTGGGCCTATGCCTTGTTTATAAGACACCCACTGCCAAAACCAGCTTTGTGCCAACAGGCAAACTTGAAAAGCCACGCTTGTAATAAGAGCTTCTATTTATCTCCAGTGAGGATCACAAGTTTTCTACTTCTCTCGTAGAGAGTCATCTGCTACACTACTTGTAGTCCTGCTGTTCCTTTAAATAAAATTTGATTTGTGTGCATTTTCCATTCAAGAGCTAAGACAGCAATGGGTCACAATCTACCAAAGTTACATATAAGGCAAAGTCATGTACTCCGTGGGAGAGACATCCTCCTCTGTATCCTATGGAGGAATAAAAGTGGAGAAGGGAATGCTCATGCAGGGCTTTGGGAATGGTCAGTGTCTCCCAGGTCCACTCTTTATCCTCATCCTCTCTTCATACCTTACGACTGTGACCTTATTGGACTCTCACCAAGTGACTGACGACATGTTTGACTGGCAGAAGACCTGGGAGGAAACTGAAGGGAGGAAGAGTGGAGCGGTATGGAAGGGAAGTCTTCCCCTCCTTTCTCACTGAAAGGCTGGCCATATTCCCCAGGCAAGGTCTCAGCACATGTGTGATAGCCTTCTCCAGCTCCTTTTCCATTTAGGAGACATGAAGCCTAAAACTGCGACCACAGAGTACTGCATAAAATTCTGTGTTTTTCTCCACAGCCTATCTATTCATTATTTTTCCAAGAACCCCACATTTTACATTCTTTAAATTTCTCTTATTTGATTTAGGTATATTCCCTGGAGAGACTACTTGATGAAACCCTTGAGTCCTCAAGGTCTTCACTGGTGTCTTATTTCAGTGATTATGTATGTCTTACAAAGTCTTCTTAATCCAATATTGCAGATTAGGCAACTGAGATTTATCAGGTTTTCATGTTTTGCTCTAAAAGATACAATGAACAAGTGAGAGTGAGACTCAAACTCACATTGGCATAATCTCAAACCCCTTGGGTTTTCTGCCTTTACTTCACAATATTGAAGAAATCTCTTGACGCATATTTGGACAAACAAGGGATTTTGATGCACAAAAAATACCACAATGGCTTAAATATTTTATTCAAAGTTTCTTAAAACCACTTCAAAGCTTTGGCTCTCTTTGGATTTATATGAATAATGATAATAATATCAATAAAAATATACCTCGAAGCCACAGCCACACTAATTATGAGTTAATTATTTACTGTGGACTCCAAATAAAATGGAGGAATAAATTTAAATGTAGCACTGAACATTTTGTAAACCTTTCTATTCCTCTTCGCCCTTCCTATGTGCCCAAGAGCAACTAACTAGAATTTTTATCTCATTCACATCTAAGCTTCTGAAGTCCCCGCTGCCATCTGTCCTCCTCACCCTCTTGCCTCCATGCTCACCAGTAAGCTACTCTTGCTCTTCTCATCCTCTGACTTCCTGGGGTCCTTTTCCCCAAGTAGCTCCCAAGTAATTTCTAAATAAAGAGCTAATTAACAGCTATCCTAACAACATATCCATCTTCTTGGAAGAGTAGGACTTTTGCTTTCAACTATTTGTTAATAATAAAATAAATATTTAAAAAAAAAAAGAAAGTAGTTTACCCTGTGATATTCTCTTTGATGAGGCAAAATGGAGACTAAAAAGAAGAGAGGTTTATTGGCTTTGAGAATTAAAAGACAGATCTTCATAGAAACATGGGAAAACGAAGGTGTTTGACTCTATCTATAAGTCCCTGGGATGACGAAAGTCTTCATTTTTCTGGTCCCCAAAGCCTTCTACAAAACAGAGAAGGAGTTGAACCAGCTTTTTTCTTCCAGCGTTCTACAGAGATGGGAGAGGAGATGGATGGAAGCCATCCCCAGCTGAGCCTCTGCTGCATGTAAAGTATCACTGGATAAGTAAATAACTCATCCTCAGTCACACAAGTAGGAAATAGAGAATCCAGGATTTGAGGAATGCTGATATGTTCACTGTCTGGCTTCTGCGCTTCCACCTACATCAATTATATCTGTAGGAACAAACAGCTCATTCGTCTGTTGCTCAGAGCCTGACATAGTACCTGGCACACAGAAGGAGCACGATAAAAATATGCTGCATGAATGAATGAATGGGCTCTTTCTGACTTCCAAGGCCAGGGTTATTACACCCCGCCTTGTTTGTACTTAGAAAAACAAAACACAAAGGGCTGCTGCTTAGATTTTAAGATGTCTCCCCTGCAATGTACTAGTATTATGGTTGAGCTTTTTTCTTTACAACTCGAATCTCTTGTGTTCATGTAAATTACTGTTCTTTGATAGTCCATCAGATTCAAAATAAGAGAATCATAATTCCTGTTGTCAAACCAATATATAACCCTTCATGATGCTAAATCTGCTGAGCTTATAACTCTACAGTTATAACTTAAGAGCAAAATGAAGACATAAATGTTCAACACAGTTTTATCACTATGAAAATCCCCAGGAATACCTCATACTATTTTAGGTTTGCTTTCACCGTATTTACAGTAAAAATTCCCTCATTCAACCAGTTGTTTACTATCTACTGCATAAAGGAGTGTTTTGTCTGTATTTTGTTGTCATCGAATTGATGAATTGCTTTGGCATCAGGTAGTTAGTTTTTATATTGAGAAGTCATCATCTTCTACTGGGAGAGCGATTCAGCTGTGTGGAAGTGCTTCATCACAACAGCACATGAGTGGTGCTGCTTGCAGTTTGATAAACGCGCATGGGAATGCTCAGAGGGCCCAAGACACAAGTCTGATATGTAAACATAATCAAATCATGCTGTTAACCAGGGGACTGAACCATGATTGCTCATCATTCTCTGTCTTTTTAAACTCCTGGGGAAGAAAATCTTCATATCTCATTCTGCACAAGCAAAGAGAGGACCATTCTTCAATCTTGGTAGTACTAGGATGAATATCTAACAATTTCCATCTCTTAGAAACTAAATTTCCAATCGAGATAAACTACACCAAAGCAAACTCTCACTGGAAAAACGTTCACATGTTTTTAAACCCATCTAAAAATACTGGGTGTACCTAAGAAATATAGCAGAATGGCTAATTCTTTTAGATTTTCCCTGCCATAACTTTTGGCATCATAGAACTGGAGATCAGAAAGAACTAAAAGTATTACAAATGCATGCGCAAACACACAGGCATGCCCTCTACAAACAACTTAGAACTCAATGGTTATTTAAGTTAGGTCTTGCCAGCAATTGTGCAATAGATATTATCTCCATTTTAAGGATTATTAAGCAAAAGCAAAATAGTAAGCAACTTGTTCTAGCTTATATATTGGGAAAATGGCAGAGGAGCCAAAATTACAACCCAATTCCATTTTCAAGTCTTATTCTTTTTTTTAATTTATTTTTTAATTGTTAATAACATTGTATTATGTGATACAGTTTTATAGGCATTGGGATTCCCCCCACCCTTCCCTCAACCCTACCCCCACGGTGGATTCCTTCACCTTGCTGCATAATCACAGTTGAAGTTCAATTGGGATTCCTTCATTGCAAGCATATACCTAGCATAGAGTCCAGCATCTTATTGTCCAGATAAGTTCAGCGGCTTCTAGGGGAGACCTTCTCTGGTCTGAAGGTAGAGCTAACAGAGTAAAAGGGAGACCAGGAAGTCTTATTCTTAACTAATGCACAGCATCATGTGACCGTTATAACACTCTTGCAAAGTTATGTTATAACTCCTTTTATGACCTGGCTCATCCAACTCTCAAATATCTCTATTTGAATTGTTTATTCTAGGAAGGGGAAATTTTCTTTTATAAGTGCTATCCATTATGTCCGGCCTGGGGTCTTTATGAGTAAACGAACCTCTCTTCTAAGCAAAGGGCTTTAGAAGGTTTAAAGTTAGTAGTTGTGCCATCTGGATGAAACCTTCTTTGTTTTGGGTAAATATTTTCTGATTCATCAGCCATTTTTGATATGACATGGTTTCAGTTTTGTTTTGCTTTGTTTTCCTACTGATTATTTAGAACCAAAGTATCTGAGCCATAACCACTGTCCCCAAGATCTGTAGCAGAGGAAAACTGTAGTCAGAAGCCAGAGCAAGGATGTTAAGCCAAATACTCGGGCATCTTAGCAGGTTAATTGCCCACTGTACATAATTTCACTTTCTTTAATGTATATGAGTTCCTTTCAAATGTGGTCCAGCATTATCTAAAGAATGTTAAATGACCTCCTCAAAAAGACCAAACATTTTATCTTTTGTGTATCAATGCAGCAAAGATCAAGTTAAAGTTTTTCAAATCTCCATGAATCTAATTTCTTTTTGTAAAAGGTCTATTTGTTTTTCTTTGAAAGGAAGGAGTACGGAAAGAAAGACACAGAAAGACAGAGAGAGAGATCTTCGACTTGTGGTTCACTTCCAAAATGGCCTCAATACCAAGAGCTGAGCTATTCTCAAGCCAGGGGCCAGGAGCTTCATCCACATCTCCAACAGGGGTGCAGGGGTCCAAGAACATGATCTGTCCTCCACTGCTTTCCAAGGCTATCATCAGGGAGCTGGATTAGAAGTGGAGCAATTGGAACACAAAGAGATGCAGAAAGCATTCACTTGCCTAAGCACATGCTGATGGGATGGGGAGCTGATGCAGTGCCACAGAGACCTTGACCTCATGTGAAACATAACCCTTGAACTTTGAAGAAATAGCAATTTTCACTTATATCAAAAGTTATTTAGGCGCTAACAAGTCCTTGGAAAGAAAGTGTAGCATATGCAATGATCCTGAGGCAGACGTATCAGTCCTGTGTTCAGAAAGAATGGATGGAACAGAGAGGGTACCTGGGGAACTGGAGAAAATTCATGACGGAAAAGTAAGACAAAACTACTTCAAGGCAGGCTTTGCAACATATGGTGGTGAGTTTTTACTAGAAATAGTCATCTCCCAAGAACAATGACCTCATACCTTAAAAGTCATCATGGATGGACTAACACTTTCCAAACTCACAAGGTATAAAAGTGTACTGGTTGAAGAAACTCTCTTATCCATTCAGCAGGAGGAATCAGATTATCACATATGAGAGCCTGTCTTATTTTGAAAGAAAAGCGATTTACTGCAAATAAGCATATTAGAATACCGATTGCTGAATTAACCTTCATTGTGAAGGTACAAGATTTTCAGGCATACTCAGGTTATCTCAGTCCATACAGGTTATTTTTCCTTGTATTTTATTGTAAAAATAAAACTTTCAGAAAAACCTAAATCTGACTCACAAGGCTCAGAGCCGTTCCAAAATCAACAAATGGCACAAGTGCTCCACAAGACCCAACTCAAGCTCTAGCGATTTGATCAAGTGGCCACCAGACATCTAGTGTGAGTGTTCTGCCATTAATGTTGCTCTGAGAGTCACTGTCTGGTTCTGTTGTTGTGACTTAACCTTCTCTGTGTCTTCTGCCCCACAAATGAGCATCTGAATGGGATGAGCTGTCACCTTCTAGGATGAGATTTCCCTGTTGAGGGGAACGCTTCCCACAAGTCATTCCCACAAAGAAGTTCTAGAGCCTTGCCAGTACTCTGGGAAAAGTCCCATGACTATAGTTGGAGAAAGAACTCAGTTGTTCGTATGACAAGGGTGCTCACTTACTGTAATAAGGATGTTGTAACCAGGTGTGTGATTTATACAAAATTGGATCAGGTACTGTTTTTTCTTTTTATTAGCATTTTAAATTTTCAATATTTAATCCAAAGTTGCAAACTTAAAATGTAAATTTTTAATATTTGACTACATTTTTAAATGTAA
This sequence comes from Ochotona curzoniae, assembly GCF_017591425.1. Taxonomy (NCBI): domain Eukaryota; kingdom Metazoa; phylum Chordata; class Mammalia; order Lagomorpha; family Ochotonidae; genus Ochotona; species Ochotona curzoniae. The sequence continues at coordinate 11,312,936 of NW_024465751.1, forward strand.
AATTCCATATTTTCAGTTTCCCTTAAAAAAAAAAGAAAGGCCAGAAAGCCATGGATTTCCAAAGCAATGGTCTTCCCCTTAAAAGACAGTTTAGCTCTTCAATTCACCAAAGGTCCCATAACACACTGGTATCAGCTTAGGTTTCTCTTTCCATGAGTTGCTTGACTCTCAGGTGCAAGAGAAGCAGTGATATGCACTGCTTTGCTCAAAATGGATTTTATAAGGAATTCATAAGCTACAAAAACATACCTGACTACCAGACTTTCCCAACTGTAAATTCAGAAAATATGGCCAGTGCGGTTTCATTATTGCCGGAAGCTATCATGGCAATTTTTAGACAGCATAAGCGTGTTGTTAGTGAGTGTTCCTGCAAGCTACACCCTAAATGGCACCTGATCCTTTATTATATCTCAATATGCCAACCAAGACTTGATATTTTTATAAAGGTGATATGGGTAGAGCAATAGTTTCTGGAAGTTGGGCCAACTCCATTTCATTATTCTCTGCCCTAACAATGCCTATTAGAAAACACCGTAGTAACAACATCTTTTTGCCAAACCGCACACTCCTGATTATCAGATACCCCAGAGCAACACATAGACTCATGATGGCAAAGTTGGGCACTCACACTGTTTGGACGAGCATGTTCATGCTCCGTTCTTCAGCAGAGAAGGTATTACTTTATGCAAAAAAACATCACTCAAAAGTCAAACTGGTATCTCCCTCCTTGACAGCCTTACAAACATGGGTGAGTTACTACATCTGTTTTGGCTTCAGTTTCTTCACCCATAAGATGTAGATAGTCACGTGTGCTTCAGTGACTCCTCTGAGGGCTAAACCAATGTTAGGGTACACATCCTTTACTCTTTTAAGGTATGGGATAAAGTCAAACTAAATTAACCTCTCCTACCCCTGTCTTCATCTAGTCATCATGAGAATTGTCTTCTTTACCCCCACTTGGGAGTCCTCCCCAATCCAAATACTGGATCCTTGATGATGAAATATCAGCCCAGGATGATGAAATCAAGCATGGATCCATCTGATCGGTCCTAGTAGTTGCTACTGGTGTCAGTGTCTCCAGATGAAAAGTTGAACAATCTTCGGAGAACTTGCTCTCAAAGCATCTCACTGCACTTCAACCAAACTCACGAGACCATAAAGTTCAGAAACAATCCCAGCTCTCCGAGGCTGCCTAGGTTAGTAAGCACACACCATCTGTTCAGAGAGGAAGTCTAGTACAAGAAAAGGGCCACTCAATCACAGCCAACCTCTTTCTTAAAGCAAATGCCCAGGCAAGCACGGCCAAGTTTGAAGTACTCCCAGACTCAGTAATGCCCTTCTATCTCATGACTCCAGCACCCTGAAGGTAAAAGAAAGTCCATCCTCCCAACCCCCACAATGCTCTCGAGATCTTGAGAACCTCCTGTCATCCATGGAAACTTCAATTCATCCACAGAAAAATACACAATCATGTGAAGAGCCTGGACTAATATTTGCTGCAGAATGGAAGCTCTTCTTCACCTTGCCTTGAGATCACAACCATTCCTGCACACCTTTTGCTACAATCCACTTGTTAAACCTCAGGGTGGCTCAAAGACAGGTTGGAAGACGGATGGTATGAGCACTTTAGTTTAGGTTTCTTGGCAGTTATTTGGAAGAGTTGCTGTTGTGGTTCTGTTCCCTAAGGAAGATGGTGCAGTGTCAGGGCTAAGAGTGTAGTGGTTGAAAGCACGGACACCGATGACAGATCACCTGAAGTTGAATGTCAGTTGTTTCACCTCTTTGACCCTGTCGTCATGGGTGAATCACTTTTTTGTACCTCAGTTACTAGGAAGGTGATATGGATTAGTACCTGGAGAGCTCTTAGCAATGCTGACGTATAAAAAACATTAAATATGTTATTAGGCTTTTTTTCCTTTATTCAAGTGATAATTGGCATGCTAGTCCCCAAGCTATTACTCTCCTATCAGTGTAGTAGAATCTCTACAGAGAAAGACTCACAGTAAAACCCATGAGGAAGAAACTTGGGCTTTGGGGACAGCTGAGAAAATGTGGCTTCCCAAATTACATCTTGCAGTCTTCAAATATGCTTGGGTCCATTTGGATACTTACAAATACTTTGGAACTATGTTCTCTGTTCCTTAATAGGAAGAAATATTTTCGATTGTTATTTGAAGAGGCCCAAGCAGTAGTGTTCATTTTTCCTCTTCCAAGGTGAGAATCCACTGAGGCAGAATCAGCAAATGAGACAAAAAAAAAAAAAAAAGAATTTAAGGCTGAAAACATATTATGGAAATTCTTTTGTGCAGCCACATTGGGTGTCCTGATTCAACCCTGGAACTAACACATGAATTCACAGGTAGCTCTGGACTATTTCAGACCCCTTCCCTCCAGGACAAGGCCTTTACAGCAATATTTTCATCATGGCCCAGAGAACACAATAACTCATGTTTTACATAGGCAGAGAGGACCAAAAGGTAAGAGAGTTTTGAGTGTCTAATTTCTCTCTCGCAATCAGCATTAAAACATTACCTCTCAGCCCACTAATGGAATGTCTAAAGGACAGAAAGAAAGACACTGGTGAGTAACCATTCATGTAGAAACGTGAATGGAGAATAATATTGTTCCTTAATGGCTACAGTTACATGTGCATCTTCCACCCTCCAGCTGTGGAAGTCAGTCATGCCAGTTAGCCTGGGCTCACGTTCATGACGCTTTCAAGGACACAAATAGCTTCCACGTTGCTTCCAGTTTCTGAGGCTAGTTCACCCTCTGCTTCTCAATTTCTACAAATTTGTCCCTGTTTTTGACCCTGTTCTGATTTTAAGGCTTTCTAGGTGATTTGGAAAGCATATGTGATTTCACAGAATATTTCCTACATCAAGTCTTTTGTCAAGCTGCAGACGTATGCACCCTCACTCTTAGGAAATGCCTTACTTTGTCTGCTCTGCTTCTCAGCAGAATCTCTGTCCTCATCTCCACACATTCAAGTTGCAGGACAGATTCTGGCACACATGATACGCTCAAAACCTGTGGTGTGTGCCTGAGAGAAAGTACACACAAAGAAGAAAGAACATGGGGAAGGAAGGAGAAAAGAAAGAAGTTCTCAAAAACTTAAAAACGGAGCAAAAAAAAAATGCTTCAAAATCTTGGTCTATGAATAAGAAGCAGAAATATACCTGTGATAATTAAGCATAGGTCCAATGTTGAATAGCTTTCTGAACCTGGAGCAATTGGTTAAGCTTTCTGACTTCTCAGTGATAAAAAGAAGAGCCATATTTATTCTAGTGTACTGGGTTGAAAGGAATCATGCTACTGTCTGAAAATGCCTAGGAAAGGTAATAAACACTCAATTTAAAAAGTGGTTAAATTAAACACACATTTTTTAAGGATTTACTTTATTTTTATTGGAAATTCAGATACATAGAGAGGATGAGAGACAGAGAGAAGAATTTTCATCCAATGATTGACTCTACAAGCAGCAGCAACAGCCAGAGCTCAGCCAATCCGAATCCAGGAGCCTGGAGTCTCCTCCAGGTCTCCCACATGGGTGCCGGGTCCCATGGCCTTGAGTCATCCTTGATCACTTTCCCAGGTCATCATCAGGGAGCTGAAGAGAAGCAAGGCCACTGGGATTAGAACCTCAGCCATATGGGATCCTGGCACATGTAAGGCGAAGACTCCAGCCACTAGGCTACTGTGTCAGCCCTGAATTAAGCACATATTTTAAATCAGCAATATTTGGACAATAGCTGAATTTTTCAAGTTTTCACTTAACTCCATCTCATGCCTGAAAATCCTGGAGTTAACAAAGATACATGAATTAGGTCTGTAACATGGAGAAATTTCACTTAGAGCTCTTTATATAAAACTACAACAAATATGAGAATATGGGCTGACTCCAATGTGTCTTTAGGTGGGGATTAGGGGAGCATCCACCCGCTGCGCAACTAGCAGGCCAGCTGTGCAATGGAGCAACTCAATGCTCATCTGAAACCTTGGTAATTAAAACTAGTGTCCATTGTCTTCGAAAGTTTCTAAAAGCACTGCTATACAACAGAGCATAACTATGGTTACCAAAACAGTTTCTCTTCTGTGAGGGAGATTAAAAGCAATAATACATCTAACTTTCTACTATGAATTCTTTATTAAACCTGTGTACAATTGAATGCATTATAGAATCTCTGCCATGCCATGAGTATTAGACATCACAGCCTACAATTGAACTTAGAGTTATCAGAGCAAAGAAAGGGCACAGTTAGGATCTAGGACTGGGAATCTAGGTTCCTGTCCTGGTTTCTCTTGAGCTAGAAACTCAGTTTTGCATTTGCCCTTAAAGTAGTCATGCAGTATAACTCCCACAAATACTTCTAAAGAAGATGCTGTATTTTAGCTCTTGCGGGATGAATACTGTCTTAATGCCTACCAAACATCACTCCTAATACATGGTGGATATAAGTGGTGGTTACCAGAGCTAACAACAACAACAAAAAAGAAGAATGAAAGAAAAAGCATATGGAAGAAACTTTGAAGAACTGAATGAATAATGAATGAATAAATGCATGATAATAGAATAAATGAAAGTCTTAAGATTCTTCAAAATCTATCAAAAAGTGCTTATTCAGGCATTGAGTTTACACATTCAAAACTAGAGTTAATACGGCGTGACACAATGAGATCTAAGGATGTTAACATGACTTACGAATCAGTAATCAACTAATCAGAAAGTGGAATTACTAACCTACCTTGAGAAGTTTTAGCTTGTTGTATACAAAACACCTGGCCCAATTTCTTACAGCATACAGCAATATTTGCCAACTGTGTTTATTATTTAGTCAATATAATAAATATGCAGTGACCACACACTATGAGTCAGACCCTTAACTTACCATGGGAGAGACATTCTTCAGTATATCTTTTCTGTTGGGACAACAGGTAAGCCTCTCTGATGAGAAAGTCTGTATAGGAAACTTGATAAAAATGGAAAAGTTTGCTTGGAGCTTAAGAATCAGAGAAAGGAGAATTTATATAGCTTCGTGATAATTCTACCAAACTCTGATCAGTTCATATTTACATCCTCCTATTCCTAACCTATCTTGTCATTTTGAAAAGAGTTAGCTCACAGTTCTTAGATTATGTTTAGCATTTCATCCTGGATGTGCTCTTGCCCTGGGATTTCTTGAGTTTCAAGCAGATTGTCACACATTATCTTCTTATTAAATCATCCACGTGTCCCCATAAAACCCATCCAATGATTGGCATACAGTAGGCAACTGGAAGTCTCTAAAAAAATCCTATGTATTAGTGACTAAACCTTATGAGACAGAGATATACACATTAACAAATGTAAAAACATGGTTGAGAATAACAACACAGTTGAAATCCCAACTTTCATTAAGCTGGGCAAAATAAAAACATGAGGTACAGAATTATTAAAACCAGAGAGAAGCAAAGAGGGACCAGAAAGAGCCATGTTTCACAAACAAATGAAATATTCCCGAAGGTAGTGTTACGCATATGCATGTATCTATGTAGCTAGTAAGTGTACTCATTTCCTAGGGTTTCTGTAACAACACTGACAAGCTGGGTGACTTAAACAGCATCAGTTTACCATCTGGAAGGTCTTGAAGCTAGAGCTCCTAATCAAGGTATCAGCTATATCGATCCCTCCTGAGGGCTGTGATGGAGCAACCCTTGTAGGTCTCTTTCTCGGCTTCCGTTGGTTCACTAGCAACCTTTGGTGAGCCTGGGGTTTTGTTTGTTGTTCGGCCTCAATGACTGCCGTCAGGTGCTTGCTGGATTCTACCTGTGTGCATTTGCTCCTGTGTCTACACTGCCTTTTTCATAAGAACTCTAATCCGATTGGATTACAGTCCGCCCCAGTGGCTGAATCCATTGTAACCTGATTTCTCTGTAAGGGCTATGGGTCCTAGTTGAGGTACCTTCTAAAGACACTGGGATCTAGTATTTCAGCCTGCTTTTTTCTGGTACCTAATTAGGGTTATGGCAATATGTTTATCATTCATACAAGATTTCTGCACAAATACTCAAGAGAGTATTAAAATAAAAATCCTCTAGGATGTTGGACTATAACAACAGAATTTTTTCCTGCCTACTTCCTATTACCATTGGAATTATAATGCATAAGCAAACACTGGGGCTGTTTCGCCAGCATCCTATATTTGTGCTGGTTCAATTTCTGGCTATCGCACTTCTGAGTTCCCTGAACATGCGTCTAGAAAAGTAGCCGAATGCTGAATATCCCGCATGTGGGAGACTCAGAAGAAGTTCCTGGCACCTGGCTTTAGCCTGGTGCTGCTCTGGACCGTGTAATCATTTAGGGAGTGAGCCAAGAGCTCTCTCTCCTCTCGTCCTCTTTCTTCCTCTCTCTTCTTCTCTCTCTCTTTGTCTCTTTCTCTCCACCTCCTCCCTTTTGCTGTAACTCTGCTTTTCAAATACATGATCTTTAAAATGAAATTCTTTATTATATTCTCACTTCTAAACATTACAACATTAGACACAATTAACACATCCTGCATTGTGTTACTAGAAGCAGGTCATGGAGCATTTAAAAGAAATCATATTGCTGTCCCCATCATTTCGTCTGAAACAAACTCTGGAAGAGGAAGTCTAGATTCTGCTTCCAGTGATGCATTTCTAAGCCATATAATTGAGGTTCCTACAGCTGAGGTAGCCTAATCTCTTTTGGACACAATGCCCAGTATGCGTTTGGCCACCGATGTGGGCAAAAGGCAAGATCTGTGACCCACTTTTGAGTGACCAGAGCTTATTTGTTAATGTCAAACATTTTGTTGTTCTTAAAAAGTGGATTAACCTGGAATTTGCTGTCTCTGCTGTGATCCCCTAAAAGGGCTGCAATTACAGAGTCAGGCAAGGCCATCTGAGGCACAGGCCGATTCTGCTGCATGTGCACTTGGCAGGCTTCTCTGAGTGGTTCCACAATACCAGGCTTCTAGTTTTCTCTGAGTGGTTCCACAATGCCAGAGCTGTAAGGCCATAAGGGCGTTTCCCATGGGGCCCAGCCAGGGAATTTCAGGACGTGCCTTTCATCAGTGTATTTAAGGCCAACACCACACAAAATTTATTTCAGCTGTCTCTCAGCTCCGTTCTCACTTCAGTAGACGAAAGGTTGACTAATGGAAACCTTTGATTTCAGAGTCACTCTGAGATTGTGCTGAAAGGGGAGACTTTTTATGTTGAAATAGAGAAACGCTGTTCAATTCATCAATTGATCAGAAGCTTTAATACTCTTAAAGATTTGCCTGAGTAGCTGACATTAAATTACTAATGTGGGAATGTAGTAATTTACTAATCACAGGGATATCATAAAATATCATAAGAAAAAGACATCTCTGTACTAGCTCTGTTTAATATTTAAGGTTCAACTGCCTGATATTTCTAGCATCCAGTATTCGGAAATGTAATTCAATCAAGAAAATAAAGGGAACATTCTCTCTCACCTAACAAAACCAGTTTATTAGTTTAAAAGAAGTGGGTCCAATTAGTGTGTAGACTTGGTATTAAGAAAAGCATGAAGTATAATAACTATTGTCCCAGGGTCAGGTTTTTGTTTGTTTGTTTGTTTGTTTTGCAACTAGATATCTCATTTTGGAGGCTAGAGATCTACTAACCTTCAGCCATCATACCTGCTATTTGAGCAAGAAGATATAAGGGTCAAAAGGCTTCTACTTGGTGGAAGGCCTTCCCATTAGACTTAAATATACATGCCATTTGTCAGGTTTGTGTCATATCAGCATTGCTGTTTAGACTATGTTTGGAAAAGGGGAGTACATAGCTATTTAGTCCTTGTGCTGTAAGAAGGCAAAAGAGAAAGTATTTGAGCATTTCATAGACTGAACAAATATGTGACCCAAGTAGAGACTGTGATTGTAAACCTATTTGAAGCTTATTGGATAAACTATTTACGTATACTTATCTTCACATGAAGATGAGAGTTTAGGATTTAGAGAAATTACATTTCCATAAGATGTAGAAAAAGGATCAAGCTCCGTTGTATCTCCAAAGTTTTTGCTTCTGCAAGGAATTTAGCTTGATTTAGTTAAGAATCTATACAGTTTCAACACCTCAAACCAGAGTAATGCCTCTTTTTATATTGCGAAATAACAAGACTACAGCTGGTAACCTTAACCCTAATCCTAACCCTAACTTTTTTTTTTCTTTTCCACATCAGGAAGTTTTATTGCTAACATGCAGGAAGAGTCCCCATATAGTACAAAAATATGTCTTTTTACAAACTTTTTTGTGACTTTTTCCGTTTTGTGTCTTTACCTCTCCGTGTGTAGCAGCCAGTGAGGGCTGGCCCAAGCTCTTCTCCGATTGACTTTAGGACACAGCACAATTGACCTTTCTGTGGGCTATTGGAGATAAATCCTGTGAACCCTGTTGTACCACTGCACTGCTGTTCTCTCGATGTAATGGGCAGCACTATTTCCATTTTGTGGTCAGCGATGAAGTCCCCAAATGGATTTAAGTACTGGTAATTGTCACCACCTTTGGTAGTGGTTCAAATTGAAAAACTAATATAGTCATTTTATAGTCATTTCCTTTGAAACAATAAGTAGAGGAATGATTGAGCCATTTCCCCAAAAAGCAAAAAGAAACAATTCTCAGAACTTCTGCAAAAAAAAAAAAAAAGTGATCACCCAGATGCTTATCAAATGTGATTGCTGAAGAGAAACCTGACGGCAGGGGTTAGGCAGGTTTGAGCTGGCTGCTTGATACTGCAGACGGTGATCAAGTACACAGAGTGTGAGGAGCAGCCTGTGATTTTGACAACAAACCACCACTGTAAAGGAGTCCGTGGCTCACTGCAGAGACCAAGTCCTCCACTTGCTGCAACCGACAGTTTGTCTTCGCTGCCTGATGGTCTGAAAGCTCTTCTGGAATATAGAGAACTATCACTTCAATATAACCCCTACACGTTCTCCCGATGCTGAGTCCCCCTCAGCAAGAGTTGTGTCCTTGAGAACAGCAACTGAGCTTCCTGACACGTGGGAAGTATACAATATGTGACTGTCGCCCCAGAAAGGGGGAAGTGTTGGAGAACTGTCTGGAAATTGGGCGAGAGTAAATGACTCATCCATTCATTCTGCAAATCTTTATTGATCACCTACTGAGTTAATGCTCACCTTGAGCCTATTTCGACTAACTTGAGTGCAGACCACTGGAGAAGAGAGCCTTGCTGTAGCATGTAGGCCCAGTTAAACCAGGCACCTTCACATTTATTAATGACTATATTGTAAACAAACCTATCTTATCACCCTTCCCAGGAACAAGGGAAAAATAAGTCCCGTATGACTGAGAGCATGAAAAATTAATTCTTACTCTGACTTGAAAGGATTTTCAAGTCTTAACAAGTAGAAACCTTTGGTTAAATAGCAAAACATTAAAGAGATTTCTGAGAATTACACAGGGTTTATGCCAAAGTAAGCAAAAAGCTATTAGTCATCTGCTCGGTTATCCAATTGTTTATAAAATATGATCTTTAAAATGTGTGTGCATTGAACATTTGGAGATGTTAATAGTCATGGGATATGAACTAGTGACCAGTCTCTCTTAGCACTTTTTAAAATTGGTTTGAACTAGGTACCAAATTCTTTAATTTCCTTATATTTCAACACTCTTCTCATCTAGTGAAAAATTTCAAATTTTATTAAAATGTTGGGCCCGGCGCGGTGGCGCAAGTGGTTAAGGTCCTCGCCTTGCACGCCCAGGATCTCATATGGGCACCGGTTCTATCCCAACAGCCCCGCTTCCCTTCCAGCTCCCTGCCTGTGGCCCGGGAAAGCAGTGGAGGACGACGGCCCAAGGCTTTGGGACCCTGCACCCGCGTGGGAGACCCGGAAGAGGCTCCTGGCTTCGGATCGGCATAGCATCGACCGTTGCACTCACTTGGGGAGTGAATCATCGGACGGAAAATCTTCCTCTCTGTCTCTCTTCTCTGTATATATTTGCCTTTCCAATAAAAAAAATAATAAAAATAAATCTTTTTAAAAAATTTTTATTAAAATGTCATCCTAGACCATAACTTCTCTAAGCATTGAAAGTGTCCCTTCATACCTTCTGTTAACATAAAGCTTGGATTATACAATATTCTGAATTCATTTTTAAATAATGGATATATGGAGTAAGCAGTTAGCCCAGTGATTAAGATGTAGGTAAAACATTCTTATCCCAGAGCCAGCTTGTGGCTTAACAGATTAAACTGCTGCTTGTTATGCTAGTATCCCATATTGGTGCCCCTTCATGTTCTAGAAGCTCCACTTCGGATCCAACTCCCTGTTACTACACTTGGAAAGCAGTTGAAGACAGGCCAAGTACTTGGTCCTCTGCACTCACATAGAGACCCGGATAAAGCTCCTGGGTTCTAGCTTCCACCTGGCACAGCCCTGGACATTGTGGCTGTGTAGGAATTTAGAAAGTACACCAGAGGATGCTTCTTTCTCTCTCTCTCTCTCTCGCTCGCTCTCTCACATACACACACACACAAGTAATAAATGAATTATGTATATGAACGTATAAGCTAAGTTCTATTTCAAACATAAAATTTACAGTTGCTTAGGAAAATAGTGTACATCAGAAGCACATATGTGGTCAATTTTTAAAATTTTAACAAAAAGTTAAAAGATGATGAGTGAGTGGATTTTCAATATTTTGCTATCTTAACTCACCAAAGTTCCTTGAGATATTTCTGTGAAGAGGACAAGTTGCATCCTAATTGACTCAGATTGCTCTCACCGATGACCGGGTGACCTCAACAACAAATGCTTATTTCTCACAGTTCTGGACACGCGAACTCCAGTTCAAAGCGCAGGAACACACCGCGTCCTCTGCAGCACCCTTCCTCTCTTTAGACAGCGTTCTCTCCCTGTGTCCTCACAGAGCAGGGGAAGGACATGCAAACCATTCCATGCTTCCTTTTGAAGGGTACTTATCCCACTCAAGGACTCCAGCCTCATAACACAGCCATCCTCCAAATGCATCACCACGTTGCAAGCGAGTTTAGGAATTCAAAATATGAAGTCGGGGTGGACGTAAATATTCAGCCCAAAGCAAAATAATTCCTGAGATGAAGTCTCAGGTGTTATTCTGCTTCTGAGCAGCCTAGGTATTATTTACAACTCACTTTGTGTATAGAACCAACTCCACATTGCTTTACTGCTTATTAAATTTGTACACAGCTTCGTATCCCAACACCATCAGTAGCTACTAACTTGGTGTTGTTTTGTATTATTGTTCAATATTTATTTACTTGGAAGTGAGAAACAGGTTTTTCTGTAAACTTCATATTGAAATAGATTCACTTATTAAATCAAATCCACATATCAAATCACTGAAATAATCTGGAAAAATAATTTTCTCTGTAGCTTTTGTTTCTCTTATTTTCTTGTGATCTTTAATAAACATAACATTATCTTGCAAGGATATTAAAGTGTACAAAATATAGATAATAAATTCTGGGACACGGCAATATAATGCATTATTTATTTTTTAGAATTTCAGTAAAACTATACCTGAACATGTGAATTGTAAACACTTAACAGAAATACATGGGATTTGACAAAGAGGACCTTTTTTCCTCTCTGCTTGAAGAAGTTCTCTATTTAGTCAGGAGTAAGCTGAATTAATCCTAACAATTTATGTGGTGGAAACCCAAGACAACAGAACTTCGATTCAATCCAAGGATATATCCCCCTGGTCACCTAAACTCTGGCTGGAGTCCAAGCTCCAACTGCCTGGACATGCTTCTTTAGCCTAAGATTGAATCCAGTTCCAGCCCATGAACCTGCAGGGCTCCGATGAATCTGAATGTTGCTCCACCATGTTCTCAGCAGAAGCCTAAAAGAAGCCAGATGACATCATAAACAGATTTGTAGACTTTAGCCCAATATAGTGAACCAAAGAAAATTCCCAGGAGAGACACCACATGGATGAAAGAAATAAAGATAGATAGAGACAGGGGAGAAAGAAGTCCTGAGAACACATAAAAAAAACTACAAACCTGAAAACATGGCCACCACTCTTGAAATAAAAAGAATTCAAAGGATAGAAATGGGCACAAATGGCAGAACCAAAAGCCGCAAAGAATTGTTTCCCAACTGTTAATCCTGCTTGAGGACTACTAAATGTAAAAACTACTAAATCTACAAACCAAATAGATTGTAGATTTATGACAAGCGTATCCCCCCACACCTCCCATTTCTCTCTTTTGAACAAGATTGTTTGTGGCAACTATCTCACAGGAGTTCACAATTGTATGCTTTCTGTGTGGAAAGATAGCATAGGTTTTCAATGTCCATGCCTTTAGCTTGAGAGGAACCTCATTTAAAGGCCATACTTAAGCAACATTCCATAAGCCCCATTCAAATCTGGGATACATAAAATTGAAAACCAAGTTACTAAAATGTGCAGGGTGCAATGCAAGCAGCGCTCAGGAAGAAACTTATGCCTATAAGTAGATAAATTTTAAAATAAAAAAGATCCAAAATAAATAATGTAGGAAGCAATATTATAAAACTTTTGGGAGTGGGGGAAGAAGATAAATTAAAGTAAAAGCGTTAGGTAGGAAATGAAGGTTGGACTAGAGATAAACAGAATATAGAATTTTAAAACAGCAGTAACAAAAAAATCAAAATTTTGCCATTTCACAAAGAAGATCAACAATATTTGAAAAAAATATGGGTAATAGTCAAATCCTTAAAGTGAGGAATGAAACTGTGAAGATTTCTACCGATTTTGCAGAAATATTATATATTATATCTATACATACTTATATAGAGAAGTATATATATTATATAGTATATATTTTAAAATATGAATAAACCTATATAACAAACTCAATCAGTTATCATAAAGTTTCCAAATGAACTCTGGTAGAGATAGCTTTACTGGCTATTTCTACTAAGCATTTAAAGGAGAATTATACCATTAATTTCTTTCAAAAATTATAATAAAGGAACATTTTCTTATTCCTTATTTAAAGCTAATGTTAACCTGATGTTAAAGCTAGATAAACGATAAACACACAAGAAAACAAAAGCGTTCACTAATATTCTGTATGAGTATAGTGCAAAAAGCCTTGATAACATCTTAGTGGTCCCAAATCAGCAACATATTTAAAGATGCTTACCTTGACAAAGTAGGATGCAAGGGTGTTTCAATATCCAAAATAAATTAGTATAATACCATATTAATGGAATTTTTTTAAAGATTTATTTTTATTATTTTTTCATTGGAAAGGCGGATATACAGAGAGGAGAGACAGAGAGGAAGATCTTCCGTCCGATGATTCACTCCCCAAGTGAGCGCAACGGGCCGATACTATGCCGGTCCGAAGCCAGGAGACTCTTCCGGGTCTCCCACGCGGGTGCAGGTTCCCAAAGCTTTGGGCCGTCTTCGGCTGCTTTCCCGGGCCACAGGCAGGGAGCTGGAAGGGAAGCGGGGCCCATATGGGATCCCGGGCGTGCAAGGCGAGGACCTTTAACCACTTGCGCCACTGCACCGGGCCCTATTAATGGAATTTTTAAAATGTGTTGTTATCTCAAAACATGGTGAAAAAGATTTGACAGATCCCAACATCCTTTCAAAATCCAAAAAAATTCTCAACTAGCAAAACAAGGTAACTTTGCCATGCTGATAAGGCATATCCCTGAAAAACTTGCAAGCTAACGACATTACTATCTGTTAAAAATGTCATCTCTAGGGCTGGTATTGTGGTACAGCATGGAAAGTTGCTGCCTAAAGCATTGATTCTGTATGGATGCCTGTTTGTGCCCCAGCTGCTCCACTTCCCATCCAGCTCCCCACTATGACCTGGAAGAAGCAACAGAAAATGGCTTAAGTGTTAGGAACCCTGTCCCTCATTAGGAAGAACAGGGTGAAAATCCTGGCTCCTGACTTCAGCCAGGTCCAGCACACATTGCTGCAGTCATCTGGGAAGTAAATCAGTTCTCTACCTGTCCTTCTGTCTCTTTGACTTTCTTTTTTTTTTTTTTTATTGTTGCTTACATTGTATTATGTAGTACAGTTTTATAGGCGCTGGGGACTCTTTGACTTTCAAAAAAAAAAAAAGCCCACCCTCCCCATTCTTATTTAACATTCAATTCTGTGTAATCAGGGGATTTAAAAAAGAAAGGAGGGAGGAAGGAAACAAGGGAATCCAATATGGGAAGGAAGAAACTATGTCTGTTTGCAGGTGACACGAGATTTGGCAAACCGAACTTAAAATTCATATGAAAGTCAAGAGGCCTTGAATAGACAAAACACTCTTATAAATAAAACAAAGTTGATCTCTCATGCTGCCAAATTTCAAAATTTACTGCAAACCTGCAGTTGTCAAGTGAGTGTGTTATTGGATAAGGGTAGTTCACATATAGATAAATGAAATAGAATTGAGAGTATAAAATAAAGGTGCACATCTGTGGTCAACTAAGTTTTCTAACATAAGCTTCAGTACATTCAGTAGGCAAAGAACAGTCTTAACAACAATTAATGCAGAGACAACTGGATAGCCATTTATAAAAGAATAAAGTTGTTTTCCTACTGCACAACACAGATTAAAGTTAGTTCAGAATACATCAAAAACCTAACATTAATGCTTATAATCTAAAGCTCTTAGAAGGTTGAGTTAAATATTGATAACCTTATTAAGCAATGTTTCTCAAATATAACATCGAAACTATAAGAACGGAACAAAGAGATAAACTTAACTTCCCCAGAAATTTAGAATTTACATACAATAAAGGGAACTATCAAGAAAGTGAAGGGGCCAGGATTATGGCACTGTATGTTAAGCTGCTCCCCACCATGCCAGCATTCCATATTAGATGAGTTCAAATCCCCACTGGTTTGTTCCCTAGCCTGCTCCCCACTGATGTGCCTGCAAAAGCAGCAGAAAGACAGGAGGAGTATTTTGACTCCGTTACCCATGCGAAAGAACCAAATGTCCCAGGTGCCTGGCTTCAGTTTGCCAATCTTTAGTCTTTACAGCTATTTATTTGGGCAGTGAAACAGTAGACATCAACCTGGCTTTTGATTAAATAAGATACAATTTTAAAAAAAGAAGAAGAACAGAAATGAAGAAACCAAGTGACAAGAATGTGGCATAGTGGGTAAAACTACTGCCTACAGAGCCAGGATCTCATACAGGTGCCATTTCCAGTCCTGGCTACTCTGCTGCTGATCCAGCTCGCTACTAATGTATCCACCCATAAAACTATAAGAAAGGGGAATGTGGGGAAACGTAGATCACTCCAGCAAAACTGACACTTTTCAAAGCCACCAGAAAATTAAATCGTGTTTTTAATCGGGAACACCAATGATTTTTGCTAACAAAAAATTGTGAAAATCTGTACTAATGTATCCATTCGTTGTTGGCTGAACTATCTGTGGCATTTATTTCAAAGCACTTTATTTCACTTATTTCATTTGTTCTTCATTATGAAATTTGTTTAACATTATCATTTGTGTTAGAAAGACACAGTAACAAATTTGAACGTAGGATTTTCCTATCTATGAACGTTTCGGGCCAGATATTTCTTGGTGATGGCCATTGTCTTGTGTTCTCTGGAAGACTGAACAGTGCGTTACCAGATTCCATCTCTCTAATATTCATGATAGTCAAGGTGACCTCAAGCATTGTCAACTGCCCCCTGAAGGAGAAAATCTCCAGTTGAGAGTCAATGCTTAGGTGCCCTAATTTGGCAGAGAGAATCCATCATGAGAGGTTGTGCTTTAACTACAGACTTCCTGCAATGATAGATATGTATATTTGAGTCTAGAAAGCAAGGAAAGAGGCCCAATATTATGATTTCTGAGATTACAATAAATCCCATAAATGATCTAGAGTCAACATTTATCAGGCCAAGTCCATAGCACTGTCCTATATTCAGCGAGAACAAACTGCCTATTGATTTTGAAGACCCCCAGATTATAAGTGAAAATAATGTTTTTTAAAAGATTTATTTATTCTTACCCACTTTCCTGTAACCCTTTGTGCCCTAATCAACTATGTAAAGATTATAAAAAAAATAATTTAAGAAACATTTATTTATTTTCATTTGAAAGGCAGATTTTACGGAGAGAGGACAGACAGAGAAAGGGGTCTTCCCAATGATTGATTGTTCACTTCTCAGTTGGCCATAAGGACCAGAGCTAAGACAGTATGAAACTGGTCTTTCTTCTGGATCTCCCACATGGGTGTCGTGTCCCAAGGACTTGGCCCATGCTCTGCTGGGCCATGAATAGAGAGCTGGACTGGAGTGGGAGCAATTAGGGCACAAACTGACATCCATTTGGGGTGCCAGTGCCACAGGGCTGAGGGTTAGGCTGCCCAGGTTCTGAACAGAAGATTTGATCAGAGATAAACAAGGACATGTTACTTCGAGAAAGTTACTTAGGAAAGAAGGAAGTGAGAAGATAACGGTTGTTGGTGCTGCGATGGATGATGCAAGGCTTCCCTCAATGCTGCAATGCCACAAAACAGACCCCAGTCACACACACAGTGCTCGTTACCGCTAATGGGAGTCCAGCATCCAAGGATGATCGTGCCCTTGGGAGATGAACATCACTTTTTTGGATAAATTAACATTGAGAGAACCTTTGTCATAAATAATTCTTGCCACTTAAGAAACATTTACCCCACTGCAGCAGAGGAAAGACAAGAGAAGCAGGGAGATCTCCAGGGGCAGCTCACAGACCCAGGGAGCTGTCTTTAAGATCCACAAAGGCACAAACAGGAACATAGGTAAAAGAAATAAAGAAGAGGGGTTGGGATCAGCAGAATTTGCAGTGGCTGTCGTATGTACATAATACAAAATATTTGGATTCAAGAGGGAAATCCAGCTACCATTTCCAAGACTTGTAGTTTAGTGTTTTGTGTTAACATTTCTAATGTGAATAGAAAAATAAAGCAAGAAATAAAGCAAAAATTTGGAGCCACCGTCCATTCAACCAGGAATTTTGCCCTTGGCAGCATTAATAAAATCGATCTCATGAAGGGAAATATCGTCCTATATTATTTAAAATCGTAAGTGAATGGAAGAAAGAAGGAAAAGCAAGCAATGGTCGCCTGCCTCTGCTCCTTGTGGTCATTCAGGGACACAGGCCCTTCCAATCTCCCCTGATGGCCTTTGGAGTCCATCACTAATCCACTTCATTTAGCTAATTGATGAATAAAGAGTGAATCTGGACTGAATAGGAGGTTTAGGGACCAGGTCTATAGGTGGCAAAAATAATTTTTTTCTCATACTCCAACATCAATGATATAATATTCTTCACAAGAAAAGCCAGAAACAATCTAGATATGTGCCCAGAAGTTAGAGGGAGCGATTTGGTCAACAACAATGTTTAGTTTTGTTAATACAGTTCTTCTCAAGCTTGTTTTCCAACCTGAAGAGTCCCTGACCACTGCAGTTTTATAACCGTGATCATGAAGCTATCCTGCCCTTTAAATGCTTCAACACAGTTACGTCTCTCATCACCTGAGACATATGTTTTACAGACTACAGTAGAAGAAAAATCAGAGGTGAGAAGGGAGGGTATGAAAGGAGAAAAGACAGGTGAGGAGCAGTGATTCCTAAACATGTCATTTCACAGATGAGCAGCCTGAGTGCCAAGGAGAAGTGACGTGCTGAAGACCACACACTTTAATTACAAAATCAAAACTTCAATACAGTTCTCTGAATTCTGATTTTAGGGTCTTTCCTATTTGAGAGGCCTGGAGACAAAGATGCATACAGACAGACCGATGCAGAGAGAGATAGAATCTCTTTGATTCCTCAAATGCCCACAATACAGAGGACTGAGTCAGGGCCAATGCTGGAAAGGAAATGCTATCCCCATCTTCCATATGGGTGACAGGAATGTAATTATTTGAGTTATCAATAATTTCCCAAACTCTATATAAGCAGGAAATTTGAGAAAAGAGCCAAAGTCAGGAATTTAACCCAGATCCCTGGACGTAGGACTTCAGCATCTTAAAACATTCAACACTTACTTCCCACAGGATTTGCACCACTGCCTCATTGCTTAAAATGCGTGCGTACAAATAGTCAGTGACTTTTCTAAGTAGATTTAATACTGCATTGCTGTATAATAATGGCTAATATCTTGTCAATAGTTTTGACCCAGGAAACAAAAATATTTAATAAGCATTCCAAGAACTTACAGCAGCAGCCCCTGCTCCATGCATAGGCGCCTTAAACCTCTGAAATTTAAGTATGTGGAGATAGTTTAAAATCATTTTCAGGATTCTCTCAGCCCATCAGTGACATTCACTCATTTTTATTTCTGTTTCAAGATTGACCTGACTCCCTCTTCCTGCAGAGAAGCTATCTCCATATGTCGGGAATGATGGTCCTTCGCAACAACAGCCCTATGTGTTTTAAATTGAGATTCAAAGAGAATAATGGGATGGGCAGAACAGCTGGGTTGGCCTGGAGGCTCAGGATTTTTGACCCCTGGCTGCTGCATGGCTATGGCCAGGGCGACTCAGGCTGCCCGGCAGTGCCCTCATTCATCCAGAGTGGACTCTTTTTTTTTTTAAAGATTTATTTATTGAAAAGTCAGATATACAGAGAGGAGGAGAGACGGAGAGGTAGATCTTCCATCCAATAATTCACTCCCCAAGTGACCTCAACGGCCAGAGCTGAACTGATCCAAAGCCAGGAACCAGGAATTTCTTCCAGGTCTCCTACACTGGTGCAGGGTCCCAAGGCTTTGGGCTGTTCTCGGCTGCTTTCTCATGCCACAAGTGGGAGCTGGCTGGGATGCGGGGCTGCAGTGGTTAGAACCAGCACCCATATGGGATCCCGCCCAAGGCAAGGACTTTAGCTGCTAGGCTACCATGCTTGGCCCCAGACTGGACTTTTAATAAGCCTAGATTAGTGGACTTGGATGACAATATAGCGAGGTAGAGTAAATACTATGAATGACACTCTTAACAGAATCGTGAGGGATAGAGAAGGACGTCTGTATCCAGGAAAGGGCTGCAGAACACACTAAGCAGAGGACACTGAGTGGTGATCATAGTCTATTCTGCTTTCTGGTTAGGAAAAGGATGTTACCCATACAGAAGCTAGACTATTGTTCCAATACTCAAGCTAAAATCCAAGCAACATTTACAACCATAGACACCTGATACATCAACAATGTACCAGTCAACATGCAGCTTCAACATGGTTTTCTTCCTCTCTTTTAGTTAAAAACCAGTCCGCAGGCATTTAGTAGAAGTAGGATCGCTCTGTCCAATTTTTTCTACTATTCATACAAAATAACACAGTTATAATTGTTTTGAGTTAGTATAAAAGAATCAACATTAAGATAACCACAGATGCAGAAAAAAGTAGAGATAAATATTGAATTTGGAAAATAGGATGTAGATATTCTTATTTCATCTTTCTCATTTTAAAGATCATGAAATAGAAAATCAAAGAAGCAAATTCATCTAGTTAGGTACATAGATGTGTATAGACTAAACCCTGAGTTAAACTAGCATTTCCTTCACGTCTTATAGTACTTGTCTCCCTTGTGTGCTGAGTCCCAAAGTTCATAATTCTAGCTCATATTATTTCAGTTAAAATTTTTCAAAAGATGTGAACATAAACGGACAATTGTCAACAGGGCAGAGAATTTGTCGGATCTGGCAATCTCTCAATTCTTAAAACAGAAAGTATGTTATTTTTCAATCAGAATCCTCTTTATGCTTTTTTTTTGGAAGATTAATTCATTATTTGAAAGGCAGTTTTAGGAAGAGATGGAGCAATGGCGAGAGAGATAGGAAGAGAGAGAGGAAAAAGATAGAGAGATTCTATCAGCTGCTTCACTTCATAGTGGCCACAACAGCCGGGGTTGCACTGGTAGAAGCCAATATTTCTTCTGGGTCCCCCATGTGGCTAACAGGGCCCCAAGGACTCCAGCTATCCTCTATTACTTTCCCAGGCACACTGGTAGGGAACTGAGTTGCAAGTAGCATTTCCAATACACAAACCAGCATTCATATGGGATGCCAGTATCGCAGCCTGGGGTTTACTCCACTTTGCCAGAATACTGGCCCCAGAATTCTTCTGTATTCCTGTTTCTAAATGCACAGTTACGTAAAAGTGATAAAAAGCAATGGTGACTCCTACAGAGTCAAAAGTTTAAATTGTACATAGATGTATGTAAAATTAATTACCACCTGCAAAACTTGCATTAATCATACGAGATATTTTTTCAGACTTGGTTCCAGAAATCTTTTCAGAAAAACATCTTTCTCCTTCTGGGTCTCCATGCAATTATACAAAGTATGATTAGAAAAAATTTCCTAAACAGTTGAACAATTTTTAAAAAGTTATAATCAAACACTTGATTGGGCATTGTTCCAAAAAACACCCTGCATGCCACCATAATTATTGTTAACTTTTCTTAATTTAGTTGAAATTAAGTTGCATTTCTTGATCACTAAACTGCTCAAGACGAAGTGTTAAAATCCTTAATAATAAAATGCAAATTAAAATGAGGTAATATATTTTACCCATTAGTTTAGTAAATAATAGCAAAAAAAAAACTATAGCAAAAAAGTATTAAAAGTATAATAAAAAAAAAAGCACTAGTATAGCAAAAAACACCCATGGTAAGACTAGAAGGGAGAACCGTGGGGAGGGGAGAGAGTCAGGGGAGGGGGAATGGAGACGCCGGTGCCTACTAAATTGTGTCATAAAATAATAATAAAAAATGAAAAAAGAACGTGTGGAAAAGTACAAGCTCATATATATTCAGAACAAATATTTAGAAATAATCTTATTATCCAATAATTCTTATCCAAGAATTCTTCTTTTGTAGTTTAAATAATATTAATCATTATAATATGTAGCATAAGGAAAATAATATCACTAAATCTAAATAAAATATATGATTAAATAAATTAGGAACACTACATAGGATAAAATATTTTCTGACATACATAATCAGGAATTAATTGTTGCTAAATAAACCTTACTCTGGGCCCAGTGCGATAGCCTAGTGTTTAAAGTTCTCGCCTTGTGCTCTGGGAATCCATTTGGGTGCTGCTTCTTGTCCCAGCTGCTCCACTTCTCATCCAGCTCCCTGCTTCTGGCCTAGGAAAGCAGTAGAGGATGGCCCGAAGCCTTGGGACCCTGCACCCACATGGGAGACCTGGAAAAAAACTCCTGACTTCAGAAATGTCCAGGCTTCAGATACTGGCTTAGCTACAACATTGCAGCCAATTGGAAAGTGAACCAGCAGACAGAAGCTCTTTCTCTCTGTATCTCCTTCTCTCTGTAAATCTGCCTTTACATTAAAATCAATCAATACATAATGACTAAATCTTTTTTTTCTTTGTTTTTCATTGATTACATTGCATTATGTGACACAGTTTTATAGGCACTGGGATCCCCTCCGCCTAAATCTTAAAATCTTACTTTGTATAATGAAATCCCAGGTTGCCATTTTTTAAGAGGCAGAAGTACAACCTAATTCTATAAAACTGATGTAATGTCTTCTAAGCTATCAAAACACAGAGATGCACATGGTAAGATACAAATACCTTAAAAGCGTATGTGTTAAAAAAAAAATTAGTAGAGGTTAGTTCTGCCTGAGTACAGTATAGTGTTTATTTTAAATGTTGAAACCAGTAATTAGTGACTTGTACATGTTCATGCATGCCTGTGCGTGAGTGTGTGTGTGTGTGTGTGTGTGCGTGTGTGTAAAATCTCCTATCAGAATGCCTGGGAACTAGATGTTCAAAAATACTCGTTTATGCATGACACTCATTACAGACTGTTCCCTAATAACATTTGCTCCAATAACAGAGAAGCACCTCAGGAAGACAGTAGATCAAGGCGGAAGACTAACTCACACTCCCTGGAATTCTCGTATGTATCTCTGCGCACATCCTGTCATTCCTGTGTGCTCACGTCAATGGTCAGATGACAGAACAATGTCAGGTCTTCATCACGATGTGTGATTTTGCAGTCTACCCCTACTGGGTGAACACAGACTGAAGGTAACATCTTGTTCTGAAAGTGCTCTCTTACAGCATGAGTCAGTCCCCAGAATGGCTAAGGCTCATTACTTTAAAATAACCATGTGAAGGAACTTACAGTCACATGTCCAGGTCTAATGGATTCTGCTCCTAAACAAGGCAAAATTTTGGACTCTTCTTCCGGTTTCCTGTAGTGTTTCCATGGAAGCAAATGTGAGGTGGGGGGTGAACTCAACTCATCTCAGGGTTGAGGAGCTGTAAGAGCAGTTAAGAGACATAAAATTTGTCCTATTTGGCTGTTGCTTTGGTCTGACTATGGGCATATAATTGGCCATAGCAGGGGAGCCTGAGATAATTTGACATTTAAAGGCCAGACCAGTGAAAGCTTCAGCAAAGCAAAACTCCATTGTCATCTCCTCCAAATCACTACATGGCAAGCCACTGCCAAGGCACCGTGAGTCTGCTGGCCCTTTGTTCAAAGGAAGGTGGATGACATCTTCTCAGGGTGAGCAGCACTGGGAGGAAAGCACTCTCAAAGCTCATCCTACAACATGATTTAATAAAACTCAAATTCAAATTGAATGGGACATCAAAATATGACTTCCCTGAAATGAACCAAACCATGAAGTACACAATGACCTCAACTATCAGTTAACTTTCTGATGCCAGTACTTATCCTTGTGTGGCTTTCCAGTCTCCCTCCAAGCCACAGATGTCAGTTAGCATGCTGGAAAAGGTCTTAACCATTATAAGTAGGGGATGCAAACTCCAAAGCAGTGACCTCAGTGTGAGAATTTGGGCTCAAGTATTAGATGTTTTATCATCCATTAAATTCCAGGAAGATGCCAAAAGTGTCCTTGGAGATGCTAGATATAAGTGGCAGGAAAGAACATGTCAATACAAGGCAATTTCTACATAGGGTTTCCTGGTGAACCTGCCAGTGAAATCAGATATTCATCATACTAGATATTTATTTTTTACATGTATACTCTTCTTCACACTGGCCCAATTTATACCAACTTTTATCACTATCACAAGCCCATCTGTCAGGAACATGTTGTTTAGACACAGAGAACTTTTTATCCTACTGTTTAACTTATGCAAAAGCTAAGTGGTCTAATGTCCAGGGCTTTTTTAAAATAAGAGTTTATTTTATTTTTATTTGAAAGGCTGGATTATAAGTAGAAGGATAGACAAAGACATATTCCATTCACTCCACAAATGCCACAACAGCCAGAGCTGTAGAAACCTGAGGGCAAGAGCCAGGGTTTCTTCTGGGTCTCCCAGATGGCTGAAAGGTCCCAAGGACTCGGACCATCTTCCATCACCTATCCCAGGCCATAAGCAGGGAGCTAGATGGGAAGTAGAACAGTCAGGACACCAACTGGGCACATATGAGATGCCAACACCAAGGGCAGAGGCTCAGCTTGTTGCAGCATGGTACCACCCCCCAACTGTGTGCAGATTTTTAATATCAACTTGTCAAAAGAAATTCCGTTAGTGCCCACATGCGCTCATTATACATTATTAATATATCAAGGCTATAAAACACACACAAATGAGGAAAACAGTCTTCATTGTGCAACTTGCATTTTGAAGTGGAAGAGATTGTGCTATGATCAGAATAATTTGCCCAAAAGTTCATGTTTTAGAAACTTACTCCTCAAATTCATATTACTTATACTCAGAGTATATTACTTATACTTAGGTTATGAGAGTGGGGCCCTCTCTGTCTTCATATGGGAGCCCTTCACCATGATATGATGCAATAAGGCAACACTCATCCAGTTCAAACAATATCCCAGCTCCATATTCTTGGATTTCTCAATCTCCAGCACCATGATTCAAATAGGCTTCCATTCTTTATAAGTTACTCAGCCTGAGGAATTTGGTTTAACCACATACAATAGATAAGGACAGATTGATGAGTCAAGCTGTATTGCAAAATGAAAAATAAATGATGTGGAGAGTTTTTCTTCATCACTGTGGTCAAATCCTTCCTTTTAAGAATTTCATTAATAATTTCTATCACTCATTTTCATGCATTCAGCAAAAATTTACTGTGCCATTGTGGTGTTTCACACGTAACAGTTGGTTCCTAATTCCCGGCTGAGGATATCTCTTGTCCTATCACATCACTGAGCATCTAGTACATCTTCTCTCCTCCACCAAGAAGCTGTTTGTGAAGGGCTAGAATCATGGCGCACCTTTGCCTGACTTCATCCTCTGTGATACATTAACAACCTATCTCCGCAGGCTCACGCCCACCTTTCTCTTCCACCTACACTCTATGCCAAATAACCCAGATTACTGACAGGTGACAAAGGAAGCATTCCCAAACCTGTTGGACAGAATGGGTTCAGACTGATAGGTCCCCATGAACAGGTGTTAATGAATTCTTTCCTATAGAAGTGTGTCCAGATTGGCTGCCTTAAATAAACAAAGTAAAATACAACAATTACCTCTCTCTTTTAATCAAAAGTGCTCAGATAAAATTTTCCCAAATCGTAGTGGAAGACTGCCTGAATACTGTATTATAAAATCGAGCAGAGGGTACAAACAGAGGGAAAAGAATTGAGAAATGCAATTTTGAACTGTGCATTTTTTCCTACAGCAGAGAAGTTTTTGTCTCATGAAGGGAAATGTAACTAAAACAAATGTAGCTGATTACAAGAGCAATTTAGACAAAACAGCTGAAGGAAACATTTAACTAACTATACCAAACACATTAACCATGTTTTTGATAGGCATTTGGCCTTAGTGGTTAATATACTGGTTATGTCTTGTGCGTCCCACATTACACTACTCATGTCAGCTGCTGACCACAGCTTCCTATTTTACAAATCCTATGAGATGACCATTAGAGCTAATGTGATTGAGTTCCTGGTACTCCTGCGGAACAGCTGGATTGTATTTCTGGCTTCTGTCTTCGGTCCAGTCATCCTAGGTCTTGGTAGGATTGCTGAGAATGAACCAGTAGTTAACCTCTCACTGTCTCTATCTATCTATCTCTCTCTCTCTGCCTCTGCCTCTCTGTCTCTCCCTCACATTCTCCCTCCAGATTTCTGCTTCTCAAATAAATATTTTTAATTATTTCACTGCATCTCCACAAACAATGCTTTTCATTTCAGAAAAATACAAAGATTAGATGATAGGTCAATAAATCTAATTCCTCAAATTTACTTTTTGCTGGCAAAGTTTTGAGGACTGGCTATCCAGAACCAAATTTCAGATTTCATTTGAGAAAAATCTATGCTTAAATGAAGCAATTAAAGAAATTATAAAAGACAGAGTGAGAGAGAAAAGGAATCTAGACTTGTGAACATCTTTATGCATATTAATCTATTAAGAAGAACCAAATTGCTTAAAATATCCAAAAATAAATAGATAGCCTGAACAGCCAATGAATTTTTCGTTAAGAAACTTCTGATACAGAAATATCCAGTTCCCAAGGGTTTCACTGGGAATTTCTATCAGATATGTAAGGAAAATGTAATTCCAATTCCTCACAAATTCTTCCAAGAGACGGAAACATTTTTCAATCCATTCTACTTGGGCAATGTTAATCTAAACTGAAATCAGACAAAACTATAAAAAAAAAAACAAATAAAACAAGCTACTGACATCCATTAATGTTCCAGCAAATACAACTCTGCAAAATATGAAAAAGAAGGGACAACATGTATTCTATCAAGGTAAAACCGACTTCACATTTGAAAGTCAGGGTAGTGCATTTTGTGAACAAATCTAAAGCAACATACATGGCATCATCTGGCTACATTCAGAAAAAGCACTTGAAAAACTTCAGGCCTATTCATGGTTTCAAATGCTGCCCTTTTGACACACTGGATAACTCGCTACTTGGGATGCTAAAAACTCATGTAAGAATGCTGGTTCAAGTCCTCATTATTGCTATTCTATTCCAATTTCCTGCTAGTGCACAAAATTGGAGGCAGTAAGCGTTAGTCCAAATACTTGAGTCTTTGCCAATCATATAGGTGAGCCGTATTATGTTCTGAAACCTTGACTTTGGTCTAGCCCATCCCAGGATTTTACAAGTAACCCAGCAGATAGAAAATCTTTCTCTCCTTCTCAACCTGTCTTTGCCTGTATCTCTTTCTGCTTTTGATATTAGAAATAAATACACAGGGCCTATCACCATGGCCTAGTGTCTAAATGCGCACCTTGCACACCCATGTGGGCTCTATTTCATGTCCTGCTGCTGCACTTCCATCTCTTTCTTTCTCTCTCTTTCTCTCTCTCTCTCTACCTCTCTCTCATTTTCTCCTGTCTCTAACAACAACAGCAAAATAAATGAAACCATGAGATAATAACACCTCCATTACAATGGCTAGTATTTAAAATAGTCACAATACCATTACTTTCATGCTGTCAAGTATAAAACAATGAATGTGCCTCTTGTATTGCAAAAACATTCTGCAAAAACTGTGGCAATTTTTGACGAAGTTACACGTGTGCTAATCGTATATTCAGAAATTCCATTCCTATATTTTTTTCCCTAGAGGTACAGAAACATTAGGTCAATCTAGTATTCAAGGCCACATTTATTCATTATAGTCCCATAAAGACAATATTGCCATCATCATTTGAATCACAAAACAAATCATAGTACATGACCAAGCCATAAAATAAAATCTAGTAACAAAATGGAAAGAATTGTTGATAAATGATATAATAGCATCAATTAATATCAATAATATCTAAGTGAAAAACATAATGGTGTGCTGTGATTCCACTCATGTAGAATTCTAAACAAGCCAGACTCTACTAAAGGAAAAAGGTCAATAGCTACCGAAAACCAAATGAGCTTTATCTTAAAGAGATATAAAGAGACTTCTTTCGGTAATGAGAAACTCCCAACCATGAATGCTATGAGAAACCCATCAGGAGTGACAGAGGCCGTCCATCCTGATACAGGTGGTATTGGAATGGCTATACATATATTCATATAAAAACCCACTAAACTACATGCTTAAAATCGGCACATTTTGCACGATAACATTTAAATTTCTGGAAACTGAAATGTAAAATCGTGGAAACTCATACATAAGCTTAAAAACAAAAGTAAAAAAAATTCTGACATATCCTTAGAACACATGACATGGTTTTAGCTCTTTGGATGAAGGTCTGAAGCTGGAGAAAAGACTTTGGGAACATTTTCTTTATAAAAGTCCTTTGTGATGGGTTTAGGTGAATTCCCAAGATCAGATAAGTGGGGCCTTCAAACCTTACAAAGGAAGAGAAAGCTTGGTTTATTTAAGATATCGACTTTTGTTCTCTACCGCTTCAAGTTGTTATTTCTTCTTCGATTTCCATAACAGCCAACAGTAAATAGACTGGGCATGACTGGGCATGACTGGGGGCCTGTGAGTTGTTTTTCAGGCCCCTCTTATTCTGAGTGGTGTTGTCTACCAAGGGGAGTCAGGTAACCCACCCAGTGATTTCTGATTTCCTATCTAAGAAAATTTCACGGATAGCAATAATATAGCAACTCCTGCTGACCAAATAGCTGTTGCTGTCTGACTCCCATGCTGGAAATGTTCCATGAAGCATCTCCAAACTTGTATGGTAAATTCTATCTAGATGCAACATAAAAAGCAGGAAAATAAAAGTCCACATAGGCTATGAATGGGGGGGCATTATTTATTATTAAAAATAATAATAAATATTATGTATTATCATCATGTCCCAGCAACTGAAAACAATGTCAGTAACAAAATGCTCCAATGGGACAACCGCATGTCTCATGTGCTACTCACTTGAGACATCCTTGCATCAAAGTTAAATTATTTGTCTGAGCCACAGAACTGCAGATGATGGAATAGATTTATATACATAACCACCTCATTTCAAAGCCTTGGGATTAAGCCTTCATGAGGATCATGTTTGTTTAGAAACTATCCTTGAAATTCCAATCTTCCCTACATAGTACTAAGGTCACCTAGAAATTACCTTGTACTCAAGAAATGCATAGGCTTTATTGGCTAATCCTCTGCCTACAAGTGCTGGCATTCCATATGGGTGCCAGTTCGTGTTACAGCTGCTCCATTTCAGCTCCAGCTTCCTGATACTGTTCTAGGGAGGCAGTAAAGGAAGCCCAAGTCCTTGGAAACTTGCACCTGTGTGGGAGACACTGTGGAGTTTCTGATTCCTGGTTCTTGGGCTCCTGACTTAGGATCGGCTCAACTCCAGCCCTTGCTACCATTTGAGGAGTAAATCAGTGATGGAAGATTCTCCTATCTGTCACTCCTTCTCTCCGTAAATCTGCCTTTGTGATATAAATAAGTAAAACTTTTTTTAAAAAAGTATGTAGGAGTACCTTCTACATATCTGTGTTATATCCGAGCCACTGAGCTCTAATAGTGCAAAACTCAATGTCCTTGTTCTGGAGCTTACATTACAGTAGACTGAGATGTGAAATGAATAAGAAAACGCAGGCAAGCAGTATTGTCAAATGGCAACAAATGACTGAGGAAAGAAAATAGGCTGAGGAGCTGGGACGGCAGTATCAAGTGCATCAGTATCCAGGAGCCATCAGACACATGTAACTCTGGGATGCTTACAATGTGGAAATGGAATTACTACAAAAGTGGAAAGCATTTATGAGTTTGGATTTCAGACTTACTACTAAAGAAACCAGAAAATGTCTCATTCATACTCTGTAGGTATCTATTACATACTGTTAAGGGTTAGAGTGGGAATCCATAAAATTTACTATTTACTATTTCCACATAGCATATTCACTATTCCCAGCATTCTTTCTTTGAACAGTTTCAAGCTTTCATTTTGTATTATTTTCCCTCCATGTGGAAATTTATTAAAATGTTTTTCTAACACAGATCTGGCAATGAATCTCACTTGCTCATATGCAAATACCTTATTTCTCATTGATTTATAAAACGATCTTATTTATTTGTAAAGATATTTATAAAACTGAATAAGGAATTGAGAATCCAGGCTAGTAGCTTTGTATTTTTCCAGTATATTAACAGACACTGTGCTATTGAGTTCCGGACCGAAATAGTTTCTCACTAGACACTTGTACATTGCTATCTATTTCTCTCTGGCTGCTTTTAAGATTTATTTTTTGTCAAAAGCATCCAACAATTTTAACATAATATGTCCAAATAAGATTTTATTTTTCTGTTTATCCTGCTGGAGAGTCAATTGAACATCTGAATAGGCAACTTTATAGGTTTCATCAAATTTCCAGGAAAAAAAAATTGACTAGCATTTCTTTTATTTTTTCAGTAAGCTTATGTTTTCCTTGCAGGTATTTGTAATAGCTGTCTTAAAGGATTTCCTTGAAGCATTTTGCAATACTTCCTTCAAGGTCCTTGTCTACCAATTCCATTTCCTTTGTCATTTTTGATCTGTTTCCAATGACTGATGCCTCTCCTTGCAGTAGGTTCTATTTTTCTACTTCTCCTATGTCTAATAATTTTCCAAAATTACAATCTGGAAGATACATTCTTTACATTGTTGAGTGCTGGGTTTTTAAAAATATACATTCCATTAAAAAAAAAAAAGAAAAACTGGCATGTTTTCTAGAAAACATTTAAGTGATTTGTTGATTAGCTGGGAACTCTCCTATATTTGTATAAACTGTGTAGGCCCAGTTCAGTGTGTTCTTTGCTGTAGAACTGGCTAATTGCCTCGGAGAGTCTGACCCTACAGTGTTACCACTGCACCAAGGACTTTTCCGTGTGCTTGGCAAGAGCCTTGGGGGTACTCTTGCAGGTCTTCAGCTTGAGGCTTTGTGGTTGTTTTGCCAGGCCTCTTGCAGTTTTATTTTTCGCTTGGTGGTGGTTTGGTATTGAACATGATATTTCAGGAGTTTTTCTACTCAAATTTTAGTGCAATATCTCCAGGCAGCTCCTCCTTCTCTTTCATCCTACTCCTCAAATTCCAAAACTCGTTCTTTCCAAATATCAGTCTTTTTCTAGACTCTGCTCGGGATCCCCTTCCCTGTACTGAAGTCTAGAAAATGCCTCTAGATTAAAAGATAGGGTAAAAGACAAATGCACTATTCATTTCCCTCTCTTCTGAATCCCAGCCCTGCACTGCCTGTTGTCTGGGTCCACAGAAAATTGCCTCATATATTTCATCAAGTTATGTAATTGCTTGCTATTAGAGAGCAAGGCTCATTACAGTGACTCCATCGTAGTCAGAAGCAGATATAAACATATATGTGTGGTTTGATAATTGCTAAAGAAAGAATGTTCTCTTTTTAAAGTAGATAGATTCCAAGAGCATCTTATCATTAGAAACATCTAATCTTGTGCTTTTATTTTCAATGTTGATTGCATATTGGAACAAAGGGCAACTCCACTCCAAGTTTCCAATTTAAATGCTCTTGGTTTCAATTGAAATATCTATTGGCAATTTCATTATGCTACAGATGTTGAGATGTACTGGCTTAACTATATTGTGTACATAGCTGTTTGTGTGCACAAAAAATTGAGTATACAGGTAGGTATACATGGAGTATGCCCTCCTCCTAGCTCCCCAGATCAATAATGCTTAACTATTACTGCAGGAGAAGGCTTCTTGGATAAATGTCTACCAAGAGAATATTTCTATCTGGCATACCAGCTAATTGTAAGAAAATAACAATAGAGCCAACAGTATGCCACAGCAGTTTAAACTGCCACCTGCAATATCAATATCCCAATTCCAATGCACTACTGGGACAGAGGCAGAAGACTCCTTAGTATTTGGAACTCTACTTCCATAGTGAGAGAATCAAATAAATGATTAGGTTCCTGGCTTTAGCCTGGCCAAGTCTTAGTCATTGCAAAATTCGGTGAGTGAACTATCAAGTGGAAGATCTCTCTCTTTCTCCAACTGACTTTAAAATGAATAAATACATCTTCCAAAAAAATAGAGTGGAGATATCGCAAATAAGTAAACAGCTATATTTCTTGGATTGACCATTTGGTTATCTTCACATTAATGTTGATCCAGGTCGGTAATTTTTCAGGCCAAAGTCTTGCTCTGTAGTTATTGATATTTAGACTGTCTCTACTAAATTGTGGATTGAATTGTAAAACTTTAGGTCCTAAACTGTATTTTCCCCCATGGATGTACTCAAAAGAAACAAAAGTAGAAAAGAAATACAAATTTATTGGGAATCAGGTGTCTAATATGTGCAAACTCAATAACAACATCAAGGATACTATGGAGTAAGAAGGTGAATCTAAAAGGAAACCTTTTGGAAAAAACAAAATATCCTAATATCATTATGTCGATCAGTAAATACAAAGAAAAAATAACAATAAAGCTTATTAAAGACTATCAACTCCTGATAAAGAAGACAAGGAGGTCTAAGACCACCCCAATGGCATATTTTTTTGCTCATGGAAATCCTAGCACTTTCTGTATGGGATTGATAGAATATTACTAGGCATAATGTGAAAGCTACTTATAGATAAGGACCATTCCAAGGTGTAGCACTCTTTTCAATGTCAACAGTCAATCAATATTTATAAAATGTATATACTGTTTTTCCTTCCTTTGTCTTTGTTTTAGTCTATCTTATGGAGCTATTGGAATACAGGAAATCGGGTAAGTTATAGAAAAAAGAGGTTTGTTTTGGCTTACAGTTCTGGAAAATGAACAGTCTAAGAGCTGTGTTTCAACGCATGACGGAAAACAGATGGAAAGAGAATAGATGTGTGTGGAAGAGACAAAACCTTAAGGACTTGACAAAAACTCACTCTAGTGGTAACTAATTTATTTCCACTTGAGCAAGAGTTTATTGCTTTGAAAGATAGTAATTAATTCCTCTTCACAACCTTTCACATCTTAAAGTCCACATCACCCACCACCACCACTCTAAACAATAAAATCAGTGGGATGAATACATCCAAACCACATAGTCCCACAGTGGTATTCCTCTCAGCTAAGAACACTGGTTCCTCCCTTCCTCACGAATAATCTTATAGAGTGGTACTATGCAAGGCACACAGGCATCAGAAAGACCCAGATTAACACCCCACAATCATCCATTACTACTTACAGAAGTGTGGGTTTGTAACAGAAAGAAGAATCTAAAATATATCCCATGTATAAAAGGAGAATAAAGTAGGATATCTGGATATCTGGGTCCATCAAAATACCAGCAGGATGCTAATGACATCATTGTGTTTGGTCATTGAGGGAAATCTAATGCAAGAATCAGTCAGTAAGATCTGGGCAACAGGGAGCGATGACCACATGTAAGCCTTATGAGGCAAGACCAGAGCAACAGCTGACACTGAGCTCTACAGAAAGATTGCCTAACAGTAGCTGAACCTTCTGGGAGAAGGATGCAGCCAATGTCCAACAATCCAGAGAAATAGTATCCTGATGCCACTCTCTTCCCACCTTCCTGAGGTTTCCAGGACCTCCCACTGATGCAACCCACGAGGAAGCTAGAGGATAAGAGTGAGAGGCAGGGAGAAGAACATATGTGTGTGAAGTGGGGGTGGGGAGGCAGGTGGAAGTCGTATAAATAGGATGATAACCCATGGTGTTATTTTAAGGAGTAGATGAAATGGCCAGGTGACAAAGGGTGCACACTGCAGGGCTGATGATTCACACACCAGCTGTTAAAAGATCCATAGCTTTGGGCTGATGGTTCCACTTTGCCTCTTTGGCATTCTCTTCCCTTCCTCTTAGGTTTTGACTCCTGTCCGTGTTCTCCATTTAAAGTCTTTAGAATTCCTGTCTGGTTCTTCCCAGAGGCCTGATTTCACCCCTCCCTATGGATCCTTTACTGCTTCCATCAGTTTGTGAACACTTGCCTTTCATCAAAAATTGTAGTAGAGCATTTCTAGCCTGGAAATAAGTCTGTTGACAGAGAAATCCCCTTTTCCCATCCCTGAAAACATCCCCAGTTGAAATAAATGGGAAAAAGCATGAATGCAGTGAAAGCTTAGACTTTACTCCATGGACACAGAACTGTGGCAACAATTTTAATTCATCCAAACAAATCTAATATCTAGTCCAGAAAGGCAAGCACCATCCAACAGAAAATAGGAAGGCAAGAAGGGAAAAGAATGACAGAAAGACAGAAAGAAAGGATGGAAGGAAGGAAGGAAGGAAGGAAGGAAGGAAGGAAGGAAGGAAGGAAGGAAGGAAGGAAGAAAGAAAGAAAGAAAGAAAGAAAGAAAGAAAGAAAGAAAGAAAGAAAGAAAGAAAGAAAGAAAGAAAGAAAGAAAGAAAGAAAGAAAGAGAAAGAAAAGAAAAGAAAAGAAAAGAAAAGAAAAGAAAAGAAAAGAAAAGAAAAGAAAAGAAAAGAAAAGAAAAGAAAAGAAAAGAGAATGCAAATCTACCAGCATAGTATAAATGATACTGGAGATCCAAATTGGGAGAAAAGAGAATGAACTCCAAACTCAAAGACCATTCATCTATGGAAATCACTAAGCTGGGCTGCATTAAGTTGGAACAGTACAGGTTTGAAAACTTTCCTGCATATAATCTAATTTCTTGGAACACAGAAGGATATCCACCACACAATCATGCAAACCAAAGTCAAACTGTATACTTTTCTTCCTCACCCTGTCTACAATTGCTTGCTATTCTCAACATCAACCTAGGCCCCTACAATCTGCCTGAAGCTTCACTGAAACCCCTCATCTGTTCATCACTTTTTCATCGATGTCAAGTATTTTCTAGGGGAAAAGAAGCATAGTGCTGCAGTACTACTTAGATTTAAACCTGTGGAACATTCTGGACACAGCAGATGGCCTAAATAAAGGAATCCCAAAGGATGTCAGTCAAAAGTGACTCACAGCTTGCTTGCATGATGTCTGCACCATCCTGGACATCCAAAAACTGAAAACAAGAATCACATGGTAGTATGAATAGACGCAGAAAAAGCTTTTGACAAAATACAACACCACTTCATGCTAAAAACCCTAACCAAGGAAAGCATAGATGGAAAAATCCACAACATAATCACAGCAATCTATGAAAAACCCAATGCCAGCTTCATACTGAATGGAGAAAAACTGGAACCCTTCCCACTGAAATCTGGAACAAGACAAGGATGTCCGCTATCTCCACTGCTATTCAACACAGTCCTAGAGGTACTCGCTGAGGCCATAAGACAAGAAAAAAATAGCAAAGGAATCCAAATGGGAAACGAAGAAGTCAAGCTTTCATTATACGCAGATGAGATGATCTTTTACACAGAAAAACCAAGAGACTCAATACAGAGACTGCTAGAACTTATACAAGAGTTTGGTAGAGTGGCAGGGTACAAAATTAATGAACAAAAATCAACAGCCATAGTGTATGCGAACAGCCCCAAGATGGAAAAAGATCTAACCAGCAAGATACCATTCAAAATAACAGAGAAAAGTATGAAGTATCTGGGAATAAATCTAACCAAAAATGTAGGAGACTATTTGAAGAAAACTACAAACAACTTAAAAAAGAAATTGAACAAGGCCTCAAAAGATGGAATAACATCCCATGCTCCTGGATAGGTAAAATCAATATCATTAAAATGTCTATACTACCAAAAGCAATATATATATTCAACGCAATCCCAATCAAACTGCCCAAAACATTCTTCACGGAACTGGACACAATGTTTCAAAGGTTCATCTGGAAACACAAAAAAACCACAAATAGCTAGAACCATCCTGAAGAACAGGAAGTTAGCAGGGGGAATCACAGTCCCGGGCCTCTGGACATACTATTAGGCAGTGGTTATCAAAACAGCCTGGCACTGGCACAAAGACCTGTATTTTTCAAAATGTATGAAATGAGGCCATGAAGGTTGACAACCCAGGAGATTAACACTAGCTAATCAAAGACGGAAGACAAAAGGGAATCAGCATAGAAAATCATGCAACAAATGTGTAGTGGGGCCCTTACAGATTTCCAGTAACAGACTTGTCTCATGAGAATGCATGTACTTTTTACATAAGCTATTTAGCTTTTTGTTAATGGTAAAAAGAAAGTATTTCCTCCTTTATCTGAAATGTAGAGTTAACTTTACGGCACATAAAATGCCTTTCAAATACAACTGCTTTGTCTAATGATAGCACATCTTATAAATCTTGCCGGAAGGTACATGGAGCTCTTCAAGTAAACAAAGACCTCATCAATAAGAATCAAGTCACAGACATCAGCTTCCTTACCCTTTCTTGCCTTTTCCATATTTTTAAATGATACATTTAAAAATCAAACAAGAAAAAAATACTATGATAATCACCTCACAAAAAAACTTTAACACCAGTTATATGGAAATTATTTCAGAATTCCAAAATTCTTTTGAAAGTTTCAGTTTTACTCATCTCATTCCCATTCTAGTTGCTCTGTTATAGCATTTTCCAAAGGGTATGTGGATGTGAGCTTTCCGACACACTGTGTTTTTCAATACTTGGCCTTAGACAACACTGTTCTTTTTTCCCATTTTAGAGATTAACATGAGTGAAACTTAAAAGAAATCTGTTCAAGTTGTAGCTAATGAACTATGTGATTAATATTTAACTCTCACCAGTATTGCACCATAGCCAGCTGCAGAACCAGCACACCATACGGACACTGGCTCAATCCCCAGCTCTTCCACTTCCCATGCAGCTCCCTGTTAATGGCCTTGGAGAGCAGTGGAGCAGCTCAAAGCCTTCAGCCCCTTCACGCACTTGGGAGACCTGGAAGGAAATCCTGGCTGCCAGTTTTAGACAGGCCCAACTCTGGTAGGTGTGGCCATGTGAGGAGCGAACCAATGGATGAAAAAGCTCTGTTCCTCCGTCTCCCCTCACAGTTCATAACTCTGACTTTCAAATAAAAAATAAACAAAGTTTTTTTTAAAAGATGTATTTATTTATTGGAAAGTCAGATATGCAGAGAGGAGGAGAGACAGACAGGAAGACCTTCCGTCCGATGATTCACTCCCCAAGTGAACGCAACAGCCGATGCTATGCCGATCCGAAGCCAGGATCCAGGAACCTCTTCTAGGTATCCCACACAGGTGCAGAATCCCAAAGCTTTGGACCGTCCTCACTGCCTTCCCAGGCCACAAGCAGGGAGCTGGATGGGAAGTGGAGCTGCCGGGATTAGAACCGGCGCCCATCTGGGATCCCGGTGCATGGAAGGCAAGGACTTTAGCCACTAGGCCACGTCGCTGGGTCCAACATGCAGTCACCTAAGCCTTGTTTCAAGTAGCAGAAAATTTGGGGAACAATTAGAAGTTTCTATGGGTTTTCCCTTGCCGCCATTTTTGCTTCCTTCAAGGAAAGCAGGGACTGAAGAAAATGAACTCCTCAATAGATTACATATAACATTGTGTTTAATACTTACCCAGCTAAGTAAAATAATTATTATTGAACACATATTTTTTAATTTCTTATTTTTCTGTGTGGTTTTTTTTAGATGTATTTGATTTATTTGAAAGGCAGAACTATAGAGTCCATCCCCCAATGGCGCCCTTGCATGTCCAGATGCATACTGCAAGGGATTGCAGGTTTTTCCTTTTCAATCATTGTCAGCTTGCTTTTCCCCAGAAAGAGCCTTTGAAGTCACATTAGTTGGGATTGCTTTCCTTAACTTCTGAAAGCATGCTGCTCTTCCTGCTGCCTCGGCTTCGCAGATGCCCACTCCAGGTCCCTCCTGTGCGTTCATCATTTCTTTCCCTCCAAAGCCATGTCACTGCCTGAATTCACAGCGGACAAGCTTTTTCCTTGCAGATCAGACAGACTTCTCATGACATTCAGCGCGTCCAGGCACTGGATACAGGAGCAGCTGCTCTAGGGAAACCTGAGCCGCTGGAGGAGACAGTTTCTGGAATGTCTTTGCGCTCCAGCTCAGGCTGTGCCTGGGATGGCAACTCACTCTGAGATACGTTTGGCTGTGAACTAAGAGACATGTGACACAGAGCTGTTCCCTTGGTACAAAATGTCTCAGCTCCATAGTGTCTGAGCATCATTGAGACTGACCTTTTGGGTGAGTGGAGTGGAGTCTTTCACAAAGAATTGTGCCCCTAGTTTAAAAAAAAACAGGAGCCCCTTGCCCTCTTGCCCTCCCCCCGGTAGTGCGGGTGGGGTTGTGGAGGCTGCTTTAGGTTCTTTAGCCAAGAACGCAGTCCTTCACAGCTCCCCACAGGCCATCCCTGCTTAGGAGTTGTGGTGAGCTCATTTCCTGCCGCTGAGCTGCAGCTAAGTGCTTGTGCAATACAGTGGGCCTTGGAATCCAAGCATTGCAGTGCTGTAGGGGTGTATGTAACCACCGCTCCCCCTTTACACAGGACCCCAGCTGAGAACCCAGGTTCATATCAGAGAAATCGTGGGACGGAAGGGGGAGAAATAGGAAGGTGGGCCCCCTCCTACCATTTTCCCCAATCAGCCACGGAGATATTTAAACATATTCAGCTGTCAGCGTGTTTCCTGGGGCGTTACTGAAATCCCTCAAGCCACAGTTTAATAGTCCGTACTTCCCCATTGCTCTGTATTTGTAGAGATGGCGTAACACTGCTCAGAAGCCAGTAAAGTATAACACATTGCAAACACTTCAACAGAGCCTCCACATCTCGGAATGGCCCTGATCTCCAAATGTGTGCGATTGTCACAGGTAAGCCCTGAAGTTGAACAGGAATTCAATGTACTTAGCTTACTGAACTCCCTGAGGGTCTGAAAGAAGACGCTCTACCCTAGGAGAAAAGATATTTTTATTTCCTTTAGAAGGAAAATTAGGTGTCAGGCCACACTTCCCAATCCTAGACCAGTGGTCAGTGCATGAATTTTAAGGCTCTAAATCAAGCAAACACACCATTTGTTTGTTTGTTTGTTTGTTTTAAATCATTCTTCCTTAAAAAGTTTATCTCCATCAAGACAAAACTGAAAAATATTTCTAAAACTATTTATGGCATGAGATTGAATGTAAGAATATCAAAGAAAATTGACAATTCAAGTTGGGGTGTCTTGCTGTTAAGCTGCCAATATTAGAATGGGTTATAAAGACATACAATTTATAAATTTTTGTGTATTTCTTCCATAAAAATATATTCTTTCCTTTATTTCAGCACATCACTAATTATGTTGCTAAAGATTTTCACATAATTTATGTTCTGCTGAAAACTAAAGCCAATTACACAAGCTTCTCTTGAGTCATGGTAGCTTTTAGTGTTTATATAACTAGTTTAACTTTAGATAGATGCTCTTCTGCAGCAACTGTACTTGGAATTAAGGAATTCTTTAAACAATACTTATATTCAGACAATAAACATTATTGTATGTATTACTTAAAATTTCTTCATTTGTTCATATGTAATACATTATCATTTCAGAAACATCATTAAACACATGCTTTTTATGATACAAAGCACATTCCACTGTAGTTATATCTCCCGTTTTAAAAACTTTAAACTGCCTGTTACTCATATTTTCTCAAATCTGTTTTATCACCTAGTGAATCTTATAGCAAGAATTTCATTTTGTTGTTCTAACATTTGTCAGTATTCCCAATGCGTTTCTGAGGGTGGTCAGAGCATTACATATGGCATGTTCATCAGGATAGTACCTTTTGGCTAGCTCCACAAAACAGCATAACTCATCTGGATCGATCCTGATGCTACAGGCACAGCGGAGAGCAGTTTCCTTCTGACAGATGCAAATTATGTCCCTAACATGTCATGCAAGATATTTCTGCATCTCGGCCAGTATTTTACCTTTCTGACTTTTTTCCTTAGTTTGGAAATTTCCCCAAAGGCCCACGTGTGCAAATGGTTAATGAATTAAGATTTTAAGCCTAATTCTAGTGTCTGAAGGTGTGGCCTATGGGATGTGATGAGTTTGGATCAAGTTGTTCAGCGGGGCCCCTGAGCTGATCACCATGCGTTGAAAAGAGAGACACAGGGGCATGAAGCTCCCTCCTTGCAGCGCAGTTCTCTGCTCGCATTCCAACAACCACTACCTTGACGGGACAATGGTGCTGTCGATCTTAGACTGTGAATCTCAAAACTGTAAGTTGAAATAAATCTTTTTCCTTCATTATTTTTTTTTCAGCCAGTTATTTGGCTAAATAATGAAAAGCTGACAGGGGGTAGGTTTTTGCAAGTCACCTCTCGCGAAATTGGCATCCTTTACTTGAGTCCTGGTGGAACACCCAGATACTTTGTTTCTGATCTGTTTCTTGCTAATGTTTGTGGAAATTCAGATGATGGGCCCAGTCCTTACTTCCTCTACCTTTGTAGGAGACCCCATTTGATTTCTTGACCCCTGGATTCTGGCTGACTGAATCTGGGCTATTCTGGGAATTTAAGCAGTGCACCTGCAATTGAAAGATCCCTCTATTGTTTCCACCCTTCTTACTCTCTGCCACTCTGTCTTTCACATAAATAATCTTCTCAGAAAAAAAAAAGCCTGCTTGATACCTATGCCTCTGAAATTTGTGCTACTATCCTAGCTCTGCCATCAGTGATAGTTAAATGACTTTAGTAAAGTCAAATAGATTTAAAATATTTCTAGGTTTGTTCATTTGTACAAAGTATTTCAGTAAAAAAAATATAACTATTTGTACTTTTAGCTTCTGTATCAGTTCGGTGATGTACAGAATCAAATGATGAGCGTATGCAGTGGGATTTCCTACAGTGCTGGGGACATTCTGTCTATGAACTTGTCTGATGCCACAGTCCTTCACACATGTTCGTGTGAAGAGTTTGAAATATAACAGTGAGATTCTTGATTTTTAATTTTCATTTAGGTTATTAAAATTTACATAATTACTAGTGACTTCTATATTGCACAGCACAACCCTACCTACATATAAAAATTAAAAGAGAACTGAATTTTTTAATTACAAAATATTCTTCAGTTGCCATTATAATTCTATTTGCATTGCTTTGCAAATTACCTTCTTGTCCCCACTATAAAGTCCCATTTTATTATTTAAAATCTTATTTTATGTTATCCAGGAAGGATCTGTAAAGAAAGTGTATTTATCTTTATTTATTTATTTATCTTCATTTTAAAGGCAGAGTGACAGATTGGGAGGTGGGGCACAGGAAACACAACAAGAGATCTTATATATGTTGATTCACTCTTTAACTGCCTGTAACAGCCAGGGCTGGATCAAGTCAAAACCAGGAACCTGGATGCCACGGGCCCAACTACTAAGGCCAACTGTTGCCTTTCCAAATACATTATGAGTAAGCTGGATTGGAAGAGGGATAGCCAGGAGTTCAACCATCCCTCCAATAGGGGATCCTCTTAATGCACACAGTGGCCTGACCTGCACCATCCATTAGCCTCTGTGTGCTTACTTGTGAGTCGTGCCACTCAGTTTCTTCCCATATTCTAACTCAAGTTCCTCCAATACTCTTAACTGTCCGCAAGGGGATGGATTCATGTAAATGTGTTTTGCTGGGTGCTGAGCTGTGTAAGGTGAGATTTTTCTAAAGCACAACCCTAAGGCCAGGGTCTCTCTTCACCAATTAATTCTAGGGAAAGACATACAAGTAAGAAGGGTGATACTGGTTTGAAATGGGAGGGATATGAGGAATGGGAGTTGGATGCATGCATTACTTTATTCTGTGTCCTTCCTTGCTGTCTATACTCAGGATGCCTAAGATGTGGAGACAAATGGCGGTTGGTAGCTTCTGAACTTGCTGTCCAAACATTTCGTTATTACCAGACAGAAGGTCTGAACCTGATACATTTGATAACTTACAGAAAAGTTATACATAGAATAATTGAATGAATGAGACAACTCAGTTCCACACATTATCCACCATCTCTAAACGAGGATTTGATCAGCTGTTCTTTGTGGTTCAATACAGCAGCACATCAAGCTATAGTCTTGTGGGGACTTGGCAGCTCCCATCTAATCTCTTCGACTCAGTTGTTGTCTGTTAAGGCTGGTTTGCATAGTGCAAAGAAGGGACCTCTTGTCTAGTACCTCACTAATATACTTTAACAATCATCATTTGGATTTCTATATGAAATTTCTCTATCATGAGAAGATGAGACAAGTGGTCCTCCAAGCATTGATCATTGTAGGAACACCATTTCGGGGACACCAAGCTAGTTTTAGAGCTGTTATAACAAAGCACCACAAACTGAGTGACTCATACAACCAGAGTTTGTTTGCTCATATTTCTGGAGGCTAACATTCAAGATCAAGGAATGAACAGGGCACTGCTCCTTTTGTAAGCTCTAGGGTGGGATTCACTGTAGGCTTGCCCCCTAGCTTCTGGTTGCTCCTCAACACTCTGGGTCTATGCCTGCATCCAAATTTCACCTCTTTTATAGGCTATTGATTGTACCAAGGCTGAATATGCCAGTAGAATAGCATCTTGACAAATTATCTTTGCATAATCCATATTGCAAAGCAAGTTCATGTTTTGAGGTTCTGAGAGTTTATGATTTCAGTGTTTGAATTTGGTGGATTATAATGTGACCCAGAGCACAGCCATTCCAGATTCATCTATTTTAACTATACTGCTGTGCTGCATTCATAAAGTATTTTCTTTCTTTCTAGAAAACCTCATATATTTACCAGGTAGATTATGCTTCATTTTCATTTTATGCACAGGGAATGGGAGGAGCAGAAAGAACCTGACATTCCTAAATTCACATAATTGATTCTTACCCTAATTTCTAGGCAATTCATTTCCAAGGCTGAATTGTATTGGTCTCGTCTCCATACAATTTTTGTGTTTCTAAAGATGCCTTTATCGCTGTTACTCTAATTCCATCTGACTGAAAGTTTAAGATCTGCTTAGTATTGCCTGCTTTTCTTGTCCATAAAATTCCCAACTTAAGCCGTTGTGATGCTGTTTAGTCAATAGAACATGATAAACTGTTCAGGAGACTAAACCTGGGTTCTCGATCTTCCCAAGAGGAACTCAGATTTGTGACTCTGAAGCCCAAGATCTGGATTCCTCGGCATCAGAAGCATCACTGGAAATCTTGCTGATGAAGTCTCTGCACTTCCTCAAAAGCAAACCAGAGAGCCAACAGAAAAAGCTAATGTTGGAAATCTAGCAGTACTGTTACCCCATGGAGGAATATATTAGCTGTAACTGCTCAGATGGAATAACATAATCTCAATATTAAAATAGACCCACTAAAATTCATTTTATAGATCATAAATCACTTTACAAATGTTAGTTCTTATATGCTAGAAGGAAAAATCCACCACTGTCCCAGGGAGCCTTTGAACTGGCTACCTCTGCTCTTAACACAACCAACAGTCTTCTGGAAATTCAGAGCCCATCATTGCCTCTATTTGCATGCTGACCATGAAAAAAACGTGAGGTGAACAGAGGTGAATGATGTAAGCCTGAGGCGCAGCTGGGCACCACTCCACTAGATGACCAGCATGTGTGGAAGAGGCTGTGACTGGGAGGGTTTGTCTGGAAAGAACGGCATGGAAAATATTGTGGGTCCTCGTCCTGCTTCCTGCTATGCTCTAAATGGCTCTTGTTTGGCTTGATCTTGCATTTGAGCTCTACCATAATCATATTATTTCTTCCTTTCCTCTCCCTCCACACCAAGGACTCTTTATTTGGTCTATGGATTGGGAAAGACAGACTGAATTCAATAGTATTCCAGTTATTTCTGAATTTTTCAGAGCTACTGAGTGAAGATTTTCACTGCTCTCTTTTCTGATCCTCCTTTGACCTCTACAAGCTAATGGAAATTCATGTATAATAACAGGAAATGCTTCAGACCTCAGTACAAAGAAATCAGATTAGTGGAGACAAGGAAGTCCTCTCCTAAACATATTATTACTACCCAAAGATCTGATCGATGCAAAATTCATACTGGACATTCCTACTACAATACAAGACAAAAAAATAGATGAATTTTACTTTGTGAAAAAAACTAGATGGAAAAAGCACTCAAAGAAGCTTTCATTGGGGGGACAGGACACTGCATGCCATGCGGATCTAACAGGATGGTCATATTATCTGTGACTAATCTATGAACACCTACAGGTGGCTGGATAATGGTCGCCAAAGAAATCGGGTCCTAACCCTTGAATCTATAGTATCTCCTATGAAGAAAGGATCTTGTAGGAATGATTACATTAAACTCTTAATATGGGAGATTTAGCCTGGCTTATTCAAAGCTTATTCAAGTCTTCAGTGCACAAGTGTGTTTGTGCTGCTACAACAAAATGCAATAGATTAGGTAATGTATAAAGAACAGAGAAATTTTATTTCTCACTCACTTGGAGGCTGGAAAATCTCAATGTGCTGGCAGATTTTTTTTGTCTGCTGAGAACTGTTCTAGGTATACAAAATGGTGTCTGTTGGCTATATAGGGGTCAGGCTGAAGTACATGAATGGATTCCCAAGATCCTTTTACACATCTATATTCTCATCCACCAAGTCCTTCCCCTTAACACTATCAAATTGGTGGTTTGGTTTCAACATACGATTTGGGGGGTCACATTCAGATCATTAGCAATAAGTCTATTTAAACAAAACAAAATAAAACAAAAACATGGTTCAATAGCTAAATCCTCACTGTGTAAGCACCAGGATCCCACATGTGCACCAACTGATTTACAAGCTGCTGCACTTCCCATCCAGCTCCCTGCTTGTGGCCAGGGAAAGCAATAGAGATTGGCCAAAGTCTTGGG
Organism: Ochotona curzoniae; assembly: GCF_017591425.1. Classification (NCBI taxonomy): domain Eukaryota; kingdom Metazoa; phylum Chordata; class Mammalia; order Lagomorpha; family Ochotonidae; genus Ochotona; species Ochotona curzoniae. Next base: position 11,356,563 of record NW_024465751.1, read on the forward strand.
ATCCTGCACTCATGTGGGAGATCTGAAAGAAGCTCTTCGCTCCTAGCTTCGAATTGGCTCAGCTCCAACCATTGTGGCCACATGGCGAGTGAACCAGAAATGGAAGATCTTTTTCTCTGTGTCTCCTTTTCCCTGTAAATGTGATCTGCCTTTCCAATAAAAGTAAATAAATCTAAAATAAACAAACAAACTTTAGGAGCCAGCATCATGGCATAGCAGGTAAAACCACCACATGAAATGCCAGAATCCCATCTGGATGCCAGTTCTTGTCCTAGATGCCCCACTTCCAATTCAGCTCTCTGCTAAGTGCCTGAGAAAGCAACAAAATATGACCCACTTGTTTGGGTCCTTGCCACTTTTGTGGGACACACAGGAGAAGCTCTTGCTTGGCTCTTGCCTTTGGTCTGGCCCAATTCTAGCCATTGCAGCCAGCTGGGGAATGAACCAATGGATGGAATATCTATCTTTCTTTTCCTCTTCCTGTCTCCTGTCTTGCTGTGACTCTGATTCAAATAAAAAAAAGCATTATATATATATATATACATATATAAATACACATATATGTATATATATTTGCAAATACCCCCAAAACTGCCCTTCCCAAATGTATCACACAGAGCTAGTTTGATATAGCAAATGAGAGTCTCAGAGAGAACAAAAGAAAAGAAAAAACATCCAGGACAAACCAAGAAAAGACTGCATGTTACACCGTGAACTGAACTGCAGAAAATGCTAGCATATTCCTTTGGCATTCAACAGCTCTCCTCAGCCAGCAGTGAGAAAACACTTATAGAAAGGCTGCATCAAATAGCAGGCCAATCTACTTCCAAGCTCTGCCAGAATAAAAATCAAAAGGGCAGCAGAAAGTCAAAGGATTCCCTTTCTTAATAATTTATTCACTCATTTGTAAAATATTTATTGGAGTGTCTTCTTGTAATGCCATGCAACATTCAGTCATTCAACAGACATGTAGAGGGTACATGCTGTGCATCAGGATACACACTGCACATCCAATAACAGCCCAGAAACTTGAGATCTAATAGTTAACTTCTAGAAAGATCTAACCCTCCACAGGGTGCTGTGATCAATCATCCTATGATGACAAATAAAAGGAGTATGGAATAGGGAGTGTGGAGGCAGGTCAGTGCACAAGTTTGGACAAGCAAAGGATCATTGAAGGTAAGTTTGAGCAAAACTCTTAAGCAGATGAGGACAACAACCCTGGATACCTACTTAAAGAACTTTCCAGGCAAAGGAGTAGCAGTCCCTGGTGGCCGGATTTTCAACAAAGCTGGAGGGTCATCCATTCTGAGAACATGACTGCTTAATTTAAAAAATCAAATGTATAAGGCCAGGTAAGGTAGCCCAGTGGCTAAATCCTCACCTTGCATGCGCCAGGATCCCATATGGGCACTGGTTCTAATTCCAGCAGTACCGCTTCCCATCCAGTTCCCTGCTTGTGGCCTGGGAAAACAGTTGAGAATGCTGCAAAGCCTTGGGATGCTGCACCCATGTGGGATGCCTGGAAGAGCTCCTGGATTCTGGCATCAGATTGGTGCAGCTCCAGCCATTGTGGCTGCTTGAGGAATCAGTGGACAGAAAATTTTCTTCTCTGGCTCTCCTCTTCGTAAATCTGACTTTCCAATAAAAAATAAATAAAATCTAAAAAAAATTGGCATATAGTTTTTTCTTGATGTGTGATAAGATTTGACCCAAAAACCCATTGTAAATTAAAAATATCATACGTGAAAACTACGTTTAAAACCTCAAAGTTTGTTTCTACACAATGTATATCACTTTTACATGACAATAAAGACAAAGTATCCTAATGGGAAAAGCCATGTCACGCATATTGGGACATTGTGTATTCCCTTCTGCTTTGCCTTGCTTGCAAAACGATTTGGAAGCAGACTTTCAAGCCTGTGTACTTCAATGTAAAGCTCAAGTGTGAGGCTAATGCTCTGCTGAGGAATTGCTTCTACCAAGATGACTTCTTCTTTAGTCCTTTTAGTAATACAAAGAGCGCAAGGAAAGATTTCAAGTAAATGCTCTGAAAGTAAAAGTGAAGTCACTACAGGGCCTCTTTCTCCCAAGGGCAAATTCCTCAACAAGAAACTCACAGGAGGAACAGTGACCAGCAGGCAGAAGCTGCTAAGCTCCAAAGCTGATTTTGGGAACTGTGATGTGATTTCCTTTTATCATTTTTGGATCAGACCCCTTTCCAATTAGGGATCACAGCTGCTAAGAATAAAGTGGTGCCTGTTTCCCTGGCAGAAGGCACAATGGCCCACTCAGGCCATCAATGGGAGTCATTGTGCTGAAAATATTGCCATTGAGATTGGGAAAATGCTAATGGAATTAATTTCTCTTTCAGTGTTGATTGTCACCAAGCTATTTTTTTTTCTCAAAAAAAAAAAAAAGGCCAAGAGCGTTTTATTTTACTTATGGAACAAGAATATTTCTCATGAAAATAAAGGTTCAGAATTTTAAAACTTTCTGGAACTTGTACCATCATTTATTCAACCAGATCATCTATGGAGGATAATGGGATAGTGCAACCCAGAGAGATCAAACATCTTGATTCAAGTAACACTGTTTGCTAAGGGCAAATTAGAACTGGACAGTCTGCTCAGTTCCACCCAGCATCAGTCTCTATAGCAGGAAGTCCTTCCATACCAGTCAGTCCAGGAGAATAAAAAGAATATAACCCACAGATAGAGGCATGTTTCCAGAGGCAATGTGTTATATGGCTTGCATGATCTTTAGATTTCAAGACTCGTGAAAACATGGAACCACTCATTCAGATGTTCTGCCTTTTGTTAGCCAGTCACTCCTTCCAAAAAGGTGAGGGAACTGCAGTCATCTGAATGAATTATCCTGACAGTAAGCCTCAATATAAAAGGAAGTCAACTCGCATTGTGGAGGGGAAAAAGAAAGAAGGAAGAAAGGAAGAAATAGAGGAAGAGAGGGAAGAAGGTAGGGAGGGAAAGAAAGAGAGAAAGAGAGGGAAGGAAAGAAAGAAGGAAGGAAGGAGAGAGAGAGAGAGAGAAAGAAAGAAAGAAAGAAAGAAAGAAAGAAAGAAAGAAAGAAAGAAAGAAAGAAAGAAAGAAAGAAAGAAAGAAAGAAAGAAAGAAAGAAAGAAAGAAAGAAAGAAAGAAAAGGAAAGATAGAGAAAAGGAAAGGAAAAGAGAAGGGAAGAAAATAAAAGAGAAGAAAAAGGAAAAGGAAAAGAAGGGTCCAGCGTCGTGGCCTAGTGGCGTAAGTTCTCAGCTAACAAGCTCAGGGACCCCATATGGGTGTCCTGGCTGCTCCACTTTCCATCCAGCTCCCTGCTTGTGGCCTGGGATAGAAGTTGAGCTCAGGCCAAGGCCTTGGGAACCTGTACCGACATGGGAGACCCAGAAAAAGCTTCTGGTTTCTGGCTCACGGCTCACGGCTCCGGATTTGCTCAGCTCTGGCTGTTGCAGTGACTTGGGGAGTGAACCAGTGGAAGAAAGATCTTTCTCTGTCTCGCCTCTTTGTAAGTCTCACTTCCAATAAAAATTAATAAATCTTTTTTTTTAAAAGCAGCTAGTTAGAAAGAATAAAAGTCTTAGAAAAAGAAGAAGAAAGGAAGCAAGGAGGAAAGAAATTGTTTGAGTCAGTCACACTTAGATTAAGCCAATTCTACTTAATCTGCATATTGTCATCACCAGCAAACACAGTCCTACTTTAGGCCAACTGCTTTAGCACTAGTAAAATTGCAAACTGAAATTCAGGATTTTTGTTTTTAAATATCTCACCTGATCTTTACTTCAACAAAAGCATTAATAATACCTTGTGAAATGTCAAGTCCTGCCCTAGGAACGGTTTTACTCTCCTGCTGAGATCTGTGCCTGCATTAAGTTTAGGAGTCTCTTGCAGCACAGGTTCAGCGGCTGCCTATACAAGCATCCCAAATGGCTGCGGGTTTCAGTCCAAGCTGCTCCATTTCTGATCAAGCTCCCTGCCAGGGATGCTGGAAAACACCTCTGTACCCACAGGGGAGAGCTGGATGGAGTTCCAGAATCCTGGTTTGGAGCTGCCAAGCTCATGCCACTGCAGCTACTTGGGAAGTGAACAAGCATATAGAAGATTCTCTCTCTCTCTCTCTTGCTCTCTCTTTCCCTGTCTTTATCTCCCTCTGTCTCTCTCTATATATATTTCTCTCAATCTCCTCTTTCTACACTGTTGCCTTTCAAATAAATAATTTTTAAAAATTTATTTAATATCTCTTTTAGTCTATTCATCCTTAAGATAGGAAGTTTTTATACTTGAATACTTTCCTTGAGATATTTCTCTCTTCTTTCTAAAGCACTGCCTCGCAAATAAATACTTTTTTAAAGAGAAAGAAACCATTTATTTAGTTTCCTTCAGTTTTTGTCTATTCATCTTTAGGATAGGAGGTTTCAATGCTTGCATATTTTCCTTGAGATACGCACATGCAAAAGATAAATGTAATGTGGAAATGTTACAAATGCAAAGACTATAAAAGCAATCCTTCTGGAGGACAGTTGTTCGCGGAAGTAACAGGCCAGGGACTGGTCTAGTGTTTTCAACTCAGATAATAAAACAGCATAGGCTGAGTAGCTTAAGCAACATACATTGATTTCTCATAGTTGTAGGTTGGGATGTTACATGGTGAACGCAGAGAGATGTCTGGAAGTCCCGGGCCACGGTGCCAGTCAATGTGCTTTCTGGCCTTCCTCCTGGCCAAGGTATCTATTTTCACAGGATGAACAAAGAGAGCTCAGACTTCTTTCCTTTTTCTTATGAGGTCATTAATTGGAATCTACCCTTCAAACTTCATCTAGCACTGATAACCCTCCCAAAGCCCTGAGTCCTTGCATAATCACACTGGGAGTTAGGACTTCAACACCTGAAATGTAAGACACAATTCAGTCCATAGCAGCTAGGGCCTTTAACTCAATCCTGCATCCTGGAAGATTTGCAGTGTTACTTCTTGATGGTCAACAGTAACTGAGCCATAGCAAAGAGCAGTGTTTGCTGAGACCCCAAGGACTACCAGGTGCAGGGGAGGGGATTCAAGCCATGTCAGTTAGCACTGAAAGTGCTGACATAAACACCACGCATGTGTGACTATTAGAATGTCAACTGAGCAGGGGAAAAATGTGTATACAGCTCTGGATATACTCGTCAAACGGGTTTAAAACTCCATGCACTTAGCAATGATATACATCTCCATCCCCAGAAACAGAAATCATCTCCCAAGGCCAAATGCCTTATCTCCTGATACAAATTCCAAAAACATCAAAGACAATCATTGAAATCACATCTTCAGGTCAATCAGTCTACAAATTTGACAGCTTAATCAAGAGATGTGTGGTCCTCATTTTTTTTTTCAGTCTAAGACTGGGTAATTCCAGGGTGTTACACTCTGTTTTTATAAGCTTTATTCAAGGTTCATACAAAAGTTTTCAGAAACTGACTTTCTTCACAAGCTCAAATCCTTTCTCAATCATAAACAAGAAGCTAAAAAATAAAAATAAAATTCAGAAGAATTAAGAATAAAATTTGCTATCTCAATGAATTCTTTCAAACGTCAAACATCCAAGAAGAACAAAATGTGTACTTTGAAATTGTCTTTCCTTCTATTTAGGAAGAACTGTGGAGAGGCTGATCATACAGCCCATATGCATGTGACATGTGTTACATTTATCACACCACATATCCCAAAGCCACATATGTGCTCATTATTGTGCTATTCAGCATATAGACATCGGCATTGCTTTTCACTCATAAAAAACTCCTTGCACAACATTCTCATTTTGTTTAGCCTTAAAACAACCCTGTAGCAAAACTCAAAGAGGTCCAATCACTCCCAATGTATGGATTTAAAAACTAAGGGTTGAAGAGCTTAAATGATGTTCATGGGAAACGCTAATAGATCCAATAATGTGCTGGAGTAAGAAGGAAATGGATTCTAGAGTTGGCCAGGTGCGTTGGCCATACCACCTGCTTCTTCCTCTCTCCTATCATCCCTCGCTTCTCTCCTCCTTCCAGCAGTCAGTAACTATTGAACTCCCTGAATTACGTCACACAAGCATTAAATTCAGATATTTATAGGCAAATCTGTGGCATCCTTCCCATTCCAATAACCCCAAAGCAATAATCCCTACATAACAAATGCCAAGCTTGACATTTTAGCTCCGTTTCATCTTTCAAAAGTGATCCTACCTTACATTGTAGATATCTGGGGAGCTAAAATGGATTAACTTGCATGCTTTTCAGTGGTACTCTTAATTTACACTTTCAGCCATTCCCGTTGAGGTCACAGGGCTATTCTGTTGTCCTTAGGTACGCTTGAGAATAAAGACTTAGGGAATCAAAGTTTGATGAAATGAGGAGAGTTCAGTCCATATGTCAAAGCTTCTGTTGGGGGCTGAGGGAAGAGGAGAAAGCGTTCTCACCTCATTGGCAAGCCCATAGTCCTTATAACCTTGATGTTGACTTTTGTTTTCAGCAAAAAAATGCAAATTTTAATTTCTGTGCACAAATATAGTCCCTCCCCTCTCCCATGACAAGTTCTGACCTTTCCAGCCTTCATTCAAAAAATGAAGACACATCTCCCATCAGCTCATTGTGAAGTCTGAATGAGAGACTTGTATCTGAAGACAATGAGCATTTTTATGAATACTATCCTAGCAGGGGTCAGGGCTGGGGAAATTGTAAATGAAAAGGAAAAAGAGAAGCGGGAAGAAGGAAAAACCAGCCTGGTAAAACTATAAAACTGTTGCCCACATTTGATTCCTCCTTGAAAGGAGAGAAATGGGTCATGCCTGGTGTATGTAGAGAGACTTGCTACTGTTGCAATTGTTAACAAGTATTAGCAAGGAAAAATATAAGACAACGGATAAGAGTGGGCTAGGTTGTAAGTCTGTAGTAAACACAGGGTGAAGAAAACTTAAAGATTTTAAATACATAAAGATTTCCACACATAAACTTTAATATACAAATAGAATGGCTAGGTGAATATAGATAGAGCAAATTTAACAAATGTACATGATCTGGGTCTCCCTCTAATTTTCCCATGGTTTTCATTCTGTTTTTGCTCCTTTTCCCCAACAACCTAGCCACAAGGCTGGAGGGTAAGCCTCCTCCTTTTTCCAGGGACCCTCAAGTTGGGTGGTCTATTATTCTCTTTGCTTCCACTAGGATGTTTGACAATGAGAGTGCTGGGAATATCACTAAAGATGAGTGCAAATGGAATTTACTGAGCTCACATTGAGCCTACAAATGTTGGTAAGAGGTAGAAGGGAGTATAAGCATCCAACCAGGATTCTCAAGGTATAAATACAAATCCAAGTGATGCTAGTGTCCCAGATACACTCCAGCTGCTGAGCAAGAGAAGGAAATGATGAGAAGGAATTGTCTTCTATGGCACTATATTGTGACATTGCTCATGCCTTTCTCTGATTAACAATACAGCAGAAGAAAAGAATCACCCAGTACTGTTGGCATCATTCTTACTATAGTGGCATTTGTATCATGGAAAGCAGCTGTGTCTCTTTTTCCTTATTTTCTTGGCATCTCTGCTTTTGGAGATTCAAGTCTTGCCCTATCTCTAGACCTATTTGGTGTGAAAAGGATGAACTCTGCACCCTTAAATCAAGGAAATCAGGAGGCCAGAATATTCCACCCTGTGGTCAAAGGTTCATAGTTCCTTCTCTTTTCTTTTTTTTTTAACCATTTTATTTATTTATTTATTATTGGAAAGATAGATTTAAACAGAGAAGCAGAAACAAAGAGAAAGATCTTTTCTCCACTGGTTCATCCTTAGAATTACTGTAACAGCCAAACCTGAGCTGACCCAATGCCAGGAGCCAAGAGTCTCCTCCAGGTCTCCCACATGGGCGCAGAGTCCCATGGCTTTGGGCCATCCTCCATTGCTTTCCCAGGTCACAAGCGTGGAGTTGGGTGGGAAGTAGAGCTATCAGGATACAACCGGATGCTGGTGCTTGTAGTAGAAGGATTAACCAATTTAGCCACTGTGCCAGCCCCCACGGTAAGCCTATGTCCAAAACTTTCAGAAATGGGAAGTCTTGTTCTCTGTGATCACTGTCATTTCTCTGAGTGTGAGCATAGAAATAATGAAGCCATGCTACTCATCACATTAGAAATGGCTTCCTGAGATTCAGTCCAAAACTGAGGAGGATAGATTTGAGAGAGAGAGAGACAGAGAGAAAGAGAGGAGACAATTTCCTGATGGCATTATTTGTACCACTGGATCAGCAATGCAAGGTGGTTTTATTGAAATTTTAAGTGATTTTCTACCACATCTTCAATATAACTATACTTTAAAAATACATTTTCCACAGTAAAATGTTGATTGCCCTTATGACACAAACAGCTATTTAAGAAAGGTGTGCTGCAGCTGACATTAGTACTGGCAAGGAAGAAATACAATTTTTCTATTGATCATTTTTGTTACCCAAAGTGCTTCTGCTAAGTTAAAAGTCTAAGGGCAGAGAACACATTTTAATTTGCGTCTTCTGAGTCATATTACGTAGTCGATGTGTCCAAAAGTGCTCTTTGAGGGGCCCAGCAAGGCAGCCTAGAGGCTAAATCTTTGGCTTGCATGTGCCAGGATTCCAATAAAAATAAATAAATCTTAACATTTAAAACAGTGCTCTTTTGAGATGAGATTATTCATCAGCAAACCCACATTTTTCTAGCATAATGATGACTACTTTTCAGGATGTTAATTGACCCACCTGCCATGAAAAACAATTTTACCTTTGCATTAATAACTAGAGACATCATACTTAAGTGTCTTATTTATTAATTCACAAGTTAAAATATCTTCAGTGGAATATATATATGCTTTTGTATTACAATAGCAAAGAAAATACGCTGCAAAGAAGAATGTTTGGCATTGCTGTGTACCTCCTGAAAATAAAGTGCTGCTTGTGTCAAAGCCACAAAAGAAAACCCATTATTCTCATTATTTCTTTATCATTGTTTCTATAAATGTGGAAAGCATTTCCATATTTCTCAGAAAAATAGACCTTATTGAATAAACCCACTTTCAACACCTGTCTAACAAATACTACTTTGTGCTGTTTCTATTCTGTCTACAAAAGGGGAAAAGAATTATTAAACTCTACTTCTTAGTATTTAAATAAAACCTGACTTGTAAAAATATAAATCCAGGAAGGATATCAAAACCCAGCCTTGAAAAACTTGAAAACTAGCAGTCTAACTGATAATGAGAGAAGATTACTCACAGATTTCTTTCCTCAAATGCAAAACAATGTTGTGATCTCTGTAATGTTATCCAAATGTTCCATTTTTTTCTGCATTATGTTTTGATCCATGCCCTATTGCACTGGATATCAGATGCTCACTGCACCATTTGAAGTGACTTAATTTTTTCCCTAAGGACTGCAATGATTTTTATGCAATCCTCCCAACAGAATCAAAACTATTTGGAAAGTAACATTTAATAGCCCTTCTGTTTGAGAAAAGTGAGAGGGCCATGAATATCGAATACAGAGAGCCAAGCACAGTGCAGCTCTCATAAACCTTGAATCTAAAAATAAGCATTTTCATGACACTTGTTTGAAAAGAGTTGTTCTGGAAGAATATTCTGCAAATCAGTTAAATCCAAATGCCTATTTTCAAAATCAGCTTTGAACGCTCTACTGCATAGCAAAGGAGCAGTTCACTAGTCGCAGGCATTGGTGGCTGTTGGATTACCCCTTTTCCGCAGCCAAGGTGCCCTCAAATAGACTGACATGTTCATTTGTTAAAACGGTTCCCCAAGGTCAGAAAAGTGCAGTGAGTACTGAAAAGCACAAGAACCATGATCAGCAACCAGGGCATTCCCCCTGCTTTGTATTTAATATCAATCCAACTGGAACTTTGGAAAACTCTGAGTATCTGGCTTCTAGACCAAGTTTTATTTCTTTAAAAATTAGCCAGGGGTTGGTGTGGTGGTGCAGCAAACTAACCCAGTGCCCTATGGTGCTGGCATCCCATATGGGTGCCGGTTTGTGTCCCAGCTGCTCCATTTCTAATCCAGCTCCCTGTATTAGACCTAGGAAAGCAGTGAGAAGTGGCAGGAGTTCTTGAGATCCTGCACCTGTGGGGGAGACCTGGAAGTTGCTCCCAGCTCCCAACTTCAGATTGTTTCTGTTCTGTCTGTTGTGGTCATCTGGGAAGGTCATCTAGCAGATGCAAGAACTTCTCTCTCTCTGTCTCTCCTTCTCTTTCTGTAAAATTTGCCTTTCAAGTAAAAGTAAATAAATCTTAAAAAAAAAAATTAACCAATTGTTGGCAGTTTGCATAGCAATTAAGTAGCTGAACAAAACATTAATATTCCGTAATTGAGTGCCTAGGTTTAATAAGTTTTTGATGAGTTGCTGTAGCTTCCTGCTAGAGCCAACCCCGGGAGACAGTGGTGACAGATCAGGTAACTGCATTTCTGCCATGCATGTGGGATAACAGCATCAAGTCCTTGGCTCTCCATTACTGCAGCCTCAATGCAGGCCTAGCTTCATCTGCCTTGGTCATGGGGGGAAGTGAACCACCAAATGACAGTTTCCTCTTGTCTCTCTTTATCTCGTGTTCACATGCTCTGTTTCTGACTCTCAAGTAAGTATTTTTTACAATTAAAAATGAATACAAATTAACCAATTTTACCAATGAGTGTCTATACTACCCAAACTGTTACCAATAATGTATCTACTCTGTCTAAGTTATATGAAATATGCACCAAGAAACTTCCTGCTACCTAGAAAGCTGATTAGATGCATTTTAGGAGGTGAAAGCATGTCTGCAAATTAGGACCAGGATGGTTCAGTCTTTACATATTGGACTAGAGGTGGATGGATAAATGCTGAATGCAGTCTACCCTCTGTTCTCAGCAGCCCCGAGTGTGAGAGGACACAGGTGTGTAAATCTGCAGTTAACAAAACAGAGCAATAAGGGCAATTGCAGAACATTCTCCCCATGCAGCCTAGGAGGCAATAGATGGTATAACCTTCTGAGCCTCTGCCATCCATGTGGGAGATTCAGACAGAGTCTCTGACTTCTGCCTTCAGTTTGATCCAGTCCAGACTGGCTAGCATTTTGAAAGATATAAGATGGTCTCTCTCTTTCCCCTCCCCTTCCTTATTTCAAGTAGATGAAAATAAATAAACGTTTTCGTAAGTCATAGAGAGGAGTACTTGATGAACTAATATTATTCAAACGAGGTCCCAAATACATACTGTTAAATGGCATTTATTCTGTTTATGCTGTAATAAACTAAGCATCTAAAAGAAAGCAAAATAAGACAGTGCTAGCTTGAATACAATAGTCTCAACACTTCCTCCATGGTCTCTAGCAGAGAAACAGGTATTGAGAGCTATCCAGAACTGTGTGATTTGGCCTCTGGGAATGATCAAGATCAAATAAGGTATGAAATAAAGCAAGAAAAATGGAAATTCCAAATGCTTAAGTGATGACATGGAGTGACTTACTTACTGAAACTGAAGAGAAGGGAAACCTGAAAATTCCATTTATCTAGACCTCAACTATTGACAGTAGCTACATGCCAGGCACTTTACAAGGTGACATACATGATTGCAATCCAGAAAAACTCAGTATTGGCTCTCAGTGAGTTCTTGATCTTGGAGCATGCAAATGTAACAAGATTTTCTAGATTTACCCTGGCAGATATGTTTATCACTGAACTCAAATGCTAGTGAAAACATTACATGTAGCTAGTCAAAATTCAGCAGAACTATGATATAACCTATATATTAAAAACTCACTACAGAGCCAGCAACTTTGGCACAGTAAGCTGGCACTCTGCATACAGCTCTGCCATCCCATAGGGGTGCCAGTTTGTGTCCCAGCTGCTCCACTTCCCATTCATCTTTCCCTGCTTATGACCTAGGAAGGCATCGGAGGATGGTGCAAGTCCTTGGGACCTGCAATCATATGGGATACCGGAAGAAGTTCCTGGCTCCCAGCTTGGGATCAGCTCAGCTCTTACTATTGTTACCATTTGGAGAGTGATTCAGTGATATGGGATCTCTGTTTCGCCTTCTCTCTGTAAAATCTGCAGCTCATATAAAAATACAATGAATTTTTGAAGAAAAAATAATACAAGAAAGAATTTAATTCCATTCATTTTATATTGCCAACAATTAAAAATTATTGTTTGGAATAAAGTGTTTTTTTTTAAAAAAAAGACTTATTTCATTTTTATTGGAAATGCAGATTTACAGAGAGAAGGAGGGACACAGGTAAATATCTTCTGTCTGCTGTTTCACTCCCCAAGTTGCCAAAATAGAGCTGAGCCAATCCAAAGCCAAGAGCTTCTTCTGTGTATCCCCAGGTGCAGAGTTCCAAGGTGTGGAGGCATCTGCCACTGCTTTCCCAGGCCACAAGCAAGAAGCAAGATGGGAAATGGAGCAGCCTGGATATGAACCAGTGACCATATGGGATCCCAGTGCCCGTGTGGTATCCCTTTATTTGCAAAGTGAGGATTTAGCCACTAGGCTATTAAGCTGGGCGTGCAATAAGTGTCTAACACACATTAGCAACATGAGTTTTACATGTTGACCTTGTTCCCATTGGTGACTCATAATTTTGCACATTTTCTTGAATATAGTAATTACCTCCTTTTCTCATCTCACTTTGAAACTAACTTGGAGATAGTCATGTAAGTGAAACAAGTGGAAATAAAAATGTGAACTCCAATAGTTGATTAGAGACAATGTTTTGGTAAAGTTTACTAAGCTTCCACTGCAATTCTGGCATCCCTCATGAGTACTAATTTAAGTTCTGGCTTCTCTACTCTTATATATATGTTATTAATTTTGTGTCATAAAAAATAGACAATGTTTTTGTAATTGACAGGAAAGCTGGAAAGTAGCTCCTATTGCCCAAGCACTGAGAAATTAATGGAAGCAGCATTCCAAATTGCTTTGCAATTTATTTCCAAATTTCTTCCATTTCAGCCCATTTGACCTGTGACTTCAGATCGGACAACATATCTTGTTGTTGATCCTCTTCTTGCCTTTAGGCATAAGTCACTATTCAGTTTCACTAGCCATGGTCCTTGATGTTGTCAATCATTTTTTGGTTCTCTCCTGCCCATCGGGGCTTGCATAGGGAAGAATCACATCCTCGTATTTCCTGTGTAACTTTCCCAACTAATTCTAAATGGTCAAAAAACATAAACCCTTAGACTAAGATGACACAGCTTTGAACTGTTTGTCCCTAAGCAGTACAAATCATTCTGCATGAAATGAGCGTCACTTCCCATAGCTCATTTAATACTACCAAGAGTATTGTCATGTGCCCTTCAAGAAGAGGGGAAAGTTTGTTCCCCCAGAATCCATGGCCACTAGAAGCTCTGGGAAGCTACTCAGACTGTAAACATAACTTGATCACTGACAGAAAAGTGGGATACTGAAGAATAAGATTTATGTGACAGAATGCATGCATTAAGAAACTATTGAACTTGCATTGATTTATTAAATTTAATTCTAATCCTCTACTCCATCCACAAGGCTGACAGAGCGTCAAATATCAGCTCTTTCTGAGGATACCTTCTCTCAGTTTTGTACTAGAATATGGGATGTGAGGTTAGTTATGCAACAAAGTCAGGAACGGGGTTCTAATTTTCAATCTAAAGGTTAACTCTGATATCTCAGAATTTCAGCATCCCTTTGGCCTCTGACTGACTGGTAACTTTCACACCAGTTTCGAGGCCTAGAAAATATTTTTAAAGTCCAATCTCTCAATGTACTTGCCATTGTCTTAATTTTTGAGTTTTATCCCTTGTTAAGAACTAATCATTACGTAATATATAGATCCCTACAGGTCTGGGAACATGCAATTCACTCTCCTCTTTTCCATTCAGGAGAATCGCTGTACTTTTCATTGCCCTCAAATCACTTATCATCAAATATGATCTTTTTTAATGCTCATAGGATTTGATAAAGGAGTTTTTGACTTTCATTTGCTTCTACTAAGGTTCCTGTTCCTAACCACGTAAAACATGGTACAGCAAAGAATAATGGAAGACACAAAGAAGAAAAGCATAAATGGGTGGTTTAGCCAACTAGCCTAAAACAAATGCTATGAAAGTCAGAGCTTTAGACAGAGACCTCTTTGGCATAAAAGTAATGAATGAATATTCAGCAAGATTCATATCTACTCACCTTTCCCAAGGTCTACCATGTAAATTGCCTCCATCATTGTCTCAGAATTGGGATATCAATATAGCAATAGCCTCACCACCCAGAAAGAGGCCTTACCATCTTAGTTTGAACCATCTGCAGTGCATACATCACACAAGCACAATACAATTAGGAGTATTTCAAGCATCTCTTGTTCAAGCAAAATGTCTGGAATTCTGTATGTGGAAATTTGATGGCATGACAGCTAATTCTCTGACCAATTCAAATGTGGAAAGATTCTAAAGAACACTGCTAGGGCAATAGACTGCAAAATCAGCTTCCATTACAACGACAATAAATGAAAAGATAACATGGACTGCAGTAAAGCTCTGAAGCCTTCAATATGTCCTCAGGTTGACAGAACTCAATTTTTTGCTTCACCCACTAACACATGATTTGTGTCTATTCCCAGCTTTCCCTCCTTCCCTCCCTCTGCAGAACAAAAATGTGTCTTCTCTCCTTGTGAAAGCAAAGCATGATCATCTGGCTGTGCTTGGGGTCTGTTTATAGTTACATATGTTTAGCAACCTAAAAGTGTGATTCTCACTAATACTTTGTGCCATCAATAGGCCAACTATGGTTCCCCATAAGTTACTTCTAAACTCCACAAGCTTTCTCATTCCAGAACGCAGGCTGAGAGCAGATCCCAGGCAAACCACATAATCCTCATGATACAAGAGAGCTGATGATGGGTGTCAAGTCCATGTGCACTCTGTTGACCTGAGCATTTCAGGTGGCTAAGCCCAAAGCCAATGGGATGGAGATTTATTTATTTTAAAGGGAAGACAAAGTGACTATTTTTTGTTTGCTTGTTTTTTGCAAAGTAGCATAACTTCCTCTAAGAGCTCTATCATTCTAACTATTAAATGATCCTTTTTACTCTGTTCTTTCAACTTTCCTTCCTCCTCACTGCCTTTAGTCCACAAATAAGGAAGACAAATAAAATAAATGGTAAAATCATCTTTCAAATACAAGTTCCCTTTATCTATTGATCCTATTCTCCCTTCTAAGATTCCTATAAACAGAATGAAATCTGATGTCATTATCTTTGTCATTTCCCACCCTATTCAAAAAAAAAACTTTAAATGGTTGTTTTTGAGATTATCAATTTTCTGTTAGTAAACCCAATGAGAAACTTCTCAATCTTCGCTGTCCATGACATATTTGTTGGAGAGTTTAGGCTTTCACTTCACTCAGGATCTTTAAACAATCTCTTTGTTTACTTCCTATTCTCATGGCTGTAAACTCTAAGCATCCTTTGAAAACTCATTTTCCTTCTGTTCTGTGTTTGTGAGAACCTGGTAAGCAATACCTCCTTTTCTCATCTCACTTTGAAACTAACTTGGAGATAGCCATGTAAGTGAAACAAGTGGAAATAAAAATGTGAACTCTAATTGTTGTTAGGGACGATGTTTTGGTAGTTTAGTAACTTCCCACCTGCAGTTCTGGCATCCCTTATAAGCACTGGTTTGAGTTCTGGCTTCTCTAACTCTGATACATATGTTAACATGAACTACATATTGGAGGTATGGCTTAGATGTGCAGGAATAACTAATTTCCTAAATCTGAAACACTGTAGTAAGCAGATATGTCGACTGAATTACAGGTGGTAAAAAGTTCTCACAGGCCTCCTTAAAATAGCAGAATTTTTTTAAACTTCTTCTCAGATAGTTCTCTGTAGGGAAACACATCACAAATAAAAGAGAACAAATGACTGAACCTCCCCTACTATGAAAATGCAAGCCCTGCTTTCTAGAGTCATAAGTAAACGCAATTGACAAGACAATGTGAGCTCAGGCCTGTCACTCTAATGGCAGTCAATCAGGATAAAAATGCAAGCTCAGAGGAAAGGAACTTCACCCTTCAAGCCATGCTTTGACCCCATCGAACCTCTCTAACACTGATGCTCATCAGTGGCAATCATTTGCTGAGGGTTCCCCTAACAAGACACAAATAGGGTCTATTCATGTCTTGAACAATGTGTACATGCATTGTGTCTCTCCCTTCGTATAAGGACACCAATCATGCCTGATTAAAGTCTACCTAACGTTTGGATTCTGAAGACGAAATTTTTAAACTTACAGAATTTTTAAGTGATGAGGATGAAGGCATATGTTTTTTGGTGCTTTAAGTTGGAACTCATCAATTTCTTGGTAAAGGGATAAATAATAAATATTTGGGGTTCTGAAGGATAGGCGATCTCAGGTATAACTATTCTTTCCTCTGCCACTATGACAGGAAAACAACCACAGGCAACATGCTAATCAATGAGCACCTTGTGCTCCAATTCAGACTTCAATATAGACACTAGAACGTAAACTTCATATGTGCTTCTGTGTCATAAAATATTCCCCTTCTTCTAGCTTTTTAAAACTGCTTTTTTAAAATGTCAAAGTACCCATAGTTTTAAAAAAATGTAGTCCACATGCAAACAGGTGGCAAGCCAGATTTGACCCCCAAGGGTATTTCGTAGCCAGCTGATCCTTGCTTTAAAACATTTGATGGGCTTGGCATAATGACACATAATGACTCAAGCACAAATCCTTGCCTTGAATGCACCAGGATCCCATATGGGCACAAGTCCATAGCCCAGCTACTCTACTTCCCATCCAGCTCCCTGCTTATGGCCTGGGAAAACAGTAGAGGATGGCCCAGAGCCTTGGGACCCTGTACCCACGTGGAAGAAATAGAAGAAGCTCCTGGTTCCTGGCTTCAAATTGGCTCAAGTCTGGCCATTTGGGGAGTAAACCAATGGATGGAAGATCTTTCTCTCTGACTCTGCTTCTATACATAAATTTGGTCTGCTTTTCCAATAAAAATAAACCTTTAAAAAATTGTTGCTGTCCGGATTCCCCTTTGATTCTGGCTTTTAGTCTTTCCCTTTTATGATAGCTGGAATCATTATTGGTTTTATTTGACTTTTATTAAGGTGTGAGTTATTAGATTTTCTTTGGAATCTTCTAAGGTAAAAAATAATTTTTCACCCTCTCGATGTGTCACTTAACAGAAAGTTAAGTATGTCACTGCCATTAGTGGTTACGGTTAGAACACAGCACCGTCTCTCTTCCCTGCTCAGACTGAAATATTTGGCAGGACTTTGCCTCTTGCTCTTTCAGCCTTGAACTTGGTTTTGTTTTCAGTTTGTTTTCCCTTGCTATCCTCCAGCACATCTCTAGATTACCAAGTTTGTACCTTTCTAAGTCTAAACAGGAAGACCCATGATAAGACAATAATTACTGTCGAAAATGACCCTTCAGTTCCTTGCTACTGGGAAACACTGAGTAAGCTGGGAAACATTCCTTCTGCTTCCAAATGATGAGAAATTGAGGACAAATGTGGAAACTGTGATTTCTTGTTGCAAAAGATACTTCTTGCAAAAATTCTAAGAAAGTGAAATTATTCAAGTTTAAGTCTGATCCTTGTAAAGTCTGGGGAAGTGTAGGGTTTG
Source organism: Ochotona curzoniae (assembly GCF_017591425.1). Classification (NCBI taxonomy): domain Eukaryota; kingdom Metazoa; phylum Chordata; class Mammalia; order Lagomorpha; family Ochotonidae; genus Ochotona; species Ochotona curzoniae. The sequence continues at coordinate 11,374,230 of NW_024465751.1, forward strand.
CTTTTTCAGCATTTCTAACCATTTTTGCTGTCCTTTTTACCTGTGTAAAAAGATACTGTGCAGTATATAAGATACTACCTGTGTAGTGTCTGCTTACTACCCTGCCCTCTTAAGCACCCAAGGTCCTCAAGATGTCCATAATTAGTTCCTTGATTAAAACCATGTACAGGATGGACATCTGTTGGGTAAGAACTGTATCCATCATAATATCCAGGGATATATCACTTTTACCACAGCCACTAAGTGACTACTTTAACATCCATTCTCCCTTTGTTTATTTGCAATAAAGTCATAAACTACCACCTAGACCAATGACTGTCTAGAATAAAGCCAAATGTCCTTATCTTCCTCACCATGAGCTTCCTTAGCTATGAGAAAAAGACTAACACCTAAACAGTGACATGGCAGAAGGATGATGTTTACCAGCTTTCGGAAATAATATTTAGGTCTGAAGCCCCCTCATCCTCTCTTTTTAGTCCCCTCTTATTCAAATAAAAATACTGCTGCTGAAGCTTCAATGTTCATTTCAAACACAAATAAAAATATGTGGCCAGATATAAGGAATTGTGGGTAGAGACCTGGAACAAACAGCTACTCCTGATTTCACACATTAGCTCTGGGCTACGTGTGTGTGTGTGTGTGTGTGTGTGTGTGTGTGCCTGCGTGCACGCACGTGGAAGACCCGTTAGCTTCTCTAGGCTGCTGTTTCATTGAGTACTAAATTACTATTACACAGCTCTTAATAACCTCACTAACTCTAAAAAGATCAAATAATGAAGTTAATGAAATTCTTATGGGGAGAAATAATGATTTTCTGGCTGTTTGAGGCAGTTGAATGTTGACACTATCCAGGAAGAGGTGGCTGGTAAATGTGGGCACAGCCACCTGCAAGGCTATTACAACAATTTCCTGCCTTATTTGTCAGATTCAAATCAGAACTCAGCCCAGCTCTGCACTTCAAATTCTAGCACAAACTCCAGATTTCCTCCACCCACACCTGCATAGCCGCTCAGTGTGGCTCAGAGTAAATACACTTCTTTCTGTAATAGTTCTTCATCACAAAGAAATGCCAAGTGTCTATTATTATTATTATTAATGTATTAATGTTAGTATCTTTGATGCTTTGGGCTTGATATTGACAGAACTTGTTCTTCATAGTATGGATTGGATTCTTGTTTATTTTACATCCATATGATTTCACGTAACAAATTGTTTTAATTGCAAGGAAGACAGCCATTTACCTTTAAAGTATTGAAATTGTATGTAAGTCAATAAAATTAAATTTCTAGCCCCTCTTCCCACACTGATTTCCCTTGTTGGCCACCATTATTAGTAGCCTCACACATGCATATCTTCAAATATATTCTGATATATTTTGTGAGTAGAGAAGTATGCAAAGACAGATGAAGGGGCACTGGAAAGAAGGAAAGATGCCCGTACATATATTTTATATTTAAAAGTTCATACAATACATTCTTTCCCACTATGTGCTATGGATGCTTAACACTATTTGAACATATTTTAAAATGTTTGCCTAACATTTCTTGTTAATGGACACCTAAATTAATTTCAGTTTTGTACCTTAAAAAAAAAAAGTTTCAGTCAACTTCCTATAAAGATATTGCAGTTGTGTAAGTGCACCTGCCAGAAAGGTTCTGTAAGATAGAATAGCTGGCTCCAGTGAGTGTACCACAATCAATTCCCCAGAAGCATTCGTTTTAACATGTGGCCCACTGTTAGGGAATGCAAGCTCCCTCTCCCCACACTTTACAATCCGGTGTCACCAAATTTCCCTGAAAGGTTTTTTAAAGTGCTTTATTGTTTTATTTTTTACGAGGGTGCTAAGATACTCCTCAAAAACTTGTCATCCTTTTGTTCACTTTTTAAATGAGGTGTTTTTTGTTTGGGTATTTCATTTCTGCATTTGAATATTCCCTCTAGGATTTAGGATTTTTGTGCCCCGGGCTGCCTCACTTAGGAACCTCAGTGTGATTTCTGGGTGATGATACACAATGTGAATCACTAATTCAGGAGTCTGTGCAAAATCTCGTTACAGAGCTAATGTTTGTAACTTACCCATGAGGCTTACTAAGTCTCCTTCATCATTCACTTAAAAGAAAAATTTTAAAAAAAGATAATAGGACTACCATTGCAGTGCAGCAGTTTAAGCCACCACCTCAGATGCTAGCATCCCACATACTAGCATTGGTTGGACTTCCAGCTGCTCCACGGGCAATCCATCTCCCTGCTTATTTGCCTTGAAAGGCAGCAGAAGATGGCCCAAGTACTTGGATCCCTGCCACTCGTGTGAAAGCATCAAAAGGAATCCCAGGCTTCTGACTTAGCCTGGTCATGGCTAGCATACTCATTTCAGGAGTAAAGTAGCAGCTGGAGATTTCTCTTTCTCTCTCATCAGCTATGACAAATAAATAAATAAATATTTTAGAAAAAAATGGATAGTTCAGTCCATTCTTACTTACTCAAGTTCCCTCTCTCCTCTACATATGTTGCAAAATTTTATATTTCATTCACCTGAGGAAATACTTCTATTCAGAAAACTGGCCACAAGCAGCTGGATGGGAAGTAGAGCAGTTGGAATATGAACCAATGCCCATATGGGACACTGGCACTTGCAGGCAGAGGATTCACCAGATTAGTCATCCTGCCAACTCCTGTCATATCTTATGTATCAGCCATCTGACCTCTGAGAATAACTTCATACCAGTTGATATTAATTAGTCAATCCATGATTACTCATGCTTTTCCAAGCTATCCATGCCCTTCTCATCTGCACTTGATCTGCGAGATAATCCATAACCACTATTTTTCTTATGTTCTATCTCAATAGTTCACCACTTCAACCCTACCCCATTCTAAGGACGACCAGTCACATCCTGGGTACTGAAGTGTTCTGCCCCATCACCACAGTGAATCTGAATGCCATAGTAAAACTCTCAAGGATCTTGACAAGTTGCAGAAGTAGAGTTGAAACCAAGCTCTGTCACTGGCCGGCTATGATCTTGAGCAAGTTACTCAAGAGTTTCCTCCAGTGTTAAATGAACAATTTCATTGATCTGGAAAAAAAAATCATTGTGAGAATTAAATCAGAAAACCAAAATATTTCTGTATTTGACACTTGATATGAAACTTACTATTCTTTATTTTTTCTTATGAAATACAAATTGCTCATTGCTTGAGAAAAGAAACTAAATCTGTGAATTTTCTTTTGTTGATTTCAGAAAATGTCCAGGCCAGGCTATTGGCTGATTATTCAATAACTGCTTCAGAAATTACTGCAATATTCACATTACATTCAGATAAAACATTTGACTCATATTTAAAAGTTGGTAACCACAACAGAGTTGGCACAGTATTGCAGAGAGCAGAAAATCTCCACATACTAAAGAAAACTTGGTGGAGGATGGTGTTGTGGTGCACCAGGTTGTCACCGCCTATGATGGCAGCAACACATATGAATGATGCTTGAGTCTGCTACTCCAGTCTAATGTGCCTGGGAAAACAACAAAAGGCGGTCCACACCACTGGGTCCCTGCACCCATGTGAGAGACCCCAGTTGGAATTCTAAGCTCTCAAATTTGGCCTGACTTTATTGATCATCTTGGGAGTGAATAAATAAATAGAAGCTCTCCTCTCTCTCTTTCACCCTCTCTTTGTAACTTGGTCTTTCCAATAAAATACATACATCTTAAAACAAGAAAAAAAGAAAATTTGAGTGATAATAACCCTAACCCATCTGAATTCAAAAATCCTACCAAGCTTTTCTGTCCTTACCAGTATATCATACTTTCCAACACTCAATCTGCATACTTTTCAGGAAATTTTAAGGGCCAATCATCGTATTAGTGCTGGAAATGAAAACAATTCAAAAAATAATAGAGTGAAAATCTGAAAGGCCTGAGAACACCTGGATGAGTTAGACTTCTTGCTATCATCGAGGGAAGTAAGGAAAAGGAAGGCTTTGAGTCCTGGAAACTCGGCAAACCTCTGCCAGGATCTGTAACCTTGAAATGTGCATATAATCTCATAACCTGGGTGACCGAGGAGTGAACAAGGATCAAGCAGTACTTCCCTCCCCCGGCTGCCCAGAACTAGACACGCTGTCTCCATAAATGCTACTCATTCACCTGAGTCAATCCTGCTGGGGCCAAAGCTAATTCTCAGTTTTAAGGAGAATCACTGAGTGACAAAGTCCAGGTACTTTCCCAGAAATATTCTCCTCTGGCTTTGCCATGTTTCCAGAGAATAAAAGGCACAGAGAATATTATTATTTCCATAGATTCAAATAACGAAACTTTATGTTTATGCAAGTCTTTTGTGAGCTTTTTAAATATTGTTCTCCTTTCTTTTTATATTTTTGGTACTAATTTGTAGATTTTTTTTTCTCTTAACTGGGAGCTCGAAAATGGAGAGAAAATTAGCACTTGATAACTGTTTCTTTCTTTTTTTTTTTTTAAAGATTTATTTTTATTATTTTTTTATTGGAAAGGCGAATATACAGAGAGGAGAGACAGAGAGGAAGATCTTCCGTCCGATGATTCACTCCCCAAGTGAGCGCAACGGTCAATGCTATGCCGATCCAAAGCCAGGAGCCTCTTCCGGGTCTCCCACGCGGGTGCAGGGTCCCAGAGCTTTGGGCCGTCCTCGACTGCTTTCCCAGGCCACAGGCAGGGAGCTGGAAGGGAAGTGGGGCTGCCGGGATTAGAACCGGCGCCCATATGGGATCCCGGGCGTGCAAGGCGAGGACTTAACCATTTGCGCCACCGCGCCGGGCCCGATAACTGTTTCTTACATTTTTGCAGCAGTCACTCTGATGGAGAAACCAAAATGTCGACCATGTTATTTCTGTGCAGTGTTTGGACACTGGAATAAGTTGGAGGAATCCAACAAGACACACAAGGAAGACCAGCTGGCTAACTGCCAGAAAGTCCACCTTGGGACTTTTATTTGTTGCAGGGATCGAATCAGCGGAGCTCTTCAAGCTCAGAGGCTTACCTGTGCTGCAAACTTAAGACGTCAACAGAAACCTAGATCTCCAGTTCAGCTGCTTGAACTCAGACTTGCACATCCTTAGGTTCAAGACCAAATTTAGTCTGCAGAAGTTTTTTTTTTTTTCTGGTTTATTTGTGAGGTTAAATGATGCTTTACACAGTTTGAGCAAATATGAAAAATTGTGCTGAGCCCCCTTCTGTATAGCCTTGGCAGATCAGAAGGTTCGGCCCCTCCATTTCCCCACGTGCCAGCTATGGCTGGATTGGGCTGAAGAGTGATGCTCTTTTGCTATGCAAGTTTGCACATCTTCCTCAAGTTTTATTACTACTCAGCGTTAGGGTTATTTATCATGGTACTTGCATTGTTTTGCTTGTAATAGAAATATATCTCTTTTATAGTTATTTCTCCATTAAAATTGGGGAAGTGGAAAGTAAGAATAGATACATTCTCCCAGGAAAATTGAAAGTGCATGAATTTCTTTGGGGAAGAATAAACACTCCAAAACAGTCATATTTACTACAAATGGAAATATATACAATATATGTAAGAAATATACTTAAAATAAACATGTATTATGGTCCTTCAAGAAAATAAACTCTATGATATAGTCCTATATACCATACATGGAAATATAATACGTGTAAGACTAGCATTTTTGAATAAGCACAATTGATGGTTCTTCAAAGCACTCATCCAAAAGATGTTCATTTTGGTGCAAAAAAGTATTTTGAAATCCACAAATACTATCCTAATAATAATTATAATTGTTTTCTTTTTTAAGATTTTTTTTTTGAGGTTTGGTTTTTCCAAAAAAAGATTATTTGTATTGGAAAGACATCTGATTTGTGGAAAGAGGAAGAGACAGGAAGAGAGAAAGAACTTCCATCTACTGGTTGACTCCCCAAATGGCCAGAACAGCCAGAGTTGAGTTGATCTAAAGCCAGGAGCCTAAAGTCTCTTCCAGGTCTCCCACACAGGTGCAGGATTTCAAACGTTTGGGCTGTGCTTTACTGTTTACCCAGACTGCAAGCAGGGAGCTGGAAGGGAAGTAAAGGATCCAGGACACAAACCAGCACTCATGAGATCTCAGCACTTACAAGAGGAGGGTTTGGCCTTTGAGCAATCGTGCTAAGCTTTACAATAATTTTTCATGGTGTTTTTTCTGTGGCCTCAGTACACATCATCATCATCACCAGGATGAATTTATCATGTTACAACCTTCTCTGGTCCACACAACAAAATCTCAATGTTAGTGTTCAGAGAATTCCAGAATGCTGATTATGTTTTTGATCATCTGATAATTTGGCACTGTTGCAACAGAATCTGAGTTCACTCTATGCTGATCATATTGGACAAAAATGCTCTTTTACAAACAAAAATGATGAATAAATGGAGGATTAGAGAATGGGAAGAAGGATAGGAAGGAAGGGAGGGAGGAAAGAAAAGAAGGAGGGCAGGGGGCAGGGAAGGAAAGAAGGAAGAATGAGGAAGAAAATGGAAGAAAATAGGGGAAGAGGGAAGAGAAGAATCATAGATGGAATAAAAAAGAAAGAGAGGAAAGGGACAGAAGGACAAGGCATGGAAACAGAGAAGAGGAGAGGAGAAAGGAGATAGGAGAAGGAGAAGGAAATGCCCGATGGTATCCTAACAAATTATTTTAGTTGCTTGACTTTCTGAAAATAAAATGAAAATCAGTAAAATGGCTTTTCGTTTCCTTGGTGAAAACCTTAATATATTCAATGGCAGCATCAGTGCTAGTGACAGAAGAACAGCTACAGTTTTTAAACTTTCAGAAAGCTTATGGGACAGTTGAAAACATAGCCAAAGATTAAATCTCTGGAAAAGAGGCTGGTCTTTGGGGGAGATTTACCTTTCCAAATAATTTTAAAGGCCTTAAATCAAAGCACCTGGGAGATGAAATACGGGAGCTAGACTGCCAGAGATGGAAGGGTATATATGACGTGGAATCTTTCTAACTAACACCTGACATTTCTACTTCCACTCACAATTAATGTTCATCATTTCTTGGTGTTCCAAGGCCCCATTTATGAAACTGAGTTGATTTCTGCTTTACAGATGCCAATTGTGAGAAGGCCTGCCAAGTCAGCCCATCAGGGCCACACACACATGCTGGTTCTGATTCTCCTTCGTGTTTCCTTCACACATTACAGAAATACTCATCCTGAATTGGAAATCTTACTACAGTCACACCACTGCCTCTCACCCTGATATCCAGGCTTGTGTGCTTTTATTGCTGCCCTAGCACTTTCCCTGGTACTTTAGTACCAGGGAACCATTAGAGTAAGTATTATTCTTTTTCTGAAAATAGGCAGATAGAAAAAATTCAAGCTCTGTAATCTTTGTAGTATCTGTCATGCATAGTTGATATTGTCTGCCATTGTAGCATGAAAGCAGACAATATTTAAATAACTGTGTATGGTTGTATAGACATAAAACTTTCTTTATGGGAACAGACAGTTGGCTCACAGGCCACAGTTTGCCATTCCTGGAATCATCAGTGTCCTATATATAGTTCTTTCCATCCTAAAATATTGTTAAAATTTTAGTTAGAGGAAGGAGAGAAAGGAGCAAAGAGAATGAAAAAAAAAAAAAAGCTTAAAGATCTCAGAATGATGTAAGAATGTGGTAGATTCTCTTTCTACTTGTTTTAAGTAATTGGATTTCATTAGTTTGTTTGCCACTTACCATTTTAGTCATCTCAAACCTAATGGTAGGACTGGCTAATCTTTGTAAGTCAGTTCTATTGTGTAGATCTTGTAATATGAATTGCATGTGCTATTTTATTTAATCTTTACACCAATTCCACAAGATGAAAGCGATTTGTAAATACATATCTAACAGATGCTGTAAGAAATTAAAATGTAAATTGAGCTGTTTTTGAAAATTCATTCAATCTGTTATGTACCTGAAAGACAGAGAGACAGACAGGTTCCCAAATTCTGATCCACTCCCCAAATGTTCACAATAGCTGGGACTGGATCAGGGACCAGACATTCAATTTGCATTGTTCACATGGATTGCAGGAACCAATTCTGTGACCCATCGCCTGCTGCTTCCCGGGGTGTACATCACAAGAAGCTGGAACTGGAAGCAAAGCCAGGTCTTGAACATGGCACGAAACGCAGGTGTCCCAAGAGTTGTCTTAGCCATTACAGCAAATGTTCACTCATCCTTAAATTTAGGCAGCTTGACTTCGTAATTATTTAAGCATTAGTGTTAGGTTCTCTACACATAAAAATGGATTCCTAATTTATAACTTTCCTATTTCTTTTTAACATTGCAATCTTGGAAGTATATGAAAATGTCTGGGCCACAAGCAGGAGCACTAAATGAATTCCCTTTTCTTTTCCTACCCTCAAAGCACCCACAAATATCCAACCATCATCAGTTAGTGAATACTTACAATGTTCTTATCATTGATCAAGAGCTGTTGGTTCCTGGAAGAAGGAAATTTTAGCCCTGGCTTTGCCTCCAAGGATGTATGGCTTTGGGATTTCTTGGGGTATCTACTCAATATTGTGTGAAGATTTATTATATTTTTATTTCGAAGTAAGATTCATACAGAAAAGGAGAGAGAGAGAGATTCCATCTGCTTGTTCCCTCCCCGAAAAGTCAGAACAGATGCAGCTGAGCTGATCTGAAATTAGGAGCTTCTTCCAGGTCTCCCATGTTGGAGCAGGTGCCAAGGATTTGAGCCATCCTCCTATGCTGGATTTGAAGTGGAGCATCCAGGACATGATTCTAAGCCCACAGGCCAGTGCCACAGGTAAGAAGCTAGCACGCTACATTAACTTCCAGGCCCCTACCCAGTCTTTTTTTTTTTTAAGTACTATCTTATTAGCATCCAAATCCTCTGATAAAATACTCATTTCTAAGGCCAAGAGCAATGATGACTCAATTGTCTAATTCTCCACCTTTAAATGCCAGCAACCCACAGGGGAGCTGAATTACGTTCTGCCTGCTCCACTTCCCATCCAGCATCCTGCCTGTGGCCTAGGAAAGCAGAGAAGGATAGTCCCTTTACCCAAATGGGAGAACTAGCAGAGGCTCCTGGATCATTACCTTTGGCTTCAGATTGGCTCAACTCCTGCTGTTGCAGCCATTTGGGGAATCAGCCAGTAGGATGGGAGATCCTTCTCTCTTTCCTTCTCTGTAAAATCTACTTTCCAATTTAAAAAATAAACAAATATTTTAAAAAACCATTTCTGGATTCCACTGAAGACTTGAATTATGTGAATCTTTTGGGTGGGGCTCAGAGGTCTGTTATCTCCAGCTCTGTAGTAGTTTATGTAATAGTATATATAGATTGCAAAATAATTGAAGCTACTGTGCAAAGGATATCACATGATTCTCTTATTGCTAAATTTGCACATTTGTTTCATGAATTCATTTTTCTTGTCTTTGCTTTCCTTTTTGCATCTGAAAGTCAGGCCATGGGTCCTTTTCTTCTCCATTTAAAAATTAGTTACAGGTCACAGGGCAGCAGCCTGGGGGCTGGATTCCTCACCATGCATGCGCCAGGATCCCATATAGGCACCTATTCATTTCCCATCTGCTCCACTTCCCATGCAGCTTGCTGCTTGTGGCCTGGAAGGCAGCTGAGGACGGCCCAAAGCATTGGGACCCTAAACTCACTTGGAAGACCCAGAGGAGGCTCCTGCTTTTGGCTTCTGGCTACAAACTGGCTCAGCTCCAGTTGTTGCAGCCACTTTTGCAGTGAATCAGCTTTCTCTCTGTCTCTCCTCTCTGTAAATCTGAAATCCAATAAAAATATATAAAACTTATTAGAAAAAAGAAAATTATAGGCATCAGGTCTTCCTTGAACACATCAGCACATGCCTTCTAAGAACAAAGGTTTTCTATACCAGAGAATCATCATTATAATTTGACGCCATTACATTCAGCTTTTGCATTTTTATTGCTATCATTTTCCATGATACAGTTTTGTAGGGATAGTGATTCCCCACTACAAATCCTCTTCCTCCCATATCATTCCCCCACCACCACTTGCCCTATATTATTACACTAGTACAGCTCTTCAGCAATAGTCATAAGTCCAACATGCTACTCTTTAAGTGTATCGGGGTATTAAAGATATAGGCAATTGTGGAAAACCTAGAATATTGTCAAGGTATATGTAACACTTTCATTGGGAGCCCTCCTTTTATTATGGAACAGAGATGCACGCTGCAATATATCTTCATAGCATGCTGGTCTCCATTATACAGTGAGTCTATGAGAATGTATGTAAATACATGTTTACCTATAAATATGTTTACTTTTTATTTTAAGTGAAGATTACCTTATATCAGAGAGAACATATGAGATCCGTCATTTTGAGACTGGCGTATTTCATTACACATAATGGTCTCTAAGTGGGACCATTTTGTTGCAAATGGTAGAATGTCATTCTTTTTATTGGCTGAGTAGTATTTCATAGAGTGGATGTACAACACTTTCTTTATCTGTTCTTCTGTCACTAGGCATCTGGGTTGTTTCCATGTCTTCACAATTGTGAATTGTGCTGGAATAAATATACGGTTGCAGGTCACTTGCTCATATGCAAATTCCACTTCCTTTGGAGTGTGATACCTGGGTCATATGATAGATCAATTTTCAGTTTTCTTAGCACTCTCTATGCTGTCTTGCAAAGTTACTGCACCTGCACCAGCAATGGAGTAGGGTACCTTTTCCCAGTTTCCAGCAGGTGTTGTTAGTAGTTTTCAGAATGCAGATGAAATTAGATTCTTAAATATAGTCTATGATTATAGTTTTTCACTTGTCAATAATGTCCCTGCAGTTTCTCCTTGAAAATTGCATCCAAGATTTTGTATCTTATTTGGCTTTTGTATTGCTTGTGTTTCGCTTTCCTTCACTTAGAACAATTCTGCTTTATTTCTTCCATGACAATTTGGAAGAGCTTAACCCACTCATTTTGTAGAAATCCTCCCATTCGGTATCTGCCCGTCTGTTCCCATTTAGGCAGGAGATTAGGTCAGGTAATTCAAGGTGCTTTTACTGGAATATATTCTGGGGCCAAACTGAACTACAGAAAAATTTCGAACCTGCTCAGTAGGACTGTGTTGTGTCGCTATTAGAATGGTAACTCTGAAACACGTTCCTTTTTGTTTGTAGGACACAGCAAAATGAATAAGTATTTTTGAAACTCAGATTTCCCACCTGCCAGGAAATAAAAATAAGGAAAAATAAGAAAATAACTGGTGGTACTTGATTTGAATTGAAGATCTGATTGTGATCTCTGTCTTCTTTGGGAGCAATAATAAACCTAATCTCCAGATCTTGATTTTAACATGACATTCCCCAGCTCAAATAATCAGGGACTCTTAAAGGAATGACAGATCCCAGAGCGACAGACCACAAAATAATAACTCTGTATGAAGGAAAACTCTTCAGTGCATAAATATGTCTTGCTAATAAAAATAGAATTATTAGATTTAATGCCTGCATTTTAACATTACTCCCTAGGTGATTCAAATTCCCTTGACTATTTTGGAGCAAGTATTAGATGTTACCCTGAAAGCCTTTTAATTCTATAAGACTTGCAAACTCAGAAACACTGCTTCTTCCCTGAAGAAACTAATACTCAACATGAATTTATGGAGATTGAGATTTGATAGTTAGTCCCTGGCAATTTGTTTCTCATTTCAAATACTTCTTGGGTCAGGGGTTTCATTGCAGCAGGGATGCCCACACCCCATACTGTAGTGACTGGTGCAAGTCCTGGTTACTCTGTTTTCAACCCAGCTTCCTGCTGTAATGTGCCTGGGAGGTAGCAGGTGATGGCTTAAGTACGTAAGTTCTTATTTCCCACACAGGAGACTTGAATGCAGTTTCTGTATCTTGACTTTGACATCATCTAGTCCCTAGTTCTGGCAGGCATCTGGGAAATAAACCCAAGAATGGAGGCAATTATTTCATATCTTTGTGTGTGTTTCTCTCTCTTTCTCTCTCTCTCTCTGTGTGTGTGTCACTGTCCCTCTCTTTCCCTCCCCCTTTCAATTAAATTAATGTTTCTAATGGTAAGATAAAAAATGCTTTTTAGCGGTTTTTCTTCATTGTTTTCCATCCCATCATAACTACTATTGAAATTTGTCCTTTTAAGTTATTTGCTCCTGGAAGAATTTTTCTTCCTCCTAAGTCCACTGCAATCCTGCTGCAGCATAAAATATCCATACTCACAGTTGCATCCCTGAGCATGGATGAAGGGAGCTTCTTCCGGGCTCCAGGCAAACTTTACCTTTTACTTGCCCTCACTTCCTTTGTCCCTTCATCAGGCAGCGCTCTCAAGCATCAGATCGCCTCTTGGAATTTAATCTAATGGACACATAGATAAGTCCAGTGCTTTGTGATTCCTCAGAGAGCCTGAGTTTTCATTTCAAATGTGAAGTACAAAAGTTGTCCTTTGCCTTTAACATGCTGTTTTCCTCTTGGCCTCCAATGTGTACAGTTCATTAAAGCTACTTTTGCATCATTCTAGTTTAGTTAAGAAACAATTCAAAATTTTACACATAAATTACGATAAAATTCTCTCCTTGAAACCAACTATTTCCTTTGTTCCCTATATCCGATTTTATTCCCAGAGCTGTCAGTTTTTCTTTCAATATTTTTCAAGAGTTATCTTATTTTTTTCCATTTTTCCCACCATTACCCAAAAGCTATGGTTGCTCTCTCCATAGAGTTTCTACCTTAAAAATATTATACTCTCTTCTAAACAAACAACATTGTTTTAGTCCATTTTGTTTGACTATAAGAAAATACTTGATCCCAGATAATTTGTAAAAGAACAGAAACTTATGGACCATAGTCTTTGATACCTATATTCAAAACAGCAGCAGACTCAGTGCTTGGAGAAGGCCTGATTTCTTCCTCCAATACATCACTTTGGTCCTGCAACACATATGAATGCAATCTTGTCACATGGCCAAGGAGAAGGAAGGGCAAAAAAGGCTTAGGCTGCTTTCCCCTAACCCTTTCATAAGATCCAAGACACTGACCTCCAAAACGCAGCACCTATCTATACTATCATATTTGAGACAAAGTTTCCAAAATATGAACTTTTAGGGGGAGAAACATATATTAAGCATATACGAAAACATTAGCATTCCACTCCTATTTTCACAAAGTTCACTTTTCTCACACACAAATTGCATCCGTTCAATCTCAATAACCCTAATCTTAACTCATTCTAGTTTCAATTTCAAATTCAAGTGCAAAGCCTCATCCAAGTCTAGTATGAGTGAGCTCAAAGTAGGATTCACCCTCATGCACATTGTACTCCATTTGCAAAACTTCGGCATCAAACAGGTTGCATGCTTCCAAAATATGATAACGCCATAGGCATAGGATAGAAATTTCTGTTTTAAAAAGGAAAAGTAGGAAAGAAGAGAGGTAGCAGATCCTGGAATTGACTGAAACTCATCAAGGCAAGTTCAACATTTGAGAAATACTGTCTTTTATACAATGACCAGTTTTTCAAACACACCTGGGTAGGACTTTGAGTTTGGAAAGCTCAAGAATTCACCCTCAAGATTTGCAGGGTGTAGTTCATCCAGAGGTTTTGGAGAGACTGAAGTCTAGTGCTAGTTGCACTCTGGGGCAGGAATTGTACACTGCTGGCTTTATAATCCTTCAGTGTCAAGGAAGGTCTCCACTGAGCATCATGCCAGCTGGGGCTCTGTGCAGCATCCCCTTCCCAGGGATGCTCTGCCCAGGTCCAGAGGCTCTCTGAGGTACCCTTTGATATCTGTGCAAGATCTTCATCTCTTGCACTCAAGGCACCTAGAAAGTTGGCACTGTACAGACGCTGCAAAAGCCAGTTGCTTACGTCACAGCTGGCACACTCATGGAATATAACACTAGACTTTATAGAGCAGACACTTCAGGTTTTCTAGGACATGAGTTCTGAAGTCACATGGCTGCCCTGGACTCCTCGCTTAAATCTCCTGCTTCGAGGTCCTGACTCTAGCCTGTAATAGAATGATGATCCAGAAGATAACCGAAATACCTTCAGTGTCATTCTTCCATTGTTTTAGGGAATAGCATCTGGCTTTCTTTCATCCTGTATAAACTCTTTATGAAATAGTAGATTGGTCATACCCTTGGTATTCTCTCTCAAACATGACAACTCATTCTTTACATTGCCAGGATCAGAATTTTCCAAATAGTTTCTTTCAGCCTCATTTTTTAAAATTATAAATCCCATCATTTACTTATTCTTATGTCTTCATATTTCCTATAACCAGTGAAGAGGCTGACATGTTGCTAAGATACTTCTTTGGTCATATCCTGGTTCTCCTTTGAGTTTTTCCTTCCAGAAAGTACTGAATCATGGACACAGTTCAGGCAAATGGCTTGCTTCTGTATAATGAAGATGAACTTTACTACAGTTTCCAACACTTGGTTTTTCACTCCCATCTGTTAGTTCATCAGCATTGCTTTTGCTCGTTGATAATTCTACCTTTTTTGTTTTGTTTTGTTTTTTGCTGCAACATAGTAATCTTTTAGAAGATTGGGGCTCTTGCTACAACTCTCCTCTTTTTGGGACTTGGAGAGACTAGGCCTTTATATCCCTGCTGTTACCCATCACTAGCTCCAAAATCCACTTCCATATTTTTAGGAAAGAGTGATAGCAACACGTCTCTTTCTCTACCAATCAATCCTCATCTGGCTGTGCTGCTGTAATTAAACATCTGAGAGTAAGTAATTAATGAAGAGACATAAATTGACTTCTCACAGTTCTGGAAATCATGGCTTGAAAAGACATGGGACCCATGCAGTTACGTACGACCCAACATCATAGGTTGGTTGTACTCATGGAATGGAGGCATAGTTGAGTCTGTGCTACACAGGCATCCAACCATCCACCACCACCATCAGATGCTGGACTTATGGGGTCACCTTATCTTGACCTGTGAACCTCTCCAAACCCTGAGTCAAACCAAACTCTCTTCATAAGCAGCTCCTCTTCAGTAGTCTGCTTACAGCAATAAAGATCTGACTAATAAAGCTATGAATTGCAAAATCAGAGTCCCAGTAGGTTTGATGTCGCATAAGGATAAAGGCTTAGTCTCTGCTTCCAAGATGATTCTTGTTGCTGCGTTCTTGAGCAGGAACAGACATTGTATGTTGACACAGCTGAATGCATGGAAGAGATTACTCTGTTGTTAGATGGCAGAAGAGATGAAAGGGGAGAAAAGGTCCATCTCATTCCCACCAGTCCTTTGATGAGGTTACTTAATCCTATCACAGGGACTGCACCTACAAGTCTTAAAACCATGTCCAAAAAGACCTACTTAACAGTTCCATGGTGGCTCTTAGGTTGCAATCTTTGATTTGGGGTTAAGTACACAGATTTACACTGTAGCAAATAACGCCTTTTTCTAGGCCATTGACTCAATTCCTTTAGACCACAATTTGTGTATTCTGTTCTTCACTCAAAATTAACAAACGTAAAATAAACCTGACTTCCTTCTTTCAATCTAACAAAACATCAATTCCTGGTAAATTCTCCCATCTTCTTTCTGGCTTCCTAAATTCATACTTGGTATATACTAATAGTTAAAAGCCCGAGTTTTGAAGAAAATAGATACAAATGAAACAGGTTTGAATTTTGGATCAAACACTTACCGGAAATGTGACCTTGTTGCACCCAACATTCTCATCTGTATCGTGAGAATATTAACTTCTACTTCAAATGGTTGCTATTTGGAAGCAATGGTTTACATTGTGCTTATATAGGATTTAACTCAATGAAAAGGTTTACAAAGAAATCTAATCGGCTTCTCTTTGTCTTCAGAGTTCTCTAAGCAGTAAGTTATCACACACTAATCAGTCTGTCTGTCAATCATCTCTTTTATTTCCACATTGATGGTGATTCTTAGCCATCCTTCCTGAGATATTAAACCTCCTCTTTATTTTGGTGTCTTCAGTTGATCAAAGGCTTGTGATCTGATTGTTTGCAAGGAATCTTGTGAACATGCTTAAGCTTTTAGCAGCTAATCCATTTCTCATTCTGTCTCCAATATCTTTCCTATTATAGCTCTCTCTTAATTAAGATAAATAAATGGCTTCTCACTATCTTAGGATAAATTCTATAGTAATAGAATTATAGTAATATTTGCTGTGACTCAGTTAGTTTTCTACCCAGAGTAGCTCCAACAGACACCTCTTTCTTTTGATGAGTTTTGTATCGACCCCATTTCAGCCGTAGCCGTGGAGGACAGAGGATGTCAGTCATGGCCTGTCTCTGTAGATGCACAGGTAACCCAAACTGAGTCAAAGGGTTTCTTGCTTCTTTTAGATACATGTTTTCTTCCAAATTGAGATGCAGGGAAAACATATTATTTTGGAACTGTATCTAGTCATCATGAACTTTGGGGTTGCCAGTGACCATGGTTTGACTTTGTATAACCTGACAGAAAGGTGTTAATATAAAGTTCTTGCTGTAATTGAGGCTAGTTTCTCCCAGATCGTAGATTACATAGTTTATGTAGGTTGGCTATCAAAGATACTATATTCCCATTGGCACCAGCTGAGATGTCAACATTTGAAGCCAAGTATTGTGACCAGTAACATTATCTTTCTGCTTGATCCCTTCTTTTTTCTGAAACCCACCCAAACCAGTCAACCCACTGATCAGTGGGGATAAACTTTTCTTCCTGTCTTTATTCCACTTGATCTTTCTGCTAGAAATGTATTCTCTCTTTTTTTTTTCACTCTTCTGAAACTTGTCTTTAAATTTAAGGCTTAGCTCCAAATCCTACTTCCTACTTTTTCCATAAAGCTCAATTGCTCTGCCCCATGCGTAAGAGAATAAACTTCAAATTTTAAAGCCTGAATGCATTGGTTTATTACTCCTATCATTAATTCTTATTATGCTTTTCCTATCTACTAAATTTGCATAACTCTGAGCTCACTGAAATCACATGATCAAATCAAGAAGAATGCATTCAAATTCTTTAATACACCAAAATTTCCCTAAAGATATATAAAAAGCCAAATTAGGCCTGGCACAGTGGTCTGATGACTGAAGTTCTCCTTGAACATACCAGGATCCCACATGGGTGCCGGTTCTATTTCCAGCGGCCCCACTTCTCATCCAGCTCCCTGCTTGTGGTCTAAGAAAGCAATAGAGAATGTCCCAAAGCCTTGGGACCCTGCACCCGTGTGGGAGACAGAAGAAGTTCCTGGCTCCTGGCTTCGGATTAGCTCAGCTACAGCCATTGCAACCATGTGGGGAGTGAATCAGAGGATGGAAGATCTCTTTTTGTCTCTCCTCCTCTCTGTATATCTGACTTTCCAATAAAAATAAATAAGCCTTTAAAAAAAAAAGATACATAAAAAAGCAAATCTACCATATGACCCAGGGGTCCTACACCTTGGAATGTGTACAAAGGAAGTAAAAACAACATATGAAAGACATATCGCTCCCCCATGTTTGAAGCAACCTAGCTCAAAATAGCAAAGATACACAATCCATCAAGATATCCATTAATTGGTGGCTGGAGAAAGCAAATGTGGCATAGATAAACAATGGAATATTACTTAGCCATTCAAAGGATGAAATCCTGACAATTGGAATAAATTGGATGAAGCTGGATATCATTTTGTTAAGTGAATTAAACCAGGTACAAAACGACAAATATTACATGTTTTCTATTTGGGGAAGTTAATATGAATCTAGAAGTCTATCACTTGCTGTTTAGGGATAAATACTGTTCCACTGAATTATACAATGCATATGACAGTACACGCATTATGATCATAGTCATGAATTCCCCATTTTGTGATTTAATATCCTTATATTTAAGAAAAATATTGTATATATGTATACAGTCTCTACATATAAAATGCCAAAATGATAAAAATTTTCAAATTTTAATACAAATACATATTACAATATATAATACATATTTATTATATGTAATACATAGTTTATTATATACATAATATATAATACATATATATGGATACATCTGCCTAATAGTGAGGAATACATTGAAAAGGAGAAACACAAGCACCCGTAGAAGTCCATGCTGTCACAGGTTCAACGATGAAAAATCATTGAGGCCAGCCTTGTAGGGCAGCACGTTAATCACACTTATGTCTCAGAAGATCATTTCTTTCGAGTGTCAGTTGTGCTACCTCCTAGTCTGCTCCCTGTTCATGTTCCTGGGAGCAGAGTAGAAAATGGTCCCAATACTGGGTCCTTTGCTTCCTACATTGGAGACACAGATTTTAGGATGCTAGCCTTGGCCTGTCCAGGCTCCAGCCGCTGCAGCCATCTTCAGAGTGAACTAGCAGATGGAAAAACCTCTCTCTGTATCTCTTTCTTTCTCTTTCCCTCTCACTTGATAACTCTACCTTTCAAATGAATAAATATGAGACTCCCTGATCAGTAGACGCTCACATCCTTTCCAGATGAGGCTGTTGTGTCTAAAGACTGGTTTTAGTTGCAGTTACAGTTAGGTAATGCAGCACTGACCTTTGTCATAGAGTCCAAGACCCTCAACCTTTGCCTGAAAGATCAGATAGTACTGAACCTTATATTCTTTATTTTTTCTGTACATACATATTTATGATAGAATTTAGCTTATCAACTAGGCACAGTAAGAGATTAACAATAATAGCTAGTAATAGGACAGTTAAAACAACTGTAATGAAAGTTGTGTAAAAGTGGTTTCTCTCACTTTTTTCTCCATTTCTTTGAAGTGGTCAGCATATACAGCATAAATACACTAGACAGAGAAATGATCAGTGTCCCGAGAAGGAACTTGTAGATGGCGCGTTATTGCATCACATGACACAGCAGAGCAATTTAAAACGTATGGATTGTTTCTTCCTGAAAATTTCCATTAGTGTTTTCAGACCACAGTTGACCACAGATAATTGAAATTGAAAGCAAAGCCAAGGATGAGGGATAATGCTGTGGAAGGA
Organism: Ochotona curzoniae; assembly: GCF_017591425.1. Taxonomy (NCBI): domain Eukaryota; kingdom Metazoa; phylum Chordata; class Mammalia; order Lagomorpha; family Ochotonidae; genus Ochotona; species Ochotona curzoniae. Next base: position 11,393,217 of record NW_024465751.1, read on the forward strand.
GCTAAGAAATCCATCTGAGCTGAAAGAGAATATGCACACGGAGGCTTCAGTACAGAGTTAACAGAGAGGATGTCTCAGGGTGGGGAGGGACGTGGGGGCAGGAAGGAGTTATAAACAACATGTGCTATCAGATTGTGATGCAAAGCAAGGAAGGAAGTTTGCCATTTCTCATGGGTGAGGGACAGTACACAAAAAGCACTCCATAAAGGAAATGCAAGCATCAGAGAAAGAAGCGATGGCGAGATTTCTTCATACACAGCCAACCTCTTTTGGAATCTGAAGAGCAGCTTAGCAAGATTTTTAATTGTTTATTTTAAATGTAATCTCATTAACTTAAAGATGTATGGGGGGTATAACTTTGATTTCTTATTCTTTTGTCACTATCCTGAGTCTATTCTGCCTACTTAGGCCAACTTAACAAAGTTTCTAGTATGCGATGAAATATCTTGCTTTCTAAAATTGTCACATTGATTATGTTTGACAGTCTAAGCACAATGAGTAAGCAAAAAGGCTTGCCTGACCAACTGCCTAGCTCAAATTCAGTGGCGGTCTATCTAGCTTATCAGGGACCTGCAGGTGTTTCTGAACTCTATTAAAACGATGATGCACCTGTTAGACAACTGGGACACTCCTGCGCCCTCCCTCCTTCCCAGTGCTTTATCTTTAAGATAGGAATCACTAACCTAGCATTCATGATGTAAAATCTGGAGAATGTTCCCAGACTGGCTCATGTTCTGCTAAGAGCCACCAAGTTCTGTGCAAGCGTTCTTTGCATACTTGCCCCTCTTCCAGCTTTCCATCTCTGGGCCTGCAGCACCTCCCTTAGCTCTTTATTCATTAAGTTAAATCTGTATGTATTTACATAAATAAACTCTGCCTTGGGAGAGTGGGCGTCGCATTTCCACTGCCCCCGCTGCTCCTCCTTCATTTTGTTCCTTACTCCCAGAACCTGACTAGATCTTTGGGTCCGCTTCTTCACTGCTCACTTTCCATCCACCCTATATTCTGTGTATTGGGAAAATACTCCTACAAACACCTAATTCAGGAGGCCATAGTAGTGGTGCAGTGGGTTAAGCTATCTCATAGGCATTCTAGTTTGAGTCTCAATTGCTCCACTTTCAATTCAGGCCCCCTGATTTAAAAAAAAAAAAATCTGGGAAAGCAATGGATGACAACATTGTTTGTGTCCATGTTACCCATAAGAAGACCCAGATGGAGTTACAGGCTCCCAGCTTCTCCTAGTCCAGCAGTAGTCAGCCACTAGGACATGACCAACAGATAAAAGCATTCTCTCTCTCTCTTACTCACTCTAATACCTTCTTTCACATAAATAAATGGTTTTAAAAAAATATTTTTCTTTAGGAAACAATAACACAAGTATACTAATCATATTTCCAAAACTAAATATAGGAGCATGTGTTCTAAAAAGTAGACATCTTCTTAGTAGATAACAGTAATATTTGAAAGTAGCAATATTGCTCAAAATTTAGGCATGTGATTAGTGAAGCTACAGACAAGGGGTGAAGGTGTGTGCTGTGATCCCCCAAAGTGCTCTTTATGCAGGGATCCAGCCCATTCCCCCAAGCCTCCTTCTCCCCAAGGTTTTCCTCACCGCTTGGACCTCAGTTTTGTACCTTGAACAGATAAGCTAGATTCTTAAGCAAATGATTTGCACTGACTCTCTTAACCTGGGATACTTTCCCCTAAAGAGTGTCCTCCATTTGACTTAGTCCTTGCGTTACCTTCTCACAAAGGCTTTCCTTAATAGGTCACTCCTGATCCCTTTTACTCTGTTTTTTAGGTTTCTCAACACTTAGTTATATCTTAAAAATATCCTACATTTTGGGAGTCTTCCTCCACCTCCACCCTACCACCTAGTATGACACATTTTTTTTGTTGTTGTTCAGGGCTCTGCTGGCTGGTCTGTTCCCACATCCTAGCCTGACAGGTATACAACACAACTTTGTGACATGAACAGGTGAAAACTGTTCTCTCCACCATCCAGCTCTACTGGAGCTGAGCAGTGTATACTTGACTGCTCTTGCAAGTCTAATTCCTGCCTATTTTGTAAAGGAAATACCATATCTGCTGGGGGCAGGGGTGGTAGGATGGTGGGGAGAAGGACCTGATTTTGGATGGGTGGGCAAATTTGCATACAAAAGGAAGAAACAGAGCAAGGCTCAGTGGTATAAAGGAGGCATTGGGTCTAATTTCTGACGTACTAAAGCTGAGCTGGTTGCAGGAATACCTCTATGGCATTGGCATGAACTGATTGTGTGGCCCTGGGTACCTCATTGCTCCACTGTGAGATTAAAATACCACATAAGGAAGCTGAAAATCCCTCTGGTTCCCATGTGAGGTCAGTAGGATTTCTTGATGGGAGTTAGAATGAAGGATTAGAGACCAGACATGCAGGATTGCCTGAGGCAGACAATAAGGCTACCGGGAAACTGGCCTTTGGCCCAGCCCTTAAGCCGCTGCCTGGCTCCTCCAGTTCAGAGCCAGCTTCCTGCTAATGCTCCTTCTGGGAGTTAGTAGGTGAAGGTGTAAGTAGGCAAGTCTTTGACATGTCAGATATCTCGATTGAATTTCTGGCTCCTAGCTTCAATGTGGAACAGTCATGGCCTTTTCAGGTCATGGAACGATTTAGCCAATGGAAGGTCTTACCATCTTTGTGTCTTTCAAACACAATGTAAATGAATAAATAAATAAAACTTGAAAGAATCCAACAAAAAAGGTCTCCTAGGCTCACAAGATCGCAATGCTCACCAGTTTCCCTATGTTGACACGTATAAAGGGGAAAAAACAGCTATGTCAAATCAGGAGGGTGAAGTGTTTCTGAGCCTTAGGTGGAAAGTTTTGAATAGTCTCAACACAAAGAAATGATCAAAGTTCCAAGCGATGGAAATGCTAATATCCTGTTTTATTCATTACATAATAAACGCCTGAATTCAGTCACATTGTATTTCATAAGTGCATGTAATTATTAAATATCAATTTTTTCAAAAAATGAAAAGGAAGGGCAGGATCCACAGCTGACGTTACCATTCCACCTACAATCCAGAGAAAGGACTTGTCTCCTGCCCAGTGGCAAGGCTGCCTCAAGGCATAAATGAACTCAGACTCCACAGCCAACAGACTGAGGATTTTCAGAAGACCTCAGAGCTTAGACCCTTCACAGCTAGTTTCAAATCCTAACTGTGCATTTGACTAATTGCATAACTGGAACAAGTTATTAAACCTGCAGCTCTATTTCACCTGTGAGATGGGACGCAGAATAATGGTAAGGACCCCCAAGAATTGCCTGGAGGAGTGACTGGAAAATATATGTGAAGCACTTAAACGAGAGGCTGTAATTACACGTCTGTTGGCAAAACCATGCCTGCAAAACAGGCATGCCTTAGGCCTAATTATATAAAATATTTGTCTCCTCTCATTCTGATGCAACTTGCCATAAGCAGCATATTCCTCTGCAACCTAGCTTTTCTCAAACGGGAGAGAAAATATGTTTTTCAAAGAGATTCTAGAAATACCTTCCCAAAGCCTTATAGCAAACTGATAAGGGCCGTGTGGTTGTATCTTGGCCTCCCGCGTTGTTGGATGTTGATGCAAGGTTTCTGGTCTGACTGCAGGACTGTTTTGGTTTCTCAGTCTTCACCGGGATCTTCCGGCGTCTGTGCTCAGCCTCCGTGTGCTAGGGTTAGGACACAGACACCAGGCTCTGCAAGCCTGAAGAGCGAAGCTTCTGAGGCCCCAGCCTCTACAACGTGGCCTTTCCTCCCATCACTGGTGCCACCTGTGCAAGTGTCCTGCCTCATTCCGCACCTCACTGAGACGCTCAAGAGGCCCAGAAGCTGCGGTCCCTGCTGTGGGCACCTTTACATGAAAGAATAAAGTGCTTCTGGGAGGAAACGAGTTAAAAAATAATACAAGAAAGAGCAGGCTGAGGAGAGAGGACTGCAAATGGGCACATTAACACAAGGGCTCTTCCGGTTGGCCAGAAAAAGTTCATGTGTTTTCAGTACATCTTGTGGCCCTGGCCGGAACTCCATTCGTTAGGAATGCAGCTGAGTTCTTAAGCATCCCTGAGTAAAAGTAAGCGCCAAGGAACATTCAAGAAAAGAGTTATCAAGGTGAACACACACCTGTGTTCAGGAAGATATCTTTTCTCCAGACTTCTAGACATCTTACTGGGTGAGAGGAAAGGGCAATGAGGCAGAGATGTAGTTGAGAAGCAAGAAACACTATGTGAGGAATCTGAGGCCACTTGTGGGAGACACGGAGGTAAAGAACTTGAAGGTTCAAGGAAAGGAGAACTCTGGGACATCCATCCGTGCCATGGATTGTGTTGGCATTTCTGGAATGGCCTGGAAAGATGATCAACAAACTGAATACTCTTACCCTGAGAAAAAGCCTGAGATCAGAACAAGAAAGGTGCAAAGGAACCCTGGAGACACAGATGTTTCCATCAGAGCTCTTAATCAGAGGACTTCCCGGAGCGGGACCTCAAGAAGCAGGAAGCTACAGGAGACAGTTGCCTCAGCGCTGGGGTGGCAAGCAGCGGATCAGAAGCACACAGCTCATGAGCTGGAGAAACGTTGTCCCTGGAGTCTGAGGCAGTGACCTGTTGAAAACCTCGGGGCAGTGGAGAACCTTTGCGGAATCTGGCCGGACAGATCGCAGGGTTAGCTTTTCCTCTTGAGCCTAGGTTTGGCCAGACCCCCTCCCCCCGCCCCCCATCTGAGTCTAACTGCTTCCTGGGAGTCTTTGGAAAACCAGGCACAGGTAAGCACAGAGCAGAAGCCTGCCAAGTGCTGGCTTGGGGAGACCAGACTGCAGGCAGAAGCGACGGTTAAGACTCAGGAACAGTTCTGCTGGTTGGGTGAGAAAGCGAAAAGGACAGAACCTAGGACGCACATGGTAAAGATGAGGGGTGGGCGCCCACGGAGATGAAAGGGGGCTGCGGCGAGCGGCGACACGTGGGACAGGGAAGGCGCTAGGGAAGCAACCCCGGGCGCCAAGGTCTGGCCGGGAGTGCCTCGTGTGACCGCTGCGGCGGCTGGAACAGGTGAGCGTCTGGCGGGAGGGCGCGTGGTCCCCGCCCTTCCCCGAGGCATGCCGCGTCCTCCGGGCTCTCTCCAGTGCTAGGCTGTTGTACAGGTCCCCTTGGCCAGGGGTTTTGCAACTGGCAGCTGGATTTTTTTTCCCCTCCCCTGTCTCGGTCTCTCCTTCTTTTAGGTTGCTCCACCCCGCCCAGGATCAGGCTAGGGGGAACCGGCTCGGCTGCAGCTGCCAACCCGCGCCGAGTGCGCCTGCGAACTCCGCGCGCAGCCGCCTGCGTGCCGGGCGCTCTCAGCTCGCTGCTCCGGACACCGGGGCCTGCTCCCCGCAACCCTTCCCCACTTTTTACCCCTCTTTGCAATTACATGGCGTTTTAAGAATGCCGGAAAGATGGCGGTAGCTGCGGCGGCGGCAGCGGCAGCGGCTGGGCCGGCCGGTGGGGGAGCCGGCCGGGCTCAGCGGAGCGGGCTGCTGGAAGTTTTGGTGCGGGATCGCTGGCACAAAGTTCTGGTGAACTTGAGCGAAGACGCCCTGGTTCTGAGCTGCGAGGAGGGCGCTGCGGCGTACAACGGCATCGGGACTACCACCAATAATGGCTCGTTCTGCAGGGGCGCCGGGACCGGGCACCCAGGAGCGGGCGGCGCGCAACCCCCGGACTCGCCCTCCGGGGTCCGCACAGCCTTTACCGACCTACCCGAGCAGGTGCCCGAGTCTATCTCAAACCAGAAACGCGGGGTGAAAGTGCTGAAGCAGGAGCTGGGTGGCCTGGGCATCAGCATCAAGGGGGGCAAGGAGAACAAGATGCCTATCCTTATCAGCAAGATCTTCAAGGGGCTGGCGGCCGACCAGACCCAAGCCCTTTACGTGGGCGACGCCATCCTGTCCGTGAACGGAGCCGACTTGCGGGACGCCACCCACGACGAGGCGGTGCAGGCTCTGAAGCGTGCTGGCAAAGAAGTACTGCTGGAAGGTAAGGGGTTAACCGCCGGGCGGGCCGCAGGCACCTCTCTCTCGCCCCACTGCCCGCGCCTGGCCGCGCAAGCCACCTGGCTGTGTGGGTGCAGCCTGAAGGGTTCGGCAGTTCTTCCGAAGTGTGTGTGTGTGTGTGTGTGTGTGTGTGTGTGTGTGTGTGTGTGTGTGTGTGTGTGACAACTTTTACCCGTCCTGGGCAACTTGTCCCTCTTCACCCCTTCTAGGTACCAGAAAAGGTACATAGAAAGATACAGGAGCTGGGTAGTCTGGCTGAAAACTCCGCTTAATGGGAGGTGCTTCATTTTCGCCTGCAAGTCATCCAAGCGTAGTATGTGTAGAAGCTATACGAAGTGCAATGCACGTGGCAAAGCGGGTTCACTCAGTAGTCGCGATTCATGGTTTTCTACTGTGCAAAATTTCCCTCTCCAAAACCTGGACAAACCAGCTGACGGAATTGAATCAGGAAAGAGTCAAAGCTAATGAGCAATGTTTCAACGCCAAAATTCCCGTGCACCCTTCCCCATTTGCCGCCTGCAGTTTGGAGATCTCGGGGAGTTGTGCCAAGGGCTAGGAGATGTGTTGCAATTTTAGGCAGAAGTTCACTTCCCCTGTGGGTGTTTGGCCGGTCGGTCGAGATTCCACGCTCCTCTGGGTGCAGAGCTGGGTGAAATGGTTTTCCTGCCTACATTTTCTGAGAGGTGGAGACAAGATTGCTTTTGCAGGTTCCTCTGAGCGGGAGGAGTTTTACTCTCTCCTGAGGTCTGATTTCTGAGTGTGACTAGAGAAGTTGTTTCTGGAGCCTGTGCCCTTAAGGGTGAGAAATGAGCTGCAAGAGAGTAAATGGACCACACGTTTGCAGCTGTAGCTGCGACTTTCATTTGATACCTACTTCTCTTCTTAGCATTGAGCGCATACCTCTGCCAGCGCTAGCATCATGGAATTTGTCTATTTGGCCTCTTCTTTACCATATGGACTAAACAGTAGATTTGGGGAAACTGACTTTGCTGCTAACGCAGCTCCCTTGTGAGCAAGACAGAGGGCTTTTTTCCTCTCCCTTGTTTGTCCAGAGGAGCTTCGATATCTTTATTTTTAATTTAATTAGCACCCTGGATTCAGAAAGTGGAAGTCTGTTTGCTTTGGCTTGATGATTAACATAAGTAAACAACAAAAGTTTTTTTTTTTTTTTCTTACTAAACTGTGTGGTGTTTGTGTGAGAAGGGGCAGCTGGGATCTGCTAGGTGTAGTTTGGACTCTAAACTGCAGGGCGCCTGTGCTCAGACGGCAATACCGACTGTTAGTACTAGGGAAGGGTGCAAGAGCCTGGCCATTTCAGTTCTTCCTTAACTCCTTGGTTTCAGTTTAATCAAAATGACTTGGCAAAGAGTTAAAAAATCTCATTAAAAAAAAAGAAGGAAAGGAAAAAAAAAAGAGAGAATGTGACTCCCTGCAGTTGAAAATAAAAGAAACAAAAGACAAACAAAAATTGAGCAGTGTTGTTACTAGGGAAGCAACTGAAGAGTGAGCTGTGCAGAAATCTCTAGTAGGCAAACTTAGGCTGTTTTGTTGCAGGCAGGACCTCAGCGGCAGAGCCCGTGGCCTCCTGGGCGTGAACCACGCTCTGCCCAGTGCTGGAGGTCTCACCCCCTCCAGAGTTTTCTAAAATCTGCACAGGACAGACTCCTAGTACAAGCCAGCGTGTTGTTGCTGGGTCCTGGGGAAGCAGTCATACACTGTGAAGCTGAACATGACGATCTCCTCTTGCTCAGACTGGCCGAGTTCAGGGCCTCCAAAGGGACTTGTTAGGACTGCCTCAAGGGTTTCTGGAAAATCACACCCTTACTTCCTCATATTCAGGCATGCAGTGTGCATTCCGGACTTCTACATAGAAAAGGCTTTGGGAATGTCATCTAGTTGGACTAAGGGAGTTGCTTAAGGTAATTGTGGCAAATTTAGAACGTTTGCTTTCTGGCTTGTCTTGAGGAATTTGATGGAATACCCCAAACACCATTAACATTCCATGACATGCACCCCCTAGTGGAGAGCTCCTGCCTCTACCTGTGGAACATCAGGAAATGGAAAGATTTCCTTCCTTTTTTTTTTTTGAGATTTATTTTATTTATATTGGAAAGACAGATATACAGAGAGGAAGATTTTCTGTCCACTGATTCACTCCACAAGGGGCCAAGGGGCCACAATGGCCGGAGCTGCGCCAATCTAAAGCCATGAGCCAGTATCTGTATCTCCCACTCCGGTGCAGGGTCCCAAGGCCTTGGACCGTTCTTAACTGCCTTCCCAGATCACAAGCAGGGAGCTGGATGGGAAGTAGGACTGCAGGGATTAGAACCGGTGCCCCTATGGGATCCCAGCATGTGCAAGGCAAGGACTTTGCTGCTAGGCTACTGCGCCAGATCAAAAATGGAAACTTTCAACTTGGCCAATGTCAGCATCTTGGTCTTAGTTCTAATCACAGATTCGGCCAGAGAATTGTCTGAACCTCCCTGAGCCTCAGAACCTTCATCTGAAAAATGGGAACAAAAAATCCTATTAGAACTGCTTACTTTATAGGACTGCCTCTATGAACGAGTACCCAGATAAAAGGCCTGTGTTTCCTGTCGGCTGAGCGTATTTCTTTCTGCAGTTCGAGTGAAATGATGATGAAATTGCGTCGACTGCAGGAAAAGTCCTGTCTTCTTCCTCTATTGATTTTCATTTAATTTTTATTATAAAGGTGTAATTGTGAGATGTCATCCCTCTGGGACCACAAGAGTTAAACAGTGTCTTGGGAAAGAGAGTTGTAAAAATAGCTAACATTATGTATATCAGGCTTTTCTTACAGGTGCTCATGTGATATTTATTGTACTCCGGGAGACCAGGAATACTGCTGTTCCTTTTGCTGATTAGGAGATTAATGTTTGTAGATATTAGATTGTCCGCTTAAAGTCACATAGGTAGAAGCCTTCAAGATCCATCTGAATCAAGAGCTCAAATGTTTAACCTCTAGCTCTGAGCTTTGTTGGATGTGGATGGATCTGTGTGCCTGAGCCAGCTGAGATTACTAGGCTCAAGGCATTCTTCCCCGCCTCTCACATGTTCTGATGTGTTTAGGTCAGCCTTGAGCAGGAAAGAGTGATTGTGTGAACTATTTTGAAGGGTGAGACAGGAAGGAGGATACGGTCTCAAAAGCCTAGAGCACTACAGGTCTGGCTGTCAAAAGGAAGTGGCTGGTATGTTCCAACTCTACAGTGAGACCCATCGCCAACAAGGAGACAGAACTGTAATTCAAAACAATGCATAAACTCTGACAGCTGAGACATCGTTTAAGCAAACATTAATTCTAGTTAAGATCAGAAGTGTTCACACCATGAACTCATGTAGGCAGTTTATGAACAGAGAGGCTGAGTTCAGCCATATGCTGGACCACACAACACCATAGACACCGTTCACACAGGTGCTAGAGTAAAGGCTTGTGACGGTGCTGAGCAGGGCACAGGGACACAGACCTCCTTGGCAGCTTTGGGAAAGGGGAGGACTTTTAACTCTATAATTGAAAGAACTGATAATTGAAACATGTCAATATTTTTGTAACAGAATCTGCAAGAAAATGGATTTTTACATAATCTTGCAGAGGTTGCAATTTGCTGTTCTGGCGGTAGGCATATAATGACCATCCCTGGGCCCATCCACAAGGCCTCTGTTGGGACTGAACTGGAATAAATGGAACCTCAGAGGCATGCAGCAGTGTTGGCATGGATTCCACCTGGCACAGGTGCCCCCGACTCTGGTTCCCCAGGGATGCTTGGCCATTGAGGTCATCTCTAGCCTGACTTGCACAATCACATTCATTGTCTGGAACTGGAAGTGGGCATGGCAGAGCAAGAAGGTGGTTTGATTTGCTAGTATTAAATCTCGGGATGGGGAAAGAATTTGAACTTTCAAAAATCTTGCTTAGAATGTGCAAATTTGTGTTTGTGTGTATATGTGTGTGTGTGTGTGTGTGTGTGTGTATAGCCAAAGATTTAGAAATTGAAGTCTTGAAACAAGGGTTCTTTTTTCTGATAGTTTCACTTTCTTTTTTTTAAGCTGCTTCATCTTTTTTGGGCCTTTGTTTTTCTCTTTGAAAATCTGGGAAGGTGAGTTAAATGATCGCTGAATCTCATTCTGTTCTACCTTCTGAATTCAGACACCCTGGGCATTTTGAATCACAAATTTGTAGCACTCTGTTGCTGTGAAACAAACCTCCTAAATAATGTAGTCTAATTGTAGTAGAACATTTTTAAAAATCAATATAATTCCTTAACAGTAACATAAAGGGGGAAGTAAATGACTTAAGTGTTTTAATAGATTAATGTAGCGGTACCACTAACCAGAGGTTGGCACCTCCCCTCATCCAAGGGGTCCTTGAAATACTCCGTCAATGTCCACGCTGCCACCAGTCAAGGTGCTAACTTCCCCTCCTCAACTTTTCTGAGAGCCAATGCCTATGAGTGTTTCTCTTTAATTAATTTTATTTCGTTTTATTTTTGTATTTATTTTTTTATTATTGTAATTTAATGATATAGTTTCATAAGCCCTGGGATTTCCCTTCCTCCCTCCCCAAGTACCCCCTCCCCACTGAGTTCCCTGTGTTATTACTATAGTTCTTCATAAGCAGTGACATGCCCATCATTGCAGGCATGGACAATGGTAGTGTCCAGCATCCTATTGTCAAGATATAATTAACAGTCTTATTGGGAGCCCATCTTTGATCTGGAATTAGAGATGCATACTGCATTGTATCCTCATATCTGGATATAGTAGTCTCCATTACACAGTTACTATACATTCTCTTAAATGAAAAGTCACAATACAAAATCAACATCAGGAAGATAAATAGAAATTTATAACATCATGAAGTTAAATAACATGCCTGTGGATATGATAGTCTCCATTGCACAGTTAATGTGCATCCCCTTAAATGAAAAGCCGTAAAGCTACCTCGCTGCTTCGGAGTGCTAACCCTTTCACCTGCTCCTTTTGCATACTTGTGTGTAGTGACAACGGGCACTTGGATTGTGCCACACAGTTTAAGCACTTTATGTAGCTGAACTCATTGGACCCCATGCAATACACTGGTGTTCCCTGCATCCTTAGGAAACTGAGATGCAGAATTTAGGCTAGTTGCCAAATCCACACAGTGTGTAAGGGCTGACTCAGATGCAAGCACAGGCCTCCAAATTCTGATGTCTTATCTCCAGGAGAGCTAAGCATGGAGGGATGTGCTATCTCCAAATCGTTTTTAAAAGTGAAGCTCCAACTGAATGGAATGCTTTGTCCTATTGAGGCCCTTTACTTTCTTTTTTATTTAAAATTTTTTTATTTTATTGCATTTCATTTCATAGCATCGTTTGATAGGCTCTGATGTTCCCCCGTGCCCTCCCCCATAGTGGATTGCTCCACCTTATTGCAGTATTACAGTTCAAATCCAGTCTTGTTTCTTTCATTGCAAGCATGAGCCATGCATAGAGTCCAGCATCTTATTGTCAGGCTCAATTCAACAGTTTCTTGGGGAGACCAACCCTGGTCTGGAGACATAACTGGCTGAATATCGTTCCGACCAATTAAAAGCCATAACATAACATCAACAACGGCTTCCAACATTATGGTGTTAATTGACATTGTATTGAGTGACTGATATATTAGAAAATGCAAGTTCTTAACCACATCCTGTGGCTACTTCATTGACATTTCAATTTTAGTTTGTATACAACTGGCTTCTATCTACCTTAAACTGACTATAGGATACTATTCAGCTGTCTTGTGTCTATTTTCATTTTAGTATTTAGCAGATTATTGGGTTGAAGCATAATTTTTACTGAACTTGGCAAATTTTAGGATAGTCTAAACTGGCTTATAGCTTTAACAAGGCATATGTTACCAGTTGAGGCGCAGAATACTGCTAGGAGGGGTGTGCAGAGAAATCCTCCATACCCTAGTTAGGAGTAATTTATTTTTGTGTCCTACCTAGTAAGATATGTGTGAGTCCCCGCTGATCATTTCCTGTCTAGTTCTAAGCTTTCCTTGTTGTTCTGTCTATTCTAATTTTTGGTTGTTGTTTGTTTTGTTTTGTTTGGGGAGGTGCTCCAGGGCGACCCTGATGGTCATTGCAAGAGAGGGTGGGGATCCAGAATTGGAACTAAGTAAGGACCAGAGAAAGCTCCTCTCCCTAGTCCCAAAGGGAGTTTATTGTTCTTCTGTTTCTGTAGACCGCTTAGGGCTCCTGGTTGTTGTTCCGGTGACATTGGGCCCGGTGAGGAGGGATTTGAGGTCGTTTATTCCTTGCCTGGTGTATTAATTTGCTATTGCTGCTGTAAAACATGACCAGAAGCCCTTGTAAATTAAAGCAATAGAAGTGTGTTGTCTTACGGTGTTTTAAGTCAGGATTCCATGAGCAACACACAAACCAGCATGTCTGCCTTTCTGGAGGCCCCAAGAGAAAATGTTTCCTTGCTTTCATCAGAAGCTTGTTGGAATTTCCCATATACCTTGGCTCGTGGTTCTCTCCCATTCGGAAGGCCTGTAGTGGTAACTGAGTCTTTCTCATGTCAATCCAACTCCCACTTCTCTTCTTTCTCTTTTTTCCATTGTGTTGGTCACGCCCAACGTGAACCATGATCAGTTTTGTATTTTAAGGTTGGCCAGTTAGGAACCTTAATTCTGTCTTCAAACTTAGCTCTGCCGTTTTATTGTATAAGGGCATGTATTCATAGGATTCACAGGATGGCTGTGACGTGGGCGTTTTGCAGGAGGAAGTATTTAATGCCTACCAAACCAGAATGGCTGAACCTCTGTAAACACTCACTGCCTCTCTTTGCAGCAAAGTTTCTCACTCATTCATTTGCTTACTAATGTCACAGGGAGTTTGTTCTGTCTTCCATGTGCCACATACCACTAGGACATTGCCCGCAGCAAGTAACATTCCAGTGTCAGGTACAGGTAAGTGCTCTGCAAGTACCTATAGGAAAGAACAAAATAAGGACTCAGCCAGGTCATTAGGAGGGTGGTCTCCATGAAAGGAATATCTGGTCTGTTCTGGAACAGGGCTTTGGGAAGTGTCTCATAGCATCTCCTGAAAGTGTGTGTGCATTGGTGATGGACAGTTAACACTATGCTATGCTCTGCAGAGGAAAGGAATAAAGAAATATCTTTAAAGACCCAGGAAACACTTAGCATAGACAAATCTTGAAAGACAGTTAAAATATCAAAACCACTCCTGTAACTCCTTAGGAGTTATCTTCCCCACATCATGGTCTATAAGGCACCATGAAATGACTGTCCTCCATCCCCGGGTGCTGATGTAGTTTGACAGCAACGAACAGCCCCCATCCCCTCCTATCCTTTGGACATATGAGGACACAAACAAGCAACATGTGTCCCGCCCACCTTTATATCTGACCTTTCCCACCCTAATCGAAGACCCACATGGGTGTGCATCCCTCTCAATTGTGCAAATAATGCTAAAAAGAAAAGATTTTTGTATTAAAGAAAATTGATAACATGGGATCCAGACAAGGTTTTTTTTTAAGATTTATTTATTTTCGCTAGAAAGTCAGATATATTATGGAGAGGAAGAGACACAGAAAGATCTTCCGTCCGATGATTCACTCCTCAAGTGGCTGCAACTGCCAGTGCTAAACCTGTCCGAAGCCATGAGCTTATCCTGGGTCTCCCATGCAAGTGCAGAGTCCCAAGGCTTTGAGCTGTCCTCAACTGTTTTCCCAGGCCACAAGCAGGGAGCTGGATGGGAAGCAGGGCTGCTGGGACACAGACTAGCACCCATATGGGGCATGTGCAAGGCGAGAACTTGTAGCCACTAGACTACTACCCTGGGTCCCAGGCAGGATTACAATTATCTACTGATCATGCTTATTAGCATTGTTCTTCACTTTCACCACATTCTGTTGTTTGGGATCTACAAGTCTGAATATGTGATTGGGGAGACAAAACTGCTTCAATTTTTTAACATTTTTTTTTTAGCGTGTATATCAGCAGCAAAGTCAAGACTATATTCCTTCAGTGATGTGGTTGGTGTTTCTGCCGGGATGGGTTATGCTCCTCATGTTCAGCCATGCATCTTAGCAGTCACCCCATGGAGAATGTATTAAAAATAACTCACCGCACGGCTCCCTGTTTATGAAAAGCATCTAGCTGAAGCCACCAGTGGTTGGCTTGGTGAAGGAAAATTATTCTCCAGCAGCTTCTGGCCTACTAAGCGTTCTATTTCAAATGACACATTTCAAAGCAGTTAATGTTAAAGGAAAGCCAGAAGTCCCTGTGCATTTATGTCTAATGTTTTATATACCAAACCTCATTACCCACTTCACTGGCCCTGATCTATAATAATGCTTGCCTTTAGCTTCTGCCTGCAGAGTGAGGCTTAAGAGAAAATATATTATTACCCACCACGAAATCAATGTCCTAACAGACAGACAAACGAGTCTCTCTCTCAGAGCAGGAACCCCAAATGGGAAAGTTCATGACTCATTCTGATGCTAATGAACATTAAAAACTATGACCAGTGTTTTAATTCAGGATTTTATAACTGCTGCTTCTCCTGTGGTTGGGCTCATCTTTCCGAACATATGGAAAAGTAGGGAAAGATGGAGCTAAAGGGGGTGGGTTGCTGAGTATTGTTGCTTTGACGCATCCAGTCATTCGCCTTGCTGATCAACCTGCCATTCGCTCTCATCATAGTGTCTTCTCAAAGCAGCCTAGTGCAGTGCTTGAAAGGATGACAGATTTACCTCGGGATGAAATTCTCATCCCACATCTTTCTAGCTGTGTGGGTTCGTATAAGATCTTTAAGCCCAAGTCTCAATTTCTTAATCAATAAAGAAAAATTCCTCTTGGTGGGCTGGCTGTGAAGGGTTCTGTGATTACGTTTGTAAAGACGTTAGCTCATTTCCTAGAACATAGTAAGCAGTAAATATTAACTAGAAAATATGTCACATTTCATGTTTAGTTAGAGATGCTTAACTCATATAAGATAATGATTACTTGTAAAGTCTTTTGGAGAAACAGAATAAATTGGGATTCTTTGTATTAAGAAACTGGATGATTTGCTGGTTATCCAAGCATTAGCTTGTTTTGTATGAATGAGAGGTACACTCAGGTAGGGTCCATTTCAGGCATGGATTTTAGTAGCATCAGATGGTTTTCATCAGCCAGACAACAGGATAGGCTGCTGTTAATTCTGGTGGGCAAATATGAAATCTACATTAAAATTCAGGTTATTCAGAAGCATAGCAGAAAAATATTTTGTAAAGGGAAAAGTCAACATATAAGAATTTAATGTACAGAGCAAAATTTAAGGTTCTTTGCAAGAAAAAAAAACATTCTGGTAACCACAGGAGAATGAAGTTTGTTGTTGTTGTTTTCTTTTTAATGATGTGTTTATTTGAAAGCCAGAGCTGAGATGGAGGGAGAGACAGACTGAGTGAGATCTTTCACCCCCTGGTTCATTCCCCAAATGGCTCGCCAGTGTTGAACCAGGAGCCAAGAACTCTATCCAAGCCTCCCAGGTGGGCAACAGGGACTCAGGCACCTGGGCTTTCTCCCACTGCCTTCTTAGGTGTGTTAGCAGGGAGCTGGATGGGAATTGAATACAAGTGGAATCAATGCTCAAATGACTTGCTAGTTTCACAGGTGGTAGTTTAGCTTGATGTACTCCACACTGCTCCCAAGTGTGGAAGTTTCTTTAACTAAAAGTTTATATAGAACTTATGAAATGAGTGTTATACTTCAGCTTTTCAGTTCTATTTATTGAACTTCACAGGCTCCAAGAGACCATCCAATGAGTGGTATTTCGTTGCTTGTGTACTTTTATGAAAGAAACAAAATCTACTATTTGGAAACTAGTGGAATGACTGCTTAAAGTTGGGGCATCACAGGGCTGTGTCTTCAGGTGCAGGGAGACAGGACAATGGAAAAACTTGACATCTTGAATTTGGTATTAGCAGAAAGAATAAACAGTATCTCTCCTAATAATTTGAATTGCAAGTCAACATAATAAATATTAGCCCTAAATTCACAATGCTAATGTGAGCTTAAAATAATGTTTTGGCAGGTAATTTAATTCCAGAGGTCTCTCAGGTTAGAAGGCCCCTGGGTGAGTGATGAGAGCAGTTGTGAATATGCCCTGGAAGAGCTCAGCATTTGTCCCTGGCTCTGATGCTATGGAGGAACCAGCAATTTTAAGGCACATTCTCAAGGCAGGGATGATAAAATATGAAAGGACACAGTGCAGTTTGAATAGATGGAATATGGTGTGCAAAAATGACATAAGACTATTAAGAGAATGAATTTTTCTGTTCATATTTGTAGGGGAACTTAGTACACTGAAGTACAAATCTGTGTAGGAATGAGATGAAACTTCTGCACTTCTCAAAATTGACCTGAGGGGAGACAAATATAGAGCAATAAATTACATTTGGGAAAATTTTGTGAGGTAATAACAGCAAATTAGAATGGAGTAAATCCTGTTACACAACTTATGCAATGACCAGGGAAGAAGGTATTTGGAATATGTAAAGCCAAAAAAGTTCTTTACAGAAGTAATTTATGTAGTGAAGTTACATAAGCTAAGAGAAACTTAAAATATAAATAATTATTTGGCAATTTGAGGCCTTGCATCTCAAATACATTAATCTGAAACATTCTTTGATCTGCAATAAAAATCAACATTAATTAATTTTTTTGTCAGTGGTCCTGTTTCTTTCTCTGCTTTCTGCTTCATTTTTGGAATTTTTCTAAGTCAAAATAGTGAAGTCATAACATTCCTTTGCTTAATTGCTCTCAGAAACCCTGCTGCCTACAATATGAAATTGTGTATTCTCTTTAATTTGTCTTATAATGTTAAAATATATATTCTAATGTGTGTCAATATTATAATTTGTTTTAACTTCTAAATTAATACACCTGTACTGATACTCCTCAATAAATCAGTTCTACTCATTATTGACTAAATCAGTCTGTATTGATAAAACAATATTTTGCAGTCAGAAATATTCTGTAATTATCTGTCCTGGAGTTATTGCTTCTCTTTCTTCCATTTGAGGTCTATATTGTGTGTAATTTTTTTTCTCACTTGGAAACAGACTCAGAGTTCCAGGACTAGTTTACTTTTTTCCCAAATGCTCATACATGTCAAAGAACCCGCGCATGTGTTTGCCTTGCTTGGCGCTCTGAAGCTCTGGCTCTCTGTACTGGCCTGTTCCTGCCCCGGTGCGTGACCATCTTCCTCAGGCCGCCCTCGGCTCCCTCCTGTTCTGTCCACTCTTGGTATATGCTCCCATATTTTGCAGGAACACATTTTCTAGGAGCTTCCTGAGAAACACGTTTGGGAGGGCAGTATCTGAAAACATTTTTATGCCCTATGGATTAATACTTTGAGTATGATCTCCTAACAGAGCTGTCATGTTCCTTTAGCATTATCCAGAATTGCTGGAAAGAAATGTCATTTTATTTTCCTCTTTTTTGATGTGTACCTGTTTCTTCTTTTTAGAAGCTTCTATAACTTCTGAAAATGATTTGTTAATTTGAAAAGCAGAGTTACAGAGACAATGAGATAGAGATCTTCCACTCTCTGGTTCAGTCCTCAAACGGCCAGAGCTGTGCCAGACTGAAGCTATGAGCAGAAACTCCAAGCCTCCCATGTGCATGTCGGTGCCCATGTACTCAGGGCATGATCCATAGCTTTTCCAGGCAATTTTGTAGGGAGCTGGACTGGAAGTGGAGCAACCAAGCCCCACACTACTGCCCATTTAGGATGCCAGCATCATGGGAAGCAGCTTAAACCACTGTGCTACAGCTCCCAGGCCCATGACTTCCTTTCTTAGTATTGATGTTCTAAGTTGTGTATAATGATATGCTTTGATGTAGGACTGCTGTTAATAATTTTTACTAAATATCTGATGGACACAAACTAGCAAAATCAGGTGTGTAGGGGTGACATGGATGCATAGGGTGCTGCAATTAATTTCTGAGAGTACCATGAAAAAGTTTAAAATCCCGGGGAAAGTATTAACCTGAGTTTCAACATTGCTAAGTGCCTTCAAGGATGTAATATTTTTGATAAGCTAGATTTTCTGTGGTAACCTAAATGAGGGTGGCAGTGCCCACTGAAAGGCAGCATTTGAAAAATGTAATTTACAGCAGTTGTTAAATGTTTAGGACGTAAATGCCTATTCTGTTTTTCTGGGGGCACAACTGCCTAATAAACAGAATTGTTAGATATTTTAGAGGCCTAAAGATGCTGGGAAAAAATTGCCTGGCACATGAAGGGCACTAGTTGGCATGAAAGAGTCATTTGGATATTGGATCTCCTTTACCGATTACCTAATAGACAGTTTCGTTGTGGTCTTGGTTTCTTTGTTTCAGTTGCCTCTCTTTTTATTCTTGTTTTTCTGAAGAATTACTGCATTTTTATCTATAACACTCATGTTGATTTTTCATTTCCACTGCCATACAAGCCTCTTTCTTATTTTGATTGTTTCTTTTATAATATAATATCTTCTTGTTGTTTTGTGGATATAATATCTTTGTCTCTGAGCACGTTAATAGTCTTCTTTGCTGTTCTTGTTTTTTGGAAATATTTATTTTATTTTTACTTAACAAGCAGAATTACAAAGAGAAGGAATGAGAGAGGGAGAGGGAGAGAGATCTTTGATTTGCTGGTTTACCTGGTTCACTCCCCAGATGGCCTCAATGGCTGAAACTGAGCCAATCTCAAACCAGGAGCCTCTTTCTAGATTTTCCAAGTGCTGCAAGGGCCCAAGGACTTGAGCCACCCTCCACTTCTTTCCTAGGCCATAAGCAGGGAACTGGACTTGAATTGGAGCAGCCTATGAAATAGTACCCATATAGCGTGCTGGTGCCACAAGTGGAAGTTTAAACTACTACACCATGGACACTGGCCTCAACAGTGTTTATGAAGATTTTTTGTTTGTACCAATAATGACTCAAGTGTCTCCAGGTTCTTTTCTGTTTTATTTATGAATCCGCCTTACCTGTCTGATAATTTCTAACATAGATTTCAAGATTTTATTCCATGCTGCTGTGCTCTTAGAAGCCGAACCTGAGATAAGAATGGAAGTGCTAGACGTGTATCTGTGCAGTTGGGACAGCCGTGGGTGTCTTCTGGAGGTGTGGCAGTTAAGATGCTGCTTGCCACGTGTATCCTATCTTAGTGCCTGAGTTTGAATCCTGTTTTCACTTCTGGTTTCAATTTCCTGCAAATGTGCACCCTGGGAGGCAGCAGATGCTGGCTCTGGTTGCTGGATCCCTGCCACCTGTGCAAGAGAGCAAGAGCTGGACTGAGGCCCCAGTTCCTGTCTTCAGCCTGTCCCAACCCTGGCAGCTGCAGCTGTTCTGGGAGTAAACCAGCATATGGGAGAAATTCTCTTCCTTCCAAATAAATAAAATCAACAAATGTTAAAGGAATTTGGGGCTGTACTGTGAAGTTACACTAGTACGAGAGTGGGAACGTGAGACATGAAGAGCATGATCTTCAGCTCCGATGTGACTTGCTGAGGCCTTGTAGGGCTGAGCAGGTGCTGGGCAAGACATGAGGAAACTGCATAGAACTTGAACTCTGCATCCATCAGTTCATTAAGGGTTGCTTCTAGGTCATTAACTCTACAAGACTTCCAGCTGATATGGCCGTGTTAGAGTACTCCCAAGGAAAAGACGCCCTCGGGGTCCGAGAACCACAGGTATTCTCTCTTCGCAGTCTTTGTCCATGGAGTTGAATGCAGAGGAGCCAAATATGTTAACTGGAGGCTCTGTCAGAAGCACATTTGCTAATCTCACAGTGTTCGGAGGAACTCATGATGGAGGATGTATCGGATGTACCTCATATACATTTTCATCTCGAATCTTTTGTCAACAGCTGGTTCAGACATTGCTGAAATTTGGTGTGCTGTCTTTGGGAAGCCTTGCCAGGTAATACATTGGGTCAACTACAACAGATTTTTTAAATTTCTTTGATTTTGTGGCTAGCATAGTCTTAAAGATCCAGTTGAAAGCTCACTGCAAAGTTCCTGTAAGTATGTATCAGTTGATGAGCTGTACTAAGAGAAAGTGTTGTATCATCAGCATTTCTCAGCCTCTATGCCTTGGTCGGTGTTTTGGACCAGATCATTATTGTAGGGGATTGTTCTTTGTACCGTAAATTTGTGCTGTGTTCCTGACCTCTATGCACTCTCCCCCCTCGCTGTAATAAACACAAGTGTGTATAGACTCTGCCTCAAGGGAGAACAACATTTTCAGTTGATAGACACTGAAATGGTTATCAGACTTGAGTGTACCTTGGAAATGTCTGGGAATCCTAAAACATAAACTCTCAAGGTGGATTCCTTCCCCCAAGAGACTTTGTTTTTAATTAATCTGGTATTAAAATATGTGAACTCCCCTAGATGATTCAGTGTATCATAAAGAATGAAAACTCGTGGTCATTCACTGAAAAAAAAAAATAGTGAGAGACTGAGTGAAAGAAAGCCAGGAGTGATGAGTTCTGTGCTGAAATCAATGGACCAATAACCACTTCAATGATCTGGTGTAAGTGCAGCTTCAGCTGCTTGTCATATGCCAGGGATCATCTTTCGCTTTTGCCTGGAGTCTCAGTTTGCTTTGGAGCAAGCTGAAGACCTTAACCACAAGCTTCTCTTTTGATGGTGCTTTTCTTGTTTGTTACAACAAGGCAACCATTGAGTCGCAGGTAGAATCGGAACAAAGTGGAAAAACTTGCTTTGTGACCTTCTGCAGTCCTCTCGCCTATCCAGACCTTGTTTTTCTTGCTGGCAACTTGCAGATAGTAACTGAACTTAAGTGGCATAACTGATGTGAGAATTAAATGCAGAAGTTTGAGCAGTATCTAGCTTGGGGAATTCAGAACTAATGCCTGCGATTGTGACCTATTTGATTTTTCCAACGTAGTGCAAGCGCTTGACAAGGGATCAGGCATGTTGCACCTGAAGACTTCAGTGAACTGAATTGATTTGCCCCATTGGCAACTGTTTGTTGGTTATAAGCTATACTCTTAACACAGCAGGATTGGTGCTAGATTAAAAAACAACAGGTCTCATTAGTGAGATGAACTGACCAGAAAATAATGTATGTGGCTTTGGGTCAACCATAGGCCTTTGTTAAAACAATCCCTAGTTTAAAAAAAAAAAACATAAAAATTCAAATTGAATTTCATAATTTTCAAGTAGTTTAAACATTTCAAAATTATAGCTAGGTACATTTTATTTTAACTTGGAATGTTTCACTGCATTGACATTTCTCATTGTGCCAGAAAATGTACTCTTCTCAGATTTATCTTTACTTCAGTTGGGAAATGACAGGCGATCATGTTTCTCATATGGTGTTCTTATCAAACTGTATTTATCAAGGGAGAAAATGAAAGAACCTTCTATAGCTATTCCAAGCACAGCATCGAGTTGTGTGTCCCTTTTTTTCAAAGAAAGACTCTTATAAGTGATTTATAAAATTTCATCTTTGGCCACTTTAGCTTTATAGATGTACACTTCATATACATCTATATGTATGTGTATATAATGTAAAACAATGGATATATATATATACACTTGAGAAAAATTGAACGTTTCCTTGAAACCCAGCCTGCACAGGACAAGCACCTCACACTGTGTGTCTACTTTCCTGCATTACTACAAAGAGTAAGTGAGAGGAGAATCTAGAAAGTTGAAACAGTAAAGAATATTTTTGTTGTATAACCAAGGTCTAGTGTGATACAGAAGAATTCCTCCATGTCTGCCACCACTCACTTCCACACTGTGTCAAAACAGCATGCATGCCACACGTAATGGGTTAAATGCTCCTCTTTTACCTCTGTATTGCAATAGACTCACAAGGCAGCTGTCAGGCGCTATGAGCTTTCTATTGCCCATGCATTTTGGGTTTTCATATCCAGGCCTATTTTACTGATTCTGGTTTTTCTTCTTTGGTCTTTCTGGATTTCCATAGTTTGCTCCTGTTACAAGTTGAATGTACCCTCTTAATATTCCTGTGCTGATCATAAGCCCCAGAAACTCAAAATGTGACTTTACTTGGGAATAGTTATTGTGGATGTAATTCGCTAAAATGAACTCATACTGGTGTAGAATGAGTCCCTAAGTCAGCGTTTGAAAGAAGGGAGCATTTGATACACAGGCAGAGGGACATGCACATACAAGTGGGGTCAAAGTAATACGTCTACAGCCCAAGGAATCACAGATTACCAGATAGCATGAGAAGCCAGGAGAGGGACGCTGAACACATGTCTCATTCTTGTCCCTCAGAAGGAACCGACCTGGCTTACACCTTGATGTTGGACTTCAGCCTCCAACTGCAAAAACCATAATTCTTTCTGTTTGAGATGCGCTGCTTGTGAAGTAACACACTCAGTGTAGGAAATTTTAGAAAACAACGAATAAGGATGTAGCAAGAAGTCTATGGAGTGGGAGACAGTAAGTCTAGTAGGATATACTTGCTGTTTGTTGAATGTATAATGGTGCCACTGGACTTTATTATAACTTCAACTGAATTCCTTGTCTTTAGCTGTGTGGTCAGCACAGAAAGAGCTGGGTAGTGACAAATATTGTTTCAGTTGATTCGTGTTTATGAAATAGATGTGCATGGGTCTCTGTTACTATGTGTGCAACACTTAAAATTTGTTATCATGTGTGTTTGCCTTAGTGTGGTACCTTACCCAGCCTTTCCATTACTGCAGAGAAATCTGAGGTAGCTGAGTTATAGATAGAAGCATCTTTTTAGTTTTGCTGAAGGATGTTTCAGGGTCTCAATAGCATAGTAGACTTCAGCTCTCTTCAGAGACCCATTCACGGTCAATGACAAAGCATGGACAGAGCACAAATCTTGTAGCCAGCCAGGAAGCAAAACGCATCATTCCATATCAAGGTTTTGCTTTTTGTTTGCTGTTTTTGTTTTAACAACAGTCTCCCAAGGACTCAAGAGGTCACAGAACTATTACCAGCAATCTCAGGGTCTCTCGCCAGGCCCTGTCACAGGTAGGTCCCACCACCTCCCCAATAGCACCGGAAACTAAGCCTTGGGGAACTTTGAATAAAAACTTGATCTTTGTGCAGCTGGACTCACATGTGGGTGTCAGTGAGAGTCCTGGCCCTTCCAGTTTTGATGTGCCAGTGGTCCTGGTAAAGTAGTGATGATGTGGACACCTACCCCCCCAAGAGAGACCCAAATGGAGTTCTTGGCTTCTGGCTTTGGTCTGGCCCAGCTTTGGCTGCAGCTGCTATTTGAAGAGTGAACCAGTGGATGGATCTTGCTAACTCTCCTTTCAAATAAGTAAAAGTTTCAATTGAATTCGAACTCTTCCTGCAATTGCCTTGATAGGGCCAGATGAAATTGTTTCATGGGCCTTATATAGCCCCTCCCCCAGACTGTATGTTTCCCAAACAAACATATTCAGTGAATGAATGGCTTTCTCTAAGTAACCCAAAACTTAACAGAGAATGTTTTAGTTAATTAACTTGAAATAAAAGAGGGATTTTCCCTCTAAGTCCTCTATGCAAGTATATGAAAAAAATGTGGGCCAGAGAAGGCTTAGAAAAGAAAAGGTGATTTTGTCAAAGATGCCCAGCATTCTAGCTCAGTGAGGAGCATCAGGCTTCTGGAGATTTATGATCGTAAGGAGTTCTTTAAGTGTTTCCAGCTTGTGGTGAATAATCAGCAAGTTAACCTTTTTCTGAATTATTTACTTATGTATTTATTTGGAAAGCAGAGTAATAGGGAAGGCAAAAATGTAGGGTAAGAGGGATGGAGAAATGGAGGAGGAAAGAGAGAGTAGGAGAGAGATACCTTCCCAGTGCTTGTTTGCTTGCCAGAAGCCTGCATGACCTGACTTACCCACATTGAAACCAAGAGCCAGAGGCTTCACCTGCATCTCTCATGTGGGTGGCATGAAACTAAGAATCGGAGCTCTCATCTGCTGCCTCCCTGACTCATTAGCAATAAGGTCAACCAGAAGCAGGTGGAGCGGCCTAGCCTTGAATTAGGTTCCCTGATAAGGGATGTGGGCATCTCAACTGACATTTTAAGCTGCTGTGCCACACGCCTGCCCTATTTAAGCATCCTCATACTGAATATGTCAGTTCCTTCCTCATTCCTTCAGCTTGACTCCTAAGGAGAGTGGGAACCAAGCAGAAGGAGAACTTTATCTCCTGCCCCTCACCTTACTATTGTTATAACTAAACCTATTGCAGAATTTTTGCCTTCTTCAGCATAAAAATATATCACAATTGACCTATATTAAAAATCAGTTGAAGCGCTTATTCTTCATTGAGAAAGACACTATGAGTTAATCATATCTCTTCAAGTTCTTTCACGTGCTTCAAATAAACAACAGTATGAAGACTTAAAAATAATGTAGCAATGTGTTTTTTGGAAGCAACATTCAAATTCAAATTAATTCTTTGGTTGTTAATGTGTTCCAGAATTTTGTAAATAGGAGTTTTAAAATCATCTTTAAAAAATCTATGCTTGACTAGTTATAACAAGGTAAGGATTGCAATTAACTTCTAGAATCCAACCATGCAACTCTTCATACTTTTTGTTTGGAGAAGCCCGGGACACTAAAGTTGGTGACCTAGATTTGGTCACTTCAGTGGAACACTCAACAGATCGTATCCTGATGGATTAAATTTGAGAACAGCGTTTTTTTCCATTGGCGGCCTGTGTCTTGTCTCTTGGATCCCAACTTGCTTATCTTTTCAGCGGGACAATTGGAAATGGTTATCCCAATGGCTACAGAAAAATCCACAGGGAGGTTACTGTATTTCATGTTTCAGAAAACTCTCTTTTGAAGGTGATAACAGTATTTCTTAATCACTATGCTGTTGGGCAAGCACAGGTGTGTTGCCTATCTTTAAATCATTCTTTCCTTAGGACATAATGTTGTTCTTTGAAAGTATTTGGCTCTTTTTTCTATCTCTTTCCTCCCACCCACACCTTATGCCAAAGAAGGCGTTTCCCAGACCGATTTTCAGCACCCAACAAGGTGTTCTTTCAAACTCCTGAGTAATGATTTTTAACTCATTCTCCCCCAGTAGCATGACCAATTTTATGATGTGTATTTCATGTTCACTTCAGGCCTGCAGAGAGTAAGTGTTATCAAAACACTGGACTCCCCCATGCGTGCCATCTACTGAAAGAAACAGTCTTATTGAGGGGTGGGGGGAGTTTCCTCCGCTTCTCTTGGAGACTGCTTTGCTTTAGAGTCAGGAAGCACCATGGTACAACAGACCATTCTACGCTAGCAATGCAAAGAGTGGGTTTTGGAATTGTGCACGTCAGTTACACTGGAAGAATGAGTCATGATGCGGAAGCACAAGACTTCTTGATGTGAATCTGGAACTCTGAAATGAGCTACCTTTTCATGTTAATTGCAGGATAAATCTTCAAACCTCCAGTTAGCCTTCACAGTGAACTAACGTTTCAGGCTCAACCAACTTTTCAAGTTCTCCCATAGATCTTGAAAGGCTTCTGCCTACCTTCGGCAGTCGTACAAAACAGGACTTGCCACAGGATGTGGCCAGAAGCAGGTAGTTAGTTTATATTTGGATAAAAATTAATGAATGAGTACAAATGCAAATATCTCTTTATCTACTTCTACTTTTTTTCCCAAGACCATTTATTTATTTTCTGTTTGTTTTATGACACCGTTTAATAGGCACTGGCGTCTCCCTCCCCCTCCCCCAATTCCCCTCCCTTCCCCCTTCCCCACTCTTCGCCCCTCCATTCTTACAATGGTTATCTTTTGTGAATTTTCACAAGCCCATCATGTGCCATTGAGGTGTCTCCCACCAATGTAGGAGATTATCAGCTGTCTCACTGCGTCCATCCTTGTACTTCACGCATGAGAACATACTTCTTTCTATTCCCACATATGAACATATTAAGTTCCACTACACTTCCCTTATGCATCCCTTTGACTGCAGTCCACTACAGGGAAAAAAGCAAGAAAAAGAACATAAAAGAAAAAAATAGTGAACCTTCACCCGCATGAGGTTGACAAACATACAATAAAAGCATCAGTGTGACACTGTGGTGGTGAAGAGTGTCCAGGATCTTCACAAGGGAATAGATGCCAGTATGTGTCCCGTGTGGCACTGATGAGACTATGATAACAGCATTTTATAAGCATTCTACACCAAGAATACTGTAATTCCAAATTCAGGTGGGTGAGAAGGACTGGTGGATATGGCTGGGTCACGCGTCTCTTCTTTGTTTAGATGCAAAAAAAAAAAAAAAAGGCATCTAGATGAACAAGGCCAGACACTGATTCAGCAGAATTCTGAGCAGACCGTGGGAGCAGGGGCCATGGATATGCCCTCCACATGGTGAAGTAGCTTGTAGATCAGAGTTCACTGGGATATAGTTGGGGTCCAGGCACCTGGAAAGCACAGCGAAGAACAAGGAATCTGCTGCTTTCTTGCCTTGGCTCTTGAGATTAGACAGAGGTTGAACAGCAGTGGTCAGAGGTAGAAAGGGTTCTGAAGGGTCACAGAGTGGTTTTTCCAGCCCTTGGTCAGGGCAAGTAAGAGGAGCGAGTATTTGGGAAAAGAGAAGGTGATATTTTTTTCCACTAGAAAGCATGATTTATTCTATGTTTTGATTATGGGTGTTAATATAACTTACTTTTTCTCCGTATCTCATTATGATTATACAATTGCTTATTGAATATGCAAGACCAAATCCAAATGTAGCATTGCTTTTGTTTTAAATAATGCATTCCAGTTCTAAGTAGCAGTATTACAGATTTGAGGAAAGCAGCTAACTTTCAGAGTGGGATTTGCTTGAGATTGTTGAAGTGAAAAGAGAGTGAATGAAATGAGTTCATGAAAATAAACAAAATGAGAAGCAGGCATCATTGGAAGACTGTCAGCTTCATTTAATTCATATGATTTATTCTCATGAGGAATATTCACCATTCTCCATTAGTTTGCTGGCAAAATTTGCGATCAAAATTAACCCAGCAGCAAGCCTCCAGGTTAATGTTTATTTACAAATTATAAAAAAAAATATTGATCAGACATACATGATAGTTTCACTTTTATAGTTTCTGGGAAGAGACACACATGTCCTTGTTGAAAAGATCTGGACATGAATGTTGACCGGAAATCAAAGGCAAACCTGTTTCACTTGTTTTTCTTTCTGATTAAAAGCAAAAGGCAAATATCACAGTCAAATAAAAAAGTAAATTGGTTTTTAATTTTTTATGTGTTTTCTCACTTTGAAGTGTGCAGACTTCACTGACCAGCACAGGTATAACTACGAAGACCTCTTAAAATATGACACATCTATTAGAAGGCTGACCATTTTTTTTTAAATTTTTATTTTCCATGATATTGTGCCATAGGCTCAGGAACTTGTTCTGAGGGTTGAACATTTCAATGTATCCATTTGGTGGGCGCTTTCACTTTACTGCACTCTGTTATAGAACATTTGCTATGCTTATTACGTGCAATCTATATCTCGCAATTTTAATAAGGGTAGGAATATGTATTCATTTTTGTCTGCATTTTAAACTGTTATTTCTTCCCTAATCTGGAAGCATCCTAGACTATGTATTCTTTTGAAAGAGATTATGCCATCATTCACAGACTCCATTTTATTTAATAGAGGATTTAAAAATAGACATACGTGAAGTGAACTTACCTGATAAATCTTGTGTTACAATTTAACTTTCAGTGGGAAAACTTTTCCTAGAAAAAAAGAGAATCTTCAGTACATTTTGTAAATATTTAAAGGAAGACTTCAAGGCTCTGGTCATCTCCTGGTGTTAAGGGTCAAATTCTGTTCTTCCCAAATTCATGTACTGAAATTCTCACTCCCAGCTCTTCCAAAACTGATGATGACTGTAGATACACTTAACTAAAAATGAGGTCATACTAGAATAAGATGAGCCCCTACTGCGATATTGCTGGTCTCCCCATGTAAAGCAACAGTTGGCTCACACGGGCTGGCATGGAGGGAGGACCATGGGAGAGATACAGGAAAAAAATACTCATTCATGGCTGAGCCACAGGGAGACACCAAGATCGGATTCTCCCCCACACAGCCACTTGTCAGGAACCAAAGTACCAACCCTGCTGACACCTGGATTTAGAACTTCTGATTCTAGAAACTGCTGTCCTTTAAAACCGTGTTTATGATACGCTGTAACCACAGATGAAGGAATAAGCTTGGCTGTGCAATGAATCCCATCAGTGACGGTGGCCATGCTAGGGGCTATGGTCTCTCTCCAGGACAGATTCCCACTTTGGAAATTCTGATTGCTCACCCCAGATCTTGGAGCTTTTTCTTGTTCTCTTGAGCATTAGGTGTTTATAATGTCTGGGGAGGCTGTGCTAGAATGTGAAAATTTCCCATGAGGTCCTATGAAATTGTCTGAGAATTTCTGAATGTATTCATTCCCTATTTTGTGAAATGAATAGCCAGGGGCAGTATGGGAGCCTGTGGGCAAGGCAGAGCCCTAACAGAAAGCTGGGTTTTTGCTCTGGCTCCTGGTTCCTGCTCTCAGGTAGCTCATGAACCTCAGTTTTTTTATTCATAAAATGGAAGATAGATCTTTTGGTGACTCTGAATTGAAACATGTATTTTACAAAAGGCAATGTTGATGGGCATGTAACCATGACATTTAGCAGGTTTCATTTTGCACAACAGCTTAGAATGAGCAGCACAGCCATGTTTACCCTCCGCAGTCTCCTCTACCACCAGCTCACTCCCCAGAGGAAACCACTTTCAACTGTTTCCGTATTTAGCTCTCTCGGTGGTTACCACCCTAACTTTAATAAGATGCTGATGCTGCATTTCCTTATGATCAACTCCAGACATTATCTCTTCACTTTCCCCAACTTGCTGAGGAATCACTAATTCAGCAGCCGATCCCGAGAGCCTGCAGGTGAACAGGCCTGGCACAGCAGCACTCTTGGTGGAGCTAATGAAGAAAAGCAGTTTGCCTCGGTTAAAGGGAAGGTGGGGAGTAGACAGTTATTGTCACAGGATGTAACACAGGACAGGAAAGAGTTTGGCTGAATGTCTCGTGCTCATATTGGGCCTGACTTATTAGGTTTCTTACTCTTTTACATTTCTCAGACTCTAGCTGCTTTACATGAAGTTTTAAAATTGAACTTCAACTGACAGATGTTACTTTCGTAAATAGGAAAATATCTGATAGTTCATAGCGTTAGCAAAAAATGTATCACTTATTAAGAAATGTTTAAAAGACTAGGTACTTTATGCTTTGACTAAGCTGCTGTGGAGGGATCAGTTAAGGCAAGTACTGTGACCATAACATCCAGAGGTGGGCCAGGATTAAGCCATGAACCAGGAGTTTCATCTGGGTCTCCCACGTGGGGCAGGAGTCCCAGCTCTTGGGCTGTCTTCCATGCTTTTCCAGGCACATTGGCTAGGAACTGGATCAGAAGCGGAGCAACTGGGGCTCAGAAAAGAAGCCAGCCTATCAGGGGGCACCTTAACCTGCTATGGCACAGTTCTGGTCCCATTTGATTCAGTTTTGCAACTCTTCCTCACCAGGAAATTGCCCTTGGTTATTCAATGAGTAAAATATAAAACAGGAAGCATACTTTGATGGAACAGTAACTGTTTCTGGAAGCAGCATACCACAATTCTGATTTTTCTAGAAATGCTATTAAGTAAATGACTTCGAATTGTAATGTAGGAAAACTCCATATTGATGATGGCAATGAAATTTACAGGTTGATTACTTTGAGTTACTTGGAGTTCCATTCCAATAATGTGGCCCATCTGCAATTCATTTCTAACTAAGTTTTTTTGATGGACAGATAAAGTTGCACAGATTTGTAAAGTACCAGGTGATGCTTCCGTACATGTTTGCAAGGTGTAGTGTTCAGGTTGATGATGTAAGCGTATCTCTGTCCTCAAGTATTTATCATTTTTGTGGCAAAAACATACTCTCTTTTTAAAATACATAGCACATGATCTTTATGTCTTAGTCACTCTACTGTGCAATGAGGCACTAGAATTGCATCTTTTTCCTGTTTATAGCTTACCAGCTAACTCACATTGACCCATCCCTCCTTATCTCCACAGAGACCGAAAACTTAATTATTAGTTTTTATATATCATTATCTTTTTAATTGATGTATTTATTTGGATGACAGAATGACAAATAGAGGGAGCAACAAGACTCTTCTATCTACAATCAAACTCCCCAAATGGTTGCAAAAGCCAGGCCTGGGCCAACCCAAAGCCTGGAGTGTGGAGCTCCACCCAGGTCTGTGCTATAGGTGGTAGGGGTCCAAGCAATTGCATTATCTTCCTCTGCTTTCACAGGCAACACTATCTGAAGAGCACGGCCAGAACTAGGACCTATGCTCTGATGTGGAATGCTGACATCTCAAACAGAGGTTTAATTGCAGCACAAATGCCAGTCCCTGTATTTCATTGTTCAGTGTGCCACAGTCACAGACAGAGATCAGTGACATAGCTTAAGAGGTGATATTGAATGATGTGAAATGGGGTAAAAAAAAAAAAAAGGTGCAAGGGTTATATTTTTAGTGCTTTCTGCTGCTGAACAGACCTCTTTCTGAAAACTCTTCCTACCTGACTTGTTCCGTGATATCATAGTTTTCCAGCTGCAGTGTTCTACCATGCACCTTTCCTCACAAGATCATGGTTCTCCCTACATCTCTGACAGAATTTCCTAAAGTCCCATCAGTGTTACCTTGTTTGTAGACAACTCACGAATCCCTTCTCTTACCGTTTTGCCTCTGTCTTGAACTTGAAGCCTGTCCAGTGGACATTGCTGCATGGATGACCTACACGTTTCTCAAGCATGACATACCCCAAACTGAAATTTTCATCTTTGTCTCCTGTTAAATTCTACCACCACCACCCTACCTGCCACCATACCGTTCAAGTGGGTATCAGGCTTATGATCTCTCCACTTACCCAGACCAGAAAACCAAGGTTGCACTCAGCCAAGGCTGTTCCCAGAGTTCTGTTCATTTTACCCAAGTTGGCAAATCTTTATACTTGTCTTCTTGCCTGCTGCAGCATTATCATCATAGTTGTGCTCTCAGTTCATGCCTTCTGTAGCCTTTAGCCCTCATTCTTGACATTCATTCCTGGCCACAACTGTTTTACTTAACAGAGGTGGTCTACTGTCATTTTCTTAAAAGAAAAAAAAAAAAAGAAAGAAAAAAAAGGCTGTGATTAGATTATCAAGATGCAACTGAAACCTTATAGTGTGATTCTGCTACCTTTTAAAATCTACTCCACATAATATATCCAGGTCCCTATACTGAGCTTGGCGTGCATTAGAGGCCTCATGAATAAATGAAGAACAAATAAGTGACTGAATCCATGAATGAACAAATGACTCAACAGATATTGAGCCTGCCAAACATATGCATGTCTCCTGCCAGGAAACCTATTTTCCTCCTTCTGCAGTGGGCTAAGTCATATTCAATGTCATTGTTAAGTATTTCTAGAATATTCCAGTGTCAGTCACTTTCTTCCCAATTTGCAATCCTGGGATATTTCATTCCCACTGCAGCTATAGCAATTAATGTATGCCATGGTTATTTGTGTTGGGTGTGTTGGGTGTGACCAAGATGGGACCTTTGATAACAGTGAAGGCTCAGCTCCTAACACAAAACTTGTCACACATAGGCAATCAAACCACATTAGAGTCCTCACTGCCACTAATTTTATTCCGTCTCATTATATTTCTCTCAAAGTTCTGCAATAGCTCCACAAGTATTTTTTCTTTCCTCTATTTTATAGTGTGGAATATATTCTGCTCAGCTCTGATGCAGGAATCCTTTTGTTCTAACAATGAGCAGTTTGCAGAAATGCTAAAGCTTGTTGTTGTCGTCCTCAAAGCATCTGAAGTTTCACCCTGTTTTGGTGACTGGTCATTTTCAGGCTCCCTAGGGTTGTAAATAAACAGAATATCATTTTGTAAGTTAAAAGAGATTCTTCAATACATTTTTAGCTGCCTAACCATTTCACTCTATTTATACTCTCAGAGTAAATATAGAGTCAGGAAGAAATGTTCCTGGGAACAGGAAGGACACATATCTGAACCTAAAGGGAATTTAATAACTTCATATTTTCCCTGCTAACTGGAGTCTGGGAACCCAACTAAGTTGTATCAAAGAAGTAGAATGATTGTGGTTTGACTAGACCATCTTCCTGTGCAAAGTAATTCTGGTTGTGGCCAAGGTGAATGTCAGGACATGGTTAACACAGCTGTACTTTGTAGAACTGTAGGATGATTTTTAGACTTGGTGGGGTAGAGGGTGAGAGCTCAGAAAGCAATGTATCCAACCGCAGTGTGCTGTTACTGCTGCTACAAATTCACCATTAATTGGCATTGCTTATAATTTTGCTCATTTACAGTAGGGCTTTGGGGAATACTGTTGCCTTCATGTTGTCTAAATAGGTCTCTACCGCCAGTGACTTGACAACTCGGGGTGTTATAATGGCATTGTGTTGCTTGGGATAGACATCCAGTTACCTGTATCAAAAGGAGACATTTCTGCTGGGATTTAACCCTCTGAGCCACTTTGGTGGGAAAAAAAACTGGCCCTAAAAATGCTTCCAGTCACCTGTGGCTTGCTAAGTACTGAGTGCTTATTAATTCATTAATCCTTTCCATTAACCCTGAGAGAAAGTTAGATGTTAAGTTTTGTTTCCATCTTGTCTAAGGCTATGGATTGGAAGCCCAGATATGTATTGTCATTTGGGGGCACACCCTGACAAATCCTGTTTTGCAGTGTCTGAAATCAATATTTAGCAGCTGAATTTTTTCTCCTTCAAGTCCAAGGTGACTCTGCTTTCTGTAGCCATCAATCATAAATTCTCAGCAGGGAAACCTAACAGGAGGCACTGGCTGAAAAATACAACCTCGAGAGCAACACACTGGTTCAGATGGATGGGAGAATGGATACTGGTAATATTAGGACCATGATACTTGATTTGGGTATTTTTTCCAAATTCCACATGTTGGTCAGTCTTTTCAATATCCTACTTATCTGTGTGGGTAGGAGTTTTTGTAACTAACTGTCTGCTGCTAATTTCCTTAAAATATTTATGAGGCATACAGCAACAGTCACAGGTATTCTTTCATGGGACCCAATCCCTGATGTCTGGAAAGTTCTGACTTTCTGCATCATTAACCCAGATAGTAGCAACATAAAATGTTGGTGATTGGTACTGGATGCTTGTGGCTGCAACTGGGATGTTTTTGCTGTTTCAGAGAAGAGCCTCACTCCTGTCCTTTAGATCTTTTGTTTGGAGGTGATTCCTGGGGCTGATCCCAGCCACAGAATTTGACTTCGGAGAGATCTCTTACCTCCTGATTGTTTTCCTAATGAAGTCTGCAGAGCCCAACAACATACAGGCTGCTTATTCATCCATGTGTGCATGCGTTGGTTTAGCAGGTGTGTTTTCATTATCTACCTTGTCAGCTCTTGGTTGAAGGTAGAGATATCAGCATGCCCAGGCTTAAGAGCAGGTTGGGCCCTGTAGCACTCGGCTTCACAACCATAAAAAGCCTGAAATTGAGACCCTTGGCTTTGTTATTGAATAAATTTTCAATTTTCTTTTAGAGAAGGTTTTAATGCTCCCTTGATGGAAGTTTAGGGGTGGGAGAGCTTCCTTGTGTTTCAGAGGTTGGCCCTTGGTTCCTTGCCATCAAGTGGCTCACATACCCTCCTTCTATCTCATTATCCGACAAGAGATCAGGCGTCCTTCTCTCCAAGAAAGAGAGAATACAGTATACCCAGATCACATGAGTGTTCAGTAGCGGAAAGGCTACCACACCACCACTGCTGTGTGTGAGCAAATAGAATAGACTTGAAAAGGTATAGGATTGTACAACAGAGCCATAGGCAGTTAGTGGCATAGTAAGACTTGAAGGGCCCCTCACCTGATGTGTTCTCTGTCTCTGCGACCCGAGGACCTTGAAAAGAGAACAACAGTAACAGTGTGCTTGATCTTGCTCCACAGTCATTGGCATCATGCCACAGAGCAGGGGCTGATTTCACTTGCTCCTTCCCTTCCCATCTCCTTTCCTTCCTCTCTCCATTTGCTTTTATCATTTTCTTCTCTGACCATGTATGCCTTCTCTGCCTTCTCTTTTTAATATTGAGTACAGTCTTGCTTTTTGCTCATTAATGGTGTTTTTGTGTGCTATATTTCTCCATTGTTCTGGCCAACAATGAAGGTTGGCCCACATCAAAAGCAGAAAGTTTGGTTTTTAATCAGGACAATATTTGCATTGTGGACTTTGATCTTGGCTTTAGCCTGGAGCCTGCACAAGACATTACCACGACAATGAACTCAACTTTGCCTTTTCTCCAGAACTGGGGTCATCAGGATGTGGTTAGCTTGTTGTAGAACAAGTATCACTAGGATTAAGAGCTTGCAAGGAGATTTTCTCAGCAAATTCTCACCATATGAGGAAGACAAAGAGGAGAATACCCCTCAAGAAGCAATTCCTTCTCTTCCTAATGTACAAGGAAGGCCTACTAGGCTGCAGTGATGCATTGCTTCTTGCTCTTTGTTCTGTTTCCTTGAGTTTTAGACAAGTGCAACATGACACAAATTTTACTCTGTTCTTGGAGCTCCAGAATTATGAGTGGATGTCACCACTCAGTGTTCCACAAACTTTTCAAACAGCACACTCAGAATAAAGTTACCATTTCCTCTGAGAAACTTGCTATTCCTCTCCAGTTTCTATAATCTGCCACCAGGTTCCCAAGCTACAAACCTTAGATTCATCTCATACTCTTTTTTCTCATTTACTGTGTTCTGTCGATTCTGCCACCTAAATGAATCCAATTACTGCCTCCTCTCCACTCCATACGCTACCCAGTTGTCAGAGAGAGCTGTCTGAAATGCAAATCTGCCTGTATCATTCTCCTCTAGGAGCTCTGAGCATCCCCGTACTGAGGGGCTTACATCCACATCATATGTATGATACTGACAAGGGGTCCTTCCTGCCCTGGCTACATTTGGCAAGGCAGCCCTACAGAGCAGCCCTGTTATGACCACCCCTGCACAATAGCAGAGTCTGCCATGCCTTCCTGATGACAGTATCTACATTTTGTTCCAGTTAACACATTGGCTGCACTTGTCTTTCCCTTTCATTTACTACCAGTTCCCCTTTATCTTTTATCAAAGGTCTATTCTCGCTGCATTTGTTAAGTCTTCTGAGGCCTCCCAGGTGGTTGCTAATTTATCCTTTCACTTGGATTTGATTTATTAGAAGGCACACATGCAGCAGTTAAACCAGACAGATCTTAAGGACTGGTTTCACACTGAACTTCAGGCACATTATCCATGATAGAAACATACTGCCAATTTCATACAACTTTTGAAGGATTGAAATAGGCTCCAATAAATGTTAGTATCCTTCTGATACAGCTAGTATATGATTTGATTTTTTTTTTTCTCTTAAAGATCCATGTGTTGGAAGCTTGACTATCAGTGGTGATGTTAAGAGGTGGTGGAACTTACTTAATAAGATATTGTTACTGGCTCAGCTCTCTCGGGTTTCGGATCTCACCATGTGATCTCTGTCTGCCAGCCAAAACAAATTCCTCACTATATTGTAGCCAATGTTAGTATCATGCCCTTGAACTTCTATAACCTGTGAGCTGGATGAATATAATTTTTGGTAAATATTTATCTTTTTATTTGAAAGGCAGAATCACAAGGAAAGAAGGAGGGGCAAGGAGATCTTCCTTCACTCCCCAAATGGCCATGAGATAATGTGATGCCAAGAAGGAGGAGTTTCTGGATTTTCCACATGGGTGCAGGGACCCAAAGTCTTGGGCCATCCTCTGATGCTTTCCCAGGCTGTAAATAGAAAGCTGAATCTAAAGTGGAGCAGCCAGAATATAAACCAGTGCCCATATGAGATGCTGGTCCTTCAGGTGGAGGCTTAGCCAAGTATTCCATGGTGTGGGTTCCAATGCATCTTTTCTTTGTGAAATACCAAGTCCTGGATAGTTCATTACAGTAACATGAGATGAACTAATACATCTTTCTACTGCATATTGCTGGCAGATTGCATGGTGATTAAAATTATATGGCTCAGAATTTTAAGAATGTGGCTCTAAAACCAAGCCCCCAAGATGCACTTATATGGATGACCTTGCACAAATTATTCATTTGTTTGAACAAGTTATTGTTCTTTCAGCTTCCTTATCACTGTAATAATAGTATCTGTCTCATAGGGTGCTTGGGAAATTGAATGAACAAATATGAAGTTACTGTGTTTGGCACACTGTAATCACATAATGAGTGTTGATTGTAGTCATTTTCTTCCCACACTTGCTCTACTCTATCATAATTATTTGTTTACATGGTCATCCCCCAACTAACCTGAGGATTCCTAAAGAGACCAGATGGTTCCTTACTCACACTTGCATTCTCCATCACTGCCATCAAACACGGTGCCAGCACTGGGAAGTCATTCCTTCAGATGAATCCAACAGGGAACGTTTCCTCTAAAACTGTAGTTCTATACTACAGAACAGTGCAATCCAGGATCTTTAATGCAGCCTTCATCCTTATATCCATGCCAGCTCCAAAGCTAGTTTTGAAGGAGCTTTCCCTCCACCATGACACCGAGTTCATTTGGGTCTCAGTTCCAGTTTCTTTACTGACTTTTCCGTGTTTCTCATGCCTTTACCTTCAATGGGATGTGGACATCAAAATAACAGGATCTACTTTCTTCTATTGGCTTTTGAGCTGCACATTTATTATAGATTTTTTTTAATAAATAGCAACACTTGGTCATGTGGCATTTAGTAGTAGCTTTTTCCCCCAACCACCTTCCTTATTCTTCTATTCTCATTCTCCCCCAGTGCCCCTCCAGCCATGAATAGGTATAGTTGATCCCTGGTTTAGAATTGGGAACTCACAAATTTGCTCCACACCCAAGAGTATTGGTTTATATCTGGTCCTCTCATTCTTCCTGTCTATACAAGGAACACACAATTTGGGGATGTTATCCACTTTTCTCATTGCAGTGTAGTTGGAACAAGTGACATTGGATGCCAGGAGATTCTGTATTCATCTTCTTTCTCGAAAGGAATATCTGAGGGACATTCCAGAAAAATCTGAACAGAACAGTTAAAGGGCAGAGATAAAGCAAGTATTAATCAGTCAATCACTAGAAATGCAAAAGGAAAATTCTAATCAATAGGGTTAAATTCTCAGAGAATATGATTTAAATCAAAACCCTATATTTGAAGTTAAATTTCCAAGAAGTCAAGGTTTGGGGTTTTTTAAGCAAGTGTTATAATTGCTGTCAAATCAGTCCCACCAGTCCCACCAATTGGAAATGATTATATATTATAATAATAAATAATCATAATAATAGTTATACATACACATGTGTGTGTATTAAAAAAAGAGGGAGAAAGGCACACACACACACACACACACACACACACATTTTTTTCCATCTGCTGGTTCTCTCCTCAAATGACAACGACCACTGAAGCAAAGTCACTGCAAAGCAAGAATCCAGAAGCTTAATCTGTATCTCCCACAGGGTGGCAGGGGTCCAGCCACAGGAGCCATCGGTTGCTATCCACTAGCATGTCAACAGGGTATAGCTGTCTGCAGCTGGAGCTAGGATTTGAACCCACGTACTCTGACAGGGATACAGCTGTGCCAAATGGCATCTTAATTTTTGCACCAAGACTCCACCCCTGAAAAGAGCTTTAGATTAGGAATAAATGAGACACCCAGCAAGGGTTTCTCCAGGGCACCCCACTGGCTACTAGAGGGGAAAAAAGTAAGCATTCTCAGTTTTACATATAATCATAGTTGTATTTATCTTCTTAGCAAAAAGATCTAAATACTTGTGATGGAATAGAATTTATTTATGTACTTCCCTCCAGGTCTGCTTTTATTGTTCAGAAACAGAAAATTTCTGGATACATTTTCCTGAAGAGTAATTATTTCAATGCTCTTCAGGTGACAGAAATGCTAGACTGAGAGAGAAATTCAACACCCAGAATTTCCCTCACTTCTGTAAATCTTATCTTTCATCACAGTCTTCTGATTCAAAGGTTTAGCTATTGATGAGTCCTTGTGCATGTCTCTTTTCCAAAATGTTGTTCACCTACCTCTGCGGTAGAAGTTTCTTCTGTTTCGTTTCTATTCTAGCCACAGACCCAATGTCACTGCATCGCTCAAGTCTCTTTGGTATCCCCACTGAATAAATCCTTTCACCTTTCCACTGAGTGACCAACCTCCTGGTTAAAAACTCTAGAAAAAATGGCAGCATTTCTAAAGTCTTAAAATTGTATCAAAAAAATTGACATAAAAGGTAAATTTAGCATGGTGTAAAAATGGTGTGAAATCCATATGTGGTTGTTCATAGTATGTGATTTCCATGGACTTTTTAAAGTGCCCTCATAAATGATCTGGAGTGAGTTTTCGTGTTGGAAATTCTGATACCATTACTGGTTACCTTCACCTGCCTTTCCCATTTTCCAACCTAATTAAAATATAAACAGGGATCAGTACCAGAAAGAAAGAAAGGAAAAACTGCATAGTCAAGTCAAATCAGAATGTTGCGTTTAAATAAGATAAATCTATCTTTAAAAGTCTGTATTTTAAGAGTTGCATTTTTCACATGGGAGTTATATTCTCCTTTTTAGTATTTAAGGATTTTTTTTTTTTTGGTAAGTTCTGATTTTCAGGTAAACAGTTGAAATCAAAGAAACATCCCATTATTAAGAAATGAGGTGAAACAAGTAGGGACAGAATCCACAGTGACTTCATAAAATGATGGGTGGTTGTCGTCCTTTAGTCATTCCTCCCACCAGGATCAACATCTGTTGGAAGGAATAGCCACCTGGCAGTGTAGGATGAACATGTGTGGCATCCCAAGGGCGATTACTCTACAGTTAGATGTAGAAATTGCTACAGATGTGCACTGATAAGGAGAGATGTTTTTCCTGATAAAAAGACTATTTTTCTCCTTATCTCTCCTTACCATTTGACAGAGTCTGTGTTTACTCATTCGTATGTCTGTTGTCTGCCTTCCTCACAATGACATACTTAGATAAAAATGATGCCACTGGTGTTAGACTACAACCATTGCTAGTATTTGTGCAGAGGCAGCCCCACTGTGTATGTGATTATCTTCCATGAATATCCCCTTGATGAAGCCCCGAAAATGTGTGTTGCTGTTTGTCACCTGCTCCTGGCTCAGGGGCACTGCACTTGATGGAAAATCAGTTGATTTGTGCTGATTCATTGCCATTTCAGCACTGTGAAGGCACTGTGAGACTGCAGTGAGATCCTATAGAGGTGAGACAGAGTCTTCCCAGGAAAATCGTTCCTGGCTTTGCTATTTTCTGTGGCAAGTTTCAGAGCGGAAAACGTGCCCTTCTTTGCAGGAGACAACTTAGAAACCAAAATGATTGTTTGGTTCATGGGTAGATTAAAAAACCAATGGAATGTACTTGGGGCTAAATAGTCTGGGAAATCACTGTGTAGCGTGTTTGTGACCGTCTCCGAGCGATCCCTGCAGGATCTCTGGAGGGTGTAGAGAAGCAGAGTGATTCCTCCATGTCATCAGATTCAGCATTTACAGTTAATTCTAGGAGATGGAGCTTAGGATTGCAAAGTGTAGAGAGGTATAAATGACAGTTACTAGTATATTAATAAGAAAGATGTCGTGCTAATTAAACAATATGACAAGGATTTCATAATAGAAGGGACATCTTGGGATATGCAAGAAAGGGCATTATATGTTTTGTTTCATTTAACCTTCGGAACAAACCCTCTGCAGAACTGTTATCCACCTTCACAGATGGAGAGCCTGCTGCACAGCAGAGTAAAGATTTCTCTAGAATCACACAATGTGAGAGCCCAGTTCCAAACCAAGGAGATCTGGCTATAGAGCCTGGATTATAAACAGCTGCCCCACTCCATCTGTATTCCAAGCTGTTTGTCATATATTGAAATATAAATGCAAGGTGTGTGTGTGTGTGTGTGTGTGTGTGTGTGTGTGTGTGTGTGAAATATATTGCGTGGGAAGGAACTTTAGAAACAGTGTATCTGAGGTTCCAACCCAATGTAGGGGTCTCCAGGGAATCATCATTCAACTTAGCTCGTGTTTTAAGGTCAGGTGCGTAAAAATACCAAGGGTCAGCATCAGAGTTGAATGCTAATCATTCTGTAGCTATGGAAACAAGCTAGAATACATAGAACAACAAGGGTTCTTTTTTTTTTAAAGATTTATTTTTATTATTTTTTTATTGGAAAGGCGGATATACAGAGAGGAGAGACAGAGAGGAAGATCTTCCGTCCCATGATTCACTCCCCAAGTGAGCGCAACGGGCCCATACTATGCCAATCCGAAGCCAGGAGCCTCTTCCAGGTCTCCCACGTGGGTGCAGGTTCCCAAAGCTTTGGGCCGTCCTCAACTGCTTTCCCAGGCCACAGGCAGGGAGCTGGAAGGGAAGCAGGGCTGCCGGGATTAGAACCGGCGCCCATATGGGATCCCGGGCGTGCAAGGCGAGGACCTTTAACCACTTGCGCCACCGCGCCGGGCCCAACAAGGGTTCTAAAAGAGAATTAAAAATGCAACCAAAGGAGACTGCACAAACAAGGTGATGGCTAGGCCGAGGAACCCGAGTAAGTTAATAAAGGCTGACTAAGGCATGGATG
The DNA here is from genome assembly GCF_017591425.1 of Ochotona curzoniae. Classification (NCBI taxonomy): domain Eukaryota; kingdom Metazoa; phylum Chordata; class Mammalia; order Lagomorpha; family Ochotonidae; genus Ochotona; species Ochotona curzoniae. Next base: position 11,434,020 of record NW_024465751.1, read on the forward strand.
AACCAAATATATAAACATTGAATTTCTTGTGATTTATAGAAAAGAATCAAACTTTTTTGTGTGTTTGTCTTGACTATAGATAAGTGAATTTTTGGTATGAATTTGTGAAAAAACTCTATGGTAATATTCATGTAGTAAAAAATTAGAATGCCACTCTTCTAAATAATTAGAGAATAAAAGCAATAACCTATACGGGAGAACTTACTGGAAAAGAAGTAGGTGTGTGAGGATAGCATTGTGACAAATACATAGCTTCCCATTTCTTCTATTAGAATTTAATATTTTACAGTAGAATACAAATGATTTGCATTCATCACCCAGCAAATTAAAATATTCTAACCTACAGTATTGTGTAGTGTTTTGTTAGCATCTTATCAAATTGCCTTGAAAATGGATTTTATGTCTTATTCTATGATATTGCCAGTATATCGTAGGTTGGCACTCAAATATGTCAATGAATTTAAATCTCAGTGAGTGGAAATGTGAGACAAACAGCTTTAATCCAAAAAATATTACATACCAGAGTGAATGATTTGATATTGATAAATGTTATTTATGGTGAACACTTACTAGATTTAAAATATTACATGCCCACGAACATTGTTATAAAATATGTGGGGCTGAGGCTGGTGCAGTGGTGCACCTAGCTGATCCCCCACCCTGTGGTGCTGGCATCCGATATGTGCGCCAACTTGTGTCCTGGCAGCTGTACTTCCAATCCAACTCTCCAAGTCCCCAGATTCTATACCCACAGAAGTCCCTAGCTCCCCGCATCAGATCAGTTCAGCTTTGGCCATTGTGCCCATTTGGGAATAAAGGAGAGGATGGAAGAGCTTTCTCTCTGTCTCTCCTTCTTCTTCTGTAAAATTGCATCCTTCACATGAAAATAAATAAATATATATTTTTTAAATGTGTGGTGCAAAAACTCTTGGAAATACAAAGATTAAATTTGTGGTAAAAGTATGGGCTTTGTCCACCTGGCTATTATAAATTCATGAAAATATCGCTTCTCAGCTTTTTGGCTAAGATCAAGAGTAGTATAAATTCATGAAAATAAAGCAATACTTATGAGTCAAAGGAAGGGCAGAACTCCAATGACCTCTTTCGGAAATTAACCTCTTTAGTTACTAATATATTTCCCATTTGTCTTTTGATATTGTTTACAGTATTTTTCCATGTGCAAATTTCTTCTAAAAATTTCTACAGTCAAATTTAATGTTTTCAAAATAACACTCAGATTTTGTCCTATGGAAAGGACTTAAGATATTTTAATAGGTAGATCAGTCTTCTAATATTTTTTCCATCCATAATTTATTGATTATTTTGTATAAGATATTTTGTTTTAAATGACCTATAAATGTTATATTCTAAAATAAATTATATTGATGCCATACTTTTCAGAATATAAAATATATCCAGACAACTTTTTCCAGATACCAACTAGGTGATTGATTTAAAAAAAGAGTTCAAATAATTTTGTTTCATCATTGGGTAGGGTAAAGCCCTACATAATTATGTGTTATAAGAAAATGTATTTCTGTTCCTCCAGGAAGAAAGAACATTTGAAAAATTAGAAACCTGAGGCCATCACAGTGGCATAGTAGGGTAATCCTCTGCCTGTAGTTCTAACATCCTATATTAGGGCCATTAGAGTCCCAGCTGCTTCACTTCTAGTCCAGCTCCCTGCTTGTTAGCTTGCGAAAACAGTGAAGGATGGTTCAAGACTCTGGGTCCCTCACCCATGTAGGAGATCTGGAGGAAGCTCCTGGCTCCTAGTTTTGGACCTGCCTCGCTCTGTCCATTACAACCAGTTGGGAAGTAAACCACTGAATGGATGATTTTTCTCTCTCCTCCCTCTCTCTAACTTTAGTTTTCAAACAAGAAGTAATTTTTAAAAAATTTTAGAGTCCAGTGATATAATCAGCTCCTTATTGCAGGTGCCCGTGGCTTAGCAAGCTAGAGATTTTTCTCAATGCTCCAGGAAGCTTGTATCTTTTTTGTGCAGTCCTCTATCTGCTTTAGGAGAATACTCTGTATTTTTTCAGTGCTCATAATTACTAAACAGTTTGTAAGAAATAAGCATATGGGACACATGTAAGATCACTGTCTGGATGCGAAAGGAAATTTTGTGGGATCATGTCAATTGTGCAAGAGAAAAAGTTTCTGAGACAGTTGAGCATAGTGATGGGAGACTGGCTTCAGAGTTGGAGGAGTTGGTTCAACTCCAGTAGTATACTTGCCTAGGATGTCCACAGCCTCACTTTCCTTCTCTTTAAAAGGACGGCATTAAAACTCCTACCTACAACTGTTGTCTGGCATCCTTAAAAGTGTAACTGTTCTATATATGTTTCAAAATAAGGACTATCCCATACGTTTCTAGCATTTCTAGTACCCTGTGTGGATTAAATTCTGCTGTGAAATGTTACTTCCTTTTGTTGACTGTGCATGCCAGCTGTGAACTAAACACCGTACTGGATTCTTTGGGTATAAACAAAGATGACTAAACTGTGTACTTTTTTCCCAAAGACCATAGCATTAGTTGTATAGTAGCATGGAGTCAGAATACAAGCAAAATACACCATTGCATCGATAAGTCCCAAAGCACTGTAATTTGAACTGGAGAATGAGTGGCACATATGGCACAGTAGCTCACGTTGGCACAGAGCCTGTGGATGAATAGCCGCTGGGTTGCAAAATCAAGGAAAGCCCCTGCACCAACCCCAAACAATCCCTTTCTTTCATGCAGGTAACAAGAGATGACAGCTCAGAGATCAGTTCCTACTGTTAGCTTTTCGTGGCCCAAAGTTCCTCTTTTCATCCTGATTAGAGGATAAAGGAAATGGGCTTCCTGGTTAGTCTCATCCTGGTAAACATTTTGCCTGCTTTGCAAAACCACCGCCTTGGTTAAGTGCAGTTTCTGAACCCGCAGTTGGTTGAGAACAGCAGGGCCTTTGTCACTGAATAGAGCTGTAGTGAAAGGGAGGACGTTCATAAAAATGCTGGTATGTCTCATGCTCTGTGCCAGCTGGTGCTATTAGTGCCCTTGTATGCCTCTTAATCATCATCATTATCAATCTTTAAAGCCAGGATATAATGAGTGAGCACATGCACTTCTCTAAATCCGTAGTAGTGGTGGCTTCTAAACAGGGGTGTTATCCCACTGAACTGAGAAGTTAAGGAAACAAAGTTGTTTATGAACAATCTCTCATAGACATTGTTTACTGTTTTCCAGTTTTTTTTTTCTTTAATTAAGAACTGGCAACCATGAGCTGAAGTTCATGGTTAGTTAGAATTGATTGAATCTAGTTTATGGTCTAAGTTACTATTTGGGGGGAGCGGGGAAGAAGCCCTTCTATTCAAAGTCCCCAGTAGCTCCATCAAGGAATGCCCAGTGCCTATTTAAAATTAAATTTATAAATATTGTACAGCAGCTTGTAAAATGTCTGGGAAATGAGCATATTAAAAAAATGGACTCTGCTAGCTGACCTTTATCAGCATCATTCTATGTTGAGGGGTTTTCAAAAAGTTTGTGAAAAAAAATCCTTTTATGAAAACCTATGCATGGATTTCAAATCTTTTTACATCAAGAGAAATCTATATTTTCCTTCCATTTTGACGTAAAGCTATCAGCGTGTCCTCAGATGTGGATAAGGCCTGGAAGCGATGTCTCCAATGAAAAAGATGTGAAAGGTGGGCATTCAGCTTAGAAGATAAGGGACCTGCATCTCGTGTCAGAGTACTTTGGTTCAGTTTCCTCCTCTGATTCCTGATTCTCTTTCCTGTTACTGCACACGCTGGAAGGCTCCAGTAACTAGGTCCTTGGCAGCCCTATGGGAGACCTGAACAGTGTCCAACAGATGGGGCTCTCTTTGCCTTTTGAAAAAAAGTTCTTCAAATGCTTGGGTCATTCAGTATGCACCAAGGTTCTTTTCATTGTTATAACTGATATGCTATTAAAAATACCAAATACCAATGCACTATGCATCTCTTATTTCAAATCAAAGATGGACTCCCAATGAAACTGATGAATACATATTTTGAGAATAGAATGCTGAACCCTGCCATTCTCCATACCAACAATATCAGCATACCCCTATATAGCAGAATGGCTGTTATCTGAAGGACTATATTATTGTAATAAAATAGGGGGAAATCGGTGGGGGAGGAGGAGAGGTAAAGTGCCAGGGCCTTTGGAATTGCATCATAAAATAATTAATAAAAAAAGAAAGAAAGAACTATGTTTGGGTGTGTCCTTCAACTGGCTGGTCAGATCAGTTTTCCCAAATGTGGCCATAGCTTCCAGTTTACCAAGCTGGAGGCTGGTCTGGAGTCCCAGATATGTTGCAGTGGTGGTGGTGCAGCAAGTATGAAGGTGGTGGGTACAGTTCAGCATAGAGGTTGGTTAATCATAGCCTGTGGGCCAGCTGCAGTCCGCACTTGTTTTTGTTTATCTACCTGGGAGTACGGCATGTTTATCGCTGTGTTAGAGATTGAAGTTCCCTCTGAGGTTCTTGTTTTCATCTTCTCTGTGCCCTGGCTCTCCCTAGAGACTCCTTAATAAGTAGCATCTGGGGTTTGAAGTTATTTTCATCTGTAATCCTACATTATGCAGGAATCCTGGTGATAACCTACCAAAATGGGAACGTGAGGGTAGAGAGAAAACACTTCATAATCCCATGATTGTCAGTCCTTAATGAATATCTGTTATTATAATCTTAACAATATTTTATGCTTTTTGCTTGTTTAAGCCTTTTATTTATTCTTCTGTTAGGTTGATTGACTTTCATGATTTATTTAAGATTAGATTTCCTTTTGTTGCAGTTTTGTTTCCCAGGTATTGTTTCACTTTGTTGATAGAATTTATGGTGAAAGTTTTAAAATATTAATACATTTGCCTACATGAAATTATTCATAATCATTTGGGAGTTTTTTCTTTTACCACCTGGGGAGTCAAGAAGGCTAATTGTGTGTTTTTCTTTGTCTAGACCAGCAGGCTCTGGGAAAAAAAAAAGCTCAGTAAATTAGGTTCTCATATAATACAGTCATGTGATAGATACTTAATGATAGAACTGTGGTCTGAGAACTTTAGGTGATGTCATCATCGTGTGGATATCATAGAGTACATTTACACAAAGATGGTTATGGTATCACTAAGTGATACAATCTTATGGGGTCCCAGTGATCCCCGAAGTTCTCCTTAAGAGCAGCGCTTCTTAACCAGAATGGAACCATTTGGATATATTTAAAAATGACTGCTTTTCTCTCACCCTCCTGGATATGAGGGGATTTTTCTTTAATCTTCACAGGAAAAATCAAGGGGTATCCTCAAGGATGAGCCTTAAGGAATCTTAATTTCTCCAACTAGGCCATGATTAGTCTTCGGTAATGAAATAATTACTGCCTTTCAGTAGCAATTTATTAATTCATTTTCAAGAGTTAATGATTATCACCTTCTTAAGTATCATTCCTCCTTCCTGCCGATGCCAGTAGGGTGTCTGTGTGCAGGAAAATAAGAGTGTGTCCAGTCTGGAGGTGTTCATTTGCTTTTTGACTTCATCTCTCCATTCTACCTAAGAAAGGGTGTCAGTTTCAGCTTTTTCCATCCCTGTTGCTGTGAGGAGAGAAGCAGGGACACGCTCTCCAAGCATGCAAGCAGAAACCAAAATCCACCATCTGTTTTGGTATAACCTGTGAGCTAAGACTGGATTTTGCAGCATTATATTATTGAAAGACATAAAAGTAACCATTTTGTGGCATTGAAGAACTTACACCAAATTTAAATTTCAGTATTCGTGCATAACATTCTATTGGAGGTAGCAATTTTCATTCACTCACGTTGTTTATGGCAAAATTGTGTGTTTGTATTCGAACAGTGCTTCACTGAGAAAATTTGCTGGGCTCTGGTTTAGTGCACTCTAGACAGAACTCCTGGTTCAGTTCAGATCGATTGACCCTGTACTTAGGCTGAAATTCTGTGGTTGAATCACTGCGGCATGCTGGAGGTCATCTTGAGAAGTGGAGTTAAAGAAAGACTCAAGCCTGCCCTCACCATCCTCCAGGCTGCTGGTGGACATCGAAAGGGCAACCTGCAGGATTCTATTATAGAGGGTCACACTGATGGCATTGGGAGTTGAGGCTTGGCCAGTCATCAACTTGGGTTGTTTGGTATAACCGGAAGTGATTGATGGTGAAACAAGGGATGATCTTTCCAGGAGGGCAGCAGAATGCTCATGCTATATACTCCCTGCTTATTTCTGCACATCTCAACACTGGAGTAGAAGTACTTGATATTTCTGGGTTGGTCATGGACTTTTGCAGAAGTGTTTACTCACTTATTCTAGTTTGGATTTCATGTGAAAACAGAAGCTAAACCACATAAACTGTTTAGCTCACATGTATTTTATAGTATGTGTTTACTATGATCTTGACAGGGAATAAAAACTTCATAACTCTTGATCTTTATTACTAGGAAGTCAAAACTGCTTCCTTCTGTGAAGCAAGTAATTGTTGAAGAAAATCCATGCTAACCTTTGAGGTAGAACAGAATAGAAGCAGGCAACAAGAAGAAATGTGACCAGGGCTTTGTTATGCATCTAAGATGACTTTCCTACAGCCCAGGGTGTTCTTGAGAAAGCAATGTAGCCACTGTTAGACCTGCTAAGGAGGCTAAAATATTGAGGTCGGTTTGATTTACAAATGAGCAATGGATTTGTGTTGTTCTGTCAATGTCCCTAAACTGCAACCCTGATTGTATAACATGCTATGGTTTTGTCTTGCAAACAAAAGTTTAGTTGCTCACTGCCACCTTTATCAGAATGATTATGAAACCTTCCCAAGAGGTCTTGTAAGTTTACATTGCATGTTGATGAAGTTGGAAGCAATGAAACTGATGGCCCATGCAAAATTAACTGAGGCACAAAGAAAGAGCATGCTCCCGATGGGCTTGCAGCTATATAGAATTGACTTGATGAGGATCTCTAACTCAAAGATCACCTTTATGAGACCTGCGTGTTACCATCATTCAGACTCTTCTTGAAGGCGTCCAGAGGTAGGGTTCAAACTCATGCCCTTATCTTAACCCATGTGCATTAGAGTTGACTAATAATACTTCATTGATCAGCCATCTTGTCGCAAGAGAGGTACAGAATCCAGCTGAAGCAAAACAAAACAAGAAAAAACATGCACATTTATTAGCTCTTCTGACAAAATATGGACAAATGTCAGCGATGTGTAGACATGAAGTCTGAATATTGGTAATCAAATTTCTCATCTCGTTCACATCCTTCTACTTTCCTGCTTTCCATTTTCCATCGCTGATTTTCTCAGCTGGGCTCTTCCCAGTGACTGGAAAGCACAGCCACTGCTGACTTCCTCAGACCAGGCATCCCTGTCTCACAGGGAGGAAGGATCCAGGATTTGTTCTTTCTGTTCCCTGTATTCTCTGGGTGGGAGAGCGAGCTGATTCACTTCAGCCTCACCCAGTGTCTGTGTCTGTATCCAGGAAAAAAGGACACCCTCGTGAGACTATTGTGGTGGGAAGAGGGAAAAGTTTTCCCAGGAGGGAGGAATGAGAGGTGCTGAAATGAGAGGTAGCTGTGAGACACATCTTGGGTGATTTGGAGTAACTCTGTGAATTTCATCTGAACACTTACACATCATTAAGTTTCACCTTCTGTTGTAACACAAGATGAATCCTATCTCCCTTCTCTGTGACTTTTCTGAGAGTTATCTATAGCTGCCCCCAATTTTTCATGGCCTAGGTCTTCTGACACTGTGCCTTGCAGCTCTAGTAAGAAGCCCTTAGGCTTCTCCCTGCTCCCCTTTCTTTAGCATCCTTAATCACCTGATCACCCACCTCACCCTGGCTTCAGCTCTCAGGAGTTCCTCTTCAGACTGATCAACCCAGGACCACAAAGGAATGCTGTACTTTAAGTTAGAAAGAGTTTTGGTAACACGATAGATCTGCTTTGATTCCTGGGTCTGCCCCACTAAGTAAAAGTGTGGCCTTGAAAAATAGATTCAACCTATTGCATTGTTGTGTAAAAATGAAGCACTAGTTACAGGCAGCGCCCATCCCAAAGGCCGGCATGTGGTAGACCTACAGTAACCAAACTGCGGTTTACACTCCTTGTTCTTATCGATTCTCGGCACTCCCCCATAGTATTTCAATTTGTTCTCATGCAGAAAAAGACCAGATTCCTCTTATCCTGGGGAAGACTTCCTGACGAGGCAGTCAAAATCAGACCTTGGGATTTTTATTTCTTCTTTCCCGCAGTCCTTAGATTTCAGTCTCAGCACTTGGACTGGGAGTGTAGTGGTTGCTTTTCTCTTGCTTTCGACCTCAGGTTTTAAGCCAATTGTATTGAGGAAAATAAAAATCCCATTATCCTATGCCAGGTAATCAGAGTGTGGATTCCATCCAGATGAGCTGTTACAGGCCCTGCAGATAGAAGTGATTCTTTCTAGGGGTTTTGCTGCGTGCTAGCTCAACTTACGTAGCTCAAATTTAAAAAAACAGTTTTCATATTTTTACCCTGCTTAGGTGACTTGGTATATGAGACTCGTCAAATATTCACTCTAACCTACTCTTCTAGCTCAGACTCCATTTCCCTTTTACACTCACCTTCTACCCCTCTAGATCAAGTTAGTTCAACATTTTCTAAGTCTGAACTATGAATATCATCTCTGCACATTATCTCACACCCCAGTGAATATCTCACACCAAGCCATCTTTGTAATCGCTGCCGTCCATTCAGCCATTCACACCAGTCCATCCATCCACTGGAAAACAAATACTGTTATAGCTATGGCAGATACAGATGTCCATAAAGTCCAAATATCTAACATCATAGAATTTATAGTCTAGTATAAGAAATACAACAACCATATAAAGGGACACTTTATAACTTTTTAAGCAGTAGGTGCATAAGTAAGTGAAAATGAAAGCAAAGGAAAGAATTGAAAATGCTGTCAAGGATCGGAGAGGTAACAGTGGACTATATTATCCATGTTCTTTGTGCTTCATAGAATAGAATGATTTGAAAGAATGGGGAAGGCAAGGCCATTTTTTCAAAAGTCTAACTCAATTTAGAAATTCCTTTGACAGGATCTCTAAAAAGTTATCATTTACATAGATACGCAGCACCACTCTTAAAGACATAAGCCTAGGTGCTGGATTGACTTTCTTGGAGTACAGACTCAACTGTTTGCTTCTGTGTTATCCTGTCTTAGCAATTCACCCTGTAGAGTTAGTGTTCCTTCTGTATGAGGTGGCAGAAATACTATTTATTTCAAAGCATTGTGATGACTGGGAATTAAAAACATGGCATTATTATAGCAAAAACTTAGAACATCATAAATACTGAATATATATTTTGCCTATTATTATCTTTATTATTTCATACATAGGATTACTCTAAACAATAAATTAGATCATGCATTTGGCATCATGGTTTGTATGCCAGTGTTTCACCAGCATTACTACCATTACTGTTAATATTTATTGTAACAAACGAGATTCATTGTCCCATAGTTAGCAAGCTGACTTTTTAAACCATTCATTCATTAAATGTGTCTTTATATGAATGCAAATGTACCTTATATAAGAACTTCATGCAAGGTTCCATTTCTGATTCCTGGATGATTAACTCTGAAGTCACTGATAAAGAGCCCAAGATAGTTTGGTCATCCCTGAAAGTGAGAGTCCATGACACATTTTCCTCCTCTGAAATTCTCAAGCCATTTCTGTTAATATCATTCATTCTTAAAATTTTGCATTTATGTTCTCATAGCTCTTGCCTGTGTTCATGTTTAGTTCAAACCATACCCCCCAAAATAAGTAACGTAGATTAAGGATATTGTCCTATATAAGAAAACACACACACACACACACATATATATTTTCCTGGATGACCTATCTCTGTGTTTCTATCTTTGTCTTGGCACTACAACAACATGTGTCCACGTGACAGTATTGTGTTCAAGGTCACTGACAACTAACCAAACTGGTTGAACTGGGAACCAGTCACATTGCCCCAGATCCAAAATCCACTTATGTTTTGCTAAAACATCTTCTATTATCCCAGTTTTTCATATACAAGTCACTGTTGTGCCTTTTAACTATGTTACTGCTGACTCATAAGCCTGTTTGTATTTTCCTCTTTATTTACAGCTACATATAATACATAATGTAGTGGTGCAAGTTTAATTTTTCATGTTCATGTGACATTAATACAAAGACAACAGATTCAGTGTAGTTCATGGATCAAGTCTAAATGTAGTATTTCCTTCCTTTCTTCTTCCTCTTTTTTCAGTGTCTTAGATAATGTATTTTTCATTTACAATGTAGTCAAGGGCTTAATGTTGCACCAAATAAATAGCACAACAAGTGAAAAGCACAAGTAGTGATGGGGTTCCTAAGTTCATGTACCTTTGCCTGTTTTACCCTTTTTGTTTGAGGAAATATTGAAGGACAGGCTTCCAAATCAGCTTGCTCCTACTGTTCTGCTAAGGAAAATTCAGTAAACATTCACTTTGTCATCAAATACATGCATGCATTTTATATGTATGATGTCATTTAATCTTCATAATCATTCCATGAATTTGGACCAGTTAGCATCCTTATTTAGATATAAGAAAACTGAGTTAAAGAACCACAGTTCCAGAATTAGATTTCGCAGCAATCTTATATGGTTCTATAAGGCCTTGTGTGGCAATGAAATCTCTTTGGGCCTCTTTCCCTGATGATGTAGTCTCTCCCTACTTAATTATACTTTCAAATAGAAGGTGAATTATTCTTAAAAGGCTAGAAATGGAAGACACTGGAAAATACTTACTATGTCATCAATTTGCCAATTTTAGTTTAGTTTTAAGCTCCAAATTCGGGACAAATTAAGATGAATATATCTTTTTCTATTTCAGTTTTGTTTAGAAAAAGTCATTGCATGCTCCAACTCTTTTGGCACATAGTAATTGGATGAAATAAGATACAAATGTAATTCTGCTAATTAAAAGTGTTAAATGTATCACTCATTTCACCATTGAATTCTCTTTAATACGTGGCTATTTCCTTCCCAGGAAATAATGGTGTTATCAGTTGACTTCACACACCCTCTTGAATCATCCTGACACTGGTTTTATTCACTGCTAGCTTCTGCCTTTCTTAGTCTTTTTTTTTTTTCTTTTTGGTGAAGATAGGGGGTAGGGAGGGAAGTATTTCAACATAGGCATGCAATGTTAAGTGATCTGATCAACCTGCCAGCATCCCCACCTAAACCCTTCATGTCTGGGGCCTCACTCAGTGTTCACAGTTCCACATTTTCTGCATTCCCAGGGACTCAGGGACTCATCCTGCCTTGGGCAACTTCTCGGTTATTTGGGGTGGCAGAGTCATGTTCATTGAATCATTGGATCATTTGAAGCTACATTGAAGAGTGTGGAATTTCTTATGAGAAATCTGAGAGGGTTACTCTGAGGCTGGGTGGAAATTAACCTGGAGATGGGATCCCATGGGTCGGTAATGAAGGGATGGGACTTCATGTTTGGGAGGTGGAAATGGCTTGACCATCTAGAACAGTACATGAAGGAAGGAGTTTTGAAAGTTACTTCAGTGCATTCTACTAAGTTTCAAACAATTTTAAAGGTGTGGGGCTGGAGGGCCCCTGGCAAATGAGTGTAGCTGAGCTGATATGGAAAAGGTGGGCTGATAAAGCACAGCCACCTGTCCTCCAGCTCCAGCCTTTACTGATTACCTGCTGCCATGCCATGCTCTTCTTGTCTCATTGCGTATTTCATCTTTAATGGGGGCAAATCAGTGTTGAGGGGGGTTTGTGGCAACACTGAGGGAGGTGTGTGGGAACACAGAAATCCTAAGACCACCTCCCACAGCTGGCAGGTTATAACATTTGAAATGACATACAAACTGAGTGATGACTTGTACCTTTTGTGCTTAATAACATTAAGCTACAGCAAGGTGAACAAACAAGAAAAGGTTAGAAAAGCTTTCTGACATAATTTCTAACATTGTATGCAGGCACCATACTAAAATCTTACGTGATTTTTCTCTGTAAATCATTCCTTTGTGATCCTCACTCTACAGAGAAAAAAAAAAGTATGTGGAAGCTTGTAGAGTTTAAAGTAGGTAACTTGAGATGATATAACTGTGAAGTGTGGAACCAAAGGACATGGAACTTTAAAAAAATAATAATTCTCTGGAAGGAAGTTTTAGCTATGAGTGGAATCCATAAGAGTAAAGAAAAATTGAAGGCCAGCTGTGAGACCAGACATTCTCTTCCAGTGCCAGTAACAATGTTGTCACCATGGCAGGTGCAGTTATGATCACGGGGGCAGACGTCTTGCACATAAGATGCATTTTTCAAGATGTAAGTTGGATGGTAATTCAAATATGGTAATAAGAAAAAGTTGAAATTGACACAGAAGTAGTCAAGAGTGTTCTTGAACCCATCCTGAGATGACCCTTCTCTTCCAGCCTGGGATCAGACAGGGGATTTCATCATTAGTGATTAATATCCTTGAATTGCTTTTCTGGGTGTCATCTTCCTGCAGGCAACATCTTCATCACCTACCAAAATCTATGGAAATTCAGAGCTTTTTCACATTTACCTCCCCTACTTCCTGTGCCAAGATAGCATTGTATTCTTGTCGAACCTTTTGCTTATATATTAAATCTCATTTTATTGACCTCCCTCGCCGCCTCCCCGTATCACCAGAACGTCTCTGTTCTGTGACTCTGACCACTTTTTAAATTGACAGTTGGGCAATCATGGGTCAGTTATTAGAATTCTTTACCATATGCTATGTGATTTCTCTCCTCAGAAAACAGTGCTGTATTATTTCAAGCAGCAGGCTGAGTCTCTGAGTCTCCAACCAGATGATTTGTGATAGTTGCACTGGGAGGATGGTTGCAAAAAGGGGAGTTATTTTAAATTTGCCAGGGAATTTTCCCTGTCCTTAAATCAGAATTCCTTTTGCTAATATGTAAGTCTGGTGCTGCTTGGAAAATAGAAAGCAGGCTTTAATTTTTCCACCTGACACCTCCCGGGAGGGAAAAGTCCCTTCTTTTTATTCTTGTACAAACAGGCATGGTAACCCTTCCTGAGCCAATTCTATCCTGAGCCAGGATAATCAATTGTTTTAAAATCAATTTCCTTTTCTGTGGCATCTTTCTTCTAAGAGTCAGAGAGAAAGCCTCATGGACTCCGTTGGCACTGTTATTACAGAGTGGAGCACAGGGGCGAGCATCTGAGGACAAAGATTTAGGAGAGAGGGAACCCAGGAAGACAGTTCTGTTTTGATGAATGCAAGGTAAGCACTCTGCATTAATGACCTAGGATGACTCCTAGAAAAACCAGCTCAATGGAAAAATGTCTAACAAGGAATTCCAGGCAAGCCAGTGAGCAGTGTTAGGCAGATAGGAGTCCAGCAAGTTATTTCACACCATGGTCATTCAGTAAATCTCTATTCACTGATGACTTTTATAAGTGATTTAATTCAAGGTATTTGTTGAATTCCTACTGTGTGCCAGAGGACATGGAGTGCTGAAGCTGCTGCTTACATCCGCAGCAGAGCATGGAATGTTCACAGTAAGTGACGTGAAGAAGCTCATATGAAACAAGACCCAGGAGACAAACCTAATAAAGGTGAAAAGGAGACATAAGAGGATAAATGAGCACTAGGGAGAGGAAATCTTTAGAGCAGAGGTTACAAACTGGCTGATTGACCATCATCTGATTACAGACCCAAAATAAATATTCTTTCAAGCCAATACTGAAAAGTCTGAGGAGTAACTGCACACTGGCTGCTGCCTGTATGCGCGTTCACACACACACACTCATGCATACATGCTTAGAGATTCTCATGGCTCTGGTCACTTTAGCTGAGGCCAAGGCGGCCTTTTGCATAGGGACGCCAAGCTTTAGTTACTCACACCTTCCATCCTGTGCACAGTAACAGACATGTTCCTTATAGAAAATAAGTGACTTTGTTTTGCATCTGACACCTTGCCTCTCTGCACATTTAATTTTGAAAAAATGCTGCTGAAGGGGCGGGGGTGTCAGTTTTATTTTGAGAAGTGTCAGAAAGGAAGTGACTTGAGTATTGCTGAATGTTGAAATGTTAATTCAGTGGAAACTGGGGATGGGCATGTCAGGCAGGGAGGGTTGGGAAGTGATGGGTGAGCAAGAGTGCGAGAGTGTGAGCTAACAGGGGAGCCTTGAGTATTTTGGTGGAACTGGAATGTTGGAAAAGGGATTGGGGCAACAGGAGAAGGACAGGTTGTGGGGAAGCTTGCTTTGCAAACTGAGGGATTTGCATACATTTGCACCTGTTTTTTTTTTTTTTAAAGAAAATGTTTGAAAGGTAAAGTTACAGAGAGAAACAGATTTCTTCCATCTAATGGCTCAAATCATTGCAGCGTCAAGGGCTGTACCAGTCCCATCCGAGATGTTCATCTGAGTCTCCCACATGGGTGCATTTGCCCAAGCACTTGGGATATTCCTCTGCTGCTTGCTCACTCAAATGTATTAACAGGGAGCAGAATGGGAATTGCACTAGTCAGGAATCCAGTCATCCCCATGTGGCATGCTGGCATTCCAAGTGACAGCTTAACCCCCTACATCACAACACCAGCCCCTGTACATAGCCTCTTTCTGTCTGTAGTGTCATCGCCCAAAGACACTAATGCAATGAATCATAATTCTAAAAACAAATTAAGTCAGTTAGTTCCTAAAGCCAGAATTCTGAGGCCATCCTGGAAGATTTTGTCCATAACCATTGATTCAGTTATAAACCCTGCAGTTCCACCTTCTCAATAGTCCTCCACGTCCACTCCTTTGCTTCTCATTGTTCCCTGCATTCTTCCCAAACCTTTTCATGGTTTTCAGTGTTTGTTTTCACTCAGGACTTCTCCATGATATCACCCTTCAAATCCCAAATTGTCACTAACTTGAATGTCTTACCCTGACTGAACCCTACTGCTTCCTTTGGTTTGACCAACTTAAATCTACATGTACAGATGTTCTCAAAACATCCTTGTGCTTCTCCTTGATAGAGCATTTAACAGTTCAATCTGCTCAGTCACTCTCACCATCACTCAACTGTAAGCTTTAAGAAAGTAGGGGTCAAGTTATGTCTGTCTTGCCCGCTGCACTGTACCAGCATGATTCAGATAGTACCTGTTGCCGTAATATAAAAATAAAAATCATTTACTTACAAAAATAACACTTTATTTTAGAAATAATATAGTGGAGGAGTAATTCCTGGCATAATGAGTATTAAAATAACACAATGGCTGTTTGAGCAAAAGAACTTCATTCATTCAATATATGTTGGATGCTCATGATGGCTGGATTGCTTTACGGAGCTAGGTTAAGAAATGAAGAAGTCAAAGAGATGGGAAAGGAAGAAAGGTTAGAAGGATTACAAAAGCAAAGCAGGAGGAATCACCGGTTTTTGTAATAGAGGAATTTAATAACAATGGCTGGCCTTGCTGACTCAACTGAAATTTTTACCTACTTCTTAATAAATAAAATAATCATGCTGTATGAGTTCAAAATTAAAGGTGAAAAAATTTGTTCCTATCCCATGATTGCTAGAAACTAATGAATTTTAAGCTTGGAAAGAACTGCGTTATGCTTTAGTTTAAATACTTCTTAAAGAAGACAGAAAAGCTAGCCTTGAGAGAAATGAGAGAAGTCTAGAAGAGAATTTACATTGGCACAGACAGGGTCATGCTAACATTTCAGGACAGTGCCACTGGGGCAGTGACTGAACTCTGAAGGTGAGAAAGAAAGTTGGTTCCTAACTTCCTGTAAGTCTGTCTTGGTTTCCTTTCTTGAAAACATTTGTCGGCATTTGTGTAAAAGACTTCAACAATTCTCAAAGAAAAAAAAAAAAAAACCTCAAAAGGCAACCACAAGAGAGTCACAGCATACGGGCAACTGCAAGATTACCAGAAAACAAGAATAAAATTCACCAGGTAAAGACAGAGAGGGACAATCGTGGTTTATATAGAGTGCATCGATCTAACTTGTAACCATGGAGAAAAATCAATAGACGTAGGAGACTCCTTAAAGGTGAGTTGACTTCTCAGTAAGCAGTTTGATCAACTGCTAGCACGCAATCAAAGGAGGCACGTAGGAATCAGCCTCACTCACAACTAGATTTTGCAAACACGTAAGGAAGAAAGAAAATGCTTTTCCTTTCTCCTCCTGCTACGAGTGGATTGTTGAAATCTTGTCCAATCAATTAATTTCAATACTTGGGAAAATGGGTCCTTGGAAGAACTAGATAGAAACAGAACACAGCCCAAGGTCTATAACAAATGATCCTTTAAAAAAAATGTCCTCTCAATTATTATTAAGCCTTCCTCTGATTCAGAGTTTGAAAAATCAGGCAAACTAGCAGATGCTTATTATAAAACGTATTAGAAATGCTTTGGGGTCTGGCACAATAGCCTTCCCCCACTGCTCCACTTCCCATCCAGCTCCCTGCCTGTGGCCTGGGAAAGCACTAGAGGATGGTCCAGGGCCTTGGGACCCTACACCTGCATGGGAGACCCAGAGGAAGCTCCTGACTCCTGGCCTCAGATTAGCTAAACTCCAGTTATTGCAGCCATTGTAGAGTAGGCGGTAGATCTTTCTCTCTGTTTCCTCCTTCTTTCTGTAAATGGGCCTTTCTGATAAAAAAAAATAAAACAATTCTTTAAAAAATTGTTTCTGTAATTTATATTTTGTTTCTGTAATTTATATTTTATATTTTAGAAGCTAACTTGCATTATTTCTTTGCCGAGTACCAGGTACCATATTATACTAAATCCACACTACAGTTACAGTTATACAAAAATCACTGTGAGGTTAGCACTATTTCTTTTATTTGTCAAAAAGGAATTTCGGTTCAGACAGGTGCAGATGTCTTACTTCAAGCCCCACAGCTGTGAGGTTGCACGATGGGAGATTAAATGTTTCAGTCTGTCTGGCTCCAAATCCTGGGCTATTTTCCTGCCACCATGCTTAATGAAACCAGATGACTGCCTTGTGTAATAAGGTAAGGATATGGAATTAGTGCTATTTTGGTCTATTGTTGGTCATGGAAGTATTAACAATAACTCTGGACGAAAATTTTATTTGGAAAGAAATTTTATTTATTTAATATATTTGGAGGAAAGGGGAACAAGTTCCTATCCGTTATTTCACTCCCTGAAATGCCTATAAGAGCCAAGGCTCGCCATCTCAAAGCCAGGAGCTGAGTACACAATCCTTTCCTCCCACGTGTGTGGCGGGGACCCAGATCTTTGAGCCAACACCTGTTACCTCTCACAGTGACCATTAGCAGGGTCCATTGAGATGGGAGTTAAGAGTGGAACCCTGTGGTCCAGGATGTATGAAACCAAGTGGCATTTGTACCAGTTCACCGAACTCCCATTCCAGGAATTCCCATTTTAAAATTTTCCTTTGAAATTCTGTACCTTGAATGTGCACAGGTAATTGAAGAGGCAACAGGCTTCCCCGTCCCTGGGTAGCTCCGGGCTGTTCCTATGGAGGCCCCCTGAGGCTTGACTCCAGCTTTCCACAGGCAGCAGAACACCATCCCCTTCCCTCCACTCTCTACAATTCCTGCATGTGCCAGATGCTACAGAAAACAGAGCCTTTGTATTGAATTTCAAGACCACAATTCCCAGACCACGGAAGGATGAGGACCAAGATTTTCATATTCCGTCATCTCTATTTTTGTGGATAGATGTATTTTTAGAGCAAGTTAAAAAGGAGGGGAAAAACCCACCCCCAAACAACTTCCTGATTTAATACAGAGGATGCAGAAGTCCTCATGAGTGTACAGGATATCAACTGTTGCTACAACAGAGTTCGTTTCAGCACTTTATCTGAGAAGACACCTGTTAGCCCGGAGAAACTGGAGAGTGGAAGGCTGGACGTTTATTTGTGAAGCTTACAGTCACTCCTGGGCAGCACCAGACAGTTAAGATTCTTGTGAGCATCTCTATTTGAAAATCTCATCAAGTGCAAAATGGCTCAGAATGTATTAAATGTATTTCTGATGGGGAAAAAAATAGATGAAGAAAGAGGAAAAATAACATATTTTTAAATCTCTCTATCCAAACACCTTTTTAAGTTAGCAAAATGTTTGGGATAATTTTATTTGTATTCTACAAAGAAGAAAACTCCAAAAAGTTCATGGAAATGGAATTAAAGAATAAATTACACTTTGGTTAAAAAAAAATTGTATTCTTTGTGCAGTCGTTTTGTAATGTGTATTCTCCATGAATTTTTTGAAGGCTATTCCTGTGTGACTATGGATTTGCCTGTTTCTTTCTCTCTTTTTTTTTAAGATTTATTTATTTTAGTGGAAAGGCGGATATACAGAGGAGGAGAGACAGAGAGGAAGATCTTCCGTCCGATGATTCACTCTCCAAGCAGCTGCAACAGTTGGAGCTGAGCCAATCCAAAGCCATGAACGCAGAGCTTCTTCTGGGTCTCCCACGTGGGTGCAGGATCCCAAGGCTTTGGGCTGTCCTCAATTGCTTTCCCAGGCTATAAGCAGGGAGCTGGATGGGAAGTGGAGCTGCTGGGATTAGAACCGGCGCCCATATGGGATCCTGGTACGTTCAAGGCAAGGACTTTAGCCGCTAGGCCACTTCGCCGGGCCCAACTTTTATGTATTTTTTACTTGCCTTTTCCCTTTACTCAAGAGGCAGAGAGACAGTTCAGAGAGACTGACAGAACTCCAATCCAGCGGTTGATGCCCCAAATGTCTATAGCGGTCAAGGCTGGACCAGGATGAAGCAGGTATAAGGAACCCAATTCAGATAACTCATAGGGAAGTCAGGGGCCCAAGCAAAGAAGCCTGCTCCTCCCCTCCGCCCCTCCAGGGTCTGTGCTGGCAGGAAGCTGAAGCTGTGAGGCAGCACAAAGTATGAAACCTGGTAACTCCTGATTGGAGATCCGAGTGTTTCAACTCGTTCTTACCCAGTAAGTCAGACACCATCTCAACCATTTTTTAAAAATGTATTTGGATATATTTCTCCGGTGCAAAGAAAATTCATTGCTTTGGAATTTTTTTTTAGCTGGATCTGTAAGAGTTAACTGCATCTGTAGCAGTCTACTTACATTCATTGATTGATTGATTTTCCATGGTGTGGTCTTGTAGGTATTGGATTTTCCCCCTCCACCCGCTCTTCCTTCCCTTCTTCACCCTCCTTCCGTTCCCTCACCCCCATATTATTACACTAGTGTAGAGCTTCAGCAATAGTCACAAGTCTAACATAATGCTGTTTAAGTATATCGTGGAATTATAGATATAAGCAATGGTAGAAAATCTAGCACGTTGTCAAGGTGTATTTAACAATATCATTGGGAGTCGCCCTTTTATTCAAGAGTAGAGATGTATTCTGCAACGTATCTTCACTTCTCAGTATGTTAGTTTCCATTCTATAGTTCATCTAAGAGAATATAGGTATATAAATGTTTACTAATATATCCATTTATTTTTTATTTTGAGTGAGGTTTCCCTTATATCAGAGAGAACATATGATACCTGCCCTTTGGGGATTGGCTTATTTCGCTTTGCATAGTGGTCTCTAGTTTTGGTCATTTTGTTGCAAATGGTAGAATTTCATTCTTTTTAGTGGCTGTGTAGTATTCCATGGAGCAAATGTGCTAGTTTCTATGTCTGTTCCTTTTAACTGTCCACGGTATTGGTCTTGTATATGAGACTTGGCTCAGTACCTACTGATTTTCTTGGAATAAACAAAAGTGATATTCATGAACTAAAAGTTCTGCATGTAGTCAAGATGATTAAACTGTCCTCTGGATGTGGAAAAAGAAAACATCCTTGTCTTCCTCACCCAGGCTGAGTATTGTGATTCTCAGTAATAACAATAAATAATTACTTAACTGCTACTTATTTATTCAACTCAACATTATGGTACATACTACAATTAATCAGAAGGGAAGACTATAAATATTATTTGGAAAAATATCTATATGGCTTTCCAACCCTGGGACTACACCCTTGTTCTTACAAGAGAAGACTGAGAAAACAGGAAAAGTACCCTCCATGATGGTGTTACTCTTGGGAGAAAGAGCAGCAGTTCGAAGAGGGAAGACACTGAGATGAAAAAAGATAACCAGTGACATGGCGGCTAGGAAGATTTAAGGAGAGACCTGCCAGACAGAAATTCTGTATGATGTGGATAGCAGAAAAAAAAATGGCTGAAGAATTGCATTGCATCTAAAGTTGATTTTAAATTGTTTCCTGTTTTTCTGCAAACAGGAGTTTGGAGCCTGCTTCCCGAGGTTTTAACAAAATTTAGCTAAACAAAAGCTTTTATGGCAGTGTGCTCGGGTGAATTAGGAAGAAAGAAATGCATCCGTGAGTGAAGGAGGCACAAGGGCAGTGCATCCAGGGGAGGTATTGTGAGAAATATTATAGATTTAAGCTAGGAGGGAGAATCAACAAAACTATGATGGTAGATTGATTCTGCTTCTGTCCTGTAATTTTCAGAAGTAAGTTCCAGGGGACTGCTGAAATGCTCTCTGTCTTGGGGCTGTATCAGATAGTTTGGGCAGGAAAATGCTGTAGCAGAGATAGGGTTTGATTCAAAAAACCACACAAGAATATGGGCCGAGGAACTGGCAACAATGGGGAGCCAACAGCACATTTAGGCTTAAGGAGGTAAAGGTAAGACTTTTTTCTTTAAGGGCTAATCTGAGATAGAGCCATGAAAGATACCCGTCCGCTGCATGACAAAGACCCTAGTAGATATTTAGGTGGGGGACATTGTGACTTCCTTTTGGCCCAGTCTTGTCTGTGCTCCTACTAGCTGGACCACATGAAAGCCAAGTAAAGCTGGATATTACAGCCTCTGGTGATCAAGTCTGTAGGAAACCAAGATGGGCAGGGTCGATCTTAGACTTAAGAGCTGTGATGGAAAGTAGCCAGAATTGTTTCATAGCTAGAAAAATAATCACATCAACCAGGGAGAGTTTGGGACATTTGTGTTCTAATGAGCTGCTAAATTATTTAATCAGAATGGTACTGTATTATTGCCATTCTATAGTTTGTTTTTGAAGAACATGGCAACAACACTAGGTGCTTGTGACAGCAGAAATGCATGACTTTTAGTTTCTTTTGTTTTGGTTCTAGGCATTGGAAATATTGTCTAAATTAATCTGCATAATGAATCTATTCAAGAGTTCCTTTTTCCCCAGGAAAAAAAGAAAAGAAAAACTGCTAAGACCAAAAAAACAGTAATAAAATATTAAAATTAAAAAATTATTCCCCAAGTTTCTCAGTAATGATTGCAGTGTGTTGTTATTACTGGTAAAAATGCAGTTGAATTATGCCACAGTAAACATACTCAGAGTAACTTACAGTTTAGATCGGAAAGGAAGGCATTTGCTATAGCGGAAAAGATGAACTGCGATGTCCAATTGTCTATGAGAGTGGCTGGGTTCATGTATTAACTTTAATTTTACCTTCCTGCTAATCTGTGATGGCTCAAGTTCCTGCCCCCTACCAAAGAAATCGAGATTGAACTCCAGCCTCCTAACTTGAACCGGACTCAGCCCTAGTTGTTGCCGGCATCCGAGGATTCCAACAATGGATGTGTTTCCTCAGAAGAAAAAGCTACATTATTTTGTTTATCACACTTTGTGGTATGACAATAATGGGTACTGTCCTTTAGTCAGAGACACACATTTCAAAGCAGATTTAGGCCATTTCAGCACTTCCTGCTGATGTAGTAATGACGGCAACCCAAAAGCCCTGCTCTTGTAAAGTATCTGCACCCTTAAAGTACCTGGTATCCATTTAGTATTTTATTCCTAAATTTCAGGGGGGTCATAGGTTTATCAGCAGAGAGGGAATCACTACCTTACCTTTACTGCAGATCAAGTTCAACGTTCGATTTCCATCTTCTTTCACAGATGCACAGCCCTTTAAGCAAGGCCTTTCATGATCCCTCACTCAGCTTCCCACGAACATGGTGATTCCCATCTCTGGTACAGCTGTAGAAACAACACAACTATGTTGGCCAGGTTTTTGGGAACTCCATGTAAGAAACATAGGAAAGATGAATAGTTGTCTCTATGTTATATGCAATTTCCTGACTCAAGATGAAAATGAAAACCAGGGCAGTCAGCCTCTAAGATGTGTGTCCTTTGAAGGTCAAGCTTCATTGGGATTGTTCTCACACCCCCTGTCTTAATCAGAGCTGTCCTTGTGGAACAATTGAGCAGGAAGATCCATAAAGAAGAATGTCTGCTTCCATAGCACAATCATTGACTTAAAATCCAAAAATGCCAGAGCTGGTTGTCAACTCAGCCTTTTTTATTACTCACAGGAGCAAACAACAAAGTAATTAATTTGTATTAGGGCTATATTAATGGAATGGCCACAAGCCCAGCAGGGCACTAACAGCATTATGGATTTCACCTGTTCTCCATTACAGGTGGGATTCTCATCATTAGTCTAAGAGGAGAATGGCTCTAGTATGCAGTAACCTGCTTTTAGGATTTTCTTTGACCCTTCCTTGAAGTGCAACGATGTTGGTCTTAGGGTATGAACATGAATATGAATTACTTTATATATTTGCAAACACAAAGCCATGTAGGATACACCAAGAAATTTCTAAGTAGTGATATTGGCCCCTCTGAGATTTTGCCTTATACTTTAGAATTGAGCAAGTGCAATGCCAACTTATACCACCAGCAGAAGATAAGTCAATAACCTTGTTCAGCAAATGAGTTCCGTACCTTCGATGTGCACACACTTGAGGCATAATATCCTGATAGGTGAATGTTTATTTCAAAGCAAAAGTAGAAATCTTTTTAATTATGTCATGATCAATCTTTTGAGTTACACTCTGTTGTGGTGACATCAGTAATGATGGATAAAAAGAACAAGGCAGATCATCTGCTGTGCTGAGACATCCTGGGCTGAGACAATGCCTTCTGGCTCCTTGCACACCCTCCACTATGATCAGCAAGGGTGGCGCAGCATTTCTCTGCCCTGATTTTCAGCTACGTTGCTTAGCACTGACCTTCACAGTCTCAACAGGCCCTTTGGGGACTTCCAAAGGTCCTAAAAAATTATTACGGCAGTTTGGTCCTAACTCCTGTCATGTTTATCTTGAGAACTTTGCTTTTACATACCTGGAATTTCTGTACATCCTGCAAATATATATATATGTATTTAAAGAAGAATCCATACTCTGCATGCAGTTGAACCTAGGAGATCACATACCAAGGTGTGTCTGTGCCTATTTTCCTCTCTTCCCTTTCCAAAATTCACCAGAGGCCCTTGGCGAGGCTCCCAGAAATCCAAACTTTGTTCTGTACCTCCTCTGACTTACAATAGAACCTTTGCATCCCTTATGTGTGCCCAAACTCAATCTGACCCTAAAATATTTTTGAATAGTGGTGATGTAAACTCTTAAGGCAACATACAGTTTTTATGTCATATTTCTTCCTCTTTTTTCCTCTTTTATACACCCTTCGCTTTCCTCCTACTTCTTCTATTCCTTTTTTTTTTAAAATAGCTTTAAAAAATATAGAAGCTATCCTTCAGGCTGGTCTAGAGGCTCAACAGGCTAGTCCTTCACCTGTCAGCACTGCCATCCTTGTGGATGTAGTTTCTAGTCTTGGTTGTTGTTCTTTCAATCCAGCTCCATGCGTGTGGACTTGGAAAAGCAACGTAAGACGGCTCAAGCCCTTGAACACCTGCAACCACATGGGAGACCCAGAAGTAACTTTTGGCTCCTGGCTTCAGACTCAGCTCTGATCATTGTGGCCATTTGATGAGTAAACCAGCAGGTGGAAGATCTCTCTCTCTATCTCTCTCTCCTTCTCTCTGTCTCTCCTTCTCTCACACACACTATGCTAAACATCCAGGCCACACAAAAACAGACGAACATCCAGATGAGCCCAGGCAGATTGATTGCTGTTCACTTACCACTGACAGAAAAGAATAAAAAGAAAGATGAGACTCAGATCCAGAATTTTTAAAAAATTAGAAGAGGATAAAATACTACTAGCTATTTTTAGCTGAATATCAGTATATATAGAAATGAATCAGCATTACCTACCAATTTTTAATGAAAGGAAACAAAATCAGTGACTAGTTGTTACCAAGACTTGACACACTTGGACATACATGCAATATAATCATGCATGGATATGCTTATCAAAAAGGAATAAAATGGAGTTGGAGGCAGTGAACACTGTGAAGCTGAGTCCTTGCAGGCAGACTCACTGCTCTCAGGGCACAGCGGGGAGGCAGATGTGAAGTTAGCATGTCTAAACACAAATGAAATCTTGTTGTTAAGACTTAACCCTTGTCCCAACACTTCCTGAGCTGTGCTGCAACCAATTTTAAGTCTCTTGGAATCTGTAAAATGACCTTAATAATTGTACTCATTTAATGGAGCTTCTGTGACATGTAACTGTGTAAATTCAATTGTGTTTGGCACATGGTAGATATTCTGAAAGAGTTAGCTTTGGCTATTGTTATCTGTTTTTTTTTTTAAATTACAAAAATCACTTAAAGTTCATGACCAATTTCTACTGGAGAGACTGCACTGTGGGGAAGGTCTGGAGGTAAGCTGGAGACCTGAATGTAGATGCTTCATTCTTCATGCAATGTGCAAGTCGTGACCATTGTAATGGTTAAAAGTTGAAGTTATCATGGCGGTGGCGGCTATGGACTTTACCTTCTCTGCTGCCACAGGTGTAAGCAATACATCCCTTCCCTGTATCACCCTCCTCATGTCACTATAAGTAAAGAGTCTGTGTGCAAAACAGATCATAATAGAAGCAGACAACTACCCTGGCATCAAATTTCTTTTAGGGCCATTGGGTTGGTGTTCCTTGCATCCAGATTGGTGACTGTACAGGAACATGAAGCCATCCATAACTGTCTCATTTGCTACTTATGCTAGCTCCAATTCTTCCATGAATTTTGAAATTTAGTTAAGTCGCACAGTATGTACAATCCTCGGCATCTCACAATTAAATTAGTAATAGCAACACTTTGTCATCAAACAAGGCAAAAAAAATCTGAAGAATTAGAAATCACTCTACAAGTCCAAGTGCTTTGTAAATATTTAATACTTACTAGTTAAGGAAAATGTCAGGACAGCGTGGAACCCAACATTAATCTTTTTGTTATGACAGCTCTTTAAATGTGTTTAATACTTCAATCCAAACACCGGGTATTCTGAACTTTTCAGCACATTTCTCCTTTTCTTGTTTTCTGCCCAAATGCTTTTCATCAAATATCAAAGGTCAGTTCGTTCTTACTCCTCTGTGAAAAGGGATTTCAGTTCCTGAGGTTATACAGTGTACTTCTTGCTCCCCACCCTGAGTTCCTAAAAGCTCATATGGAAAAACCTCAGGCTTCTTGGGAAATTCCCTTCATACGACAAAAGCATGGCTTTGTGTTTAGACTGAGTTGAATACCACTTTCTGGAACAGCCGATTTTGTTAGATGTCCTGTCTTCTTATTACATGAGCTTATTTCCATGGACAGGATCAAGTCAGTTCCCTTTCAGCTTCCAAGTTGTACTAGATCCTGTTATTAACCAGATTCTACATATGCTACCGTGAGCAAGGCTCACTGATTAATACACAGTGGACAGGTAAACAGGGTGTAAGTAAATAAGGAGATTGTTTAAAACATAGTTTTGAACAGTGCATGGAGCACTCGCCAGGCCCCTCTTGCTCTTGAAATTACAAGGGTTTTGCAATAAACATCTGGCTGTTATTTCTCGGAGACTGATTGCTGTACTCAGAGGGTAGCTTTTGCTCCCATTGTTAATAGCTGTGCCCACACCCACTTCAGCTGCTAAACAGAAGCATAATTCTTGTAAACAGTGATTTGCCTTGCATTATCAGTTTGTTCCTGCTTCACACAAGTCACTGATAAGTGGAGTCTAAAAAAAGAAGAGAAAAGAAGGAAAGAGACTAGATTGGAATTCTGAGGGTGGCCATGTGTCTATTGAGCAATTCTAAGCTGCATCTTCTTTGCCATTCAGGAATACCCACTCAGCACCCCAACCCCTAAGGTGCTGGTTGCAGCTGGCTGAGGCTACATAGCTTAGAATTGTATGGAGCTTTGAAATTTGTAGAGGGACTTTATGTGCATTATCTTTTGGGCTTTAAAAGTATTAATTTTTTTTAAAAAAAATATTTGTTTGAAATTCAGGGCTATACAGAGAAAGAGACAGTGAGCTTTCACCTGCTGGCCCACTCCCCAGATTGTCTCAGTACCCAGGGTTGGTCCAGGCCAAAACCAGGAGCCAGGAACTGCCGAGGTCTTAACGCAGATGCAGGGGCCCAAGTACATGGACCACCATGTGCTGCTTTGCCAGGCGCACCAACAGGGAGCTGAATTTGAAACAAACGACCAAGATTGAAGCCACAGCCCATGTGGATGCTGTGCTACTGATGGAGATTTCACTCCCCCTACCACAGTGCCAGCTCCTAACGTGTTGTTTTGGAGGCTTTGATGATGATGTCCAGTGGCAATTCTAGAATAAAAACCTTGGAATTATGGGGGAGAAACATTTCTGCTATATTAAAAAAAGGAGAGTGACTAAATGAAAGCAAAGAGGGAAGAAGTCAGTGTCTCAAAAATAAAATGCCCATATCATATCTGTCTCACAGCATCTTGGATCAACTGCAGTAGATCCTACAAGAATGCACTACTTCATTCAAAAAGTACTCAAGAGGCTCTAGTGTGTGTTATTACACAAAGCATTACAATTCATGGAACATGGGCATCTTTGTTCAGGGTGTTGTTACACAATACCACATGTAACATGACTTCTAACAGTGGAAATTCACTTCACACCATTATGGAGCCTGGAAGTACTGAGACCAAGAGGAGTTTGCTGTCTGGCAAGGACCTGATTCCTTGTTGATAGGTGGATCTTCTGTGTTCTGCCATAGCAGGGGGGCTTGGGGCCTTTCATGTTGCAGGATCTGCCACATACTCATGATAGATCCTATTAGTTGATTCATTTAAAAGTGTTTAATTCACCGGCCAACGACACTCCAAAGCTCCAACTTTTAAGTAACACCATAGTATTTATTGACCCATTGACTGAATTGACTTTACCACCTAGATATTGCTTTCTCAGACAGAGAAGGATAAAAAATGAGATTATGCATTATGACAAATGAGAAAAGGTTGAGAAAAGCTCTGACTTGGAGGGTAACCAGAAGGAAGTTAGTAGAGTACTGCCAGGGGAAGTGGAGAGTGTGCTGAAGCCAGGCTTCAAGAAGGCAGCCCTTGACGTGGCTGACCCTGGCACTGCCCTGAGCCATCAGAGTCAACAGCCACTTTGGTCCTCTAAGTGACTTCTGGCCGCTAAAATTCCCCAAACCTCTGGATGCTGCTGGTACTTAGGTCTGTCAGTGTGTGCTCTGATTTTCTTTTTCACTTGTTTGTTTATTTGCGTGTTTTTTCCATCAAAAATCACCAGTGTACAGAACATGAGGTCACCATGGGACACAGTTGCCTTCCTAAGGATCATGTACCATACACCATGAGATGTGTTTGAACTGAGAATACCTACACGGTTTAACTCTCACTTCTTTGGTGCTTCATAGTTGACAAGCTGTCTATTTTAAATGGTTTATCATTTGTTTAGATAATCACCTCTGGGAAATTGCTACGGCTGCTATTTGGAAGGAAATGAAGGTGATAATAGTCCTCACAAGAAGCCTTAGAATTCAGTGGGACAACATAGGAGACGTTGTTCAATGTTCCTTGGGATGTGCAGAAGTCATATTTCTAATGTTTGTATTTTGCCAATGAAGAAACACATTTAAAGAATGTGGAAGACATTGGAGGTCACGAGACAATCCAAAGGGGAATCTGCCCTCTGCTACTCTACCAAGTTCACGGTGAACAAGCACAGTATACTGAAGTTTTAATTTCACATTACTGACTCTACAGAGGGAGGCAGAAGAAAATAATGTGAAGGAGGAATTTTCAAATGTTGATGGGTTCAGTCACAAATGAAAGATAATGAGTATCTTACCCTGGTGTGATTAGGATATCATAGAGAAGTCATAGGTGCCTGTGCCTAAGGTGTATCATGCAATCAAAAGGGCTTATGGTAATGAATGCATTTAATTTTACTCTATCTTCAGGCTTCTGCCATTTCAGCCTTTGCATATTAATAGATGGGTCTTGATCCCTGGAGAGCCCAGGGTGAAGCAGAGGTCTTTGGTAATAAACTTCTAGCTGGTTCAGTTACAGGTATCCATGAAGCTATTTTACATCTACTTTGCTTCTTGACCTACCAATGTGCATCTTGGAAGTTAGTTCCAGCAGCAAGAGTTTTGATCTTAAAACTTGATCAAACTTTGAGTATAGAATTATGTTCATTGGCTCTGGATTTCTTTCATCACATTTGCAGTTATATTTTCTAGTATCTGCCTGTTACAAAGCTTTATTGTGTAGGGTTTTTTTGTTTATTTGTGTGTTTGCATTTGCAAGATACCGTCCATTATATATACCCATTACTTCCAAAATGCCTGCCACAGCTGGGGCTGCAGGATAAACCCAGAAGTCTGATTCACATCTTCCATATGGGTGACAAGGTCTCGTCTACTTCAATCAGGATGTACCTGAGCCTTCCAGAATGTGCATTTCCAGGACATGGGAAGGGATATGGAGCCGGAGCAGAATCCAGACACTCACATACAGAATGACTTTGCTACTGCAGTGACCTCCTGCCCCTGCAAGGTGTATTATTAACCAGGGCCTCTTCAAAATATCTATCAGCTTTTGTGCTGGACCCTAGTGATTATATTTCTAATTCCCCGTGTTTCATCAGCCCAGAGACTGCATTCCAAAGAGAATGCTTAACAGTCATACTTGTGGAAATATTATCAACCAACCTGAGAACTGTCCAAATCATTCTGTTTCTGCTTAATGCTCCTTCCTAGGAGAATCTCAAGATGATACACTGATTTTTCTGCAAATCAGTTTGCTAGGGATGCTGTGACAAAATGTCATAGACCAGGGGCCAGCATTGTGGCACAGCACATTAAGCTATCACTTACAATGCCAGCATTTTACTTTAGAGCACAAGCTTGGGTCTCGGTATTTATGGTCATTGGGGGTGGGAACCAACAATGAAAGGAATCTCTCTCTCTCTCTCTCTCCCTCTCTCTCTCCCTCTCTCTCTCTCTCTTTTTCTTTCTGTCTAAGTCTCTCCCAGTTATTCTTCCAAACTGATTTTTTTAAATGCCACACACTAGTGTTTGCAACAACATAAATTTATTTTGTAATAATCTTGAAAATCCAAAATCCAAGGTGAGGATGTCAGGAGTTTCAGTTACTCCTTAGACCTGTGTGTTTGACCTGAAGATGGCCAACTTTCTTTCACTAGATCTATACTTGGCCCTTCTCTGTACACACCAGTCCATGATCTCTTATTTTGTGTGTCCTTCATATGATAAGGATACTAAGCATTTCTATTAGATTAGGACCTACACTAGAGCCTCATTCTAATGTAATCTCATGTTTAAAGTCTCCATCTTTGTGATCTCAAATACGCTTGAGGGTTATAGCTTCACCATGTATCTTTGGAGAAGGGCATGGTCCAGCCACAACACCTTGTTGGCAATAATGTCTTCATGCCTTAGATCAAGCTGAAACTGAGCACTCACTTAAGCTCTCCCATTTGTGTGGCAGGAACACAGCATCTCTAGCCACTGCTTGCTGTTTCAGCAGCAGAACTAGACTCAAACCCAGGCACTCTAGTGTTTGGGATGTAGGCATCTGAAGTAGTATCTTAACCAGTAGGTCAAAAGCCTGCATTGAACTCTACTCTTATTTAAAAAAAAAATTTGAATGATGGAGTTAAAGAGAAACAGAGATATTTGCATCCACTGTACCATTCCCAAGTGATCACAGCATCTAGGCCCAGGCAAGTCTATTGTCAGGAGCTAGAAGCTTCATCCTGGTTTCCATGTGAGTGCCAGGGACCCAAGTACTTAACTCATTTTCATTGATTTCTCATACACATCAGCAGGAGGCTGGATAGGAATAAGGTAGCTGGGACTCAAACTGGCACCTACATGGGACAGTGGTGTTGCAGGCTTAACCCACTACACCCCAACACTGATCCTTGGACTCTTAAGGGAATATGTGGTGAAGACTTCTGTTTTCTTCCTTAAATCTCCCTGAATGCATTTTTAAAATTTTTATTTGAAAGGTAGAGTTCCAGAGATAAAGAGAGAAAGAGTTCCTCCATCTGCTGATTTACTCCCCAAATGGTCCAATGACTGGAGATGTGTTGACCTGAAGCCAGAAGCCTCTTCTGGGTCTCCCACATGGATGTAGGGGCCCAAGGAATTGAACCAGCCTCCAGTGTTTTCCCACATTATGAGCAGAGAGCTGAATTGAAAGAGGAGCAGCATAGGGGACCAACCAGTGCCCTATAGAATTCTGACATTACAGAGGTTTAGCCTATACACCATAGCACTGCACCTCCCCAACCCATTTTGATTTATTTCTCAGTGAAGTGTTTCTATTCTTTTTACTCATTCTCTAAGAATTTCTCATTTACGAAGTTGTGACAGTGCGCGTATTTCATTGTTAGTGTTGCCATCAGACATGAAATCTGGCACATAGCAAGTTCACAATAAATGTTAGCACTCATTAGTACTGTACTATTAAAACTTGGTAAGTTTCTTCCATTAGAAGCTTCTTCCTTAGGGTTGGCATTGTGGCATAGTTTGTGAAGCGGCAGCCTGTAGTGCTGCCATCCCATATGGAGACTGGTTCATGTTCTGGAAGCTTCACTTCCGATCTAGCTTCCTGTTAATGGCCTGGGAATGCAGCGCTAAAAAGTTCCTGGCTGCTGGTTTTCCACTAGCCCAGCAGTAATGGTGAGTGGACCAATGGATGATTCCTCTCTCTCATTCCCTCTTTGTAGCTGTGACTTTCAAAATGAATATATAAATCTTTTTTTAAAAAGCTGCTTTCTTTCCATTGTGTTTATTATTTGCATTCAGCAAGATACTTATTAATTGCCTGTTATGTTCTAAATACTACATTCTTTACATTTATTGATGATGCTTAATTTCTCACTGTAAGTTTTGAGGTAGAGTTATTAATAAAAATTTTTCAATTCTGGGATATTGCCTGAAACGACAGATACTGAGCTTACAGTATAGTGGGAAAGTCAAATGTTGAACCAGTAATTACTACAAACTAATTACACCAGCCTACTTCTCCTTGGGGTAAATGTCTGCTTCTCCGTAATGATTACTGGATCCTGGGGTTTAAACAGAATTGCCTTACTGTTGCTAAATGCTGCATGTTGTGAAATTACATCATCAAACTCTCAAATTCCTCATGCATCTTAGTATAATTCTGAGAACAGTTCTGGAAGAGAGCAGAGGGGATGTGAGCGTTTGTATTTTTTAGGTAAGAGCTGATTAGTTATAATTACCTAGTAAGTAATAAATGAAAAGCCATGCTTCATTTCTTCTTCCAAATCGGACCACAGGGTGTGGAAATCCTGACCAGCATCTTTAGGGAAAGCAGCTGAAGGAAGAGAAGCATTCCCTCTTGGCTAAAAGGGAGATTAGAAAACACTAACCTACTAGGGCTAGTGTTTTTGCACAGTGGGTTAAGCTGCTACATGTAGTGCCAGCATCCCATATCAGAATCCTTGCTGCTTTGTTTCTCATCCAGTTCTCTGCTCATGTGCCCAGGAAAGCAGCACGGGAGAGTCCAATGTTGGGGGCTCCTGGCACCCACATGGAAGACCCTGGTGGAGTTTCTGGCTCCTGCCCTCTGTGTGGTTTAGTTCTGCCTAGTGAGACCATTTGGGGCATGAACTGGAGAATAGCAGATCTACCTGTTACTCTCTGTAACTCTGCATTTCAACTAAATAAAGTATTTTAAAAAGAAAACTGAGACCTACAGACTCTGGAGATGCAGAATCACTGAGCCTGTGCCCTGCCATGTGACAGCAAGCAGAACACAAGATCCATATTATAGGAAGGAAAATGGCACAGATACCTGTGCAGACGGTGTCTATGGCCAACTAAAGTTACCTTTCAGAGGCCGCGAGTGAAAACTTCACAGTAAAACAGATAGCTTGCCCGCACAAAGTGGTCCCTGAGGTATGATGACTCACTCCAGGAAATCAAACAGGCCAGCCAATGATTCTTAAGTAAGTTATGTTCTTCTTTTTCACTCTTTTGAGTTTCTTAGGATATTTGTCTTTTTCGTATTTTGTGTATATATTGTTTTACTCCTCATCAGGCTTGTTAGATGACATTAGCTTTTGCCGTAAACCCTGTAGTGTTTGAAATAACATCTGGGGAAGCATTGTGGATACTGCAGGATCACCATAGTCTTAATGAACATGTTCTCATAATATGACTCTATCGTCTTGCCTGTGTTCATCCTGAAAGGCAGCTATAATGACTCAAAGTTCCTAATACTCATCCTGGGGACCTGAATTGAGATGCTACATCCTGGTTTTGGCCTAGCCCAGTCCTGGTCACTATGCAGGTTTGCGGTATGAATGAGTGAATGGAAGCCCTCTCTGTCTTTTTGTTTCTTTGACCCTCAGAGAGATAAATAAACACCCTGCAACAGATGTGTTATGCTCTGAAGTATTAACTCCTTAAAGTGTGGCAAACAGAGCTGACCGACGCCTTTCTGCTGGATAGTGTGCAGTGTCTGGCAGGAATTTTTGCATGCTCCCTATTCGTAGCATATTCCTCAGTTGAAACTAGAAAGGATCTACTTTGAGCAAAGAGTACATGGAAGCAAGGGAGGAAATAATAATCTTTTCATGTTGAAGAATCCAGAACCCACATCCTCAGAGCAAGGTTTCTGCTTTCCCAAATAGGAGGAGTAATAGGAAAAGTCTGTGTTCAAAAAACTGAACTGTGGGGAGCATTTGACCTAGCAGATCACCACGTGATCCTAGCAGATCCACCACGTGTTGGTGGAGATGCCTGTGCCTCATATTAGAGTGTTTGGGTTTAAGCTAGCTCAGGCTCCATGCCAGCTTCCTGCTTATGCAGACCCCAAACGGCAACAGTGACAGCTCCAGTAGTTGGGCCGCTGACACCCACATGTAAGATCTGGATTGAATTTCCAACTGTCAATCTTGGCCCAGGGCAATCACAGACATTCAGAAGGTGAACAAGCCAATGAAACTGCTTTCTTCTCTCTGTTTGGCTCTTGTGCTTCCTCTCTCCTCTGGCTCACCCATGTCTCTGCCTCTCACACTAATACTTCTAAAAGTGAGCCCTGCTAGATCCAGCTAACATCATCTTGATTGTTTTCACTCCCTCTCCCCTTTTTAAATCATGAACTGTAATACTTTCTTCCTCATCTTAGGTCAACGTTTTAGAAATGGCTTTTGTTAACCAAAGGAGACTTGGAAAAAAGTGCCTGGTTTACCCAAAAGTCATATTAGCACTTTGAAGAAAAGAACACAGCTATAGTGTCCTATCAAACATTTCAGTAATAAAATTCTTTACAAAGGTTTGGAGCTTTCTAACTTTTAATTTCCATATCCACATGGAGAGATGAGCATCTTGAAAAGAGCCAAATTAGTTCCCAGGGCAGTCAAAGGAGGCTCTGGTATTGGAACGCTGCTCATTGCAAGTACAGTCCTCCTATTTTAATGAAATAAAAATCATCATACTGGTCCCCTGTGCCAAGATTATACAGCATTCGGGAATACTACATGATTCCAGTTCAAGTTCATTTTAGGGGAATTTAAAAATTCAGCAAGTCATAATCGTAACCCAGAATGAAGCTTATGGTCTCGAGGAACAGCTGGAGTGCAGGTGATAGGAAAGAGTTCCACCAGAGCCCTCTGCAGGGTGGGCGTCTGGTTCTGGGACTCACCAGCTGAGATTCAGGGCCTGTGCCATGGGAGGAACCAGGCGTTTGCATGATGACTGAGAGCTTTTTCTGTGCTGACTTCATGGGACTCTTGTTGGGTAAAGGAGCTAGCTTTTTCCAAAGAAGTCATAAATAAAACCAGATGACTCAGAAGTCCTCTATGCAAACCCATTCCTTGCGAGTTTCCATAAGCCCCCTTACAGAAAGATTTTGACCCTATCAATTCTCGTTTGTTGTTATTTGAAAAGCATAGTGTGTGTGTGTGTGAGAGAGAGAGAGAGAGAGATATCTTCCATCAACTGGTTCACTTGCTAAATGGCTGACGTGGTCAGATTTGGGCCAGACCAAAGCCAGAACTTGGAGTCTAATGTCTAATGTTTCTAACACAGGCCGTCTCTCAGTCTCTGGGCGTGAAATAGATGCCTCTTGTTACAGACTATGTGTGCCTGCTGTGAATGGTGGATGCTTCATTTCTTTAACTGTAAAAGAAAAATGAGAGTTAAGCATTCTCTTTTCCTTATTGAACACACCAAAAATAGCATCAGATTTTAATTTGAATTTATAAAACTGTAGTTTATTTATGGAGCTTAAAAAAAAAACCCTGTATTCTTTCTTCTTAGCTATTATTTCATAAGCCACTATGTGGCAGATCTTGTACTAAATTCCCTCCTTGGATATATTCCCTTTGAAGTTTTTAAGTCACTGTAAACAATAGGTAATATTATTTCTCTTTCATAGAAGTAAATGAAATGTAGAGTTATTCAGTAACCAGCTTGGGGTTACTCAACCTGTATTAGTATGGAATTTTGAACTCATCCCATTGACCCTAATTGTCATATATACACTTACACTACAGAATTTTTTTAATGAGATTTTTTGAGACCCCTTGTATACATGGATTTCAAAATATGTTTGCACCAAAATAAAAATATTTGAATTCCATATGTTGATAGATACTTCACAGTACTTGGAAATGCCCATGTGTGTAATGAGTAAATTGAGAGACTTACATAGTCTTCTCCTTTGTAATGGCAGTTTACTGTATAATGAAACATTTTAAAGTCCTTTTCATGCACATCTCTTAAATATTTAGCAATCAGTAGTTTTGGGCTTAGTTTTGTTGAACGGATTCTTGTATTTGTGGGTGGACATGCCCTGTGGGGCTGTTGACAGAATCAACAGAGCACCTGTTGTATCTAAGTTGAGACAAGATGAGGTGACTATTTTTCAGCCATTGTGTCTGCACTTTGGCTTGATGTCACAGCCACTGGCATGGCGCCTGTATGGGGCAGCAGCCCTCATAGAGTGCTGGGGCATTAACCTGCACCTCTGCTTGAAAAATACATGAATGGAAAGAACTGGATCTAAAAAACCAAGTCTCATGCTAGACATGTTTTTCAGTAGCACCATTAATCTGTAATGATAAACTGAGCATCATAGCCACTATACTCCTTTCAATGTGCTGAGAAAACAACAGGGTTTGCATTGGGGAAGGGCTGTTTGAATGTTTATCTATTTACCTTTATGAATTTCAAAGGCAAAGATACAGAGACAACTAGACAAGCAGCTCTTACATCCACTGATTTTCCACCAAAATACACACAACAGCCAGAGTTTGGCCAAATTGAAGCTGGATTTGAACTCCATTCAAATCTCATGTGTTGGTGTTAAGAACCTAAGTACTTGAAATGTCATATGCTTCCTTGTAGAGTGCACCTTAATGGGAAACTGGGTCATTTGTGCAAGTAGGGATTGATTCCAAGCACAATGTGGGATGGAGGTAAACCAGGAAGTGGCTTAACCTACTGCACCATCATGTCTGCAGCCATTTTTGGATTCTTTGATAAGCATGGTTTCACGTTCCAATTGATAGCTTTCATAATTATAAATACATGGGGAAACTTATCTTAGAAATATTAATGTAGGGGCCTAGTGCGATGGTGTAGTGGTTAGGGTCCTCGCCTTGAACGCCCAGGATCCCCTATGGGCGCTGGTTCTCATCCCAGAAGCCCTGCTTCCCATCCAGCTCCCTGCTTGTGGCCTGGGAAAGCAGTTGAGGACAGCCCAGGGCTTTGGGACCCTTCATCCACATGGGAGACCTGGAAGAGGCTCCAGGCTTCAGATCGGCGCAGCACTGGCAGTTGCGGCCACTTGGGGGATTAACTATCGGATGGAGAATCCTCCTCTCTGTCTCTCCTCTGTGTATATCCGCCTTTCCAATAAAAATGGGTAAATCTGTAAAAAAAAAAAAAAAAGGAAATATTAAGTGAAAGGCAGAATTATAGAGAAGGAAAGGCAGAAGTGCAGAGAGATGTTTTACTCCCCAAATGGCTAAAACAGCCAGAGCTGGGCCAGAGTGAGCCAGGAGCCGGTTCTCCCGTGGACTAAAAAAGTCGAAGTATGTTTCTCTGCTTTCCATCACACAAGAAAGCTGAGAAAACTTGTTCTGGATGCTAGCCTTCTCATCTCTGTTAATTCCCCTTTACTACAGGAATATGTTGTCCAGTATAGCAAAAAGACCACAGGGTCAAACTCATTCAGAATCTGTTAGCTGTTGATTAGCCCAGTAAGCAGTGAGTTGAGAATTCTCATAGGGCATTATGGGGCTCATTACTGGGCACATAGTAAATTTCACATCAGAATGCTAAAAATCCCTGCTTCTTCATGGATCTCTTCTGTGTTAGCCTGGCTCTACTTCAGCCTGTATCTCGTTGAAATATTCCATATACTGTGGAAAAACTGTTTAGCAACAGTTTTGCTTTTCTCTGAAAACATTGGCGAGGTTTTATTCAATGTTAAGCATCGAACAATGAGGTGCTTACCACTGTTGATATTACTAGTCTTATTAGACTACAAATTGAGCAGGAAAATCAAATGACTGGCTCACAGTGATACCTCTAATCCATGGACCCTGGGCTGCCGGACACTAATATTACTGTTCCTAGTACCATACCTGCCTCTTACGCGAATCGAAAGAATCTTGGATTTCACAGATAACCTCAATTCACAGCAGGACTGTTTCTCTGAAGCTATATGGCACTTCCTGCAGCAATTTTAATTTATTGCAACTAGAAATTACAAACGAGGCCAACTTTGAGCCTTCATGCCAAAGATTCCATACTCTTCACTGTGTTAGCCAGCAGGTAGTAAGAGTTGCTTAATCAAGTGCATCTTTCTGACCTCTGTTACTTCATCTCTAAGTCTTTTATGCAGGAAAACCTCCACATCTTTCAATCTCTCGATCACAGCAGGTGCTCTGTAGTTCCTGCAGTGTAATGCAAAAGTAAAGGGAGGAAATTGTTGCCTGAGAATTCTGGCAAACATTATTTAAGATGAAGAGGAGCATGGCAGATTGACTATTAGATTGTTACCTCTGGCAATGCCAAGGATGTTTGCTTGTCACCATTCCAGTTGCAGATTTTTGTAACTATTTAATTAGCAGCACTATTCCACGTTGCCAGGATGTGCTTCGTCAAAAGTTACTGGAAGTTCAGTGTTGATTGCCACCAGTTCCATGCACTCCTTACATCATGGATCTTTGTAATTCTGGCAGAAAGTCTACATAATAGCTCTAATTTTCCCTCTTAAGACTCACATTTTTCCTTATGTGCTATGAAAGCAGTATAATAAAACTATTCTCTTTCTGCAGTGGGGTGCTGTCCCTTGAAAGCACCCCAATGATTACTGAATGATTACTGAAACAGACATTTATTTCACAACATCCACTACCATCTTATGTGTTATTTGAAATCCATGAAATATTTATCCAAAAATGTTGTATATGATGACCAACAGTATTTCAGAGAATATCTAATAGGGAACTAGGAAAGAAATGATCATTGGAATACTCAAATGATATTTGGGTTTTTTTGTTCAGTGTTTGCTAATGATTTCTTTTAAAACTATCCATCTTTTGAGCAGATTTTTAAAATTCTAATGAAAACAAGTCTTTAAACAGGAGTGGAATCGTTTGTTTATATCCTCTGTGAGTGGAGAAAATTTTACTTCTTTTTAAATTCATACGTGGTAGAAACAAACGCCCTTATTCATGTGGGAAGAAAAAAGTAATAGTTTCAAAATGTTAAGCATCTAACTTACTGAGCCTGTCTTGACCCTCATCAACGATCAGACTGATCCGATCAACAATGATAACTTCTTTATGCTTCTGGTACCAACAGTCTACTTTGTTGTCATTGTCTTTGGCAATTCAGTGATCTCATTAGTAGTATTAAATATTCTTATGGCGATTTTTAAGAAAGGCCTACTGGGATGCAGATGTAGCCATTGAAGAAGATAACCCAGATAATGTTTTAGAATTCCTCAGCCTCGTGTTATGATGGCAACATGCTCCCAACCACCTGTTTCCTTCTATGCTCTATTAGATTAGAGAAGCAGAGTCCATCTGAGACAAGGGGCTGCCAGGTGCAGGCAGTTTCTTTGGAAGATGTCATAAGAAGTGGGATGGAAGCCCATGGAGCGTGCACTGTGGAGCTGGTTTTTCTTTGTGAAACTGGAGTAAATCTCTTTCAGAAATCTTTTGAGGAGTTTCCCAAACATACCTAAAAGTTATCAAGGTTGGAGTATTATTCACTAACTCTTCACGTCACCCTTGCTCCCTCTGCTGCCCTGCTCTGCCCAGCCTCACAGTGTGAAGTATAGGCAGATTGAGTCCTGTAACTTTCCAGATTGCTGAGGTTTGAGATGCTGGGAAGCTCTCAGAGTCTAGAGGAAATGTTCACCATGGCTATTGCTGGAGACAGTGTATTCAATCAGCGGTGGCCCCCACTGTCTGCTGTCCCATGTCCTGACGCCTCCTTACCCACCTTTCATCTCCACCTTCCAGCCTGCTCCCCTGCTGTTCCCACCCTGTCCTGTGCTTCTGTCCTTGGCCCTCAATGATTCCTATGACTTGCTATGTTCCCCTCATGCCCATTCCCAACCTCACTGCTGTCTTCCTAATCTGACTTCATGTTTGTCAATGTTCCGGCCTCTCTAGCTAATACCATCCTTTTCTAGGGCCTTATCCCTCTTACCTGCTTTCCATCTCATCAAAATAGCCCCAGCAAACAGTGGCTTAAAACCTCAACTCTTATATTGCGCCAAACATTGTACACTACATTGTGAAGCAATCTGCAGCTGTACATTTAAAATCTAGTACTTGCTTTCCATCAAATTACTGAACCCTCTTCCCTGTTCCATGCTCCGTAAATGGGAGTCTACTAAAAATAACTTCAGCATTTGAGAGCTGGAATGTGGTGAAAGTTTTATGTGCATGTGGAGCACTTTATTCTGAGTGTTGGAGGAGACACATACCCCTGCCTAGGAGATGACATTTTGGTAGAACTCAGCAGTTAAGGCCAGCAATCAATGTTATTAATGCAGGCAGACCCTGGCCCATGGATGTTAACTTTCCTTGAGGATTGAAATGTGTCA
This sequence comes from Ochotona curzoniae, assembly GCF_017591425.1. NCBI lineage: Eukaryota > Metazoa > Chordata > Mammalia > Lagomorpha > Ochotonidae > Ochotona > Ochotona curzoniae. The sequence continues at coordinate 11,473,386 of NW_024465751.1, forward strand.
GAGTTTACAAGAGCTCTGATGTACTGTCCTTACTGGGTTGTTGTCCAGGGTAACCAGGCTGACCTCAGAGCAAAAATCAAAAAGTTCCAAAGTCTTCCAGTCTCTGCTGTATGCCACAGTTGTCCCCTCCAGCTTTTGGGACCCAAAAGCTCCTGGCAGGGAACTTTTCCTGATGAATGAGCTGGAACACACACACACACACACACACACACACACACACACACACACACACACACGAGCTTGCGTGGATGCACAGCTTTTCATTTAAGTGAGTCCTACCTAAATCCATAGTTTCAACCAGTGTGGATCAAAAATATTTGGGAAAAAAAAATGTACCCATAGTAAGTATGTAGATGTTTTACCTTGCCATTCCTTCAACGTACGGTGTGTCATTATTTATGGTATATGCATAAGCAGCTTAGGCTTTTTTAAAGTATATAGAATGATTCTGCATGTTCTGTGCAAATGCTGGGTCATTTTACCTAAGGGACTTGAGCATCCATGGGTTTTGGTGTTGTATGAAAGTTGTTGAAACCAACCCCCCAGAGACACTGAAGGCTGACTTATGTAATACAGATAAAATATCATGTCATGTGTAACTCATTTGAGTCTTCCTTATTCATCAAGTAACAGCATAACATTGAGTATTATCCCATATAAACACATCACTTTTCTCAGAGTTTGGAGAAGTGTTGTAAAAAATGACCAGATTGGAGTTAAATTTTGAAGTCTGCACTAATGGAGTCATTTCTTTCCCCCCAAAGAAATCTACATAAAACATCTTAAATAGCATAAATAAAAGTGGCACTAGGGCTAGCTTTATATAAATTCATCTCATAAGTGCAGCTGTGTCACATTTGCTCACGAAATACCCGGCCAATTAGAGTAGTAAGGCTGCTTCAATTAGACAGCAGTTTTAATTGGAAGTTAAGGATGGCAGCTGAAGTTTTATGTGAGCCTCAGCATGTTTTGGTTCTATGGGAGTGGGAGGACTATGGTCTGCACAGGTCAGCCGTTGTGTTCATTATGGTTTCACAGATTCCATCGCAATGAACTAAATACATCCTGTAAGACAGGTCAGACTTCAGGGGCTAAACAGAAAAGTCATAGCCCAAACCTTACTCCCACTACGTGGCAGAGTTTCTTTTCAGACACATTTAAATGCAAGAGTGCCACTTTTTATTACAATTTCTTTAAATAATCAACAGTAAGTTTTCAGTTAAAAATTAAATTTTAACCAAATGTCTGTATAACTCCTTAAAGCATTCTTTATAGATGCTTTACATGACACCCTAGGAATTTCTAAAAGTCATCAGGAAATAAATCGCTGATTTAGTTTCCCCTCTGAAATCTCATTTATTTATAAGGCCTGCAAAACAGGGAGCCTACCCAAAACTGCTGCAAGAGTACACCCAAGTTTTTAAATCCCCTAATTATGGTCCTGAAGTTCTTTCTTTGACCTAAGTCTCTTAAGCTGTTGCCTAAGCCTGGTATAGTATGCAGAAGACTCATGGAAAATCCTTGGCTGATAGATTGAGACGTGTGTGTGTGTGTGTGTGTGTGTGTGTGTGTGTGTGTGTGTGTGTGTGTGAAAGAGAGAGAGAGAGAGAGAGAGGTAATTGATCATTTTTGTTCTCTCTAAATAAATATAAAATGCTTTCCCACCCACTGCTGAATTGGCAGTGGGGTTACCAGTGAGGTGTCAGCATCATTTTTGATGAGGTTAATGTCCTGTCAACCTAGAAATCACCTTGTCAGTGTACCACCACACAGAAGATGCTTGAGTCACTATATTGTCAACGTTTGAGCTTCTAAAAGATACTAGTCTATGCAGTTCATGACACTTAGTGAGTCTGTAATGCACCTTGTCCAAATTCAGCATTGGGCAAGAATTGGTGGTGGATCAAATAGAAAGGAAAAGCCAATAATTTGACCTGCATGTTTAAGTAAGTGATTGTTCAATATTCTTTTTTAAAATGTTATTAATATAAACAGAAGAGATCTTGTACTTTCTGTAAGTATACTTCCAGACTTAATTTACCACTTAGCATAATATTAAACAAGTAAAAAGTAGAAAAATCACAGTTCCATTGGAGCATCAAACAAGTGTTAAAAATAGCAATCATATCCCAATGTGATCATTTCATTCCTATCCAGATTTTATACCATATATTAACTGCTGCATATTAAAGAATTCTTGACAATATTCTTTTTATGAATGAATAGTGTTCTACTCTGTGTATACATATATTGCATTATCGTTATTCAGTCAGCAGTTGATGGAGATATAGGTTGATTCCATATCTTAGATATTATAAATTGAGCTCCCATAAGCATGGAGATATAAGTAACTCTCTTAAGCATCATGAGTTGATTTTTATATAAGGTGTAAGGTAGGGATCTTGTTTCATACTTCTGCACATATGGATGAATTTGTTGAAGAGAGTGTCCTTTTTCCAGGAATTGTTTGCAGGTCATTGTCAAAGATTAGTTGGCTGTAGATATGTGAATTGATTCCTGGGGTTTATGTTCTAGTCCATTGATATACATGTCTATTTTATGTGCCAGTTCTAGGCTATTTTGGTTAAAACTGCCATGTAGCATGTCTTGAATTCTGCTATTGTGATGCCTCTGGAATTTTGTTTAAATTGCATTAGCTATTTGGAGTCTCTTGTTTCAATATGAATCACAACACCTCTAGATCTGAGAAGAATGATGTTGATATTTTGATTGGGATTGCATTAAACTGTAAATTGGTTTTGCTAGTATGGACATTTGATATTAATTTTATCAACCCATGACGTGGAAGATTTTTCTGTTTTGCTTGTCTTCCGTTAGTTTCTTGAATGCTTCATAATTTTCATTGTAAAAATCTTTCATTTCTTTTGTTAAATTAATATAAGGCATTCAAAATTTTTTTTGTAGTTCTTGTGGCTGGCAATGAGCTTACAGTTTTTTTTTCTCAGAGAGGTTGTTGTCTGAGTAAACAAAGGCTATTAATATTATGTGCTGATTTTGTATCCTGCAACTTTACCAAACTCTCTCTCTGCAATGGTCTTACTGGAGTGTTTTGATTCCTCTATCAGTGCATCTCAAGGACATGTGACAATGGCCTCAATACAAATGGAGGTCCAAATACTGCAGGTCTAAACCTATTAATGTTACCAATCAACATTACAAAAGTTAAATAAAGTATTTACAGCCATAATCTCATTGACTCATACTGACAATTCTCAAGCTCCTTGGATTTTTACTACAGAGCTCTGTACAGCAAAGCCTAGGGACTTGATGATGGAATACTGTGGCTGGTGACCCTCAGAAGGGCAGACAGGGAAGAGGGATGCTCTCAGGCCCTGGACTCAAGGTTGGAGCCAACTAGAAAAGCAAGTGCAATCTTAAAGGGGGATATAGGCTCCAGATTGGCATATCCTACTGCCCTGGAGGGCTCGTTACCCTAAGGGGAGAGATGTGGCCAGAGGAAGAACAACATAGAAGCTTCAAAAGTAGAGGGGACGTAGGCCTCCCTTGCCTTTTTCATTGGCAGGAGCGCTCAGGGCTTTCCTTCCACCTCAAGTCTGTCCTTGGCACTGCTGAATTCTCCCTTTTTTGAAGCACCTGAAGAAAGAGGGTTTTGTTTTCCCTCTCATTTTGTTTTCTCTAAAAATGCCCTGAAGATCATCTGCTTCTAAGTGTGGGATGGAATCACAGCCTCTGCCTCTGACCCTGTTGCCATGCCTGGAGTCAGGAGACTAAAAGCACATCAGGCTAGAGAATCTCCATCAATCAAACTGACAGCAGAGTATCTGAAGGCACTGCGGGAGCACAAACAGAAACTGAGGAATCAGAGCTTTTGTCACATTTCCTGGGCTATTGGAGTCACTCAAGTATCCATTTGGTTTGGGCCAGCTCTCTGTATGGGCCCCATGTTTTAGCTCCTAATGCGTGCAATAGGAGAACTGTAATTGAGTGGGCTGTTGGGATGAGGTTCAGCTGGCTGCATCTCAGCCTCTGTGCTAGCAGGTGATATTTCATATCCTCTAGGCAGGATGGAAGGCAACATTAAACTGCATTTCCATTTTCACTGAGGTGCTTAGTGGCCTAAGGATCAGAATGAGATCATTCTAATCAGTCTGCCTAATGTTTACCTGGGAAGCCTCCCACAGAACTAGCATGAGTTTGCACGGGAAATCTGAATCACCTTTCTTACTCTTAAAACAGATCTGCCAAAATTCCTCAAGATTAAAGCATAAGAGAGTCAGCAATGAGTTAAAGGACCCTAGACTGTGGACAAGAGGGTCACTTCTGGGTAACCTAAGGACTTCTGCAGAGGGGATTGGCTCTTTCAATTGGAACATTAAAATCCAGGACAAAGGCCGGGTGAGGATAAGTAAGGAAATTAATGTTCAGAAAAGCCCAGAGTCTGGTCCTCTTGGCCTTTGCCCTCATCTGAATTATTTAGCAGTTGCCAAACCACTTAATAGGACTAGGAAAATTTGCTGCTTCCCATTCTAATTCATGGTAGTTGAGAATCCAGGTTGATGGGGTCAAGGGCATCTAAACTGAACACCAATGGGAGGCTGAATTCCTAAGCTGTTGTGCTCCATACTGTTTACAGCTGTGGGCACAGATAATAAGTTCTTACTACTAATGAAAGTCCTTATTATCTATCAAAATTCTGAATATCCACTGCCCAGAGAGGAACCTATCTCTAGCATGCTCAAGTGGGAAAGGATACATATTTGCAAAGTCAGCTGGAGTCCATGATAAATTACTGGGACTGACCATCACAAAAATACAGTCTTTTGCTTATGATGTGAGCTAAAGAGTCAGTTTTGTTCTGCATGCGTGTGTGTGTAAAGCAAATAACATGATGTTAGTACTTTAGGGATAAAAAGTTAAATTCCTAGTGTGAGAAAGCACTTTGAAGCCCATTTCGAAAGAAAATTGTTACAGGTCATTATAAAACAGTGAAATTTTGCACAGAATCTCTTGTCAGTCAGTCAGCCTGTGGCAGGATTGCTTGAAGTGGATAATTTATTCCTGTATTCGTTCATTCATTTATTCATACATCTACCAAATACTTCCTGGACCCAAACTGAACTTAGTACTAAAACGGCAGGGATGAAAGATGCACATTGCTTCTCTCAGGAGCCAGGATTCTGGTGGAAGAAGTGAGTATGTGAGCCATTCCTCATGACTCCCTGGAGAAAGGGTGCTGGGAGCTCTGTGGGCTGAGAAGCACGTGGATCCAATCAGAAATAACTTAGCAGGGAAACGTGGCCATCAATGCTTGATGTTGGTCCATGGACCCTTCCAGAGTATAACTCTGATAGTGATTTTTGTCTTTTGGATATATGAAATTTCCTCAGTGTATCTCATCTTTTTACAGAAATTTGAGGCTGCTGACAGATCAAATGGTTTAACATTTCAAATCACTTCAGTATTCCGCAAATGCAATAAATGTCAAGGTGGCTTGTGTTGAGTGTAAGAACAGATGTTGTTTCTGCGGGAAGCAAGAGGGAAGCTTGTATCCACAGACTTACAGCAACTTTGAGATTTAATCTATGTGCTTCCCTGAATGTGGTTTGTTACTTTGACCTGTGGTAGTTTGATAAATTTGCCATCTCTTGATGTTTCTTTTGGAGGACAGCTTCCTTGCCTGAGTTGTCTCCTGGATCAGAGACCACTGGCTTGTCTGCCAGTTGAATTAACAGAGGCTTTGGAACTTTGTTTTTGAAGGCTTTGAATATATCTTTAAATTAGCCTTCTAAGGGTGGTTCTTAAGAATGGATAATCCTTGCGAATGGTGCCTACTTCTTATCTCCACTTTGTAGACCATGTTTCAAACTGAAATGCTAGGAAAGGACTTGCCTTGTGTACCTCAATGATTCTATTTCCCCTTGCAATATGAAATTAATTACTTCACCAAACTTCCCTCCGTGAAATGTGATACACATATTGTCCTTGTGAGGGTCGGCTGCGGGTCTCTTGGGAAAACCAAATTACACAGATGGACAGAGCTGACAGTACACACATTGGCTCCTGCTGGAAACATCATTATGGATGGCATTATACACATTGGTGTCTCGAATGTGATGTGATGTAGGCAGGGCTCCATCTGTACAGGGAGTGAGAGATAATACAAGGAAATAAATCATAAATATTCCTGGAAGGTACATTTGGAGTCTCTGCAGAGGAAGAAACTAATTTTTCCCCTAAAGAGTCAAAAATTCAGTTACAAGGGTACTTCAAAAACTTTGTAAGAAAATAGGATTAAAAGATAAGCTTATTTTCAAATAGAAAAAAATTGAAATCCATGCATTCTTTTTCATGTAATAGGCATATAAAAAGAGAACCACCACCGCCCCCCATAATCGGGGGCACTAAAACGGTTTAAGATTAAAATAATCTTAAACATGTCAAGAGTAGGAAATAAGAGGTGCTAATTAGGAACTCGTTTCTCCTGATATACTCCAGCTCTAACAGACTTCAATATTCCTCCTCATGGTTTAAGTACTGTCCTGTTCTCGGATTTCTTCTTTGGGGTAATAATCATCTTTTTAGCTGCCCCTATATGGTTAATAAAATGCATGATCTATTTTAATGCTTATATCACATTTTTGTTATTGTAATGGCCTGTTATTAATAATTTCACCATGGATAAATCTCAAAAGAATACATTGAGTAAAATAAACCAGACATGCACACCAAAAATACATGTGGTATGCTTCTATTTATAGACTATTGTGGAATCAGCAAATCTTGTCAGAAATCGGGTCAATGACTGTTTTGTGGTAGGGGGAGGTAGTGAATGAGAAACAAGGGCGGTGTCTCGGCTGATGAAAATCTTCTGTGTCCTTTTTCAAACAGAAATATATGCTTAATATCTAACATTTCGATCTGGAAATTGCATCTAATTTTTAAAAAATAGTATTTCTGTGGAATGTGTGTGTATGTGTGTGTGTGTGAGAGAGAGAGAGAGAGAGGCTGAAAGAAAGATTAAACTGGTTGTTTATGCTCATGCATGTGCAAGACAGTATTGCACCTGAACTCACATGATCTTATGTCCAGACTTTCACTCTAAAGCAATGTCCAATAATTCTAATATACACATTGCTCCAAAATTGGGGTCAGTGCACTTTCAGATGCTGTTTTTTCAAGGCAATAGAGATAGATTTCTGAAACCACAAGAGTTGTACCCTCAAAGAATGAATAGAAAGGGACTAGCATCACAGATCCA